>NC_092716.1:221291600-222721719 GCF_047496885.1 Scyliorhinus torazame
GTTCCAAGTTACCTGTCTGGGTTTCACAATACCCTCGCATTTAACATCAGTGGGGTTCTTGACAATGAAAATACAGAATTCACCACCATTCAGAAAATTGAAATAATAAATCCATAGCATAATTTTAGATCCTGTCAGAACACAGCTTGTTTGGAACTATTTGTCAACTGTAATTTAAAAATTTTTAAACGCACTTCAGTATACCTATTCTCAATGACAATCCGAAGATTGAAACTGCAAAACTTGTTCTGTGAAGATGTTAGTGCATTAGTTCTGCAACAATTGTAACTTGCTGTAAAGAACAAGTGTGGCTTTGTTTTCACACAGCAGCTGACTAAACTAAATTGGGTATTTAGCATTTTTAAAAACTCAAGTCATAGAGCTACAAATTCTTAATATGATGTTGGAAGGGCTCATTGGTGAAGAAAGTTGGAGACAGGACCAGCACACCTATTAGAGGTGCAACAAAGCGGAATTGCAGCAGGAAGGAAAAGAAAAGGCGTATGGGTTTTTGATGAGGGATTAAGGATGGAACGGTTGATCCAGCCATCAGTTTCATGTATGAAAGGAGGTGCATTTTTGCACAGGTCATAGATCACCTTAATGACCCATTTATAAGATAAGATTGGTTGAGCCTCTTTCGCCTGCACAATATCCTGAACTCAGGGCCAAAATCTCCAAAACGTTGTAAATAAAATGATTTTACATTGAAGGAACTGTGCTGGTAAATCGTCAGACAACAAAGACAGACAAGAAATTGACGCTTTCAACCACTGAATCTGTAAATAAAACACACATCATACAGCACAGAAAAGAACCTTCAGCTCATGACATTTGCGCCAGCCAAAATCTAACGATTCTAAACAATCGAAGTTTATCCGACTAAAACTCTCTAACCCAGACATCATCCTGGTTAATCTCTTCTGCACCCTTTCCAGTGCTATCACATCCTCCTAAGATGTGGTTTCCAGAACTGCACACAATACTCCAGCTGTGTCCGAACCAACGTTTTCTAGTTAAAGCATAAACTCGCTGCACTAAAACTCTATGCCTCGGCTAATAAAGGCAAGTATACCATATGCCTTCTTATCCACTATATCCACCTGCTCGGTTATCTTAAAGGACCCGTGTACATGCACACCAAGTCCTCTGATCCTCGATGCTTCCCAGGGTCCTGCCATTCATCATGTATTCCTTTGACTTGTGGGTCCTGCCCAAGTGCATCACCTCTCACACATCCGGATTGAATTTCATTTGCCATCTGATCAGAAAAATGGAGCCGATTGTTGGTGCTGCACATTTCAGAGATATCAAGCACGTATTTACAGCCACAAGTGCAATGATTTTTTCCACATTTACTAGATTGACATGTATACATGCAAAATGGCACCATAGTCCCAGATGACCAGAGGCTGCTTTTCCCTTTGAGGGGGAGAGCTGACTGGTGGTGATTTAACCTGAGATCACCACACCTTAGGCAAGGGACAAAGTTGAGAGGACAGGGCCTTCATAAATAAACTCAGCTTGTCCAGAAACGGAACCCATGCTGTTGGCCTCACTCTGCATCACAAACCAGCTGTCCAGCCAATTGAGCTAAACCGGCCCCAACATAAGGAGCAACTTTTGTTGAATCTTTGAGCCTTAATGTTTAATGTTGAACCAACGAATGGGATTGCAATTGGTTAATGAGACATTATAACATTCCTCATCGTGCATGCCTTGTTAACCTTAATTCTGTGTCCATTCAAGTAAGCATTTTGGCTCCCACTCTAGACCAAAATATGCTACCTCAAACTCACTTTTTTCTTCGACATCAAAAACCATCTTGAGCTGAACCACTGTTTGCAACTTTGTTGTCTTATTTGACACCGACCTGCGCTTGAATCTCATATTCTGTCCGTTACAAAAATGATCTGCTTCCGTATCAGTCATAGTTATCATCAGTAATTTCAAGTGCTGGAATCCTCATACTTGCTTTTTTGTCTCCTCAAATTCCATTGTTGTGAGTACGTTCTTCTGGTCATCTACCCATATTCCATAAGTGGTGTGTCAACCCCAATCAAGTCAAACTCCATCATCATATCTGATCTACATTGGCTTCTCATGCCCCAGTGCCGACTATTTAGAATTCTCGTTCAAGTGTATAAATCCATTCATGTTCCAGTTATGACATCTACGTTAATATAAAAAGCAAATTATTGCACATAATTTTTCCCAAGTGATCAAAATTAGAAGACAGCAAACTTTAATGCCTTGAAAGTTGGAAATTTGATTCAAGGTATTTTGTAACTGCCTTAACTCACAGACCAGATAGAGCAAAAATGAGTATGCAACTTGTACAGCTTAATCCTGAAACAAAATAGGATTTTTAAATTATCTACTATTATGTACTCATCCGAGTTCTGTTTCATTACACTAATCAATGGAGGAACAAATTCCTCCAACGGTTCATTGGAGAAGCTTATTGTCGAGCGTAGTATGGAAATGCCATTCCAGGTTTGCTTGCTGATCTATATTGAGTTTGCCAAGCTTAAGTGGGACATCATAGCAGACACAACCGTTGGCCACAATGTTTTAGGTTAGAATGATGAATGGGGGGCTGGGGCCAGTGCTAGGCTGAAATATAAAGTTTCTATTTCAGAAACTTGTTCATTGCTCCTTGCTCTTCACATTCATAGAATTATCCTTTAACATCCCCAGAACAGTTTGAAGAACTTGATGTAACTTGTTCTGCAGTCACAGGTGAATAACAGCTACCAAAGCAAGATGGTGGACATTTCTCAAAAGTGCTCGAACCACAGACCAACATGAGTCAAACTTTCAGAAGAGAGGAGAAATCGAGCAAAGAATTTGAAGATCATCAATCATGGACGTATATATAGTGGGCAAACATACTAATATTTCCAAGCTAATATTGGGAATTATACTCAGCCATTGCAAAACAAAACTAAATCATTGAACATACATCATCAGGCAGCAGAACAAAAGCCAAAATACACACCAATTAGTTGAGAAAGACATGAAATGCTGTCTTAATATGCAAATACTCATTAAAGAAGCCAGTCTTCACAAGCTGAAGACAGTTGTGCTCACATTATTCCAATGCTCAAACATTAAAAACTAAAAACTGACGCACAAGGTTAGTTGCATCTCAGCAATATAAATTACCAGACCATTTTCTACCCCAAAACACTCAGGATTAAATATATTCGATCAAACTCAAATTATTCACCAGTTATTAAGTCACCGGAGAGATCAATTTGTTGATTATAAAATACATACGTCACCCGAGATACAGATTTTAAATTATAAAATACAAACATAACAACCGAGGTAGGTTCTTTACTCAGAGAGTGGTTAGTGTGTGGAATGGACTGCCTGCTGTGATAGTGGAGTCAGACACTTTAGGAACGCTCAAGCGGTTATTGGATAGGCACAGGGAACACACCAGAATGAAAGGGAGTGGGACAGCTTGATCTTGGTTTCGGGACAAAGCTCGGCACAACATCGAGGGCCGAAGGGCCTGTTCTGTGCTGTACTGTTCTCTGTTCTATGCCTACAAACATGGCAATAACTCATGAAAGCTCATAAAATCAAACATCACATCCAGTGCACCTAGATTTTAAGTGTCACTTTGTAACAATCTTCAAATGGTTCTGAGACAATGGTAGATTTATGAAATTATGAAAAATAATTATATGATAATCACACTACCACACTAATCACACGTTGGACTAACGGAACACCACTATTTTACACAACTTCAGTCAAGAGCCCAATTCTCTTAACTCAAAGGCACTAATATATTTGTTCAATATTCATGTGATAAATGTAGGAATTTCATAACCATATTGTATTATGTGCATTTGGGCATTCAAGACTAAAAGCCTGGATTAGCATGTGGCTGCTGCATTCATGTTTTTTTAAATCAGGTTTGAAAGGCAGCGGGCTTTTGAGACAGAGGTGCAAATAACTGTTATGGTCCGGGTTTACAGAACCCCAAAAAGTGTTTCATGGAGTTCAACCGACCCACAACTTTTAATAGATTGTGGTGTGGGAAGCACACGGCGTACTCTCCAGGTGTGATACAGCAGAAATGGACAAGTGTTTTTAAAACAAAACAATGTTTATTCTATGAACTCAAGTTAACCCTTTTAAAACACACATTGAATATCTTAACACCCATTACTTCAAAGATAACCCCAAAAGACTACAACACTAAATAATCCTTCAAACTGTTCCTTTAAACACCCAAAAGACTTCAAACCTTCAAAACTAATAACACATTAGGTTACATTCAATATATTTATACTCTTTGGATTGCAGACATCAACAGACCAGCTCTGTGTTTCTTCCTGCAGCTCTCAGCAAAACACTCAGACACTCCCAGCTGTGTTCTCAAACTGAAACTCAAAAAACAGAAGTGAGCTCAGTTCCCCCCACCCTCTGACATCACTTCAGTAATATGATCAGCTCCATTTCTTAAAGGGACATTGCTTAATCATGCATTTCTTAAAGATACTCTCACATGACAATAACGCATCATAAAAGTTAGGTTAATGGAATCTGTTGATATGAAGGTGGTGTCCTGGGGAGTAGATAGAGACAGTGAGGGGTGGGATTAAGCTGTTGGGTTGGGTGGTCAACCATGATCGTGATGGATGGCTGAGCAGGCTTGATGGGCCATGTGGCCTCCTCCAGAGCCCGTTCTGGGGGCAGGCCCAGCCCATGTGCCCCACCGGCTACCCGTAACTCTCACTGACCACGGAGGCCTCTGGTCATGCGGCTGGAGGCTGTTGCTAATTGGGAATTGGCAATCATAATTATGTGAGCACTTCACAGCTCCCAAGTGGATCCTGTGGGTAGGCGTGCCACATAGCATGTGGGAGTACTGCCTCGCATCCCAATCAGACCGTGAAACCTGGACACTTTGCCTGACCACTGTGGGACACAATACCACGGATGTACGACCAACCCCAGCACTGGGAATATTTTGGTGAATACAGAGTGGACGTGCGCGCCAGGGAGGGAACTAGCGCGGGTCCAGGGAACTTACAGGTGTTAGGGGTACAGGGTATGGGGTCCTGGGAGCAGGGGCCCCCACTGCAGCCAGAGGTGTATGGGCAGGGGATGGGGGGGCGGGAAGAAGAGAGTGGAGGGCCCTGGAGTTGAAGACACCGCTGTTCGTCAGTCTTTCACCAATTCCTTACAGATATCATATAGAATGGATGATATTTTGGCAGCCCACGTGCAGGGCCCCACCCGACACCCTAGGATCCGGCAGACCAGGGAGGGACTGAGAGGGGGAGGCCAGTGACTGTCCATGGTGTACAGGCATCTCTGGTCTTTCGAACAGATGACAGAAAGCGTGTGCCACAAAAGGGTCTGCCTCAACAAGGGGACGGTGCAGCACCTGTGCCATGTCCTTGCAGACTTGACACCACGGAGAGGTGGAGGATACACACTCCCAATGGCCATCAAGGTCACCGCAGCCTGAACATCTACACCTCAGGATCATTCCAGGGTTCTAGCGGGGACTTGTGTGGCATCTCACAAGCAACAGCCCAGAAGTGCATCCGTGAGGTCAGGAATGCAGTGTATGCCCGGCAACAAACTAAAAAAACTGTGACATGAACCAGGCCCAACCAAAATGCCTGAGCAGCAGGAATCTCCGCCATCGATGGGATGCCACCAGTCCAGGGGCTAATAGATGGCGCATATGTCATGTCGCCTTACACTCACTGGGCCATCTGGGAGTGCCCTACATCAACAGAAAGGCGTTCCACTCACTGAACACCCTGCTCGTATGCGACCACCACACGACAATCATGCATGTGTACACACGTTTTCCAGAGGGTGTGCACAATATCAGCATCCTGGGGCAGCCGGACATCCCCAGCCTCTTCAAGGACAACCCTAGAATGGCTGGTTGGCTCTTAGGGGATATGGAGTAACCGCTGAGGACCTGACTAATGACGCCAGTAAAGAGGCCGGCGACCAACGTGGATACCCGATACAGCCAGGCCCATGTAGCCACCCGGGCTGTCATTGAGCGGTGCATCAGACTCCTCAAGATATGGTTCCAGTGCCTCAACTGCTCAGATGGTGCACTGCAGTACACACGCAAGAGGGTCACTCGCTTTGCGGTGGTCTGCTGTGTCCTCCCCAACCTGACACAGCACCGAGGCGACGTGCTGGGAGTGGAGGAGATGGAATATGTGGTCACCAAGGAGGTGCTGGAGGACGAGCCCCAGGAGGACCTGCAGGACCAGCCAGTATTTAGGTGACAGGCAGCAAGCCCAGAGGGCCAGGGAGGGACTTATCCTCGCCCGCTTCACGAAGGATTGAGCATAGTATTTCATTCCCCAACTCCCCTTCGCCACCCCCCCCCCCCCACCACCACCACGCAGCCCCACCTTCTTAGGGTCTGTGCAGCTGCACCCCAGGATGATGGGAATGTATTGAAATCGTCTGTGGGTCACTGCCGAGGCAGGGGGGGGTTTATGATAAACCACGAGAGCTGATGCTCCCCAACCTATGCCAATGTCTGACCCTTGCCACTCTGCTGAGTGCTCGCTAACACCCATCACCTGCACGTGCCCCTCCTCCCTGTTGGTGCCCATCAGGCCCTGGGGTTCACGTTAGGACGGAGCACCTGCTGCCCCTGCATCATCTGATTCTGCAAGAGGCTCCCCAATATCGGCAGCACATGGTTGACGCCCTCAGCGATGCTCTTCAGGTGACTGGGACATGCTCCACAGCACCCCAGACATGCCCACCTGCGACTGGGGCAAGCTCCAAAGCGTGTTGGCTATGCCCAACTGAGACTGGGAGACCTCCCCCAGTGACGTGCTCCAGAGCCTCAGCAATGCCCACAGCACGTCATCAAGGTTCACCCAGTGCTGGGTCACCTCCCCCAGCGACTGGGACATGCTGTCGAGGTGCTCAGCCATGGCCGTCACCAACTTGGCTCCGCCTTGGACACCTCCAGTCATGCTGCCGACATCGTGCACCAGGTCACCACTGTGGTCACCAACCGAGCAGTGTTGCCCTCGGTTCCATGCATTGCCAGCGCCATCTCCTGCGCCTGTAGCCTCTGGGTCTCCACCATCAGTTATGGACGACAGGGATGTTAGCTGTGCCACTAGTATGGTGGTGTCCTTGGAGCTCCCCTCCGAGGCGTTCTTATTGGGGAGTGGGGCGTCAACCCACACAGGTGACCCAGCGGAGGTCATTGATCTTCTTCTAGCACTGCAGGCCGGTTCTCCTGGTGACACTCCCCGAGCTGACTGACGCTTCATCCCAGGCGGCACTGGCTGTCCTGTGGCTGACCCTCCGAAGCCCTCGGGGGAACAGGGCATCCCATTGGGCTCTAGCAAGTTCAACAATCTGGTCAGGTCCCTGAATCGTGGGGCTGGTCTCCTCGGTGGCATGGCAGCAAGCTGTGTGAGTTGGAAGTGCAGGAGCAGTTTAAGTTCTGCTCGGCCTCGTTAGCGGAGGGTGGCGAGCACGGTCCTGGCGAAATCAGCTGGCAGGAGCAGCATGAAGCCCATGGAGCCTTGTTAAGTGAACCAATTAACATTTTATAACAGTGACATCCATGCCACGTCGAGAGTCAGGAAGCTCGCAGCAGTTCCGCTCGCCACCACACTAAGAAGCGTTTTGGTTAAATCCCCAGTGTCTTACAACAATGTCACAAAAAGTCACCACACTGCATGCATATTCAATTCTATTTAAGGTAAACATTAACTTGTCTGGGATTTATTCAACGGTTAAAACAGCTACGATGTCAAGAAAGGGAAAATATCTTGACCACAAGATATAGGAGCAGAATTAGGCTCATCGGGTCGGTTCCACCATTAGATAATGGTTGATAGGTTTCTCATCCCCATTTTCCTGCCTTCTCCCCATAACCCCTGATCCCCTTATTAATCAAGAACCCATCTATCTCTGTCTTAGTGACTTGGCCTCTACAGCCTTCTGCAGCAATCAGTTCCACAGATTCACCACCTTCTGGCTGAAGAAATTCCTCCTCATCTTGGATTTTAAAGGATCGTCCCCCTTCAGTCTGAGGCTGTGCCCTCGGCTTCTAGTCTCTCCTACTAGTAGAAACATCAGGCCTCTCAGTTAAGTTTCAATTAGACCTCCCCTTATCCTTCTAAATTCTAGAGTACAGACCCAGAATCCTCAACCGCTCCTCATTTGACAAGCTCTTCATTCCAGGAATCATTCTTGTGAACTGCCTCTGGACCCTTCATTGGATACAGGGCCCAAAACTACTCTCAATATTCCATGGGGTTTGACCAGAGCCTTACACAACCTCAACAGTATATGCCTGCTGTTGTATTCTAGACCTCTTTAAATGAATGCTAACAGTGCATTTGCATTCCTAACTGTGAATTGAATGCGCATGTTAAACTTAAAAGAATAATGAACTAGGATTCCTAAATCCCTTTTGTCCTAGAGATTCCTGAAGCTTTTCCCCATTTACAAAATTGTCTATGCCTCAATTCTTCCGACCAGATTGCAGAACCTCAGACTTCTCCACATTGTATTCCATCTGTCACTTCTTTGACCACTCTCCTAGCCTGTCCAAGTCCTTGTGCAATTTCTCCGCTTCCTCAACACTACCTGTCCTTCTACATATCTTTGTCTCTTCTGCACATTTAACCATATCGCCCTCAGTTCCTTCTTCCAGATCGTTAATGTATATCGTGAATAGTCGTGCTCCCAACACTGAGCCCTGCGGAACACCACTAATCACCAGTTGCCACCCTGAAAAAGACCACTTTATCCCCACTCTGCCTTTTACCAATCAACCAATCAAAGAACAAAGAAATGTACAGCACAGGAACAGGCCCTTCGGCCCTCCGAGCCCGTGCCGACCATGCTGCCCGGCTAAACTACAATCTTCTACACTTCCTGGGTCCGTATCCCTCTATTCCCATCCTATTCATGTATTTGTCAAGATGCCCCTTAAATGTCACTATCGTCCCTGCTTCCACCACCTCCTCCGGCAGCGGGTTCCAGGCACCCACTACCCTCTGTGTAACAAAACTTGCCTCGTACATCTACTCTAAACCTTGCCCCTCGCACCTTAAATCTATGCCCCCTAGTAATTGACCCCTCTACCCTGAGGAAAATCCTCTCAATACCAGTACCCTGCCCCAACACCAGGGCTATCTTCTCTTATTTAGCAGCCGCCTGTACAGCACCTTGTCAAATTGCAAGTACATCTGTCAAATAAATCTGTAAATTTCAAATGTGAACATTTCATTGTCTAAATATACACTTTATCACATTTGCAATCAAAATACACCTAGCACAAAATACATTCTTCCTTGCAACTCTGCTAAGTACTGTCTTTCAAATTTTATGCAAGCAAAATTGATTTTATTTTAGAAAATCTCATGGTGGATGCAGGATATTTGTGCACTAATTCATTACAGCAAAGAATGGTACAACCCAGATATTTGCTCTTCCCCACTTCGTTAAAAAAAGCTAGACATATTTTGAAAGGCAACAAAACAAAAAGGTGATGCAACATTATCTGTACCCTATTCATACCATGCACTCAATAGACTTGAAAAATATATCCTCTATTCTTCTTTTATAGACCCAAACATGAATCAATGTTCTTAAAACAGCAGTGCAAAGAAACAAATATTCAGACATTAACAAATTATTTACTGTCTGAATATGCTTTGTTACATTCAGTATTCCAGAAACCTCATTTTCAAAATTAAAGTCATTTTATTGTTCAGCATATCAATACAGTATTGCACGGTCACATTTGACAATGTCCAGAATATTTTCTTGTTTACACGTTACCAAGCTCACAGAATAAGTTTAAAATATAAAAAAAAGGAACAAGGGATATTAACTATAAAGCTGATATTATTCTGAAAATCCAAAAATGTTAAGTCTTTGTTTGGAAAGGAAAAAAACCAGACTGCAATTTGTTGATATATTAAGCTTCAAATAACGGAGAGACTGTTTTTTTAAATAAATATATTGCAACAGGAAACAAAATGTATCTATTAGAATAAACATTGCCTTATTTCTGCATCATTCATTCCCTGTCATTCTGATTATTTTTCATTTTTCTTTTCAAAACACAGCTATGTGCACATGAACAAATATTTTGAAAGCAAGACAGCAAAGTTGTATCACAAGAACAGACCTGATTTGGAGGGTCATCAAATGGAGAAAAGACTACTTTGCAGCTTTCATATGTACTCAAATGAGCATCCAACATGCTTGCACTGTTGGAGGGGGCAGGAAAGAAGCATGTTGCTTCATGCATGCCCATGAGTCGAAACCATGCTGTCTGAAAACTGCCGGACATGGGAAGAACTTCTGCAAAGGACAGTTTGTAAATTGTAGATTATCGTCATTTCAGCAAGTTTAGAATGTGAGATGACCAGTAGAAGCAAGTATTGAGGAAAGTATTTGCATTAATACCATCACTTTCACAACTTCAGTATATTCCAAAGTACATTACAGCAAATGATGTGCTTTGAAGTATGGTCATTGCAGACCATCAAGGCAAAAAAAGTGTTGAACCCAAGTGAGGGACAACCACGGAGTTAAGATAGAACACAGGGAGGGGACTTCAACAAAGTTATGGACCCTGGCTTGGACCGGTCAAGGTTGAAAACGGGCAGGGTGCCAGCAATGGCAAAGGAACTAAGAGGGTCCATGGAGCTGATTGGGTGGGGGGGGGGGGGGTGGGGGGGGGGGGGGGGTCCATGGAGATTTGGGCATCCGAGGGCGAAGGAGTTCGCCTTCTACTCACGTGCATAAAGTGTATTCCCGGATTAATTTCGTTATTTTGAGCAGGGCCTTGCTGGCTGGGGTGGTGGGCATGGGGTACCGGGCGAATAGAATCTCAGACTATGCTCCACACTGGGTTGACCTGCAGGTTAGTAAAGACAGTAACCAGCACCCGCACTGGAGGTTGGATGTGGGACTTTTGGCAGATGAAGAGGTGTGCGAGCGGCTGAGGAAATGTATTGAGAGCTACCTGCAGGTCAATGACACGGGGGAAATTTCAGCAGCGGTGGTGTGGGAAGCACTGAAGGCAGTGGTCAGGGGGGAGCTGATCTCGATCCGGGCCCAGAGGGAGAAGGTGGACAGGGCAGGGACGGACCGGCTGGTAAAGGAGGTACTACAGATTGATAGGAGGTATGCGGAGACCCCAGAGGCAGGGCTTTTAAGGGAACGGCAGAGGTTACAGGCGGAGTTTAGCTTGCTGACCACAGGGAGGGCGGTGGAGCAGCTGAGAAAGGCGAGGGGGGCGATATATGAACATGGAGAGAAGGCCAGCAGAATGCTTGCACAGCAGCTTAGGAAGAGGGAGGCAGCTAGGGAGATAGGGGAAGTAAAGGACGGAGATGGGAACCTGGTTGGTGATTCAGTAGGGTTGAATAAGGCATTTCGGGATTTCTACAACAGGCTGTACAGGTCAGAACCCCCTACGGGGCCGGAGGGGATGAGACACTTCTTGGAGGGCTGAATTTCCCAAAGGTGGACGGGGAGCAGGTAGAAGGGCTGGGGGCCCCAATCGTGTTGGAAGAGATAGTGGAGGGCTAGAAGGCCATGCTGGCGGGTAAGGCCCCAGGTCCGGACGGGTACCCAGTGGAGTTTTATAAAACAGTCTCGGGGATATTAGGGCCAGTGTTGTTGAGGATGTTCAATGAGGCAAGGGAAAGAGGGGTGTTGCCCCCGACGATGTCACAGGCAACAATTTCATTGATTCTTAAGCTGGACAAGAACCCGAAGCGGTGTGGGTCCTACTGGCCGATCTCCCTGTTGAATGTAGATGCCAAGTTGCTGGCCAAAATCTTGTCCTCCAGGATCGAGGATTGTGTTCCGGACGTTATGGGGGAGGACCAGACGGGGTTTGTTAAGGGCAGGCAGTTGGTGGCCAATGTAAGAAGGCTGTGAAATGTGATCATGATGCCCCCGGAAGGTAGGGAGGTGGAGGTAGTGATCGTGACGGATGCAGAAAATGCTTTCGATTGGGTAGAATGGGACTGTGGGAGATACTGGGACGGTTCGGATTCGGGCGGGGCTTTATTGACTGGGTCAGGGGGGGGTGGGGGGTGGAGCACAGGGTTTCGCTCTACGCGGATGACCTGCTTCTGTACGTTTCGGACCCAACAGAGGGGATGGAAGAAATGATAAGGTCTCGAGGGGAATTTGGCCGGTTTTCGGGGTACAAGCTTAATATGGGAAAGAGTGAGGTGTTTGTGGTCCAGGCGAGGGGACAAGAGAGGTGACTAGGAGAGCTGCCGTTTAGGTTAGTAGAGGGAAGCTTTAGGTACCTAGGCATCCAGGTGGCGCGGGATGGGACCGGCTGCATAAATTGAATCTGGCCTGGCTGGTGGACCAAATGTTGGACGATTTTCGGAGATGGGCCACGCTTCCGTTGTCTCTGGCTGGGAGGGTGCAAGCGGTGAAGATGACGGGCCTCCCGAGAGTCCCATTTGTATTTCAGTGTCTCCCCGTCTTTATTTCGCGGTCCTTTTTTTAAGCAGGTCAACAGAGTGATCACGGGCTTCGTCTGGGCGGACAAGACCCAGCGAGTAAGAAAGGTATGCTTGAGCGGAGTCGGGGAGAGGGTGGGCGAGTAAGAAAGGAATGCTTGAACGGAGTCGGGGAGAGGGCGGGCTGGCGCTACCAAATTTTAGCAACTATTACTGGGCGGCTAATATAGCCATGATCAGGAAGTGGGTTGTGGGGGAGGGGCCAGCATGGGTGCGTATGGAGGCGGCTTCATTTAAGGTCACCAGTTTGGGGGCGTTGTAACTGCGCCTCTGCCGTTGCCGCCGGCGCGGTACTCCACCAGCCCCGAGGTGGTGGTGGCCCGGAGAGTCTGGGGGCAATGGAGGAGACATGTGGGAGCATCGGTCTGGGCTCCAATCTGTGATAATCACCGGTTTGCCCCGGGGAGAATGGATGGGGGGTTCCGGTTATGGCGGAGAGCGGGGATTGAGAGGATGGGGTATATGTTCATAGAGGGGAGCTTTCACAGTACGAGGGCGTTGGAGGATAAGTTTGGGTTGGTGAGGGGAAACAAATTCAGGTATCTGCAAGTGCTGGACTTCCTTCGTAAATAGGTGTCAACCTTCCCGCTCCTACCGCTAAGGGGGATTCAGGACAGGGTAGTTCCAGAGGGTGGGTAGGAGAAGGGAGCGTCTCTGACATTTACAAGGAACTTATGGGGTCGGAGGAGACGCAGACCGAGGAGCTGAAGCGCAAGTGGGAGAAGGAGCTGGGAGGAGAGATAGAGGATGGTCTATGGGCAGATACATTTTGAGTAGAGTCAACACGTCCGCAACATGTGCCAGGCTCAGCCTGATACAATTTAAGGTAGTGCACCGGGCTCACATGACAGTGGCCCGGATGAGCAGATTCTTTGGGATGGAGGACAGGTGCGCAAAATGTGCGGGAGGACCGGCGAACTATGTCCACATGTTTTGGACATGTCCAAAGCTTAGGGGATTTTGGCAGGGGTTTGCAGACGTCATGTTCACGGTGTTAAAAACAAGGGTAGCGCTGAGTCCAGAGGTGGCGATTTTCGGGGTGTCAGAATACCCGGGAATCTAGGAGGAGAAAGAGGCAGACGTTCTGGCCTTTGCTTCCCTGGTAGCACGGAGACGGATACTATTAGCATGCAGGGACTCAAAGCCCCCGAAGTCGGAGACCTGGCTAGCGGACATGGCTAGCTTTCTCGGTTTGGAGAAAATCAAGTTCGCCTTGAGAGGATCACTATTAAGGTTCACCCGGAAGTGGCAACCGTTCGCCAACTTCTTTGCGGGAAATTGATCGTCAGCAGATTTTGGGGGGGGGGGGGGGGGGGGTGTCAATAAGGGAGGGACCTGTACGAGAGGTAAATGGCTTTCGCACTATGTTTATGGTTTCATGTATATTGTTTATTTTGTTGTTGTTACTATACCAAAAATCTCAATAAAATGTTCATTTAAAAAAAAAGATAGAACACAGAACATACAGTGCAGAAGGAGGCCATTTGGCCCATCGAGTCTGCACCGACCCACTTAAGCCCTCATTTCCACCCTATCCCCGTAACCCAATCAGGGGCTGATTTAGCACAGGGCTAAATCGCTGGCTTTGAAAGCAGACCAAGGCAGGCCAGCAGCATGGTTCAATTCCCGAACCAGCCTCCCCGAACAGGCGCCGGAATGTGGCGACTATGGGCTTTTCACAGTAACTTTAATTGAAGCCTACTTGTGACAATAAGCGATTTTCATTTTTTTCATTTCAATAACCCCTCCTCACCTTTTGGGGCACTCAGGGCAATTCATCATAGCCAATCCACCTACCCTGCACGTCTTTGGACTGTGGGAGGAAACCTGAGCACCCAGAGGAAACCCACGCAGACACGGGAGAATGTGCAGACTCTGCACAGACAGTGACCCAGCGGGGAATCAAACCTGGCATCCTGGCGTTGTGAAGCCACAGTGCTATCCACTTGTGCTACAGTGCTGCCCAAAGATGCTTAAAGCTATGCATGATACTAATGCAGAGCAAGTTACTATAGGGAATTTTATGGCCAGGTGCGCATTAATATTTAAAAATCTTTTTTAGAAATTTTACTTTGGGGAAGAGAGTCAGATGTTTAACGAAGCAATGTGTGAAATGATTTGAAAATAACACAGAGATGTCCTTGGAGATGTTTGAGGAGGTGAAAGGGAAAGGGGTGTTACCACAAACTTTGGGGCAGGCATCGATTTCCCTGTTGCTTAAAAAAGATAAGGATCCGACGGATTGTGGGTCATATAGGCCCATATCATTTTTAAACGTGGACACAAAAGTATTGGTGAAGGAGGCTGGAGGACTGCCTCCCAAAGGTAATAGGTGAAGATCAGTCAGGGTTCTTGAGGGAGGCAGCTCTTTTCAAAGGTTAGAAGGGTATTGAATGTGGTTGTGGCACCGGCGGAGGAGAAGGAAACAGAGGTGGTTGTGGCATTGGACACCAAAGGCGTTTGACCGGATAGAATGAAGGTACTTGATGGCAGTTCTGGAGCGGTTTGGGATTGGGCCAAGATTTGTGGACTGGGGAAAGCTACTATGTAAAGAGCCGAGGGCGAGTGTCGCACAAATAACTTTTTCTCTCCACCATGGGACTAGGCAAGGATGCCCTATGTTTCCCCTGCTGTTTGCACTCGCAATTGTGCCGTTGGCCATCGCATCACCAAGTTCGGGTGTATGGAAAGGGATAGTGCGGGAAGAGAGAGAATAGAGCACAGGGTGTCCTGATATGCCGTTGACTTGTCATATGTGTCGGAACCGAGTGTGTCAATAGGGGGGTTATTGGAGCTGCTTCAGGTGTTCGGGTCTTTCTCGGGGTACAAATTAAATCTAGACAAGAGTGAGTATTTTGTGGTGTCTCGGCTGGGGGTGGGGGCAGGGGTGGGGGGGCTGGCATTCCGTAGGGCAGGGACTCACTTCAGATACCTGGGGGTGTAGGTTCCCCATGAGCTCCGTAGGTACAACATTTCTAGTTTGGTGGGGAGAGTGAAAGCTGATCTGGCAAGGTGGGATGGTCTCCCTGTGTCACTGGCGGGTTGGGTACAGGCGGTTAAAATGAACGTTTTGCCATGATATCTGTTTATTTTCCAATGCCTGCTGATTTTCCTGCCAAAAGCATTTTTCAGAGAGATTGAAGGAAATTATTAACTCGTTCATATGGGAGGGAAGGTGGCCAGTGGCCAAAGTTAGAAAGGTGCTGCTACGAATGGGAAG
This sequence comes from Scyliorhinus torazame, assembly GCF_047496885.1. Classification (NCBI taxonomy): domain Eukaryota; kingdom Metazoa; phylum Chordata; class Chondrichthyes; order Carcharhiniformes; family Scyliorhinidae; genus Scyliorhinus; species Scyliorhinus torazame. Next base: position 221,307,372 of record NC_092716.1, read on the forward strand.
GCAGGCAGGGGGTTTGGGTTTTCCGAACCCGATGTATTATTACTGGGCGGCGAATGTGGAGAAGGTGCGGAGCTGGATCAGAGGGGTTGATTCCCAGTGGGTCAGAATGGAGGAGAGTTTGCATAGGGGGTCAGGATTGAAGGCGTTAGCAACAGCGCCGCTCCCGATGGCCCTGGGGAAATACTCAGGGAGTCCGGTAATAATAGCTTCATTGAGAATTTAGAGGCAGTTTCGCCAACACTTCGGGTTGGGGGCAGGGTCAAGGGAAATGCAGATTTGGGGGAACGACAAATATGAGCCAGGGATGTGGCGCGGAAATTTTCGGAAACAGGAGGAGAAGCGGATTAAGACACTAAAAGATTTGTTTCTTGGGGGTCGGTTTGCAGGATTGAAGGAGCTGGAGCAGGGGGAAATGTTTAGATACATGCAGGTTAGAGATTTTGACAGGAAGGAGATACATAGCTTCCCGGTGGAGCCAGCCTTCACATTGCTGGAGGAGGTGCTGACGGCAGGGGGTAGTGTCGGCGGTTTACGGGGCTATTTTGGAAGAGGAGAAGGCACCACTGGAAGGGATCAAAGAGAGTTGGGAGAGGGTATGGAGGAGGGGTTCCGTGAGGTGCTCTGGAGAGTGAACTCCTCCACCTTGTGTACAAGGTTGGGGCTGATATAGCTAAAGGTGGTATATACAGCACACCTCACAAGAACGAGGATGAGCCGGCTCTTTGAAGGGGTAAAGATGTGTGTGAATGTTGCATGGGGGTGGGGCCGCAAATCACATTCATATGTTTTGGTCCTGCCCAAAGCTGGATTACTGGAAGGAGGTTTTTAGGGTAACCTCTAAAGGAGTGCACATGAAACTGGGCCCGGGCCCTCGAGAGGCCATATTCAGGGTGTCGGACCAGCCAGGGTTGGAAATGGGTGCGGAGGCAGATGTTGTCGCCTTCGCCTCGTTGATCGCCCGAAAGCGGATCCTGATGGGATGGAGAGCAACCTCTCCAACCTGTGCCCCGACGTGGCGAGGGCGGGGGGGGGGGACCTGTTGGAATTCTTGACTCTTGAAGGTTAAATTTGAACTGAGGGGAAGGATGGAGGGGTTCTACAATTCATGGGCGTTATTCATTATGCACTTTAAAGAACTGGATAACATCGAACTTTAGTTCGGGATGGGGACTGTATGTATTAATGGTGACTATGGGCGATTCCTTTTTGTCCTTTGTTTATGTTAACATGTGGGCTAATGTTTGGGGGTTTGGTGGGAGGATGGGATCATTGTTATTGATATGGGGATTGACATTATATTTGTTATTGCTTATTGTTTATTGTTGGTGGGTGCATATTTGGGAGAAAATGTGAAAAAGGAGAATAAAAATATTTATGAAAAAAAAGAGATGTCCTTCGAGCGTTTTGATTGGTGCTTTGCAACTTTCGGACACCAACACAAAAAATACACATTACAGTAATTTTTTAGAATGCATGACACCTTGTCACAAATTAACATTTTTCCATTCCATCAGACATTGGTGGGGCAAATAAACCAAGTGGCTGAAGCAACCAGCTCCCCATTAATACGTCCAATTGTACAAATTTAGTATCAATAACACAGGTAACCAGAATAGAGAATAAACCACAGCTTTTCCAACAACTATTCACAAACAAACAAGAAACAAACAAAGCACGAACTACTCAGATAATTCTAACAATTCTTATACTGTTTGTAACTGCCATCATTTTGCTAATTAGGTGCATACAAACAGCTAAAAGATGTTAAATCATAGCACGTGCATTAGATGTCAAACAAAATGACAATTCTAAGAGGGAAAAAATTACTATTAAACCATAAAATTGGTTGTGCAATATTAGACAGCTTGCAGGAAACTGCTTTTCTAGCTGTACCGTGTGGCTTGGTTGGAAAATTTCTCAGATTAGGTTTCCCGTTTCTTTGATCAACTTGTTGGTGATTCGAAGATACATAAACTGTGGCAGCAATTTCCATACTTCACCAGTATCATGTACTGTGATGACCAGGGAGTAATGAATTAAGCTCTGAAATGTATCTCAATAGTGGTGCACAAATGGATCGGCCAGCAATCATGCACTTGTTAGGAAGTTGGAATGAAACGTAAAGAAACTGACACAGTTTGTGGTTGCACTGAAGACTTGAGATGCAGCTGAGCTGAGTAGCAGAGTGAAATAGATACTTTGTAAAGCAAAGTAGAGAGTAACAGTCCAGGGACCTGAAACATAGCCACGCCCAATTGCAAAGCTGAGCTCTCAGAATCAAGTTGCTGCTTGTGCAGAAGATTGAGAGACCCCATAATTTCTACTCTAGAAGGATTTCCAAACACAAGATTCAGGCCCTGCATGGTAATTGTTTGTTGGATTTGGCGCAGTGTTAAAAGTTATGGGATGTTCTTTTGGAGAAGGTGTATTTTTGGAGTTTATGAAAGTAGATAGGTTTAGATTGGGGGGCTAGTTTAGGTAACCATTGTTGTAGTTAATTGTAAATGTTGTTCTGTCCTGTTGCATTTCTTCTTGAGTTTTATAAATGTTTAGTTATTTGAATCATTTACAACAAGACAGACTGACCCCTTTACTCACCAGATTTCATCTATTTTCTCAAATTCTTTCCAAAAATTGCAAAAATAGTTTAAGAACAAACGTTCCAAGTTTCCCTTCTGGGATTTGGGAGGCCCTCACATTGAATATCAGCAGGGCTCATAACACACTCCACTGGATTTTCCTGGAGCATTAAGCAGGCTGCCAGTCCATTGAAACCACTTTTGCAGCAACACCAAAGTTCAATTGTCCCAGGAGTTGCAGCTCCAGTGAACAAAATCGGTGTTTGTGTACACATATTTAACTACAACGAAAAATAAGCTACAAAAGATGGATTTTTTTTTTAGGTCATGAGATAAAATTACTGAACAGTACTATTTTGATTAAGGCTCTCTGTGTCACTAAAAAAGACAGGTTCACAGAGGTGAATGTTTGCTGATAGCTTTGATGTTGCCTTTAGAAATTGCAGTTTCAATCGGTGAATCAGGACAAGGTCCTTGTTGAATGGTCATCTGGTCAGGTGAGCGTCATTGGAATTTCAGCAGTAGAAAGAAAAATCACTGGACGAGGCGATATGATAGCTTCAGAAAAATCTGCAAACCTACCATGAAAATAAGGTGGGAATGCAAATGAAACAATCCTTTATGCGTGTGAGAATAACGAACAAAAAGGAAGGTTTTGAAGATGGACGGGAAAAAAAAAAATAGAGAACTTGCATCTAAAAGCAAGTAATTCAACATTATAAAGTATACAGCAGCAGCAAACAGACGTGGAAGATAAAAACAAACATTTCAGCATCTTAAGTAATTTTTTAAAAACTGGTCCCTTTTCTGTTTCGCAAAAATATATAAATTTTACAACACAATATAATTGTTCCTGTGAACACTAATGTTATACTTGCTGGAAAGATACTCAGCCTCAAATGATTTTATTTATAAAAAGGCACCTTCACTGAAGAAAGCCCAGTCCAACAAGGCATTTTAAATCGGCCCATTTAATTCATGGTAAAATGGACTATGTAGCCACTTATTAACTTATCGCCAGGCACAACTACTGTGGCCCAGTTGCATAGGAACCAGGTTGAGTTTTATTGAAACCCAAGTGTCAGATTTAACACCTGAACACAAAGGGAGAGGCAGGTGGCCTGGCTTTGTGTAGATTTAGACTTTGAGTTGCTGACGCAGAAACCCTGGACAGAGTCGGAAACAACAGCTGCTGTGAGCAATATGAAAAATGCTGTCCTCTGCTAGCTACCCTGCAGAATACTGGTGGGAGCTTATCCCCTGGTCAAAGAGACAGAACCTGCAAAGATTAAAGCACACCAGAAGATTCATCCTAACGTAGCCAGAAGGAGGAATCATCGGAGCAGGCGTTGTTAATGCAAGTCAGTTCAGAGATTCTCAGAAGACTGAGGGAAGTGATTCTTGACAAATACTGGATATTATAATTCAGCAAAATGGGAAGAAGCGAACCCATTGGAAGCTGGGAGTAGCTTTGAACTGGTTCTTGTAAATACTACAATTCTGCATGCAGCTTAATGTATAAACCTGCCGTGAGGTTGCAAAAACTGTTAAGAAACTAAGACTGAATACCTGTTCTGTAGTTTAGAATATTAGTTGCCTACTAAATAGTACTGAGTAGAGGTTGATTTTAATTTGTGGGTTTTTTTCAAAACAGTAAAAGCCCTAAAGCTTGAAATCTTGTCATGCGATTTCTTTAAGTATTAGGAGATGCAAATTTTTCTTTTATTCCCGAAACTAATGGTCTCCAGGGGGATAACATTTAGTTAATACAATTACAAGCTGCTCACACAAGCTTCTCTGTTAGCAGATCCTTAGATTTTCAAATCTACATCATGTGTGCACGACCCAAGTTACAATTTGCTTAGACACTCGGAAAAAGCATGCACTCTGACACTGTACTATTATTGGTTGCTCGACTGACATTGACTCAGAGATAGCCTAGGTTTTACCATGGTCGGAGAATGAGACACAGTGAAAAAGCTAGGAAAAATTAGAATGGAAAGTGCAAAGAGACACGTAACAATTCATCCAGAAGTACTCCTTCAATGCAGCACTAAACTATCAGCCTAGAATTTGCGCTCATGTCCCCGGAGTGGGATGAATCAACAACCTATCAGACGCCAGAGTACACCATGGAGCCATAATGGCACTCCTAAATAGGTCATTGAAACTGGAAACAGTGGGGGAGGCAGATGAAATCAACAGTAAAGACATTGTGACAGGAGCCGAAAGCAACTGTTCTCCCAACTTTTAACTGGCAGAAATAGAAGTTCCTGAAGTAGTTATTGGGCAAGCAATCCAACAACACAGAGGCAGTAGCGAGATCAAGAGGACTTCTGGAAAAATAGAGCCAGAACACACTACCATATACTTAATCATATAAAACAAGATGCACAAATTCCCTTACCCATTTATGAAAATAAGCTTGCTTAAATTAAAATGGTAGCAGAGGAGGTACCGGGTGATATGGCATAGTACAGCAGAAAAGTCACCAAATTCTGCCGGCTGCATTTGTAGTGGTGTGCAACTGCATGCTGGTCTTAATTTGTCACGGAGAAAGACAATAAAATATAAAACAAAATATGGTGGAAAAGCAAAATTCTGCAGATGCTGAAAATCGGAAATAAAAATAGAAAATGCTGAAAATGCTCAGCGGTTAAAGCAGCAACTGTGGAAAGAATAACAAGCTAGTTTAGTTCTGAGTATAGGTCATGAACCTGGAACACTAACTCTGCTCAACTGTTGAGTGTACCAGCATTTTGTTTTTGCTTTAAATATTACATTGTCAGCATATTTAAGGACTGCTGGAAAATAATGAAATTGTATTTATTTGGCACTTGAGACACACAGCTGAAAATCAATCTCCTATGGATCTGTCAGCTAATTTCGGCAAGGGTGCTATAAACTGACAACAGAACCTCTCAGTTAGGGAAGAGGAAAAGGGGCAGTTTCTATTGCTGATTACAAAAGATATTTGCAAGAAAGTTAGCGAAGGAAAAGATCAGAATTTTCCAGGAGACTCGCCAGGCTCAAATAACTTTCTGAAATGCACAGCCGACACTCACAAATGCCCTTCTGGACTAGGTTCCCAACAACCCCAACAGCCACGAACGTCAGAAAGATGACAGAAATCAAGACAATTGAGTTAAGCAGGGGTCTTTATGGATTTATTTATTTTAAGTGCAACGTATGTATTTGAGATAGGCACGTAGGTAAGTAAACCTATTGTTGTGATTAAAAAACCTAAGTTGTGTTTAAAATAATGCAATTCAAAGCCAATGATATACAATGTACAAAAAAACAAGTTGCACATCGGTTATTCTTGGTGTAATATTTAATAGCCAAGTCTAATTTCAGTAGTGAGCTGGGAGTTAGTTGAATGGTCATATGTAACCAATTAGATAACATTTTCATTACAGTTCTAACATCTGAATATATCAATCTTGAGAACATGTATTTCCTGAGAAAATGCATTTATCACAAGGTGACACATTGCCAGAATAATCTGCATTTAAGTAATATTAAACATTTATACTAAATATTAAGTATGCATTTATTCCCATCTACACAATTATTTCCCAATTTAATTTTGAAGGAAAGTTCAGATTCAAATCTTATCATTCTATTGCTACTCTTCTCTTTTATCTGATTAGCAAACATATTAATTGAAAATTTAGTGCCTACTAAAATGAGACGTGTAGATGGTGCTAACATCTTAGTCTTCCTTTGCAATTTAAAAAGCTCCAGTAATGTACGGTCATCATCAATCAAACTCTGCCTGATTAGCCAATTGCACTTAAACAGTCTATAACGATCAGTCTCACAAACAGATGAAGTATGCAAGCCAAAAAAATGGTATTGACATAGCAGTTTGTTTGCCTTCAATAATCATAATTCCATGGTTCAAATTACCTTTTCCTTATGTTTGGACCCAGGTTCCAGTGCAAAACATGCAATGCTGCAACATTTCTAAAACTGGCTAAAAAAAGATAGATATAGTTCCCTTTACACAATACATTTCCCTTTACACAATACATTTCAAACTAACAGCCAGAACTTCATTGCAAACCATTAGAATACAGCTCCAGGTTTTCTGTTTACTGTCTGCCCATGAAACTAATTTTCCCATGTGGGTTTGGCTAATTTAGCATATATTTTCACAAGAATGAAAGAGCAAAATTGCAAGGAGATGAGAGTCTGCAGCAATCAAGATACAGCACACTGTAAAAGAGACTAGTTAGATTTAGAAGGATTTTGATAGGGAATGAAGAGAACCCCCTGTAATTGTGTTTGAGTCTAGAATACAGAGCCATAAATACAAGAAAGACTAAGTGTTTAGGAGCATTTTATTTTGCATTGTGGTGAAAAAATGAAACATGTAGTGATCAAAGCAGATAGTATTGTTTTTTTTTAAAGGTATATTTGATTTACACATGACAGGATGGGAATAAAGGGGTGTGGGAAGACGTAATTTGATTGGGAGAGGCTTGTGTGGAGTATAAACAATGACAATGATCAGTTGGGCCAATTGGCATGTTTTTGTCCTTTACCTCCTGTGAAATTCATTCATTTGTGAGCTGAACAATATTAAAACAAAACTTTTGTCACAGGTAGGGTTGGGAGGGAAGTGAAACCCTTTCCCTTACTGTCAGTAATTAGTTGGTTTTGGATAAGATGTATCTGTATACCTTGGTCTTGGATGAGGTTGGGAGGCTTTCAAGATACAGCAATCCCCAAATTTAAAAAAGCTTCTGTGTTACTCCCCTATAAGACCATAAGACATAGGAGCGGAAGGCCATTCGGCCCATCGAGTCCACTCCACCATTCAATCATGGCTGATTTCAACTCCATTTACCTGCTCTCTCTCCATAGCCCTTAATTCCTCGAGAAATCAAGAATTCATCAACTTCTGTCTTAAAGACACTCAACGTCCCGGCCTCCATCGCCCTCTGTGGCAATGAATTCCACAGACCCACCACTCTCTGGCTGAAGAAAGTTCTCATCTCTGTTCTAAAGTAGCCATGATGTGAAGATGCCGGCGTTGGACTGGGGTGAGCACAGTACCAAGTCTTACAACACCAGGTTAAAGTCCAACAGGTTAGTTTCGATGTCACTAGCTTGCGGAGCGCTGCTCCTTCCTCAGATTCGACTTCGTACTGTTCTAAAGTGACTCCCTTTTATTCCAAGGCTGTGCCCCCGGGTTCTAGTCTCCCCTGCTAATGGAAACTTCCCTACGTCCACCCGATCTAAGCCATTCATTATCTTGTAAGTTTCTATTAGATCTCCCCTCAACCTCCTAAACTCCAATGAATATAATCCCAGGATCCTCAGACATTCATCGTATGTCAGGCCTACCATTCCTGGGATCATCCGTGTGAATCTCCGCTGGACCCGCTCCAGTGTCAGTATGTCCTTCCTGAGGTGTAGGGCCCAAAATTGTTCACAGTATTCTAAATGGGGCCTAACTAGTGCTTTATAAAGCTTCAGAAGTACATCCCTGCTTTTATATTCCAAGTCTTTTGAGATAAATGACAACATTGCATTTGCTTTCTTAATTATGGACTCAACCTGCAAGTTTACCTTTAGAGAATCCTGGACTAGGACTCCCAAGTCCCTTTGCACTTCAGCATTATGAATTTTGTCAGCGTTTAGAAAATAGTCCATGCCTCTATTCTTTTTTCCAAAGTGCAAGACCTCGCACTTGCCCACGTTGAATTTCATCAGCCATTTCTTGGACCACTCTCCTGAACCGTCTAAATCTTTCTGCAGCCTCCCCACCTCCTCAATACTACCTGCCCCTCCACCTATCTTTGTATCATCGGCATACTTAGCCAGAATGCCCCCAGTCCCGTCATCTAGATCGTTAATATATAAAGAGAACAGCTGTGGCCCCAACACTGAACCCTGCGGGACACCACTCGTCACCTGTTGCCATTCCGAAAAAGAACCTTTTTTCCCAACTCTCTGCCTTCTGCCTGACAGCCAATCGTCGATCCATGTTAGTACCTTGCCTCGAATACCACGGGCCCTTATTTTACTCAGCAGTCTCCAGTGAGGCACCTTATCAAAGGCCTTTTGGAAGTCAAGTTAGATAACATCCATTGGCTCTCCTTGGTCTCACCTATTTGTTATCTCTTCAAAGAACTCGAACAAGTTTGTCAGGCACGACCTCCCCGAACTAAATCCATGCTGACTTGTCCTAATCCGACCCGGCACTTTCAAGAATTTAGACATCTCATCCTTAACGATGGATTCTAGAACCTTGCCAACAACCGAGGTTAAGCTAATTGGCCTATAATTTTCCATCTTTTTTCTTGTTCCCTTCTTGAACAGGGGGTTACAACAGCGATTTTCCAATCCTCTGGGACTTTCCCTGACTCCAGTGACTTTTGAAAGATCATGACTAACACCTCCACTATTTCTTCAGCTAGCTCCTTTAGAACTCTAGGATGTAGCCCATCTGGGCCCGGAGATTTATCAATTTTTAGACCTCTTAGTTTCTCTAGCACTTTCTCCTTTGTGATGGCTACCATATTCAACTCTGCCCGCTGACTCTCCGGAATTGTTGGGATATTACTCATGTCTTCTACTGTGAAGACTGACGCAAAGTACTTATTTAGTTCCTCAGCTATTTCCTTGTCTCCCATCACTAGATTACCAGCGTCAGACTTCCGGGTGTGGCGATGACCAGCTAAGTCGCACGTTTCGGCAGCTCCCGGTGGAACGGACTTTTGGGCTCTTAATAAGAGCCCCAACGGCAATTTTAACGGCTAAATGTACTGTGCGGTAAACCAGAAGGGAATCCCCCCCTGGATACGGATGGAAAAAGGAGAGGAAAGTGGCCGGATTGCGGTGGATCCTTTAGAGCAGCGGCAAGGAAGGCAAGCAAAAACCAAGATGGCGTCGGAAGGTGGCAGTTTAATATGGGGCCCTGAACAACACGAGTTCTTGAAGCGCTGCGTGGAAGAACTTAAAAAGGAGATGAAGAAGGAGCTGTTGGCCCCGATATTACAGGCGATTGAAGGGCTAAAAGATGAGCAAAAGACCCAGGAGCGGGAGCTTCGGGTCGTGAAGGCAAAGGCTGCCGAGAACGAGGACGATATACAGGGACTGGTGGTGAAGACGGAGATGCACGAGGCACACCATAAACGATGTGTGGAAAGGCTGGAGGTGCTGGAGAATAATGCGAGGAGGAAGAATTTAAGGATTCTTGGTCTTCCTGAAGGTGCAGAAGTGGCGGACGTCGGGGCATATGTGAGCACGATGCTGCACTCGTTAATGGGAGCGGAGGCCCCGACGGGTCTGTTGGAGGGAGCATACCGAGTGATGGCGCGAGGACCGAGAGCAGGAGAAATTCCCAGAGCCATAGTGGTGAGATTCCTCCGTTTTAAGGACAGTGAGATGGTCCTCAGATGGGAAAAGAAAACTCGGAGCAGTAGGTGGGAGAACGCGGTGATCCGCGTATATCAAGACTGGAGTGCGGAGGTGGCGAGAAGGAAGGCGAGCTTTAATCGGGCCAAGGCGGTGCTTCACAAAAAGAAGATAAAATTTGGAATGCTACAACCGGCAAGACTGTGGGTCACATATCAAGGGAGGCACCACTACTTTGAGACGGCGGATGAGGCGTGGACTTTTATTGTGGAAGAAAAACTGGAATAAGCGGGTTACTAAAAAAGAACGTTTGAAACAAAGTGGTGGGGCGAGTATGGGGGTCGAAGAGGGGGGAAAAGGGGGGGGGGGGGGAGAAAGAGATGATTTTTATGTTGTTAATCCTGCGACCCGGTAACTTTTCTCTCTTCCACAGGTTGTGGGGGAGGGAGGAAGAGAGGTGGAGGAGCTGGGGGCGTTGGCCATTGGGGGCGGGGCCAAAAGGGAAGCGCGGGCTTTGTTCCCGCGCTATGATAATTATGGCGGGAATAGGGAAGCAGGAAGGAGGGGGCGTCGCACGGTGCGAGCCGAGGTCACGGGGGGAAGCCGAGGTCGGCCAGAGTTTGCTGACTTCTGGGAGCAACATGGGGGGCGTAACTACGCTAGTGGGGGATCTAGCGGGGGGGTGGGAGGGGGGATTTACTGGGTTGCTGCTGCTGGGGAGAAGGGGGAGCTGGTATGGGGTGGGGTGGGCGGGGCAGGAGGGCACCGCCTGGCGGGGACACAGCTGCGTGGGAACCGGGTGAGGAGCTGGATAAAAGGGGATGGCTAATCGACAAGGGGGGGGGGGGGGGGGGTAAAGAGCCCCCCAACCCGGCTGATGACGTGGAATGTGAGAGGGCTGAACGGGCCGATAAAGAGGGCACGGGTACTCGCACACCTAAAGAAACTTAAGGCGGATGTGGTTATGTTACAGGAGACGCATTTGAAACTGATAGACCAGGTTAGACTACGCAAAGGATGGGTGGGGCAGGTGTTTCATTCGGGGCTAGATGCGAAAAACAGGGGGGTGGCTATACTAGTGGGGAAGCGGGTCATGTTTGAGGCAAAGACCATAGTGGCGGATAGTGGGGGCAGATACGTGATGGTGAGTGGCAAATTACAGGGGGAGGCGGTGGTCTTAGTGAACGTATATGCCCCGAACTGGGATGATGCCAACTTTATGAGGCGAATGTTAGGACATATCCCGGACCTAGAGGTGGGGAAGTTGGTAATGGGTGGAGATTTTAAACACGGTGCTGGAACCAGGGCTGGACAGATCGAGGTCCAGGACTAGAAGGAGGCCGGCAGCATCCAAGGTGCTTAAAGACTTTATGGAGCAGATCGGAGGAGTAGACCCATGGAGATTTAGCAGACCTAGGAGTAAGGAGTTTTCGATTTTCTCCTATGTCCACAAAGTTTATTCGCGAATAGACTTTTTTGTGTTGGGAAGGGCGTTGATCCCGAAGGTGAGGGGGACGGAGTATACGGCTATAGCTATTTCGGATCACGCTCCACACTGGGTGGACTGGGAGATAGGGGAGGAAAAAGAACGGCGTCCACCCTGGAGAATGGACATGGGACTAATGGCGGATGAGGGGGTGTGTCTAAGGGTGAGGGGGTGTATTGAAAAGTACTTGGAACTCAATGATAATGGGGAGGTCCAGGTGGGAGTGGTCTGGGAGGCGCTGAAGGCAGTGGTTAGAGGGGAGCTGATATCAATCAGGGCACATAAAGGAAAGCAGGAGTAGAGAACGGGAGCGGTTGCTGCAAGAACTTCTGAGGGTGGACAGGCAATATGCGGAGGCACCGGAGGAGGGACTGTACAGGGAAAGGCAAAGGCTACACGTAGAATTTGATTTGCTGACAACAGGTACTGCAGAGGCACAGTGGAGGAAGGCACAGGGTGTACAGTACGAATATGGGGAGAAGGCGAGCAGGTTGCTGGCCCACCAATTGAGGAAAAGGGGAGCAGCGAGGGAAATAGGGGGAGTGAGGGATGAGGAGGGAGAGATGGAGCGGGGAGCGGAGAGAGTGAATGGAGTGTTCAAGGCATTCTATGAAAGATTATATGAAGCTCAGCCCCGGATGGGAAGGAGAGAATGATGTGCTTTCTGGACCAGCTGGAATTTCCTAAGGTGGAGGAGCAGGAGAGGGTGGGACTGGGAGCACAGATCGAAATGGAGGAAGTAGTGAAAGGAATTAGGAGCATGCAGGCGGGGAAGGCCCCGGGACCGGATGGATTCCCAGTTGAATTTTACAGGAAATATGTGGACTTGCTCGCCCCGCTACTGATGAGAACCTTTAATGAGGCGAGGGAAAGGGGACAGCTGCCCCCGACTATGTCAGAGGCAACGATATCGCTTCTCCTAAAGAAGGAAAAAGACCCGCTGCAATGCGGGTCCTATAGGCCTATTTCCCTCCTGAACGTAGACGCTAAGATTCTGGCCAAGGTAATGGCAATGAGGATAGAGGATTGTGTCCCGGGGGTGGTCCATGAGGACCAAACTGGATTTGTGAAGGGGAGACAGCTGAATACGAATATACGGAGGCTGCTAGGGGTAATGATGATGCCCCCACCAGAGGGGGAAGCAGAGATAGTGGTGGCGATGGATGCCGAGAAAGCATTTGATAGAGTGGAGTGGGATTATTTGTGGGAGGTGTTGAGGAGATTTGGCTTTGGAGATGAGTATATTAGATGGGTACAGCTGCTGTATAGGGCCCCGACGGCGAGCGTGGTCACGAATGGACGGGGGTCTGCGTATTTTCGGCTCCATAGAGGGACGAGGCAGGGGTGTCCTCTGTCCCCATTATTGTTTGCACTGGCGATTGAGCCCCTGGCAATAGCATTGAGGGGTTCCAGGAAGTGGAGGGGAGTACTCAGGGGAGGAGAAGAACACCGGGTATCTCTGTATGCGGACGATTTGTTGTTGTATGTGGCGGACCCGGCGGAGGGGATGCCAGAGATAATGCGGATACTTGGGGAGTTTGGAGAATTTTCAGGATATAAACTGAACATGGGGAAAAGTGAGTTGTTTGTGGTGCATCCTGGGGAGCAGAGCAGAGAAATAGAGGACTTACCGTTGAGGAAGGTAACAAGGGACTTTCGCTACTTGGGGATCCAGATAGCCAAGAATTGGGAGACATTGCATAGGTTAAATTTAACGCGGTTGGTGGAACAGATGGAGGAGGACTTCAAGAGATGGGACATGGTATCCCTGTCACTGGCAGGGAGGGTGCTGGCGGTTAAAATGGTGGTCCTCCCGAGATTCCTCTTTGTGTTTCAGTGCCTCCCGGTGGTGATCACGAAGGCTTTTTTCAAAAGGATTGAAAAGAGCATCATGGGTTTTGTGTGGGCTGGGAAGACCCCGAGAGTGAGGAAGGGATTTTTGCAGCGGAGTAGGGATAGGGGGGGGGGCTGGCACTACCGAGCCTAATTGAGTACTACTGGGCCGCCAATATCTCAATGGTATGCAAGTGGATGGGAGAAGAGGAGGGAGCGGCGTGGAAGAGATTGGAGAGGGCGTCCTGCAGGGGGACTAGCCTACAAGCTATGGTGACGGCGCCGTTGCAGTTCTCACCGAAGAAATACACCACAAGCCCGGTGGTGGTGGCTACTCTGAAAATTTGGGGGCAGTGGAGATGGCATAGGGGAAAGACGGGAGCCCCGGTGTGGTCCCCGATAAGAAATAACCATAGGTTTGCTCCGGGGAGAATGGGTGGGGGATTTGGAACATGGCAAAGAGCAGGAGTAACACAATTGAGAGATCTGTTTGTAGATGGGATGTTTGCAAGTCTGGGAGCGCTGACCGAAAAATATGGGTTGCCCCAAGGGAATGCATTCCGGTATATGCAACTGAGGGCTTTTGCGAGGTAACAGGTGAGGAAATTCCCGCAGCTCCCGACGCAGGAGGTGCAGGACAGAGTGATCTCAAAGACATGGGTGGGGGACGGTAAGCTATCAGACATATATAGGGAAATGAGGGACGAGGGGGAGATTATGGTAGATGAGCTGAAAGGGAAATGGGAAGAAGAGCTGGGGGAGGAGATTGAGGAGGGGCTGTGGGCTGATGCCCTAAGTAGGGTAAACTCATCGTCCTCGTGTGCCAGGCTAAGCCTGATACAATTTAAGGTGTTACACAGGGCGCATATGACTGGAGTACGGCTCAGTAAATTTTTTGGAGTAGAGGATAGGTGTGCGAGATGCTCGAGAAGCCCAGCGAATCACACCCACATGTTCTGGTCATATCCGGCACTACAGGGGTTTTGGGTGGGGGTGACAAAGGTGCTTTCGAAGGTGGTGGGGGTCCAGGTCGAACCAAGCTGGGGGTTGGCTATATTCGGGGTTGCAGAAGAGCCGGGAGTGCAGGAGGCGAAAGAGGCTGATGTTTTGGCCTTTGCGTCCCTAGTAGCCCGGCGCAGGATACTGTTGATGTGGAAGGAAGCCAAGCCCCCGGGTGTGGAGACCTGGATAAATGACATGGCAGGGTTTATAAAGCTGGAACGGATTAAGTTCGTCCTAAGGGGATCGGCTCAAGGGTTCACCAGGCGGTGGCAACCGTTCGTCGAATACCTCACAGAAAGATAGAGGGAATGCAAAAGAAGAAGACAGCAGCAGCAACCCAGGGCGGGGGGGGGGGGGGGGGGGGCAGAAGGACTCTCAGGGATGTTAGTGTATAAGTATAATATGTATAGGTTGTTGTTATAGGTAATTGTATACTGGACTGCTGAATTGTATTTTGGGAGAGTATTTATTTGGGACAAGGCAGTTGCCATTTAGTTTTGTTTTTTAATTTGGATGTTGTTTATATATTATTTATTTCTTGTTTAAAAAACTGGCCATTGTTATTTATATTGTTATATTACTGTGTAAAAGATACACAATGTACTGTTATGGTTGGCCAAAAATTTTGAATAAAATATATTTTTTTTTTTTTATAAAGATTACCAGCGTCATTTTGGAGCGGCCCAATGTCAACTTTTGCCTCCCATTTGTTTTTAATGTATGTAAAGAAACTTTTACTATCATTCCTAATGTTACTGGCTAGCCTACCTTCATATTTGATCCTCTCTTTTCTTATTTCTCTCTTTGTTATCCTCGGTTTGTTTTTGTAGCCTTCCCAATCTTCTGACTTCCCACTACTCTTTGCCACATTATAGGCTTGCTCTTTTGCTTTGATGCATTCCCTGACTTCCTTAGTCAGCCACGGGTGCCTAATCCCCCCTCTGAGAACCTTTCTTTTCTTTGGGATGAACCTCTGTACTGTGTCCTCAATTACTCCCAGAAACTCCTGCCATTGCTGTTCTACTATCTTTCCCACTCGGCTCTGCTCCCAGTCGATTTTCGTCAGTTCCTCCCTCATGCCCCTGTAGTTACCTTTATTTAACTGTAACACCTTTACATCTGATTCTACCTTCTTTCTTTCAAATTGCAGACTGAATTCTACCATATTATGATCACTGCCTCCTAAGTGTTTCCTTACTTTAAGATCTTTTATCAAGTCTGGCTCCGAACACTAAGTCCAGAATGGCCTGTTCCCTCGTGGGCTCCATCACAAGCTGTTCCAAAAAGCCCTCCTGTAAACATTCAATGAATTCCCTTTCTTTGGGTCCACTGGCAGCATTATTTACCGAGTCCAGCTGCATATTGAAGTCCCCCATGATCACTGTGACCTTGCCTTGCTGACATGCCCTTTCTATTTCGTGGTACATTTTGTGCCCCTGGTCCTGACCACTGTTAGGAGGCCTGTACATAACTCCCATCATGGTTTTTTTGCCTTTGTAGTTCCTCAACTCTACCCACACAGACTCCACATCATCTGACCCTATGTCGTTTAGTGCTATTGATTTAATTTCATTCCTAATTAACAAGGCAATCCGGCCCCCTCTGCCCACCTCTCTGTCTTTTCAATAGGTTGCGAATCTCTGGATGTTTAAATGCCAGTCCTGAACCCCCTGCAACCACGTCTCTGTGATGCCTATCACATCATACCTGCCAGTCACAATCTGGGCCACAAGCTCATCTACCTTGTTCCGTACACTGCGCACATTTAAATATAGCACCTTTAATTCTTTATTGTCCATCCCTTTTTGTTTTCTTAGTGTGGTGGACCTTGGTTTACTGAGCCTTTCCATACACTGTCATATTTTGTGAGATGGGGACTATCGTAACCTCTCCTGAGTTCTGTTTTTTCGTGCTTTTTTGTATTCCTCAGCAGCTACGCTTCCCATTGATTACTTCACCTCTTGGTTCCCTGACTTTCCCTACCCCCCCTATAATCTAGTTTAAAGTTCTATTGACCACCCTATTTACTCTTTTCGCCAGAACACTGGTCCCACAGCTCAGTTCAGGTGGAGACCATCCCAACGGTATAGGTCCCCCCTGTCCCAAAACTGATGCCAGTGTCCCATGAAAAGGAACCCCTCTTTCCCACACCACTCTTTCAGCCACGTGTTAACCTCCCTTATTCTTGCCTCCCTATGCCAATTTGCACGTGGCTCGGGCAGTAATCCGGAGATTATGACCCTTGAGGACCTGTTTTTTTTTAATTTGAATCCTAGCTCTTTATAATCTCTAAACAGGTCCTCTTTCCTAGACTTGCCTATGTTGTTGGTACCGACATGGACCACAACAACTGGATCCTCCCCCTCCCTCTCCAGTATCCTTTCAAGCCGGTCAGAGGTGTCCCGCACCCTAGCACCGGGCAGGCAACATGCCATGCGGGACTCTTTATCCTGTTCACAAAAGGATACTATCTGTCCCCCTGATAATAGAATCCCCTACAACTACAACTTGTCTATTTACTCCCTCCCCTTGAATGGCCTGCTGAACCATGGTGCCTTGGCCAGCTGACTCATCCTTCCTGCAGCCCTGTTCGCCATCCACACAGGGAGCAAGTGCCTCGTACCTGTTGGACAGGGTCAAGGGCTGAGGCTCCTGAGTTCCTGACTGCTGGTTCCCTTTACCTGCCTGACTTGCAGTAACATCCTGCTGTCCCTGGCCACTGGCAGGATTTAAACTACTTACTCTGACAGGTGTGACAGCCTCCTGAAACACAGTGCCCAGGTAAGTCTCCCCCTCCCGGATGTGCCTCAGTGTTTGAAGCTCAGACTCCAGCTCATCAACTCTGAGCCGGAGCCCTTCGAGCAGCCAACTTACTGCAGATGTGGTCGCTGCAGCTCGCAATGGGATCTGCCAGCTCCATCAAGCAGCTCAAGCACATCACCTGACCAGCCATCTCCATTTAATTAATTAGTTTAATTTAAGTTTGAGAGTTTAGCTGTGTTTTTTTTTTTTTTAATTTGGGGCAGATTTGCTATCAACCAATCAGATCACAGCTTCCCTCTGACGTCACTTTGGGGGAGGGGGGGGGGAAAGAGTGGAAAACAGGAAGTCACCGTTAGGTTTTTATACTCACAGAGACTGCTCCTCCTCCTCCAAACGGCTCCCGAAACTTTCCTGGTTACCTAACTGCACTAAATTACCAAGTTTCAAATTCCCACTCTGGATGTGTCTTATTCACTCAGGCTGTGTCTCTTTGACCTGCGCAACGCAGCTGATGTTGTACAGTAGTGTTATTTGCGGTCACTGAAAGGGCAACACAGGTGGAGAAGGTAGTCAAGAACGCATACGGCATGCTTGCCTTCATTGGCCGGGGCATTGAGAATAAGAATTGGCAAGTCATGTTGCAGCTGTATAGAACCTTAGTTAGGCCACGCTTGGAGTATAGTGTTCAATTCTGGTCACCACACTACCAGAAGGATGTGGAGGCTTTAGAGAGGGTGCAGAAGAGATTTACCAGAATGTTGCCTGGTATGGAGGGCATTAGCCATGAGGAGCGGTTGAATAAACTCGGTTTGTTCTCACTGGAACGAAGGAGGTTGAGGGGCGACCTGATAGAGGTATACAAAATTATGAGGGGCATAGACAGAGTGGATAGTCAGAGGCTTTTCCCCAGGGTAGAGGGGTCAATTACTAGGGGGCATAGGTTTAAGGTGAGAGGGGCAAGGTTTAGAGTAGACGTACGAGGCAAGTTTTTTACGCAGAGGGTAGTGGGTGCCTGGAACTCGTTACCGGAGGTGGTGGAAGCAGGGACAATAGTGACATTTAAGGGGCACCTTGACAAATACATGAATAGGATGGGAATAGAGGGATACGGACCCAGGAAGTGTAGAAGATTGTAGTTTAGTCGGGCAGCATAGTCGGCACGGGCTTGGAGGGCCTGTTCCTGTGCTGTACATTTCTTTGTTTTGTTTGTAGAACCCTCAATGATCAACTACATGGTTCGATTCCTGCTCGCGTCACTGTGCGGAATCTGCACAGGGGATTTTCACATTTCATTGCACTGTAATGCAAGGCTACTTGTGACAATAATAAAGATTATTATTGTCCATCCAGAATGGTTTCAAGCGTAAAGCCATTGCTATACAACGGAAATAGAGGATGGCTCTTCACATTTACTTGTGGTGAACTGGTTATCAGCAGTTCAATTTTGTTAAATTGCAAACATAGAGGCATGAAGTCTGAAAATCCATTGATTTTGTGTTTGGAGGGACTTCTGGTGGGGCGATGCAAGGGGAAAATGTGCACGAGGTGTCTCACACTGGAGAACTGATCGTTTTGCTCTTTCTCTTGATGCCACGGGTCATTTACTCCTTGATAACTCATGAAAGTTATCAGGGTAGAGTTCTCTCTTTGCTGAGATGCCCAGAAGAAACAAAGCTGAGGAAACTTTGAGTAGAAACTCCTCAGCAGAGTCTGAAGCCTCTCCGGGATCAAAACGCAGCAAGGTGATGGAGTCGGCTTCTTTCTCTCCATCCATTCCACTGGCAGCCAAAGCTCTCACTAGTATTTTGGCTAAAGAGTTCAAAAGGCATTGACAAAATGTGTCGGAGGATCTTAAAATATTAATGGAAGAGGCCTTGGCCCCCATTCATGTGGTTCTGGAAAAAACTAGTAAAACCAAAGTCCACGGATTCACAATTAAGAGCATGGAGGCAGCTTATCGGACCAGTGATCGGATTGCCAAGCTGGAATCGAACCTGACTTTGGTGGTTGAAACCGATAAGTCATTAAGAACCAAACTGAACGACCTGGAAAACAGGACGAGGAGGCAGAACAACCAGATTGTGGGGCTACCGGGGGGGATCGAAGGCCATACCCCCATGGAACATGTTCCCTAAAATAGTGGGCACGGGTGGATTCACATCCCTGCCTGAATTAGACCATGTCCATAACTCACTTCGATTGAAGCCTAGTTCTGAAGATCCACCACATGCTCACTGATTATAAGGTTCTACTGTTTTTAAAGAAAAAGAGAGGGTTCTTCGATGGGCAAGGGAGCATCGCGATTTCAAGTGGGAAGGCCACTCCGTTAGGCTGTATGCATCAGACAAATAGGGCAGCACGGTAGCACAGTGGTTAGCATAGTTGCTTCACAGCTCCAGGGTCCCAGGTTCGATTCCCAGCTTGGGTGACTGTGCGGAGTCTGCACGTTCTTCCCGAGTCTGCGTGGGTTCCGTCCGGGTGCTCCGGTTTCCTCCCACAGTCCAAAGATACGCAGGTTAGGTGGATTGGACATGCTAAATTGCCCTTAGTGTCCAAAAAGGTTAGGTGGGGTTACTGGGTTATGGGGATAGGTTGGAACTGTGGGCTTAAATGGAGTGCTCTTTCCAAGGGCTGGTGCAGACTCGATGGGCCGCATGGCCTCCTTCTGCACTGTAAATTCCATGATCAGGACAGGAGTATGGAATGACGGCTGCCCTCTACAAAAATGGAGTCAGGTTTGGGATGGTGTATCCAGCTCACCTTCGTCATGTTTGACATGTCGGGAGAGGCAGACTCTTTTGTTAAAAGGCACAAATTGTGTGCTTTGTAATCTGGTTTATGGCTTGTTGATGGGCATGTTGTAGTGTTTGTATTTCTTGTTTTCTTTTGTGCTTGGTGAGATTCTGATCCTGTTTCCTTTGATTAGATTTAAGCTCTACTACTTGGGAGGATGTTTTTCTACATTAATATATTGTTTCCTTTTTCTTTTCAACGTTGTTGTTTGGCGTGACATTTAGTCGCTCGTGGGGCATTGCAAGTTAAATGGGGTTTTGTTACTTTTTTAAATCTAGTTGAGAATCTCCCTGTTAACGAGGGAATTAGTTAACACAAGTGTTTTTGGAGGATTCGCTGCAGCTCTAAATAATTTTTTATAGAAAATGAGTTTAGTATTTTGGTTTTGTCAGGTTCTGTTAAATTAAGGTTTTAGTATTAGGATAGGTCTTTGTTTGCCATGGTTTTATTTGCTTTTGGGTGTGGTTGCATTCAATGGTGATGCCATTTTTGGGATGGGGTGGGGGTAGTCTACTCACTGTGTCTGTTAGTTTTCCTTTGTCCAGTCATCTGACTTCGCTTGGTGGCTACTCTTGGGTGGATCTTATTTGTTCTATCTTTTCGGTGTTCCTTGGTTGATCTCACTTTGGTGAGACTAGCTGACTCCGGATAAAGGGGTGGTGGGAGACCTCAAATTTGTTTTGTCATCTGGAATGTTAGAGGTTTGAATGGCCCAACAAAAAGGTAGAGGGTTTTGCCCATCTTAAGAGTTTAAACTCCAATATTGTTTTCTTGCAGGAAACCCACTTGTGTATCAGGGATCAGATCAGGCCTTGCAAGGGATGGGTTGGGAAAGTTTTTCATTCCAGTTTCAAAGGCAGGGCCAGGAGTACGGTGATTTTAATTGTTAAAAAAAGACTTTCGTTTTCGTCGTCTCAGATTATAGCCAAACCCAATGGTCAATATGTTGTTTGTGGTTCCTTGTCTAACACCCCAGTAGTTATGGTCAATGTTTATACCCCCAAGAGGGGGGGGTGGGGAATAGGATTCTCCTTCCTTTGGTGGCAGTTGAGGAGTGAGCAATTATTATTTCTGGCCATGCCCTACATTTTATTGATTTTTTGCTATAGTCTGGCCCCTCCCAATGTCCACCCTGGTGATTAGAGGCTACAATTTTGTGAACGTGTCCACCTCCATAAACGACAATATAAAATCAAACAGGTCAGATTCAATCTCATCTTCCATTCTGTGGGAGGCTCTCGAGGCAGTCCTTGGGAGGGGGGCGGGGGGGGGGCCAGAACATATACGTTTTGGACAACAAATTTGGACAACAAGAATGACAGGTGTGAAACCCAGAAAGGTTCTGTCTGAGTATATCCATTCAAAAGGGGGAAGCCCCAACCAGGGAGATTCAATTACAAATTTTCCAACGGTACTCTGATGAAATTGCAATAATTACCTGACCCTCGGCAGCGATCTAAAGAGCCACGTCGGTAACCATTTTCAAAAATAAAAGCTTTCATACAAACAGTTGATGTTTGAAGTTATGAATAAGATGTGTCTTTACTGGGCACAACACCTCATTTGAAAATATATGGTAAATCGAAAAAGATGTAATACAGATAACCGTATCTGAACTATCATTCAGAATAATTTGAAATTTGCACATCAGGATAATAAATGCTTGCCTTCAACATATATAATTAAGCACATCAGGAATTGTATCTATTTACCATATATTGTATCTCTAATATTTAGCCTACAGTTTGCAACAATCAAGATGAAGTGCTCCCTTTTGTATTATACTGCTAACTTTCATTTATAAAATTAGCATCAATTGCTCATAATCCCTGATGATTCTTCACCAAAACACAGGATATTTTTTTCTGCATCATCTGTGGTTGGCGAAGCCTTTTCAATAAGTAATGTTTAATTATACTGGATCATTCAACGGCGTATAAATTTCCCAAATTGTATGGTTAACATGACTTTTAGCAAGGCAGCAGATCACAAGAGCCTTTATAGTGCTTCAGATTTAAGCCTGAAAAACAGCAGTGGAAGCCATGGTGCAATTATATTTTCATTAGGCTACTGAGCAATACCAAAGTTATTGATCAGAACAAATTTAAAGTCCGTTTTATCCACTTGTCCCTCGATTAGAACGGTAGGAGTTTAAGCATCTCTCAAGATCTTGAGCATATCTGAACAAAGAGTGCAGCAAGCATTGCGGTTTTCTGGTGTGTGAGACAATATAACAATCGCCATCAAAAAAACAATTTAACTGCCCACTCGTTTGCTTTTTTGAATCTTGCCATATGCAAAGTTGTTGCCACGTATGTCAAAGAAGTGCTTGCAAGTCGGAAAAAGCTGAAGATGCAATTTGAATTATGAACAACAGGTAAGGTGGTGAGCCAACTGCAACATTCAAAGGGGGTATTTTATGAACATGGGGACAAAATCAGTCGCCTTTTAGCTGATCAGCTGAGGCAGCAGGCTGCCTCCAGGGAGATTATGCAGTTAAGGGACTCGGGTGACACTTCCGCCTGCCCGTCATTGGTCAACGTGATTTTTGAAACATTTCATCAGGATCTCTATAGATCGAAGCCACCGGAAGATAGTTCAGCCAAAACAGAGTTTTTGGATGGATTGGCCTTACCATTGGTGGAGAGGGAGAGGCAGGAAGAATTTGATTTCCCGTTCGGCCCTCTGGAAATTATAAAATGCATTGGGTTGGAGCAGACCGGTAAAGCTTCCGGCCCTGATGGATTCCCCATTGTATTTTAAAAGAAGTTTGCAGGACAATTGACCCCTCTAATATTAGATACGTTAAATTACTCTTTTTCCCGGGTTTTGTTGCCCATTACACCTGTGCTGGCCTCTATTTCCCTGATCCTTAAGAAGGACAGGGACCTGATGTAATGTGGGTCATTTCGGCCCATTTCGCATTTGAATGCAGATGCTAAATTACTCGCAAAAGTGCTGGCACTGCAATTGGTATCCTGTCTCCCAGAGGTGATGTCAGAAGACCAGACAGTTTCATTAAGAGTCTGAAATTGTCGATCAATACACAATTGTCGATCAATAAATCTGACTTACAGGAGTGCGATATCCTCCCCTGTCCACAACATAAGAACATAACATAAGAACTAGGAGCAGGAGTAGGCCATCTGGCCCTTCGAGCCTGCTCCGCCATTCAATGAGATCATGGCTGATCATTTGTGGACTTTGCTCCACTTTCCCGCCTGAACACCATAACCCTTTATTCCTTTACTCTTAAAAAAAAAAACTATCTATCTTTATCTTGAAAACATTTAATGGAGGAACCTCAACTGCTTCACTGGGCAGGGAATTCCATAGATTCTGTCCTTGGTGGGCAGAGTTCAGATTCTTAAAATGAACATCCTGTCAAGGTTTTTATTCCTTTTTCAATGTCTCCCCAGTATTATCTCCAAATCGTTCTTTATCAGAATTAACAAATTAGTGTCCTCCTTCATTTGGGCAGGTAAGACCCCAAGGATCCACAGGGCGTTCCTCCAGAGAGATAGGCAGTCTGGTGGCCTGGCTTTCACCAATTTATTGGCAGCCAATATGAAAAGTAATGGGGTGGTTTAGTGATCCAGGTTCCATATGGGGGTATATGGAGGCGAGTTCCTGTAGGGGCTCTGGCCTCAAGTGCTTTAGTAATAACCTTGCTGTTGTTCTCTCCTGAGATTTGTTTTGAATCCGGTAGTGGTGTCCATCCTGAGAATCTGGGAGCACTTCAAAGAGCATTTTAAATTTAGCTCCATGTTTTTGCTGGCCCCCATCTGTAGTCATCATCTGTTTGCCAGCGAGCTTAGACTGTACGTTTATGTCATGGAGGGGGAGAAGGGCTTGGAGATGTTTGTGGAGGGAAGGTTTACCAGTTTTGAGGAGCTGTTGGAGAAATTCTAACTCTGTGGGACCATTTCATTTAGGTATTTTCACATTCACAATTTTGTGCATAAGGTTTTTTCTTGGCACCCGTCCTCCCTGATGAAGAGGATTTTGTTTGTGGCTGGGTCGGGTGGAGGTGGTTTTGTGGGGGGGGGGGGGGGGGTATTTTGTGTACTTATGGCCAGATCCTATCAGCGGAGGTGGCTCCCTTGAATGAGGTAAAGATGAAATGTGAACTGGGTCCTGTTCTGGATAATGAGGTGTGAGGAGCAAGGCTCTTCGCAGGGTCAACTCCGCATCTTCTTGTGCTCGGCTTAGTCTGATTCAGTTCAAGGAGGTGCACAGCGCTCAACTGAACAAGGCAAGAATGAGTGTTTTCTTTTCCTGGGATGGAGGACAGGTGTGGGAGCCTTTTTCTCTGGGGTCGGCTAACCATTCTATGTTCTGGTCTTGTCTCAGGTTAATAAGATTTTGGGACGGTGATGGGGATGTGTTGAAAACAGTCACAGATCAGGTGGCTCTCCTCCAGAATACAATAAAGTAGGCACTTTTAGACGAATTTAGCCGAACAATTCAGACTCATTTACCCAGAAAGAAGAAAGGAACAGGAAAGGTGCAGTATGCCCACGAATGGGAGCTCAAGAGGCTGCAGAGAAGATAGAAGCGGAGAAAAAAGTCAGGAGCAGCGAGCGAGAGAGTCGGCAGATGCACGAGGAGAGGGGTATCCAGTCACCCGAGAGGGAGAGACTGATGTGCCTGGAGATGGATGGAACATATTCCTGATGAAGGAATTGACAGCGATGAAAAGATAGCCAGATGGCAAGCAAGGTAACGGAGGCACTGATCGTCAAGCAGATGCCGATAAACGGAATGGGGAAGAAATTGGAAGCTCAGGGGAAGACGATCCAAGAGCATGAAAAGACGTCGACGGACCAGAGCAAAGGATTGTTGTTCTGGAGGCCAAAATAAAAAGGCTGGTGGCGACCCAGGGGAGCCCGAAGGGGCAAGTCGAAGATCATGGGTCTGCCCGAGGGGATCGAGGGCAGGGACCCAACAGACTATGTGGCCCAGATGCTGAGCAACCTGGTCAGGAGGGACAGCTTCCCCAAGGCACCGGAGATCGACAGGGCACACAGGTCTCTCCAACTGAAGCCCATGGCCAGGAAGCTGCCAAGGGCGATAATCGCAAAACTACAC
Source organism: Scyliorhinus torazame (assembly GCF_047496885.1). Lineage (NCBI taxonomy): Eukaryota > Metazoa > Chordata > Chondrichthyes > Carcharhiniformes > Scyliorhinidae > Scyliorhinus > Scyliorhinus torazame. The sequence continues at coordinate 221,332,290 of NC_092716.1, forward strand.
AGATACCAGGATCGGGAGAAGATCCTGCTGTGGGCTAGGCAGACAAAGATGATCCTGCGGTGGGCAAGGCAGACAAAGGCAAGCAGCTGGGAAGGACACAGAATAAGAGTGTACCAGGACATCGGGGCAGATCTGGCAAAACGCAGGGCCGAATTCAACCACGCAAAATCGGCCCTGTACAAATATAGAGTAAAATCTGGAATGCTATTCTCAGCCAGGGTCTGGGTTACATTCCAAAACAAGGAACACTATTTTAACACCCGGCAGAAGCAGATGAGTTTGTGCAGACAAATGGCCTGGACAAGGCAGCGCTCAGAAAGAGACAGGGAAAGAAAACAACAAAACAAAAATTATGGACTTCAACAATGTTTGTGCGGGACAGTATTACCTCGCTTTGAGCAAAAGCACAAGCTCACAGGAAAGGGCAAGGACAGGGAAGGGTGAAGAGGAGACAAAGGGAACAGCTATTGAAGAGGTACAGGCTAGGGGCAAGATCAGCCCCGGGAAGGGGGGCCATCACGCCAGCGGGTAAAGCTAGCGCTAGGAATCATAAAAGCAAAGGGGGCCGCGGCGCACCTCCCAATGGAGATGGAGCATCTGGCCGGGGGGGGGGGGCGGCAGAAGGAAGACAAGAGGCGGAAGGGTGAAGCAGGAGGGGAACACAAAACACAATGAGAAGGAAGAGAAGGGTTTCAGATTGGCTTCAGCAGGTAAGGTACAGGTTGAAGGAACTAGAAAAATGGCACTGTAGGCAGTCAATTAGGAGGGTCCCTGAACAAAGGGGAACCCAGAGTGCAGGGGCACACCCACGTGGCATACAGAAAGTTGACAACCATGTTGGGCGCCCCCTGAACAAAGGGAAACCCCGGGGCGCAGGGGGCCGGCCTCATGGTGAAAAAGGCCATTTTAGACGGCCCCTTAACAAAGGGAAACCCCGGAGTCCAGGAGTGGGCCCACCAGGTAAGTATGGTTGATCTCGCAGGAAGGGCAAGACAAAAGCCCCCCACAAGGATCATCACCTGGAACGTCAGGAGACTTAACGGCCCAGTGAAAAGATCCAGAGTCTTCACCCATCGGAGAAGTTTGAGACACGATATAGCCTTCCACCAAGAGATGCACCCGAGGGAGAAGGACCGACTAAGGGCAAGGAAGGGCTGGGTGGGACACACTTAACATTCCTGCTACGGGACAAGGGCTAGGGGAGTAGCTATTTTAATAAGAGGGCGATATTTACAGCGACATCAACGGTTACGGACCAAGGGTACGGTATGTCATAGTCAGCGGTGTCCGAGACAGGGCACCGGTCGTCCTGGTAAACATGTACACGCCCAATTGAGACAACACTGATATTATAGAGAAGACCATGACGGAAATCCCAGACATCAACACACATGGACTGGTCATTTGGGCGGGGGCGGGGAGAAGAGAACGACATGGACTGGTCATTTGGGGAGAGGGGGGGGGGGGGTGCAAAATGGGGAAAAAGATAGGCATGGCTAGGGAACTGGGACTTTCATCGAGCAGATGGGGGAAGTGGATCCATGGTGGTTCCTGCACCCAGGTGTGAAGAAATTCTCTTTGTTCTTACCAGTACATACCCATATCGACTTCTTTGCAGTGGGGATATCGGTGCTTCCAGAAATAGTCCAAGCAGAATACTCCACGATAGTCATCTCCGATCACACTCCACATTACATGGATGGGAGGTGGGAGACGGCCCATGCCCACGCCCCATGTGGAGGCTGGAAACGGACCTCTTGGCCGACATGGTCTCATGCCAGAAAACATCACAGGCCATAGGCGAGTACACTACGAACAACCAGAATGGGGAAGTCTCACCTTCCACTATCTGGGAGGCACGGAACGCAGTGGTTAGGGGACAGATTATAACCTACAAGGCTCGTAGAGACTGGGAAGAGAGAGCGGCTAGGCAGCAACTGATCAACTCCATCCTGGAGGATGACAGAAGATACTCCGAGGCCCCAACCGTAGGTAGAGCTTCTAGTGGAAAGGAAAAAGATACAAATGGCCGTTAACCTGCTTTCCGCCAGGAAGGCAATGCACCAACTCTGGTAACAGTGCCAAACACGGGGGACCTGCCATGGACACGGAAAGAAGGCGGCTAGCCACCTGCTGGCTCACCAGATGAGAAAGCAGGCAGTCACGAGGGATATAGCCCAAGGACAGCAGAGGCGGACTGGTCGCCAAAACAAAAAAGGCCGCAGACTCACGAGCAAGGGGCATCCTGACTCCTATGCTAACACAGGCCACCATATCGCGGATACCCAAAAAAGACAAAGACCCGACGGAATGCGGATCAAAAAGACCAATTTTGTTGCTGAATGTAGATGCGAAAACACTCGCGAAAGTCCTGGACAAACAACTGGAAGACTGTGTACCTGAAGTGGTCACAGAGGACCAGATGGGCTTTGTCAAGGGTAGACAGCTAAGTGCGAACATCCGACGGCTGCTGAAACTAGAGGTGATCGTCTCCCCGGACGCAGAAAAGGCCTTCGACAAAGTCGAATGTAAGTACCTCCTAGAGGTACTGGAGCAGTTTGGGCTAGGGACAGGGTTCCCGTTGTGGCTAAGACTTCTGTACAATGTCCCCGAGGTGAACGTTCAGGCCACCACCACCAGCTCTGAAAACTTCTAGTTACACAGAGGCACCAGGCAGGGATGCCCGCTGTCTCCATTCCTGCTCACCGTGGCAATTGCACCCCTGGTGATCGCCCTGCGAGACGAGAGGGGCATCCGAAGAGGAGGCAGAGAGCACAGAGTCTCACTCTATGCAGATGATCTGCTCCTCTACATTTTGGACCCAGGGAACAGCTTGAAATAAATCACGAACCTCCTGGAAGTTAAAAAGGATCTACAGAGATGGCATGCACTCCCACTTTCCCTGGCATGGAGTGCGCAGACGATCGGAGGGTGCAGACGATCAAGATGAACGTCCTGTCCTGGGATCCTCTTCCTGTTTAGATCCATACCGACCTTCATCCCCAAGACATTTTGCCAAAGAATAGATATAATGATTACTACGGTCCCATCCCCGCCAGCAAAACACACATCCAATCCAGTGATGGTAGCATTGCAAAGAATCTGGGACCAGATGAGACAACACTTCGACTGAAGCGAGATGTCCACCATGGCCCCCAGCTTCAGCAACCACAGGTTCCCACCAGCCATGCTAGACTGTGAGGCACCACCTTTTTAAAAAAATATATATATTTATTACAGTTTAACACAATTTTTCTCCCTTACAAACAATACCCCCCCCTCCCCCGTAACAAAATAACAAGAAATCGCGCAGAGCAAGATATATACATGGCAAAATGGTATATTTACATGGCTTTGTACACTGGCTCTCTCTCATACGTGCCAGTTTCCCCAACCCTTCATGTTATCTCTTGCTCATCCACCCTCCCAGGCAGTCCCCCCATCCCCCCTCCCAGGACGTTTCCCCCCCCCCCCCCCCCCCCCCCCCCAGGTTGCAGCTGCTGCTGACCGATCTTCCTCTAACGCTCCGCGAGATAGTCTAGGAACGGTTGCCACCGCCTGTAGAACCGCTGCGCAGACCCTCTCAAGGCGAACTTAATCCTCTCCAACTTTATGAACCCAGCCATATCGTTTATCCAGGCCTCCACGCTGGGGGGCTTCGCCTCCTTCCACATTAGCAAGATCCTTCGCCAGGCTACTAAGGACGCAAAGGCCAGAATGCCGGCCTCTTTCGCCTCCTGCACTCCCGGCTCGTCCACTACTCCAAATATTGCTAGCCCCCAGATTGGCTTGACACAGACTTTCACCACCTGAGATATTGCTCCCACCACTCCTCTTCAGAACCCCTCCAGTGCCGGGCATGACCAAAACATATGGACATGGTTCGCCGGGCTCCCTGAGCACCTTCCACATCTATCCTCTACCCCAAAGAACCTGCTCAACCTCGCCCCCGTCAGGTGAGCTCTGTGAATCACCTTAAATTGTATCAGGCTGAGCCTGGCACACGAGGAGGAGGAATTAACCCTACCGAGAGCATCCGCCCACAGACCTTCCTCGATCTCCTCACCCAGCTCCTCCTCCCATTTACCATTCAACTCTTCTACCAGCGCTTCCCCTTCTTCTTTCATCTCCTGGTGTATTTCTGACACCTTGCCCTCCCCGACCCATACACCCGAGATCACCCTGTCTTAAATTTCTTGTGCCGGGAGCAACGGGAATTCCCTCACCTGTCGCCTCACAAAAGCCCTCACCTGCATATATCCAAAGGCATTTCCCGGGGGTAACTCAAACTTCTCCTCCAGTGCCGTGAGGCACCACCTTTAAGAGGTGCAGAGAGGACAGGGAGAAGCGAGAGATCAGGGACTTCAACACGGAGGGCAGATTTGCGACCTTAGAAGAGTTGATGGAGAGACTTGAACTACCAAACGGACAGAAACTCCGACATTTACAAGTCAAAAGCTTTCGCCGCAAGGAGACTACTAGGTACCCTAGAGCCCCGAGAGGCACAATGTTGGAGGAGCTACTGGACATGAACAGAATGGAAAAAGGGAACTGCGGGGACATATACGGACGGCTCTTGTGCGGGTGAAGCTGGAGGTGTGTCAGACAGTGGCAGTCTTCGGAGTATTGGATCAGCCTGACTGACAATCTTAAGTTGGCTGGTTGTCAGTGTACTTTCCAGCACAGAGGATTATTTAGCTAATGTTGTCCAATCGCAGAATCACATCAAACAACATCAAACGTTGGACACTGTATTTGAAGTTTTGCAAGCACAGGCTAGATATTGTCTGTACCATGACCATTGCAAACAGCGGGTTTGATACGATCCATCGGTCTTTGGGCATATGGTCTTTCCGATCCAGGCAAGGGGGCAGGAGAGGAGACTGAGGGAGATGCTGTACAAAGTGGTGGAAGGGAGTTTTCGGGACCTGGGAATTCAACTGGCAAGGGACTGTGGTCAGCTTCATTAACTAAATTTGGGCAGGTTGATTGATCAAATGAAAGTGGACTTCCGTAGGTGGGACGTGCGACTGCTATCACTGGCGGGGAGGGTACAGACTGCGAAAATGACAGTCCTCCCAAGATTGCTGTTAGTGTTTCAGTGTCTTCCAATCTTCATCCCCAAGGGATTTTTCAGGAAGATGAATGCGGCGATCTCGGGTTTTATAGGGGCAGGGAAAGTCCCAAGGGTAAAGAAAGTCCTTCTTGAATGGGGGCATGGGGAAGGGGGCTTGGCCCTTCCGAACTTCATTAATTACTACTGGGCGGCTAATATATCGATGGTTAGAAAATGGGTAGTTGGGGGGGGGTCGGTGTGGAGCAAGTGGAGGCGGCATCTTGCAAGGGCATGAGTCTGAAGGCCTTGTTAACGGCACCTCTGCCATTCTCGCTGGCTCGGTACTCCACAAGCCCAGTGGTAGTGGCAGCCCGAAAAGTATGGGGGCAATGGAGACAGCACATGAGACTGGAGGGGTGGTCGGTGTGGTCACCCATCTGTGATAACCACCGTCGCTAGACGGGGCCTTCAGGAGGTGGCAGCGGGCAGGGATTGAGAGATTTGGGGACCAATTCATTGAGGAGGGTTTCCCAAGCCTGGAGAAGGTAGAGGAGGAGTTTGAGTTACTGGATGGGAATGGGTTCCAGTGCCTGCAGTTACGGGATTTTGTCCGGAGGCAGATCCCAAGCTTTCCTCGCCCCCCACTAAGGGGACTACATGATAAAGGTGTTGTCTAAAACAGGGGCTGGGGAGGGGAGGGTCTCGAAAATATACAAGGAACTCGTGGAGTGGGAAGGGGTCCCAACAGGAGAGGTGAAGAGGAAGTGTGAGGAAGAGCTGGGAGGAGAGTTGGAAGTTGGGATATGGGATATCATTACTTCTTGCATAATGATATGGGAGAAGGCCCTGAGGAGAGTTAATGCATCCCTGTTGTGTACCAGGCTTAGCCTGATCCAGTTCAAGGTGGTCCACAGGGCTCAAATGACTGTGGCCCAGATGAGTAGGTTTTTTGAAGAGGTGGAGGACAGGTGTGGGGGGGGGGGGGGGGGGGGGGTCCTGAAAATCATGTACATATGTTTTGGGCGTCTCCGAGGCTGAGGGATTACTCAGATGTCACGTTAGAGGTCCTGAAAGGAAAGGTGACTGAGCCCCGAGGTGGCAATATTTGGAGGGTCAGAAGGTCCGGGAGCCAGGGAGGGAGAGAGGCCAATGTTTTGCCTCCTGGTGGCCCAGAGACGGATTTAGCTGGATGGAGGAACTCGGAGCCTCCAAAGTCGGGGGTCTGGGTCAGTGACATGGCAAGGTTTCTCCGGCGATAGAAAATTAAGTTTGCCTTAAGGGGTTCAGTACAGAGGTTCGCTCGGAGGTGGCTGTCGTTCATTGACTTCAAGGAAAACTGACCGTCAGCAGGGGAGGGGGGAAGGCATGGAAATGCAGGGTATCTAATGTATGGGTAATTAGGGTTTAGGGCTGGGGAAGTTGGGTGTGTTATTGTGAGGTTTTTGCGTGTGGTGGATCGCTGTTGTTTAAAATGTTAAAATTATAAATACTTCAATAAAATATTTTCTTATTTTTTTATAAAGGACCTTAATAAATATGCACTTTTCTGCCTAAGTTTTGGTCATCTGTCCTAATATCTTGTATATTACTTGCTGTCAAATTTCCTTGATAATCACTGCTGTGAGTGCTTTGGGATATTTCACACTGTTAAAATTGTATATAAATACAAGTTGTCATTGTTGCTTTCTTTCAGTTTTATTTTCCATTTGCAAGCCCTGATGCATTATTTTTCTGTTAAGGATTACTTCTTGCATAATCTCTCCACTTTAACTTACATCCTGGCTGCAAACTTTATGTAGGATGTACAGAAAAATAATTAAATTGCTAACTGGTATCAAAGATAAGAGCCATTGGAGATATGAAGTGTCCCAGTAATGGGGCCTGTCGACTGTTAAATGGCAACGGTAGCTTTTGCATCAAGTCGAATTTGTTATTACAGCGTAAAATGCAGCCATTTCTAGAGGGCTGGTGCCAAAGTTTTTTTTGCCGGTTCAACAGTGGAGCAATTTGGTTATTCACAACTCACAACGGATCTCTTCACTGTTATAGATTAACCATGTGTACTCAAATTCTGTTATTTTTGCAGCAAATCAATGGCTGTAAGCAAAGATTGTTTCCACTAGCTAGTGAATATGCAATGAGGTACCATAAACTTGGGATCAGGACAAGAAGAATAAAAAGGGTTATTTTTTACATCAGAAGGGTTATTGGAACAATTCTATCAAGACACAAAAATGCAATATTATTCAAATGAAATTCAATGAATATTGGAATATAAAAATGACAGGGAAACGGGACTTATGGATACGGCAGTTTAAAAATAAAGACCAGCACATGCACAAGCAAATTATCTCTTCCTGTGCTATAATTACATTTATTGTGACATGTCATTGATGGAGCACATCCATCTGACAACTTGGGTTAGCTCTTGGAAATTTCCATGCCGTTCAATTCCATACATCAGAATTCGCTGTACTCCTTCCTCCTGGACACCAGCAACTTCCTCACTCCGATATCCTAGTGGAACATTTTACCAACTGGTAGATCAAGTATCTCCTGTTCAAGAAATAGTCTTTAGGAACACTGTCGAGCATTGTTGTGGATCTCAACTGAAGAATGCTACATGGCACAGTGGTATCAACGACCTGCTTGAGCCACCTTGCTGATGTCCTGGCAGTAAGCCCCAACAGTTACTTTCAACACTATATGCAGCCGTCACTGTTTCACAACCTAAGGAATCTGCTCTTCAGTCTGTGGATGAAATTCTTCCCACATTGTTCACCTGTTTACCTTACATCACTCACCAAATTGAAAAACAAAAAAGCACTCGAGCCATTTGGCATCACTCAAAGAAAAATGGCTCAGGGGTTCACGTATATCAGCGCAACAGCAGCTGTGTTTACACTAGCTCTGCTCATCTTATAATCTTTTATTTTATCCTGTTGCACATTTCATATTTGTTTTCTTGGGTGGAAGGGGCTCTCTTGGTTGAAAGAGCAGTTTGTTCTCTTCCTCATTAATGGGTGATACGGTGTGCGCCAGGGAAATGTGGAATCAGGGTTGGGCCCTGATACTTTGTTATCCTGCAATTTGCTTCTTTAACTTTTTTCTTTAAATGATCTGCAATGTCACAAGCAGGCTCACATTAACACTGCAATGAAGTTACTGTGAAAAGCCAGTAGTCGCCACATTCCGACGCCTGTTCGGATATACACAGAGGGAGAATTCAGAATGTCCAAATTACCGAACAGCACGTCTTTCGGGACTTGTGGGAGGAAACCGGAGCACCCGGAAGAAACCCACGCAGACACGGGGGAACCGTGCAGAATCCGCACAGACAGTGACTCAAGCCGGGAATCAAACCTGTGATCCTGGAGGCTGTGAAGCAACTATCCACTGTGCTATCGTGCTGCCCTTCTGGTAGCTCCAGCTCTTATTTTCCTCAGTTTTACTTGGGAGGCCGTGGAAGTTTAATCATAATCCAAACATGTTGTTGCCTCTCCTCTCTGTACAAATGTATGGAATGATGTTAGTTCTGTACTGGGCCTGAGACTGGGGTTAATGTGTGTTGAGAGGTACATATATAAGTCCCCTTTGGAACTGGGCTTTTGCATATTTTCTTTTCTTTTGTAAGAATGGGCATAAAGAATCCATGATTGGTTCCTGATTACGTGCCTCCGGGTTTGTTATCCAAGGTGATGTGCTGTGTCATTGCTACTTTAAGACTTGAGGGAGATCTATATTTGTGTGCGCCCGAACATGGCATGGAACATTTATCCTGAACTCTCATGGCAATTATGAGCAGATGTGTCATGGGAGGGTGCACACCATTTTACCACATTTTCATGGTTTCATCCTGTTCCTTACTTGGTCTTTGATGGGCTTTTAGGGGCATTTAACCATGTCTAATGATTGTATCAAGCCAGTTGGAATGTTGTTCTCCTGTTCCACTCAGTATTATTGTGTGTCGAGTAGTTTTATTTCCTTGCTTACTGAGTCATATTTATTTTGTACTTTTGTTGCATGGTTTGCAAAAATGTTAAATCTTAATGAACATACTAGTGGTTAAATAGACTGATCATGACACAATCGGCTGCACAAGACATTAACACAAGTATGGGTTGTTGAAACTATTCCTCCGAAGTGGCCTCAAGGCATTCTCATGTATTTTCACAAAAACAAGGAATCCAAATCAAACTGCAACAGCTACAGAGCCAACAGCTAAACCATTTGCTTCGGAGTTACTTGCTTCAATCAAGAACCACCACAAATTCTGCAACAAGCGGACTTCACAAGAGAAAGACACAAATTTACATTACAGCAAATAGCACCCAAAGAACTTGAACAAAAGGAATCACAAAAGTTACCAACGTGAAAAAAAGCTTATTACTCAATAGGTAAGTGTCCATGGCTCCTCTGAACCTCTTGACATGCTTACCAAAATTGCACTGACCAGAGAACTCTATGCTCACATAAACAGTGGCAGAAAATTTTAGCTAAGAATATTGGAGCACGTTAGGGCTCTGTTCTCACCCCAAACCTCGACTGGTCAGTTGTTGACATCAGAAAATCAATAGCAGAGAAAACAAAGTATGCATATATAGATCTGGATTTTACTAATGACAAAGCGGTTGAAACTATGGTTTTCTTCAAAGTTCTACAAAATTTTGATCAAGAATCATCTAACCCTAACATCTAACAGATTGATAGATTTGTCACCCAAAGCTATGAAGGGATATGGGGCAAATATGGAATTTGGTTACATATCAATCTTAATCTCACCGAATAGAGGAAGAGACTCACAAGAACAGAAGGCTGTTTCACCTTATGTTCCAAACCCGTTCCTAATCTCCCATCACCAAACATGCCACCAAAAAGCAAATTCTGAAAGCACTCCTGTCACAAATTTATTATTTGTTTACGTTTTCTCCAACTTCTTCAGTTCTCTGCCAGAAGGCAGGTCTGACCCACAGCACCACAGCCTCCACCACAGCTAGGTCGAGGACTCAGGTCCCAAATCCACCCCAGCCAGTCAAGGATCAATCCCGATGCTGTTAGCACCAATCTGATCCACAGCAGCTGCCAAACAACGCTCTGTCAAGGAGCCAGAGTTGCTGCGGCAAGATCCACTTTTACATGCATAGTGTGGTACTATCATAGTGATGGTACAAGCATCAATTTTCTTTCCATCATATGGCTGACCAGGAATCTGTGTCACTCTTACTGCCTGCCATTGGCATGTGTTTCCTCCCACAAGACCCGAAAGACGTGCCGTTAGGTCATTTGGACATTCTGAATTCTCCCTCTGTGTACCCAAACTGGCGCCGGAATGTGACGACTCTGGGCTTTTAACAGTAACTTCATTGCAGTGTTAATGTAAGCCTACTGGTGACAATAAAGATTATTATAGTACTCAACTAAAATTTGAAAGCATTTAAAATTATTATACTTGATTATTCCTTACTTGAGTAAATTATTTTTTTTTTAAAATAAATTTAGAGTGCCCAATTCATTTTTTCCGATTAAGGGGCAATTGAACTTGGCCAATCCACCTACCCTGCACATCTTTGGGGTGTGGGGGAAAAACCCACACAAACACTGGGAGAATGTGCAAACTCCACACGTACAGTGACCCAGAGCCGGGGTCGAACCTGCGACCTCGGTGCCATGAGGCAACAGTGCTAACCCAACTGCGCCACAATGCTGCGCACAAATTAATTCACTTCCATCTAGTTAAAAGAAATATAAAATAGGAAGCAAATAAAAGGTTGCATATTTGATCTTTTTACATATCAGATACCTCTGCTGAAACAAAGTCAAATAAACCTGACTACAGCCAGCTCTCAACCAGAAATCGATAGTTTGCGAAACCTACAACTTGCACAGCAGCACCTTTTCAAAATATTTTAACCATTTAATGTAATTACATTGCTCTCGGACATTTTGCAAATGTCACCTGTGTTCTGTGTTATTTGGCTGTTTCTTTCACATACTGCAACTATTCCATGTAATCCCAGACCCAGTAATCCCAGACCCAGTGTAAAAAAAAAAATATATTGGAATTCCAACTTGACAGATAGAGCAATCCTACTGATATCTATTCACTGATTCATTTCAAATAACCCTGAAGGCCAAACAGTAAGGATCTTGGTCATTAGAACAGGCCTAACTGTGTAGAACCAGTGATTCAGGTCGGCTGGTAAGCCGTTAACGCCACTTACACCAGACTGGTTTCAGATTCCATAGACCTTTCCACCTGCCAGCTCGAGCAGCTATTTGCCCATATTCACTCTTCCATTCAGGTGTCCCAGTGCAGACTTCAAAAAATAGTTTCAGTTCATAAGACTTCTGACCGCTATGTTATTTATTTTAACTGCTTGGGGCAGCACGGTAGCATTGTGGATAGCACAATTGCTTCACAACTCCAGGGTCCCAGGTTCGATTCCAGCTTGGGTCACTGTCTGTGCGGAGTCTGCACATCCTCCCCTTTTGTGCATGGGTTTCCTCTGGATGCTCCGGTTTCCTCCCACAGTCCAAAGATGTGCAGGTTAGGTGGACTGGCCATGATAAATTGCCCTTAGTGTCCAAAATTGCCCTTGGTGTTGGGTGGGGTTACTGGGTTATGGTGATAGGGTGGAGGTGTTGACCTTGGGTAGGGTGCCTTTCCAAGAGCCGGTGCAGACTCGATGGGCCGAATGGCCTATTTCTGCACTGTAATTTCTATGCTTAGTTAAAGCAAAGTGCCAAATAAAAGCAATCTGTGTGCCCACAACAAGGGAACCCAGGACACATTACTCAGGCTGCTCTTCGTCAAGCAACTAATTACAAACTATCAGCAGTAACTTGGGAGCAGTTCACTGGGACATCAACTTACAATGATCAGCAATTTCTGCTTGCATGGCACCTTTATGTAAACAAACATTCAAACGAAGAAGGGATACGTCAAAAGAGCTGAATGCTAAATTGATCAATGACAGATCTTCATGTTTTTAAAAAGTTGATGGTATTTTAGGAAGAAGCTCTAAAAAGTAGGTTGGACGAAGACAGTTGAAAGCTTTGTTACCAATGGTAGTGTAAATGAATATGAGGATGCACTCAAGGGAAGGTACATAACATTTAAAGGTTAAATGGGAAAGGGAGTCAAGTCAAAAGGAATGACCAATATGAAGATCATAAATGCCGAGTAACAAGCCCATAACCACAATCTTGTAAATGGAGGTAAATAACTCAATTTTAACCTTAAAATTATCTCGTCAATATTACTCATGTTGATAAGAATTGCATTGCAGAACAAGTTCTCATGAAATACTTGGTTTAAAATAATTATGTACAGACAGGGGAATGCATAATAAAGGGACAAAGAAATGGCTGAGCAACTGAATACATACTTTGGTTCTGTCTTCACAAAAGAGGACACAAATCAGATACTAGAAATGTTGGAGAATGAAAGGTTTAGTGAGAGGGAAGAACTGAGGGAGATCAACATTAGTAGAGAAATGGTGCTGGGAAAATTGATGGCATTGAAGGCAGATAAATCCCCAGGGCCTGAGAATCTGCATCCCAGAGTGCTTAAGGAGGTGGCTATGGAAATAGTGGATGCATTGGTGGTCATCTCCCGGGATTCTATAGACTATGGAACTGTCCCTGCAGATTAGGGGTAGTTCACTTCACTCCGATATTCAAAAAGGGAGGTAGGGAGAAAGCAGGGAGTTATAGACCAGTAAACCTAACATCGATAGTGGGGAAAATGCTTGAATCCATTATCAAGGACTTTATAGCGGAAATTTAGAAAGCAGTGGCAGGATCAGTCAGAGTCAGCATGGATTTATGAAGGGAAAATCATGCTGGACAAATCTGTTGGAATTCTTTGACCATGTAACCAGTACAGTCGACAAGGGGGAGCCAGTTGATGTGGTACATGTGGACAAAGTCCCACAGAAGAGATTATTGTGCAAAATTGAAGTGCATTGGATTGGGGGAACTGTATTGAGGTGGATAGAAAACTGTTTGGCAGAGGGGAAACAAAGAGATGGGATTAATGGGTCCTTTTCAAATTGGCAGGCAGTAACTAGTGGGGTACCACAGGGATCGGTGCTGGGACCCCAGCTATTCACAATATATATATTAACGATTTGGATTACGGAACAAAATGTTAACATCTCAAAGTTTGCAGATGATACCAAGTTAGGTGGGCAGGTGAATTGTCACGAGGATGCTGGGATCCGACAGCATGATCTGGACAGGTTGGGCGAGTGGGCAAATCAATGGCAAATGCAGTAAAATTTGGATAAGTGTGAAGTTATTCACTTTGGGAGCAAAAACAGGAAGGCAGATTACTACCTGAATGGTTATAAATTGGGAGAGGAGTGTGTGCAGCAGGACCCGGGTGTCCTTTAGCACCAGTCGCTGAAGGTCAGCATGCAGGTACAGCAGGCGGTAAAGGAGGCTAATGGTATGTTGGCCTTCATTGCAAGAGGTTTTGAGTATAGAAGCAGGGATGTGTTGCTGCAATTATACAGGGCCTTGGTGAGGCCACATCTGGAGTAGTGTGTGCAGTTTTGGTCTCCTCTGAGGAAGGATGTTCTTGCTCTCGAGGGAGGGCAGCGGTTTACCAGACTGATTCCAGGAATGGTGGGACTGTCATATGAGGAGAGATTGACTAGGTTGGGATTGTTCTCGCTCAAGTTCAGAGGAATGATGGGGGATCTCATAGAGACTTATAAAATTTTAACGGGACTAGACAGGGTAGATGCAGGCGAGATGTTACCAATGATGGGTGTGTCCAGAACCAGGGATCACAGTCTGAGGATTCAGGGTAAACCATTTCAGACAGATACAAGACATTTCTTCACACAAAGCGTGGTGAGGCGGTGGAATTCATTACCACAGGAAGTAGTTGATGCTAAAACATTGAATATATTCTATTTTTAAAATAATTGTTATTCAAATTTTCACAAAATATCAACAAAATACAGAAAGAAAAGAACAAACCCCCCCCACCCTCTATACATGAATAATAAATTAACAACCTTCATCAACACAAAGGCAAAAATACATGCCCACTCAAGAAAAACGAGAAACGAACCAACCCCCTCCTCCCCCACCCCCCCGGGTTGCTGCCACTACTGACCATCTTCTAACGTTCTGCCAGGAAGTCTAGTATCGGTTGCCACCGCCTGAAGAACCCTTGTACCGATCCCCTCAAGGCAAATTTCACCCTCTCAAACTTAATAAACCCTGCCATATCGCTGATCCAGGATTCCACGCTTGGGGGCCTCGCATCCTTCCACTGAAGAATCCTTCGCCGGGCTACCGGGGACGCAAAGGCCAGGGGTAGCACGGTAGCATTGTGGATAGCACAATTGCTTCACAGCTCCATGGTCCCAGGTTCGATTCCGGCTTGGGTCATTGTCTGTGCGGAGTCTGCACGTCCTCCCCGTGTCTGCGTGGGTTTCCTCCGGGTGCTCCGGTTTCCTCCCACAGTCCAAAGATGTGCGGGTTAGGTGAATTGGCCAATGATAAATTGCCCTTAATGTCCAAATTGCCCTTGGTGTTGGGTGGAGGTGTTGAGTTTGGGTAGGGTGCTCTTTCCAAGAGCCGGTGCAGACTCAAAGGGCCGAATGGCCTCCTTCTGCACTGTAAATTCAATGATAATCTATGATTAATCTAGGACAAAGGTTCGGCACAACATTGTGGGCCGAAGGGCCTGTTCTGTGCTGTATTTTCTATGTTCTATGTTCTATGTTCTAATACCAGCCTCTTTCGCCTCCTGCACTCCCAGCTCCTCTGCCACCCCAAATATTGCAAGCCCCCAGCCCGGCTTGCCCCTGGAACCTACCACCCTCGACACCGTCCTCGCTACACCCTTCCAAAAGTCCTCCAGCGCTGGGCAGGCCCAGAACATGTGGGTGTGATTTGCTGGACTCCGAGCACTTAGCACACCTGTCCTCGCACCCAAAGAACCGGCTTATCCTTGCCCCGGTTAAGTGAGCCCTATGCAGCACCTTAAATTATATGAGGCTGAGCCTCGCGCAAGAGGAAGAGTTCGCCCTCCCCAGGGCATCCGCCCACATCCCCTCATCAATCTCCTCATCAACTCCTCCTCCCACTTACCCTTTAGCTCCTCCACCAAGGCCTCCTCCTCCTGCATCACCTGTAACGTTGCCGAGATCCTTCCCTCTCCAACCCACACCCCCGACAGCACCCTGTCCTGGACCCGCGTGGCGGCAGCAGTGGGAACTCCACCACCTGCCGCCGAACAAACGCCCTTACCTGCATATATCTGAAGGTGTTCCCCGGGGGGGCCCAAATTTCTCCTCCAGCTCACCCAGGCTCGCGAACTTCCCGTCCATAAATAGGTCACCCATCCTTCTAATACCTACCCTGTGCTAGCTCAGAAACCCTCCATCCATCCTCCCCAGGACAAACCGGTGGTTCCCCCGAATCGGGGACCACACCGAGGCCCCCACCTCCCCCCTGTGACGTCTCCATTGCCCCCAAATTTTGAGGGTCGCCGCCACCACCGGGGACGTGGTGCACCTTGTTGGAGGAAGCGGCAGCGGCGCCGTCACCAGCGCCTCCAGGCTCGTGCCCACACAGGAAGCCATCTCCAGCCTTTTCCATGCCGCCTCATCCCCCTCCATCACCCACTAACGCACCAGTGCCACGTTGGCGGCCCAATAATACCCACAGCGGTTAGGCAGCGCGAACCCCGCCCCCCCATCCCTGCACCGCTCCAGGAACACCCTTCTCACCCTCGGGGTCTTCTGCGCCCATACAAACCCCATAACGCTCCCGTTAACCCGCCTGAAGGCGGCCCCAGGGATCAGGATGGGGAGGCATTGGAACAGAAACAAAAACCTCGGGAGCACCGTCATTTTAACTGACTGCACGCTACCCGCCTGGGAGAGTTGCAGCACGTCCCACCAGTTAAACTCCTCCTCCATCTGCTCCACCAGCCTCGTGAAGTTAAGCTTATGCAGGGCCCTCCAGCTCCTAGCCACCTGGACCCCCCAGGTACCTGAAACTCCTCTCCGCCCTTTTTAGCGGGAGCTCACCAATCCCCCTCTCCTGGTCCCCCGGGTGCACTACAAACAACTCGCTCGTCCCCATATTAAGCTTGTACCCAGAGAAATCTCCAAACTCCCGAAGGATCCTCATCACCTCCGGCATTCCCCCCACCGGGTCCGCCACATATAGCAGCAAATCACCCGCATAGAGCGACACCCGGTGCTCCTCCCCACCCCGCACCAGCCCCCTCCAGTTCCTCGACCCCCTCAACGCCATGGCCAGGGGTTCAATCGCCAGTGCAAATAGCAGGGGGGACCCCTGCCTCGTACCCCGGTGTAGCCGGAAATACTCTGACCTCCTTCGGTTTGTGGCCACGCTCGCCACCAGGGCCTCATACAGCAGCCTCACCCACCTGACGAACCCCTCCTCGAACCTTTCCAACACCCCCCACAGGTACCCCCACTCCACCCTATCAAAGGCCTTCTCCGCATCCATCGCCTCTCCGCATCCATCGCCGCCACTATCTCCGCCTCCCTTTCCATCACCGGCATCATTATAACATTCAAGAGCCTCTGTACATTGGTATTCAACTGCCTCCCTTTCACGAACCCAGTCTGATCCTCGTGTATGACCTGCGGCACACAGTCCTCTATCCTCATGGCAAAATCTTTGCCAGCAACTTTGCGTCCACATTGAAGAGTGAGATCGGCCTGTATGACCCACACTGTAGGGGATCCTTGTCCCACTTCAGGATCAGGGAAATCAGCGCTCTAGACATCGTCGGGGGCAGCGCCCCCCCCCTTCCCTTGCCTCGTTAAAAGGTCCTTACCAACAGCGGGCCCAGCAGGTCCGCATACTTCTTGTAAAACTCAAACGGGAACCCATCCAGCCCCAGTGCCTTCCCTGCCTGCATGTTCCCTATCCCTTTGACCAACTCCTCCAACCCAACCGGCACCCCCAACCCTGCCACCTGCCCCTCCTCCACCCTCGGAAAGCCCAGCCGGTCCAGGAAGCGACCCATCCCTCCCTCTTCCAGTGGGGACTCAGACCGGTGCAGTTCCTCGTAGAAGTCCCTGTAGACCCCATTGATACCCACCGCAGTTCGCACCGTGTTCCCTCCTCCATCCCTAACTCCCCCGATCTCCCCAGCTGCTTCTCGCTTCCGAAGCTGGTGCGCCAGCATACGGCTCGCCTTTTCTCCGTATTCATATACCGCCCCCTGCGCCTTCCTCCACTGCGCCTCCGCCTTCCTGGTGGTCAACAAGTCAAACTCAGCCTGGAGGCTACGCTGCTCCCTAAGCAATCCCTCCTCCAGGGCCTCCGCGTACCTCCTATCCACCCTCACCAACCTCTCCCTCTCTCACCTTCCCCCCCCCCCCTCTCCTTGTGTGCCCTAATGGAGGTCAGTTCTCCTCTGACCACCACCTTCAGCGCCTCCCAGACCACCCCTACTTGCACCTCCCCATTGTCATTAGACTCCAGGTACCTCTCTATACCGCTCACCTCCACGTCCGCCAGCAACCCCACCTCTCGGCGGCACAGCGGGCGCTGGTCCCTCTCCTCCCCCAACTCGAGGTCCACCCAGTGCAGAGCATGATCAGAAATGGCTATCGTGACAAAAAAGTCAATCCGAGAGGAGGCCTTGTGAACATAGAATTTCATAGAAGGAGGCCATTTGGCCCATCGAGTCTTCACCGGCTCTTGGAAAGAGCACCCTACCCAAGGTCCACACCTCCACCTTATCCCCATAACCCAGTAACCCCAGCCAACACGAAGAGCAATTTTGGATACTAAGGGCAATTTAGCATGGCCAATCTACCTAACCTGCACATCTTTGGACTGTGGGAGGAAACCGGAGCACCCGGAGGAAACCCACGTACACACGGGGAGAATGTGCAGACTCCGCACAGACAGTGACCCAAGCCGGGAATTGAACCTGGGACCCTGGAGCTGTGAAGCAATTGTGCTATCCACAATGCTACCGTGCTGCCCTGGAAGAATGAAAATTTCCTGGCCCCCGGCCTCGCAAACCTCCATGGATCCACTCCTCCCATCTGGTCCATGAACCCCCTCAGCACCTTGGTCGTCGCCGGCCTCCTGCCCATCCTAGACCTCGAGCGATCCAATGTCGGATCCAGCACCGTGTTGAAATCCCCCCCCCCCCCCATTATCAGGCCCGTCTCCAGGTCCGGAATCGGGCCCAGCATACGCCGCATGAACCCCGCATCGTCCCAATTCAGGGCATATACATTGACCAACACCACCCGCTCCCCCTGCAGCTTGCCACTTACCATCACATACCTACCGCCATTGTCTGCCACAATGCTCGACGCCTCGAACGACTTCCCAGCTCCGGCCCCGCCCCTTCAGCCCTAAACGCGGAGAAAAAAGCCCACGCTCTCCACTCGCCCGTCCCCGCCTCCCCTGGCGCAGCACCCTTTCCAGGCCCGGTCCCACTACCCCCAACTCAGGCCTCTTCTTTCTCTCCCCCTCCCTGCGCGGGGCCCCATCTCCCCTACCGACCATCAACCCCCCAAGCAGGTTATCTAACCCCCCCCCCCCTCAAACGAGCCCGCCCGGCGGACCTAATTAAAACAATGCTCAATCAACCCCCAAAAAACAAAGAAGCCCCCCTCGAAACACAACCCAACAATCCCTCATCCCCGACCCTTAGTCTGAGTCCAGTTTTTTGGCCTGAACAAAGGCCCACGCCTCCTCCGGGGACTCGAAATAGTGGTGTTGATTCTTATAGGTGACCCACAGACGCGCCGGCTGCAGCATACCGAACTTCACCCCCCTTCCTGTGCAGCACTGCCTTCGCCCGGTTGTAACCAGCCCTCTTCTTCGCCACGTCCGCGCTCCAATCCTGGTAGATCCGGACCCCCGCGTTCTCCCACCTGCTGCTCCGCTCCTTCTTAGAACACAGAAAGATACAGCACAGAACAGGCCCTTCGGCCCACGATGTTGTGCCGAACCCTTGTTCTAGATTAATCATAGATTACCATTGAATTTACAGTGCAGAAGGAGGCCATTCGGCCCATTGAGTCTGCACCGGCTCTTGGAAAGAGCACCCTACCCAAAGTCAACACCTCCACCCAACACGAAGGGCAATTTTGGACACCAAGGGCAATTTATCATGGCCAATCCACCTAACCTGCACATCTTTGGACTGTGGGAGGAAACCGGAGCACCCGGAGGAAACCTATGCAGACACGGGGAGGATGTGCAGATTCCGCACAGACAGTGACCCAAGCTGGAATCAAACCTGGGACCCTGGAGCTGTGAAGCAATTGTGCTATCCAGAATGCTGCCATGCTGCCCTTAAGAACAAATAAATCTACACTATATCATTTTACCGCAATCCATGTACCTATCCAATAGCTGCTTGAAGGTCCCGAATGTTTCCGACTCAACTACTTCCACAGGCAGTGCATTCCATGCCCCCACTACTCTCTGGGTAAAGAACCTACCTCTGATATCCCTCCTATATCTTCCACCATTCACCTTCAATTTATGTCCCCTTGTAATGGTTTGTTCCACCCGGGGAAAAAGTCTCTGACTGTCTACTCTATTCCCCTGATCATCTTATAAAGCTCTATCAAGTCGCCCCTCATCCTTCTCCGTTCTAATGAGAAAAGGCCTAGCACCCTCAACCTTTCCTCGTAAGACCTACTCTCCATTCCAGACAACATCCTGGTAAATCTCCTTTGCACCTTTTCCAAAGCTTCCACATCCTTCCTAAAATGAGGCGACCAGAACTGTACACAGTACTCCAAATGTGGCCTTACCAAAGTTTTGTACAGCTGCATCATCACCTCACGGCTCTTAAATTCACTCCCTCTGTTAATGAACACTAGCACACCATAGGCGTTCTTCACAGCTCTATCCACTTGAGTGGCAACTTTCAAAGATGTATGAACATCTCTCTGCTCCTCCACATTGCCAAGAACTCTACCGTTAACCCTGTATTCCGCATTCATATTTGTCCTTCCAAAATGGACAACCTCACACTTCAGGGTTAAACTCCATCTGCCACTTCTCAGCCCAGCTCTGCATCCGATCTATGTCTCTTTGCAGCCGACAACAGCCCTCCTCACTATCCACAACTCCGCCAATCTTCGTATCGTCTGCAAATTTACTGACCCACCCTTCAACTCCCTCATCCAAGTCATTAATGAAAATCACAAACAGCAGAGGACCCAGACCTGATCCCTGCGGTACGCCACTGGTAACTGGGATCCAGGCTGAATATTTGCCATCCACCACCACTCTCTGACTTCTATCGGTTAGCCAGTTCGTTATCCAACTGGCCAAATTTTCCACTATCCCATGCCTCCTTACTTTCTGCAGAATCCTACCATGGGGAACCTCATCAAATGCCTTACTAAAATCCATGTACAATACATCCACTGCTTTACCTTCATCCACATGCTTGGTCACCTCCTCAAAGAATTCAATAAGACTTGTAAGGCCCCTCACAAATCCGTGCTGACTATCCCTAATCAAGCAGTGTCTTTCCAGATGCTCAAAAATCCTATCCTTCAGTAACCTTTCCATTACTAGCAAACTGGAAACTAGCAAGAGGACAGGAATTGAGACATCTCCAAATAAAACACTTCCTCCGCAAAGAGACAGTAGGGTACCCAGGGGCCCCAGAAAGCACACTACCAGAGGACTGATAGGCACAAGCAGCGAGAAGTGGGGGGCTATGTGGGAAAATATAGGAACAGCTACTGCACAGAGCCCGAACACCACTGGACGGGACCAGACAGAAATGGGAGGACGAACTGGGGACAGAGGTAAGATGGGGACTCTGGAGGAAAGCACTGAGCAGGGTGAGCTCCACCTCCGAAGGCTAAGCCTAATGCAGCTCAAAGTGGTGCACAGTGCGCACCTGACCAGAACCCGAATGAGCAGGTTCTTCCCGGAAGTCGAGGACAAATGTGAACGGTACCAGAGGGGCCCGCCCAACCACACCCACATGTTTTGGGCTTGCCCCACGCTTACTGCGTTCTGGACAGCCTTCTCCGAAGCAATGTCCAAAGTTGTGAGGGTGAAGCCATGCCCAATAGTGGCAATCTTCAGGGTATCGGAGCAGCCAGAGCTACACATGGGGAGGGGGGCCAACGCCCCTGCTTTCACTTCCCTAATCGCACGCCGGAGAATCCTGCTCGGCTGGCGATCGGCAGCACCACCCAAAGCTGCAGACTGGCTCACTGATCTCTCGGAATTTTTCCACCTGGGGAAGATTAAGTACGACATCCGAGGGTCAGAGGAAGGCTTCCTGGATACTGGGGGGCAGTTTATCGGCCTTCGAGGCCAGCAACGAGGAGTAAGCCAGGGGAAAAACAAAGATGAAGAACCAAAGGACTGCGCAACCTGGGGGGGGGGGGGGGGGGGGGAAGAGAATGGGGGGAACCACAAGAGAGGAGAAAGTGTGCTGAAACCAATGGGGGGGGGGGGGGGGGGGGGGAGGATATTACAGACCGATCCGTCGGGCAACAAAATGTACGTACAGTTAGTCAAATGAAGGACAAAACAAACCTTTCTGTAAAATAAAATTAGTGCGGGCAAGAAAAATGTAATGTATATAAGTTACAACTGTTTATAAATGAGAGAAGCCAATAAAAAGATTTGCAAAAAAATATATTTGTGCACCGGAATTAAAGGATGGATCAAAAGTGGGCATTTGGATTGGAGTATGCAACTACCGTTCTGAAAATTCCTCAATGAGCAGAAACAATTTTTAACAAATTTAGAAAGTAAAAGCAATTAATCATCAAAAGATTTGAGTGATCCAACTTCACCCAATCTTAAAAATTAAGTTAATAATGGAAACCTTGACAGTCATAAGCTTAGGTCTACAGGTCCGAATTTTTTCACAATTCTGAAATGACTCAATTGTTAGCTTTTACAATTCTACCTGCAATATAGGAATGGAACTAACAACAGGTTGTGGGCTGGAGTCACTGTGGCTCCTTTTGAAGTGTGTTGCTACAAATGCAAATTGACAATGGAAATACATTTATAACAGTAAACTGGCAAAATGAATTACACATCTGACAACACCTCACGCTATGGTTTAACTCACAGTACAAGCCTTCTTGTACATAATTAAAGACATTTTAATTGCTTTGTTAACTGTTTTTACAGCACAAGACAGTGTTATTTAAAAATACTACGCAAGTGCCCTACATTTTTCGCCCAAGAACTTTAAAGTTCATAGATAATATTAAAAAGCTCCTTTTCATTTAGTTCTCCGCTTCAATAAACCGTAGTTATTAACACTATCAACCTTATGTTATCAACCACTATCAATGTTGCTGTGAAAATAATAAAACTCCACAACTCAAAAATATTTACTATTTCTTGGAAAGTACAATGTTCTGCAAAAGCTTTAGGGTTTCACGTGCAAATACTTCCTTGTTTGGGCGATTAAAATACTATCGGATCGTTGCAGATCCTGCAACTTTGGGTCACAAAAGATTTTTCCAAAATAAACCACATATTGCGTTCTATCACGGCATTTTAGAGATTAACCAACAGAGCATGGTCTTTAAACGCTCGTCTGCTTCGAAGATGTTGACAAACACTATGCGTGTGCTGTAAGATGAACTGTTCAATCGGATATTTTATGGGTTTTTTAAAAAAATAACGTCAATTTCAGCAACTCGTACCTGCTCTCTCGATATGCAAGGCAAAGACGTCCTCCTAGGCATCTTGCAGCCACCATAATAGCTGGTCGATATTTCTCCTAAAGAAACACAACTCGATCTCCTGCGTGGTTTGATCACTGGGATTTTCTCCTCTGTGGTTATCCTGCGGCGGGCTTCTCTCGGAAACAGGGAGTCAAAATACACAGCAATGGTCGCCCCCACCATCCCAACCCCACAGGCCAAGAGGGGTCTCAGGGCTGCCGGGAGGGCGATCAAACTCGTGATGGAAGCCAACCTGAGAACACCGGCAAACAGCAAGATGAGGACGCTCTGTTTCACTTTCAAAGTGGAGAGCAATGTCAGCAGCCCCACGCAACCCAGCACCACGGCCGGGGCCAGCAACCTGCAGAGAAACAGCTGGTCCTCGCCGAACAAAACTTGCACCACCAAGAAATCTCCGATGTAGCAACATGGAGGCAATGACAGGAGCCAAGCCGTGTTGCTTTCCCGTTTGCTCTTCCTCAGATAGAATGTCAACCAAAAGAAGGCACAGCATATGCTAAAGAGGGGGCTGAGGGACTGGAATGCGATAGCCCATGCCGTCTGGAAAGTCTGCAGCAAGGATGGAAGGAACTCGGCGTCCAGGCATCTCCTGGCCGCGACAGAGAGCGCGACGATTGCGAAGGCACTGCAGCCGCCCCCGAGGTAGAAGGCTGCGAGTTTCGGACGAGCCAAGCCGAGCCTCTCCAAGTTACACCACCTGCAGATGGAAAAGCCGCCGTCCTGCTTCAGAGGGGTGACGCAGCTCTTCACATAACCGTTTCGGCTACTCTCCTCCTGGCACTTGGCGTTGCTGCTGCTGGTGTTGTTGTGCGGCGCCGAATCCCCCTCCTCCCTCAACGCCATGTTTAAGTTTCCCCCCCCGTCCCCCCCGCCGTCCTTTTTTTCCCCGTGCGTTAGTTCGCACACGCACTCGGGAATCTTTCACCGCTCCCCGCCGCCAATCACTCGCTCACTACGCGAGGGCGAAGGAAAGATCGCGCATTTTGTCCGAAGAGGAATAATAGGAAAAACACAGCCCGCATACTTCACTGTTTCTCATATATACACACCACCACTCGCACATAAACACATTGAACCCGACCTGAGCTCACTGACCCCGCCTCCCTCCAGCTCCGCGAAGCCGCTGTTGCTACAGCACCCGCACGAGCAACCCCCCCCCCCCCCCCCCCCCCGGTCAACGGCTCCCTTCCTCCGCCCAGGCCGCTTCAAACCCCCGCCCCCCGGCGCCATGCCCGACCCGCCAGCGCGTGTGCCACCCACCACTCGGCGTCCAATCAAACGCCGCCTTCCCGCTTCAAACTGCCTCGCGCGCTCAACTGAATGGAATCCCTGGAAGGGGCCGAGCGCGCGCGGCAGCAGGTCAGCGCGGCGGCTTCCCTCCAGCACGTTGAGTTTTCCCTCCTGAAATTCGAATTGCGTGTTTTGCAACTTAATAAAATCGCGGCTGCTTCCCGACGAATTCAGTGTGTTCACCTGAGCTGCTACTTGGGAGGTATTCACTTCAATTGCAATAACGCCGGCTTCAAAGAAAGCTGGAGCTCTCTCTGAAGAGTATGAAACAGACTTCCATTAATCAGAGGGAGTTGATGTAAGGTGCGTGTCGTCCAGGAGGTCTCACAAAGAGGATCTGTGACTTGTGCAGTTTTAACAGCAAGTGTTTATTCACTCCCCAGTGTTCGGTTAAGGGTGCTGGGCGTACCACCTGCATGATAAATTGATGCTGTTTTTTAGGGCACACCACAGTTTTAAAATGCGGCACTGTATTTTGTCACAAGTTATGCTCTGCCCAGATGTTTTGACTTGTTTCAAATGCAGATGGAAGATTTTTTTTAAATTTAGAGCAGCAATTATTTTTTTCCAATGAAGTGGCAATTTAGCGTGCCCAATTGGGTGAGACCCACACAGACATGGGGAGAATGTGCAAACTCCACAGACAGTGACCCGGGGCCGGGATCGAACCCGGTCCTCCGCGGTGTGAGGCAGCAGCGCTAGCCACTGCGTCACCGTGTCGCCCATGCAGATTAACTTTTTTTAAGCAACACTTGTCCATGTGTTATTTTCAGAGACTGATTTGCTTCCAAAATAATTTTTACAGGAAATTTATGTTCACATCAAGTGTGCATCTTCACTTCATGAGACTTTCCCTTTAATTGTATTTTACTCGAGGCTGCATCTTCCACATTGATAAGTACATCAGTAAAACATACGTCAATGTAATGTCATTTAATTAAAAGAAAATGTAACAACGGGTTATATGTGAAAAAGAGTAAGGGCAGCAGGGTGGCGGAGTGGGTTAGCACTGCTGCCTCACGGCGCCGAGGTCCCAGGTTCGATCCCGGCTCTGGGTCACTGTCCGTGTGCAGTTTGCACATTCTCCCCATGTTTGTGTGGGTTTCGCCCCACAACCCAAAAATGTGCAGGGTAGGTGGATTGGCCATGCTAAATTGCCCCTTGATTGGAAGTAATGAATTGGGTACTCTAAAAAAAATTTTTATGTGAAAGAGAGTTGATGAGGTGCGTGATTGTATGTATATAAAACTGAAATATTAAGGTGCCTGATTGGATTTGGATTTGTTTATTGTCACGTGTACCGAGGTACTGTGAAAAGTATTTTTCTGCGAGTAGCTCAACAGATCATTAAGTACGTGACAAGAAAGGAATACCTCGACACCGGCATCGGGTGGAGCTTACAGAAGTTTAGTATTAATCAGGTCAGTCTCTATAAGAGGGTCATTTAGGAGTCTGGTAACAGCGGGGAAGAAGCTGTTTTTGAATCTGTTCGTGTGCGTAACCACCTAAGCACCGGCATCGGATGAAGCATATGGGGGGGGGGGATGCTGTGGTATTGTCACTGGACCAGCGTTCCAGGTAGTATTTGGGGAGTGAGCTAGCTCGGTTGGCAGGTTCGTGATATGGAGCGACGCCAACAATGCAGATTCAATTCCCATACTGGCTGAGGTTATTCATGAAAACCCCCCCTTCTCAATCTTGCCCCTCCCCTGATGTGTGGTGACCCTGAGGCTAAGTCAGCACCAGTGGGCTCTCTCTGAAAAAGGGCAAGCAGCCTATGATCCTCGGGGACTATGGCGTCTTTTATTAACTACTCGTAACTATATACATATATGCAATATAAGGTGTAAGCTCAGAGCTCTTTTCGTGCTTGCCTTTACACATGTCTCTGTCCAGTACAAGACTCAGACTCTGGCCATGTATTCCTTTACATCAGCAAAAAATACTGGACAATCACAGCAGATCTGACAGCATTTGTGAGAGAAGAGAGCTAACGGTTCGAGTCTGGATCACTCTTCATAAATGTTTAACAAAAAGTCATCCAGACTCAAAAACGTTTGCTCCCTTCTCTCTCCACAGATAGTCAGACCTGCTGTGATTGTCCAGTATTTTCTGTTTATGTTTCAGATTCCAGCATCTGCAGTAATTTGCTTCTATCTGCATTTATATCAGTGTGGGTGATACTATACCGTCCCATATTAACCCTTTCTGTGCCAGATCCTATTTTCCAATAACTGCCACCATGTTGTAAGATGTTGTGTGGTTCAGTAGGTCTCATGAAGAGCCGTGAGTTTGCTGTTCGTAACTACATAAGTAAATACATAAGTGAGGAGCTGTCTCCATGCTTGCCTCTACACACGTCTCTGGCCAGTACAAGACTGCTCTCTAAATCCAGGTCATGTATTGCTTTACATAAGTGTGTGGGTGGCACTGTACCCAGTCCTATGCTAACCCTTATATGACAGGAGTCACAGGAAATGGAACACTAAATATAGTCACTGCTCAGCAACCAATTTACCCACAGCAGGGTCTCTTAAACAGCAATTTGATGCATGGCGTTGTTGTGTTAGCCAGGAAATAGTACTATGGAACACTTTGCATCCTGGTAACAGGACAGGTGGACTTCCATTTAATATTTCATCCATACGACAACACCCCGGGCAATGCAGCCCTTCCCAAACACTACACAGAAGAGTCGCCTTCGATTATATACTCTATTGTTTAAGAGTGAGCAGAAATAAAAGTAACAACTTAGAAGAAGCGGTTGATTTTCAACCACATTGTTTTTAATATCTTATTTGCAATCAGAAAGTTGCAAAGGGAAACCAACTTTCAATCTGTGCACGTAGAATACTATACCATGGCAAACATGTGCACTGTGGTTTCGTGGAAAGTACCCATTGCAAATGGTGCTGCTGCGTGAAATAAATTATATCAGGAGAAATTCTGAAGGATGTTTCAATGAATGCATCAAATGTTATCTTAAGCTTTCATAATTTTAAACTAGTACCGCTATTCTTATAAAACTGCATTTTTTAAAAAGCACACTCATCCATGACAACAATAAACCAAGATAAATACTATGATCATTTGTAAGAAGCTCCTAATGCTTGTGTGGACTATTTCATCTTTGGAGCTCTATGAATCAGGGAAATGATGCAAAATGTTCCAGCCGTTACAGAGTGGTTGTCAAGTTGCCAGTAAATGGTGGGTTAGCCCTGCTGCCTCACAGCGCCGAGGTCCCAGGTTCAATCCCGGCTCTGGGTCACTGTCTGTGTGGAGTTTGCACATTCTCCCTGTGTTTGCGTGGGTTTCACCCCCACAACCCAAAGATGTGCAGACTAGGTGGATTGGCCATGCTAAACTGCCCCTTAATTGGAAAAAATGAATTGGGCACTCTAAATTTTTTTTTTTTTTAAAGTTGCCAGTAAATGTTTATATGTGACTTTGAATTAAATATATTTATTGTAAACTTTCTGCAACAAAATCATTGCTTTTTAAGTTCTAGTAAATCTGTCCAAAGAAGTTCCACAATGGTTGACACTGTACTCGAACACCTTTGTTTCCACTACAATGAAACAGAAAATGTTTATTTTTCAAAAATAACAGTCCTTTCAAATTCTGGACAATTTTAGATTACAACTAATGTAAGCGAGGTACCTGTCCTTTAAGCATTCTTAAATACAAGTTATTGAAGTATGAAACTTTATTTTTCAGAAGTTAGTTCCAACCTTTTATGTATCTCAATTAAATATCTACGTTACTATTGTATTTTAAAATTTTTGAGATGAGAAATGTGTCAGTAACCTTCCAGGTAATTTGTGTTGCTTTTTGCACAGTTTCAAGGTATTAAAGGAAAACTACAAAAGATTATTGTTCAAAGTGTGCTCAAGTGGTTTCAAAAATGAGCACACATTTGTTCACATTTTCAACTTCAACTGGACTTTAACTTTCAGGACTTCTGAAAAACAGTACTCGTTTGTGAAATAAATCATGTTGGAGTGAATGATGTGAAAACAAGGAGGTAAATTTTGAAATCGATATGTTAAGATGTAGGGGAGCTTAGAGAAGATGGGATGATGAGGTCAGCTAAGGATGTTGGATGCAGTGTCCCTGGTGCTGTGAAGCAACCATGCTAACCACTGTGCTTATGCATTATGCATTACACATTTGTACAGCACTAATTACTGGAGCATTTATGCCCTCAAGCAATTGTAGAATTTTACAGCACTGAAGGAGGCCATTCGGCCCATCGTGTCTGCACCGGCAATGGAAAAAGCGACCGATCTAGTCCCATTCCCCAGTCCTTTCTCTGTCGCTCTCTAAATTCTTTACTTTCAAATATATATACAACTCTCTTTACTTCTAAAACCAAATTTTATCAAAGCATAAAATGCCATGAACTTCAGAACAGTGCAATATGTACTGTACAGGCTGGTAATCGTTTGAGAAAATTGTGCTGGAGTTGGATGATGAGGCGAATCTTCAAGATTGAATTGTAACACGTTCTTATTCCTAAAATTTACGCTGAACATAAGCCACTAACGTCAACGAAGGCAGCACCTGAGAGATAATAATCTTTATTGTCACAAGTAGGCATACATTAACACTGCAATGAAGTTATTGTGAAAATCCCTTGGCCGCCACATTCTGCCGCCTGTTCGGCTACACAGAGGGAAAATTACAACGTGCAATTCACTTAACAGCACTCGGGACTTGTGGGAGGAAACCGGAGCACCCGACGGAAACCCACGCGAAACCCACACAGACACCAGGAGAACGTGCAGACTCCACACAGACAGTGACCCAAGCTGGGAATCGAACCTGGGACCCTGGAGCTGTGAAGCAACAGTGCTAACCACATGCTGCGTGCCGTGATACGTAGACAAAACTTTTGAAATATTTGTTGTTGTGGTAAACCACTGTTAGTGTATTATATGTATTGTGGTAAACTGTTACTGTACTACATGTATTGTGGTAAACCACTGCCTGATGGCTCCGCCTCCCCTCAGGCTCGGTATAAAGGTGGCTGACCTCCGGCCCTGCCCCAGTTTGGGATCAGTGGCCAGGAGGCTTTCTGTTCAGCTTCCACAGTTTTGTTCACTACTCGTCTTGTGTTAATTGATGGCACATCAATTTAATAAGCTAAACTTTTAAGATGAATTCATCACTCAAGCTTGAGCGCCTGGAGCTGGACCCACAAGCAGCCGACGCCACTGCGACATTCGAGCACTGGCTCAGCTGCTTCGAAGCTTACCTCGGATCCTCCACCGACGACATCACCGACCTCCAAAAGCTTCAATTACTCAACGCACGGGTGAGCCCACAAGTTTTCCTTCTTATCAGAGACGCCCCCTCGTATACGGAGGCAATAATGCTGCTGAAGGGACAGTACGTAAAGGCAGTAAACGAGGTGTACACCAGGCACCTTGCCACGAGGCGACAACGCCTCGGAGAATCACAAGCCAAATTCCTGCGTGCCTTGCGGGTACTCGGCCGGAACTGTGCTTGCCAGGCGGCATCGGCTGTCCAACACACGGAGCTGCTGATCAGGGTCGCCTATGTCACAGGCATCAAATCCAATTACATCCACCAGCGCTTGCTAGAAGGGGGTACACTCGGCCTCCCAGAGACAGTGCAGCTCTCAAACTCGCTGGAAGTGGCTTTCCAGAACATGGAGGCCTACACCTCCGACCACGCGGCACCGTCGTGGGCGCCGCCATCACCCGACTCGAGTGCGGTGCAAGCCTGTGCCGCGCAGCAGCCCGCCAACGACAGAAGCCCGAAATGCTACTTTTGCGGCCAGGGTAAGCACCCCAGACAACGCTGCCCTGCACGGAACGCGATTTGCAACTGTTGCTGATTTTCTCCTTGGTTCAATTGCTCTGTTTTATTACCTTTGCTCTCGAGTCGCCAGATTTCTTTATGATACCGCCACGAGGTTCAAGTCCGAGTAATGATCAATAACCCAATACAACGATTTGTAAGATTTAAATCAAAGCACATTTATTTTCCACAGTAATCGCTACTCGTGCAAAAATTCTACGTCTAAGCTACTTCTACAACTAACAGGCCTATACTTAGCTTCGGACTGGCCCACCAGGTCAGGGGAACAAATGGCCTTTCGTTCGGATTCTGAGTCTGCAGGATTCGAAGTTGGTACGGATTGGTAGCTAGGAGCGCCTATCTCGTAGCGAGCGTTGAATTAAGACTTACTTCTGTCGGTCATCACTGCACTTGGTCACGGTCAATGGTGGTCCGTGTTGCTGGGTGACCCGGGCGGGACGCAGAGTTGAAGAAGAGAGCGATTTGAACTTGGGGCTCAACTCTTATAGTCCCCAGGGGCTTCCCGCCTTTCGGGCCGGACCCTGTACCTGGTCCCAAGTGATTGGACTTTGTCCCAATCGCTTGGTTCGATTTTCTCCAATACTGGAGCGGTTCCCTGATCGATGGGCGGTCTTGAGGTGCTCGTTCACCTCCTTTGTGTTGGCTCCTGCTGGCGCCGAGGAGTCTGGCTTTGCTTTGTGTGTCCAAAATGTTACTTATTGTTCCCGGGGATTTCTCATCAGTATGCAGATGGCTGCTACTTTGTTATGCTGATGGCCGCTGGTATCGATGTTGTCTGGCTTTTGCAGAGGTAAATACACAGCAAACCTGCAGCCGCTGGTTTCTGTCTTGTTGGCTGACTTTCCCATCAGCCTTTGCCGTTCGCCATTTTAAATCGGGTGTTGGCCAATTTAGGTGGCTACATTCCCTCCTTGTGATCCTAACGCGAAGCATGAAGGATCACATATCTATGTTGCTTTCCATTCCCTGACCTGGGGGGCACTTCTTTCATGGCCTCTACACTGACCATAACTGCAAAAAAAATTTTAACTGACAATTCTAAGGGGCGCTATGTCAAACAGGGACATGCATTACAAAACAATAAAATGGGAACCTCTAACTATTCTTAATACACTACACTCACTTAAACATTTCATCATTCTACCTTCCTCAACCATACAAACAAAATCATAGCAGTTTGCACACATTTTTCCTGGCTTGGCAGTCAAGCTCAGGATCGTACAATTTGCTCATGAATATTTCTTTACATTTCTTTATTTACAATAAAACTGCAAATGAATGCTCTTTATTATAGATTACGGGGGTTGGGGGTCTGGTCGTATCCGAAAATAGGGGATCTGATCCTATGTACCGGGGTTCGAGCGCGGTAGGCTCTCCTTCTCCATTTTCTTAGACGCATAGTCTGCACGATGCAGCAGAGTATCGCCAATACCAGTAAGGTTTCTATTACATATGACAGAGAGTACCAGGTTATAAACCTGGCACACCAAGATGATGTGGTGTCGCTGATGACTGGGCTCTGGCTCCTGTGGGGAAGTGAAACATTAACGGCTGGGGGGCTTGAAGTCATGGGGTTCGCGTTCACTCGCAACCAAATGTCCATTATCAAGATGATGACCCATGTGAAGGAAGTCCTCATGGCTCTTCTCTTTTCTTTTCTTCTCTTCTCTTCTCCGGTCCTGGAGCTTCTGGAGTTCTGTGGAAACAAGCATAGTGTCTGTAACTACCTTGGTTTAACATCTCGTACGATAGTCTGTCTGTCCCTTAGTGCCAATTACTCCCTTTATAATTGGTCACGATGTGTGACTCCCTCATTTTTTTTCTCCAAAAACCGAATTTTAGGACAAGACACACTTCCAAATAATGAACCAGTGCGAGCCGTCTCGCAGACTGTGCAATATACCATCCAAATGTTCCAGGATGTAAATAGCATGTGGTTGGCAACCGAAGGGTTACCTGAAACAAAACAAAACTTTTTGAACTAAAATTTCCAAAATGAGGTGCGTATGGGCCACGACGGGTAAGAGTTGGATGGTGTCCCCGGGTAGGACGGCTACCATTGCCGTGTCTCCCCTACCCAAGCGTAGTTGACCAGAGGGGGTTTCCCAGGCAGGGCGGGTCCCAAGCCATTTCGCCACTGCCTGAGCAACCGACAAGAACGGGCAAGAAATGTAGTCATCGTGGTTGGGCTGCCGTAGTGGTTCTTCCCTTGAACCAGAAGGGCAGTTATGAACAGGCGTCTGGTACCTTAACAAGTCTCTGCAGACAAACTAGTTCCGCTGGACTAGCGTCTGGCCAATAGCAAGTCTCTGTGGGCAAGTCCTCAGAGGTTTCGGCCGAAAAAGGCGTGGGGCCGTGAAAAACATTTTGAGGTCTGACATACAGCATTTAACAAAACACTACAAACAACATAAAACATGCTGCAGGTTCCATCAGAAAGGACACCACTTCTCCCAAGCGGTTCCTTTTAAAACATCATCTGGACACCTCAGTTATCGGTTGCGAACATGGTCGCAAAGAGGTTCTTGTTCTGGGAGTCAGACTCAAGGTCGTCATCTTTTCCCGGGTGCCAAACTCTTGAGTGTATCAGGGCTGAAAGGGCTCCATGGTGTGAGGAGGGGTCGCCCTCGTCATTGCGGACGAGTCGGAACGAGTTATCTCGGTGCCAATAGTTGGTGTCTAGCTGTGTGGGGACAGAATCGGGTCGTTATGGTAGTTCGGTGGTGGGGTTTGTTTAGGAAAGTGATCATGAAGGCATCACTCTGATCGTAGTCGGATTCGCTGGGTGTTGTTCCTGTTGCATGGGGATAGTAGGGAGGCGTGTTGTGGCTATCGTCCGAGTCATAGTCGCTGTCTCTGCTGCTGCAGTCTGTGGGCGTTCCGGGGCGGAGTGTATATTTCGGGGGTGGAGTCGAGGCCGAGTCTGTAGCTGGGCTGGACGTGTTGGGGGATGGTAGGGTAAAGTTGGCTGTGGGCGGGGCGTTGTGTGCTGCATCGAGCATGACGTGGTGTGAGTGGTTAGACTGTTCCGTATGCCTTCAGCTGGTTGATATGGAACCACGCAGTCTTACCATTGGGATACTTTATTTTATATACGGAAGCGCTTACTTTGTCCGCAATGGAGTACGGACCCGAGTATTTTGGTGACAGGAATGTGCTGGGGTTATATACGGAGAGCATGACTTGCTGTCCTATACTGTACTCAGTCGCATGCACTGCCTTGTCGAAACAAGCCTTGCTCTGTTTCTTCCTTGTGCCCAATTTTACTGCGGCTGCTAGCTGAGCCGTTTTAACATTTGCAACTAATTGCTCTACTGCTTTCTCGTGTGTGAGGGCCGTCACTTCGGGGCTGGTCAAGTCTAAACCTAACAAATATTCTGTGCCTTTCATGGGGCGTCCGGTCATGAGAGTGTGTGGGGTGTAACCTGTGGAAGTAGAAATTGTATTACGCAAAAACATCAGCGCAAAAGGGAGGACTGAGTCCCAAGTGGTGTTGTTCTGCTGGACCATTTTTCTGAGGGTGGATTTTAGGGTCCGATTCATGCGCTCCACGATACCACTCGACTGTGGGTGGTATGCTATGTGGAATTTTTGGGTGATGCCAAATATCGTGAGGACGTTCTGCATGACACGTCCCGTAAAATGGGAACCTTGGTCTGATTTAATGCTGCGGGGGAGTCCCCATCTCGTAAAGATGTGGTGGGTCAAAATCTTGGCTGTGGTTTTTGCAGTGTTTGTGCGGGCTGGGAAAGCTTCCACCCATTTCGTAAATGTGTCAATCACCACGAGTACATATTTATAGCCATTCCTGCAAGGGGGCAATGGTCCTATAAAATTGATCTGGAGGTTAGTCCAGGAGCCATTAACTGGTCGGGTGTGGCTGAGTTGAGCCTTTTTGGCATATCTGTCCGGATTATTCTGGGCACAGATAAGAAAATTCTCGATGTAGTGATTTACATCATCCTTTAAATTCGGCCACCAACAAAGCTGCTTGAGATGGGCTGTAGTGGGATTGACTCCCTGATGTCCATGACTCATGGAACAAACAAATCAGTTGATTCCTGTCCTGTTCAGGAACCACATCAAGGGTGTCTTTTAACACCACACCGTCATGTGTGGTCAGTGCATTTTTGAATCTCTCATAGGGTGCTGGATATTTTCCTTTGACAATCTCCCTGAGATTGCTGTCCTGCTTCTGGGCCTCCATTAGATCCTCAATCTTTGTCTGCGAGACCTGAACTGCATTTACTGGTGCGCTTTCGGGGGGTGTCCAAAAATATCCATGCCTGGAACCTGCTTTAGCCAGTGCGTCGGCTTTCACATTTCCAGCGGGGGAGGAACGATGGTGACTACGAACCTTGACTATCCCAAAAGTCCTGTTCTGTGCTCTCTCTAAAATGTAACGGAGCAATGGGGCTGAGGGGAGGGGTTTGCCGTCTGCGGAAACAAACCACAGGGGCAGAAATTCCGTGAGGCTATTGCAGACATAGAGGCTGTCCGAGTATATGTCTGCTGGGCTGGGGAAGGAATCTGAGTGTTCCACTATATACACGATGGCCGCGAGCTCTGCTGCCTGCGCGCCTAAGTGGCCTGGAAGTTTTAACGATATTTCCTCAAGGGCGCGTCCTCGACATATATACCGCAACCTGTTATGCGCTTCCCATCCAAGACTGGAAGATCCATCCACATAGATCTTTATGGGCTCACACGTGTCCGTGTGCTGGGGGCTCTGGGTTGAACTAGCTATCTTTCTGGGGGGTGTTTTAGCAATAAAGGGGCCTGTGTTGTGGTGTGGAGCGATAATTTCACATTCATGGGGGTTTCCGGGGTACAGTAAGTTGTCGGCTAAAAAGGTGTGCGTCTTTGTCCGTTTAACAGTGATGTCCCGTTCCTGCAAGAGAAGGGTCCATCTAGCTGCTCTAATCTGGCTGACTACCGTCCTTGAGTCGTCCGTCCAGTAAAAGTTGGGTGGGGGGGTGTTCGGTGAGAATTGTGATGGGGTTCAGTCCAGTAATATATGAAAAATACTGCACTGCCCAAAATACTGCGAGCAGGTGCCTCTCACAGGCTGAAAATCCCTGCTCCACAGCATCTAAAATTCTGGAGGCGTAAGCTTACGGGCCTTAACTGGTCGTGCCGTTCCTGGAGGAGTACGGCCGAAAGGGTGCGCTCTGTGGTCGCTACCTCTATGGCGTAAGGGGAAAGCGGGTCTGGAACTTGTAGTGCGGGGGCTGCTATGAGTGCCTGTTTTAAAGAGTCCACAGCATCTATGCTGCAGAAGCCATTCCCAGGGGGCTCCTTTCTTTAGGAGGTCTGAGGGCGGTGCTGCCTTGCTGGCGAAACCGTCAATGTGGTTTGGCAGTAGCCAACCAGTCCTAAAAACAACCGGAGGGCTGAAATGTTCTGGGGAAGGGGCAATTTAGCAATCGAGTCAATCCTTTTATGCTCAATCTCGCGTTTACCATGTGTGATAATTGTTCCCAAATATATCACCTTATCTTCCAAAATCTGGGCCTTTTTGGGGTTGACTTTACAACGAATTGAGTGTAAGAGTCCCAGGAGTTCGGACAGAAGCTCAATCTGCTCTTCCTTGGTGTCTGTCTGCAGTAGTAGGTCGTCTACGTACTGAACGAGACATTCGGGGCGAGAGAATTTGGCTAAGCCATTTGCCAGCTGTCGGTGGAAAATGGAGGGGGAGTTGTCGAAGCCTTGTGGCAGGCATGTCCACGTGTACTGCTGTGCTTTAAAGGTGAAGGCAAATTTGTACTGGCACGCCTTTGCCAATGGAATGGACCAGAATCCATGATTGACATCCCAAACCGTAAAGAATCGGGAATTGAGTCCCTGCTTGACCATGGTCTCGGGACTTGTTGCTACTGTGGGGGCTGCTGAGGGGGTGATTTTGTTGAGTTCCCGGTAAACGATGGTCAGTCGCCATGATCAATCGGGCTTTCTCACTGGCCAAATCGGGGCATTATTAGTGGAGGCTACTGATCTTAGTACGCCCTGCTCTAATAAGCTTTCTATTACCTTGGACATTTCTCCCTCTGCCTCTTGGGGAAATCCATACTGTTTTTGGGGTCTAGGGTCAGGTCCTGTTACTTGTACGGAGCCAGTCATCCGTCCACAGTCGTGCTTGTGGGTCACGAATGCTGCCTGTTCTTTTGCAGAACTGCCCTAACCTGCTTGTCCGTACTAAGCGTGGTCGGGTTGAACCAAAATTTGCCTACTGCGCTAATTTTGTTTGCGTACTCTCCTATGTTGAGCGTTGCGCTGACTCTTGCGGATTTTGCCATCTTCCAGACACACTGGTTGACTGGATCAAATGATAAGTTGTGGGAATTCATGAAGTCGATTCCCAGAATGTGTTCTGCTGTGTGGGGCAGGTCAACTAAAACTACGGGGTGCTTGGTGGTGATGGTACCGATTTGAACGGGTACAGGGGCTGCGATGTGTCTGTGCTGTGAGTGGCCTGTAAAGCCGCTGAGGGTGATGATGGCTGTAGCGGGCCACGTGTCTTTTTGAAACATGGTGGAGGAATTTATTGTGGAGCGGGACCCTCCTATGTCCCAGAGAAATTCGATGGGCTGTCCCCGAATTTTCGCTGCAACTACCGGTCATCCGGACCTATCCCAAAAGGTGTCGCAGACCCAACTGGGGGAGCCCGTACACCGTCAGTCCGTTCCGGTCAGGTCCGTCTGATTTGAACGGGCGCTAACGCTATGAATGGGCTCTGTCTTCTTCTTACTCAGAGTGCCCGTCTGCTGGGCTCTCTGTGGCTTTCTAGGGGCATTGGACTCTCTTGCGAAGTGTCCCAACTGTCCGCAGTTGTAACACTCCTGTGACTTGGGTGGGGGCTGTTCTTTCCTTCATTCACCCATGCGGGGTTCTGGTGTGTTTTTACTGCCTGCATATCTGCTTCGGCCTGCTTTTCCTCGGGATTCTTGACTGCAGGTTTGCTTTGTATAGATTGCTCCCAAGCGCGGGACAATCTTTTCACTACCCACTTCTCGTTATGGGCCTCCTCTGAGGGATCATAACTCGCGCAAGCTTTCTGTCCTGTTTCTGTGGCATGGGAGATAAGGGTGCAGTCCATTTGGCCATGTTGTCTGGGGTCAAATGGGCACGGTCTAAGTCTCCAAAGACTGCTGCAAAGTGGATCCACAGGCGTCCAGCAAACGCTGTGGGGTCCTCGGATTTCTTTTGCCTACATTTGTTGAGGCCATCTACGGGGTCACCCCGGTTATACCCGATCGCATCCAGGATCGCGGTATGCATTTCTGCAAGGGTGCCTCCCCCTACATTCTGTGGGTCGGGAAGGGCTGCCGCTACTGAAGGGTCTAAACTTAAAACTGAGCTTTACATGCTCTCGCTCATCCAGGCCGTACATGGTCGCCTGATGCTTTACTGTGGCAAAGAAATGGTGGGGGTCCGAGGTGGGGAGGAATGGTGTGATCTTATCGCATGCGTCCCGTAATTGGGTCACTGTTAAGGGGGTGGAGTATAGAAATTCCGCATCGTCCGATGTGGCTGTGCGGTGGGTGGTGACTGAGTTCATTGGAGCTTGAACTATCTGCTCTGTGGGGGGTTGGGGCGCTTTCCTCTTTTGTGGCTTTCCCTGCGCACATGTTCCCTGACCATACCTCTGCGCTGTTTCATTCAATTCTTCCCAATCAGCCGTCTTCATGATCTAATTTCGCTCCAAAGGTCTCCTGGAAGTCTTTCTGAACTGAAAGCAGCGATTGCAGCTCTGCAATCTGCTTCCGGCACTTTGCGTGATCTAATGTGCTTTGTCTTTGTTCTGTGGTGGCAGCATGGAGTGCTCTTAATGCTGCCTTTAGGTACACTGTCTGTAATGCTTCTACCTGCTTTTCTGTTTCTTCACATACCAGGACTGCACGTTGCATGTCCTGATAGGCCTTTTCATATTGAGACTGGAAGCTGCTTAAGTGCGCCAGACAAGACTGGTGTGCCCTTTTGGCATCCTCCACCTCTCCATCTTTTGCTGCCAATTTCCTTCTCAATTACAAATTCTCCTTTTTTACCTCGCTTACATCGACCTTACTCATTCGATGTATGCCCTCAACTTCTTTCCAGAGCGTCCTAACGACCTCCTCTGTGCCTTGCAATTGTGCCAAGCAGGACACGATTGCCATCGGCTTGCAAGCTTTCCCTAAGCTCTTTTTGTGGATCTCGCTCAGGTTCTCCCACCAAGTATGTCCTATACTCCCGGGGCCTGATTCCTCGTTATCACAGAATTCATTCCAAAGGGGCCATCCTTTCCCTTTGAGATATTTCCTGATCTCTTCCTCCCAAATGGGACATTGTCCCACTCTACTGCTGCTGGTCACTGCGACCGCAAATTCCTGTGAGTTCATGAGGTGTTGCATTGCCTGCATTGCCATCTTTCCTATCCGAATGCTGCTCTTCAAATTTGGGACAGGGTTATTAAGGCGGTGCTGTAAATACGGGTACGGCTTTCGCTACTTTCCACTTCGCCAAAGCAGCACGGGCAGCACGGTAGCATTGTGGATAGCACAATTGCTTCACAGCTCCAAGTTCCCAGGTTCGATTCCGGCTTGGATCACTGTCTGTGCGGAGTCTGCACATCCTCCCCGTGTGTGCGTGGGTTTCCTCCGGGT
This sequence comes from Scyliorhinus torazame, assembly GCF_047496885.1. NCBI lineage: Eukaryota > Metazoa > Chordata > Chondrichthyes > Carcharhiniformes > Scyliorhinidae > Scyliorhinus > Scyliorhinus torazame. Next base: position 221,370,854 of record NC_092716.1, read on the forward strand.
GCTCCGGTTTCCTCCCACAGTCCAAAGATGTGCAGGTTAGGTGGACTGGCCATGATAAATTGCCCTTAGTGTCCAAAATTGCCCTTAGTGTTGGGTGAGGTTACTGGGTTATGGGGATAGGGTGGAGGTGTTGACCTTGGGTAGAGTGCTCTTTCCAAGAGCCGGTGCAGACTCGATGGGCCGAATGGCCTCCTTCTGCACTGTAAATTCTATGATAATCTATGAAAGCCTGCCAAGCCCAACCTGTCCCTAAAGTTCCTCGGCCCAGCAGCGCTGCCTGTTGTCTGTCAGGAGCCCCCCCCCCCCGCCATCTGCCACGCCACCCGCCATGTGTGACCCGTGGACGCCGCCATCTTCGCTGCCACCCGCCATGTGTGACCCGTGGGGGCCGCCATCTTTGCCGCCATCTTTGATTCCACCCGCCATACATGACCCATGGGGGCCGCCATCTTTGACGCCACCTTCGATGCCACCCACCACGCGTGACCCATGGGGCCCGCCATTCTGAAACCACTCCGCCGCCTCCCGGGACCCTGCTCACCCGGTCGTACGCTGGCCACCGCTACCTCCGACCGGCCCACACACCACCTTCCGAAGCTCACCTCCATCACACTCGACCAGTCTCGACCTCATCATCTCACGAAATCCACGATGACCGTCTGGATCAACGGGCACGAGACGGCCTGCCTCTTCGACTCCGGGAGCACAGACAGCTTTATCCACCCAGATATGGTAAGGCGCTGCTCCCTCCCAATTTTACCTGCGACCCAGAAAATCTCCCTGGCTTCCGGATCACATTCAGGAGAAATCCGGGGGTACTGTGTCGCGACCCTTTCGGTACAAGGCGTAGAGTACACTAACTTCAAGCTCTACGTCCTCCCCCATCTCTGCGCTGTCCTATTACTGGGCTCGACTTTCAGTGCCACCTCCAAAGCCTTACCTTAAAATTCAGTGGACCCCTGCCTCCCCTCACCGTCTGTAGCCTTGCGACCCTTAAGGTCGCCCACCCTCGCTCTTCGCTAACCTCACCCCGGACTGTAAGCCCGTCACCTCTAGGAGCAGACGATACAGTGCCCGGGGCAGGGCCTTTACCAGGTCAGAGGTCCAGCGACTCCTACGAGAGGGGATCATTGAGGCTAGTACCAGCCCCTGGCGAGCCCAAGTGGTGGTCGTCAAATCTGGGGGGAAGCACCGGATGGTCATCGACTACAGTCAGATGATCAACCGGTACACGCAGCTCGATGCGTATGCCCTCCCACGCATATCTGACATGGTCAATCAGATTGCGCAGTATCGAGTCTTCTCCACAGTTGACTTGAAGTCCGCGTACCACCAGCTTCCTATCCGCCCGGAGGACCACCAATACACTGCCTCCGAGGCAGATGGCCACCTCTACCACTTCCCCAGGGCTCCCTTCGGCGTCACCAATGGGGTCTCGGTCTTCCAGCGAGAAATGGACCGAATGGTTGACCAGTACGGGCTGCGGGCCACGTTCCCGTACCTAGATAATGTCACCATCTGCGGCCATGACCAGCAGGACCATGACGCAAACCTCCGGCATTTCCTCCACACCTCTAAGCTCCTTAACCTCACATACAATAAGGAGAAATGCGTTTTCCGCACAACCCGCCTAGCCATCCTTGGCTACGTTGTGGAAAACAGAGTCCTAGGGCCCGACCCCGACCGCATTCACCCCCTCCTGGAACTCCCCCTTCTCCACTGCCCCAAGGCCCTGAAGTGATGCCTGGGCTTCTTTTATTATGCCCAGTGGGTCCCCAATTATGCGGACAAGGCCCGTCCACTCATTAAATCCACCATTTTTCCCCTGACGGCTGAAGCCCGCCAGGCCTTCAACCGCATCAAGGCAGATATTGCCAAAGCCGCGATGCACACTGTGGACGAGTCCATTCCGTTCCAGGTGGAGAGCGATGCCTCGGACTTTGCCTGGCCGCTACCTTCAACCAGGCGGGCAGGCCCGTGACGTTCTTCTCCCGTACCCTCCATGACTCCGAAATTCGACACTCCTCCGTCGATAAGGAAGCCCAAGCCATTGTAGAAGCTGTGCGACATTGGAGGCATTACCTGGCCGGCAGGCGATTCACTCTCCTCACTGACCAACGGTCGGTTGCCTTCATGTTTAATAATACGCAGCGGGGCAAAATCAAGAACGACAAGATTCCACCTACAACTACGATACCTTGTACCGACCTGGGAAGCTCAATGAGCCCCCAGATGCCCTATCCCGCGGTACATGTGCCAGCGCACAAGTAGACCGACTTTGGGCCCTCCACAATGGCCTCTGTCACCCGGGGGTCACCCGTTTTTTTCATTTGATCAAGGCTCGCAACCTGCCTTACTCCATCAAAGAGGTCAGGACCATGATCAGGGACTGCCAGGTCTGCGCGGAATGCAAACCACACTTCTATCGGCCAGACCAAGCGCACCTGGTAAAGGCCTCCCACCCCTTTGAGCGCCTCAGCATCGACTTCAAAGGGCCCCATCCCTCCACTAACCGTAACGTGTACTTCCTCAACGTTGTTGACGAGTACTCACGATTCCCCTTTGCCATCTCATGCCCTGACATGACCTCAGCTACTGTCATCAAGGCCCTGCACAGTCTCTTCACCTTGTTCGGTTTCCCCAACTACATCCATAGCGATTGGGGTCCTTCCTTCATGAGCGACGAGTTGCGTCAGTTCCTGCTTAGCAAGGGCATCGCCTCAAGCAAGACGACCAGCTACAACCCCCGGGGAAACAGACAGGTGGAGAGGGAGAACGCGACAGTCTGGAAGGCCGTCCTTCTGGCCCTACGGTCTAGAAGTCTCCCGCTGGCAGGAGGTCCTTCCCGATGCGCTCCACTCCATCCAGTCGCTCCTGCGCACTGCCACCAATGAGACCCCTCACGAACATATGTTTGCCTTCCCAGGAAGTCCACCTCAGGGGTCTTGTTCCCGTCCTGGCTGACAGTCCCAGGGCCCGTCCTCCTCCGGAAGCAGGCGAGGAGTCATAAATCAGATCCCCTCGTCGAGAAGGTCCTGCTCCTCCATGCCAACCCACAATATGCCTACGTTGCACATCCTGACGGGCAGCAGGACACAGTCTCCCTCCGGGATTTGGCACCTGCAGGTTCCCCAGCGACCATCACCACCACCCCCGACCCTACACCGTCTCCCTCCACCACTACCCGGCTACTTCGAGATTTAGCACCTGCAGACCCACCGGCGACCATCACCACCACCCCTGCACCATCCCCCCCTCCACCGAATCATGGAGTGGTCTGGACGAAGAAGAAGACAACACGCTCCCGGACGGGCAGGTCTTGACACCAGTGCACACACCACAGCCGGGACTGAGGCGATCACAGCTGAAGGTCAAAGCCCCGGACAGACTCTACCTATAATTCCACTTCACCCCCACTGGACTCTTTTTTTAACAGGGGTGAATGTGGTAAACCACTGTTAGTGTATTATATGTATTGTGGTAAACTGTTACTGTACTACATGTATTGTGGTAAACCACTGCCTGATTGCTCCGCCTCCCCTCCGGTATAAAGGTGGCTGACCTCCGGCACTGCCCCCGTTCAGGATCAGTGGCCAGGAGGCTTTCTGTTCAGCTTATTAAAGCCACTGTTTCGTTCACTACTCGTCTTGTGTTAATTGATGGCACATCAGTTGCCAAATAAATTATGCCTTATTCTGTGCTGTATTGTCTGTGAATCTATGAAAGACTATTTCCATGAAAATACTGTTGCGATGTGGCCAGGGTGGAGTGGTGGCTGATGGACTCAAACATTAAAACATAAAGCAATTGTCCACTCGGTAGGAAACTACGTTGTGATGGAAGCGCAGCACATGTGTTTTGAACTGTCTGGTGCCACCATGAAGGCCACAAATCTGCTCATTGAGAAATTGATTCGGAAATGAAACCAAGATTTTTATAACGCTTGTTCTTGATTAAAATATTTTGACCCGCGGTTTTTAACGCGCTATTTTTATTTAGTAGAGTTTTTTCTCCAGGTTTAACGGAACTGGGACTTTTTTTTCGGGTTTTTAGTTTGCTTGCTTCAACCAAATCAGAATAATGTATTGTAGCACCATCGATCACACACGAGGCGAGACGGAGAGAACTTCAATCGAGGCTTTATTGAGCAGACTTGTTCAGACTTGTTCCCCAGCAGCTCAGTCACAGAATGCAGCTGCGGGGAGTAAAACGAGTTCTTATACCCCGCCTATCTGGGTGGAGCCCAGTAGGCGGCAGATCCAATCGGGACCCAGCATCTGTCCTCCAATAGCTCCTCGGCATTCATGGTGTACCGTATTACCCCTAATACATACCACCACATGTACTTTACAAGCTGCCATTATTATGGCATTATTGTTCATTTGTACTTTTCCCCGCGCTTGTTGAATCTTACGTGAGCATCTGAATAATCAGGTCAGTGAGAAAGTGCAATTCATTCGTTCTCAGGTTGACGACGAGCTTACAAAGAGATGCTGTGATGTTTATCCTTGTTCCCAAAATAAGGGCATGCAGAATTAAGTAATTGCTGAAGTTTGATGATTTTTAAGACTGACATTTGCTCCAGCTGTGCCGATCTTTACACATTTTGAGCACATTGTTGCCAAAGACGCCTGTTGTTAATTACTGTCAGTAATTTGGCATGTTTTTAATTTCAAATGCTTTCTGAATTTCTGCAACTCTCCCAGAAGACTCTCCCACATATGTGGACAAGGCCACCGCCTTTATTTGTTGAACTGCGGGTTCTTTAACATTGCTATGACCTTCCTGAGTTCTGATGAAAGGTCACCGACCAGTTCTTTTCTCTCTCTCTATAGAAGCTGTCTGACCAGTTGAATATTTCCAGCATGCTTTTGTTCTTATTGCTAAACATTTCCTTTCACTCAGAACGTTTTTAGATTTGATTTGCCGAGCTGTGCATTTCGTGCTTTGTCCATTTAGTTATAAATCTCACGTTAAAAACGATGAGTGGACCAACATGCGAGCGACACTGTGCCTGCGGGTACTGTCAGTGTAATGTTACGTGACTCAGGAAGTCCAACGGGGCTGAACTGCAAACATGTGCAAATAGGCTGTGCATTTAAAGCGAAAACAGTCAGCTTATTTTAATATCGTGATGTGGAAATGCCGGCGTTGGACTGGGGTGAGCACAGTAAGAAGTCTGACAACACCAAGTTAAATATCAATTTTATATCAAATACCAATTTTAATATCAGCAAGCGTGATTTCCCAGCGTCACATTTTACCTATGCCTTACCCCGCCCCCTCCCTCCCTTACTCTCGACCGTTTCCCTCCACTACCCTGCCCTCTACCTTTGTTTGCATTCTTCCCTTTCCCTTGCCACCGAGTCAAACTTTGGTCAAGATTTCCCACCGCTCTAGCCCAGAACTCGCACCTTTCACTCGTTTTTCTTCAATAGCCGATGAGCTCATCTTTTTACTTTCTCAACACTATTGCCATTGAACTGCAAACCACACAGCTACACTTCCTGGCCTCTATGAAGGCTGAAATTCCTTCTCTTCAGACACTGCCTTTCTCCTTTCCACAGCTGCTGCCAGTCCGTTCAAACTGCCACCCATCTCCAAGTCCTTAAATTCGTTTTTTCCAAAACCATGCCGATCTTTCCCACAACTTCATCATGTTCGTGCCTCTCCAATCAGGTTTTCACCATTGCCAGTTTTAAACAGCTGTAATCAAAGTAACTAATGATATCCTATGTAACTGTGACATTTACCTACTTATCCTTTTCATTCTCGACATGCCTGCAGCCTTTGACATATTTGAGAACACCATCCTCCTCCAATGCCTCTCTCCCATTGTCCAACTGAATAGGCATGATGTGGAGATGCCGGAGTTGGACTGGGGTGAGCACAGTAAGAAGTCTTACAACATCAGGTTAAAGTCCAACAGGTTTGTTTTGAATCACTAGCTTTCGGAGCACAGCTCCTTCCTCAGGTGAATGAAGAGCTGGGTTCCAGAAACATATATACAGACATGCAAGACGATACTTTGATACTAAGATGCCCTTGTACGAACGGGATATGGCGCTCGACTCATCAATCGACAGTTCCAACGCGCCACAGCAAAAAAACGCACCGACCACCTCAGAAGACAAATGTGGGACACAACCGACAGAGTACCCTTCGTCGTCCAGTACTTCCCCAGAGCGGAGAAACTACGACGTCTTCTTCGCAGCCTTCGACACGTCATCGATGAAGATGAACATCTTGTCAAGGACATCTCCACACCCCCCACTATTTGCCTTCAAACAACCGTGCAACCTCAAACAGACCACTGTTTGCAGCAAACTACCCAGCCTTCAGAACAGCGACCACAGCACCACACAACACGCCATGGCAATCTCTGGAAGACGTGCCAAATCTTCGACATGGGTACCACCATTACACGTGAGAACACCACCCACCAGGTACGTGGTACATACTCGTGTGACTCGGCCAACGTGGTCTACCTCACACGCTGCAGGGAAGGATATCCCGAAGCGTGATACATTGGTGAGACCATGCAGATGCTGCGACAACGGATGAACGGACATCGCGCGACAATCGCCAGGCAGGAAAGTTCCTTTCCAGTCGGGGAACACTTCAGCAGTCAAGGGCATTCAGCCTCTGATCTTCGGGTAAGCATTCTCCAAGGCGGCCTTCAGGAAGCGCGACAACGCAGAATCGCAGAGCAGAAACTTATAGCCAAGTTCCGCACACATGGGTACGGCCTCAACCGGGACCTTGGATTCATGTCGCATTACATTCACCCCCCACCATCTGGCCTGCGAAATCCTACCAAATGTCCTGGCTTGAGACAATTCACACCTCCTTTAACCTGTGATTATCCCTCTCTCCAGTTGCTCTGTTTGGACCTGTAAAGACTTAATTACCTGCAAAGACTCGCATTCAAAGTATCGTCTTGCATCATTGACTTTGTCTGTATATATGTTTTGGAACCCACCTCTTCATTCACCTGAGGAAAGAGCTGTGCTCCGAAAGCAAGTGATTCGAAACAAACCTGTTGGACTTTAACCTGGTGTTGTAAGACTTCTTACCCAACTGAATAGGATTGCCCTTGTCTGGTTCAATTTTTCTCTATTCAGGCGTAGCTACAGAATGTGCTCAATAGAATCCATACAGTGCAGAAGGAGACCATTCAGCCCAGTGAATCTGCATCAATCTTCTGAAAGGGCACCCTGCCTAGGCTCACTCATCTGCCATATCCCCGTAACTCCACCCAACCTGCACATCTCTGGACACTAAGGGGAAATTTGAGCCTGGCCAATACACCTAACCTGCACATCTTTGAACTGTGGGAGGAAACCAGAGCACCCAGAGAAAACCCACACAGACACGGGGAGAACGTGCAAACTCCACACCGTCACCCAAGGCCGGAATTGAACCCGAGTCACTGGTGCTGTGAGGCAGCAGTGCTAACCACCATGCCACCCAATGGCTCATAAACGCACATCAAATCCCATTCACCTGCCACCTCTGCATTTGCTCTTGGTCCACCAAGCTTTGAAGTTAACATTCTCATCCTTTTGTTCAAATCCCTCCATGACTTCACCCTTCCTTTACTTGTATCCTTTTCAAACCTAACCCGCCCCCCACCCCCTTCCAAGAATTGCGTTTCCTCCAACTCTGACCCCTTACACAACCTCCACTTCCTTTGCTCTGCATATATTGAATTATCTAGGCCATAAGTTTTGGAATTTCTTCCCTAAACATCTCTTACTTTCTGCTCCTTTGAGATGTTCCTTAAAATCTTCCTTTTCGACCATAGATTTGATGTACTGTTCTCCTGACCTGATGTCAGTTTTTATCTGATTCCGCTCCGGTATAATGTTAAAAACACAATATAAATGCAAATTGTGTCGTACTATGGGAAAAGGCCCTGAGGAGAGTGAATTCATTCTCGTCGTGTGCCAGGCTTAGCCTGATCCAGTTCAAGGTGGTCCATAGGGCTAAAATGACTGTGGCCTGGATGAGTAGGCTTTTTGAGGAGGTGGAGGACAGATATGGGCGGTGTGGGGGAAGCCCAGCGAATCGGGTACACATGCTTTGGGCGTCAGAAGCTGAGGGGATTTTGGCAGGAATTCTCAGATGTCATGTCAGAGGTTGTTTAGAGTGTTAAAATATTAAAATGACAAATGCTTCAATAAAATGTTTTCTAAAAAAAAAAAATGCTAATTGTTGTGCATTTTTTCTGGGAGAACTGCAGCCATTTTATTGTAATTGTACTTTCGGTACCATTAATTTTTGAAGCACAGTTCCTTATCCTGTGCAGACTTTTCCTCAAATTTCCTCATTCTTTTCTTTCATCCCAATACAGGACTCTTATGAGAAAAGAAGGACTTGTATGGTTACTGTGCCTTTTGTGACTGGAGGACACACCAAAGTGCTTTAAAGTAATACTTTTAAATTATAGCCACTACTGCAATTTAAGAAAAATGCAATCAACGTATACAGAACTGGGTCCCCAAAACAGCAACATGATAATAAACAAATCATCTATTATTTTGGCAAAGTACTTTGCGGGAGAAATGTTGGCCAAAGCTTTGGCTCCTCTTTGAAATAGTGCAACTAGTTCCTTTATGTCCATCTGACAGGGTACAGGGAGCCTTGGTTTAAAGTCTCATCAAAACATGGCACTTACGATAGTACAGCATTCCCTCAGTGCCACGATGGAGTGTCAGCCTAAATTTACAGATTCACATCGCTGGGATGGTATTTGAACCTAGAACCTCCTAAAGTACAGGTTTATCAATTCTGTGCAGACTTTTTGTTTATTGTTTGTGTTATTGATTATTCTTACGATTGACTATTTTCTTAATCACCTGTATTTTCTCAAAAATAACATTGATTTTGTTTTGTGGGATGGGAGCAATAATTTAGCCTCTCCATCTCTAAAATTCTAATTGTGAACCACTGTCTCAAAAAATGATCTGTTTATTTTAAACTCCAGAATTACTGAACATTTTTGATGATTCTGGTGCTGTTGAATTCCTTGTATATTTGGTTCCGTTCTCTCTTGAATTGTCCTTTCTCTGTTACCAATGGTATAAAATTATTTAAATTTAACACACCATCTTGTCAGATGTCTCAGGTTTATTGATGATTACTCTTAGACATGTTATTCATTTGATTCAGGACAGATACAAATCTATTCAACTTGCAATGGCTCCAGGCTTGCACAAAAGTTATGGAACAGCTACTGAGTGAACTCTTGTTCGCAGACGACTGCTCTCTCATAGCACATACTCCGGAGGGCATTCAGCTGCTTGTCGATCACTTTGCCTCAGGACACTTTGGCCTCAGTCTAAAGAAGACAAAGATCTTGCATCAACCCCCATCCCTATCCACGTACACCAAAACCCCACATTCACTATCAACAACACACCCCACTGTTCAGTATGGAGTTTCTCTCTTGGGAGTATCCTCTGCCATAACACTGCACAGGCTGGTAAAATCAAGCATTGCCTGTGGAGCCGGTGGCGTAGTGATATTGTCACTAGACTAGTAATCCAGAGATCCAGGATAATGCTCTGGGAAACGGGTTTGAATTCCACCACAGCAGATGGTGAAATTTTAATTTGATACAAATCGGGAATTAAAAGTCTAATGATGACCAAGAAATTATTATTGATTGTTGTAAAAAACAATCTGGTTCACTAATACCCTTCTGCCATCCTTTCTGCCGTCCTTACCTGATCTGGCCTACACATGAATCCAGACCCAGAGCAATGTAGTTGACTCTTAAATGCCCTCTGAAATGACCTAGCAAGCCACTCAGTCCAAGGATCATTAGGGATGGGCAATAAATGTTGGCCCAGCTGGCGAAGCCCAGTTCCCCTGAACGAATTTAAAAAAAGAAAGCTCAGTGTTCGGAAGGTTCACTCAAACTTTGGAGTGAGCTTTGAGTTTGTCAAAGAACAAAGTCTTTTGACTTCCGGGTGCGGCGATGACCAGCTGAGTCGCACGTTTCGGCAGCTCCCGGTGAAACGGACTTTTGGGCTCTTGATAGGAGCCCCAACGGCAATTTTGACGGCTAAAAACACTGTGTGGTAAACCAGAAGGGAATCCCCCCTGGATACGGATGAAAAAAGGAGGAGAAAGTGGCCGGATTGCAGTGGATCCTTTAGAACAGCGGCAAGGAAGGCAAGCAAAAACCAAGATGGCGTCGGAAGGTGGCAGTTTAACATGGGGCCCTGAACAACAAGAGTTCTTGAAATGCTGTGTGGAAGAGCTCAAAAAGGAAATGAAGAAAGAGCTGTTGGCCCCGATACTACAGGCGATCGAAGGACTAAAGGAGGAACAAAAGACCCAGGAGCGGGAGCTTCGGGTCGTGAAGGCAAAGGCAGCCGAGAATGAGGACCACATACAGGGCCTGGTGGTGAAGACGGAGATGCATGAGGCACATCAGAAACGATGTGTGGAAAGGTTGGAGGCACTGGAGAACAACGCAAGGAGGAACAACCTGAGGATTCTTGGTCTTCCTGAAGGTGCGGAGGGAGCGGACGTCGGGGCATATGTGAGCACGATGCTGCACTCGTTAATGGGAGCGGAGGCCCCGGCGGGTCCGTTGGAGGTGGAGTGAGCATACCGAGTGATGGCGCGAGGACCGAGAGCAGGAGAAATTCCCAGAGCCATAGTGGTGAGATTCCTCCGTTTTAAGGATAGAGAAATGGTCCTTAGATGGGCAAAGAAAACTCGGAGCAGTAAATGGGAGAACGCGGTGATCCGCGTTTATCAAGACTGGAGTGCGGAGGTGGCGAGAAGGAGGGCGAGCTTTAATCGGGCCAAGGCGGTGCTTCATAAAAAGAATTTAAAATTTGGAACGCTGCAACCGGCAAGACTGTGGGTCACATATCGAGGGAGGCACCACTACTTTGAGACGGCGGATGAAGCGTGGACTTTTATTGTGGAAGAAAAACTGGAATGAGCGGGTTATTAAAAAGAACGTTTGAACAAAGTGGTGGGGCGAATGTGGGGGGCGAAGAGGGGGGTTAAAAAGGGGGGAAAGAGGAGTTTTATGTACTAATCCTGCGATGTGGTAACTTTTCTCTCTTCCACAGGTGGTGATGGGGGGAGGAGGGGAGGTGGAGGAGATGGGGCGTTGGCCATTGGGGGCGGGGCCAAGGGAGAAGCGCGGGCTTGGTTCCCGCGCTATGATAATCATGGCGGGAATAGAGAAGCAGGAAGGAGGGGGCGTCGCACGGTGCAAGTCGAGGTCACGGGGAGAAGCCGAGGTCGGCCAGAGTTTGCTGACTTCTGGGAGCAACATGGGGGGAGTATTTACGCTAGCGGGGGATCTCGCGGGGGGGTGGGAGGGGGGAATTACTGGGTTGCTGCTGCTGGGGAGAGGGGGGAGCTGGTATGGGAGGGGATGGGCGGGGGGGCACCGCCTGGGTGAGATACAGCTGCGTGGGAACCGGGTGAGGAGCTGGAAAAAGGGGATGGCTAATCGACAAGAGGGGGGGGGGTAGGAAGCCCCCCAACCCGACTGATCACGTGAGAGGGCTGAACGGGCCAATAAAGAGGGCACGGGTACTCGCACACCTTAAGAAACTTAAGGCAGATGTGGTTATGTTACAGGAAACGCACCTGAAACTGAGAGACCAGGTTAGGCTACGCAAAGGATGGGTGGGGCCGGTGTTCCATTCGGGGCTAGATGCGAAAAACAGGGGGGGGTGGCTATATTAGTGGGGAAGCGGGTAATGTTCGAGGCAAAGACTATAGTGGCGGATAACGGGGGCAGATACGTGATGGTGAGTGGCAAACTACAGGGGGAGACGGTGGTTTTGGTAAACGTCTATGCCCCGAACTGGGATGATGCCAATTTTATGAGGCGGATGCTAGGACGCATTCCGGACCTAGAGATTGGAAAGCTGATAATGGAGGGAGATTTTAATACGGTGTTGGAACCAGGGCTGGATAGGTCGAAGTCCAGGACTGGAAGGAGGCCAGCAGCAGCCAAGGTACTTAAAGATTTTATGGAGCAGATGGGAGGTGTAGACCCGTGGAGATTTAGCAGACCTAGGAGTAAAGAGTTCTCGTTTTTCTCCTATGTCCATAAAGTCTACCCGCGAATAGACTTTTTTGTGCTGGGAAGGGCGTTGATCCCGAAGGTGAGGGGAACGGAGTATACGGCTATAGCCATTTCGGATCACGTTCCACACTGGGTAGACTTGGAGATAGGGGAGGAAACAGGAGGGCGCCCACCCTGGAGAATGGACATGGGACTAATGGCAGATGAGGGTGTGTGTCTAAGGGTGAGGGGGTGCATTGAAAAGTACTTGGAACTCAATGATAATGGGGAGGTCCAGGTGGGAGTGGTCTGGGAGGTGCTGAAGGCGGTGGTTAGAGGGGAGCTGATATCAATAAGGGCACATAAAGGGAAGCAGGAGAGTAAGGAACGGGAGCGGTTGCTGCAAGAACTTTTGAGGGTGGACAGACAATATGCGGAAGCACCGGAGGAGGGACTGTACAGGGAAAGGCAAAGGCTACATGTAGAATTTGACTTGCTGACTACGGGCACTGCAGAGGCACAATGGAGGAAGGCACAGGGTGTACAGTACGAATATGGGGAGAAGGCGAGCAGGTTGCTGGCACACCAATTGAGGAAAAGGGGAGCAGCGAGGGAAATAGGGGGAGTGAGGGATGAGGAAGGAGAGACGGAGCGGGGAGCGGAGAGAGTGAATGGAGTGTTCAAGACATTTTATAAAAAATTATATGAAGCTCAACCCCCGGATGGGAGGGAGAGAATGATGGGCTTCTTGGATCGGCTGGAATTTCCCAAGGTGGAAGAGCAGGAAAGGGTGGGACTGGGAGCACAGATCGAGGTAGAAGAAGTGGTGAAAGGAATTAGGAGCATGCAGGCGGGAAAGGCCCCGGGACCGGATGGATTCCCAGTCGAATTCTATAGAAAATATGTGGACTTGCTCGCCCCGGTATTGACGAGGACCTTTAATGAGGCAAAGGAAAGGGGACAACTGCCCCCGACTATGTCTGAAGCAACGATATCGCTTCTCTTAAAGAAGGAAAAGGACCCGCTACAATGCGGGTCCTATAGACCTATTTCCCTCCTAAATGTAGATGCCAAGATCCTGGCCAAGGTAATGGCAATGAGATTAGAGGAATGTGTCCCGGGGGTGGTCCACGAGGACCAAACTGGGTTTGTGAAGGGGAGACAGCTGAACACGAATATACGGAGGCTGTTAGGGGTAATGATGATGGCCCCACCAGAGGGGGAAACGGAGATAGTAGTGGTGATGGATGCCGAGAAAGCATTTGATAGAGTGGAGTGGGATTATTTGTGGGAGGTGTTGAGGAGATTTGGTTTTGGAGAGGGGTATGTTAGATGGGTGCAGCTGTTGTATAGCGCCCCGATGGCGAGCGTGGTCACGAATGGACGGGGATCTGCATATTTTCGGCTCCATAGAGGGACAAGGCAGGGATGCCCTCTGACCCCATTATTGTTTGCACTGGCGATTGAGCCCCTGGCGATAGCGTTGAGGGGTTCCAAGAAGTGGAGGGGAATACTTCGAGGAGGAGAAGAACACCGGGTATCTTTGTATGCGGACGATTTGCTACTATACGTGGCAGACCCGGCGGAGGGGATGCCAGAAATAATGCGGATACTTGGGGAGTTTGGGGATTTTTCAGGGTATAAATTTAACATGGGGAAAAGTGAGTTGTGTGTGGTGCATCCAGGGGAGCAGAGTAGAGAAATAGAGGACCTACCGTTGAGGAAGGTAACAAGGGACTTTCGTTACCTGGGGATCCAGATAGCCAAGAATTGGGGCACATTGCATAGGTTAAATTTAACGCGGTTGGTGGAACAAATGGAGGAGGATTTCAAGAGATGGGATATGGTATCCCTGTCACTGGCAGGGAGGGTGCAGGCGGTTAAGATGGTGGTCCTCCCGAGATTCCTCTTTGTGTTTCAGTGCCTCCCGGTGGTGATCACGAAGGCTTTTTTTAAAAGGATTGAAAAGAGCATCATGGGTTTTGTGTGGGCCGGGAAGACCCCGAGAGTGAGGAAGGGATTCTTACAGCGTAGCAGGGATAGGGGGGGCTGGCACTACCGAGCCTAAGTGAGTATTATTGGGCCGCTAATATTTCAATGGTGAGTAAGTGAATGGGAGAGGAGGAGGGAGCGGCGTGGAAAAGATTAGAGAGGGCGTCCTGTAGGGGGACTAGCCTACAGGCTATGGTGACAGCCCCATTGCCGTTCTCACCGAGGAACTACACCACAAGCCCGGTGGTGGTGGCTACACTGAAGATTTGGAGACAGTGGAGACGGCATAGGGGAAAGACTGGAGCCTTGGGGGGGTCCCCGATAAGAAACAACCATAGGTTTGCCCCGGGGGGAATGGATGGGGGATATGGAATGTGGCAAAGAGCAGGAATAACGCAACTGAAAGATCTGTTTGTGGATGGGAAGTTCGCGAGTCTGGGAGCGCTGCCCGAGAAATATGGGTTGCCCCAAGGGAATGCATTCAGGTATATGCAACTGAGGGCTTTTGCGAGGCAACAGGTGAGGGAATTCCCGCAGCTCCCGACACAAGAGGTGCAGGACAGAGTGATCTCAAAGACATGGGTGGGGGATGGTAAGGTGTCAGATATATATAGGGAAATGAGGGACGAAGGGGAGACTATGGTAGATGAACTAAAAGGGAAATGGGAAGAAGAGCTGGAGGAGGAGATCGAGGAGGGGCTGTGGGCTGATGCCCTAAGTAGGGTAAACTCATCGTCCTCGTGTGCCAGGCTAAGCCTGATACAATTTAAGGTGTTACACAGGGCGCATATGACTGGAGCACGGCTCAGTAAATTTTTTGGGGTGGAGGATAGGTGTGCGAGGTGCTCGAGAAGCCCAGCGAATCATACCCATATGTTTTGGTCATGCCCGGCACTACAGGGGTTTTGGATGGGGGTGACAAAGGTGCTTTCAAAAGTAGTGGGGGTCCGGGTCGAACCAAGCTGGGGGGTTGGCTATATTTGGGGTTGCACAAGAGCCGGGAGTGCAGGAGGCGAGAGAGGCCGATGTTTTGGCCTTTGCGTCCCTAGTAGCCCGGCGCAGGATATTGTTAATGTGGAAAGAAGCCAAGCCCCCGGGGGTGGAGACCTGGATAAATGACATGGCAGGGTTTATAAAGCTAGAGCAGATTAAGTTCGTTCTAAGGGGGTTGGCTCAAGGGTTCACCAGGCGGTGGCAACCGTTCGTCGAATACCTCGCAGAAAGATAGATGGAATGGAAAAAAGAAGGCAGCAGCAGTAGCCCAGGATTGGGGGGGGGGGGGGGGGGGAGGAGGAACCAGAAGGACTCTCAGGGTTGTTAATATATACTGTCTAATATGTATAGGTCGTTGCGACAGAAAATTATATATTGGACTGTTAAATTATATTTTTGGAGAGTGTTACTTGTGATAAGGCAGTTGTCAATTAGGGTTAGTCTTCATTTTTGTTATTTATTATTTATTCATTTTTTGTTTATAAAATAGGTCATTGTTATTTGTGTTGTTATAATATTGTGTAAAGGATGCACAATGTACTGTGTTGGTTGACCAAAAATTTTCAATAAAATATTTATTTAAAAAAAAGAACAAAGTCTTTCCACCCAATTGAAGTCCCTCTTTGTTAGGACAATGGTGGTAAATCTCTTCTGTAGCCGCTAAAAAGTCTGGACTTCCTTCCTTCTGGCACCAGAATTGGACACATCGCCATGGTTTCATAAATCTTTTGTGTGACACATTTTCTTTTGTACTCACCAACACTATTAATAAAACTAAGGATTCTGTTATATGCTTTATGTTCAGTTAGTCTCACAAAGAGGTTCAGAGTTTTGCATGTTTGAACATTGATTAACACATAACTCTGTGATAGGATACAAGGTATAGCCTCAGCTGTGAGCTAACTCCATGCTTGCTTCGACACGGGTGTCTGTCCAGTCCACAAATGACTCTCGTCTTGGGTCATCTGTCCCTTTACATCACAATGTGGGCAGTACTGTTTTGCAGTACAGATTCCATGTACTTTCATAAAAGCCTTTTCAACTTATCCTCTCACATTCAAACATTTGTGCAAGTGCATCCCAGATTTCTGAATTGCTGCACCCCTTTTAAAGTAAATCACATAATATCCTAGGCTTTACCAATATGGGAATAGAGTACATGAGCAAGGAGATTTATGCATGGATGCGGGGGGGGGGGGCATAGCTGAGGTATTAAATGACTACTTCGCATCTGTCCTTTCCAAAGAAGAAAATGCTGCAGTGGTCATGATGAAAAAGGAGATAATTCAGACACTTGGAGGATTTAAAATTGGTAAGGAGATGGTATTGGACAGACAGTCTGTACTTGAAAGTTTTTTTTTGTTACTTTTTCGGAGTTACAGAGCTCAGAGTGTGGAAGGGGCAAATCCCTAATCCAGCTCCTTGCCTGCTCCAAAAACCAATTGAGGCACGATCAATTTAGCTGGAGACGAAGTTGAATTCAAACTGAGGCTTTATTAGTATCTGAAGTGTGGCCTCCTACAGCAGCTGACGAAATGGCTGCTAGCTGAAGGCCACGCATATTTATAACCCGGCTCCTGGGCTGAGCTAGCATGCAGGGGCCCAGGTGAACCTGTAGTGCAGGTTCTACCGTACAACCCTTAATATAAGAACACAGTGGTTTACCACACCAATTCAAATGGAATCCAACAAGAGAGACAAATCAGATCCAGCCATTACATCTGACCTCACGCTCATCTTAGCTGAAAGGCCGAGAAGCGATTGCCTGTACTTGAAAGTTGATGAGGCACCAGAACTGGATGGGATGAATCCAAGGATATTGAGGGAAGTGGGAGTGGAAATTGTGGAGGCCCTGGTCATAATTTCCGAGTCTTCCTTGGACTTGGGGGTGCCAGAGGACTGAAGAATTGCAAATATTGTTCAAGAACGATTGTAAAGTTAGGCCCAGCAACTACATGCCAATCAGTTTAAACTGATAATTCAGGACAAACTTATCTTCAAGGGGAGGCAGTGGCATAATGCTATTGTCACTGGACTAGCACTTCAGAGTCCCAGAGGAATGCTCTGGGAACCTGGGTTCAAATCCCACCACAGCAGTTGGTGGAATTTGAATTCTGTAATGACTTGGGTCAGGCCTTTGAGATTAGCCAATTAGAATACGAGTTCCCTGATTAGTGGCCCTGTAGCCATCTCAGATGGCCACCTGCAAAGAACCATGGGAATTATGGCCAACCCAGGACTCAGACAGACTCAGAGCTTGTGTGTGTATTTGCAACCCAGATAGCTAGACGCAATCGAAACCCCCGCTCGTTTGCATTCTAATGGCCCATTTCCCCAGAACAAAAGAACTGTACTCGGGTAACCGATACAGACTAATTGGCGCCACTCCCTTTACTCAGGGAGCCCAAACAGCCAAAGTCAATGACCGCTAAGGACACGCCCAGCCATCAAGGCACCCACCCCTTTATTGGCCAAAATCGAAGGCAGTGATCGAAGCCTGTCGAATTATTGGGTCCAAGTTAAGGACCGCCCCAAAGAGCGCGAAATCCCAGAGGGATAAGAAGAGACACAGCCATGTGCTCAGTCTCTCTTGGATCCGGCCTATGCCAACCCAAGTGCAGCATAACGAACAGACAGACAAGTTCAAGACCAACGATCGCTACCAGACGGATGAGCCCAGCAGAAACAGAGCCATTTCTTCCACCCAGCCATGCAAGATCCGGACAAAGGCCTTGTCCATCTGCATAGAGCCGGTTGCCCTGAAGTTAAGTATAGGTTATTGTAGTTGTTTGGTGTAGTTTAACTTGTGCTGTTCTGTATTGCATGTCGAAGTAATCCTTGTGTGTAAATAAACCATCTTTGAACTTGAACCGACTAACTGGTTGTGTGGTCCTTTGATTGATATCTGGTAAAGTCTTGTGGTTGTATCATTTGATACCTGGCGACTCTAAAGAGCATCATTATTAATTGGCAACATTATTGGTGACTCTGGTGGTGATTGGCAACAGCCCAATCAGGGTACCCCTTTCTCTGTCTGTAACAGGGAGTGTCAGATCCTCTGCACGCCCAGTGTCATTAGCAAGCTAAATGCACGTAGTTGTTCGGCTGTTGCTTTTGTAAATAGAAGGAATTCTGGTGAAGGGACTTCTGCCTCCGTGAACTTATTACAAATTCAATACAAAATCCATCTTTATCTGATCTGGCTTACATGTGACTCCAGGCCCACAGCAATGTGGTTGACTCTTAACTGCCCTTTGGGATGGGCAATAAATTCTGGGCCAGCCAGTGACGCCCACATCCAATTAACGAATAAAACAAATTTGGGCAAAATTAAGGGTTAATTAAGGAAAGCCGGGTGAATTTGTTAAGAACAAATAAGAATCTCTTGATTAGGTAACAGAAAGGGGGTCTACACTGACTTCTAAAGGCATTTGGTAAATCAGACTTGTGAACAAATTTAGAGCTCATGTTATAAAAGTGATAGTAGCAACATGGTTGGGAAATTGGCTGAGTAACAAGAAACAAAGAGTAGTGGTTAATGGATGTTTTTCGAACTGGAGGAACATTTATTGTGAAGCTCCCCAGTTTTTGTGATCTAGACCTTGGTACAGAGGTCAAAATTTGCAGATGATGTGGAACTTGGAAGTCTTGTGAACTGTGGGGAAGACGGTGTAGAACTTCAAAGGGACATAAATAGGTTGGTGGATTGGGAAGACAAGTGAGAGATGAAATATAATGCAAAGAAGTGTGAAATTATTCACTTTGGTATGAAGGACACTGAGAGACAATATTAAGTGAAGGGTACAACTCTAAAGGGGGTGCAGTAGCAGAGAGTCCTGGGTCTATATGTGCATAAGTCTTTCAAAATGACAGATCAGGTTGGGAGAGCATTTAATAAAGCATACATCATCTTAAGTTTTATTAATAGGGGCATAGAATACAAAAGCAAAGAAGTTATATTAACGTTGTATGGAACATTGGTTTGGCCTCAGCTGGAGTATTGTGCCAATCTCTTTGCAAAATTAATTTAAATCCTTCCCACAGCATGCATTTAACCATCCTCTAAGGACATTGATCCCAACTCCATCAAAGTCCAACCCGTGAACGCATCCATCTTTTCCTAAAATGCCGCAAGGAATCTGCAGTCCTTATTATTGTGCCATTTCTTCCAGCCACAAGTTTATCTGTCTCATCTCATCCCTCTGCTCTTATCCTCATTAGCGCATGGCACTGGCAACAAACAAGGATCACTACCTTTGAAGTCCTTCTCCAATATCCTCCTAAGCTCTTGGAACTCGGCCTGCAGAAACGCAACCCTTTCCCTTCCTATCGGTTCCCATATGGACCGTGTTTCCTGGCTATTTTCTTCCTTCAAATTGTTCTCTCAGTGCTAGGCTTTACTCTGACACGAGGGAGGGAGACGGTAGGATTCAGGTTGCCAGTTTATCCTATTGAGTATTAAATCCCTTGTGACCACTCCAGTTTGACATTTTGCTATGCTCCTGTGTAGTCCTTTTCCCCATTATGCTCTGGATGTGCTTTCAACTGCTATCCCCGAAGGTGTCCTCACTTCACCAGTACTCCCAGAGGAATATTCCACTTCCTGCCCTGAAAGATGTGCACCCACTTAGGATCTTCCTCAATTGTTCCAGGCTGTGGTTTAACCAGTTTCTGGAACATGTACTCTGCAAAATTCTTAGCTTCCTGTAAGTTGTCCGGGAAACAAAGGTCATTTTAAGGGATTTATATTTTTATTCGTAAACATTAGAAATATTGTATAGTTGTAAGTGGGTTTAATTTAATGTTTTTGTGTCTGGGAGGGTAAAACAATAGTTAGATTCATGCTGGACAAAGGTGTTCGTTTGTGTGGGGTTGGTTAAGCTCCAACCGTGTTTCTCTGGGTAGCACGGTAGTACAGTGGTTAGTACTGTTGTTTCACCGCAGCAGGGTCCCAGGTTCGATTCCCGCTTAGGTCACTGTCTGTGCAGAGTCTGCCTGTTCTCCCTTTGACTGTGTGGGTTTCCTCCAGTTTCCTCCTATGAGTCCCAAAAGACGTGCTGTTAGGTGAATTAGACATTCTGAATTTTCCCTCTGTGCACCCGAACAGACATGAGAGTGTGGTGACTAGGGGATTTTCACAGTAACTTCATTTGCAGTGTTAATGTAAGCCTACCTATGACAATAATAGAGATTATTGTGTTTAGAGAGGCTACAACGTCAATAATAAATGAAAGACATGAGCATGTGAGTGTGCTTAGCAACTGGGGCCCTGTACTGTGGAGAAGCTTTTCAGTTTTAGTTTAGCTAATTTGATTGTAGTTGGAGATAGGTAGCGGGAGAGAAGGCAGCCCTCACAGCTCTGCGAGCAGTTCATTTAGAAGGTGAGAGAGGAAACATCATTCACAGTTTTGCAAGAAGAAAAGCTATGCCATGGAGTAATGGTTAAGATAACAAGTGCAGAGATCTGAAAAGCAGCTAGTTAAGGAAACTAGAGTAATGAAGAGTAGTTTCCAAGAAGCCAGAGGTTAAAGGTATGGGAACATAGCACTGTTCAGGAAAGACAGACCAAGCTGACCAAAATGTTGAGATGCCAGAAACATATCTTAAGTAATTTTCAGATTTGTGAGATTTTACTACAGCCCATAGAACGTGAGTTGAAAGAACTATAGAAATTGGTGGCGGGATCTCGGAGTTTGTATAAAAGCAGCTAAAATAAAGAAAACTTAAAATCTTGGACTGGAGTGGAGTGGAAGCTTGGGTTAAGAGTTATTGTAAAACCTGGAAAGGATTTTGGAATGCAAACCAATGAAGCATAATTATGAGAGAAGATGTTAAAGCATGTTCTGGGAGGGGAGTTTAGGAACTCTCATGTGACAATCATCTGGATCTGTAAAGATTTAATCACCTGCTAATGGTCGCATTCCAAGCATTGTTTGGCATCTTTGAATTTGTCTACATATATGTTTCTGGAACATACCTCTTCATTCACCTGAGGAAGGAGCAGCACTCCGAAAGCTAGTGACATCGAAACAAACCTGTTGGACTTTAACCTGGTGTTGTAAGACTTCGTACTGTGCTCACCCCAGTCCAACGCCGGCATCGCCACATCGTGACAATCATCGGCAGGGGGTGGGGCGGGGGATACGGACATCCACAAACATTCATTTGGTGTTCAGAATGGAAAGTGTATTTGCCCACAGTCAGCCGGCATGCTAAAGGGAGTTTTTGTTCATTGTAGATTCAGCTGTAATTAGAAATCTGTGTCAATCCTAAAACCTGTGTGCAGGTGGGTTGTATCACAGTCCAATTTTATCATGTTTTTCTTCTTATTAAAACTAATTCGCAGTCCTGTGATTCTGTTCCTGCACGTTTTACAGTTATGGTCTTTTGAGCCAGGGTTCTGTTCTGGGATCTTCCCTTCCAGTTCAATCATCAACTGGGATAGTAACAAAATACTGCCATGACTCCAGCCGCTGGCAAATTCAGCGGCTGTGTTTTTGTTTAAAGCCATGGAGGCAAATCCCGCACATTTTATCCTGGACATGTGAGGCGTCCTTAAGTTCCCACACATCACAGGAGTTTCAAGCAAAGGGTCCCAGTGGTCCCATCATTATCATTTGAATTAAAATCCATCTGCTGAGATTGTAGATTTTTTTTTAGCTGAACATCCCCTCACTTCTGATTAGTATCAACTATTGATGTGTCCAAGCTTGATATGCAATGCATTTTGTATCTCCTTAAGGCTGGTATCAACATAGTTTTTGATTTTCTCTCCTTAGATCTAATTAATTATTCGAATGTATATGTTTGATGTTGCCTTTTGGTTTAAGGTACTTGATACTTCCTTCCCCCGGTGCACCGGATTCCCTTTGCCACGCTGTCCAGCGAGTTAGTCGCTGGCTCAGCAGAGATCTTGTGGCGGCCACTCCCCAAATTGTTCCAGCGGCTTGTGCTCGATGATTCGATAGTCTTCGTGTCTCGCCTGGCGTCCAGGGGTGATCCATCAATCCGAGGCACCATCGATCACTTTGCTGGGAGGAAGCGGCGCGGAAGCAGCAAAATGGTAGGAGGGAGCCGCTGGCGTGTGTGGCTCCGAGCCGCGGGCAAGAGCCCGGTCCCGCTCAGAGTCGTTGTTTGTAATTTAAGCGGCGGACCTTGGGCCGGCCGCTGTTTTTTTTTGCGCTGGTTCCTGTTTCTAGCTTTTCTGCCGAGTCATGTTGCTGGAAATGGGGCCTGGCATCCTCCTCCGGGCCTGGCATCCCCTTCCGGGCCTGGAATCCCCCCTCCCCCCTCCGGGCCCGGCACACCCCCCCCCCCCCCCTCTCCGGGCCTGGCATCCCCCCACTCCGGGCCTGGCATCCCCCCACTCCGGGCCTGGCATCCTCCCCCCGCCCCCCCGGGGCCCGATCTCGCCCAGCCTCTAATTCACACAGTTAGTGAGATTTAGATGAATTTTAAATGATTCGGTGTCTGTGCAGATATCTCAAACACACGTCGTGCGATTAAACTGGGAGAATGAGGATATTTTGGATCAAGGAAGTAGATGCAAATTCGTTTTGGAGAAGCCCAGATTCACCGGGGATAGGGTGAGAGTGGGGTCGGTTATTGATATTTGGTGGACTGCACCGAGACACGGTTGCAGCTTTGTTAATTTTCCCTCAATTTGGGAGCATTTGTTCTGCTTCAGTGGTTTGGCACATTAGATTATTTTGGTACAACATGTCCGTGGAAGTTGCAGTTGCATAGTGCTTCAGCACATCCTTGCTGCTTGGCAATGTGATGTGGCAGTGATTTGTGCTTAATATCCCACAAAAGGCAATGCTGCTGGAAATCTGAAACAGAAAATGCTGGAGAAATGCTCAGCAGCAGGAGCATAAAGACTTTTTTCCCCAAAATTATACATACTAAAAAGAATTTGCCAATACACAACAGTTCAAGTTTGACATTACATAAAACGCAAACTGAATCAGTTTTGTTACATGCATTATCTACCATGGTTTTACTGTGAACAGGGGCCGCAGACAGCCTTTCCCCTGGGGAGTGAAAGAGTTAAGATTTCTGGTTGATGACCCTTTTATTAAAAGTGACAGAAGTATCAGATTTTAAGCAGGAAAAATGGGTGGAGGATGGGGGAAGAAACCATGGTGTGAAGGCAGGACAGATTAATTTAGTGGTTTTCCAGCTGAGGTCAGAAGAAACTTTCCAGGAAGTCTCTGAAGTAATGTGCAAATGTAAGGCTTGAACAGGTTGGGCTGGCTGGCATGGAACATGTATGGAGAAGCACTGTGAGCAACATGAAAATAAACACGTTTTCTTTGAAAAATTCAATATTTAAAAAAAAGTATTGTATTGTGTTATAATCGTGGGTCCTTGATTATGAACCCATTTGACAAAGGATCCGACAATCAAAAAAGCTTGAACTACTGGGTTAAATGGCAAAATGGATTATGGTACTGGGGCAGATATAGAAACAAAATATGGACATAGAGGAGGTATAAATGGGAATAACAAAATAATTACCAACTGCTGCCACTATTAAAAGTAGAGGTTATGTAAAATAGTTGAACCCAATGCTCAGTCTTGAGTAAAGTGCCTAATTGAACAGGTGTCCCTCGAGCTTCTGTTGAGCTTCATTTGAAGAGTTGTAGGAGGTCAAGGTCAAAGGAACCAGGGCGCAGAATTAAAATGACGTGTGACTGAAAACTCAGCATTACACTTGCCATCTGAACGGGCTGTTCCACAAGCCAGTCACCCAATCTACATTTGTTTTTTCTAATATAGAGGAGGCCGCATTGTGAACAATGAATGCAGTATTAGATTAAAATAATTACTATTTAATCTCTGTTTCACCTGGAAGGAGCTGGATGATGGGAAGAGAGAAAGTAAAAGGAGAAGGTGTTGCATCTTCACTTTCAGCAGCAGATGAGATTTTGCTGCATGTGACTGAGGTGTTGGGAGGGAATGGTTCCCTTGTAATGTTGAATGGGGTGAGAAAAACAATGTGTTTCATGGTGGCATTGCGCTGGAGGTGATAGAAATGGTGAGGAATGATCTGGAGGCTGGTGGGTGGAAGCAAAGGATAAGGGAAATACTGTTGTGGTTCTGGGAAGGAGTGGGTGTATCAATGCAGGAAGTGGGATGGACATGCCAACTGCAGTGGAACTAAATACACGGATTGAGGACCAATATCGGAAGCATTAGTGAGGAAGGTGGCATCATCGAGGCTGTTCCGACCAAGACTGAGAAAGTGGTAGAATGGAATAGAGTGTTAACAGGATGAGGAGTGGGAGGAAGAGTAGTCAAGCTGGTTGTGAGAGCCCATGAATTACAATGGATGACGCGCTGGCTCCGGAAATGGTGACCGAAAAGAGTTGCGTTGGAGAATTTGGAGTTTGGACCCAATCTGATTCTGAAGCAAAGTGGAGTAAAATTATCCACTGCTCCTTTGTCTACTTAACTCTGGAGTCCGGTTAGATCCTGGTTTTCCATTTGCATTACAGCTAAAATGAAACTCTTGAGTTGTTGCTGTATATTAGTATTAATTTAATAATAGTCTGGATTGCTTTGGATTCTGTCGGGCACATAAAATGGGCCATTTTCTTTCAAGAATATTAATGTTCATATTACATAGTTATTCTTGGAAACTGTATATTTTCATATGTCATGTTGTATATTTTGTAATATTGTTACTGGGATAAAGAGCTCAGAAGAATCTAAGTAATAAGGCCAGGCGTGGACATTCAGCCCCTCGAGCCTGCTCCATCGTTCCATATGATCCGAGCTGATTTTCTACCTCAGTTCCATTTGCCTTTGCTCCCCATATCCTTTAATTCCCTGAGAGATAAAAACATATCAATCGCCATCTTGCATATATTCCACAATGGAGTACTACAGCCCTCTGGGGGAAAGAGTTCCAAATGTTTACAACCTACTGTGAAGTAATTTCTCCTCATCTCAGTTCTAAATAATTGACTCGTTATCATGAGACTGTTGTACAGTTCTAGATTCCCCAGTTGGGATACAACTTCAGTGTCTACCCTGTCAGGCCCCTTCAGAATGTTTTATGTATCAATAAGATCACTTCCTATTCTTGTCGACTGCAGAAAGTCCTAATCCAAACTGGACCAATTGTCCTGTTCCTGTCTGGTGGTTATTGAAACTTGTACTGGGATTATCATTTGATCATTGTGAAATGTAGAAGGGAAATCTGTTGTACCATCTTTGAAGAATGTTGGTGCATACTGGTAATATTTGTGCTTCGTTGTGCTCGGTGATAACTTGATCACTATATTAGTTTGAAGATCTATATTTGTGTTCATTACAGGTGTATATAAATTTGATATTTCTTTCTTCATACAGTTCCGTAATCAATATGACAATGATGTCACAGTTTGGAGCCCGCAGGTAAGACAAGTTTGCTTTACTTTCTGTTTCATTGACGTTTTGCAAGGAATTCAGATTGCCAAAACCGTAGATAGAACTTTGACTTCAAATTACTATTCTGAAGGGTAGTTTTTTTAATTTCAGTTTTGGTTCTTCAGCTTGATACTAATATGCAATTGATATTTGATGGTGTCATTACTGATCAGCAATTTAGTATAATTAGCAAGGTTGTATAACTCAATATGGTTGATAATTGACATTGCATTTAAGGCAGGATAGATCAATTTTTTTAATGAACTGTCACTTTACGCAGTGAATCAGTGATTATGATGCAGTGGAAATATTGCTTGTTTAATTTTGTAATGGCAAGTAAATAGTCACACTGAGTCTACAAAAATAGGCCATTTGGCCGAACTGATGTGTTCCACCATTGATTTTCCTCACAAACCCCCTCTCTTTCTTCATTTCACCCATTAAGCATAACTTCTATTTGTTTTTTGTGCTTATCTAGCTTTCCCTTAAATGCATCTGTACAATTTGCCTCAAGCTCCCCCCATGGCAGCACATTGCACACTGTGACTGCTGTTTGAGGCAAAAAAACTTTCACCTCAATTCACTGTTGTGTTTATTTGGGACTAACTTGACCTCTAACTTTGGACTTCCCATAAGTGGAAACATTTTGTCTGTGTTCACCCAATGTCTGCAAGAAGATAAACTTAACATTGTGAATTGAAGAAACTGCTCGTACAATGAATTGCATTCATATAGCCTCTTCAGGCAAATGGCCCAAACCGATTTACAGGAGCCTACCACAGCAAGAATTGACACTGAACCAGTAAATTTAGGATGGTTGGCTAAAACTTTGGTCAAAGAGATAGGTTTGAAGAAGGGGAGACAGGATAAGATTGAGAATTCCACAGCTTAGAATTTGGATGGCTGAAGGGCATCCATGAGCAGTGGAGCAGAGAGTGGAGGATGCAAAAAGGCCAGAGTTGGAAGAATGCAGAGTTCTTGGAAGGTTGTCGGCATTGTACCTTGTAATTCTTTTATGGTGTGCAGCAAGTTGTTTTGTATTGCTGCACGCAGTAGCTTAAAGGGATCAATTTGTGCACAGCCCGGATGGGCACTTTTGGCTTGCTGGACAGCTGCACAGCTTAGAAGGAACATTGGATGCGGGATTAGAGGAGATGAGAGATTGGAGAGGTGAGAACATACATGCGTTGGCAACAGTGGGGAAGTGTTGGAGGAGGATAGTATGATTGACTTTACCGAGGGCTTCAGCATGGTCGAGAGATAAAGGAAGGATCGTGCATTAACTTACAGCACCAGAGAATGTAATTTGTAACATTGCTGAGAGGCATTTGTGCTGTGATGGGGCATATACCATAGAATCGCTAATGTGTAGAAGAAACCTTTCAGCCCATCGTGTCTATACCTATCCTTTGAAAGAGCACTCGACCAAGGCCCTTGTTCCTGTAACCCCGCACATTAATTGTAGCCAACCACCCAACCTGCACATCTTTGGAGAATTTCAAACATGAATTTGCAGGAAATGCTCATGGATTTGTGAGTTTACAACTCGTTTCAGGTAACATCATTCATAATTTCAGTTTGAAGTATTCCAAACAAAATTGTATCATTCCTTAGTTGAATTGTATAATTTTCTTATAGCAATTATGTTTTGAAATAGTACATGAGTCAATGCTGCCTGTACTTAATTTT
The DNA here is from genome assembly GCF_047496885.1 of Scyliorhinus torazame. Lineage (NCBI taxonomy): Eukaryota > Metazoa > Chordata > Chondrichthyes > Carcharhiniformes > Scyliorhinidae > Scyliorhinus > Scyliorhinus torazame. The sequence continues at coordinate 221,397,996 of NC_092716.1, forward strand.
CAAAAATTATGATTTTGTTGTTACAGGGGCGTATACATCAGATTGAATATGCTATGGAGGCAGTGAAACAGGGTTCAGCCACTGTAGGGCTCAAGTCAAAAACCCATGCTGTCCTGGTAGCTCTAAAGGTAAAATGTGGATAATACAGAAATATGAAATTATCACATCTTTCTGCAAGTGTGAAGGTATAGGCAACACCTTGTACTGTTCGGCCAATAGTTTACTCCCTGAAGAGACGCATTGTACTTTTGATAGGAAGCTGTATTGAATCCAAAACTCAAAAATGAGAAAGATAACAGAGTTTTTCCATTTTTACAGATAATGCAACAAACCCTCAAAACTGGTACAGTACAGCATAAATGCTTTTGCATATTTGTTTATAGAAAAAAGACAGGAGAACACCAACACAGTTGGGTCAGCTTAATCATTAAACTTGGTGCCTCCGTTTATACAAGGAAAACCAGCTAGTGAATGGGGGAGAAGAGAATAAAGCCACAAGACATTTAAATTTTTTTTCGAGTACCCAATTCACTTTCTTTTCCAATTAAGGGGCAATTTAACGTGGCCAATCCACCAACCCTGCACATCTTTGGGTTGTGGGGGTGAGACCCACGCAGACATGGGGGAGAATGTGCAAACTCCACACGGACAGTGACCCGGGGGCCAGGATTGAACCCAGGTCCTCGGTGCCATGAGGCAGCAATCTAAGCGCTGTACCACCGTCCTGCCCAAAGCCATAAAAAAATGGTGCATACCTTCACGTGTAGTGATTGCTCAGCTAGCCAATGAAAATATAGGATAAGACGTCCACTCTACATTCGGGCGTGCACCAAAACAGACCTCTCCCAGCTCCAATTATACCAGAGGCACCAGTGACACATGTCTTTTTCTCAGATGTGAGACCTCCCGGTACCTTTGCAGGAGCCAATCAACAATTGTTTAACCCCAAAACAAAGAAAAAGAAATACAAAAAAAAATTTGCCAAGACAGTAGTTTCACATTTAACCACAAAACACAACAAGTCCTCAAAATCTAGTCCAGGGCCAAATGATCATTATTCCGCAAACATGGAGACGACCAACAAATATTCATACAATCGGTTTAAATTATCATTCATTAAAATTGTTGCAGTTGGCACCTCCGTACATACATAAAAGAAAGGATACCAAATAGAGCAGAGGGTCCCAGGATAACAGGATAAAGCCATGAGCACATGGCACCATGGCGTACGCCCTCTGCAGAACAACAGACAGAGCTACACAATAGGATCCCTTTTGGGCTAGAATACAACCAATCAGGACGTAACTCAAGCCATGAAAGGATACTCAAGAAAAAGGAGAACAATAGGATACCATTGGTTCAAGATGTTATTTTGGAATTCAGAAATCCTTGCTTGTGTCCTGTGAAGGGACAGATGGATCATGTATTCTGGAAAAGACTGGGTACCTTTTTTGTCTGTGTTGTTGGTGCTTCTGCTGTTTTAGGAGTGGGGGAGAAATACGTAATGGTGCATGCTCGGGCGTGGTCGTTTATAAGAGTGAGGTTAGTATCTCCCCTCGGCCTGTCAACACCCATTCTAGTGTGTCAATGAAAATGAAAATCACTTATTGTCACGAGTAGGCTTCAATGAAGTTACTGTGAAAAGCCCCTAGTCGCCACATTCCGGCGCCTGTTCGGGGAGGCTGGTATGGGAATCGAACCGTGCTGCTGGCCTGCCTTGGTCTGCTTTAAAAGCCAGCGATTTAGCCCAGTGTGCTAAACCAGCCCCTATGGTTTCCTACTTTAGTGATCCTACTTTAGCTCGATTGACGAGGTTGGGGCAGTAGGAACTAAGTATACCTGGGTCAGGTGGCAAGTATGTTGGGCAGGGGAGCAGGTGACCGTCCCCCAAGATCTCCCCATTTGAGCGCTTCTGGACTGCTCTCCTTGTTGAGATTTATTTCCCTGAGGACGCAGTATCCTATTGGTTGCAGGGCTTGAGTGCGAGATTGAGTTTTTCTTTCTCAATCTTACAAGTAAGAGGTCTTACAAGACCAAACCAACCACCCCCAAACCAAACCACCGACCCACTACCCAGCTGTGGCGCTCGTGAAGGATACCAGAAAATATATTCGCTCAGTGTAAAAGCACAGATTACAGCACATTTTTTAAAAACAAGTAAGTACTGCACAACCCTCATCATTCAACATCTCGGCATGAGTTTCCCAGGATAACAGGCAAGTCTATTGTCAACGCTATTCAGACTCCGAGGTGAGAGTGCTGCCTTCTGAGCCACAACTGACACTGGACATGTGTGTGTTGCATTACCTTCATCAACTTTTTCTCTGACTTAATTTAAAAATTCAGTTTATTAGTCAAGCATGATCTGCCTTTTGAAATCTGTGCTGGTTCTCTTGAATCAATTCAAATCTCTCCAGCTGCTTGTTATTTTACTCCCTTGATTATTGTTTCAAAAACGTCACCACACTTATACTGACTGACCTGCAGTTACTAGCATTATCCTTACAATCGTTCTTTAATCAAGGGATAACATTTTCTACTCTTCAGTCTTCTGACATGTCCTCCTATCCAACAAGCATTGAAAGATTATGGAAAACACTTTGTTATTCCCCCATTCCTACTTTTTGACTACCTGGAATATAAGTCACCTGGACCAGGTGACTCATCCGCTCTCAGCATAGCCAGTCTTTCCAGTACATCCTACGAATCAATTTTCACGCTGTACTTAACTCTGCCACTTCTGTTTTCACTGATACTTACTCTTCCTTACTAAATGCAATACAAAGTATTCACTTAGTATTCCAACCTTGCCCTGCACCTCTTAAATCTCTACCGCCTACTTACTATTTACATGCCAGGAAAATATGTTTGGGTTCCCTTTATGCTGATTGCCTACTAATCTCAAAATCTTTCTTTACCAGTCTCGTTTTACTCTGAACTTCCCCTCTCAACTTAGTGCATTTGGCCTGCTTCACATTTGAAGAATTTGTTACATGCATCATACACCCTCTTTTTTTTTTGTATTTCATTGTACTCTCTATCTTCCACATCATCTAAGGCGCACTGACGTTTGTTCCCCGACCGCTTTCCCTTGTTGGAATGTACCTAGGACGCTCCTGAAACAATATAAAGATCACCCATTGTCCTGTTCAATTTTTCTTGTTTGTCCTTGGTTCAATTTTATCCTCACTAGGTCTCTCATCTCATTGAAGATGGTTGTCTTCTACTTTAGAAGCTCCAACTTTACTAACCAAAACAATTTTATGTTTATCCACCGGGCAATCAGGGGAGCAAATTGCCTTAAAGCTGCCTTGTGCCACATGATCATTGTACCTTGTGTTCTGAACTCTAATCAACACTGAATGTATTGCAGCTGAAGAGGGATTTGTGTAAAAATCTCATGACAATTGGGTAAATTTCACTTGTAATACTCCTAAATTTAGGAAAAAAATTGCTGACACTCAAATGTTCAGCATGTGTGATGGATGTCCGATTATATCCAACCATACCCCAACTAGTGGCAACGTTCTGGAACTTGGAGGAAAGTGAGATTATCTTGGTACCAGCCAATTCTTCCTCCAGGATTTATCTGGAGGGACAAGGCTCCTTTTCTCTCCAAAGAAGTGGCTCCAAAAACCTCATTTCTACCACCACACCTCAAATCCCAAAACATCATGGGTTGCTTCATTTGTTAGATTGGGACTATCCATGAATTTTCCTTTACCTCCATAGCCTCCTCTCTTCACTTAACCACACTTTTTTCCATGCTCTTTTCTCTTTCCTTCCTCCACTATGTTTCCTGTCTCTACCCTTCAGCATAAGCTTTTATTGTATTAATCTTCTGAACCATTTATTTTATAGAGAGCTCAGTCAGAATTGGCTGCTCACCAAAAAAAGGTCCTCCATGTTGACAATCATATTGGCATCTCCATTGCTGGTCTCACTGCTGATGCCAGGCTGTTGTGGTGAGTATCTGTGCAGTTGGTCAGTCCGCTACTAATTTGTTTAGCTGCAATTATTTTATCATAGAGACACGCTATTGAAAGCAAATGTGTCTAGAAATAAGATTATGCCTTCTGAAATGGGACACTTTGAAAATTGATGGTGATCTCAATAATGAATTCATATGTTGTTCCAAACATTCACGTTACCCCTTTTTTCACATCTTATTCCATTCCATGTCCTCTCAGATGTTTCATGTAGTTTTCCATGAAAAAGTATTGTTGCCACGCTGTCTTAGGATAAACTATCTTCTGAACAATCTTCGGGAATTTTCATCCTCTCCAACCTGACCCCCGCCCCTCAAAGTAGTAATTTTACAAGAACAGGTTGATCAGCATTTGAAAGAGTAAAATATGTTGATGTTTCAGGAAAGAACCTTGAATTAGGAATAGGTGTAGGCCATTTAGCCCATGCTGCCAATTGCTCAGGTGGTGGAAGCAGGGATGATAGTGACATTTAAGGGGCATCTTGACATATACATGAATAGGATGGGAATAGAGGGATACGGACCCAGGAAGTGTTGAAGATTGTAGTTTAGTCGGGCAGCATGGTCGGCACGGGCTTGGAGGGCCGAAGGGCCTGTTCCTGTGCTGTACTTTTCTTTGTTCTTCTTTTGCTCAACATCTCTCAAATTATGTCAACTTATGTTACTTATGTCAACTTTAGATTTGAAATTATCAATTGACCGAATGACAACTGCTATGCACTTGCTTTTTTCAGCAATCTTCCCCTACTTTTGATATGGGTAGGGCAAAAAATATAGAGGTACATCACTGTGAAATTCGTCCGGGGGGGCGGGGGGACACGACACTTGATGCCGAATCACATTCTATTTCATAAAGCAGTTGCATATGACTCCTGCTGATCAGTAACTTTTCTAAGTGCATCGTTAATACTTAATTTACATCCATGCTTATGATTTGTAATGCCTCCACCCCTTGCTTTTCGTGACAGCAACTTCATGCGTCAGGAGTGTTTGGACTCGAGGTTTGTGTTTGACAGGCCACTGCCAGTATCACGTCTTGTGAGCCTGATTGGAAGCAGTATCCTTTGAAGAACTAAACACAGCTTTTCTGTCTGTGAAATAAATTTCAACTTTTTTTATGCATAGCTAGCACCAAAATTACCAAAATCTTTCTGCAAATTTTGAGTTGAGGACTTTGTTCCTGACTTGCTGTGAACCCTTGTCCATTATGCAAAAAAAATTAATATTCAAAATTGTCTAATTTTGTGTTTGGTTGAGAAGCGTGATGATTCTTTAACCACATTTATCAAGAAACTCAAATTCCAACACAACGATATGGAAGGAGACCATATGGCGTGGGATTACTTATTGCTGGTTATGATGTAAGTTCTCTCATATATTTTCGGAAGATGAAACAAGCTGGATTAATCCAGAGTGAGACCTGATTTTGTATGAGTGCCTATATATAATATATATGGTGTGTTATATTTTATATAGATATATATATATATATATATAGGAAAATCTATACCGCAGTGTCTTAGAATGGTCCTTCTGTGTCAGCCTGTCAGATTAAACCAATTTTTCATATCATCCGAAGGATATCGGCCCTCATATTTTCCAAACATGCCCATCGGCCAACTACTTTGATTGTAAGGCCATGTCGATCGGTGCCCGTTCACAGTCTGCTCGAACATACCTGGAGAGGCGTATGGAAGAATTCCAGGATTGTAAGTTTGACAAATCGCATGTTGTGTCTCTCGAGTGTGCCATATTTTTACTTACCATTGTTCTAACTGTTCCCTTTTCCTTCCCCAACACCCCCACCCCACTGACTCACCGGCCCCGATCTCACTGGCTCGTCCTCACCAGGTAATTTGAATGAATTGGTGAAACATGGTCTGCGTGCATTGAGGGAAACACTCCCCGCTGAACAGGATCTTACCACAAAGGTATTATTTTACTTTGTTGTACTGAAGTGTTTTCGAGTGTCATGCTGAAGTTTCTGGTTCATGCAATATGATAGTGAGTCCGAAGTAACACAAACTAGTATACCATATAAAAACTGTGGTGAAGTATATATCACATGACATGAGATGTGCGCACACTATTGGAGTGATTAAACAATATTTCCGCTGCCATAACTGCTCTGGAAGAGATATGGACTGTGTTCAGCTTTATGATCTGCTGTGCAGACTTTGCCATTAGCTATATGGCAACTGTCAGAGGAGGAAGGGAGGAGACAATTAACATACAATCCCTTTCTGCCCAAGCTGTCTGATTGACTCATCCATATGTGTTGCTGGTAAATGCAACCCCAATTTCCTCATTCAGCAACCGTACCTCTTTTCCTGGCCATCTCCACTTCCGCTTGGCCAGAATGCAAAAAGAAAAGCCACTGCAAAATTAATTTTCCAAACCAAATTTATGAATCAAATCATGCCATTTTTTCTTACAAACATCAATTAATCATGCTTGTCCTTTTCTGTTGTGCCTGTTTTCGGTGTTTACCTATTCTTGTGTTCCCATACAGTTCGACACCAGTGGCAGCAGCATGATTGGTGTAAGGCTGTTTACTTTGTGGGGGAGATTCCAAATGGCCTTGCAGGGTGGCCTTGAGTGCCTTTTACCTTGGGAGGCCTGGCTTTGGACTGCACCATCTCTCCATGAGCAGCAGCAGTCTGGGTTGTTTGCCAGCCTTGCTGGCTGACGGGCAACAGCAGGGAGCTGGTGAGAGATAAATACTGTCAATCTGAAAGAAGACTGCAGTTTCATACTTCATGGTGTCCCTGCTAATCCTCCAGGGTGTTACTTCAGCAATCCTGGTAATGTGTTGGAGGACAGATTGATGGACTGCTTTGATACCTTGTAAATTCCTTTGAACAATGGCACCCATAACTATGATGGCAGAAGTCTGCGCTTGCTTGACCTCCAGTAGGGCATTTGGACATTGGGAGGCTTCTGCTTGTGCTGCATTTAAAGCTGAGACATTGGCCATCAGACAGTGTATGTACCATGGTTGAGTCTACAAGTGTTTTACTAGAGTCAGCCACCTGTTGCACATTTGAAAGTGTGAGCTTCGACTCTCAGGAAAGCCTCTCTGTGTCATGTTGGTGCTGGACTCATTCATGCTCCTTGATATTGACTGCAGGCATTTTGACAGGCCTGCCTATGCACCAAGCATTTAATTATCATAGAATCACAGAATTTACAGTGCAGAAGGAGGCCATTCGACCCATCAAGTCTGCACCGGCTCTTTGAAAGAGCACCCTACCCAAGCCCATACCTCCATCCTATCCCCATAACCCAGTAACCCCACCCAACACTAACGGCAATTTTAGACACACAGGGCAATTTATCATGGCCAATCCACCTAACTTGCACATCTTTGGACTGTGGGAGGAAACCAGAGCACCCGGAGGAAACCCACGCACACACGGGGAGGATGTGCAGACTCCGCACAGACAGTGACCCAAGCCGGAATCGAACCTGGGACCCTGGAGCTGTGAAGCAATTGTGCTATCCACAATGCTACCGTGCTGCCCGTATATGCTGTTAACCTTTAGGTTGCCCCATCAAAGCGGAGATGGTTATGTCACTGGGCTAGTAATCCAGAGGTCCAGGTTAATGCTCTGGCGATAAGGGTTCAGATCTCACCAGGGCAGCTGGCAGAATTTAAATTGAAGAGGTAGTCTTCGTAATGGTAAACCATTGTTAAAAATCCATCTGGTTCACTAATGTCCTTCAGGGAAGGGAAACCGCCAGCCTTGGCCTATATGTGACTCCATTCCCAACGTCGTGTGGTTGACTCTTACGGCTGTGTGGCAAGCCACTTGATTCAAAGGACGGGCAACAAATGCTGGCCCTGCTGCCAGGGAAATCCAACTCCCATAAAATAATACATTTTTCAAAAAAACCTCTTGAATTTGCTGCAGCAGAATTTGTGTCATTTTATCCTCTGGTTAATTGGCACCCTTGGTCCCTGCGCCAGCTGCAGGCCACTCTTGCTCATGTCTCACCAAGTGCAAGTTACATCTCTTAGCTCGCTTTTAACATAGGCAAAGTGTCAGTATCTGAGCAAGTGGCTTTGAGTGTGAGAGCGAGTGAGTGCTCCTTCTTCATTGTCTTCCTGTTCTTCCACCTCATGCTGTTACCCTAGTGCCTGACCAGGTTGCAGTTCGTGGGTATTTTTTTTTTTAACCTCATTCTGGGTCAGCAATTATTGTCCATCCCTTTTTTAAAAATAAATTTAGAGTACCCAATTCATTTTTTTCCAATTAGGGGGCAATTTAGCGTGGCTAATCCACCCAGCCTGCACATCTTTGGGTTGTAGGGTTGAAACCCACGCAAACATGGGAGAATGTGCAAACTCCACACGGACAGTGACCCAGAGCCGGGATCGAACCTGGGACCTCAGCGCCATGAGGCAGCAGTGCTACCCACTGCGCCACCGTGATGCCTATTATTGTCCATCCCTAATTGCCCTTGAACATGCTATGCAATATCAGAGGACAGTTAAGAGTCAACCACATTGCTGTGGATCTGGGGTCAAATGTAGACAATCAGCAATGATTTCACTTAAACGTTTAATTTAAAATTTTTATTGAATTACAATTTCAAAAAAATCATGGTAGGTTTTAAACCAGGGACCCCCAGATCATTGCACTTGATCTCGACTACGAGTCAAGTACCATTATGCCATGTGTCTCATGGAAGGAGAAAGCCATAAAGCTAGGGTTGTGGTGCCGGGCAGGATAAAATGCAAGAGGTACATGCTTTCACCAGTTGCTGCTTTTGATTCAGAAGTGATTGTGGAATGAGTGAGTGATTGTGGAATGATGTGAGGAGGATTGGATATAGACAGAAAGAGACAGATTGAAGAGAGAGACAGTGGGTGTGGGCACTTTTGTTTGGGTGATGTGGCTGTCATAATTGGATACTTTGCTATGAAATGTTAGTGTGACATTTGCAACAGTGCAATCATTCAGATCATTGTTCAGACTAATGTGCAACTTCATTCTAAATTTTGGTATTTTCTGGTGCTTTTCCTGTCAGAATGTCTCAATCGGAATTGTGGGCAAAGACATTGATTTCACCATTTATGATGACGATGATGTTGCATCATTTTTGGAAGGCTTGGAAGAACGACCTCAGAGAAAGGTATATGTGGAAGAAAAAAGCAAATTACTGTGGATGCTAGAATCTGAAACCAAAGAAAATCTCAGCTGGTCTTGCAGCATCTGTAGGGAGAAAAAAGAGCTAACATTTCGCGTCCAGATGACCCTTTGTCAAAGCTATCCTGCCCAACCGAACTTATTCCCTCTTATCTTGAGTCCATCCTCACTCCTCTGGTCCATTCCCTTCCCACATACATCCGAGATTCCTCTGCTGCCCTGCGTCATATTGTCAGCTTCCAGTTCATGTGCCCTAACCGCATCCTATTCACCATGGATGTGCAATCTCTTTAACCCTCCATCCCACACCAGGATGGCCTGAGAGCAGAGCTTTGACAAAGGATCATCTGTTGCTGCCAGACCTGCTGAGATTTTCCAGCATTTTCTCTTTGGTATATGTTGAAGATATTCTTGATGTAAGATGCAAGAATTTAGTTGCAACAATCTTATGAATTACTGTGCTTCATGCTGTCAATTTTGGTCAGCCAGCTGTCTGACACTTGCAGAAACCTGTCACCGGGGCAGCATGGTGGCACAGTGGTTAGCACTGCTGCCTCACGGCACTGAGGACCCAGGTTCGCTCTCAGTCCTGGGTCACAGTCAGTGCGGAGTTTGCACATTCTCCCTGTGTCTGCATAGAGCTCACCCCACAACCAAAAAGATGTGCATGGTAGGTGGATTGGCCATGCTAAATTGCCCCTTAATTGCAAAAAAAAATTGGGTACTCTAAATTTCTTTTTTTTAAACTTGTCACCAATCATATGCCAAATGCTAACTGCTGGGGTTTACCAATTGACTTGGGGTTTCTCTTTGCCTGCTATAGAATCAAATTTCTTTCCATAGGGATACCTACCACTTTTCTAAGCTCTGATATCTTGGGCATAAGTAAGCAAGAGGTTTGGAGTTCCCCTAATTATGCATAGAATATTTTTTGTGAGGGCCACAAAGAATCCAACACTAGTTTTAACGATACAAAGAAATAACATTTATTTACAATAACATATATATACAACAGCAGCAGCAACTTCGCTTGCTGCTCACTCCTGCTGGTTCCAAACTGGCCAGCTTTATTTATACAGGGAGTCTGTTAATGATTTCTCCGCCCCCCCCTCATTGGGGAAGCTCATACTCCCACAGGATTGTGGGATTGTCATTAGTCCCCAGCCAATGGTAAGCAGGCAGGTTAAAACATCCCCAAAGTCCAAGGAATCCACCGAAGACCCTGGCGAAGGAGGGCGTTGGACTCATTTTGCCGCAGGCCGGACACCATTTTCACGAGGCGCTGGATCGGGCGGCGTGTAATGAGACGGAGACCGGCGTAACGGTTGTACATCCACGGCCCATGGGCCCGAGGATTCCCCCTCTGATGTGTCCTGTGTCTCCATTTCGGAGTCAGAGTCTGCTGCCTCCGTCATCTCAGCGTCTCTATCTCCGTGCGGTTCTGTAACGACCTGCGCAGGCTTTGAGTGAGGCACCAGAGGAAGATTGTGAGGACTACTTTCCATTGTCTCTGGTCTCTGTGGCTGTAGAAATGAGCTCCGGGGGCGGAGAATCTTTGGAAGGGATAGTCTTCTGGACCGAACGTGGTCTAGGTGTTTGCGCTGGAGACGACCCTGGGCTTGCACCTGGTAAGATATAGGGCCCGTTTGGCAAAAGATTACGCCAGGGGCCCACTGGGCACCACCAGCAAAATTCCGAACGAACACTGGGTCACTGGGCGCAAACTGCCGAATCGGCCGATGCCGAGAAAAAACATGTTCCTGCCGTTCTTGTGTGCGGCGTACTTTTGCACCAATGTCCAGGAAAACCATGCTAAGGCGGGTGCGAAGTCTCCAGCCCATTAGGAGTTTTGGGGGAGCTACCACAGCCACTGCATGGGGGGTGGTCCTATACAAAAACAAAAAGCGAGCCAGTCTTGTGTCAATTGACCCGGAAGACTGCTTCTTTAGGCCTCGTTTGAATGTCTGCACTGCGCGATCCCCAACCCATTTGAAGCCGGGTGGTAAGGGGCAGTGCGGATATGGCGTATGCCGTTCATCTTCATGAACCTCACAAACTCCTCACTTGTGAATGGAGTGCCGTTATCCGTGACCAGCACCTCGGGGAGGCCATATGTACTAAAAGACAAACGCATCATCTCAATTGTTGCACAGGACGTTGTGCCTAGCATCTTATGCACCTCTAGCCATTTAGACTGGGCGTCGATTAATAGAAGGAACATGGATCCTTGAAAAGGGCCGGCGAAATCCGCATGTAAGGCCGCCCTGGCCATTCCCAGTGATGTTGGGGCGCGGCCGGCGGAAGCTTCTGATGCTCCTGGCAAATGGAGCAGTTTTGGGCCACCTTCTCAATGTCGGTGTCGAGGCCTGGCCACCAGACATAACTCCAGGCCAACATTTTCATTTTGGTCACGCCTGGATGCCCATTGTGCAAATCTCTTAGTATCAGCTCCTGTCCTTTTTCCGGGACAATCACACGCGTCCCCCACAAGAGGATGCCGTCTTCCACGCTGAATTCTGACAGCTTTGAGGAAAATACACGCAACTTGCCTGGGAGCTGTCTATGCTGCCCACCATACAGGACTATGTGCCGAACCTTTGACAGGACTGGCTCCGTCTGAGTCCACTCACGGATCTGTGATGCCGTGACAGGCAAGGTGTCCATAAAATTTAGGGTTCCAACCACCTCATCGGTCGTGGGGGTCGACATGGTGCCAGTCGATAAAGGCAATCGGCTCAGTGCATCGGCATTCGCTATCTGCGTTCCTGGTTTGTGCTCCAGAGAATACTCGTATGCAGCGAGCAACAAAGCCCAGCGCTGGATCCGTGCGGAAGCAATGGACGGTATTGGCTTATCCTCTCTGAAAAGTCCCAGCAGAGGCTTATGATCAGTCACTATAATGAAGTGGCGGCCGTACACGTACTGGTGGAAACGTTTCACCGCAAAGACCACTGCCAGGCCCTCCTTCTCGATCTGCGTGTACTTTTTTTCCGCTGCAGTCAATGTGCGGGAGGCGAAAGCTATCGGCCGCTCGGCCCCGTTCTCCATCTTGTGGGACAGGACGGCCCCAAATCCATACGGGGATGCATCACACGTGATGAGCAAAGGCTTTCCAGGATCATAGTGGGTTAGTAACCCAGACAACGACAATTGTTGCTTTACCCGCCGGAAAGCGGTTTCTTGCGGCTGACCCCAAACCCAGGTGTGATTTTTCTTTAGCAGAAGGTGCAACAGGGCCAGCGTAGTTGCCAGGTTGTGGAGAAACTTCCCGTAACACTTTACGAGGCCGAGAAAAGAACGAAGATGCGAAGTGTCAGTCGGGGCGGGGGCCTGTTGAATCGGGCGCACCTTCTCTGCGACGGGGTCCACCCGATAACCCAGGTAGATTACTTCCTTCGCCTGAAAGACGCACTTTGTGCGACGTAAACGGACTCCAGCCTCCAAAAAACGTCTTAAGGACAGCCTCCAAATGTTCCTGCTCCGACGTCCCTGTGATCAAAACGTCATCTAAGTAGACAGCGACATGCGGTAAACCTCTCAAAATGCCCTCCATAGCGCGTTGAAAAATAGCGCAGACAGAGGATTCTCCAAAGGGCAAACGTGTCTATTCATACAGGCCCATATAGGGTGTATTAATCGTTACATATGGTCGGGAGGCAGGGTCCAGCACCAACTGTAGGTAGGCGTGACTCATATCTAATTTTGTGAACGAGAGTCCGCCTGCAAGCTTCGCGTAGAGATCATCTATGCGAGGCATTGGATATCTGTCGAGTCGGGAAGCCGTATTCACTAAGTTTATCGTCGCCGCACAAGCGAACTGTGGCATCTGGCTTCATTACAGGTACAATTGGTGCTGCCCAGTCAGCGAAACGGACGGGCCTGATAATACCCAAAGTCTACAAACGAGTGAGCTCCCCTTCTACCTTCTCGAGCAAGGCGTAAGGCACCGGGTGCGCCTGGAAATAGCGCGGCGTGGCTCCTGGTTCGACTTGGATACGGTCTACGGCCCCATTTATTTTCCCCAAACCGGGCTGGAATACATCTGGGTATCGTCCTAGCAGCTCAGTCAACCCTCCAGAAACTGTTTGGAGGATGTGCTGCCACTGCAACCGCAAATGGCGCAACCAGTCTCGACCCAACAGGCTGGGCCCATGGCTGCGCACCACGATAAGTGGGAAACGCCCCTCCTGGCATCCATAAACAACAGGGGTCATCGTAGTTCCTGCAATGTCCAATGGTTCCCCCTGTAAGTGGCCAACCTGGCCTGTGTCGGTTAATGTAAGGGTCTGTATACCCTGCTTGATGCGATCGAATGTCCTCTGGGCGATCACGGAGACCGCTGCGCCAGTGTCCAACTCCATTTCAAGCGGGTGACCATTGACCCGTACTGTGACCTTAATGGGGGTCACACGGGGAGCTGCCACACAATGCAGCTGCAGGCAGTCGTCCTCCGTCTCCACGTCCTCGGGAGTAGTCGCCGTAGGTTCATCCACATGGAAGGTACGGCCCCTGGGCTGGTCCCAGTTTCAGACGGAACGACGGCGCCTCTGGCGCCCCCAGGACCGGCGTCCACGACAGGATCGGTGCCTACAAGTCTGACACGGACATGGCTCCTCATCCATTGGTTCTGGAGAAGGCTCCCTTCGGGGAGGAATGTCCGACGGCCACTGGCGTCGATCCGGACGTCGCCTCGCCCAAGGTACCGCAGGAGTGCGGGGGGACGTTTTTGGATGGAAAGAGTTGAGCCCCAAGGCATGCACCTCCATTCCCTGTAGCTCCTGCACTCCTCGTTCTGCGCTCTCTTTGGACAATACTATTTGAATGGCCTGTTGAAAAGTCAATGTTGGCTCAGCTAACCACTTTCTCTGGGTGGCCGCATTGTTAATACCGCAAACCAAACGGTCGCATAACATTTCTGACAAGGTCTCACCATAGTCACAGTACTCCGCAATCCTGCGTAGCCTGGATAGAAAGTCGGCAAGGGATTCTCCTGGGGTCTTCTCAGCGGTATTAAACCGGTAACGTTGGACTATCGTGGACGGGGTTGGGTTAAAATGTTGCCCCACTAAATTCACAAGTTCATCAACCGTTTTGGTGTCCGGCGCAGCTGGGTACGTAAGGCTCCTAATCACCCCAAACGTATGCGGGCCACAGGCGGTGAGCAATATGACCACCTGCCGCTCGTTTTCGGTGATATTGTTTGCCCGGAAATAGTAACGCATCCGTTGTGCGTACTGGTTCCAGCTTTCCAGCACAGCATCAAAAACATCCAAACGTCCGTACAGAGGCATGGTGTAATAGAAAACAACCTCCAACCTGTATCCAACAAAAATCCAGGGAGGTGGCTTCAACAGTGTAGATAGCTATTCATTTCAACCCTCGTCGCCAGTTTTGTGAGGGCCACGAAGAATCCAGCACGAGTTTTAACAATAGAAAGAAATAACATTTATTTACAATAACATATGTACAGCAGCAACTTCGCTTGCTGCTCACTCCTTCCTGCTGGTTCCAAACTGGCCAGCTTTATTTATACAGGGAGTCAGCTAATGATTTCTCCGCCCCCCCTCATTGGGGAGGCTCATACTCCCACAGGATTGTGGGATTGTCATTAGTCCCCAGACAATGGTAACCAGGCAGGTTATAACAATATTGCTGGAGTTTAATTGGCTAAAATGTCTCGGCTTACCAGCATAGAAAATGTGTACGTTACTTGGATCACTTTGTCTTCAAATGATACTGGTATGCAGGATTTTCTTGAAGCAGGCAAGATGGCCTCCTTCTGGTTCTACCAGTTGAGTCAGTTTGCCTGGTCAAATTCCATTAGTACCTTGAATGTTAGCAACCTGTTTGTTTCAGGGTCGCATTTGAGTTTTCTACAGAAGCTTGATTGTTCTGGTCTCCGATCAACTGTTGTGGAGTTGCACCCCTTTTGATCCTGTTTATTTAAAAATGTAATGGTAAATTTGATGACTACAGATTTGTTTCATCATAATTATAGGTCGGTAGATCTGAGGGGCTTTTTTTAAGATTGAAGCCTGATTTTAATCTTCTCTTCATCAAGGATATTAATTCAAGTTGAACTGCATTTTCTTTTGTGACTTCATTAATCCCATGAAAATGTCTTACAGGCACCTCCAGCTGCTGACACAGCTTCATGTGACAAACCAGAAGAACCAATGGAGCATTAATCTGTTGAACTTTCATCTTGTGCTTTGTGACTACATTTGCAGCACAGCAGAGGCAGGGCATTTGAGACGGCTTACATTTCAGTCAAGCAGGGGTAAAATACTAGAATTGGTTATTTTCTATAAAGATTTTGTAACCTATCGAATAAACAACTGTAAAACCAATAAATCCTTCATGTATTCCCAAAATCTAGAAGTTTGTTGTTTAT
The DNA here is from genome assembly GCF_047496885.1 of Scyliorhinus torazame. Lineage (NCBI taxonomy): Eukaryota > Metazoa > Chordata > Chondrichthyes > Carcharhiniformes > Scyliorhinidae > Scyliorhinus > Scyliorhinus torazame. Next base: position 221,413,531 of record NC_092716.1, read on the forward strand.
TGAGATGGAATGCCTTGACGCTTGGCATGGCAATTTATACAGTGATAGTAGAGTCTCTCATCTAAACAGTTCCAAGAACTTAAATGTGCATGAGATTTAAATCTGCATGTCCAGGGATGTGCAGGTTAGGTTGCAGGGATATGTGCATGGGGGAGTGGACCTGTGTAGAGTGCTCTTTTGGACGGTTGGTGTAGACTCAATGGGCTGAATGGCCTCCTTCTGTACTGCAGGGATTCTATGAATTCAAGTCAATGCCTTTAAGTCTATTGAATTTGCTGATTATAGACCGTAAAACTGGTACAATTGGCAAAAGCACTCCTGAGCGAGGGAAGCAAAAAGTCAGCAGAGTTTCTGTTCTTAACTACTGGCCTTTGACCACTGACAAAAGATAGCTGTTTTTGATTCAGATCAGGACAATATCAGATTATTTTTTTAAATTATTTAAGAGTACTCAATGCTTTTTTTCCAATTAAGGGGCAATTTAGCTATTCTACCTGTTCACCTACCCTGCACATCTTTGGGTTGTAGGGATGAAACCCACGCAGACACGGGGAGATGCAAACTCCACACGGACAGTGACCCAGGGCCGGGATGGAACCTGGGTCCTTGGCACCCTGAGGCTTTCAAATTCTTAAGAGATGAACTGTGGTCTGTTTTTTTTTTATTAAATATTTTATTGAAAATTTTTGGTCAACCAACACAGTACATTGTGCATCCTTTACACAATATTATAACAACACAAATAACAATGACCTATTTTATAAACAAAAAAAAAAATGAATAAATAATAAATAACAAAAATGAAAACTAGCCCTAATTGGCAACTGCCTTGTCACAAGTAACACTCTCCAAAAATATAATTTAACAGTCCAATATACAGCAACGACCTATACATACTATACAGTATATATTAACAACCCGGAGAGTCCTTCTGGTTCCTCCTCCACCCCCCCCCCCCCCCCCCCCCCCCACCCCCCCCCCGATCCTGGGCTGCTGCTGCTGCCTTCTTTTTCCCATTCCGTCTATCTTTCTGCGAGGTATTCGACGAACGGTTGCCACCGCCTGGTGAACCCTTGAGCCGACCCCCTTAGGACGAACTTAATCCGCTCTAGCTTTATAAACCCCGCCATGTCATTTATCCAGGTCTCCACCCCCGGGGGCTTGGCTTCTTTCCACATTAGCAATATCCTGCGCCGGGCTACTAGGGACGCAAAGGCCAAAACATCGGCCTCTCTCGCCTCCTGCACTCCCGGCTCTTGTGCAACCCCAAATATAGCCAACCCCCAGCTTGGTTCGACCCGGACTCCTACTACTTTTGAAAGCACCTTTGTCACCCCCATCCAAAACCCCTGTAGTGCCGGGCATGACCAAAACATATGGGTATGATTCGCTGGGCTTCTCGAGCACCTCGCACACCTATCCTCCACCCCAAAAAATTTACTGAGCCGTGCTCCAGTCATATGTGCCCTGTGTAATACCTTAAACTGAATCAGGCTTAGCCTGGCACACGAGGACGACGAGTTTACCCTGCTTAGGGCATCTGCCCACAGCCCCTCCTCGATCTCCTCCCCCAGCTCTTCTTCCCATTTCCCTTTTAGTTCATCTACCATAGTCTCCCCTTCGTCCCTCATTTCCCTATATATATCTGACACCTTACCATCCCCCACCCATGTCTTTGAGATCACTCTGTCCTGCACCTCTTGTGTCGGGAGCTGTGGGAATTCCCTCACCTGTTGCCTTGCAAAAGCCCTCAGTTGCATATACCTGAATGCATTCCCTTGGGGCAACCCATATTTCTCGGTCAGCGCTCCCAGACTCGCGAACTTCCCATCCACAAACAGATCTTTCAGTTGCGTTATTCCTGCTCTTTGCCACATTCCATATCCCCCATCCATTCCCCCCGGGGCAAACCTATGGTTGTTTCTTATCGGGGACCCCCCCAAGGCTCCAGTCTTTCCCCTATGCCGTCTCCACTGTCCCCAAATCTTCAGTGTAGCCACCACCACCGGGCTTGTGGTGTAGTTCCTCGGTGAGAACGGCAATGGGGCTGTCACCATAGGCTGTAGGCTAGTCCCCCTACAGGACGCCCTCTCTAATCTCTTCCACGCCGCTCCCCCCTCCTCTCCCATCCACTTACTCACCATTGAAATATTAGCGGCCCAATAATACTCACTTAGGCTCGGTAGTGCCAGCCCCCCCTATCCCTGCTACGCTGTAAGAATCCCTTCCTCACTCTCGGGGTCTTCCCGGCCCACACAAAACCCATGATGCTCTTTTCAATCCTTTTAAAAAAAGCCTTTGTGATCACCACCGGGAGGCACTGAAACACAAAGAGGAATCTCGGGAGGACCACCATCTTAACCGCCTGCACCCTCCCTGCCATTGACAGGGATACCATATCCCATCTCTTGAAATCCTCCTCCATCTGTTCCACCAACCGCGTTAAATTTAACCTATGCAATGTGCCCCAATTCTTAGCTATCTGGATCCCCAGGTAACGAAAGTCCCTTGTTACCTTCCTCAACGGTAGGTCCTCTATTTCGCTACTCTGCTCCCCTGGATGCACCACAAACAACTCACTTTTCCCCATGTTCAATTTATACCCTGAAAAATCCCCAAACTCCCCAAGTATCCGCATTATTTCTGGCATCCCCTCCGCCGGGTCCGCCACGTATAGTAGCAAATCGTCCGCATACAAAGATACCCGGTGCTCTTCTCCTCCCCTAAGTACTCCCCTCCACTTCTTGGAACCCCTCAACGCTATCGCCAGGGTCTCAATCGCCAGTGCAAACAATAATGGGGACAGAGGGCATCCCTGCCTTGTCCCTCTATGGAGCCGAAAATATGCAGATCCCCGTCCATTCGTGACCACGCTCGCCACTGGGGCCCTATACAACAGCTGCACCCATCTAACATACCCCTCTCCAAAACCAAATCTCCTCAACACCTCCCACAAATAATCCCACTCCACTCTATCAAATGCTTTCTCGGCATCCATCGCCACTACTATCTCCGTTTCTCCCTCTGGTGGGGCCATCATCATTACCCCTAACCTCCGTATATTCGTGTTCAGCTGTCTCCCCTTCACAAACCCAGTTTGGTCCTCGTGGACCACCCCCGGGACACATTCCTCTATTCTCATTGCCATTACCTTGGCCAGGACCTTGGCATCTACATTTAGGAGGGAAATAGGTCTATCGGACCCGCATTGTAGCGGGTCCTTTTCCTTCTTTAAGAGAAGCGATATCGTTGCTTCAGACATAGTCGGGGGCAGTTGTCCCCTTTCCTTTGCCTCATTAAAGGTCCTCGTCAGTACCGGGGCGAGCAAGTCCACATATTTTCTATAGAATTCGACTGGGAATCCATCCGGTCCCGGGGCCTTTCCCGCCTGCATGCTCCTAATTCCTTTCACCACTTCTTCTACCTCGATCTGTGCTCCCAGTCCCACCCTTTCCTGCTCTTCCACCTTGGGAAATTCCAGCCGATCCAAGAAGCCCATCATTCTCTCCCTCCCATCCGGGGGTTGAGCTTCATATAATTTTTTATAAAATGTCTTGAACACTCCATTCACTCTCTCCGCTCCCCGCTCCATCTCTCCTTCCTCATCCCTCACTCCCCCTATTTCCCTCGCTGCTCCCCTTTTCCTCAATTGGTGTGCCAGCAACCTGCTCGCCTTGTCCCCATATTCGTACTGTACACCTGTGCCTTCCTCCATTGTGCCTCTGCAGTGCCTGTAGTCAGGAAGTCAAATTCTACATGTAGCCTTTGCCTTTCCCTGTACAGTCCCTCCTCCGGTGCTTCCGCATATTGTCTGTCCACCCTCAAAAGTTCTTGCAGCAACCGCTCCCGTTCCTTACTCTCCTGCTTCCCTTTATGTGCCCTTATTGATATCAGCTCCCCTCTAACCACCGCCTTCAGCGCCTCCCTGACCACTCCCACCTGGACCTCCCCATTATCATTGAGTTCCAAGTACTTTTCAATGCACCCCCTCACCCTTAGACACACCCCTCATCTGCCATTAGTCCCATGTCCATTCTCCAGGGTGGGCGCCCTTCTGTTTCCTCCCCTATCTCCAAGTCCACCCAGTGTGGAGCGTGATCCGAAATGGCTATAGCCGTATACTCCGTTCCCCTCACCTTCGGGATCAATGCCCTACCCAGCACAAAAAAGTATATTCGCGAGTAGACTTTATGGACATAGGAGAAAAACGAGAACTCCTTACTCCTAGGTCTGCTAAATCTCCACGGGTCTACACCTCCCACCTGCTCCATAAAATCTTTAAGCACCTTGGCTGCTGCCGGCCTCCTTCCAGTCCTGGACTTCGACCTATCCAGCCCTGGTTCCAACACCGTATTAAAATCTCCCCCCATTATCAGCTTTCCCATCTCTAGGTCCGGAATGCGTCCTAGCATCCGCCTCATAAAATTGGCATCATCCCAGTTCGGGGCATATACGTTTACCAAAACCACCGTCTCCCGCCTGTAGTTTGCCACTCACCATCACGTATCTGCCCCCGTTATCCGCCACTATAGTCTTTGCCTCGAACATTACCCGCTTCCCCACTAATATAGCCACCCCCCTGTTTTTCGCATCTAGCCCCGAATGGAACACCTGCCCCACCCATCCTTTGCGTAGCCTAACCTGGTCTATCAGTTTCAGGTGCGTTTCCTGTAACATAACCACATCTGCCTTAAGTTTCTTAAGGTGTGCGAGTACCCGTGCCCTCTTTATCGGCCCGTTCAGCCCTCTCACGTTCCACGTGATCAGCCGAGTTGGGGGGCTTCCTACCCCCCCCCTGTCGATTAGCCATCACCTTTTTCCAGCTCCTCACCCGGTTCCCACGCAGCTGTATCTCCCCCAGGCGGTGCCCCCCCCGCCCATCCTCTCCCATACCAGCTCCCCCCTCTCCCCAGCAGCAGCAACCCAGTAATTCCCCCCTCCCCCCCCCCCCCCCCCGCCGCTAGATCCCCCGCTAGCGTAATTACTCCCCCCATGTTGCTCCCAGAAGTCAGCAAACTCTGGCTGACCTCGGCTTCCCCCCGTGACCTCGGCTCGCACCGTGCGACGCCCCCTCCTTCCTGCTTCTCTATTCCCGCCATGATTATCATAGCGCGGGAACCAAGCCCGCGCTTCTCCCTTGGCCCCGCCCCCAATGGCCAACGCCCCATCTCCTCCACCTCCCCTCCTCCCCCCATCACCACCTGTGGGAGAGAGAAAAGTTACCACATCGCAGGATTAGTACATAAAACCCCTCTTTGCCCCCCACATTCGCCCCACCACTTTGTTCGAACGTTCTTTTTAATAACCCGCTCATTCCAGTTTTTCTTCCACAATAAAAGTCCACGCTTCATCCGCCGTCTCAAAGTAGTGGTGCCTCCCTCGATATGTGACCCACAGTCTTGCCGGTTGCAGCATTCCAAATTTTATCTTTTTATGAAGCACCGCCTTGGCCCGATTAAAGCTCGCCCTCCTCGCCACCTCCGCACTCCAGTCTTGATAAACGCGGATCACCGCGTTCTCCCATTTACTGCTCCGTGTTTTCTTCGCCCATCTAAGGACCATTTCTCTATCCTTAAAACGGAGGAATCTCACCACTATGGCTCTGGGAATTTCTCCTGCTCTCGGTCCTCGCGCCATCACTCGGTATGCTCCCTCCACCTCCAACGGACCCGCCGGGGCCTCCGCTCCCATTAACGAGTGCAGCATCGTGCTCACATATGCCCCGACGTCCGCTCCCTCCACACCTTCAGGAAGACCAAGAATCCTCAGGTTGTTCCTCCTTGCGTTGTTTTCCAGTGCCTCCAACCTTTCCACACATCGTTTCTGATGTGCCTCCTGCGTCTCCGTCTTCACCACCAGGCCCTGTATATCGTCCTCATTCTCGGCTGCCTTTGCCTTCACGACCCGAAGCTCCCGCTCCTGGGTCTTTTGTTCCTCCTTTAGCCCTTCGATCGCCTGTAGTATCGGGGCCAACAGCTCTTTCTTCATTTCCTTTTTGATCTCTTCCACACAGCATTTCAAGAACTCTTGTTGTTCAGGGCCCCATGTTAAACTGCCACCTTCCGACGCCATCTTGGTTTTTGCTTGCCTTCCTTGCCGCTGTTCTAAAGGATCCACTGCAATCTGGCCACTCTCCCCTCCTTTTTCCATCCGTATCCAGGGGGGATTCCCTTCTGGTTTACCGCACAGTGTTTTTAGCCGTCAAAATTGCCGTTGGGGCTCCTGTCAAGAGCCCAAAAGTCCGTTTCACAGGGAGCTGCCGAAACGTGCGACTCAGCTGGTCATCGCCGCACCCGGAAGTCAACTGTGGTCTGTTATCACTCACTAGTCCCTCATGAAATCCAAATCTACTGAAGACCTCTAACCTCTCAATCATCTTTTCTGATGAAGTTAACTTCATTATGTCGACTTCTGACCACTTTGAGCCAATCAATGGATTGGCCATGCTAAATTGCCTCTTAGTGTCCGAAGATGTGCAGGTTAGGTGGGGTACAGGGATAGGACAGTGGAGTGGGCCTACTTTGAGCACGACTGTGATTAAGGACATGTGTCCTTCAAAAGGTTCTGCATAGTCATTATGCACCTGTTGCCAAACCTCTTACAGCCAATCCCAAGGATGCAGTCGCACTAACGTTGGCAGGTTTCACACCTTTATGAATAACTTTCTGTCCTCTATTTCTGCGACCAATCCAGACCACCAGAAATAGCTCCGCTCTATCTCTTTCATTCTCACAATGGCCCTCGTAATTTCTCCAACACTCATCTTCTCAGTGGTGGCAAATGATTACTCTGAGCCCCTAAAGAAGATATAATTATAAAGTTAACTCCAATCTCCTAGTGCAGTATGATTTCAGGTCAGATTTTGATTCTAAGATCTTGCCTCATCGGATCATTCCGCGTATACTTCTTTACTTGTCCTGAAGTGACAGGTGTCCTGTCTACCTGAAGCACAGTGGTTAGCACTGTTGCTTCACAGCACCAGGGACTTGGGATCGATTCCTGGCTTGGTCACTGTCTGTGGAGTCTTCACATTCTTCATATGTCTGCGTGGATTTCCTCTGGGTGCTCCAGTTTCCTCCCACAATTCGCGAAAGACGTGCTGTTAGGTAATTTGGATATTCTGAATTCTCCCTCTGTGTACCCGAACAGGCGCCGGCCGGAATGTGGCGACGAGGGGCTTTTCACGGTAACTTCATTGCAGTGTTAATGTAAGCCTACTTGTGACACACAGATTATTATTTGATTTATTTATTGTCACGTGTACTGAGGTACAGTGAGAAGGAAAAGTTGTTCTGCTTACAGTCCTGGCAGATCACTCGATACATAAATACTTAGAGCATACTATAAATAATGATAGAACATACTATAATGACAGTTATAAAAGGTGTCGGAAGAGGATCTATCGGGGAGATATCGGTGGTATTGGGAAATTTTTTAAAAATATTTTAAGTCCAGCTTCAGCCTGTTGATTTTTGTGCCGTATGTCAGCCAGGATGTGGGGGGCTGGTCCGATTCCCTTGCAGTTAGCCTCCTTTGCTCAGTAGTGGTATTGGAGAAATGCTCTCCAATCAGCTCTCCGATCTCTTTCGCTCGTGTTGCCTAGCCCAGGCCCTGTCTGGCTGGTCTGCTGCCACATTGCGCAGGCCTCACTCCCCTCCCCGATCCGCACACCTTCCAGTTCAAAGTAGAAGATACTTTCAAACCACTTGCTGATGATCTATTTGGTAGTGGTAAATGAGAAAGCCCATCTACATTGCAATGAAGACTTGATTGTTGATTCTTGATGGTACAAGCGTGCGTAGCCAAAAACAGTTCCTGTTCCATACAAGTGGAATCTCTTTCTGACAAAGATAATTCCTGCTATGTTAGGAACCAGGGTTCAATTCAGGCCTTGGGTAATTCTGGAGTTTTCACTTTTTCCCCCGTGTCTACGTGGATTTCCTCCGGATGCTCCAGTTTCCCCCCACAGTCCATTAATGGATTGGCCATGCTAAATTGCCTCTTAGTGTCCAAAGATGTGCAGGTTAGGTGGGGTACAGGGATAGGACGGTGGAGTGGGCCTACATTGGTTGTTCTTTCAGGGGGGTCAGTGCAGGCTAGATGGGCTGAATGGCCTCCTTCTGCACTATGAATTCTATCCATCACATATCCCAAATACTTGACTGAAGACTTGAAGAATTCGCACTTGTCCTAACAGACTCAATCCATAGTCCTCCAATCTTTGAAGCGTGACATCCAGATTCCGAAGGTGTTCTTCATCATTTTTACCAGTAACCGGAATGTCATCCAGGTAACAATAGACTCTACTTTTTTTTAAATATATTTTTATTCAGAATTTTTCAATAACAATATTTTCCACCTTACAAACCCCCCCCCCCCCCCCCCCCCCCCCCGTAACAAAGAAAAGAAAAAGAACTCGCGTGGCAAGACATGAACATGGCAAGTCAATAAAATACAGAACTTTGTACATTGGATTCTTCCCGTACATGTCAGTTTCCGGATCATTCATGTGCTTTCTTGCTCACATGCCCCCCACAGGAATCCCCCCCCCCCCAACGAACAATGTCCCCCCCACCCCCCCTGGGTTGCTGCTGCTGATGTCCGACTTTCATCTAACGCTCCGCGAGATGGCCTAGGAACGGTTGCCACCGCCTGTAGAACCCCTGCGCAGACCCTCTCAAGGCAAACTTTATCCTTTCCAACTTGATAAACCCAGCCATATCATTTATCCAGGCCTCCACGCTGGGGGGGCTTCGCCTCCATCCACATTAGCAAGATCCTTCGCCGGGCTACTAGGGACGCAAAAGCCAGAATGCCGGCCTCTTTCGCCTCCTGCACTCCCGGCTCGTCCACTACTCCAAATACTGCTAGCCCCCAGCTTGGCTTGACCCGGACTTTCACCACCTTAGATACTGTTCGCGCAACTCCCCTCCAGTGCCGGGCATAACCAAAACATATGGACATGGTTCGCCGGACTTCCTGAGCACCTCCCACATCTGTCCTCCACCCCAAAGAACCTACTCAGCCTCGCCTCTGTCATGTGCGATCTATGAACCACCTTAAATTGTATCAGGCTAAGCCTGGCACACGAGGAAGAGGAATTAACCCTACTTAGGGCATCAGCCCATAGCCCCTCCTCAATCTTCTCCCCCAACTCCTCCTCCCATTTACTATTCAGCTCCTCTACCAAAGCCTCCCCCTCTTTCATCTCCTGTTATATCGCCGACACTTTGCCCACCCTGACCCATACGCCCGAGATCACCCTATCTTGAATCCCCTGTGCCGGGAGTAGCAGAAATTCCCTCACCTGCCGCCTCACAAACGCCCTCACTTGCATGTACCTGAAAGCGTTTCCCGGGGGTAGCACAAACTTCTCCAGCGCCGCTAAGCTCGCAAACGTCCCGTCAATGAACAGGTCCCCCATTCTTCTAATCCCTACCCGATGCCAGCTCTGAAATCCCCTGTCCGTCCTTCCTGGGACAAACCAATGGTTGTCTCTGATCGGGGACCACACCGAGGCTCCCGTCACACCCCTGTGCCGTCTCCACTGCCCCCAGATCTTTAGCGTTGCCACCACCACCGGGCTCGTGGTATACCTTGTCGGCGAGAGCGGCAGCGGTGCCGTCACCAGCGCCCCCAGGCTCGTTCCTTTGCAGGATGCCATCTCCAACCTCTTCCACGCTGTCCCCTCTCCCTCCATCACCCACTTACGGATCATTGCCATGTTGGCTGCCCAATAATAACCACCCAGATTTGGCAATGCCAACCCTCCTCTATCTGCTACGCTCCAAGAACCCCCTCCTTACCCGCGGGGTCTTGCTCGCCCACACAAATCCCGTAATGCTCCTGCTTACCCTCTTAAAAAAAGGCCTTAGTGATCACAATTGGGAGGCATTGGAATACAAAAAGAAATCTCGGGAGGACCACCATTTTAACCGACTGTACCCTACCCGCCAGCGAGAGTGGCAACATGTCCCACCTTTTAAAATCCTCCTCCATGTTTCACCAATTGCGTCAAATTGAGTTTATGCAGTGCCCCCCAACCTCTAGCTACCTGAATCCCCAAATATCGAAAGCTCCTTTCCGCCCTCCTCAACGTTAGGTCCTCTATCCCTCTTCCCTGGTCCCCCGGATGAATCACAAAGAGCTCACTCTTTCCCACATTGAGCTTATAGCCCGAAACGTCTCCAAACTCCCATGGGATCTGCATTACCTCAACCATCCCCTCCACTGGATCCGTCACATACAGCAACAGGTCGTCTGCGTACAGTGACACTCGATGTTCCTCTCCCCCTCGAACCACCCCCTTCCATTTCCCCGACTCCCGTAACGCCATGGCCAAAGGTTCAATTGCTAATGCGAACAGCAGAGGGGACAGGGGGCGGCACCCCTGCCTCATCCCTCGATACAGCCAGAAATACTCCGACCTCCGCCGGTTCGTGACCACTCTCGCCATCGGGGCTTTATACAGGAGCTTCACCCAACTAATAAACCCTCCCCCGAACCCAAACCTCCTCAACACTTCCCAGAGATACTCCCACTCTACCCGATCAAAGGCTTTCAATGGACTCTACTTAACCCACTCGCGATTTGGTCCATTGCTTTTTGGAACAATGCTGGAGCTGATGTGATATCAAACAGTAATCTTCAACAAAACAAACCTTTATGTGTTACAGTAGTCAGAAGTTCTTGAGACTTCTGTCAACATTAATTTGCAGATATGCCTGACTTGGGTCGATCTTTCTGAAATATTGGCCTCCTGCCAATCCCGCGAAGAGTTTATCAATATGGGGTGAAGGGTATTGTTCCGTACACTACTGGGTTTAGAGTGACTTTTAAATCTCCACAAAGCTGTACAGTTCCATCCTTCTCAATAACTGGTGTAGGCCATTACCAACCTTGCCGTCAAATATTTTGCTTCGCTCCCTTCTTCAATTTATCCGTGATGTCTTTCATGCTTCCCAGCTTGCCGTCAAACATGCTGTTGTGTTCCTTGAGAATTTTTATAAGTCCTGATTCTGCATTATTCATCAGGTTGACTTCGGCCCAATTTACTTTCATCTTTCCTATCCATGTTCAACCCATCAATGCCCTTTACTGTATATTAAGACAAGTCTTCCAGCTGTCCACTCACTTGTACAGCTGTGACAATGTGACCTTTGAATGCAGCACTTCAGTGTATGCCTTCAATGCTATTCTTGGAAGGTTTCAAGGGAATGTGGGGAGTTTTGCCTTTTGGACAGTCTCTGGCACCGACAAGACTACAGCCCCAATATCGACTTCCATCTTTACTGGCTGTCTGTCCACCAGTGGAGTGACCCAGTATCTATTTGTAGCACCAGCAATAGCTAATTCATTCAATGACAATTTGTCCCCAGACTGCGAAACGTCTCGTTCCTCTTGACCCTTTTGCATAGCTTGAATACATTTTCTTTTGGTCTGTTTCCATATCACTTTGTTCCAGCATGCATGCTCTTTGTGGCCTCTTTTGCCACAACTTCTGCATACAATGTCCTTGCACCAGCATCCCGCGGCTAAATATCCTGTCTTTGCACATCTGTGGCATGTACAAGCTTGGGTTTCAAAACATTTTTTGCACAAGAGCACTCAAACTCAGTTGCTGAGTTTCTTTCGTTGCCAGCCCCATCGACACAAGAATTTCCATGGCCTTTTTCAGAGTAAGGTTACTCTCGGTTAGCAACCATTTATGTGTTGCCTCACTTCTCAGACCACAGACCAGTCTGTCCAGAATTGGGTCATTTAATGCACCAAACTCGCAATACTCTGCAAGTCTTTTTAATACAGCCACAAATTGAGCAATTGATTCCTGGTTTTCTTGATTACGTTTGTGAAATTTGAAACACTGCAATCACTAAAAGCTTTGGCAAGTAGTGTGCTTGTAGCATCTCTAAGATTTTGTAATGTCTTAGTGCCTGACATCTCTGGCTGTACTAAACTTCTGAGGAGATTAAACGTTTCTCTCTTCTCTCTTCTCTCTCTCTCTCTCTATTCAACACCCCCCCCCCCCCTCCCCCCTGCCCCCCACCAACACTCAGGAACATAAGAAACTTAATTCTTTTGCTATTTTGCTCACCCAAAGTAGTCAAATCATTCTGTATGACAGATCCATCGCTCTGCATTTTCGTCAAAGGGTCCCACAATGCCAAAAACTCTCCCGCCATTTCCTTCGATGTGGAGGTGTCAGCGTTGGGGTGGGGTGGGCACAGTAAGAAGTCTTACAGTGGTGTTAGTGGTTGCTGGGTTGCTCCAAAGTGGTAAAGGCGCTTCCAGCATTTCTGGCTGGAACAGATGAAGTTCATGGGCATGATGGCTGCCTTGCCAGCTGTGGTAATGGCGTTGCATACCCGACCACCCTGACCGCCAGCCCATCTCCTGGCCACCCCCCACTACTCCCTCCTGCCCTGGCAGAAGCCCCCCCCTGCCAGCGGCACGGCTGTCGGCAAAGTATGGCAGTGTTGGACACTGTCCGTACGCCCTCTCTCTCTCAGCAGCCACCACAGCAGGTTCACGATTTGTGAGAGCATATGTGGACTGCGCCACTGGGAACTCGGCCCATTGGAGGCAGAGAATCGTGGGTGAGCCCACTAATGATATGCAAACGGTGATTCAACTGCATGCGGCGTGCGTCGCATTGATGCCGTTTCTGGGGAGGCGGAGCATCACGATTCGGCGCCTGTTGTGACTTTGGCATTGGGAGCTATTCTCCGCCCAATCGCACATCCCGATTTCGACGTCGGCCAACGGAGAATCCCGCCCTATATTTCTTGCGGTGTTTTCTCATCTAGCTTGGCGGGAAGATTTGAAGGACTCCATTAAATGAGCAGCTACATCTGGATCACCAGTTTCTTCGTAGTTTTGAAGGAGAAACACATTCCTCTTTGAGTCGGGGGTTGAATACTGGGTGGTATCCCTGTGGGATAGATTTGGTGGCTGCTTTGTAAATAGCTTTACAGAAGCGACTATATTCCTGCTTTATGGGGCTACAACAGGGCAATGTCATTAACGCATTTTGTTCCAGTGCCTTGCGGTATTTCTCCCAGTTGGCTTAGCATAGGTTCCACCACTGCTTCTTTAAGCTGGTGACGATAGCTGGTGGTTGAAGGCTGATGTGGATCAGAGTTGGTCTGTGTTGGCTGTGTGGAAAGCTATGCAAGACTTGGCATAATGTTGGGAGTCGGTTGCCATGTGTGGAGCTAACCCAGCAACGGTCAGGTGAGTCATCACGCTTCCATCTTGCAGAGTGGCAAGTTCCCGGCTTTTGACGTTATGGATGATTGAGGTAATTTTGTGCAGCCCAATATACACGTTTTGCGCCATCAGCGTCAACCTCATTGTAGCCCCAGTTTGTGTGATGGCTATTGATGGCTCCACTGTCAACATCTGCATGTGATCGGGCAAGGAGAACATGTTTGTCTCAGCTGGGGCTGGGGTGGCTTGCAGACATTTACTATCTTGAAGAACTCAATCTTAATGATGTCAACGTGTTCAGTGGAAGAGAGGTAGGCTACATCTGTCATCTATTAAACATAAATGGCCCACCTATGCTTTGGATGTACCTGTACTTAACTTCAGGCACCCGGCTTTATGCAGAGGAACAAGCCTTTGTTCGGATCTTGCGTGTTTGGGTCTGGAGAAGTGACTTTGTTTCTGCTGGGCTCATCTGTCTGGTAGCGATCGTTGGTCTTGAACTTGCTTCTGGTCATGATGCTGCAATTGGTTTTAGGTGTAAGCCGGGGCCAAGAGAGACTGAACACATGGCAGTGTCTCTTTTTATCCTTCAGGGGTTTCGCGCTCTTTTGGGCGGTCCTTAGCTTTGGACGCAATAATTCGGCAGGCTTCGATTACTATCTTCGGTTTTAGCCAATAAAGGCTGGGCCTTGATGGTTGGGCGTGTCCTGAGCGGTCATTGACCTTGGCTGTTTGGGCTTCCTGGGTGAAGGGAGTGGCGCAGATGAGTCTGTATCTGTATCTGATACCTGAGTACAAGTCTTTTGTTCTGGGGAAATGGGCCATTAGAATGCAAATTGGCTAGGGGTTTCGATCGTGTCTAGTTATCTAGTGGCAAATATGCACTTAAGCTCTGAGTTCGTCTGGATCCTGCTTTGGCCATATTTCCTGTGATTCTTTGCAAGTGGCCATATTTCCCTTTGGAAGTGGCCATCCCAGATGGCTACATTACATTCATCCCTAGAGCATCTCGACAACAAGGACTCCTACATCAGACTCCTATTTATTGACTACAGCTCTGCCTTCAACACCATAATCCCAGCCAAGCTCATATCAAAGCTCCAAAACCGAGGACTTGGCTCCTCACTCTGCAACTGGATCCTCGACTTTCTAACCCACAGACCACAATCAGTAAGAATAAACAACAACACCTTCTCCACAATAGTACTCAATACCGAGGCCCCGCAAGGCTGCATACTTAGCCCCCTACTATACTCCCTGTACACACGTGACTGCGTGGCAAAATTTGGTTCCAACTCCATCTACACGTTTGCTGACGATACGACCATAGTGGTCCAGAACTTGAATAACGACGAGTCAGAATACAGAAGGGAGATCGAGAACCTAGTGGAGTGGTGCAGCGACAACAATCTATCCCTCAATGCCAGCAAAACTAAAGAGCTGGTAATTGACTTCAGGAAGCAAAGTACTGTGCACACCCCTGTCAGTATCAACGGGGCCGAGGTGGAGGTGGTTAGCAGTTTCAAATTCCTAGGGGTGCACATCTCCAAAAATCTGTCCTGGTCCACCCATGTCGACGCTACCACCAAGAAAGCACAACAGCGCTTATACTTCCTCAGGAAACTAAGGAAATTTGTCATGTCCACATTAACTCTTACCAACGTTTACAGATGCACCATAGAAAGCATCCTATCAGGCTGCATCACAGCCTGGTATGGCAACTGCTCAGCCCAAGACCGCAAGAAACTTCAGAGAGTCGGGAACACCGCCCAGCCCATCACACAAACCTGCCTCCCATCCATTGATTCCATCTACACCTCCCGCTGCCTGGGGGAAGCGGGCAGCATAATCAAAGACCCCTCCCACCCGGCTTACTCACTCTTCCAACTTCTTCCATCGGGCAGGAGATACAAAAGTCTCAAAACACGCATGAACAGACTCAAAAACAGCTTCTTCCACACTGTTACCAGACTCCTAAACGACCATCTTATGGACTGACCTCATTAACACGACACCCCTGTATGCTTCACCCGATGCCGGTGTTATCTAGTTACATTGTGTACCTTGTGTTGCCCTATTATGTGTTTCTTTTATTTCCTTTCCTTTTCATGTACTTGATGATCTGTTGAGCTGCTCGCGAAAAATACTTTTCACTGTACTTTGGCACACGTGACAATAAACAAATCCAATCCAATATGTACACACACACACACAGACAACATAGAGGGAAGAAAAATGATTAAGTGAAAAGGATAAAAGATCTCTCATGCGCTAAAATGGCTAAAAACTTTCAGGAGTTCAACCTTTTGCTTCAATGCTTCTTCCTGCTAAGCTTGACTTGGTTTTCTCTAGCAAGGCTGTCGATTTCCTTTACAGTTGAAATGATCTTGAATCTACATAGTAAAGATGAACCAGGCACTTGTTTTAGAACAATAGAGCAGTCCTTTACTTCAGCAGAGAGGTCTAATCACTTCCGACCAGCTCTCCCTTAAGCATCACACAGGATCAATCACTGACTGCTGTGAGCCAGAATACTGTCCCTGCCCCACCCACAGGTTGGCAGCCAGCCAATCGAACCAACTTCCTCCAAAGCTGGTTCTTAAGATTCATCCAGTGGGTATTCTCTTCTCCAAAAAACAAATCTTGGAACACGCTGTCCTGACGACTGCCTCACACTGCTTAAAGGTGCATTCCGATTATGAGTTCACAGACCAAAAATAATAAAGCAAAGCAAAGAAAAATGTGAATAAAGGGAAATTAAAAGGGAGGACACAAATAATATTGCTGGCGGTTTTAGATGTGATACCAGGATTCTTGAATCCTGAGCTTGCTAAATTAGATTTGCTTGTCGGATCATTGGCTTCCCTGGGTTTTACTGGCTACTGACGGGTGGTGCCAAGTGAACACTGATCCATGACCGCCAGGGTTACTGATAAGTTAATCTTCCATGTACAGAATTAAGACCAGGTGGAGTTCTTGGATCAGATGGAGATTGAACTTAAAGGATAAATGAACCCGGGATGACTGAGAATAGCAATCCTGGAAGCTCCAGTAATGTTGGGTGAGGGGGATGGTAGAATGTGGAGATTGGGGAAAATTAGGGTAATGTGGATAAAAGGAAGAACAAAAAGATTGAAGGGGAAGAGAAACAAGATTAGAAGTTGTTGGGAGGAAATAGAGCAGTATCAGAAACTGAAGGGGGGACACATGCTGGAGGGGTAGAACAGGGGGTTAGAAGGAGTGATATTTTTTCTGATAGAGGTGGTACTGGTGAGGCTGTGTTGCTGTTGAGAGGCAGTCATGTTCAAGTCAAGGAGGTGGGGTTAGATGATATTTGGACCTAGTATGCAGATATAATACAAATTTAAATTTAAAGTAATACATTTTGTTCTTGTTTTTATATTTAATTCTAACTTTTTATGTCCACAGTTTTGCAGTGCTTAGACTGATGAGAATGCACAATTGTAGTGTGACAAGTTGCTGGACAGTTTCCATTGTAAATGTGAACTTAAATGTTTACAGTCAAAAACGTTGACCAGAAATGCGCACAAATACAGACGTTAAAATATAATACAGTATTCCATGGCATTATTCATGAGGAAACAGATGATTCATAATTATTGAACATTGAATATACTTGCTGGGGATTAGAACTTGGTTGCTGATTTCTTCCCTGTACCATTGGGTTCCAAATCATGATTTGCATTTATTCCCTCCCTTTCAGAATCTTCACCTATTGCACAATGTAATTTATCCTTGCTGTCAGATTAACTTTATTGCAATTGCCAAGCTTACCTGCTTCTCCATTTTTGTGAAGAAAGTAAGCTTAACCAACTTCACCGAAAGATTCTTGCTGTACTTGAGGTTTTTATGGATATTATTCACATCCATTAACAGCCTTGCCATGTACATAGAACATAGAACTGTACAGTACAGTACAGGCCCTTCGGCCCACGATGTTGTGCTGAACTAGTCTGAAACTAAGATCAAATCAACCTACTCCCAATCATTCTAATGCACTCCATATGCCTATCCAATAACCGCTTGAAAGTTCCTAAAGTGTCCGACTCCACTACCATAGCTGGGAGTGCGTTCCATGCTCCAACCACTCTCTGAGTAAAGAACCTACCTCTGACATCCCTCCTATATCTTCCAGCATGAACCTTATAGTTATGCCCCTTTGTAACAGCTACATCCACCCAAGGAAAAAGTCGCTGAACGTCCACTCTATCTATCCCTCTCATCATCTTATACACCTCAATTAAGTCACCTCTCATCCTCCTTCGCTCCAATGAGAAAAGCCCCAGCTCCCTCAACCTTTCCTCATCGGATCTATCTTCCAATCCAGGCAGCATCCTGGTAAATCTCCTTTGCACCCTTTCCAATGCTTCCACATCCTTCCTATAATGAGGTGACCAGAACTGCACACAATACTCCAAATGTGGGTCTAACTAAGGTCGTGTACAGTTGCAGCATAACCTCATGGCTCTTAAACCAATCTCCCTGTTAATAAATGCTAACACACTATAGGCTTTCTTCACGGCTCTATCCACTTGGGTGGCAACGTTCAGAGATCTATGGACATGAACTCCGAGATCTCTCTCCTCCTCCACATTCTTCAGAGCCCTGTAATCCGCATTCAAATTTGTCCTACCAAAATGAATCACCTCACACTTATCAGGGTTAAACTCCATCTTCCACTTTTCAGCCCAGCTCTGCATCCAATCAATGTCTCTTTGCAGCCTACAACAACCCTCCACATTATCCACTACTCCACCAATCTTGGTGTCATCAGCAAATTTACTCACCCAACCTTCAACTCCATCATCCAAGTCATTGATACAAATCACAAATAGCAGAGGACCCAACACTGATCCCTGTGCCGCTGGTGACTGGGCTCCAGGATGAAAATTTACCATCTACCACCACATTCTGTCTTCTATGTGATAGCCAGTTACTGATCCAATCGACCAAATTTCCCTCTATGCCATGCCTCCTTACTTTCTGCATGAGCCAACCATGGGGCACCTTATCAAACGCCTTACTAAAATCCATGTATATGACATCAACTGCGCTACCTTCATCTATGTACTTAGTTACTTCCTCAAAGAATATAATCAAACTTGTGAGGCAAGACTTGCCCCTCACAAATCCGTGCTGCCTATTATGGATTAAGCTGTATCTTTCCAAATGATCATAAACCCTTTCCAATAATTTACCTATGACCGAAGTGAGACTAACCGGCCTATAATTCCCAGGGTTATACCTATTCCCTTTCTTGAACAAGGGGACAACATTCACCTCTCTCCAGTCTTCTGGCGCTATTCCTGTAGACAGTGAGGACATAAAGATCAAAGCCAAAGGCTCTGCAATCTCATCCCTTGCCTCCCAAAGAATCCTAGGATATATCCCATCAAGCCCAGGGGACTTATATATCCTCAGGCTTCTCAAAATTTCGAACACATCTTCCTTCCGAATATCAACCTCCTCCAGCCTACCAGCCTGTATTGCACTATCCTCCTCAACAACATGGCCCCTCTCCTTTGTGAACACTGAAGAAAAGTATTCATTTAGGGCCTCTCCTATATCTTCAGACTCCATGCACATGTTCCCACTACTGTCCTTGACCGGCCCTAACTTCACCTTGGTCATTCTTTTATTCCTCACATAAGTGTAAAAAGCCTTGGGGTTTTCCTTGATCCTACCCGCCAAGGACTTCTCATGCCCCCTCCTAGCTCTCCAAGCCCTTTCTTGAGCTCCTTCCTAGCTATCTTGTATCCCTCAAGTGCCCTAACTGAACCTTATTTTCTCATCCTTACATAAGCCCCCTTCTTCCTCTTGACAAGACATTCAATCTCTTTTGTAAACCATGGTTCCCTCACTTGACCATTTCCTCCCTGCCTGACAGGGACATACATATCAAGGACACACAGTATTTGCTCCTTGAACAAGCTCCACACCTCAATTGTGCCTATCCCTGACAGTTCCTGTTTCCATCTTCTGCTCCCCAATTCTTGCCTAACCGCATCGTAATTACCCTGCAGGCTGTGCACAACTCTGACCTTATCTGTTCTACCATACTAACTATTCATGAGTTAGCTATCTCTTACTAATGTTAATTTGATGGATCAGCAGAACTTTCACTCACTACCTAATTCCTGTTGAATCCAAGCTTCCTGTCATCAAATTCATTCTGTTGTTGCTCACCTGGGTACTTTTGAGTAGCACTGTTGAGATGGGAGCCCACCAAGGTGATATATCATCTGCAGTGAAAGAGCTGAGAGTGGATAGAAATATGGCCTGTCGGTCTTAAAACCCACTGAAAGCTTGAATTTGGAAGCCGAACAATATGGATGATTGTGGTGTCATAACATAAAACTGGATAGGTATTATTGCCATCTGGAAAGAAATATCACTTTGTAATCAGTTGTTCAAGTCCAAATGAGCCCAGAAATGTCATTGATCAGATACTGGTTCAAAACTCATTCAGTAATAAAATCCGTGCTGTTCAAAACTACTGTCTTGTGGCTGGCTTGGAGTAACCGTCAGAACTGTCATAAAGATATTGCATTTATGTATTTTAAATTAAAGTAAATCACAGTTCAAATTTGTCATGAATGAGCTATTATATAAAACCCTGTGTTTCTCTTAATGACTCAACAAATAAAACTTGAACCATACAAGTAAATGGAAGTGTGTCTTTCGGGAATAATTAGCATAGTGGTTATGTTACTGGAATGGTAATCCAGAGACCCGTACAAATGATCCGGACACATGAGTTCAAATCCTACCAATTTAAATTCAGTTAATAAATCTGGAATAATTATTAAACTAGTGAATTATCATAAAGACCCATCTGTTTCATTCATCTCCGAAAAAGGAAATCTGCTTTCCTGTTGCAGCCTAAATGGGGCCCCAGATCAACAGCATTGTGGCTGACGCTTAATTGAAGTGATCAAGCAAGCCATTCAGTTCAAGGGCAAATGAGGGATGGGCAGTAAATACTATTCTTGACAGTGGCATTCATGTCCTAAGAACAACTATAAAAGATTGAGTTTGCTAACCTCAGAAAACTGTAATGCCTCAGCGCCACTTAATTAGCAAGGAAAAATAATGTTCAGAGCTATTGTTACTGATCACTTCTTTTTTTTTCTTTTTTTTAATGTAAATTTAGAGTACCCAATTAATTGATGAAACAGGTCACGGTGAGTTTCACTTTACATTTAATTCGTGCTGCATTTGGTGCGAGGGTCTTTACTGGACATCATGGACTGGAAATTGCACCTGACTGATCCATCTGAGGGGACACAGGGTGTTGTTTGCATTTGCATGCCTTACCTGGATTAGTACATTAAGTTGTATTTGGAAGTTAAAACTTGGGCACTGTTATTACGGGCCAGGGTTTAGAGAACCCCAAAGTGTATCATGGAGTTCACCTGACCCATAACTTTAAATAGATTTTGGTTGTGGGGAGCACAAGGATCCACTTTACAGTGTGGTGCAACAGAGATGTTTAAACAAAAACAATGTTTATTCTATGAATCCAGTTAATATTTTTAAACACACAGTAAACATCTTATCAACTATCAACTCAAATACTCACCCCAAAGAATACAGTACTTTATAAGTAACCCTTAATCTTTCCTTGAAACATCCATAAGACAAATACCCTCTTTAAAACAGAGATCAGGTTTAAATTCTCTACTGAGAGCAGTTATCACTTTTAAATTAGCAAGTGATTTGAAGACATTCCTTTCATACAGAAATAAATCAGAATTACACTTGGTTTTGCTGGATGCAGCTCCAAATATGCAAAATGAAACCAAACACACCCTGTAGCTGCTAGCTCAAAGCAAAAGTAAAACAGACAGACAGCCCAGCTCCACCCACACTCTGACAACACTGCAGCTATTTGACAAACACCCATTTCTTAAAGGTACACCCACTACAGCTATTTGATAAACACCCATTTCTTAAAGGTATTCTCACGTGACACTGTGTAGAGAACAAAATTGTTAGAATAACAACATTGATCGTTGAATGAATTTTGAAGTTCAGAGTATTTTACGGCATGCGTTTTTCAACCAGAAACCTCAAGATCGCAATCATTCTCTTTTGGTGGACTGACTAGCTTCTGTGACTGTATTCGAGTCAAAGGTAGTTTTTGCAACAATTATATTTTCTGCTGACATAGTCATGTAGAAGTTATGTCAGGCTTTCCATCCATGAGATTAAAAGATTGGGACGTATATATATTTTCAAATGCAAAGAAATTGAAATAGAAAGGATCCTGACTTTGCAAAAATGGCTCACTTCGTAAAAGTACCGAATTGATTGTAAAACACTCAGGAATGTCGTGAAAGGCATTGTACAAATGTAAGATTGTGTTCCATATTGCTCCAGGCCCTGCAGTTTATCAAGAGCGGACTGAGCTCATCAATTATTCAATAAACAATCAATACTGAGGACAAATGTGTTCTGTTTAAAATAATTTGCAAACGTGAAGCAATGCATGTCCAAATGGATAAAAGAAAGGTCCATGTAAAGCAAAAACTTTTATGCTTCATCAGCAATTTTCAGAGGCAAATTTGATTGAAACAAAAGGCATTCTATGCAGCTGACGTATTTAACTCACAGGAGAACAGTATTGCATGCAATTAAGGAAGATTAAAACCAGCCATAACAACTGCCAAGGGTTCGCAGGTAAAGAAGGTTGGACATGATTGTGGCAGTAATAGCAAAAGGTTTTCTAGCTATTGTCAGGAAACCACAAAGGTCACATAAGAGTATTAAAAGATATGTAGGAGACTTCCGGTGATGGGGATGTGCTGAGTAGTCGCACATCAGATGGCTTTTCTCCGTAAAACAGAAAAATAGGCACCTTTGACTGAATTTAGCCTACACCATATGGATTGAAACATCCCCTCACCCTCAACGACAAGATATAGAGTAAAAGTGGCAGGAAGCAGCAGCTCAAGAAGCCGCAGGGATACCAAGAACTACTGCAAGGCAAAAGAGTGGCAAACTGGGTCAGCAGGCCCATGAGCTGAAGGGTCCCCGGCCACCCCAAAGAGAGGGAGACCAGTGACCCGAAAAGCGAGCGTCCCCCCACCCCCTTCCATCACCAGAGAACTGAAGGAGATGAGGCACGACAGTAAGGCCGAAATAAAGGCAGCAGTCAAGATTGCAATGGCGGAGGAGCTGGCCAGCATGCAGATGGCTCTCGATGGCATGGGAAAGAAGTTGGAGGCCCAGGGGAGCACGATAAGGGAGCTGGAAAAAGCATTGACGGACCAGAGCGACCAAATCATCGCCCTGGAGACCAAAATCAAGAGGTTGGTGGCGATCCAGGGGAGCCTGAAAGGAAAGGGGGAGGACCAAGAAAATTGGTTGTGGCGACAGAACATCAGAACAGTTGGCCTGCCAGAGGGAATCGAGGGCAGGCACCTGACCGACTACGTGGCCCAAATGCTGGGCAAACTGGTGGGGAGGGACAGCTTCCCCAAGCCACTGGAGATCGACAGGGCTCACAGATCACTCTGGCCAAAACCTAAGTCAGAGGAGCAGCCGAGAGCGGTCATTGCCAAGCTGCACAGATACCAGGACTGGGGAAGGATCCTTCGCTGGGCTCGACAGACGAAGACTTGCAACAGGAGATACATAAAATCAGAGTCTACCAGGACATTGGGGCGGACCTGGCAAAGCAAAATTAAATTTGGGATGCTGTACCCAGCCTGGCTCTGGGTAACATATCAGGGCAAGGAACATTATTTTACTGCCCCCCTGCAGAGGTAGACAAGTTCGTCAGTAAGAACGGTTTGGACCGACAGCAAGGGAGACAGAGATAAGGAAGGCAGAGGAGGTGGAGGAAACCAACGGACAATTTTGTGCGGGACCTCATCATCTCGCTTTGACAAGGGAACCAGTTTGCAGAAAGGAGGGGACGAGGGCAGCAGAGCGCAGGAGAGGGTGAGGAGGAGATAGAGGGGACACCAGCAGAGCGAGCGTAGGAGGGGGCCAGATCGACCCCAGGAGTGGAGGCCATCATCTAGCGGGAAAGCTAGCTGCAGGAGGTATGAGAGAAAGGGGGCCACAGCGCATCTCCCACCGTGGAGGGGGTGTCTGGTGGGAGGGGGCACAACACTAGGAAGGGGGGGGAGAGCAGAGGGATAAACAGAAGGGGGTAGGGGGGGTGGGTAGGGGGGCAGCAAGATGGGGGGAAACAAAACCACAGGGGGAATAAAACGGCAAGGGGGGGGGGGGGAAGGGCTCGAGACTGGCTCCAGTAGGTAACTCTCGGAAACGTGGAACAAGATGGCACCGCAAGTAACCACTTTGGAGGGTCCCTGAACAAAGGGAAATCCCCGCGTGCAGCGGCTCACACACATGGCATACACACAGTTGGCAGCCATTTTGGGTGGCCTCTCAACAAAGGGAAACCCCGGAGCGCAGAGGCCCAGCCTCTCGGTGAGAATGGTGACCGTGGCCATTTTGGACGGCCCCCTAACAAAGGGAAACCCCGAAGTGCAGGGTCGCATCTACAAGCTAAGTATGGTTGATCCTGAAGAAGGGGGGTTGGGGACACGCAAAGCTCCCATCAGAATAGTCACCTGGACTTAACGGCCCAGTGAAAAGATCCAGAATCTTCGCCTGCCTGAAAAGTATGAAAGTTGACATAGTTTTCCTCCAAGAGCCGCACCTGAGGGAGAAGGACTGACTGTGGGTAAGGACGGGCTGGGTGGGACAGATCTATCATTCCTGCTATGGGACGAGAGCTAGTGGGGTAGCCATATTGATAAGTAAGCGGACAATGTTTACGGTGACAAGGAACGTTACGGATTCAAAGGACGGTACATCATGGTCGGTGGTGTCCTAGACAGGGCACCAGTAGTCCTTCTCAATGTGTACGCTCACAACTGTCACGACACAGAATTTGTAAAGAAGACCATGGCGTAAATTCCTGACATAGATACACACTGACTGATCGTGGGTGCTGAGGGTGGGGGGGTGGGGATGGGGAGTGGGGGTGGGGTGGCGGCACAGCGGGGAGCGGGGGGTGCATGGAGGTTGGACACGACCATCCTGGCCAAAAAGGTCTTCTGCCAGAAGACCTCACAGGCCATAGGAAAGTACATCACTAACAAACGGAAGGGGAAGGTTTCACCTTCCATGTTCTGGGAGGCACTAAAGACTGTGATTAGAGGAGAAATGATCGCCTATAACGCACGCAGAGACAGGGAAGAGAGGGCGGCTAGGCAACAACTGATCGACTCCATTCTGGAGCTCGACAGAAGGTACTCTGAGGCCTTGACCATAGAGCTTCAGGTGGAGAGGAAAAGGCTACAAATGGATTTTAACTTGCTATCCACCAGTAAAGCAGTGCACCAACTCTGCCAGTCTCGGTGGACCTTCTATGTACACGAAGACAAGGCTAGCTGCCTGCTGGCTCACCGGCTGAGAAAGCAGGCAGCTATGAGGGAAATAGCGCAGGTGAAGCATAGTAGAGGCGGACTTGCAGCCGAACCACAAATGGTCAACAAAGTGGTCAAGGCCTTCTATCAGGGGCTGTCCACCTCCGAGCCCTCCAACAGGGACTCGGGAATGAAACAGTTCCTCAACGGATTGGACATGCCAGTCATTGGGGATGATAGATGGAGGGGCTGGAAGCACCACTAGGAATGGGAGAGGTCATGGGGAGCAGCAACTCCATGCAGGTGGGGAAGGTGCCGGGACCCAAAGGGTTCCCAGTGGACTTTTACAAAAAATTTGCGACGGCACTGGCCCCACACCTGCGGGAGATGTTCACAGACTCGCTAGCGAGGGGCACCTTGCCTCCAACGCTAACACAAGTAACCATATTGCTGATACCCAAAAAGGATAAAGATCCAATGGAATGCGCATCATACAGACCTAGTTCGCTGCTCAATGTGGATGCAAAAATACTCGTAAAAGTCTGGGCTAAGTGGCTGGAGAACTGCATACTAGAGGTGGTCGCAGAGGACCGGACGGGCTTTGTTAAGGGTAGACAGCTAACAGCGAACATCAGACGACTGCTGAACATGCTGAACCCATCTGCGAAGAGAACACCAGAGGTGATTGTCTCCTTGGATGCAGAGAAGACCTTCGACAGAGTCGAGTGGAAGTACCTCATTGAGATAAAAGAGTGGTTTAGGCTGGGGACAGGGTTCACCTCATGGGTGATACTGCTGTACAACGTCCCCAAGGCAAGCATATGGACCAACACCATCAGCTCTGAGTACTTCCAACCACACAGAGGCACAAGGCAGGGATGCCTGCTGTCCCCACTCTTATTCACCTTGGCAATCGAATTGCTGGCGATCGCCCTCAAAGTGGAGAAAAGCTGGAAGAGAGTCTGAAGAGGAGCCAGAGAGCACAGAGTCTCGCTCTATGGGGATGAGCTGCTCCTCTACATCTCGGACCCGCAATGCGGCATGGAAGGGATCATGAAGCTCCTGAGGGAGCCTTCTTGGGCTACAAACTCAACCTGAGCTAGAGCAAGGTATTCTCTGTGAACCCGAGAGGGTGAGGGGCAGAGCTGGAGGAACTACTATTCAAACTAGCCGAAAACAAATTCTGCTACCTGGGGATCCAGATTGCTCATGACTGGACATGGATCCGCAAGTGGAACCTGACCAGTTTGGCAGAGGAAGTGAAAAAGGACTGACAGAGATAGGGCACATTCCCACTCTCACTGGCGGGAATGGTACAGACGATCAAGATGAACGTACTGCCCAGGTACCTCTTCCTTTTCAGGTCCATACCAGTCTCCATCCCTAAGGCCTTTTTCAACATGTTCGATAAGATGATTCTGGCATTTGTGTGTGTGTGTGTGTGGGGGGGGGGGGGGGGGGCTGGCATTTGTGTGTGTGTGTGTGTGTGTGTGTGTGTATGTGTGGCGGGGGGGAGGGGGGAGGGAGACACAGTGAGGGGATGGGTGAAAGAAGCAGTGAGGATAGAGGTGAGCTCCTGTACAGAGAGAACCCTCCGGGCCCTCGCCACAGCAGCGCTCCCATCCCCGCCAAAAAAACACTCGACGAACCCAGTGGTGGTCACCACCTTCAGAACCTGGGACAAGATGAGGCAGCACTTCGGCTCGACCGAAATGTCCACTATGGCCCCCATCTGCAGCAACCATAAGTTCGCATCAGCCACTCTTGACGTCACCTTTAAGAGGTGGAGACAGGACGGCGGGTTCACTGACTGTGAGGGACTTTTACACAGAAGACATACCAGCGACCCCAAAGGAACTGACGGAGAAACTGCAGCTATCTAGCAGAAATGAACTCGGACATCTACAGGTTAAGAACTTCCTCCACAAGGAGATGACAGCATACCCACGGACCTGAGACACACAGAGAGTCTGAAGAGGAGGCAAATAGCACAGAGTCTCGCTCTATGGGGATGAGCTGCTCCTCTACATCTCAGACCCGCAAAGCGGCATGGAAGGGATCATGAAGCTCATGAAAGAGTTTGGAGCCTTTTCTGGCTACAAACTGAACCTGAGCAAGAGCGAGGTATTCTCTGTGAACCGAAGAATTGGACACGGGCAGTCTGGGGAGGGAAAACTGCAGGGACCTGTACAGACAGCTATTAGAAAGAACACGCTCTCCACTGGATGAAACACGGGAAACATGGGAGGAAGAACTAGGGATGGAAATAGGGGACTCTGGGGCGAAATACTGAACACGGCAAATTCCACCTCATGCACAAGGCTCAGCCTCGTGCAGCTAAAAGTGGTGCACAGAGCGCACCTGACAAGAACCCGAATGAGCAGGTTAAAGTCATAGAGGTTTACAGCATGAAAACAGGCCCTGAGGCCCAACTTGGCCATGCTACCCAGTTTTTAACCACTAAACTAGTCACACAGTAGAGTGGTATAATCAAATCCAAATAAACTTAGATATACGGGATCGGACCACATATTGGCACTGACAGCGATGATTAGGGGAGAGATTATAGCCTACAAGGCACTTAAGGATAGGGAAGAGAGGGCAGCCAGGCAATAACTGATCAAAACTCCATCCTGGAGGTCGACAGAAGGTACTCCCAAGCCCCAACCGTAAAGCTTCTGGTGGCGAGGAAAAAGCTACAAATGGACTTTAACCTGCTGTCCACCAGAAAAGCAGTGCACCAACTCCGCCAGGCACAGGGAACCTTTTATGAACACGGAGAGAAAGCTAGCCACCTGTTGGCTCACCAGTTGAGAAAGCAGGTAGCCACGATGGAGATAGCGCAGGTGAAGGATAGCAGAGGTGAAGGATAGCAGAGGTGAAGGATAGCAGAGGTGAAGGATAGCAGAGGTGAAGGATAGCAGAGATAAAGGATAGCAGAGGTGAAGGATAGCAGAGGTGAAGGATAGCAGAGGTGAAGGATAGCAGAGGTGAAGGATAGCAGAGGTGAAGGATGGCAGAGGTGAAGGATAGCAGAGGTGAAGGATAGCAGAGATAAAGGATAGCAGAGGTGAAGGATAGCAGAGGTGGACTGGTAGCTGAACCAAAAAAGGTCAACAAAGCATTTGGGGCCTTCTACCAGGAACAGTGCACCTCTGAGACCCCCGATGGGGACTCGGGTATGAAATGGTTCCTTGATAGACTGGACATGCCTGTCGTGGAGGACGATAGATGGAAGGAGCTGGAAGCACCAACAGGAGTGGGAGAGGTCATGGAGAGCATCAGCTCCATGAAGGTGGGGAAGGCGTCGGGAACTGATGGGTTCCCAGCAGACTTTAAAAAATATATATTTCTGTTCACCTCCTTTTTCACATTTTCTTCCAAATTTACACCCAACAATAAACAATCAGTAACGAATGCAATGTCAATCCCCATATCAATAACAACGATCCCACTCTCCCACCAAACCCCAGACATAAGCTCGCATGTCAACATAAACAAATGACAAAAAGGAATCAGGAATCACCCATAGTCACCATTGACACATACAGTGCCCCCCTGTTATAACCTGTTTACCACTGGCTGGGGACTAATGGCAATCCCACAATCCTTAGGGAGTATGAGCTTCCCCAATGAGGGGGGCGGAGAAATCATCAGCAGAGTCCCTGCATAAATAGAGCTGGCCAGTATGGAACCAGCTAGAGAGGCGTGAGCAGCCAGAGAGTACTGCTGCTGTTGTATGTATATGTAATTGTAAATAAATGTTATTTCTTTCTATTCTACAACCCGTGCTGGATTCTTCGTGGCCCTCACAAAACTGGCGACGAGGGTTAGAGTGGATAGCTGTCTACGCTGCTGAAGCCACCTCCCTGGATTTTTGTTGGATACAGCTTTGAAGTTTTTTTTCTATTACACCATGCCTCTGTGAGGACGTTTGGATGTCTTTGATGCTGCGCTGGAAAGTTGGAACCAGTTCGCACAATGGATGCGTTACTATTTCCGGTCAAATAACATCACCGAAAATGAGCGCCAGGTGGTCATTTTGCTCACTGCCTGCGGCCCGCATACATTTGGGGTGATTAGGAGCCTTACGTACCCAGCTGCGCCGGACACCAAGACTTTTGATGAACTTGTGACCTTAGTGGGGCAACATTTTAACCCAACCCCGTCCACGATAGTCCAGCGTTACCAGTTTAATAATGCTGAGAGGACCCCAGGAGAATCCCTTGCAGAGTTTCTATCCAGACTGCGCAGGATTGCGGAGTACTGTGACTATGGTGAGACCTTGTCAGAAATGTTACACGACCGTTTGGTTTGCGGTATTAACAACGCGGCCACTCAGAGAAAGTTGTTAGCCGAGCCAACATTGACTTTTCAACAGGCCATTCAAATAGTATTGTCCCGAGAGAGCACAGAACGGGGAGTGCAGGAGCTACAGGGAATGGAAGTGCATGCCTTGGGACACAACCCCTTCCGTCCAAAAGCGTCTCTCTGCACCCCTGCGGTACCTCGGGCGGGGCGGGGTCTGGATCGACGCCAGTGGCCGCTGGACGTTCCTCCCCGAAGGGAGCCTTCTCCAGAACCGATGGATGAGGAGTCATGTCAGTTTCGGACTTGTGGGCGCCGACCCCATCGCGGACGGCGGTCCTGGGGGAACCAGAGGCGCCGTCATTCCGACAGAAACTGGGGCCAGCCCAGGGGCCGTATCTTCCATTTGGATGAACCTGCGGAGACTACTCCCGAGGACGTGGAGACGGAAGATGACTGCCTGCAGCTGCATTGTGTGGCAGCTCCCTGTGTGGCCCCCATTAAGGTGACAGTACGGGTCAATGGTCACCCGCTTGAGATGGAGTTGGACAGTGGCGCAGGGGTCTCCGTGATCGCCCAGAGAACATTCGCCCACATCAAGCAGGGTATACAGACCCTTGCATTAACTGATACACAGGCCAGGTTGGACATCAACACGGGGGAACCATTGGACATTGCAGGAACTACGATGACCCCTGTTGTTTATGGACGCCTGGAGGGGCGTTTCCCACTTATCGTGGTGCGCGGCCATGGGCCCAGCCTGTTGGGTCGGGACTGGTTGCGCCATTTGCAGCTGCAGTGGCAGCACATCCTCCAAACAGGTTCTGGAGGGTTGACGGAGGTACTAGGACGGTACCCAGACGTATTTCAGCTCGGTTTGTGGAAAATAAAAGGGGTTGTAGCCCATATCCAAGTCGAACCAGGAGCCACGCCATTCTATTTCCGGGCGCCTTATGTCTTGCTCGAGAAGGTAGAAGGGGAGCTCACTCGTTTGGAGTCCTTGGGTATTATCAAGCCCGTCCGTTTCGCTGACTGGGCAGCGCCAATTGTACCTGTAATGAAGCCAGATGCCACAGTTCGCTTGTGCGACGACTATAAACTTACAGTGAATACGGCTTCTTGGCTCGACCGATATCCAATGCCCCGCATAGAAGATCTCCATGCGAAGCTTGCAGGTGGACTCTCGTTCACGAGATTAGATATGAGTCACGCCTACCTACAGTTGGAGCTGGACCCAGCCTCCTGGCCATATGTAACTATTAATACACACCGGGGCCTGTATGAATATACACGGTTGCCCTTTGGGGTATCCTCTGCCTGCGCTATCTTTCAACGCATCATGGAGGGCATCTTGAGAGGTTTACCGCTTGTCGCTGTCTACTTAGACAACGTTTTGATTACAGGGACGTCGGAGCAGGAACATTTGGAAAATTTTGAGGCTGTCCTCAGATGCTTTTCAGAGGCTGGAGTCTGTTTACGTCATATAAAGTGAACCCTTCAGGCGAAGGAATTTGTCTCCCTAGGTTATCGGATGGACCGCGAAGGTTTGCACCCCGTCGCAGAGAAGGTGCGCGCGATTCAACAGGCCCGCGCCCCGACTGACACTTCACATCTTCATTCTTTTCTCGGAAACTATTACGGGAGGTTCCTCCCTAATCTGGCAACTATGCTGGCCCCGTTGCACCTTCTGCTAAAGAAGAATCACACCTGGGTTTGGGGTCAGCCGCAGGAACCGCTTTCCAGGGGGGTAAAACAACAATTGTCGTTGTCTGGGTTACTAACCCACTATGATCCTGGAAAGCCTTTGCTTATCACGTGTGATGCATCCCCGTATGGTATTTGGCCCGTCCTGTCCCACAAGATGGAGAATGGGACCGAGTGGCCGATAGCTTTCGCCTCCCGCAAATTGAGTGCAGCGGAAAAGAAGTACACGCAGATTGAGAAGGAGGGCCTGGCGGTGGTCTTTGCGGTGAATCGCTTCCACCAGGATGTGTATGGCCACCACTTCACTATCGTGACTGATCATAAGCCTCTGCTGGCACTTTTCCGAGAGGATAAGCCAGTACCGCCCATTGATTCCACACGGATCCAGCGCTGGGCTTTGTTGCTCGCTGCATACAAGTATTCTCTGGAGCATAAACCAGGGACCCAGATAGCGAATGCTGATGCCCTCCTTCGCCAGGGTCTTCGGTGGATTCCTTGGACTTTGGGGAGGAGGGATGTTATAACCTGCCTGCTTACCACTGGCTGGGGACTAATGGCAATCCCACAATCCTTAGGGAGTATGAGCTTCCCCAATGAGGGGGCCAGAGAAATCATTAGCAGAGTCCCTGTATAAATAGAGCTGGCCAGTATGGAACCAGCTAGAGAGGAGTGAGCAGCAAGAGAGTACTGCTGCTGCTGTTGTATATATATGTAATTGTAAATAAATGTTATTTTTTTCTATTCTACAACTCATGCTGGATTCTTTGTGGCCGCTCACAAACCCCCCCCCCCCCACCCCCCGCCAACCCTCCCAACCCACCCCCTCATGTTCGATGTAATCCAATTTTCAAAAGTGCATAATGAATAACGCCCATGAATTGTAGAACCCCTCCATCCTTTCCCTCAGTTCAAATTTGACCTTCTGAAGAGTCAAGAATTCCAACAGGTCCCCCTGCCACGCCAAGGCACAGGGTGGAGAAATCGATCTCCACCCTCACAGGATCTGCCTTCGGTCGATCAACGAGGCGACGGCCACGACATCTGCCTCCGTACCCGTTTCCAACCCCGACTGGTCTGACACCCCAAATATGGCCTCCTGAAGGCCTGGGTTCAGTTTCACGTGCACCACCTTAGAGATTACCCTACAAACCTCCTTCCAGTAATCCTCCAGCTTTGGACAGGACCAAAACATATGAACGTGGTGTCATGTGAGAGTAACTTTAAGAAATGGGTGTTTTTATAGAATAACTGTAGTGGGTGTACCTTTAGGAAATAGGTGTTTATTACTGCAGTAATGTCAGAGAGTGGATGGAGCTGGGCTGTCTGTCAACATTTTACTTTCGCTTTAGGCTTTTTGCTGCAGGGTGGGTTTGGTTTCATTTTAGTTTTGGAGAAGCTGCAATCACAGCAGGATGTGTGTGAATCTCTGCATGCTTATGAGTGTCTATTTGCTGATTTCAACGTGGTCACTGTTCTCAGTAGTGAAGTTAAGCCTGATGTCTTTCTGTAAAAAGGTGTTTTTAAGTCTTATGGATGTTAAAAGAAAAGCTTAAAGGATTACTTAGTGTTGTAGTCTTTGGGGGTTGTATTTGAATTAATGGTTGCTAAGATGTTCACTGTATGTTTTAAAAAGGTTAACTTGAGTTCATAGAATAAACATTGTTTTCCTTTAAAAAGTACTTTTCCATTTCTGCTGTACCACACCTGTAGACTGGGCTGTGTGCTCCCCATACCACAATTTATTAAAAGTTGTGGGTCAGGTGAACTCCATGATACACTTTGGGGTTCTCTAAACTCTGGCCCATAACAAATTGGGGGCTCATCCGGGATAAAAGTCAATCTATTGGATTGGCTTAGTGAACGTAAAGACAGTGAGGGGTGAGCATATTGTGGTTGTTTTTCAGGTGTGGTATTTTAGTTTAAGTAGGGAGTGTGTTGTGGACAATGGCTCTTTCAGAGGCTCTGAGGTTTTTAGGGGTGGAGACAGTCACACATAGTGCCTTACGGGCAGAGGCTAAAAGCAGACTGCTGGATTTGGCAAAAACATTGCAGTTAACATTACCTGACAAAATGCAAAAAGATGAGGTCGTTATGGCAGTGGCTTAGCATTTAAAGTTGCCTGAGATACAGTCTGACTCATTAGAAATGGCAAAGATCCAGTTGCAGATTAAGCAACTTGAACATGAAAAAGAATTAAAGCAGCTTGAATATGCAATGAGAGAAAAAGAAAGAGAAAGGGAGATACAGATCATAGAAAAAGAAAAGGAGAGAGAAGAAACAAAGCAAGAGATAGAGTGGAAAGGGAAAAAGAGAGCGAGTTTGAACTTCAGAAAATGGCTATGAAACATAACAATCAGTTAAAATTGGCAGACATAAAGGGAAACGCACAGCTGGATGATAGTGATGAGGATAGTGAGAAAGGGCATCATAGTCAAAGGCTTGGTGGGGATCTATTTAAATATGTCGAAGCATTGCCAAGGTTTGACGAGAAGGAGGTAGAAGCCTTTTTCATTTCATTTCAGAACATAGAACATTACAGCGCAGTACAGGCCCTTCGGCCCTCAATGTTGCGCCGACCTGTGAAACCACTCTAAAGCCCATCTACACTATTCCCTTATCGTCCATATGTCTATCCAATTACCATTTGAATACCCTTAGTGTTGGCGAGTCCACTACTGTTGCAGGCAGGGCATTCCACGCCCTTACTACTCTCTGAGTAAAGAACCTACCACTGACATCTGTCTTGTATCTATCTCCCCTCAACTTAAAGCTATGTCCCCTCGTGCTAGACATCACCATCCGAGGAAAAAGGCTCTCACTGTACACCCTTTCCAATCCTCTGATCATCTTGTATGCCTCAATTAAGTCACCTCTTAACCTTCTTCTCTCTAACGAAAACAGCGTCAAGTCCCTCAGCCTTTCCTCATAAGATCTTCCCTCCATACCAGGCAACATTCTGGTAAATCTCCTCTGCACCCTTTCCAATGCTTCCACATCCTTCCTATAATGTGGCGACCAGAATTGCACGCAATACTCCAAATGCGGCCGCACCAGAGTTTTGTACAGCTGCAACATGACCTCATGGCTCCTAAACTCAATCCCTCTACCAATAAAAGCTAACACACCATAAGCCTTCTTAACAACCCTCTCAACCTGGGTGGCAACTTTCAGGGATCTATGTACATGGACTCCGAGATCTCTCTGCTCATCCACACTGCCAAGTACTCATCCACATTAGCCCAGTACTCTGTCTTCCTGTTATTCCTT
This sequence comes from Scyliorhinus torazame, assembly GCF_047496885.1. NCBI lineage: Eukaryota > Metazoa > Chordata > Chondrichthyes > Carcharhiniformes > Scyliorhinidae > Scyliorhinus > Scyliorhinus torazame. The sequence continues at coordinate 221,447,430 of NC_092716.1, forward strand.
CCAAAATGAATCACCTCACACTTTTCTGCATTAAACTCCATTTGCCACCTCTCAGCCCAGCGCTGCAGCTTATCTATGTCCCTCTGTAACTTGTAGCATCCTTCCGCACTGTCCACAACTCCACCGACTTTAGTATCATCTGCAAATTTGCTCACCCATCCTTCTACGCCCTCCTGCAGGTCATTTATAAAAATGACAAACAGCAGTGGCCCCAAAACAGATCCTTGTGGTACACCACTAGTAACTAGACTCCAGTCTGAACATTTCCCATCAACCACCACCCTATGTCTTCTTCCAGCTAGCCAATTTCTGATCCAAACTTCTAAATGACCCTGAATCCCATGCCTCCATATTTTCTGCAGTAGCCTACCGTGGGGAACCTTATCAAACGCTTTACTGAAATCCATATACACCACATCAACTGCTTTACCCTCATCCACCTGTTTGGTCACCTTCGCAAAGAACTCAATAAGGTTTGTGAGGCACGACCTACCCTTCACAAAACCGTGTTGACTATCTCTAATCAAATTATTCCTTTCCAGATGATTATACATCCTATCTCTTATAAATCTTTCCAAGATTTTGCCCATAACAGAAGTAAGGCTCACTGGTCTATAGTTACCGGGGTTGTCTCTACTCCCCTTCTTGAACAAGGGGACAACATTTGCTATCCTCCAGTCTTCTGACACTATTCCTGTCGACAAAGATGACTTAAAGATCACTTAGCCAGGTGGCTAAACAAATGAAATGGCCACAGGACCTGTGGGTATTACTGATTCAAACAAAGCTGGTAGGTAGGGCTTGTGAAGCTACTGGAGGAGGTGTCTGGGATGTGTGAAGAGTGAAAAAAATCCATCTTAGGTGCATATGGACTGGTGCCTAAAGCCTACAGACAAAGGTTTAGTAAGTTAAGGAAAGAATTTGGTCAACTCAAATGGAGCTTTAAAGGCTCAAACAGAGTAATTTTGATAGATGGATAAGGGCTTTGAAAATAGACCAAATGTATGAAGAGCAGAGAAATTATACTTTTGGAGGAGTTTAAAAGTTCAATTCCTGATGTAGTGAGAATTCATGTGGAAGAGCAGAGGGTTAAAACTGCGGGATTAGCAGCATAAATGGCAGATGATTATGAATTAGTTCATAAATCAAAGCTTGGTTTCCAACATCAGTTTCAGCCTATGAGGGATAGAAACTGGGGACATGAGAAATACTCAAGTGGTAACGGTAACGGTGATCTGATGGGAGATAATAAGGAGAGTGTACCTCTGATTAAAAAAGAAATCCAGGAGGGTGGAAGAGAAATTAAAAGTTTCAAATGTTTTCACTGTAATAAACTAGGCCATGTAAAGTCATAGTGTTGGTAGTTGAAGAAAAGCACTGGGAAGGCTGATGTGGTAACACAAGATAAGACAGTGGGGTTTGTTAAAGTGGTAAAGGAAAGCCCAAGTGAAGCGAAGGAGGTGCAAAAGATTGTACAGCCTGATCAAGAGGTGATTGATAAGAAGGTGCCAGATCTCTTTAAAGAATTTACTTGTGTGGGTAAAGTTTACTCATGTGTATCAGGAGGAACAGGTAAAGAAGTCACAATTTTAAGAGATACGGGAGCTAGTCAATCTTTAATGGTGAGAGATGAGGAGTTATGTAGTTTGGGAAGAATGTTGCCAGAAAAGGTGGTAATATGTGGAATTCAGAGAGGAGTAGTGTTCCATTATATAAGGTAAGCTGGGAAAGTCCAGTGAAGAGTGGTGAAGTTGTAGTTGGAGTAATAGAGAAACTATCTTGTCCAGGAATACAGTTTATCTTGGGTAATGATATAGCTGGATCGCAGGTGGGAGTGATGCCTACTGTGGTTGATAAGCCAGTGGAAAATCAGACAACTGAAGTGTTGAAGGACGAATATCCTGGGATTTTTCCGGATTGTGTAGCAACAAGGTCGCAAAGTCACAGGTTAAGACAAGAGGAGAAATCAAAGAGTGAAGATGACGTTGAAGTGCAATTATCAGAAACGATTTTTGATCGGATGGTTGAAGAAGAACAAGAACAGGTGGAGGATGAGGTGGATATTTTTAGTTCAGGAAAATTGGCGGAGTTACAACAGAAAGATATAGAAATAAAACAGATGTATCAGAAATCATATACGGAAGAGGAATTTGAGTGTATACCAGAGTGTTATTACCGTAAAAGTGATGTCTTGATGAGAAAATGGAGGTGGATGAAAAGTGGGCAGAAGTTCATGAAGTAATATTGCCGGTAGGGTATAGAAAGGATGTGTTGCGAGTTGCACATGAAGTACCAGTGGGAAGTCATTTGGGAATAAGGAAAACTCAAGCTAACATACAAAAACATTTTTATTGGCCTGGACTACATAAAGATGCAGTTAAATTTTGTCAATCATGTCACACATGTCAAGTGATAGGGAAACCTCAAGCAGTGATAAAACCAGCGCCCTTAATACCCATTCCAACATTTGAGGAACCTTTCACAAGGGTCCTAATTGATTGCATAGGACCGCTTCCTAAAACGAAAAGTGGGAATCAATATCTTTTGACGATAATGGATGTGTCTACTAGGTTTCCAGAGGCCATTCCATTTACAGCTTAAAAGATTGTGGAGGAGTTACTTAAAGTCTTTACTAGATATGGACTACCCACAGAAATACAATCGGATCAAGGATCACATTTTACCTCGAGGTTATTCAAAGAAGTTATGGATAGCTGAGGAATAAAACAATTTAAATCAACTGCGTACCATCCAGAATCGCAGTTATCCAGAGGATCGGGATAAAGGAATTCCATTTGTACTGTTTGCAATTAGGGATGCAACCAAATTCAGTCCTTTTGAACTAATTTTTGGTCACGAGGTAAGAGGACCACTTAAATTGATTAAGGAAAAATTGGTGAGTGAGAAATCGGAAATTACATTTTTGGATTACGTGTCAAATTTTAGGGAACGATTAAATTGAGCAGGTGAATTGGCTAGACAACATTTAAAAGTTGCACAAAATTTAATGAAACGGGTAGCGGACAAGAAATCCGAAGTTCGTAGTTTTGCCAGTGGAGATAAAGTTTTAGTGTTGTTACCAGTGGCAGGTGAGCCTTTAAAAGCTAGGTTTTGTGGACCGTATCAGATTGAAAAGAAATTAAGTGAGGTGAATTATGTGGTAAAAACACCAGACAGAAGGAAGACTCACCGAGTGTGTCATGTGAATATGCTTAAAAGGTACGTTGAAACGGAAGAAGAGAAAAAGGAGGTTTTAATGATTCTAACCCAAAGTGACGAACCAAATCCAGATGGCTGTGAATTTGACATACCTCAAATTAAATATGAAAAGGAGGATGTTCTTAAAAATTGGGATAAATTGGTGAGTTACTGTAGTACCCTCAATAACGACGCAAGAGAGTAGAATGGTAAAGAAGGCTTTCATAAGCTGAGAACTAGCCTGATGCCGAGACGGGTGCTTACTGGGTGCCGCCTACAGAGCGGCCCCTTATGTATGACTCCCTGGTGGGCGGAGCCAGAGGCGGAGTCCCCCAGGATTCCAAGCCCGATCTTAAAGAAGACATCACTTTACATGATGATAAGGGTACAGTAACACAGTAACCATTCATCACATTCACCCCTGTTTTAAAAAAATGCAAAGTCCAGTGGGGGTGAAGTGGAATCACAAGTCTGTTCATTTCGGTGGCCTGATTGTCCTCGTTGACCTCCTCAGCTTGGGCGGTGGTGCGGCGGACACGGACGTCTTAGGTGAGGGTACATCTGGGAGCACGGTGGTCGGAGCTTTGATCCGGGTCGGAGTAGGGGGTCGGGGCGCAGGGTGGATAGCTGGGGCTGGGGGGTGACAATGCTGGCGGGGAGTGTGGAGGGGGGGCGCTAGGGGGCACGTGCGGTCGGTGTCCACCGATGGAGAGGGGAACCAGGGGAGGGCATCAATTGGTGCCAGGTCCCACAGAGAAACCGTGAGAGTCTGTAGTGGGGGAACCAGTGGGTGCCAGATCCCGGAGGGAAACCGTGTCTTGCCTGCCGTCGGGGTACTCGACGTAGGCGTATCGGGGGTTCGCATGTAGTAGTCGGACCCTCTCGACCAGAGGGGTCTGTTTTATGGCTCCTCGCGTGCCTCCGAAGAAAAACAGGCCCCGGAGTCGTCAGCCAAGGTGGAAGCGAAACCCCGGAGGTGGACATCCTGGGGAAGACAAACAAGCGGTTGTGAGGGGTCTCATTCGTGGCCATGCAGAGGAGCGACCTAATGGAGTGTAGGGCATCGTGTAGGACCTCCTGCCAGCGGGTGGTTGGGAGACTTCTCAACCGTAGGGCCAGGAGGACAGCCTTCCAAACTGTCGCGTTCTCCCTCTCCACCTGCCTGATTCCCCACGGATTATAACTGGTCGTTCTGCTCGAGGCGATGCCCTTGTTGAGCAGATACTGACGCAGCTCATCGCTCATGAACGTTGTACCCCGGTCGCTGTGGATATAAGCGGGGAAACCAAACAGGGTGAAGATGCTGTACAGTCCCATAATCACGGTGGCCGAGGTCATGTCGGGACAGGGGACGGCGAATGGGAAGCGGGAGAACTCGTCGATGACGGTTAGGAAGTAGGTATTGCAGTTGGTGGACTGGAGGGGACCTTTGAAGTCCACACTTCGTCGCTCAAAGGGCCCCGAGGCCTTTTCGAGGCGAGCCTTGTCTGGCCGGTAGAAGTGCGGTCAGATCCGCGCAGATCTGGCAAGCCCTGGTCATGGCCTCGACCTCCTTCGTGGAGTAAGGTAGGTTGCGGGACTTGATAAAATGGACGAGCCGGGTAACCCCCGGGTGACAGAGGTCATTGTGGATGGCTTGCAGGAGGTTCTCCTGCGCGTTGGTGCACGTGCCGCGGGACAGGGCATCTGGGGGCTTGTTGAGCTCCCCTGGACGATACTTGATATCGTACGTGTAGATGGAGAGTTCGATCCTCCACGTCAAGATTTTATCATTTTTAATTTTGCTCCGTTGTGCGTTATCAAACATGAAGGCTATCGATCGTTGGTCGGTAATGAGGGTGAACCTCCTGCCGGCTAGGTAGTGCCTCCAGTGCCGCACGGCCTTCACAATGGCTTGTGCCTCCTTTTCGACTGCAGAGTGCCAAATCTCGGAGGTGGTGAGGGTCCGGGAGAAGAAAGCTACTGGCCTGCCTGCCTGGTTGAGGGGAGCAGCCAGGGTGATGCCTGACACATCGCTCTCTACCTGGAAAGGGATGGTTTCATCCACCGCGTGCATAGTGGCCTTGATGATGTCGGCCTTGATACAGCTGAAGGCCGACCGGGCCTCAGCCGTCAGGGGAAATGCCATGGTCTTTATGAGTGAGCAGGCTTTGTCCGCATATTTGGGGACCCACTGGGCGTAATAGGAGAAAAGCCCCAAGCACCGTTTGAGGGTTGAGGCTACGGGGGAGGGGAAGTTCCTTAAGGGGGCACCTGCGGTCGGGACCGGGACCTAGGACCCCGTTTTCCACGACGTAGCCGATGATGGCTAGTCGGGTTGTGTGAAAAACGCATTTTCCCTTGTGATAGGTCAGGTTGAGGGCTCGGGCGGTCTGGAGGAACTTTTCAAGGTTCGCGTCATGGTCCTGCTGGTCATGGCCGCAGATGGTGACATTGTCCAAGTACGGGTATGTAGCCCGCAAGCTGTACTTGTCCACCATTTGGTCCATCGCCCTCTGGAAGACGGAGACATTTGTGACGCCAAAGGGGACCCTGAGGAAGTGGAAGAGCCGGCCGGCTGCTTCGAAAGCAGTATACGGGTGGTCTTTCGGACGGATAGGGAGCTGGTGGTAGGCGGATTTGAGATCGACAGTGAAAAATACCCGGCAATCCGATTGACCATTTCTGCTATGCGAGGAAGGGGGGACGCATCGAGCTGCATGAAGCGGTTTATAGTCTGGCTATAGTCCATGACCATCCGTTTCTTTTCCGCGGACCGTACTTCCACCACTTGTACTCTCCAGGGGCTGTTGCTAGCCTCGATGACCCCCTCTCCCAGTAAACGCTGGACCTCTGATTTGATAAAAGTCATGTCTTGGGCACTGTACCGCCGGCTCCTGGTAGCGATGGGCTTACAGTCGGGAGTGAGGTTCGCGAATAGAGAGGGGGGTGCGTCTTTCACTGTCGCAAGGCTGCATACCGTGAGGGAGGAGAAGGGTCTGCCGAACTTCAGTGTCAGGCTTCGGTGACTGCATTGGAAATCCAGCCCGAGCAGCAGGGGGAGGCAGAGGTGAGGGAGGATATAAAGTTTGAAATGAGCATATTCGGCGCCCTGTATCGAGAGGTCCGCAATACAATACCCCTTGATTTGGACTGAGTGGGACCCGGAGGCGAGGGCTATGGTTTGGGACGTGGGATGGGTGCGCAAGGAGCAGCGCCTTACCGTTTCTGGGTGGATAAAGCTCTCCGTGCTCCCGGAGTTGAAGAGGCAGGGAGTGTCGCGCCCGTTGACCTGGACCGGCATCATGGAATTCTGCAAGTGCTTTGGCCGCGTTTGGTCGAGGGTTATTGCTCCCAGTTGCGGGTAGTCCGAGTCCTCAGCCGAGTCGGATTCACAAAATGGCCACCACCGTCGGTCGCACCTGTCGGGTCGAGAAGATGGCCGCTGCCAAGATGGCCGCACCCATGATTCGCACGAGGCAGATGGCACGTCAGAAGGAGGCGTGTCCGGTCAGTGCGCAGCCATGTTGCGAGGCATGCGGGCCTGTGAGCCTGATTTTCGGGCCTGGTGATCTTTTTGTTTCTGGGCCTTGGGCCTGGGCAGGCAGACCCTGGCGAAATTCCCCTTCTTCCCTCAGTCACTGCAGGTGGCGGAGCAGGCTGGGCAGCGTGGAAGTGGGTGCTGGCCCTGCCCACAGAAATAGCACGGTGTGCCCCCAGTCTGGGCGTATCGCCGCGAGGCCCGTAGCGTGGCCGAGTCTGGGGACGTCCGAGGGGGGCTCGCAGGGTCCGCGGGGTACGTGTCTAAATTGTGGCGGGCCACTTCCAGCGAGGTGGCGAGCATTACCATGTCCTAGAGGTCTTTTGCTCCATTTTCGAGGAGTCGCTGCTGGATATAGGTCGAATGGATGCCGGACACAAAAGCGTCTCGGATGTGCAGGTTCATATGGACTTACCCCGTCACATCCTGATGATTGCAGTTCCTGGCGAGCGCGGTGAGCTTTTCCACAAATTCGTCTAGCGTTTCCCTTGAGCGCTGCTGGCAGGTGGAGAGCAGATGCCGGGCATGTACTTCGTTTATGGGTTTGACGAACCACTTGTGTAGGATCTTGACCACTACTTACTCGTCGTAAGTAGTCGCCTTCTCGATCATGGCAGAGATTCTGTGACCCACCCGGGCGTGGAGTAGGCGCAGCTTGCGTGGCCCTAGGACAGGAGTCTCCGAGGAGTCCAGGTAGGCCTCGAAGCAGCGGAGGCAGTATTTAAAAATTTATTTTGCCTCCAGTGTCCGTGCTTCCAGGTTGAGGTTCTCTGGCTTGAGACATGCGTCCATCCTAACGTAGTTCAGCTTATTAAATTGTAGTACCCTCAATAATGACGCAAGAGAGTAGAATGGTGAAGAAGGTTTTAATAAGCTGAGAACTAGCCTGATGCCGAGACGGGTGCTTACTGGGTGCTGCCTACAGAGCGACCCCTTATATACAACTCCCTGGTGGGTGGAGCCAGAGGAGGAGTCCCCAGGGTTCCAAGCCCAGTCTTAAAGGGGACATCACCTTACATGATGATAAGGGTACAGTAACACAGTAACCATTCATCACAGTTACCTTCCAGAGGAAAAACGAACTGACCTGAAAGAGTTATTGATATCACGTGGGCAAGTTTGTAGAGATAAATTTGGAAGTACCAAAAAGGCTATACATGATGTAGGTGTGGGAAATGCTGTTCCAATCGAATAACATCCATATAGACTTAACCCTTTAAAATTGGCACAGGTTAACAAAGAGATGGAGAGTATGCTTAAAATTGGCATAATTGAAGTGGGTTGCAGCCATTGGAGCTCACCCATAGTGATGGTACCTAAACGAGACGGTACCCAATGGTTGTGGTGTGGACTATAGAAAGGTTAATACATTTACAAGAACGGACTCTTATCCTATCCCACGTTTGGAGGATTGCATTGAGAAAGTGGGAGAATTGCATTGAGAAAGTGGGACAATCAACTTTTATTTCCAAACTGGATTTACTTAAAGGGCAGGTACCTTTATCCAAAAGGGCAAAGCGGTTTTCAGCTTTTGTGACTCCAGATGGTATATACCAATTCAAAGTTATGCCATTTGGCATGAAAAACGCTCCAGCCACATTTCAACAGTTAACTAACAAAGTCGTTTCAGGATTACCCAATTGTGCGGTATACATCGACGATCTGGTAATTTTCAGCCAGACATGGAAAGGACATTGAAAACATCTTTTGGGTAATGAACCAGGCCAGGTGTTGGATTTGGAGGTAGGAGAGCACTTTGGGGACAGTGACCACAATTCGGTGACGTTTACGTTAATGATGGAAAGGGATAAGTATACACCGCAGGGCAAGAGTTATAGCTGGGGGAAGGGCAATTATGATGCCATTAGATGTGACTTGGGGGGGATAAGGTGGAGAAGTAGGCTGCAAGTGTTGGGCACACTGGATAAGTGGGGCTTGTTCAAGGATCAGCTACTACGTGTTCTTGATAAGTATGTACCGGTCAGGCAGGGAGGAAGGCGTCGAGCGAGGGAACCGTGGTTTACCAAAGAAGTGGAATCTCTTGTTAAGAGGAAGAAGGAGGCCTATGTGAAGATGAGGTGTGAAGTTTCAGTTGGGGCGATGGATAGTTACAAGGTAGCGAGGAAGGATCTAAAGAGAGAGCTAAGACGAGCAAGGAGGGGACATGAGAAGTGTTTAGCAGGTAGGATCAAGGAAAACCCAAAAGCTTTCTATAGGTATGTCAGGAATAAGTGAATGACTAGGGAAAGAGTAGGACCAGTCAAGGACAGGGATGGGAAGTTGTGTGTGGTGTCTGAAGAGATAGGCGAGATACTAAATGAATATTTTTCGTCAGTATTCACTCAGGAAAAAGATAATGTTGTGGAGGAGAATGCTGAGACCCAGGCTAATAGAATAGATGGCATTGAGGTACGTAGGGAAGAGGTGTTGGCAATTCTGGACAGGCTGAAAATAGATAAGTCCCCGGGTCCTGATGGGATTTATCCTAGGATTCTCTGGGAGGCCAGGGAAGAGATTGCTGGACCTTTGGCTTTGATTTTTATGTCATCATTGGCTACAGGAATAGTGCCAGAGGACTGGAGGATAGCAAATGTGGTCCCTTTGTTCAAAAAGGGGAGCAGAGACAACCCCGGCAACTATAGACCGGTGAGCCTCACGTCTGTAGTGGGTAAAGTCTTGGAAGGGATTATAAGAGACAAGATTTATAATCATCTAGATAGGAATAATATGATCAGGGATAGTCAGCATGGCTTTGTGAAGGGTAGGTCATGCCTCACAAACCTTATCGAGTTCTTTGAGAAGGTGACTGAACAGGTAGACGAGGGTAGAGCAGTTGATGTGGTGTATATGGATTTCAGCAAAGCGTTTGATAAGGTTCCCCACGGTAGGCTATTGCAGAAAATACGGAGGCTGGGGATTGAGGGTGATTTAGAGATGTGGATCAGAAATTGGCTAGCTGAAAGAAGACAGAGGGTGGTGGTTGATGGGAAATGTTCAGAATGGAGTTCAGTTACAAGTGGAGTACCACAAGGATCTGTTCTGGGGCCGTTGCTGTTCGTCATTTTTATCAATGACCTAGAGGAAGGCGCAGAAGGGTGGGTGAGTAAATTTGCAGACGATACTAAAGTCGGTGGTGTTGTCGATAGTGTGGAAGGATGTAGCAGGTTACAGAGGGATATAGATAAGCTGCAGAGCTGGGCTGAGAGGTGGCAAATGGAGTTTAATGTAGAGAAGTGTGAGGTGATTCACTTTGGAAGGAATAACAGGAATGCGGAATATTTGGCGAATGGTAAAGTTCTTGGAAGTGTGGATGAGCAGAGGGATCTAGGTGTCCATGTACATAGATCCCTGAAAGTTGCCACCCAGGTTGATAGGGTTGTGAAGAAGGCCTATGGAGTGTTGGCCTTTATTGGTAGAGGGATTGAGTTCCGGAGTCAGGAGGTCATGTTGCAGCTGTACAGAACTCTGGTACGGCCGCATTTGGAGTATTGCGTACAGTTCTGGTCACCGCATTATAGGAAGGACGTGGAGGCTTTGGAGCGGGTGCAGAGGAGATTTACCAGGATGTTGCCTGGTATGGAGGGAAAATCTTATGAGGAAAGGCTGATGGACTTGAGGTTGTTTTCGTTGGAGAGAAGAAGGTTAAGAGGAGACTTAATAGAGGCATACAAAATGATCAGGGGGTTAGATAGGGTGGACAGTGAGAGCCTTCTCCCGTGGATGGAAATGGCTGGCACGAGGGGACATAGCTTTAAACTGAGGGGTAATAGATATAGGACAGAGGTCAGAGGTAGGTTCTTTACGCAAAGAGTAGTGATGCCGTGGAATGCCCTACCTGCTACAGTAGTGAACTCGCCAACATTGAGGGCATTTAAAAGTTTATTGGATAAACATATGGATGATAATGGCATAGTGTAGGTTAGATGGCTTTTGTTTAGGTGCAACATCGTGGGCCGAAGGGCCTGTACTGCGCTGTATCGTTCTATGTTCTATCTGATGGAGACACTAAAAGATTTGTTTCTGAGGGGTCGGTTTGCAGGATTGAAGGAGCTGGAAGCGAAGTATGGGCTGGAGCAGGGGGAAATGTTGAGCTACATGCAGGTTCGAGATTTTGCCAGAAAGGAGATACAGAGCTTCCCGGTGGAGCAGGCCTCCACATTGCTGGAGGAGGTGCTGACGACAGGGGGACTGGAGAAGCGGATAGTGTCGGCGGTTTATGGAGCTATTTTGGAAGAGGAGAAGGCACCACTGGAAGGGATCAAAGCAAAGTGGGAGGAAGAGTTGGGAGAGGATATGGAGGAGGTTTTCTGGTGTGAGGTGCTCCGGAGAGTGAATGCCTCCACCTCGTGCGCAAGGTTGGGGCTGATACAGCTGAAGGTGGTTATACAGAGCACACCTCATGAGGGCGAGGATGAGCCAATTCTTTGAAGGAGTAGATGATGTGTGTGAACGTTGCCGGGTGGGCCCCGCTAATCATGTTCATATGTTTTGGTCCTGTCCAAAGCTAAAGTAGAGGATTACTGGAAGGAGGTTTTTAGGGTAATTTCTAAAGTGGTGCACGTGCAACTGGGAGGCCATATTCGGGATGCTGGACCAGCCAGGGTTGGAAATGGGTGCGGAGGCAGATGCTGTAGTCTTCGCCTCGTTGATCGCCCGAAGGCGGATCCTGATAGGTTGGAGAGCAACCTCTCCACCCTGTGCCCTCACGTGGCGGGGGGACCTGTTGGAATTCTTGACTCTTGAGAAGGATGGAGCGGTTCTACAATTCATGGGCATTATTCATTATGCACTTTCAATAACTGGATAACATCGAACATTAGTTGGGGCGGGTGGGTGGGAGGGTTGGGGGGAGGGGGCTGTGTCTGTTAATGGCGTCTATGGGTGATCCCTAATTCCTTTTTGTCATTTGTTTGTGTGAACATGCGGGCTAATGTTTGGGGTTTAGTGGGAGGATGGGATCGTTGTTATTGATATGGGGATTGACATATTTGTTACTGATTATTGTCTTGTTGGTGGGTGTAAATTTGGGAGAAAATGTAAAAACAGAGAATAAAAAATATTTTACAAAAAAAACATCTGATGGAGTTATTTGATCGACTTCAGGAAGCGGGTTTGCTGATAAACCTAGTCAAAAGTGAATTTGGAAAAGCCCAAGTCACTTTCCTTGGCCATACAATTGGACAGGGTTGAATGGTCACACGGGATGTGAAACCAACAGTTATTGAGGAGTTTCCGATACCCTCAACACGAAGGGAAATAATGCGATTTCTTGACATGAGTGGATTTAATCGAACATATGTGAAAAATTTTGTAGCGTGATTGCTCCACTGATGGACTTGCTGAAAAAACGTCGAAAATTTCAGTGGACAGCGGATTTTCAACAGGCATTTGACTGCCTGAAAGCTTTGGTAACCAATGCTCCTGTGTTGGAGAATTACAAGGGACTCTGTGATCAGATTGAACTAAAGTATCTGACTTTAAAGAAAAATGCTGAGGCGTAGAGAAATGGATTGTTCGTGCAAAGACCTTCTTGTTCAAAGAGATGTCAATCGAGAAGGATTCCAGTGGGAGAAAGAAGAACAAAAATGGACTATATTATTATACCTGTTTGCGTGTGTTATTTTTTGAAACGAAAAAGTGTATTTACTGTGTGCATTGCTTAAAGGATAGTGAAAAGGTGAAAAATTAAACCATCTTGAAGTTGATGGTTTTTTTTTTTTGGGGGGAGGTGTCATGTGAGAGTACCTGTAAGAAATGAGTGTTTTATAGAATAACTATAGTGGGTGTACCTTTAAGAAATGGGTGTTTATTACTGCAGTGATGTCAAAGAGTGGGTGGAGCTGGGCTGTCTGCCAACTTTTTAATTTTGCTTTAGGCTTTTTGCTGCAGGGTGTGTTTGTTTCATTTTAGTTCTGGAGAAGATGCAATCACAGCAGGATGTGTATGAATCTCTGCAAGCTTATGAGAGTCCATTTGCTGATTTCAATGAGGTAATTGTTCTTAGTTGTGAAGTTAAGCCTGATGTCTTTCTGTAAAGAGGTGTTTTTAAGTCTTATGGATGTAAAAAGAAAATTTAAAGGATGACTTAGTGTTGTAGTCTTTGGGGGTTGTATTTGAATTAATGGTTGCTAAGATGTTCACTGTATGTTTTAAAAAGGTTAACTTGAGTTCATAGAATAAACGTTGTTTTGCTTTTAAAAATACTTTTCCATTTCTGCTGTACCACACCTGTAGAATGGGCCATGTGCTCCCCGTACCACAATCTATTAAAAGTTGTGGGTCAGGTGAACTCCATGATACACTTTGGGGTTCTCTAAACCCTGGCCCATAACAGTAGTTTGCCCCCCCCCCCGCCCCGGCAACGTTCACACACATCTTCTACCTGCTTTAGGACAGCACGGTCGCACAAGTGGCGAGCATTGTGGCTTCACAGGGCCAGGGCCCCAGGTTCGATTCCCTGCTGGGTCACTGTCTGTGCGGAGTCTGTGTAGGTTTCCTCCGTGTGCTCCGGTTTCCTCCCACAGTCCAAAGATGTGCAAGTTAGGTGGATTGGCCATGATAAATTACCCTTAGTGTCCAAAAAAGGTTAGGAGGGGTTATTGGGTTACGGGAATAGGGTGGAAGTGAGGGCTTAAGTGGGGTGGTGCAGACTCGATGGGCCGAATGGCCTCCTTCTGCACTGTATGTTCTATGTTCAAAGAGCCGGCTCATCCTTGCCCTTGTAAGGTGTGCTCTATGTACCACCTTCAGCTGTATCAGTCCCAACCTTGTACATGAGGTGGAGGCCTCCGGAGCATCTCACACCAGAACTCCTCCTCCATACCCTCTCCCAACTCTTCCTCCCTTTGCCTTGATCCCTTCCAGCGGTGCCTTCTCCTCTTCCAAAATAGCCCCGTAAGACACCGATACTACTCCCTTCTCCAGTCCCCCTGTCGTCAGCACCTCCTCCAGCAATGTGGAAGCTGGCTCCACTGGGAAGCTCTATATCTGCTTTCTGGCAAAATCTCGAACCTGCATGTAACTAAATATTTCCCCCTGCTCCAGCCCATACTTCGCTCAATGCTCCTTCAATCCTGCAAACCGACCCCCAAGAAACAAATCTTTTAGTGTCCTAATTCCTTTCTCCTCCCATCTCCAAACATTTCCATCCCACTTCCCTGGCTCAAATCAATGGTTCCCCCGAATCGGCATTTCCCTTGACCCTGCCCAAAACCCGAAGTGCTGGCGAAACTGCCTCCAAATTCTCAACAAAGCTATTACTACCTGACTCCCCGAGTATCTCCCTGGGGCCGCCTGGAGCGGTGCTGTTGCTAGCGCCTTTAATCCTGACCCCAACACAAACTCTCCTCCATTCTGACCCATTGGGAGTCAACCCCTCTGACCCAGCTCCGTACCTTCTCCACATTCGCCACCCAGTAATAATACACCAGGTTCGGAAGACCAAAGCCCCCTGCCTGCCTTCCCCTCTGTAATAGTACCTTTCTAATTCTGGCCACCTTCCCTCCCCATAGGAAGAAGCTAATCATCCCTTCAATCTCTCCAAAAAATGCCTTTGGCAGGAAAATTGGCAGGCATTGGAAAAAAACCAGGAATCGCGGCAACACATTCATTTTTTAAAAATAAATTTTTTTATCCATTGCTTTATCAGAGTTACAAAGCCAGAGCTCAGAGTGTGGACAGGGGTGAACCTCTAATCCAGCTCCTTGCCTGCTCCAAAAACCAATTCAAATTGAATCCAATTGATGATCTCCACAAGAGAGACATACCAGATCCAGGCATTACACCTGATCCCACACTCATCTTAGCCAAAAGGCCAAGCAGTGGTATGCTTGATCTTACCACCTTGCCAGATCAGCTTTCACCCTCCCCACCAAACTAGAAATGTTGTACCTAAGGAGCCTCCCCCACAATCCCGAGCAACCTGCACCCCCAGGTATCTAAAGTGAGTTCCTGCCCTACGGAATGGCAGCCCCTCCCACCCCTGCCCCCACCCCCGACTGAGACACCACAAAATATTCACCCTTGTCTAAATTTAATTTGTACCCAGAGAAGGACCCAAAGCAGCTCCAGTATTCCCCTATTGACACACTCGGTTCCGACACGTATAATAACAAGTCATCAGCATATAAGGACACCCTATGCTCTATTCCCCCAGCACTATCCCTTTCCAGACCCCCGAACTTCTTAACGCGATGGCCAATGGCTCAATCGCGAGTGCAAACAGCAGGGGGACATAGGACATCCCTGCCACGGCGGACTTCTATAAAATATTTGCACCAGCTCTGGCCCCGCACTTACGGGAGATGTTCGCAGACTCGCTAGCAAGGAGCTCCCTGCCTCCTGCGCCAAACACAGACCACCATATCGCTGATACCCAAGAAAGACAAAGACCCGATGGAATGCAGATCATATAGACCCATTTCGCTGCTTAACGTAAATGTGAAAATATAAGTGAGTCCTGGCCAAGGGACTGGAAGACTGTATCGGAAGTGGTCGCAGAGGACCAGATGGGCTTTGTCAAGGGTAGACAGCTAACTGCGAACATCAGGACCAGAGGGGCTGGTTTAGCACAGGGCTAAATCGCTGGCTTTGAAAGCAGATCAAGGCAGGCCAGCAACACGGTTCAATTCCCGTACCAGCCTCCCCGAACAGGTGCTGGAATGTGGCGACTGGGGGCTTTTCACAGTAACTTCATTTGAAGCCTACCTGTGACAATAAGCGATTTTCATTTCATTTCAGATGGCTGTTGAATTTGATACTAACCCCATCCGGGGAGTGAACATTAGAGGTTATCGACTCCTTGGACACAGAGAAGGCCTTCGACAGAGTCGAATGGAAGTATCTCATAGAAATACTGGAGCGGTTTAGGCTAGGGAAGGTTTCACTGGGTGAAACTCCTGTACAACGCCCCCAAGGTGAATGTTCAGACCACCACCACCAGCTCTGAATACTTCCAGTTGCACAGCGGCACCAGACAGGGATGCCCGCTGTCCCCGCTGCTGTTCGCCCTGTCAATTAAACCCCTGGTGATTGCTCTGCGAGAGTCAAAAGACTGGAAGAATATCCAAACAGGAGGCAGAGAGCACAGAGTCTCACTCTATGCACATGACCTGCTCCTCTACATCTCAGACCCGCGGAACGACTTGAAGGAAATCATGAAGCTCCTGGAAGTGTTCGAGGCTTCTTGGGCTACAAACTCAACCTGGGCAAGAGCGAGGTATTCCCAGTGAACCCGAACAGGGGAGGGGCGGAGCTCGAGGGCCGACCATTCAAACTAACCCAAAACAAATTCTGCTCGCTGGTGATTCAAATAGCCCACGACTGGACAGGGATCCATAAATGGAATTTGGCCAGTCTGGCTGAGGATGTTAAAACGGACCTACAGAGATGGTACATGTTGGTAATAACATTTTTTTTAAAAAGGGAGGGCAAGGAGGACCACACAGAGCAGACAGGAACATGGGGGGCGGGAGGAGGGGATAGCGAGGGAGAAACCCAGGGAAACATCAGGAGGTGACACAGGAAAAGACCAAGGAGAGGGAGAGGGCCAGAGCCCCCTCCCACAATAAAGGGGTAACAGTAACAAATCCAAAATCACAGGGCCCCCAGTCGCCACATTCCAGCACCTGTTCGGGGAGGCTGGTACGGGAATTAAACCGTGCTGCTGGCATGCCTTGACCTGCTTTCAAAGCCAGCGATTTAGCCCTGTGCTAAGACAGCATCTACAACAGAAGGGCCCAAGATGGAGACTGAACAACAAAATAAAAGGGGGGGGGCAGGCCGATTAAAGGGCAAATTTTACATACAAACTGTCTTGCTCACAGATTGTATAGTGTACAGATGTAAAATTTTAACAAAAGTATTTTAAATTAAAATAACAAAAAGGACACGTGTGTGTGTGTCGGGGGGGGGGGGGGGGCTGGTTAGGGTCTTGGAAGTTATTTCCAATGTGTGACTTTTGTAAATTGTCTGCACAAACGTGTTTATTTTGTGTTGTATAAAATGAAATACCTGAATAAAAACATCTTTTAAAAAAAAGGAAATCAGATGTGCAGACCTGGCATTTCTTTTACCCCCTCCCAAAAAAAAACAAAATTGGAGAAAACACCAATGCAGCGAATTGGGGGGGGGGGGGGGGGGGAATTGATGTGCGCTGGCCTGGGATGTGGCAGGGTAGCAGGTTGTGGATTTGCAGAGTGAGTGAGTGAGAGGCAGGCAGTCCCTGGCTGTGTGACGTGGCTGCGAGGAAGGCGTTTGCGCTCCTGCTGGTCGCGCTCGGCCTCCGTCGCCGCTGGGTCCGCACTTCCACGTCAGCCGGTTGCGGGAGCGACAGGAAGACCGAGCGAGAGAGACCGAGCCAGCGGCACCGCCGCCACTGCTGCTGACCGGGACACGGCCTCCGAACTTCGCTGCCTTCCCTCGGACACCAGGTGCGGTATAACCCTCCCCTCTCCCAGCGCCCGGTGAGCAGAGGCTGTCAGCTCGCGGCCCGAGGCCTAGGAGACAATCCCGGCCTCACACCGCTCCAGGAGCCGGAGATCTCCCTGAAACCACCACCGGGAGTGGACTTGCTCTCAGTGCAGCCGCTGTTTGGCATCGGGCTGCAGTTAAACCGATTTAAATGACAAATAGCTCTCGAGAAGCCGATGCATTTAAAAATATTAACTTGATACCTAAAGCAGCCCAATATTCCCACGACACTGAGTGGGTCCAGCTTTGAGCTTCGCTCGCTCCTTATGAGCATTTGAAAAATGGGTTTTGCAAATCCAGTGACTTTTTAATCAAGTAAAACTTGCTTTGCTCTCCAAAGTGACAAGTGGTCAATATGGCCAGGTGAGCTGTTAAGGAATCTGCCTTGGGGACGAAGCCGGAGAAAACTTGTTGCATTAAATATGATGGGGAAGGGGCTTATTTCTGCAAGTTATTTTTGTGAACTTTGCCAGCAAGTTGTGCACAAGATAGTACTGGCCAGAACAGCCCATCTTTCTTTCATTCATTGTTGTTGCATGCATTTTTAAAATTGAATTATAATTTTTCTCCACTGTTCGAAGGATTCCATCTCTAACCAATAAGAGTGTTGATCTTCGGGACTTGAGTCTCCTAATCTTTTAACATTTCCAAATTGGTTGCTTTTCTGAATCTCTTCACATTCCTCCTTTCAAGACTGAAATCCTGGTACTTCCTTGTAATTCAGATCTCCTTAATGAGCAAAACAACAGTATATGATACTTAATATAAACATGAAGTGGAAAATCAGGAACACACATTCTCCATGAATGACATGGATTAGTGTCACTTCTTTTTGCTGAATATCTCCTTTGTGTCTTGGTAATGAGAGCTGGGTCTGATCAAACAGCTGACAGTTAGATCATGACTTCCTCTGATTTGTACCTACAGTACTTCACATTTTATTGGCCTTTAGATTAAACTTTGCATTTGATTGGCCATGTTGGGTATCAGCTCCATGAAGAATCCTTGGTCACATTCAGCTTTTGTGTCATTCATGGAGAATGTGTGTTCCTGATTTTCCATTTCATGTTTATATTAAGTATCATATACCGTTATTTTGCTCATTTGGATATTTTGTGTCACTCATTTTGTCATTTCTGAGCTGCTTCCCCTGATTTTGCTGTCCCTTCTAATTTAACATTTGCAAATGTGAGCAATGTACATTGAAATGCTGGATCTAAATCTTGTCAACCAATAATCAAGTCCTCTTCTTACATTGGCTTCAAATTATACCATTCATTTAAATATACTGTATATTTTGACAATGTGGACAAATCCTTATTCCTCAACTGTCAATAGAATATTTAAATAGCTAGTACTAAATTTCATTTGCTTCTGTCAATAGAATATTGACTAGCAAATGAAATTTAGTACTAGCTATTTAAATATCAGATGAAACTGCATTGATGCAAAATAGCTGAAAAGAATTACATTTCATAAATGTAAAATATTGTGAATTTAACAAACTACTTGTATGAATATAATGTGCTTGGTGAGTCCAACATTTAACATTTATTGTGGTATCAGTTGCTTTTAGCATGAGATGCCCTTTTTGAAATTAGATAGAAACAGAATCCAAGCTGTTTTGAACACGTGGCTACAGGGATGGTGCAGGAGGGAGGGTTTCAGATTTCTGGATAATTGGGGCTCATTCTGGGGTCGGTGGGACCTCTACAAACGGGATGGTCTGCACCTGGACCAGAGGGGTACCAATATTCTGGGGGGGGGGGGGGGGGGGGATTTGCTAATGCTCTTCGGGAAGGTTTAAACTAGTTCAGCAGGGGCTTGGGAACCTGAATTGTAGCTCCAGTATACAGGAGGTTGAGAGTACTGAGGTCATGAGGAGGGTTTCAAAGTTGCAGGAGTGTACCGGAAGGCAGGAAGGTGGTTTAAAGTGTGTCTTCTTCAATGCCAGGAGCATCCGGAATAAGGTGGGTGAACTTGCGGCATGGGTTGGTACCTGGGACTTCAATGTTGTGGCCATTTTGAAGACATGGATAGAGCAGAGACAGGAATGGTTGTTGCAGGTGCCGGGATTTAGATATTTCAGGAAGCTCAGGGAAGGTGGTAAAAGAGGGGGGAGGGGTTGCATTGTTAGTCAAGGACAGTATTACGGTGGCAGAAAGGACGTTTGATGAGGACTCGTCTACTGAGGTAGTATGGGCTAAGGTTAGAAACAGGAAAGGAGAGGGTTTTCTATAGGCCTCCGAAAAGTTCCAGAGATGTAGAGGAGAGGATTGCAAAGATGATTCTGGATAGGAACGAAAGCAACAGGGTAGTTGTTATGGGGGATTTTAACTTTCCAAATATTGACTGGAAACGCTATAGTTCGAGTACTTTAGATGGGTCCGTTTTTGTCCAATGTGTGCAGGAGGGTTTCCTGACACAGTATGTAGATAGGCCAACGAGAGGCGAGGCCATATTGGATTTGGTACTGGGTAATGAACCAGGACAGGTGTTAGATTTGGAGGTAGGTGAGCACTTTGGTGATAGTGACCACAATTCGATTACGTTTACGTTAGTAATGGAAAGGTATAGGTATATCCCGCAGGGCAAGAGTTATATCTGGGGGAAAGGCAATTATGATGCGATGAGGCTTAGGATACATCGGATGGAGAGGAAAACTGCAGGGGATGGGCACAATGGAAATGTGGAGCTTGTTCAAGGAACAGCTACTGCGTGTCCTTGATAAGTATGTACCTGTCAGGCAGGGAGGAAGTGGTCGAGTGAGGGAACCGTGGTTTACTAAAGCAGTCGAAACACTTGTCAAGAGGAAAAAGGAGACTTATGTAAAGATGAGACATGAAGGTTCAGTTAGGGCACTCGAGAGTTACAAGTTAGCTAGGAAGGACCTAAAGAGAGAGCCAAGAAGAGCCAGGAGGGGACATGAGAAGTCTTTGGCAGGTAGGATCAAGGATAACCCTGAAGTTTTCTATAGATATGTCAGGAATAAAAGAATGACTAGGGTAAGAGTAGGGCCAGTCAAGGACAGTAGTGGGAAGTAGTGCTTGGAGTCCGAGGAGATAGGAGAGGTGCTAAATGAATATTTTTCGTCAATATTCACACAGGAAAAAGACAATGTTGTCGAGGAGAATACTGAGATTCAGGCTACTAGACTAGAAGGGCTTGAGGTTCATAAGGAGGAGGTGTTAGCAATTCTGGAAAGTGTGAAAATAGATAAGTCACCTGGGCCGGATGGGATTTATCCTAGGATTCTCTGGGAAGCTAGGGAGGAGATTGCTGAGCCTTTGGCCTTGATCTTTAAGTCATCTTTGTCTACAGGAATAGTGCCAGAAGATTGGAGGATAGCAAATGTTGTCCCCTTGTTCAAGAAGGGGCGTAGAGATAACCCCGGTAACTATAGACCAGTGAGCCTTACTTCTGTTGTGGGAAAAAACTTGGAAAGGTTTATAAGAGATAGGCTGTAAAACATCTGGAAAGGAATAATTTGATTAGAGATAGTCAACACGGTTTTGTGAAGGGTAGGTCGTGCCTCACAAACCTTATAGAGTTCTTTGAGAAGGTGACCAAACAGGTGGATGAGGGTAAAGCAGTTGATGTGGTGTATATGGATTTCAGTAAAGTGTTTGATAAGGTTCCCCATGGTAGGCTACTGCAGAAAATACAGACGCATGGGATTCAGGGTGATTTAGCAGTTTGGATCAGAAATTGGCTAGCTGGAAGA
Organism: Scyliorhinus torazame; assembly: GCF_047496885.1. Taxonomy (NCBI): domain Eukaryota; kingdom Metazoa; phylum Chordata; class Chondrichthyes; order Carcharhiniformes; family Scyliorhinidae; genus Scyliorhinus; species Scyliorhinus torazame. Next base: position 221,468,342 of record NC_092716.1, read on the forward strand.
AGACAAAGGGGTGGTGGGTGATGGGAAATGTTCAGACTGGAGCCCAGTTACTAGTGGTGTACCACAAGGATCTGTTTTGGGGCCACTGCTGTTTGTCATTTTTATAAATGACCTGGAGGAGGGCGTAGAAGGATGGGTGAGTAAATTTGCAGATGACACCAAAGTCGGTGGAGTTGTGGACAGTGCGGAAGGATGTTACAAGTTACAGAGGGACATAGATAAGATGCAGCGCTGGGCTGAGAGGTGGCAAATGGAGTTTAATGCAGAAAAGTGTGAGGTGATTCATTTTGGAAGGAGTAACAGGAAGACAGAGTACTGGGCTAATGGTAAGATTCTTGGCAGTGTGGTTGAGCAGAGAGATCTCGGTGTCCATGTACATAGATCCCTGAAAGTTGTCACCCAGGTTGAGAAGGTTGTTAAGAAGGCGTACGGTGTGTTAGCTTTTATTGGTAGAGGGATTGAGTTTAGGAGCCATGAGGTCATGTTGCAGCTGTACAACACTCTGGTGCGGCCGCATTTGGAGTATTGCGTGCAATTCTGGTCGCCGCATTATAGGAAGGATGTTGAAGCATTGGAAAGGGTGCAGAGGAGATTTACCAGAATGTTGCCTGGTATGGAGGGAAGATCTTATGAGGAAAGGCTGAGGGACTTGAGGCTGTTTTCGTTAGAGAGAGGAAGGTTAAGAGGTGACTTAAGTGAGGCATACAAGATGATCAGAGGATTGGATAGGGTGGACAGTGAGAGCCTTTTTCCTCGGATGGTGATGTCTAGCACGAGGAGACATACCTTTAAATTGAGGGGAGATAGATATAAGACAGATGTCAGTGGTAGGTTCTTTACTCAGAGAGTAGTAAGGGCGTCGAATGCCCTGCCTGCAACAGTAGTGGACTCGGCAACACTAAGGACATTCAAATGGTCATTGGATAGACATATGGACAATAAGGGAATAGTGTAGATGGGCTTTAGAGTGGTTTCACAGTCGGCGCAACATCGAGGGCCGAAGGGCCTATACTGCGCTGTAATGTTCTATGTTCTAATGTTCTATGTTCTAAGCTAAATTATTTCATTAACTGTTACATGTTAAATGGAAAAATGCTTTTGTTAATCTCTGTTTAAATATTTATATTTTCATGGATAGTCCTTAAGAAGGAAGATGTGACCCGCTATTGGCCTCTGCTTCATTCCTTTTGGTTCCAGCCTGTCATGAACAAATGGCAGAGGTTATTGAAAGTCACTACATAAACAATATGGTTTTGAAACTGGTAATTGAGCTGATGTTGACGCGATGGGCCCAATGGCCTATTCTGCACTGTAATAATTCTGTGAACCAATGGGTGATTGCTAAAATGCGAGTGGCTTTCCTCGGCACTTGCTGGGTGTTCTCTGCCACAACTGCCCTCTCTTCTTGTCATTCAAAGCTAACCCTGGCATCTCTGCTCCACGACAAAGTGTCCTTTTGAAATCCCCTCCTCCAACAACAATGGATTGAGGCCATCTTCTCCAGCTATCTCTGCCGCTTCCTTTTCTTCCTCTCTCCCACCAAGCCAAACTTCCCCAAAGATTTCCTCTGCCTGATTGCAGATCTCCATATGTCCTATCTGAGCTCATCTTGTTCATGAGATGCACCTCCTGCTCTCCCAGTCTTATTCGTAGGGTACTATTAACTGCTGACAGCCCAGCTTTTTTCCATGTCCCCTTGGTTCACTCATACTGTTGATGGTACTCTTTGCTCAGATACTGTCCTGTCCCCTTTAAGCCTGCCATCACGCCTCTTTCCTGAATAACAACCTTTGCCCATGCAGCCTACTGCATAACCTCCAACCCACTGTTCCTCTGCAAAGTCCGTGAATGTGTTGTTGCCTCCCTAATCCATACCCATCTCCTCCAATTCCATGTTGGAAACTTATCAATTGGGGTGGTGCAGTGGTTAGCACTGCTGCCTCATGGCGCTGAGGACCCGGGTTTGATCCCAGCCCTGGGTCACTGTCCGTGTGGAGTTTGCATGTTCTAACCATGTCTGCGTGGGTCCCACTCCCACAACCCAAAAAGATGTGCAGGGTTGGTGGATTGGCCACGCTAAATTGCCCCTTAATTGGGAAAATAAATTGGGTACTCTAAATAACAAAAAAAGAAACTTAGCAATCAGCCTTCCACTCCTGCCATGGTATAGAAACAGCCCTTCTTAAAGTCTTGAATTATATTGCCAATGACTGTGATCATGGTAAACAATCACTCCTTATCCTTCTGAACCTTTGACATGGTTGACCATAGCATCCCCCTCCAGAACCTCTGCAGCACAGCCAGCTGGATGGGCTGCCTTTGGTTGGTTCTATCCTTATCTGGCCAGGCAGAACCAGAGAATTGCTTGCAATGGCTTCTCTTTCTGCTCTCAGATGTCACAACAGGAGTCCCGGAAAGATCTATTCTTAACCACCTCCTAATTCTCACCTGCATTCTGCTTCTCTTTGACATAATTGAAAACGTCATGTCAGGTACCACGTTCAGCTCTACTTCACCACCTTCACTGATTCTGATTTGTCAGGCTGCTTCTCTGACATCCAGTACTGGATGAGCAGAAACTTCCTTGTACTAAATATACTCTTCGGTACCTGCCACAAGGTCGTGATCCTCGGTGTTCTGGCCAATATTTATCCATCAGTCGACTTCATAAAACATCTCACAATATTGCTGTGTATGGGAGCTTACTGTGTGCAAATTGGCTGCTGTATTACCCATAGGAGCCCTTGGACTGCACTTCAAAAGTACTTCATTGCTGTCAAGTGCTTTGGGGCATCTTGTGGCCATGAAAGGCACTGTATAAAAGCAAGCATTGCTTTTTTTCTTTGCTTCCACTGACTCTATCACACTCCCTGAAAACTCAAACTACTCATGACCTGTGTTTATTTGATGGGGGGTGGTTCTTTAAAAAAAAATTATTTCACAGGATGTGGGTGTCGCCACCATTTGTTGCCAGTCTGAATTGCCCTTGAGAAGATGTTAATGAGCTACCTTCTTAAACCACTGCATTCCATGTGGTGTCGGACAGAGTTCCAGGATTTTGATCCAGCGATAGTGAAGGAACTGCAATATATTTCCAAGTCAGGATGGTGGTTGTCTTGAGAGGGGAACTTGCACATGGTGCTGTTCCCATTCATCTGCTGCCCGCGTCATTCTAGGTGGTAGAGGATGCAGATTTGGAAAGTACTTTCGAAGGAGCCCTTGGGAGTTGTTGCAGTGCATCTTGTAGATGGTGCACACTGCTGCCACTGAGCGTGGGGGAGGGGTGACTGCTCAATGGATGGCGTGCCAATCAGGTATCAGGTGGTTGCTTTGGTTCTAAGCTTCTTGAGTGTTGTTGGAGCTGCGCTTGTCCAGGCAAGTGGAGAGTATTCAGTTAAGCTCCTGAATTGTACCTTTACAGGCTTTGGTGAGTCTGAAAGTGAGTTACTCATTGCAGAATTCCTACCTTTGACTTGCTGTTGCAGCTATAGTATTCATATGGTTGGTCCAGTTTCTGGTCAGTGGTAACCCCCAGGGTGTTGATAGTGGAAATTCAGAGATGGTAATGCCAATGAAAAGCAAGGGGAGATGATGGTGTAGTGCAGTATTTTTCAAACTTTTTTCCCGGGACCCACTTTTACCAACTGTTCAGGACCCACACTGGCCGACATTCTCAATTCAGGCCGGCCGACCTTCACGACACACCATTATTGCTCACCTTTAATGCGGCAGATGAGCCTGCTTGGTCCCCAAGATCTCACTTGCTTTGACAATCAATGTTACATTCCTGCAAAGGACTTCAGCTGAGTTCTCGCTGCATCCCTTGAAAAAAATCAAGAGGTTTGTCCTCGACCTCGCCATGTTTAGTCTTCAAATACCTTTGAAGATGTGAGGGTTTTAAACTCTCATTTGCCAATACTTCCCTGCATACAACACAAATGGGCTTTGCATCCTGATTTGCATTGGCACAATTAAAAACATACCTCAAGAAATCATCTTTATACTGCTTGTTCCCGATTTCATTTTTTTCTTAATTATTTGTTCACCAGAGGCCCTGGAGCTCTGGATACAGCTCACATCAGTACTGCTTTGTCCTGCCATAGATTCTCCTGAGAAGTGCTCTCCAGCAGATTCAATTGTGAGATCCTGGCCTGTTTGTGCATCGGGTCCTCTCTTCCTTATTACAAAATGATGCACCTTCAGTTCTTCACACAGTCCTGTTGCTTGCTTGCTGGCAGCTACAAAATGGAGGAATTTCTCCTCCATGATTTTGTGCCCAAAGCATGAAAGTACAGGGTGCATGGCACCAGTGTACGTGCTGGGCACGTGAACTTCTCTCTGCCTCTGGCGGAATGACTCCATCGTTCATATTCAAAGGCCGGTCTTTTTTACAAACCTTGAAACTTTATTTCCAATGTCTGATTTTTCCAAGTTTATGACTTTTTACTCCTGAAAATTAAAATTTCAGTTGAACGTGCGTGTCCTTGCATTTACACACACACTTTGCTTCAAATATAGTCCCATTTCTTTGGAAATTCAAACAAGTATAGAAAAAAATACAATCTTGTTTTTACTTTGCAAATTCTGACTTTAGACGAGATGAACTTACTTGCAAACACATACAATGTCACAATATTTCTTACTGGTTCAACTACATTGCACTATCCAAACTTGCAAGTAATCCCCTGCTCCGTTCTCACTTACTTCCTGGTTTCCAGAGAGTGGAGCACAAAGTGAAGACCGTAGGTTTTTTCCAGTGTGACATGTGTCAGCCATATTGACTGGCCTCGTTTGATCGATATTCTTTGCCGACAAAGCTGGCCTGGCTTCCCTCTCAATGCATCCACCCTAGTCACTGACTGCTGACCACTTCACGACCAGTACTTCACGTCATGGGAGTGCTAGCGAACGTGTGCCGGCCGTTGAACAGCTTGACCATGGAGCCGCAGGTCATATATTGCTGATTGGTGGCGGGGGATGCGCAGAGCAGTAGAATCAGAGCGGAGCTCCAAGCTGGGGCCACCACTTCTAGCATCATGCGCCCACGTGGACGCCCATCAGTCTCAGTCCCCACCCTCGCGACCTTCCCGATACCCGTCGCGACCCTGAGTTTAGAAAACCCTGGTTTAGTGGCAATATTTGAACTAGTAATCCTGAGGCTCTGGCTAATTCCTTGGGTCATGGGTTCAAATCCCACCACACTGGCTGGTGGAAATTAAAATCAGTATAAAACTCTCAAAAATAAAGCTAATCTTAGTAATAGTGACCATGACAAGTATCATCGATTGTTGTAAAGAAGTCAGCTTCACCAATACCCTTTGGAGAAGGGAATCTTCCATCCTTGTCAGGTCTTGTCTTTATTCGACTTCAGACCAAAATGTGGTTAATTCACTTAAAGGGCAGAAAGGGATGTGCACCAAATGCTGCCTTTGCAAGTGACGCTCACATCCCATAAGATAGTAAAAAAGTGATGGTCATTGCCTGGCAGTTGTGATGTTACTTTCCAGCCGAAGCCTGAATGTTTCCCAGGCCTTGCTGCATATGGTCCTGGCCTGCGACAGTACCCGAGGAGTTGCAAATGGTAACAGCCACAACTGCGCAATCAAACATGCTCACTTCTGACCTTTTGATGCTGGGAAGTTAATTGGTGAAGAAGCTGAAGTTGGCTGCCCCAGTTGAACTCCCGTGGGAATGTCCTGAGACTGAGATGATTGTCATCAAACAAATATAATCATCTTTGTGCTATGTATGATTGCACCTGGGAGAAAATTTTCTTCCTGATTTTCATTGACTTCGGTTTTGCCAGAGCTTCTTGGTGTCACATTTGATCAAATGCTGCCTTGATGTCAAAGGCAGTCACTCTCACTGAAAAGTTGAACTTAAAGAGGAAAAATTTGAACCAAGGCTGTAATGAGGTAAGGAACTGAGTGACCCTGGCAAAATCCAAACTGAACATTAATGAGCAAGCTTTTTCTGTTAAAGTGCTGCTTGAAAGCGCTGTTGACGATGACACCATTCATCATGTTGTTGATAATCGAGAATAGACTTTTGTGGCGTTAATTTGCCAGTTTAGATTTGTCCTGCTTATTTATGGGCAGGGCTTACCTGGGAAATTTTCCACATTGTCAGGTAGATGCCAGAGCTGCAGCTGTATTGGAACAGCTTGGTTCAGGGCACGGCCACTTCTGGCACACTAATCTCCAGTACACCTGCCAGAATGTTGTCAGGGCCTATAGCATTTGCATTATCTAGTGACGTATTTCTGAGCCCATACCTGTGCCAGGAAAAATAGTGTTGCTTTGAAAATATCAGGGAAATCCAGTAAGTTTGCATGTTTTCTGCTGGTATATATATTTTTTGAAAACTATTGGAAAATGTGAGCTGCTTAAAGGCAGGGGCAGTTTGGTTATACTAATGGAATTGGTGCTTTTGAGATGTTGATGAGCATAGCAACCCTGCAAACAGATATTTACCGAAGGCAAGCTGGTAACAATGCGGAACAGAAGGTTTAAGATGTTCAAAGGAGGAGGCAAGGTGTGAATTTTCCATTTGCCATCTAAAAGGGAAACTGATAAAATGAAGGTAATTAAGTTTGACTTGTGAAGCGGTTAGATCAGAGCACTGTAGGTTGAAGAGAGCGGACTTGGTGAGGAGCAGCTGATTGGAGTGGCGGGGACTCTTTAAACGCAGCGCTGTAAGGACCAGAGGCCAGAGTGAGTAAACCTGGTGGAGAGCAGCCGATTGGAGAAGATTGTCACAGTTTCCAAACTCCACTCCCAAAAACAGGCTTTAAAATCTTCTCTCATAATAATACTTTCCCTTGGCAGTTTGCATTCTGAAATCCAGTCCCAAGATTTGAAAATGTCACTTTCAATCAACGCTTCCGCTCCACTTCTAACAGCGAATTCTGTCCAGGATTTCACACCCACCTCTTCAGAATTTCTTGGTCTTGACTGCTGTGCAAACTGCTCACAATTAGTTAAATGCTTGATCCCCAGACTATTAAAATGACATCAAACGTTTCATCTACTTCTGAAGTCTGCTGGTCCACTTCAAATCTGGTTACTGCAATTGTCTCTTTAACTTTGATCACTTTGGTTACTCTTTACATTCTTCTGAGCAATACCTTGGTCCCTGGTCACATAACTCCAGATTTCTTAGATCGTCTTTCTCTCCCAATTTTCTGGTTATCTGAACTGTATCTTTTCCTCCGGAAGCCTGCATCTATGCAACTGCCTTGTCCTGTCCAGCTTCTCCTGGAGGGGTTGAAGGCTGTTCATTCCTCAGTGACCTGGATACAACTGTTCTGGCTTCCAGTTAAAACTAAGAACCAAGGAAGGTGGCCTCCCATTGCCAAGCAACGCCTCCGCTACTACTATTTATTCTTCACGCTGTAGCCCCAGTTGAGCACAATAGAAACATAGTTGGAACTTACCCCGCACATACAAACACCTTTGTCCAACATGTATTCAGCTAGAGGTTTTACCATTCCAAGCACAGAAGCATTACAGTAAACACATCTCAAATTGTGCCTTCTAATGTTTACCAGTACAAATCCCTTAAAACTGCCTTTGTTTTCCTAACATATGGCTGTGTAGAATTTATCATGGATACCATGTAAACTTGTACGTTTCTCACAAACCTATACTTGATTATTTTGTTGCTAAGTATTATCTTTTGAAAAAGATTTGGAATCAAGTTTAAAACATTTTTACATTTTTACAAAAATAAACATAACCCCAATCCCCCCCCCCAACCCCCCAAAAAACCATTGACGGTTACCAGATCCATAAAGTGTAAGATAAACAAACCCCATCTCTTGTGGAACGCCTCATCTGCCCCTCTCAGTGCAAATTTCACCTTCCCCAAACACAGGAACTCCATTAGATTCCCCAGCCACATCGAGGCACAAGGGGCAGAAGCTGACCTCCACCTCAACAGGACCCCCTGCGAGCAATTAACGAGGCGAACGTTAAGGCATCTGCCCCCGCACCCATCTGCAACTCCAGGCGGTCTGACTCCCCGAATATGGCCTCTAGGGGACCCGGCTCCAAACCCACTTGTAGAACCTCAGACTTGGTGCTGAAAAATGACCCCCAAAATTTCTCCAGCTTCGGGCAGGACCGGAACATATGGACATGATTGGCTCGGCCCCTCCCACACTGCACGCAGCTATCCTCCACCCCCTCAAACAACTGGCTTATCCTGGCCTTCGTTAAGTGCGCCCTGTGCACCACTTTTAATTGAATCAACCCCAGCCTCGCGTACGGGGCTGAGATATTGACCCATGGTAGCACTTTGTTGCGAAGTATTATGACACAAGAATTGATTTGTGTGTCAAAATCACATTTACCCTTGCTAAAGTTGATTCGTATAGCTTGCCAGAACACTATTAAAACAAAAGTGGGCAAAAGAGCTGTGCAGTTACAGGTAATGCACTTTTGGAGTAAAATTGTGAAAATAATTATTGTACAAATCCATTACCCTTTCAATTGACATCAAAAGGCAAATAAAATACATTTCTGTGACTTTCATCTCAACTGAGAGTGAGGTTTTTTTTAAACAGCCATAATTTTACTGTTGGCAGTGTTTGCACAAGACCGCAAGTTTTGCTTTGGATTTCTTTTTGTTTGAATTACTTTTCTTTCCAATTTCACCTCTCGTCACTGTCTCTGTTGTCTGATCACTTCATTCTGCCTGGTTGAGCTTCAATTTCCTCCAGTTAAACATTGAGAAGATCAAAGCTATCATCTGGCCCCCACTCACGACTATCTCGATCCCTTTTTCCCTGAACAAGCGAGTGGCACAGTGGTTAGCACTGCTGTCTCACAGCGCCAGGGACCCGGGTTCAATTCTGGTCTTGGGTGGCATTCTCCCCGGTCTGCATGGGTTTCCTCCGGGTGCTCCAGGTTCCTTCCACAGCTCACGGTGTAGGTTCGGTGGGGTTACAGGGAAAGGGTGGAATAATGGGCATAGGCAGGGTGCTTTTCAGAGAGTCGGTGCAGACTCAATGGGCCAAATGATTACCGTCCGCACTGTAGGGATTCTATGTCCTATTCTTTATTTTAAAATAAATGTAAAGTATCCAGCACAGTAACATAGTGGTTAGCACAGTTGCTTCACAGCTCTAGGGTCCCAGGTTCGATTCCCGGCTGGGTCACTGTCTGTGCGGAGTCTGCACGTTCTACCTGTGGCTGCGTGGGTTTCCTCCGGGTGCTCCGGTTTCCTCCCACAGTCCAAAGATGTGCGGGTTAGGTGGATTGGCCATGCTAAATTTCTCTTAGTGTCCGAAAAATGTTAAGTGGGGGTTACGGGGATAGGATAGATACGTATGCATCAGTAGTGTGCTCTTTGTAAGGGCCAGTGCAGACTCGATGGGCCGAATGGCCGCCTTCTGCACTGTAAATTCTATAATTCTTTTTTTCCAATTAATGGGCAATTTCGCATGGGCAATTCACCTACCCTGCACATCTTTTTGAGTTGTGGGGGTGAGACCCATGCAGACATGGGGAGAATGTACAAACTCCATACGGCCAGTGACTTGAGGCCGGAATCAAACCTGGGTCTTCGCCTGTGTGAGGCAGCAGTGCTGACCACTGCGCACCGTGCTGCCCCCCTCTGAATTATATGACCTCAAGTCGAACTCTGCCCCGAATCCTTTGCAGAACAAAAAGTGTTGATTTCCGTTTCAGTAATATGGCTCTCCACTATATCTGCTAAAGCCTTCGTCCAGTCCTTTGTTGCCTCCAACTATTTGAATGCTCTCCTGCCTGGCCTCCTATCCTTCACTCTGAACTTCACCTCAAACTAAGACAGCTGCCTGTATTCTTTTTCACATCTGGTTCAGTCAGTCATGACTGCTGGATTGGCTCCCTATCTCCCAAAGCTCTGGATTTCAAATTCTCTTTTGCATGTTTAAATTTCTCCACAGCTTGAAACTTTATCTCTGTAGACTTCATCAATTGTCTCTCCTGAGTAATCTGCTCCTCTTGCGTATTTTGCTCCCAACTCTTCATGCTCTATGGTGATCTTGCCTTTAGCAGTCTTGGTCTGGTGCTCTGTGATGATCTCTCTGAACATCTCACCTTGTCCAACTCTTACGTCTCTTTTAACATCCCTTTAAAACCAATATCTTTCACCAAACATTTGGTCGCACTTGCCAATATCTTTGATACAGGGTTCTGTTTTTTGACCATGTTTCTTTGAAGTGCTTTGATACTTGTAAATGTAAGTTGTCTGGTACCAGTTGATACTGGTAGAAGTAATTTGCATTGAAAAAATGCGAACCACCAAGTATTCCTTTTTGATTTTGGATAAAGGGTTGTTTGTGTCTGCTCAATATTCACTGCTATGTCCTGCACATTAAGCCAGGTTTTATACAGAATGGCTCAGATTTGGCATTTTTAATTATGTCAAAACAGTCACTGACAATTACCATTAGTGAAGCTACCTCTGACTTCTGGAATCCACACATGTGCAGTTAAATGCAGAAATCCAGAAGATGCTGTCAGAAATTCTCTGCTCTGCCACTGACTGAACTTAGGAAGTCATAGAGTCATACAGCACAGAAAAGGCCCTTCGGCCCATTGTGTCTGTGCCGGTCAAAAACAACCACCGAACCATTCCAGTCCCATTTTCCAGCACCTGGCCCATAGCCTTGTATATGCCCAGGAATCACAAGTGCACATCTAAATACTTATTGAATATTATGAGGGTCTCTGCCTCTACCACTTTCAGGCAGTGAATCCCAAACTCCCACCACCCTTTGGGTAAAAAGGTTTTTCCTCACATCCCCTCTAAACTTCCTGCCCCTTAGCATAAATCTATGCCCCCTGGTCCTTGAGCCTTCCACTAAGAGGCAAAGGTTGTTCCTGGCCACTCTTATCTATGCCTCTCATAAGTTTATACATCTCAATCATGTTCCCCCTCAAGTCTCCTCTGCTCCAAGGAAAACAATCCAAGTCTATCCAATCTCACTTCAGAACTAACACTCTCCCGTTAAATCTCCTCTGCACCCTTTCCAGTGCGATCACACCTCTCCTATAATGTGGATTCCAGAACTGCGCACAATACTCTAGCTGTGGCCTAACCAATGTTTTATACAGTTCCAGCAACCTCCCTGCTCTTAACCTCTACCTCGGCTAATAAAGGCAAGTATACCATACGCCCTCTTAACCACTGCATCCACCTGCTCTGTTAACGTACAAGATCCCTCTGATCCTCGGTGCTTCCCAGAGTCCTGCCGTTTATTATGTAATCCTTGCTTTGTTTGACCTGCCCAAGTGCATCACCTCACACTTATCTGGATTGAATTCCATTTGTTACTGATCAGCCCATCTGACCAGCCTGTCTTTATCCGCCTGTAATCAAAGGCTATCCTCCTCACTATTTACCACCCCATCAATTTTTGTATAGTCTGCAAACTTACTGATCAACCCTCCTACATTCATATTTAAATCATTTACATAAACCACACAGCATGGGCCCCAACACTGATCCCTGCGGGACCCCACTGGACGCAGGCTTCCAGTCAGAAAAACACACCTCGACCATCACCCTCTGCTTCCTGGTACTCAGCCAATTTTGGGTCCAATTTGCCAAATTTCCTCTACCTGCGCTATCAGTCTCCCATGTGGGTCATTATCAAAAGCCTTGCTGAAGTCCAAGTAGACTGCCATGCAGATGAACATTTTAGAAATCACTCAGTAATATGGACATCTGCTATTTATGCTGTTAATCTTGGTGTAAAACCCTTGAAAAGATTATGCTTTGTTGAATTTATGGTGAAACAGTTGAGGAACAGTGGTTCCAAGCGATTTTTCACAGTGCTCAGCAAAGATTTATACCAACAAAAAGGAAGGACGGTAAAAAGAGGGAAAATCGACTGTGGATATCTAAGGAAATAGAGAGTATCAAATTGAAGGAAAAAGCATACAAAGTGGCAAAGATTAGTGGGAGACTAGAGGACTGGGAAATCTTTAGGGGGCAACAGAAAGCTACTCAAAAAGCTATAAAGAAGAGCATGATAGATTATGAGAGTAAACTTGCTCAGAATATAAAAACAGATAGTAAAAGGTTCTACAAATCTATAAAACAAAAAAGAGTGGCTAAGGTAAATATTGGTCCATTAGAGGATGAGAAGGGAGATTTAATAATGGGAGATGAGGAAATGGCTGAGGAACTGAACAGGTTTTTTGGGTCGGTCTTCACAGTGGAAGACACAAATAACATGCCAGTGACTGATAGAAATGAGGCTATGACAGGTAAGGACCTTGAGATGATTGTTATCACTAAGGAGGCAGTGATGAGCAAGCTAATGGGGCTAAAGGTAGACCAGTCTCCTGGCCCTGATGGAATGCATCCCAGAGTGCTAAAAGAGATGGCTAGGGAAATTGCAAATTCACTAGTGATAATTTACCAAAATTCACTAGACGCTGGGGTGGTCCCGGCGGATTGGAAATTAGCAAACGTGACACCACTGTTTAAAAAAGGAGGTAGGCAGAAAGCGGGTAATTATAGGCCAGTGAGCTTAACTTCGGTAGTAGGGAAGATACTGGGATCTATCATCAAGGAAGAAATAGCGAGGCATCTGGATGGAAATTGTCCCATTGGGCAGATGCAGCATGGGTTCATAAAGGGCAGGTCGTGCCTAACTAATTTAGTGGAGTTTTTGAGGACATTACCAGTGCGGTAGATAACAGGGAGCCAATGGATGTGGTATATCTGGATTTCCAGAAAGCCTTTGACAAGGTGCCACACAAAAGGTTGCTGCATAACATAAAGATGCATGGCATTAAGGGTAAAGTAGTAGAATGGATAGAGGATTGGTTAATTAATAGAAAGCAAAGAGTGGGGATTAATGGGTGTTTCTCTGGTTGGCAATCAGTAGCTAGTGGTGTCCCTCCGGGATCAGTGTTGGGCCCACAATTGTTCACAATTTACATAGATGATTTGGAGTTGGGGACCAAGGGCAATGTGTCCAAGTTTGCAATCGACACCGTAATGAGTGGTAAAGCAAAAGGGGTAGAGGATACTGGAAGTCTGCAGAGGGATTTGGATAGGCTAAGTGAATGGGCTAGGGTCTGGCAGATGGAATACAATGTTGACAAATGTGAGGTTATCCATTTTGGTAGGAATAACAGCAAAAGGGATTATTATTTAAATGAAAAAATACTAAAACATGCTGCTGTGCAGAGAGACCTGGGTGTGCTAGTGCATGAGTCGCAAAAAGTTGGTTTACAAGTGCAACAGGTGTTTAAGAAGGCGAATGGAATTTTGTTCTTCATTGCTAGAGGGATGGAGTTTAAGATTAGGGAGGTTTTACTGCAATTGTATAGGGTGTTGGTGAGGCCGCACCTGGAGTATTGTGTTCAGTTTTGGTCTCCTTACTTGAGAAAGGACGTACTGGCACTGGAGGGTGTGCAGAGGAGATTCACTAGGTTAATCCCAGAGCTGAAGGGGTTGGATTACGAGGAGAGGTTGAGTAGACTGGGACTGTACTCATTGCAATTTAGAAGGATGAGGGGGGATCTTACAGAAACATATAAAATTATGAAGGGAATAGATAGGATTGATGCGGGCAGGTTGTTTCCACTGGCGGGTGAAAGCAGAACTAGGGGGCATAGCCTCAAAATAAGGGGAAGTAGATTTAGGACTGAGTTTAGGAGGAACTTCTTCACCCAAAGGGTTGTGAATCTATGGAATTCCTTGCCCAGTGAAGCAGTAGAGGCTCCTTCGTTAAATGTTTTTAAGATAAAGATAGATAGTTTTTTGAAGAATAAAGGGATAAGGGTTATGGTGTTGGGGCCGGAAAGTGGAGCTGAGTCCACAAAAGATCAGCCATGATCTCATTGAATGGCGGAGCAGGCTCGAGGGGCCAGGCGGCCTACTCCTGCTCCTAGTTCTTATGTTCTTATGAATGAGGTGCAGCTGGGTTTTTAACAGCATACCAAGTCGTAATTACTCCAAACAGCCCCTCTAAGCCTTAAAAACTGCTTTAATGTTTCTGGAATGTCAAGTTTCTCCACTGATATTTATTTTAAAAATCTAATCGATTTTATAGTGAAGATTTTTTAGGATTGCAATTTCATTTACCTTAATCTCTGATTTGGTGTAATCTTTATTTTGCTCTTTGTAAAATGATTAATAAGTGAAGGATAATTAGCACTTCCTGATTTTCTCGCTGTGAGGATTCTTCAGCATGTTTGGCTGCTTGATTACCTCACTATTGCTCGACATGAGAGATTCCTTCAATTGTGGCAAATGTAATTTCACATTGGTAAATGTGAAATGCCTGCCTCTTTGAGGTCAGCAGTGAATTAGTCACTTTGCTACGGACTGCAAAATCTGTGTCAGTAAGATGGTGTAGCATCTATTGTTTTCTTTTTTCTGAAATTTGTTTCGAGAACTTTGAACCAATAATCAGTTTATTTATTTTCCCACCCACAGGTTACCTGCACTCTTAAATTACCCACTTTCTGACTTTAAATTGCCTTTAAGAACCGGCATCATGACAGCTGCAGAAAATGTATGCTATACGCTCATAAATGTGTCCTTGGACTCTGAACCACCAAATGAAATTAGTCTGAAAATTGACTTGGGTAAGTTACTCTTGTATTTTTAATCCCATTGTACCCTTGGTTTTGTGTTTGGTGACTGGTAGTTTTGGGAGCCCTGTCAGCCCCACAGAAGGATGCCAGTGCTGCTCCTGGATATCATGATTGACCGTATCAGCTTCTTTTCTATGTCAGCAAAAGCAGAAACAAATCTTGTTGGGAACATTTCCACTGGGAAGTGAAATTGCAGCTCCAATATCAATTGCCATTTTTAGGCTGATAAAATATACGATCTGTTTGGCTGACGTTTGAGCTACAAGTGATGCCTAGTAATTACTAAGCAGGCGTACATTATTACCTCCAAAATAAAAGACACTGTTACTGTGATATGCAGACGACTTTGGGATATTGAATTGATGAAGGATTTCATTGATGTTGGGCAAGATTTCATCTGTGTTGATAAAAAGATTGTGGAAATCTGAAATAAAAGCATAAAATGCAGGCACCGTCTCTGGAGGGAAGCGAGAAATTAATGTTTAAGAGTGGATTGGATTGGATTTGTTTATTGTCACGTGTACCGAGGTACAGTGAAAAGTATTTTTCTGCGAGCAGCTCAACAGATCATTAAGTACAAGGGAATAAAAGAAAATAAGAGAAGAGAGAGAGGTTAGTAATAATGTTAGTCTTAGAGTTAATTTTTAAAAGATTAGAATGAGTATAGGTTAAGTAAAAAGTGGATCTGTTTGGGAGAGCTCGCAGAGAGTCGCCTCGCTCCGGAGCCATCTTGGAACATGGAACATCTTGGAGTGTGGAACCTTCATTTGCATTAGAAGATATAATAGAAGAACAGAGGATTAAAAGGAACAGAACTAAGTGAAGGATGAGTGGAAATTCACTCTTGTATTTAAGAGGATAGCACTTTATAGGCATTCTGTTATTTTTACCTTTGCCTGTTCCCTTTTTTCCTTTTTCTTTCTGCCTTGGACTGGCTGCCCTCCTGTGCCATAATGACTCAGTTACTAAATGCTGTTTTCCTTTCAATATCTTCCTGTTTGTTGAAAAGTTTACATCTGAAACATAAATTTGTCTTTTTTCTCCAAGATGCCACCAACATGCTGAGGATTTTCTGTTTTAGTTCCAGATTTCTTCTAAAAATATAAATTTAGAGTATCCAATTATTTTTTTCCAATTAAGGGGTAGTTTAACGTGACCAATCCACCTACAATGCACATCTTTGGGTTGTGGGGGTGAGACCAATGCAGACATGGGGGGGCGGGGGAGGGGGGGGTGGGGGAGGAATGTGCAAACTCCACAGGGACAGTGGCCAGGAGCCGGGATTGAACCCAGGTCCTCGGCGCTGTGAGGCAGCAGTGCTAACCACTACCCCACCGTGCTGCCCTTAGTTCCAGATTTCATCAATATTGAGCTTCTCCATCAAGAATAATTTTTCTTCATGGTTTTAAACAAATTTCATTGTACAAATTCCTACATTTTATATGAAAGGAAATTAGATTTGCATCAGACAGCTCAATAAAACATAATTGTGGTCGCTAGAAATAAAAATGGAGAAAATCCGTTTACAAAAGTTAGAATTTTTGAGCTGAGCAAACCATGCTTTATGACCCTTTCATATATATATCATTCTGGAAAATGTGGTTGTGTTCAAGCTTTGGGTTTTAAAGTAATTTTAAGGATGGAGTCAAAAATGGGCTCTGTGTCTGTGTGTTTATTTTCTTTATTGGTGAATTAGCCAAACAAAAATTGATGGGAATGTGAACTGATAAGGCTATGTAAAATGTTCCATCATGCAGAACAGTTAACAATTAAAATTTTGACCAATGACAACATATTTAGGGTATTTAGTGTTTCGGGTGACATTGTGTGAGGGTGCATATCTTATCATTTTTCATAGAACTAAGTATATAGTCATTCATCGTGGGTAGATCAATGTTTCTTGCTTTCTCTTTCTCTTGATCTCTGAAAACTGAGTAAGAAGTCTCACAACACCAGGTTAAGGTCCAACAGGTTTATTTGAAATCACAAGCTTTCTGAGCGCTGCTCCTTCATCAGTTTGGTGTTGTGAGACTTCTTACTGTGCCCACCCCAGTCCAGCGGCAGCATCTCCACATCATCTGTAAACTGAGCAAAGGCTGGTGGGCAAGTACTTGAAGAGAAAGCATTTGCAGGTCTATGGGGGGGAAAGCAAATAACTGGCACAGGCATGATGGATTAACTGGCCTCCTTCTAGTCCAGTGATTCTAAATGATGTGATCTCATATTTTTACCAAAACTAAATGTAGTGTCTCTCTCTACACCCCCCCCCCCCCCCCCCCCCGCCCCCCGCCCAACCCCCATTTCAGAAAAGGGAGATGTGAAGACTAAGACTGATGCATTGAAGAAAGTGATCATCATGATTCTGAATGGAGAGAAGCTCCCCGGACTCCTGATGACGATCATTCGTTTTGTGTTGCCACAGCAGGATCACACAATCAAAAAGCTGCTTCTTGTGTTTTGGGAGATTGTCCCTAAAACCACCCCTGATGGCAAGTTGCTGCAGGAGATGATTCTCGTGTGTGATGCCTACAGAAAGGTAAAGGAAATGTCGTTTGAATAATTTATTGATTGGGAAATGATTTAAGTACAAGATCATTTTGAACAGTAAACCCTTGAATGCGCCATTTTGTTTCTGCCATATGACCCACTGTCTCAGTCTTCTGTTCAAAAAATGTTTTACTAAAAACCTCTTCAGTGCAAAATGCTTTTCAGTTTGAAAGCATTTGGGTGACTTTCTCCAAAACAGAACAGCAGTGCGTCATCTTCCAAAAGCAAGTTTGAAGAAGGAAAATGTTGTGGTGCGATATCGGTTTACTCTTGTTAATATAAAATTCATTTTTAACAGAATTGTTTTTGCAGTATCCAATAATTAGAATGGAACTGCTAAAATATCAGTACAAATGGCTTGTTAGCACAAATATATATAATTTAATGGAATTAAATTAAAATGAAAAAGAACAGACTGAATTTAATATGTGAATTGAAAGTAATTGTTGAAACATACAGTAGATGCACATTTCAAATGCTGACTCACCAAAAGGTAGCTTTGGCATTTCACACTGCAATCAATCTGGTTCAAAAAAACTGCAACCTGAATTAACTTTTCACCAGAGAGATTGAAGTCTCCTTTCTGAGGCCATTTGGAAGGATAGGTCCCGAAAGCAATGAGATTTTAGCAAAAATATTTTAATTTCTTTTTTGAGGAAATTGGCCGTTAGATCTTTCTGGATTAGAATCATAGAATACCTACAGCAGTGTTCGTCAAACATTTTTTCAGCTGCATTAAAAACTGCACCAGGTTACTGTTCTGGAATTAATGGGACCCATTTTTACCAACCGGCCAACCTTTGGGACCCAATCCGGCCAACCATTGCGACCCACGCCGGCCGACCTGCGCGACCCACCATTTACTCTTGCCTTGTTTGCTGCTGACAAAAATAAAGGAAATGGTTTTGGGACCCTTTGGCCCTCGAACACGCTCCTCCAATGGAACCTGTTGGATGAAGGTGAAGCCTTCCGGTGTCGGAAAGTATGGAGTCTCCATCTGTCCAAAGTTCTGTATTTTTTTCCTGTAAAATTTTATCAAATAAAACCCCCCCTCCGAACTTGTAAAAAAAAAAATGAATAAAATAAATGAAAAAAATAAAAATTAGATGAATAAAATAAATTTATTTTGTTTAAAAAAAAAAAAAAGCTGCTTCCGTTTAAAAAAAAAAAGCAGCCGCACTGCACATGCGTGCCCGATCAACGGCGCGCATGCGCATAGTTTTGCACATGCGCGCAGATCTGGCACGCATATGCAGTGCGGTCACATTCTTTTTACATGTTCGCGGCCATTTTGAAGGCCGCTTGCAGCCGGCGTTATTAACAGCCGGCTGCTGCGACTGTTGCGCGCAAATTTGTGTGATCGGGAGCGCCGCGACGGATGGCTGCGCGACCCTCCCAACACCCACCCGCGGGTCGCGCCCCCGAGTTTGACAATGCCTGACCTACAGTGCAGAAGAAGACCATTTGGCCCATCGCGTCAGCACTGCCCCTCAGAAAGAGCACCCTACCCAGAGGCACTTCCTTTGCCCTCTCCCTGTAACCCCACCCGTCCACTCCCTGTAACCCCACCTAACCTTTGGACACTTTAGGGGTAATTTTTTTAATAGCAGGTTTTTGCTCATTAATTTGCACCTAACCAAACTTAAAATCCGTTCTGAACTATTGCAAGAGGGCAATATTTTACAGCGTAAAGAAATTTGCATTTCAAGCTTTCATTGATGTATTTAAGAGGCACAGAACAGTAACCTGGTGCAGTTTTTAATGCAGCTGAAAATGGATTTATCACAAATTAACCCCTTTTTATTCCGAATATCTTATTCACCACCTGTGAGTTACCCAAATTTTAAAAAAAACTGAAAATGACTTTAATAAATTAAACAGCCATTCACAAATTACAAAAACAAAAATTGATGGGAAAACTGCCAACAGGTCTGGCAGCATCGATGGAGAGAGAAACAGAGTTAACGTTTCGAGTCCAGTATGATTCTTCGGGTTCTGAAGAAGAGTCAAATTGGACTTGAAATATTTAACTTTGATTTTCTCTACTGATGCTGCCAGACCCGCTGTGTTTTCCCAGCATTTTCTGTTTTTATTTTGTAATTCTAACATCCACAGTATTTTGCTTCCATTTACAGGTTATAAGGATGTGCAGATATCAAGTTCATAGTATATTAGAATAAATTGAAAAGTTATTGCTTTGTGCCCCTGACTTGAAATAAAAACCTGGCACGGTAGCATTGTGGATAGCACAATTGCTTCACAGCTCCAGGGTCCCAGGTTCGATTCCGGCTTGGGTCACTGTCTGTGCGGAGTCTGCACATCCGCCCCGTGTGTGCGTGGGTTTCCTCCGGGTGCTCCGGTTTCCTCCCACAGTCCAAAGATGTGCAGGTTAGGTGGATTGGCCATGATAAATTGCCCTTAGTGTTCAAAATTGCCCTTAGTGTTGGGTGGGGTGGCTGGGTTGTGGGGATAGGATGGAGGTGTTGACCTTGGGTAGGGTGCTCTTTCCAAGAGCCGATGCAGACTCGATGGGCCGAATGGCCTCCTCCTTCTGCACTGTAAATTCTATGATAATTTGAAGAAACGCTTTGAGGGCCTGCAAATTGGTGTAATTGGCAGAAATGGACATGTGAACATTGAACATAGAACATAGAACATAGAAAATACAGCACAGAACAGGCCCTTCGGCCCACGATGTTGTGCCGAACCTTTGTCCTAGATTAATCATAGATTATCATTGAATTTACAGTGCAGAAGGAGGCCATTTGGCCCTTTGAGTCTGCACCGGCTCTTGGAAAGAGCACCATACCCAAACTCAACACCTCCACCCAACACCAAGGGCAATTTGGACATTAAGGGCAATTTATCATTGGCCAATTCACCTAACCCGCACATCTTTGGACTGTGGGAGGAAACCGGAGCACCCGGAGGAATCCCACGCAGACACGGGGAGGACGTGCAGACTCCGCACAGACAATGACCCAAGCCGGAATCGAACCTGGGACCATGGAGCTGTGAAGCAATTGTGCTATCCACAATGCTACCGTGCTGCCCTTAAGAACAAATAAATCTACACTATATCATTTTACCGTCATCCATGTACCTATCCAATAGATGCTTGAAGGTCCCTAATGTTTCCGACTCAACTACTTCCACAGGCAGTGCATTCCATGCCCCCACTACTCTCTGGGTAAAGAACCTACCTCTGATATCCCTCCTATATCTTCCACCTTTCACCTTAAATTTATGTCCCCTTGTAATGGTGTGTTCCACCCGGGGAAAAAGTCTCTGACTGTCTACTCTATCTATTCCCCTGATCACCTTATAAACCTCTATCAAGTCGCCCCTCATCCTTCTCCGTTCTAATGAGAAAAGGCCTAGCACCCTCAACCTTTCCTCGTAAGACCTACTCTCCATTCCAGGCAACATCCTGGTAAATCTTCTTTGCACCTTTTCCAGAGCTTCCACATCCTTCCTAAAATGAGGCGACCAGAACTGTACACAGTACTCCAAATGTGGCCTTACCAAAGTTTTGTACAGCTGCATCATCACCTCACGGCTCTTAAATTCAATCCCTCTGTTAATGAACGCGAGCACACCATAGGCCTTCTTCACAGCTATATCCACTTGAGTGGCAACTTTCAAAGATGTATGAACATAGACCCCAAGATCTCTCTGCTCCTCCACATTGCCAAGAACTCTACCGTTAACCCTATATTCCGCATTCATATTTGTCCTTCCAAAATGGACAACCTCACACTTTTCAGGGTTAAACTCCATCTGCCACTTCTCAGCCCAGCTCTGCATCCTATCTATGTCTCTTTGCAGCCGACATCAGCCCTCCTTACTATCCACAACTCCACCAATCTTCGTATCGTCTGCAAATTTACTGACCCACCCTTCAACTCCCTCATCCAAGTCATTAATGAAAATCACAAACAGCAGAGGACCCAGAACTGATCCCTGCGGTACGCCACTGGTAACTGGGATCCAGGCTGAATATTTGCCATCCACCACCACTCTCTGACTTCTATCGGTTAGCCAGTTCGTTATCCAACTGGCCAAATTTCCCACTATCCCATGCCTCCTTACTTTCTGCATAAGCCTACCATGGGGAACTTTATCAAATGCCTTACTAAAATCCATGTACACTACATCCACTGCTTTACCTTCATCCACATGCTTGGTCACCTCCTCAAAGAATTCAATAAGATTTGTAAGGCAAGACCTACACCTCACAAATCCGTGCTGACTATCCCTAATCAAGCAGTGTCTTTCCAGATGCTCAGAAATCCTATCCTTCAGTACCCTTTCCATTACTTTGCCTACCACCGAAGTAAGACTAACTGGCCTGTAATTCCCAGGGTTATCCCTAGTTCCTTTTTTGAACAGGGGCACGACATTCGCCACTCTCCAATCCCCTGGTACCACCCCTGTTGACAGTGAGGACGAAAAGATCATTGCCAACGGCTCTGCAATTTCATCTCTTGCTTCCCATAGAATCCTTGGATATATCCCGTCAGGCCCGGGGGACTTGTCTATCCTCAAGTTTTTCAAAATGCCCAACACATCTTCCTTCCTGACAAGTATTTCCTCGAGCTTACCAATCTGTTTCACACTGTCCTCTCCAACAATATCGCCCCTCTCATTTGTAAATACAGAAGAAAAATACTCATTCAAGACCTCTCCTATCTCTTCAGACTCAATACACAATCTCCCGCTACTGTCCTTGATCGGACCTACCCTCGCTCTAGTCATTCTCATATTTCTCACATATGTGTAAAAGGCCTTGGGGTTTTCCTTGATCCTACCCGCCAAAGATTGTTCATGCCCTCTCTTAGCTCTCCTAATCCCTTTCTTCAGTTCCCTCCTGGCTATCTTGTATCCCTCCAATGCCCTGTCTGAACCTTGTTTCCTCAGCCTTACATAAGTCACCTTTTTCCTCTTAACAAGACATTCAACCTCTCTTGTCAACCATGGTTCCCTCACTCGACCATCTCTTCCCTGCCTGACAGGGACATACATATCAAGGACACGTAGCACCTGTTCCTTGAACAAGTTCCAATATTGATCTGGGGATGTGGTCAGTTCTGTGAGCCGGACCAGATTTCAGCGCAACGTTAATGTAAATGAGCACAAAAGACTGCTTAAACTTGACTTTGCTCGATGTCGTTTGCACTTACAGCTACTGTATCTTTTTTCCTGGGGTTAGCCTATTTTGAGCGAATGGCTGTCAGGAGAATGGCAGGTCCCCATGTGTATGATTGGTGAATATATATGCTGCTTGAAGCATAAAAAGTATTAATAAGATCTTGTTTGAATTTTCTTAGGACCTGCAGCACCCAAATGAGTTCATTCGAGGGTCCACTCTGCGTTTTTTGTGCAAGCTGAAGGAGCCAGAACTTTTAGAGCCATTGATGCCAGCCATACGTGGGTGCCTGGAACACCGGCACAGTTATGTCCGCAGAAATGCTGTTCTGGCCATCTACACCATTTACAGGTAGACTCATAGAATGATATAGCAGAAGATGAAGAGGCCATTTGGCCAACCATGCCAGTGCCAACTATTCAATAAGTCCCACTAACAGTATCAACCATTGTGCCATGCATCACTCTTTATTCCCACAGCCCTGTAAATATTTCCTTTTCCTACTTAGTAATTTCCATTTTAAAATTACTACTGAATCTGATTCCACCACCCTTTCAGCATCCAAACCATAACAACTGGCTGTGTCTTTTTGAAATGTTCCCTCTTGTCACCTCTGGTTCTTCTGTCAGTCACGTTAAATTTGTGTCCTCTGATAACCCTTCTGGCACTGGGAAGCTTCTTATTTTATCAAAACTTCCATGATTGAGCAGCACAGTTCAGGATTTTGAACATCTCCATAAAATCTCGTTAACTTCTGCTCTGGGGAGAAGAACCCAAGTATTTCCAATCTCCACATAACCTAATAATTCTAATAATTGTGATTATAACAATGATGATTATTCCATTAAATTTCTCATAAGGCTCTTCTGTGGTTCCCAGAATTGAACAAAATGCTCCAACTGAGGCCTCAGCAGTGTTGTATAAAAGTTTAGCATGTCTTCATTGCTTTTGTATTCAATGCCTCTATTTTAAAAGCAAGGATCCCTGTCACCTTCAAGGATTTGTCAGGAGAATCTATCCCCCTGCTCTTGCAACCTGCTTGAAAATTGTACCATTAATTTCATATTGCCTTTTCTCATGCTTCCTGCAGTAATGTATCACTTCATACTTCTTTGCTACATTTCATCTGCCCACTTCTTTCAAGCATCCACAAACTTTGAAATTATGCCCTGTATATCCAAGCCAAGGGAATTGACATGTATATCAAAAAGAGCAGTTTTTCTAATGCTGAGCCATGGGGCCACAACTTTATATTTCCTTCCAGCAATCCTTTGCACGATTCTCTGCTTCCTTAACCAATTTTGTATCCACATTTCCACTTTTCCTTCAATCCACGCACTTCAGTTTTGCCATCAAACCTATTCTGTGGTACTATCAAACAACTTTTGAAAGTTCAAATGTTCAATGTTAACACTGCTACACGCCTCAACCCTTTCCATTATCTAACCAAAGATTCATTTGAGTCAAACATGTTTTAACATCCTTTAACATCAATGCTGAATTTATTAGCCATACTTTTCCAAATGCCAATTAGTTTTGTCCTGTATTATTAGAATCATAGAATTTACAGTGCAGAAGGAGGCCATTCGGCCCATCGAGTCTGCACCGGCTCTTTGAAAGAGCAATCTACCCAATCCCACACCGCCATCCTATCCCCATAACCCAGTAACCCGACCCAACACTAAGGGCAATTTTGGACACTAAGGGTAATTTTAGCATGACCAATCCACCTAACATGCACATCTTTGGGCTGTGGGAGGAAACCGGAGCACCCGGAGGAAACCCACGCACACACTGGGAGAATGTGCTGACTCCGCACAGACAGTGAACCAAGCCGGGAATCGAACCTGGGACCCTGGAGCTGTGAAGCAATTGTGCTAACCACCATGCTACTGGCTGTCTCCGACTCTTTGCACTGCTGTTGTTAAGCTTATCATTTCTCGGTTTGTCCCCTTTTTCTAAACAAAGGAGTAAGATTTGCAATTCTCAAGCCCGCTGGAACATATCTAAGGAGGAAGGGAAGATTATGGCTAGAACTCCTGCAATTTAAACTCCTTTTAATTCTCAGGATCCAACGCATCTGATCGGGTGATCTTTCTGTTTTAAGAATTACTCATCTTTTAAATATCCCCCCTTTATTTTTATCCTATCCAGTATTATTACTACTTCCTCCTCTGAGGTTGGTTGCGAAGTGTGCTTATTTAGCACCAGAGCTATGCCCTCAGCCTCCCCAAGAATATCTGCTTGTTTGCCCAGAATTGGAACCGCCCTTCTGTTGACAACCTTTTAGCATTGGGGAGAAAGTGAAAACTCCACACAGTCTTCCAAAGCTGGAATTAAACCCGGGTCCATGTCACTGTAAGGCAGCAGTGCTAACAACTGTGTCACCGTGCTGCTCGTTTCAAACCTATGGAGGTTGGAAGCAACACTGTGGGGACTCCACATGTAATATATCAAACCAGGAAAGACTTGTTAATCTACATAGTTCAGCAGATAACCCTCTCAATGATTTCAGTTGAATTGAGGATGGATTGACCTTGCTATCCGACTGGTAATAAACATTTGATGTGTGTTTTATCATATTAGTCAGCAACCTGTTGCCTGCTTGGACCAATAGCTTGGATGAAATCAAGTACATTCAACGCAGCTGCTTTCTTTTGATTGGGCAACATTAGCTGCTTTCTGATTTGTACTGGTGTAATATTTTTGTGGGTAGCAGTGCAGTAAAACAGTACAGTTTGGGAGGGCATTTTGTTCTAAAGTACTTTATTCTATAGAACAGGTCTTGGAAGAGCAGCTTAAGAATGATGTTCGTTGTGTAGCACGGTGCGCAGTGGTTAGCATTGCTGCCTAACGGCGCCGAGGACCCGGGTTTGATCCGGGTCCCAGGTCACTGTTCATGTGGAGTTTGCACATTCTCCCTGTGTCTGTGTGGACCTCACCCCCACAACCCAAAGATGTGCAGGGTAGATGAATTGGCCATGCTAAATTGCCTCTTAATTGGGAAAAAAAGAATTGGGTACTCAAAATTTATTTTGAAAAAAGAATGCCGTTATGAATTTACACGTCATGTTTGCACAACGCGATTACCAATGTAGGATTTTTGCTAGACCGTTAACTGATGGTGGGTGGTAAGACTACTGGGGATTTGGCAGTTTTATGGTGGAAGATAGAGGGGGAAGAGGAGCATTAGTTCAATAAAATGTGACATTTTTCATTTTAGTGGCCTGCTGTCAGGAGACTAAAACTATGGAAAGGGTTCCTGATGATCAATTTTAAAGGAATTTCTGACCCCCCCCCCCCTCTATTTTTCTTCTTCGACAACCACATTGTAATTGTTCAAGAATACAGTATATAATAATCTTTATTATTGTCACAAGTAGACTGACATTCACACTGCAATAAAGTTACTGTGAAAATCCCGGAGTCGCCACACTCCGGCGCCTATTCTGGTGCACAGAGGGGAATTCAGAATGTTCAATTCACCTAATGAGCATGTCTTTCGGGACTTGTGGGAGGAAACCCGAGCACCATGAGGAAACCAACTCAGGCACGGGGAGAACGTGCAAACTCCGCACAGCCTGTGACCCAAGCCGGGAATCGAAACCAGGTCCCTGGCGATGTGAAGCAACAGTGCAACCATTTAAATGTTTTAACAATGAAATTACGGGGCAGCACGGTGGCGCAGTGGGTTAGCCCTGTTGCATCACGGCACCGAGGTCCCAGGTTCGATCCCGGCTCTGGGTCGCTGTCAGTGTGGAGTTTGCACATTCTCCCCGTATTTGTGTGGGTTTCGCCCCCACAACCCAAAGATGTGCAGGCTAGGTGGATTGGCCATGCTAAATTGCCCCTTAATTGGAAAATATGAATTGGGTACTCTAAATTTATTTTTAAAAACAGTGAAATTACTAAAGATTTCTGCCTTTGGGTATGATAATGGGCACTGAAATAGAACAAAATACTGTAACGATATCCGTAAAGCAACTTGGTCAACAGTCCAGACTAATTTTGAACATCTGTTAAAATTTAGTTTATTTAAAGACGTAAACCAAAATTGTCAGCATTCAGATCAAGGCATTGATTACTAAGTGCTTTTAATTTGCTGCTTTAGCTGAAAGATCTACTGATTTGATTCTAAAATACAGCTTCACAAGCTGCTGAACTTGAACACCTGTGATGATTTTTAAAAAGAATTTTGGAAAACCATCACCGGATTTTGGTTGGAGTGCTTTAGTGCAATTGCTTGAGGATGTCACTTCGCTGTTTGTTTTCCTTGCAGGAACTTTGAGAACCTTATTCCTGATGCTCCTGAGTTGATCCATGATTTCTTGGTGAATGAAAAAGATGCAAGTTGTAAACGGAATGCTTTCATGATGCTTATTCACGCAGATCAGGTAAAATGCTTGCTTTTACAAATTTTGATCAGGAGCCATAAACTCCGCATCAGTTGTAGCCATACAATGCTGGCTAATCATATTTTCACTCCCATGTTAATCGAAAATACTTGAGATATGTGAGATTTATAGCAGCATTGTTTATTGGAAGAGGAGAAGTTAAAAAAAATCAGTGTTGGATGCACAGCTCCAAATATAAAGGGATAATCAATTCAACTGAGATTTATAGGTTTTAAATTAGATAAGGCAGGAAGAGACCATTCAGACATTTGAGCCTGCTGTGCCATTCAATATGGTCATGGCTGATGGACTATCCCAATGCCATATTCCCGTTTTCACCCCATACCCCTTGATGTCATTAAAATCTAAAAATTATCTGTCTCTTTCTTGAATACATTCAGTGACATGCCCTCCGCAGCTTTCTGTGACAGAAAAGTCCACAGGTTCACTACCCTTACAGTGAAGAAAGTTTTCCTCATCTCAATCCGAAATGGTCTACCACAAATTCTAAGACTGTCCCCTGATTCTACATTCCCCAACAAGGGAAAACATCCTTCCTACATCTAGTCTACCAAACCCTGTTAGAATTTTATACGTCTCAATGAGATTTTCTCTCATCCTTCAAAACTAGTGACTTCAGGCCCAGTCGAATCAACCTCTCCTCATAGGACCGTCCCATCAACCCAGGTATCAGCCCAGTGAATCTCTGCTGCACTCTCTCTACGGCAAGTATATCATTTCTTAGGTCAGGAGATCAAAATTGCACAAAATGCTCCACGTGTGGTCTCACCAAGGCCCCGTATAGATGCAGTAAGACATGCAGTAAGTATTCGGAATTTTAAAAAAAATTCATTTACGGGATATGGGCGTCGCTTTGACGAAGGGTCATCTGGACTCGAAACATTAACTGTTTTCTCTCCCTACAGATGCTGCCAGACCTGCTGAGATTTTCCAACATTTTCTCTTTGGCACCACAACCAGTATGACTCCAACCAGTGGAGAGTTTTCCCCTTGGGAAAATGATTTCCATTGACTCCAGTTTAGCTAGGACTCCTTGATGCCATACTCAAATGCTATCTTGAAGTCAAGGGCAGTCACTCTCACCTCACCTCTGGCATTCAGCTCTTCTGCCCGTGTGTGAACCAAGGTTGTATTGCGGTCAGGAGCTGAGTGACCCTGGTGGAATGTAAACTGAGTGTCTGTGAGCAGGTTATTGCTGAGTAAGTGCCGCTTGATAGCATTGTTGATGACTCCTTCCATCACTTTGCTGATTTTGGAGAACAGACTGATGGGACGATAATTGGCTGGGTTGGATTTGTCCTGTTTCTTGTGTAAAGGACACACCTGGGCAATTTTCCACATTGCCGGGTAGATGCCAGTGTTGTAGCTGTACTGGAACAGCTTGACTAGTGGTGCGGCCAGTTCTGGAGCACAAGTTCTTTAGGACCTGGCCAGCTCGGTTTGTGGTGGTACTAGCGAGCCACTCTTGGTGATGGACATTGAAGTCCCCCACTCAGAACATACTCTGCGCCCTTGCTACCCTCAGTGCTTCCTCCAAGTGGTGTTCAACATGGAGGAGTACTGATTCATCAGCTGATGGTGGCTGGAACGTGGTAATCAGCAGGAGGTTTCCTTGGCCATGTTTAACCTGAAGCCATGAGACTTTATGGGGCCCAGAGTCGATGTTGAGGACTCCCAGGGCAACTCCCTCCCGATTGTATACCACTGTGCTGCCACCTCTGCTGGGTCCACCCTGCCGGTGAGACAGGATGTACCCAGGAATGGTGATAGTGGTGTCTGGGACATTGTCTGTAAGATATGATTCTGTGACTATGACTGTCAGGCTGTTGTTTTAATCGTCTGTGAGACAGCTCTCCCAACTTCGGCACAGGCCCCCATATGTAAGTAAGGAGGACTAACATCTGGGATCAAAGTGGTCAATAGAGTTGAGATACAGATCAGACTTAATCTATATGAATTTCATCCTTAATCAAAGTAACTTGTGAACAGAACTAGGTTAGAAATTGTCATTTTAAGGTAATTAATTCTTTTTAATACTGTTTCTT
This sequence comes from Scyliorhinus torazame, assembly GCF_047496885.1. Taxonomy (NCBI): domain Eukaryota; kingdom Metazoa; phylum Chordata; class Chondrichthyes; order Carcharhiniformes; family Scyliorhinidae; genus Scyliorhinus; species Scyliorhinus torazame. The sequence goes on from NC_092716.1 coordinate 221,497,107, forward strand.
AATTTTTCTCCAGGACCGAGCTCTGGATTATCTGAGTACATGTATTGATCAAGTTCATACTTTTGGAGACATTCTGCAGCTGGTCATAGTTGAGCTGATTTATAAGGTGAAGTGACAGAAATTCATCTTCAGTTCATTGTGTGTGCTCATATACAGTGTAAACAGGATGAGGGAATTGGTGTGTTAACAGAAGGGTGGTGCTCTGGCATTACCACTGGCCAAGTAATCCAGACACCCAGGGTAATACTCTGGGGACCTGGGTTTGAATCCCAGCATGGCAAACGGTGAAGTTTGATTTAAATAAAAATCTGGAATTATAATGATGACCATGAAACCATCGTCAATTGTTGTGAGAACCCATTTAATGCCCTTTACGGAAGGAAATCTGCTGTCATTACCTGGTCTGGCCTTCTCTCAACAATCTTAACCGCCCTCTGAAATGACATGGCAAGTCACTCATTTCAAGGGCAATTAGAGATGGACAGTAAATGCTGGCCCAGCCAGCAACGGCCACTTCCCATGCAAGAATTAAAAAAACAGAATGCATGGATGAGTTTTGATGAATTTCTCTTCTGTGCTTATATTTTTAACTAATTGCCTGGGAATTATGTATTGCTAGTTGGCACCAATAATCCAGGTTGGCTTGAGTGCTGTATATGTGAATTGGAAAACCTGGGAGAGTTTGTCACTGAACAGTTCAAAATGTGATAGCCAAGAAAGAGCGCTTTAAAGTAATGAATGGGAAGAACTTGATATTTAATTGAATATTCTTTTTTTTTTAAATTTAGAGTACCCAATTAATTTTTTCCAATTAAGGGGCAATTTAGCTTGGCCAATCCACCTACCCTGCACATCTTTTGAGTTGTGGGGGCGAAACTCACGCAAACACGGGGATAATGTGCAAACTCCACAAGGACAGTGACCCCGAGCTGAGATCGAACCTGGGACCTCGGCGCCGTGAGGCAACACGGCTAACCCACTGCGCCACCGTGCTGCCCATTTTAATTGAATATTCATTGAATTATCTATATATGTTGTGTTAGGTTTGTCACGCCAATCCAACAGAAAGAGCCAGATTTATCCGTTGCATCTACAACCTTCTCCAGTCTTCAAGCCCTGCTGTAAAATATGAAGCTGCTGGCACTTTAGTTACACTCTCAAGTGCTCCAACAGCCGTCAAGGTACTGATTTTATGAATTTTATGATTTTAGAAACTTCTGAAGCACTTGTATTATGTTCGAAAATGAAGGCCCATATCAAAGATCCCAAAATCTGAAACTTGTGAAAATTAAAATAATCATTCTTTATTGATGCAACAGAATGTTATTCCAGTTGTAACAATTGTGTACTATTTCCATGTCATGGGAGAGAGATATAAAAACAAATGCATCCCCTTGTCAATAAACAAAAACAATTCTAGGAAGGTTCTGTTCCTGTCCAAATGTGCCAAAGTTTAACATGAGTTTGGTAATCAGCATTAAAAGTTTGACAAATGCATGGTCTTAAATACATTTATAAATTTCAAAATATGTCCAGATCCCCAGTGTCAAAATAGGCTATTTTGTAATATGTTCTTCAGCTAGCTGTTGACAGTTGTATGTTACCTGACCAGACCCTTTTCAAACCACAGAATTACTTTTCAAGCAATATGTGTATATACATATTGGTATATAAACTATTTTTGGAAATGTAATATGCAGATGTGTCTCAACTTTGATGTACTTTTGAAATGAAAATGTTATGGGCATTTGCTTTGTCTGTCTCTAGGCTGCTGCTCAGTGCTACATAGATTTGATTATTAAGGAGAGTGATAACAATGTGAAGCTAATTGTTTTGGATCGTCTTATTGAACTGAGGGAGCATCCGACACATGAGAGAGTGTTGCAGGTAATAAACCCAGAACTGGTGACTTGAAATTGTGACCATTGCCTTTTGTTTTGCCTTGAACATCCTGAAGAAGATCTGGGTTGTTCAAACCCACCTGTTCCCTCTTCTTTTACGCTCCATCTCTCTCCTCTTTTTTCCCTCTTAACCATGTGGTGGTGTATTTTAACTGCGCAAATTAAGAACGAAATATTCGCAAAGCGGCCAAAAGTTTTAAAAGGGGTAGAAAAGCAGAGGGTATCAATTGAATGTATACATTTTTGATCGGTGAAGGTTAGGAACTTGGACACTAGATTAGCCATGCACAAATAGCTCAAGAAGCGGCATGGTCAACTTGTTTTCTGTGTTTAGCTGCTCAAATGCTTTGCACAACTACTTGCTAAAAGTTGTTTCCAAGCAAAACCTGAATTTTTACTTGGTTTTATGAATAAAATAGAAAAGGACAGAAGCAGTGCCAAACATTTAGACTTGGATCAGGCTACAGTTCGATGGTCGTTGTCATCTATTGTCATTACTGTGGGAAGGAAACCAAGGCCATAGTGATGGTACAGTGGAGATTTACTGGGATGATAACAAGTGAGCAGGGCTATAGTAATAAAGAGCAAAGAGACCGAATCAGTGATAACTTGAAATCCAAAATGTTTGGAAAAAGGAAATATAAATGTGTGAGGAAAGAATCGGAAAATGGATGGGACAAGTAAACGACAGTTCTATCCTATTTAAAGCTATTATTTTTGAAGCTGCAGTATAAAAGCTTTCATGTTACAATATTTAGTTTCAAATGTGAAATTTCTCATTTTCTTAGTTATCCAGAAAGAAGAAAAACTCCTCACATGAAGGCTTGATAATCCCAGTCATGCAATTTATTTTCTAAGAGGTTCCATCTTTGCGCATTTGCTTGCATTTGGATTGGAACTTGACTATTTAATTTGGATAAAGTTGCTGACAATTAATCAGGTATATAGGTATATACTGCCCATTTTGCTGCCTAAAGAATTAGTCCTATCCTGGATGTTTTTGGAAAGGAAACATAAAGCTGACTAGAAGAGATTTAATGACTAACATCTTTGGAGGAGGCAGGTAGAGGTTGGAAATTTTAAAATAAAAATATAATCTGTTTTTCTCTTCATGAACTGAGGTTGAATTTGAAACTGTCCCTTTCAGGATTTGGTAATGGACGTCCTGCGAGTTTTGACCACACCAGATTTGGAGGTACGCAAGAAGACATTGCATTTAGCGTTGGATCTTGTCTCTTCTCGCAATGTTGAAGAGGTATGACCACCTTTCATCTGAGTAATTTTGTTTGTTAGCTTCTAATCTCAAATTGGTACTTGGCAACAAGTTAACTGAATGTCTGTGTCTCACAGCTTGTCATAGTTCTCAAAAAGGAAGTCATTAAAACAAACAATGTATCAGAACATGAAGACACAGACAAATACCGACAGCTTCTGGTCAGAACATTACATTCATGCAGTGTCCGTTTTCCAGACATGGCTGGAAATGTTATCCCAGTGGTAAGTGAGCATAATCTATTAATTTTCCCACCCTCCTGCACTTAATGCTTTGACTCATGCTGGGGTGTGTTTGCATATATTATTGTGTCTACGTGGGTTTCCTCCGGGTGCTCCGGTTTCCTGTCACAAGTCCTGAAAGATGTGCTGTTAGATAATTTGGACATTCTGAATTCTCCCTCCGTGTACCTGAACAGGCGCCAGAATGTGGCGACTAGGGGATTTTCACAGTAACTTCATTGCAGTGTTAATGTAAGCCTACTTGCGACAATCAAGGTTATTATTATTATCCTCCAGTACAAAAATGCAAATGATTTAGGTTTCATGTGTGAGCCTAGATGTTGTGTTGACGAGCAATCTTGTGTGTGTAATGGTAGAAACTGAGGGGAAATGCATGGTGGGACAGTGGTTGTTAGCACTGCTGCCTCACAGCGCCAAGGACCCTGGTTCGATCCCGGTCCATGTGGAGTTGCACATTCTCCCCCACAACCCAAAAGATGGGCACGGTAGGTAAATTGGGCACGGTAAATTGCCCCTTAATTGGAGGGAAAAAAGAATTGGGTACTCTAAATTTATATAGAAAAAGAGAACTGGCGGTAGGTGTTGCTGAGCCTACTCTTATCCTCATCACTGTCAATGTGCTGTACAGTTGGCTTAATATCAGTCAGGAAAATGAAGCTTGGCTGATTTTGCTTCTGCTGTCCCAGAGTCCAGGCAATGCTGAAATCTGCTACCTCAACGCAGACCTCTTCTGGCCTTTGTGCCTGGGCTATTTGAAATGGTGCATTTTCAACTGAGCCAATATGGATGAACTCTTATTTTGAGGACTTTTCGTGGCATTCCTCATAAAAAGATTGTAACAAGTTGTGTGAAAGCATGTATCCGACACTCCTCACTCGCTGGTCTTTCATGCAGCCATGTTGTTATGCGTTTTGTTAGCCTGCGGACTCCTGTTTTCTACTTTTGTTTGTGCATTGATTTTGGATCTAACTCTAAATATCACTTCGTAGTCCCATTGAATTCTTCAATTTGGGTGCAAATAATTCAAAGAGCATTGTGATAACAAGTCCCTTTGGTTGCATTTATTGGTTGTTGAAACAATGCCTGAACAATTTTGATAATGCAACAGCAGTTGGTATTGTATGCTGTGTAAATAACAATGAATTTCCAAATATATTTGTTGAATGTTGTAGGTGCAGTCATTTACGGTTGTAATTTTTTTCTTTTGTTTTTTTGTGTTTTAATAATACCTGCACGACCTCTCCACAGCTGATGGAATTCCTCAGTGACAGCAATGAGGCAGCTGCTGCTGATGTTCTGGAGTTTGTGCGCGAAGCTGTTCAGAGTTTTGATAGCCTTCGGCCAGTCATTATTGAGAAGATGTTGGAGGTGTTCCATGCCATCAAATCTGTCAAGTAAGCACTGAAGCATTTTAGACACCCCAGCTTAGCTGCAAAACAATCTTTGCAGTTCTTGTATGCTTGATTTTCCTTTGTGTAAGCTTTTAATTTTATTCTTGCAGTATGTACTAACTCTTCGTGTATCCTGCATTTGCAAGTAAGTTGTGGTTGGACAGAAGTGTAATCTTGGGTTTTCTGTATTCAATAGGGGAAACTGATCTGAAGGGTATTTCTGAAAATGTGCAGCTACCATACTAGGTTCAGAAAGGTAGAAATTGGAGCAGGAGGAGGCCATTCAGCCTTTTGAGCCTGCTCCGCCATTCATTCTGATCATGGCTGATCATCCAACTAAATTGCCTAATCCCTCTCTGCTCCCCCCCCCCCCCCCCCCCCCAATAGCCTTTGATCCCCTTCACCCAAGTATTTGTTTGAATTAATGTACATGCGTGTTCACCACTGTTTTAAAAGGGCTGGTTGTTGTGGCTGTTTATGCTGACTTCCCTTGTGGGGACTTCATGGTCCAAATTCTCTCAACATGCGTGCAATTGTCTGTGCGAGCTAGGGAAGTTGGGAGGCCTAAATGTGCTACTTCAATGTATTACAATTCATCTTGGAATTGGATTGGTAGAAATCATCAAAGGAAGTTGGGCTTTATGAGATCTTAATATCGTAACTGGAGTATGCAACGTGCCAATTGCAGGATCTAGTGAGATGGAAATGTCGTTGGAAAGAATAGGTGGCTTTTTACTTCGAGAAGTACTGCTCAGTATACATATAGAAACATGGCAGTTTTTAATGAATTAAGATGGTTTATTTGATTTGGAATAATAGAAATTGAACAAGCAGTGAGTGTAATCATTTACGAAGATCATAGAAGCTTAAAATTCAAACATTATTTGAATCTGTGATATTCTCATTGCTGTTCATGTTGATTTTTACAATCCCCACTGTGCTGCCATTTTGGGTTTTGATTTCAGTTCATCTCCTCATTGAAGTTACTAAATTATAAGCATGAAAGTAAGATTAGATTTTCTGCTAACGAGAAGTAGGATTCATAATGAAATAAAAATCCTGTGAATTTGATCAGATTGAACATAAACAATAGCACCTGAGAGTTCTCGGTGCATTTTATGTATTTTCATCTTTGCCACAGGATATTCCGGGGAGCTCTTTGGATTTTGGGAGAGTACTGTAGCTCCAAGGATGACATTCAGAGTGTAATGACTGAGGTTCGCCGATCCTTGGGCGAGGTATGTATGGAATATTTGTATTTTCTTTCTCTCTCTTCTAGATTGTTTTGACCAGTTCCATAGGAGGTTCACAACCATGTCTCCGTTAAAGATACTGCACGTACCTCATGGTTCAGTTCCCTAGTTATCTCAACCTAAATTTGCAATGAAAGGAATGTATGAATCAGGCAAGGTTTTCTTAACAATTCGGAGACTGGTTTTTGTTGAGTAATGTCTATAAATAGCAATTTAGAGTAATGCTAACAAAGTCAATTGAAACACATTTAATTGTATATTTAGTGTAAAAGTTAACTTGTTCTGATCAGTAATTTAAATGTTAATTATACAAGAAAAGTCATCCTTGTAGGACTCGCACATATTGAAACTGCTTTAAGAAATTTCATCCAACATCCATAAAAATTATGGTTTTAATGTTCCCTGGGAGAGGAGCTGATATTGAAGAAAGTAACCTGAAGGATGCCAATGAAGAAATGTTATTTCATTAAAGTGACAATATGATTCTTGTAGTACTCAAAAGAAACTTGATCATTCAAGAAATGGCAGATTGATTTTTTTGAATTATGACGTGGACACCTTTTAAAACTATAAATTCTGTACTTTGTATTTCCCTGACTCATGTTGATAGATTCCGATAGTTGAGTCTGAGATAAGGAAAGAAACTGGTGAGATAAAGATTGATGATGATGTTCAGGTGATTCCAACACAAAAGCTGGTGACTGAGATGGGGACATATGCAACCCAGAGCGCCCTGAGCACAAGACCTTCCAAAAAGGAAGAAGATAGGTAATATTAGAATTTTTCTATCTGGATTTAAGAACTGACGTTTTGTGAAAAGGATAGAGACCAATAGTGATCTGGGGACTGAACCGAAAATAGCCTCCATCCCAAAAGAAACATTTGCACAATTGGACACAAAGAAATAAAACATAGGAATATGTACACACTCCTCGTTTAACATGGGTGGTTTCCCTATTGAGCACTTCATCCTCCCTCTGCTAAATGGTCGTTCGATATGCAGTGTATCATTTTAACTTCTGTCATGTACAGTGAGTTAAATTCCATGATGGGAGAGATGTTGAAAATTCAGTTATAATAATAAAATGAACATTTAGCGTCAAACTTTGTGAACACAGTTGTAAGCGCTTATACATTTAATTATTGCATTTATTTCCTTTTAAAATTAGTTTGCGAATTGAACTACTAAATTACAAAATGTTATATTTTTGATTTTTAAAGAAATAGGTGCTCACAGCAAGGATTTTTATGGCCCAAGTTTTGGGAACAAAAATGTAATAATCTTAAAACGAACGATAGTAGATGATGATGAGTTAATTTTATATTTTCACTGCTGAATTTCCTTGACTACTTGCACTACATGCATACATTTCCTGAAGGCATAGCATTTGAACAAGGAGCAGGAATGGACCATTCAGCCTCTCGAGCCTGCTCTACCATTGAATAAGATCATGACTGATCTGATAGTAAACTCAAATTTGAACTCAGCGGATAAACTATTTGCCCCTTGTTACAAAGAATTTATCCCCCTCTGCCTTAAAAATATTCAAAGACTCTGCTTCCACAACCTTTTTCAGGAAGAGAGTTCCAAAGACTCATGGCCCTCTGAGTGAAAAACTGTCTCCTCATTTGTTTTAAGTGGGCAACCCGTTATTTTTAAACAGTGAACCCTAGTTCTAGGTTCTCCCACGAGAAGAAACATAATCTCCTCATCCACCTTGTCAACAACCATCAGCATCTTGTCTGTTTCAATCAAGTCGCCTTTCACTCTTCTAAACTCCAGCGGTTCTAAGCTTAGCATGTCCAATCTTTCTTCTTCAGACAACCCGCCCATGCCAGGTCTTAGTCTGCTAAACCTTCTCGGAACTGCTTCCAATAAATTTATATTTTCCCTTAAATAAGGTGAGCAATACTGTCCACAGTACTCCAGATGTGGTCTCACTAGTACCCTGTACAACTGTAGCATAACCTCCCTGCTTTTGTATTCACCTCCCCTCACAATAAATGATAACATTCCATTAGTTTTCCTAATTACTTGCTGCATCTACAAGCTGGCCGTTTGTGATTCATGCACTTGGACCTCGAGATCCCAAAATGCCTGCATTTCAACTTAATATTAAGCAGCCGTTTTGCCGAAACAATATAGTTTTGAAGGAAGCAAAGATAATTTTAGAAGGTAGGTACTGCATTCATGATATGTGTTTTAGTGATTCATAGTGAGTCTTTAATTTTTTTTATGGCACAGGGAAAATTAGAGAAATTAATTACATCTTCATGCGCCCTATATTGAACAAATGCATCCACACTGCAGTTCTTGGTATTCTGGTCAAATTAGCTCAGTTTTAAATATACTGTTCTGCTTTCTTCAAGACCACCTCTGCGCAAATTCCTGTTGGATGGGGATTTCTTTGTGGCTGGTGCCCTTGCAACTACACTGACTAAAATAGCTCTGCGTTATGTGGCACTGGTACAAGAGAAGAAGAAACAGAATGTAAGTCATAATTAGGATTATATTTTGTGATCAATGAAGGAATTTTTGATGTATTGTATTATAAGTATTTGGTGCAGTAAGGGTTAAAAATCTGAGTAAGTATATGATTGCTGCAGTAGTGTTTTTAAAAATCCTGGTTTGAAAGGACAGGGGAGCCAGTGGTACAATTAGAAGGCTTGGGCAAATGCAGTTTTGTTTGGATTAAGGGGGTCCCCCATGGAGTTAATTAAATATATTGTGTTCAGCTTGTTAAGATGATGTAATCAATGGGAGGAGCTGAGGTGCCAGGCACTTTGCGGAAAAGCAGTTAAGTTGAGAAGATTGCGTGAGCAATCTGCTCTCACTGCAGTTTGGTTAAAGATATGTCTGGAGGAAGATTAGCAGTTTGTTTCCAAGCAGTTCAAAATTGTGTAGCTGAAAGGTGAGCTGAAAATTGCTTAGAAGCTGATTCCGAAGAAATACAACCAGAGTTTCTGCATGGTTCTGACATGATTCAGAACTTTTCCTTATGCAGTGTCAAAAGATCTTTCTTTCTAAAAGTAGAGTATCCAGACATCTCTGTACAGCAGGTAATCCTGAGTTTAACTGTATTTGAAAATGGATTGAGAGCTGAGATGGATTTGGTTTGATTGGGAATAAAAATAGCTGTTAAGGGTTGTTATGCCATTATAATGATTAGCGTTGTTTAAGGGGTAATTGTAAGTTATTTTTCTTGTGTGATGTTGCAGATATTTTAATACTGTGTTAGTAATAAAGTTTGTTTTGATATACCATATCCTTATTTTGAGTGAAATCACTCTTGGAACAAGGTATCCTTTCCTCACTGTCTTACAAAATTAAAACAAAATATTGGGGCTTCTGCCCAGAATCCGAGCCACTGTTGGGGTCTGGTCCGGGATCTTAATAATTTGAAAATGGGACACTTAATTTCCAGTGTCTGTGTATAAATGAGAAGGACAGTAAACTGAAACAAGTTTAAAAATAGAAGAAAATTCTCGGCTGTTCAGTGACATTTATCCACGTCAAAGTTATTGGCAAAATACATCAGTTAATTTAGGATTGTTAATGCTTTTGAAAAGTTGTATTAGGCTTGCACTGATTCATGTTCAAGGTGCATGCAGAAGCTTAAGTTATGAATGTGGCATAGCCCCGAGCTTATCTCTTCCTAATACAAATTGCGATGGTTTGTTCGACTCCAGTGGATGGTTCCAGGGATGACGGTCTTGGTTACAAGGGTAGGTTGCAGAATCTGGGGTTCATCTCCCAAGAGAAAGTAAGATTGAGAGAAGATTTTGATAGAGGTGCCCAAAATCAAGTCGGGTCTGAACAGATTAGCTAGGGAGAAACTTCCCATTGGAAGGACGGTCAAAAGCTAGAGGGCACTGCTTTAAGGTAAATGGCAAAAGAACCAGAAGCGACATGAGAAAAAGCTTCTTTTATGCAGTGTGTAACTGGTCTATGGAATGCACTGCCTGAAATTGTGGTGGTGACAGATTCAATCATGGCTTTTGAAAGAATAATTATCTGACCAGATAAATTTGCAGGGCAGTGGGGATAAGGTGGAGGAGAGACACTAGCTGAGTTCTTCCAAAGAGCTGGCACATATAGGACTGGTTGAATGGCTGACTCCTGAGCTGTAAATATTCTGGGATTTTATCTAAAGAGTGGTTTGAATGTTGAACTCTCATGGAGCAATTGAGGCAAATAGCATCGACACATTTAAGAGAAACTAGATAAGCAAATGAGGGAGAAAGGAATAGCAGGGTATGCTGTTAGGGATAGATGAAGGGTGGGAGGAAACTCTGGGGGTGCACAGATATAAATGTTGGCACAGATATTGCATCCCAAACAGAGGAGGCAACCTGTGATTAGCTAAGCGATCCCACAACTGACGGATCAGATCTAAGCTCTCCAGTTTTGCTACACCAGTCATGAATGGTACTGGACAACTCACTGGAGAAAGAGGCTCCATAAATATCTCTACCCTCACTGATGGGGAAGCCCAGCATATCAGTGCAAAAGGCAAGGCTGAAGCATTTACAACAGTGGATGATCCATCTGTGCCAGGTGCATGATCCGTCACTGCCTCCTCCTGATGTCCCCAGCATCACAGATGCCAGTCTTGAGGCTATTTGATTCATTCCATGCGGTATGAAGAAATGACTGACGGCACTAGTTAATGCAAAGGATTAGATTGGATTGGATTGAATTTGTTTATTGTCACGTGTACCGAGGTACAGTGAAAAGTATTTTTCTGCAAGCAGCTCAACGGATCATTAAGCACATGAGAAGAAAAGGGAATTCAAGAAAATACATAATAGGGCACCACAACATATACAATGTAACTACATAAGCACTGGCATCGGATGAAGCATACAGGGTGTAGTGTTAATGAAGTCAGTCCATAAGAGGGTCATTTAGGAGTCTGGTAACAGTGGGGAAGAAGCTGTTTTTGAGTCTGTTCGTGTGTGTTCTCAGACTTCTGTATCTCCTGCCCGATGGAAGAAGTTGGAAGAGTGAGTAAGCCGGGTGGGAGGGATCTTTGATTATACTGCCCGCTTTCCCCAGGCAGCGGGAGGTGTAGAAGGAGTCAATGGATGGGAGGCAGGTTTGTGTGATGGACTGGGCGGTGTTCACGACTCTCTGAAGTTTCTTGCGGTCCTGGGCCAAGCAGTTGCCATACCAGGCTGTGATGCAGCCCGATAGGATGCTTTCTATGGTGCATCTGTAAAAGTTGGTAAGAGCTCCATGCTCTGAGAGCATTCTAGCAATAATACTGAAGACTTGCGCTCCAGAAATAACTGTGCTCCTAGCCAAGCTGTTCTAATACAGCTACAGCATTGGCAACTACCCGACAATGTGGTAAACATCCCAGGCGCATTATGTGAACAAAAGGTTGGCAAATCCAACCTGGCCAATTACAGTCTCAGCAGATTACTCTTTGATCATCAGCAAACTGATAGACGGTGTTGTCAACAGTGCTATCAAGTGACATTTATGCAGCAATAACCTACTCACTGGTGCCCAGATTGAGGTCTTCCAGGGTCATTCTGCTCCTGTCCTCATTACAGCCTGGGTCCAAAAAAACCCAAAAGATCTGAACTCAAGAGATGAGCTGAGAGTGTCTGCCGTTGACAGCACGGCAGCATTTGACTGTGCATGTTATCAAGGTGTTCGAGTAAAATTGAAATCATTAGGAATTGGAGGGAACACTCTCAACCAGTTGGAGTCACACTTGGCACAAAAGAAGATGGTTGAGGTTGTTGGAGGTGAATCATCTCAGTCCAGGAACATCGCTGCAGAAGTTCCTCGGTAATGTCCTGGGCTAAACCATCTTGGCTGTTTTATCAGTGACCTGCCATGTATCATTAGGTCAGAAGTGGAGCTGCTTGCAGATGATTACACAATGTTCAGCACAGTTCAAGATTCAGATAGTAAAGCACTCTAAGTTAATGTGCAGCAAGACTGAGCAACATTGAGACTTGGTCTAATAAATGAAAAGTAACATTCGAACCACATGAGGTCCAAGCAATGACTAAACCCCTTTGACATTCAATGGCGTTAACATTGCTGAATCCCCCACTATCAACAATCCGGGGGTTACCATTGACCAGAAACTGAACTGGATCAACCATATAAATACCGTGACTACAAGAGTATGTCACAGGCTGTGAATTCTGCAGTGAGTAACTCACCTCCTGACTCCCCAAAGCCTGTCCATCATCTACAAGGAGTGTGACGGAATACTCTCCACTTACCTGGATGAGTGCAGTTCCAACAACACTGATGCTCAACACAATCCAGGACAAAGCAGTTCATTTAATTGTCATCCCATCCACCACCTTAAACATATATTCCATCCACCACCGATGCACAGTGGCCACCTTATGTACCATCTACAAGATGCTCTGCAGCAACTGACTAAGGCTCCTTCGACAGCACCTTCAAAACCCGTGACCCAAACCATACATCATCCTGACTTAGAACTATTATAATTTCTATTTGGAACTCTATGGCCTACGTCTATGTTGCAGACTTGATGCAACACACAAAGCTAAGTTGGCAATAATTTTATTTGACAGATACAGCAATGTCATCAAATTGATTAATTCAAGTTGCTAAAAGTGGCGTTTGTTGTTATTCAAACTAAGTATTCAACATTTTTTAAAGGGAATAACTTTGCTGTTGTAAAGTTGTGATAAGTTATTGGCAGTTTGGGCATCTTTGAGGGTGCAGGGTAGATAAGGGACACCAGAATATATAGTATATTTGAATTTTCAGAAGGCATTTTATCAGGTACCAGAGAAGAGGTTGGTGCACATGTTTAGGGCTCATGACCCTGGTGATGATATTTTAACTTGGATTGGTTACTGGATGAAGATCAGAGGAAGAATAAACCAACAGTAGAATGGAATGAGTAAAGTGCCACAAGAATCAATGTTTGGGCCTGAGCACATGCCATCTACAACAGTGACTTAGATGTGGGACTGAATGTAATAGATTCAGGTTTTCTGATGTTACTGAGCTAGATGGGAACATAGGTCATGAGAAGGACACATTTGCAAATTGCACGCAGCATGGTGGCGCAGTGGGTTAGCCTTGCTGCCTCATGGCGCCGAGGTCCCAGGTTTGACCTCGGCTCTGGGTCACTGTCGGTGTGGCGTTTGCACATTCTCCCCGTGTTTGCGTGGGTTTTGCCCCCCATAACCCAAAGATGTGCAGGCTAGGTGGATTGGCCACGCTAAATTGCCCCTTAATTGGAAAAAGTTAATTGGCTGCTCTAAAATTTATTCAAAAAAAGATCTGCAAATCGTTATGAACTGGTGAATTGATGGGTCTAGGAGGTGGTGGTGGAAGGACTATAATGCTGGGAACAACATTCTGTCTTTTTAAATTTTGTTGTGTGCAGACTCTGCCTTTCTTTTGTGACAACATGCACAAAAGTGGTTGGCTTCTGGTCTGTACAGGAAACTCCAGATTGAGATGAGGAGAAATTTCTTCACTGAAATGTTTGCGAATCTATGGAATTCTCTAACCTGGAGGGTCTTGGTGCTCAGCCCCTGAGTATATTCAAGACTGAAATTGATAGATTTTTCATCAGGAAGGGTATCAAGAGATATGAGGATAGGTTGGGGAGGTGGACTTGACATAGAAGTTCAACTGTGATATTGAATGGTGGCTCCATGTGCGGTGTGGCCTACTCCTATTTCTTATGTTTTTTCCCCTTTTTTCTAAAATAGAGTTTTGCTGCAGAGGCTATGCTGATCATGGCCACCATTTTACACCTTGGTAAATCATCACTCCCAAAGAAATCAATCACAGATGATGATGTGGACCGTATCTCGCTATGCCTTAAAGTCCTTTCAGAGTGTTCCCCACTGATGAGCAACATTTTTAACAAAGAATGCAGGAAATCACTCTCTCAAATGCTAGCAGCCAAACTGGAAGAGGAAAAGCTTTCTCAGAAGGTAATATTTGTATGAAAGTCAATCATATATCACATAACAGTTGTGTTGAATGTTGAGTAATTGTAACATTGCTGCCAAACACCCAGTGACTATGTAATGAAGGGACCCATGAAACTACAGTTTCAAATAACTTATTTCTTTTTGGGGAAATGTTCTTTGTTGAGTTTTCATATTTTATATCAACAAATTATGAATTATGCATTATCAGAAAAGAAATACGCAAAAACCAACAAGTAGGCTTACATTAACACTGCAATGTGAAAAGTCCCTAGGCACCACATTCCGGCGCCTGTTCGGGTACACTGAGGGAGAATTCAGAATGTCCAATTCACCTAACAAGCACGTCTTTCGGGACTTGTGGGAGGAAACCGGAGTACCCGGAGGAAACCCACACAGACACGGGAAGAATGTGCAAACTCTGCATAGACAGTGACCCAAGCCGGGAATCGAATCTGGGAACCTGGGACCCTGGCGCTCTGAAGCAACAGTGCTAACCACTGTGCTACCGTGCTGCTCTGAACTATAGGTCAGATGCCAATCCCGGACTCTGGACCCGGCGCTCAATCCTCACCGTACCCCTGTCTGTGTTGCCACCAGCCAGCAGCGTGTTGCCACAGCTGAGGTGGAAGCTGACACGTGGTAACACGCCGTCATTTTTCCACTGTTGAGTGAAAGAATAGCAGACCCTTATGTCGAGCAGCCAGAGACAGTCAGCTCACCACTTAATCTACAAATGACAGATCCAAAATATAATTCACCCCTATAACTTGTTTGTCATATGGGAATTTTATTTTGTTTCGTGTTTTCATTTAGCATGCCATGTTCCAGGAACACATATTAGGTGTGCTAAACAATAAGTTACTGCAATTGTCTCCTAAGTCTCTCCACCTCTCTTCTTTCTTCCTCCTTTAAAATGCTCTGGAGAACCTACCTCTCCTGTCCTAATATTCTCATATGTAGCACTGTTTCAGGTTTTTAAAAATAACACCTCTTTCTACACATCCTACCGTGTGATGTTTTACTACATTATAGGTGCTCTGCCGGTGTAATTAATTAGTGTGCATATCCTTGTAGGTGTTCCAACGTGTTAGTTAATGCAGAATTAAGTGTGCTTTTGAATGGTTTTGAAAAGGGGTTATTCTTCATTTCTGATTGCACTGCATTCCAAAGGACCTGGTGAAATATGGTCCCTCATCTTCTCTGATGCGTGTGTTGGATTAGATTGGGTTAGAAAAAACTAGTCCACTAAGATGGATATTTGGGAATTTTGATAAATGCTGACAATTAACTTTTTGAACAGAGAAATGGGAAACCTCATGTTCACTTTACTACTGTATGTATGCCTACTTGTTTGTTTAAATTTATTTGGGTACTGACCACTTCAAATTATTTTCTTTGTGCTATTTAGAAACAGTCCGAAAAAAGGAATGTAATGGTACAGGCAGACGATCCCATTTCCTTCATGCAGTTGATGGCGAAGAATGATATGACCTCTAAGGAGGACCAGTTTCAGCTCAGCTTATTGGCTGCAATGGGTAACACACAACGAAAGGAAGCTTCTGATCCCTTGACATCCAAGCTCAGCAAGGTGCTGTGAAAATGCATGACCTTTTGCTATCATTAAGCTAGGTTTGTCATCTCAGGGCTGAGAAATATTCTGTGAAAATGCATCAGAAGCCTTCTCATTTTCTTTGTTTGAATTATGAGCATTTTTGCTGTTTTTTCCATCCCTGATTCTTTTTGAATATTTGAACAGGTTTGTGCTGAAGCTACTTATGATGCCTTATGATGTTGTGTATTGCTGCACTAATATACTGTAACTGAATGCTTGCACCAATGATTATCCTCATAATGACTTCTTGAACTTACAACAGTCATTTGAAGTTGCTTTGGCCCTCTGTGCCAAGTGATACTGTGCAGTAGGGCAGCACGTTGGTACAGTGGTTAGTGCTGCTGCCTCACGACGCTGAGGTCCCAGGTTCGATCCCGGCTCTGGGTCACTGTTCGTGTGGAGTTTGCACATTCTCCTCGTGTTTGCGTGGGTTTCGCCCCCACAACCCAAAAGATGTGCAGGTCACGTTAAATCGGCCACGTTAAATTGCCCCTTAATTGGAAAAAATGAATTGGGTACTCTAAATTTAAAAAATAATTTTTTTTTAAAAAAGAAGATACTGTGCAGTTGACCAAAGACGAATGGGCCGGAATTTTCTGAGGGGTAGAATATTTATCCGAAACAGTTTTACTTCAGTGGGCCATAATTTGAAGTATCAAGGCAAACTAACGGTGTCTGCCATAGTTAGATTTACCCTTGCATGATTAAGTTTTTACGAATTTTGCTTGCTGCTGGAAGTATGAGCTGATAACGGTGCAGCAAGGAAATGAGACATCTGGAATGTAAATGAAGGCAGCCAATCAGATGGGTAGATTGAAGTTGACAGCTCAAGGATTAAATAAGAATTGTAGGAGAAGCAAATTCAATGCCAAATCAAGAAGAGAAAAATAAAGAAAAAATGGGAAGTTTAAAAAAAAAAAATTACGTTTACATTTTTTAACATCTCCATGAAAATAAATATAAAACCTGAAGAATTGAGGCTGCAGATAAATAACAGTTAATTTTCACCCAAAAGATGTGCAGGGTAGGTGGAATTGCCATGCTAAATTGCCCCTTAATTGGAAAAGTTTTAAAAATGACATTTTGCACTGCCAGAGGCATTGACTGGCATGATTAAAAGGGTTCTTGGACAAGAAATTCATTGATTTAACTTGCCTGTGGTGAGATTAGTTCATATCTAACACCAAAATGCACAGCTTCACACTGCTGCATGCATTTCAATAGTGAGGCAGTCAGTGAGATGCAGTTTTCGCAAAGTTAACAGTAGACGAGCACTTCTGGGTCAAAGGTTTTTGATATGTGTTTAGCCTCACTTTTGCCCTTGCTTGAAGTTGCTGCAGAATTTGCTAATAAATAACGGGGAGCGTTATTAGTCTTGCCATTATTATGACAGCAAACTACAGGCCATTGTGCAAAACCCGACTGCATCTTCAGTATTTTTTCTTTCTGATAGTAAACCATGATTATACAGTCAAATCCATAAGGTATGTAATGCCCACTGCATTCAGTAATTGGGAATGAATCATCTACCGTACATGATGGGAGCTCGAGTATTTCCAAATTGGCTAAATCATAAACTGATATTAAGCGAATACTATTTCATTCATGGTACAGCCAATTCTGTGTTATGCTAGTTTATTTTTGGTTTTCTACTCAAAAGGACTATTCTGCTAATTATATTATTGTCCCTTGCAGGTTACGCAGCTAACTGGTTTCTCTGATCCAGTGTATGCAGAAGCCTATGTACATGTTAATCAATATGATATTGTACTTGATGTACTTGTGGTCAATCAAACCAGCGACACACTTCAGAACTGCACTCTGGAATTAGCCACATTGGGTACGTTTTAACAGTTAAATCCTAGATGCCAGGCAGGATTACTGAGTGGCAGTGTTTCCCGCCCAGCCACCTGAAGAGTCGGGTGGAAACACATCCTTGCTGATCATGGCAGCCCCGCAACTCACTCTGCCTGCAAATTCGCCGGCGGTGGATTGTAAAATTCTGTCCATTGCTTTCTGAGGGGTGGAGGAAGGGAGAAAACTGATATACGTTATTAAAACCTGTTTCCTCAACCTTCTTGGCTCGAAAGATAAATGAACTAAGTGTGCGGCAGATCGCAACGGTCTGAATTTCAGATTTTGATCTTCAGTTATGTTCACAGACCTGTGAGTGAGGGGTCGTTTAGTGGAGGTGGTGGTGCAGTAGAATTGTTATTGGGACTAGTAATCCAGCGACTCAGCGTCCCGTATTCAAATCCCACCACAGCAGTAACGGATGAAATTTGACTTCCAATAAAAATATGGAATTAAAAGTCTCATGATGACTGTTAAAAATCCTTCTGTGTACTAATGTCCTTTGGGGGAGGAAATCAGTCATCCATACCTGGTTTGGCCCACATGTGACATCAGACCCACAGCAATGTTGTTGACTCTTAAATGCTCTCTTAAATGGCCAATTATTGGGCAATTCGGAATGGACATTAAATGCTGGCCCAGCCAGCGATGCCCACATCCTCTGAACCAATAAAAAACAAACCTTAATTCGATTGCTTTTTCAACAGAGTTGAATGTCAGCTGTAAATGGGATAATGCATTACTGAAGAAACCTGAGACGCCAAAATAAAAGCAGAATACTATGGTTGATTGAGATATGAAATAACAACAAAGTGCTAGAAAACCTCAGCAGCTCTGACAGCATCTGTGGAGAGAGAAACAGAGTTAATGTTTCAAGTCCAATGTAGCTGTTCTTCAGAAATGAAACATCTGCTATTATTAACCAGGTATAAAAAGTACCATGATATTATGTAGAAGAGCAGTTGGTTGCCGAGGACATTCTAAAGACATAAGACGTAGGAGCAGAAGTAGACCATTCAGCCCATCTCGCTTGTTCTGCCATTCAATGAGATCATGGCTGATCTGATACAATCCTCAACTCTACTTTCTCACCTATCCCCAGAATCTTTGCTTAAAAATCTGTCTCTCCCAGCCTTGAAAATACTTGAACCAGCCTCTACAGCTCTCTGCGGTAAATAATTTCACAGATTCACCACCCTTTGAGAGAAGAAATTCCTCATATAAATTCAGGACCCTTGGTTTCTTCTTTTGCTCAAATATTCAAATTACAGGTATTAATGCTTTGTGATATTCCTCCTTTTAAACCTATTTGTCATATTTTCCTTAAAGACATGTGACACTCCAGCCCCTACACTGTGTCAATATAGTCCATTGACTTAAATAAGAAGAGTGCTGGAAAAAGATGCAACAGGTCTGGTAGAATGTGTGGAGAGAAAAACAGAGTTAATGTTTTGAGTCCAGAGAAGAAACCAGTGGTTCTGATTTTATACCTTTCATGTTTTTGGAATGTCCTGAAGTGTTTCACAGCCAACTGCTCTTCCATAGGTAACACCATTGGATTTTTTACATCTAGTTAATAATAGCAGATAAGCTTCATTTCAATGTTTCATCTGAAAGAAAACAGTTCCCTTCATACTGCACTGAAATGTAATGCTGGAAGATTGTGTTAAGTTCAAATGGGCTTTAAGCTCTCAATCTTCTGACTCAAAGTCCTGAGTGTTTCACCAAAGTCCGCTTGGACAAGTTTTATGCCCTGTATTTGATTTTTGACCACGTTGATCATTCCATAAGGGATACCCTTTGATAAAGAAATGGGGTCA
Organism: Scyliorhinus torazame; assembly: GCF_047496885.1. Taxonomy (NCBI): domain Eukaryota; kingdom Metazoa; phylum Chordata; class Chondrichthyes; order Carcharhiniformes; family Scyliorhinidae; genus Scyliorhinus; species Scyliorhinus torazame. The sequence continues at coordinate 221,516,412 of NC_092716.1, forward strand.
GCAGGTGCGAACTGTGAATTGTGTTTGCTTTGTTTTCAACAGGTGATCTTAAACTGGTCGAGAAACCATCACCTCTAACTCTAGCACCTCATGATTTTGCTAACATTAAGGCGAATGTGAAAGTAGCCTCAACAGAAAATGGTATCATTTTTGGTAATATAGGTGAGTTGGAGTTATGTTGAGTCAAAAACAGTTCTTTGTGTTATTGCTGAAGAAACGGCATTCTTGGAATTGTTACTTTCTGCCTCGTTAAATTGAGACGAGACATTTGAACCAGCAACACGTCTTCTTTTCGCCATTGAAAAGAGTGGGCTATGCGAAGCCTTAAGCTAATATGTTTTAATATTCTCTGCAATGGTAAATTGAAAGTTGAATATAGTTTTTAATTCACACTTATTAAATTACTTTTCCCTATGGAAGAATTGGACCAACTAGTTAACTGATAGTTGTGTCTCATTTCTGTGCTTGCAGTGTATGATATATCTGGGGCTGCCAGTGATAGAAACTGCGTGGTGCTGAGTGATATTCACATTGATATCATGGACTATATTCAGCCTGCCTTGTGCACCGATGCAGAGTTTCGTCAGATGTGGGCAGAATTCGAATGGGAGAACAAGGTAGAGAATCAATTTACCAAATTAATAATTCTCTTTTCTGGGTGAACTCCTCCTTATCATGTGCCAGGATTAGCTTAATTCAGTTTAAGGTGGTGCATCCGGCGCACATAACGGCGGCAAGGATGTGTAAGTTTTTTGGGGTGGAGGACAGGTGCCCAAGATGTGCAGGGGGTCCGGCGAACCATGCCCATATGTTTTGGGCATGCCCGGCGCTTAAAGAATTCTGGCAGGGGTTTGCGAGGGTGATGTCCAAGATTTTGGACACTCGGGTGAAGGCAAGTCCAACAGTAGCGATATTTGGGGTGTCGGAGAATTCGGGAGTGCAGGAAGCGAAAGAGGCCGAGGTACTGGCCTTTGCCTCCCTGGTAGCCCGGAGACGGATCTTGTTAATGTGGAAGGACTCGAAACCCCCGAGTGTGGCGACCTGGGTTAGCGATACGGCGGGGTTCCTCAGCCTGGAGCGAATAAAGTTCGCCTTGAGAGGGTACTTGATGGGGTTCTCCCGGCGGTGGCAACCTTTCCTTGACTTTCTAGGGGAGCAGTAATGGTCAGCAGCAGCAGCATCCTGGGGGGGCGGGAACTGTTGATATAATGTAAGTTTTATAGGAAGACAACACCCACCTTGTTTTGTTTAATAATTCTTGTTTATTTTTTATTATTTGTACTTCTATCTTTGTTATGTAAAAATGTTGGTTGGAAAAGCTTTAATAAAACATTTATTTTTTAAAAAATTCTCTTTTCTAGATTAAAGTAAGTTTTCATAAATGAACGATTGAATTATTCTAATTTGTTTTATTTTCTGTTTAAGGTTACAGTAAACACAAACATCACTGACCTAAATGAATACTTGCAGCACATCCTTAAATCTACCAACATGAAGTGTTTGACCCCAGAGAAGGTGTGTACTGCTTTGATAATGAAGTTTCAAGTTGAAAGAAGAGGGGGGAAGCGCCGGTAGTTGAAAGAAGAGGGGGAAGCGCTGGTAGAAGAGTTGAAGGGTAAATGGGAGGAGGAGCTGGGGGAGGAGATCGAGGAAGGTCTGTGGGCTGATGCCCTAGGTAGGGTTAATTCCTCCTCCTCGTGTGCCAGGCTCAGCCTGATACAATTTAAGGAGGTCCACAGATCGCACTTGACGGGGGCGAGGTTGAGTAGATTCTTTGGGGTAGAGTTTGGAGATGCTACTCCAAAATGCTGACAGCCTCATAGACTTGTGGCATGTTTTTAACAGGTGATTCACAGAAGTTAGTCGCTTCATTTTAGAATCAGCTGCAAGTTAATAATTAACTTTGGGTCTCAAATTCAAAAGGATTTTTCACCCACCACTTCTCTTTCAAAATCTGAAACTTCGCCTCTGAAAAGTAGTGACAAAAGCTATTGATCTGTGCAGCCAGAGACGACTGCATAAGGCTTGCCAGTCTATTGACAGTTCCCTTACGAACATGTGTTTTTTCTAATGCGTTGTAGCAGTGTGGGGAACATGTAGTAGTTTTGGCATGTACTTGCACTTGCCAAACTTTCATTGACTTTTGGAAAGCATCTATTTCTTCAGTGCCAAAAGCAATCATCATCCTTCCCTTGCAATTTGAGGTTCAGTTCATTTAGAATTGAAAAGGTGTCTGCAAGGTAAGGCATAGTTAGCATCCAACCCTCATTTTCCAGTACTTCCTTGCATATAACATACATGGGGCTTTGCATCCTGACTTGCATGGCACAATTAACAAAGCCATACCTCAATAAATCATTTTTATACTGCTTTGCTCCCAATTTCAGTTTCTTAGTAGTCTGTTCAGCAGAGCTCTGGATACAGCTCTGCTGAACAGCTCAGCTTTGTCCTGCCATGGACTTTCCTGAGCAGTTCACACTAGCACTGCTTTGTCCTGCCAGGGACTTTCCTGAGCAGCTCACACTAGCACTGCTTTGTCCTGCCAGGGACTCTCCTATGCAGCTCACACTAACACTGCGTTGTCCTGCCAGGGACTCTCCTATGCAGCTCACACTAGCACTGCTTTGTCCTGCCAGGGACTTTCCTGTGCAGCTCACACTAACACTGTGTTGTCCTGCCAGGGACTTTCCTGTACAGCTCACACTAGCACTGCTTTGTCCTGCCAGGGACCTTCCTGTGCAGCTCACACTAACACTGTGTTGTCCTGCCAGGGACTTTCCCAGGGACTCTCCTGTGCAGCTCACACTAGTACTGCGTTGTCCTGCCAGGGACTCTCCTGTGCAGCTCACACTAGCACTGCGTTGTCCTGCCAGGGACTCTACTGTGCAGCTCACACTAGCACTGCGTTGTCCTGCCAGGGAGTCTCCTATGCAGCTCACACTAACACTGCGTTGTCCTGCCAGGGACTCTCCTGAGCAGCTCACACTAACACTGCGTTGTCCTGCCAGGGACTCTCCTGTGCAGCTCACATTAACACTGCGTTGTCCTGCCAGGGACTCTCCTGAGCAGCTCACACTAACACTGCGTTGTCCTGCCAGGGACTCTACTGTGCAGCTCACACTAGCACTGCGTTGTCCTGCCAGGGACTCTCCTATGCAGCTCACACTAGCACTGCGTTGTCCTGCCAGGGACTCTCCTGTGCAGCTCACACTAGCACTGCGTTGTCCTGCTGTGGTCTTTGCTGAGAAGCTCCAGAGATTCAGTTGTGAGATCCTGATCTGTTTGTCTTGTCCTTCTAACAAAGCCCTCTTGCTTATAACAAATCAATCCATCTTCGATTCTTCCCAGCCTTGTTGCCTTACTTTCTGACAGTTCGAATCTCATCAGTGATTTAGTGCCAAAAGCACAGACGTACAGAGGGTGTGACGTCTGTGTACATCCCGATTGCGTGACCTGCTCTTTGCTGCCGCATCTGGCGAGATGACTGCATCGTTCACATTTCCGAATACCAAGGCCTTCCCACTTCACCTCACGCCTTTGCTTTGCCGAACTCGGGACCTTTTCCGTGATGCAAAACTTATGGAAGCAAATTATAACCGCCCTTGGTGGCTCGATTGCTTTTGGCTTGGGCCTGAGTGACTGATATTCGGAGTGTTCTTCCCCCTTCCCATACAGCTCCGCCATCATCTTCGCAGTCGGCCTCGGACCCTCCATCTCCTCAGGCAGGCCCACGATTCGTAAGTTCTGCTGCCTCGATCTGTTCCCCAGGTCCTGCACCTTAGCTCTGAGTCCTTTGTTAGCCTCAGCCACCCTCTGCAGCTCCTCACCCATCGAGGTGAACTGGTCACTGTGCTGCGACAGAGCCTCCTCCATCCACTTCAACTTCTTTCCTTGCTCCCATACGTCGGCCGATATCTTCATCACTGCTGCCTTCACCGGGGCAGTCATCTCCTCCACCCACTCTTTCATCGCAGCCATCATCTCCTTTCGCAGAATCTCCATATGCTTAGTTAACTGCCTCTCGAGTTCCTCGGCCATCACCTTGGTCAGAGTCTCCACTGTAAGGGGAGTGGCCCCACCCAGAGATCCAGCTTCTGCCATCTTTCCTCCTGTCGGGCTCACCTGTCCACTCAAGGGCGAAATTTCGCCCATCCCCTTCTTTCCAGTGACTTTCCTCTGGGTCTTCGACATCCCCCACCTTCCTTATGCCTTCTTGCAACAGATTATTCAAAAACTGCCCCTAAAATCGGGCATTAAAATCCAAAAATCAGAGCCTTGAGCAGGAGCCACTCCACATGCGACCTCCACCTACATGCCGTCACCGGAAGTCTCCCATCGTTCGCATTTAATGACCATTTGCGGCTGGCATTCTCAACTTAAAAGCTGGTAGCAGCGGGATATTTAAATGCTGGTCACGGCTGTTGGCTGCTTCTCCCGCGATCGAGAACACCGCGACCGACGCTGCTCTCGACACCCGCCCTCACCCCACCTGCAGGTCGCGACCTGCACTTTGAAAAACTCTGTTCTAGGGCGGCGCAGTGGTTAGCACTGCTGCCTCAAGGCGGCGAACCCTGGGTTCGATCCCGGCTTCAGGTCACTGTCCATGTGGAATTTGCATATTCTCCCCGTGTCTGCGTGGGTCTCACCCCCACAACCCAAAGATGTGCAGCGTAGAATTGGCCCTTTTAAAAATAAAATAGGGTATTCAAAATTTATGAAGAAAACAAAAACGCTGTTCTAGATTGTCATGGCGGTTTGGAAGGGTGCTGTCTAAGAAACCTTGGTGAGTTCGCTGCAGTGTATCTTGTAGATGGTACACACTGCTGCTACTGTTCATCCGTGGTGGAGGGAGTGAATGTTTGTGGGTGGCGTGCCAACCAAGCGGGCTGCTTTGTCCTGGATTGCATCGAGAGTGTTGTTGAAGCTGCACTCCACTAAGCAAATGGAGAGTACTCCATCATACTTCTGACTCGTGTCAGGTAGATGGTGGACAGGCGTTGGGGATTCAGGATGTGAGTTACTCACTGCAGGACTATTGGCCTCTGACCTACTCTTGTAGCCACAATAATTATCTGGTAAGTCCATTAAATTTCTGGCCAATGGTAACGCTTAGGATGTTGATAGTAAGAGTTTCAGCAGTGGTAATGTCATTGAATGCCATGGGGCGATGGTAGATTTTCTCCTGTTGGGGATGCTCATTGCTAGGCACTTGTGTGGCATGATTGTTACTTGCCACTTGTCAGCCCAAGCCTGGATATTGTCCAGGTCTTGCTTCATTTGAGCATGGACTGCTTCAGTACCTGAGGAGTCGCAAATGCTGCTCAACAGTCTACAATCATCAGCAAACATCCCCACTTCTGACCTTATGATGGAAGGAAGGTCATTGCTGGGAGGCAATATAAATCAAATCACTCAATTATGACCCTCAACACTGAGTGTTGGCAGACTATTCGGTCAAAGGAATACCATAATTCGGCCAGATCTGATAGAATCATAGAAACGTTACAGCACAGAAGGAGGTCATCTTTGTCCAAAGTGTATGCATGTATCCATCCAGTATCTTGGCATTCTACATGGAGTGAATCACTGGATGCAATCTCTGCACTGCTGTGGAAGCAAGAGTCAGACCCTTAGTTGAACATTTCTATCCAATCTGAGCTAATTTTGGACAAACCCATGATCAAACTTGGGAACTTACTGATCTATTTTGCTCACTTGAGTGTCATAGTTTGCCAGCATGGAAGCAAATTGCTGTAATTCTAGTCTGTTGGAGTGGTATTTGCCGGAAGATGGTACTTGATTGGCTTTAAATAAACTTGTGTTGTTTAGGACCTGTATGGACATGTGTCTGATCTGTGTCCCTTTAACCAATCAACACAGCAGTGACACCTCACATTTATGTGACGCATTAAAGGTAGAAAAACATCTCAAGGCACTTCCAAGATTTCACCAGACAAAAATGGATCCTAGGCTAGTTCATCGAGTTTTAGGGGTTTTTAAAGGAGGTAAGGGAGATCTCACGGGGATATACATAGTGAGGAATTTCTAGACCATGGGGCTGAAGGCAGGGTGGGGTTGAGATGCACAAAAGACCCAAGTCTGAGAAAGGGATAGTTTTGGGGGATCCTTTAGAGCTGAAGCAGGATATCGAGATGGAGAGGGTTGAGACCATGAAGGGATTTTAACATTAGAATGGGAATTCTCAATTCAAGCATCAGATTACAAATTCAGTGTACTGTCCTTGGACCATTCAGATTTCAGAAAGTAAGACCACTTTCACAGAATCATAGAATCCCTACAAAGTCTGCACCAACCCCTCAAATGAGCACTCTATTCTTATCCACCTACCCCCTATTCCTGTACCCTAACCTGCACATCCCTGGACGTGAAGGGACAAGTTAACATGGCCAATCCACCTAACCTGCACGTCTTTGGACTGTGGGAGGAAATCGGAGGACCCGGAGGAAATCCATGCCGACATAGGGGGGACGCACAAATTCCACACAGACAGTGACCCAAGCTGGAATTGAATCCGAGTCCCTGGAGCTGTGAAGCTTCAGTGCTAACCACTGCCCGTTAACCGTTCACCTAATTTCATTGTGATAAATGCTGTACCAACCGACCAGCTATTTCTGCTGTGTGTTTTCCCAGCAGTGAGCGCTGATTGGTACTGAAACTTCCCATTGTTAATTCTTTCAAACCAATGTATCCTGTGATTCACCATGAATACAATGTCACAGGAGATCGTCAACCTTTCAAGTTTTTTCCATTTTCTGCATTTCTACTGTCAACTCATCAAAATCCGTTAAGTATTTTTCTGCCCATCCAAAAATTGGCAACTTCTCGATCCATACACTTGCCCCAAATCTTCTATTTATATAAATCTCATAAGATTCACATGGCGACAGCTTAACAATTTCTCTTTTCAAGTGCATCAGACAAGCATTTCAAATTTCTATAAGAAAAACTAGAAAAGAATCTTTGAAAGGTTTTTGCACCAACCCCTCAAATGAGCACTCTATTCTTATCCACCTACCCCTATTCCTGTACCCTAACGTGCACATCCCTGGACGTGAAGGGACAAGTTAACAAAAAAACTTTTTGCTGAACAATTTTTTTTATAGCATTGAACGTTTCATATTTTAAAAAAAATAACTCAAAATTCAACAAGGGAAGCTCAAAATGGAGGACATTGAATTGTAATGTATTGTTATGCAACATGCAGATAAAAATTTTTTAGAGAATTTTACCCAATTCATTTTTTCCAATTAAGGGGCAATTTAGCGTGGCCAATCCACCTAGCTTGCACATTTTTGCGTTGTGGGGGCGAAACCCATGCAAACACAGGGAAAATGTGCAAACTCCACACGGACAGTGACTGAGAGCCGGGATCGAACCTGGGACCTCAGCGGCGTGAGACCGCAGTGCTAACCCACTGCGCCACCGTGCTGCCCAACATGCAGATATGGCCTTCTGGTAGAAAGGATTTATTCTGGAATTCAGTACTGGGACGACTGCTGGTTTTAATTTGCAAATCTGAGTCAGATTCCTGAAAATTTGAATGAAAAGACCTAAATGGAGACAAATCCAAGACTGTAGCTGTATTGCATTCAGGAAGGAAAAAGCAACACATATGTCGCCTGTGTGTTAAAGTAATTGAGGATAAAGACAAAGTCTTGACAAACTCTGCTCAACATATTCAGCAATGCAGAGTTGGAATCAGCAAAGTCAATGAATGTTGAACTGTTTAGCTGTAATAGTACAAAGAACAAAGAACAAAGAAATGTACAGCACAGGAACAGGCCCTTCGGCCCTCCAAGCCCGTGCCGACCATACTGCCCGACTAAACTACAATCTTCTACACTTCCTGGGTCCGTATCCTTCTATTCCCATCCTATTCATATATTTGTCAAGATGCCCCTTAAATGTCCCTATCGTCCCTGCCTCCACTACCTCCTCCGGTAGTGAGTTCCAGGCACCCACTACCCTCTGCGTAAAAAACTTGCCTCGTACATCTACTCTAAACTTTGCCCCTCTCACCTTAAACCTATGCCCCCTAGTAATTGACCCCTCTACCCTGGGGAAAAGCCTCTGACTATCCACTCTGTCTATGCCCCTCATAATTTTGTATACCTCTATCAGGTCGCCCCTCAACCTCCTTCGTTCCAGTGAGAACAAACCGAGTTTATTCGGTTTCATAAAGTTCGGAAATCTTTAATTAAACTTCATTGTGCCCCGGCCTCACTGAATCTTTAATATTGTGGTCATTTTTGTCACTGAGGTTCAAGGGTAACAGTCAAGTTATGGAGGCAGTGCAGAGAAGAGGGTAATACAGAATGTCAAGTCAGAGCATGTGCTGTTTTATAAAGTCAGGAATGTTGTGCACTGTGGAACGCAACATATTCTGTTGAAATCTTGGTGTGTACATTTTTTAACGACATGGTATAATCGCTCTGCGTTCTTTTAGGTTTAGGGTCAGTTAAAGGTCAGGCTGCAGCACTTATCTTGCGGAGAGGTCAGTTAGAATGCTTCAGATGTTCTGGTTCTGATACCAGCTGTGCTACAGAAGGTTGCATTAGATAAGGTATGACATTTGGAGTTCAATGAGTTTTTTAAAAAATGTCTTGCGATATTTTACACTAGGCATTGCATATAAAATATTCAGTTCAAGCAGAGTGCAGGGGCGAGGTTGGGTAGGTTGCACTGGGCTGAGGGGCAACTGGGCCATGAGGATTGATCGGGAGGTTGGACAGGGTGGTTGGATGAGCTGAAGGAGAGGTGGAGAATGTGGATGGATGGGCTTGAGAGGACTGTGAATAACTGATAATGTTACGCAGCTACAGGTGAGTCTTGTTGTCATTTTCTATACAGCAGAGAAATAAGCTAAAGATAAAGTCACCATAAGTCCCAGATCATAGAATTTACAGTGCAGAAGGAGGCCATTTGGCCCATCGAGTCCACACCAGCCCCTGAAAAAGCACCCGACCTAAGCCCTTACCTCCACTCTATTCCCGTAACCCAGCAACCCCACCTAACCTTTGGGCACTACGGGGCAACTTAGCGTGACCGAGCCACCTAACCCGCACATCTTTGAACTGTGGGAAGAAATCGGAGCACCTGGAGGAAACCCACGCAGACATGGGGAGAACGTGCAGATTCCGCACAGTCACCCAAGCAACAGTGCTAACCACTGTGCTACCGTGTCACCCACGGGATGACCATAGGCTGCTTTCCCCTTTGAGGCCTGACTGGTGGTGGTTTAACCTGAGGACCACCACCTCAGGCAAGGGACAAGGTTGAGAAGGTGGGTCTTCATGTGATAGGACTGTTGACTGGTTAGGTGTCCCAGAGATCCGCCTCGGAATAATCTCAGCAGTTTGATAGTGAGATCTGGATGATACACAAGTTAATTTGTGAACTGCAGTTTCTGGATGGTTGTGGGAAAGAATCTATTCTGATGGGTGGTGTTCTATGTAAACCTGTGTATGAGGAGAAGGCTCTGAAGAGCACATCGTTGTAAAGAAACCAGATAATTGAATATATTTTATATGTGCTTTATTGTGCACTGCCACCTAGTGGAACTGTCACAGAGCTACCTTCGAGATCTAGTGAGTTTAACAACAAGAATAGAGGTAGGTAGAGTGGTGGAGTTTAAGGCAATGTTACATGAAAGGACTTTGCTTTTGTATTGGTAAATCATATTGTCCTGTCTGTTGATTGCACTGGCTGAATAAGTCATTATCTGATTTTGATAATACGACTTCAGGATTTATAATGATGTTTTGGGGTGGCACGGTAGCACAGTGGTTAACACTGTTGCTTCACAGCGCCAGGGACCCGGGTTCGATTCCCGACATGGGTCATTGTGCGGAGTCTGCACGTTCTCCCTGTGCCTGCTCCGGTTTCCACCCACAAGTCCTGAAAGATGTGCTTGTTAGGTCATTTGGACGTTCTGAATTCTACCTCGGTGTACCCGAACAGGTGCCGGAATGTGGCGACTAGGGGATTTTCACAGTGACTTCATTGCAGTGTTAATGCAAGCTCACTTGTGACACTAATAAAGATTATTATCGAAATAATTTATTGACTCAACCTTCTCTGAAAACCTTAATATCATATCCTTTATATGTTAAATTTCTGTTTTTTTAAAAACATGGAATACATAAAAATTGTAAGCAAACTATAATTGATTGAAGATGGGTGTAGGTGTTTAAGGGTTTTGCTGCATTAAAGACCTTGGGTATTACTCTGCTTTAGATAAAAGGGCCAAGAGGGAAGTGGACCTAGCAGCAAAATGGGAAGCATATCCAGGATCTCATTGGACCAGGAACCTTATGCTCCTAGTTGTGAGAGGAAAGAGCTGGATATTGTGGCACAGCAACATTGAGCTCAAAAAAATGTGACCAGACCTATTCCTTGATGGAAATGTTTTCACAAAAAAACTTCTGTCTAGGATCCAGGCTTCTGTTTCATGAGTTGCATTTGAATGAAATGAAATGAAATGAAAATGAAAATGAAAATCGCTTATTGTCACAAGTAGGCTTCAAATGAAGTTACTGTGAAAAGCCCCGAGTCGCCACATTCCGGCGCCTGTTCGGGGAGGCTGTTACGGGAATTGAACCGTGCTGCTGCCTGTCTTGGTCTGCTTTCAAAGCCAGCAATTTAGCCCTGTGCTAAACACCCCTGATGACCTGCCACAGGTTGGGAAGAGAGTTGGGGAAATCAGCAATGGATTGTGTACCTGGGCAGGTAAATATGGACTCTGCATGTCCTTGGGGACCAGACCCAACACCCATTCCTTCCCTTTGCCTCATATCAGGTGCCAAACTAAACAATTACAGGTGTATGTCTCAAGTACAGGTAGTGAGACTGATATGTCCAGCTCTCCTCCCTTTCTGCAGCTTTAAAAAATTATGCAAATGTACAGGCACAGTAAAAGCACTTCAGAGAACATCAAGCCTGAGAACAATGATGCTACTCAGGACAGTATTGCCCAGCTCAGTATTGCAAATTGATAACTACAAGTCCAGGTGAGTTGCGTTCGGAGAATGAACCAAACAGAAGTATGTGCAGCAATTTTACCTGACGTACATAGAAACATACATGGAAAAAAGCAGGAGGAGGCCATTCAGCCCTTCGAGTCTGCTTCGTCATTCATTATGATCATGGCTGATCATCAAGTTCAAACCCCGATCCCTCCTTTTCCCCGATATCTCTTCATCGCTTTAGACCCAAGAGCTACATCTAATGAAATTACACAATGTTTTCACCTCAACTACTTTTGTGGTCGTGAGTTCCCCAAATTCACCACTCTGGGTGAAGAAATTAATCCTCACCTCAGCCCTAAAAGGTTTACCCTTTATCCTCAAACTATGATGCCTGGTTCTGGACTCCCCCCACCATTGGGAACATTCTTTCTGAATCTACCCTGTCTAATCCTCTTAGAATTTTGGAATATGCTCACTCACTCAGTCTGTCCAAATCCCACTGAAGTATCTCTGCATCCTCCTCCCAGCTCACGCACCCAACTTTGTATCATCTGCAAATTTGGAAAGATTACATTTAGTTCCTTGGTCTAAATCATTAATATATAATGTGAGCATTTGGAGTCCGAGGTACTTCCCTGTGGTACTTCACTTGTCACTGCCTGTCAATTGGAAAAAGACCCATTTATTCCAAAATTTTGCTTCCTGTCTGCCAACCAGCTTTCTATCCATCTCAAGACACTACCCGCAATCCCATGCGCTTTAACTTTACATAGAAATCTGCTATGTGAGACCTTGTCGAAAGCCTCTTGAATAATAAGCCACATCCACCAGGTCTCCCTGATCAACTCTAGTAATTACATTTTCAAAGCATTCCAGTAGATTTGTCTCACATGATTTCTCTTTCTGAAATCCATGCTGACTTTGTGTGATTATACCACTGCTTTCCAATGCTGTGCTGTGAAATCCTTGATAGTGGACTCTAGCATCTTCCCTACTTTTGACGTTAGGCTCACTGATCTATAGTTCCCTGTTTTCTCTCTGCCTCCCTTTTTGAATAGTGGGGTTATATTAGCTACCCTCCAATCTGTAGGAACCATTCCAGAGTCCAAAGAATTTAGGAAACTGACCGCCAATGGATCCACTATTTCTAGGGCTACTTCCTAAAGTACTCTAGGATGAAGATTATCAGGGCCTTGAGATTTATCCACCTTCAATCCCATTAAGTTCCCTGAAACCATTTCTCTACAGGAAACAAATTGTACACTCTTTGCAGGCAAGACTTAAATTATTATAGATGTAGAGTATTCACATCTGAGACACGATATGATGAACTAAGGCAGTGTTTTTCAAACTTTTTTGCCTGGGACCCATTTTTGCCAACCGGTCATCCTTCACGACCCATGCCGTCCGACCTTCGCTACCCACCATTTTCTCTGATCTTTAATGTGAGAGGTGAGCCTCATGATCTCACTCCAATCAGGTTCACAGGGGGTGAGGGCTATGCGCATATTGGGTGCAGGATTCAGCCGGTTCATTTGTGCCATATTCATCTTTGTGAGGACAGAAAATCCAAACTCGCACATGTACATGGTTGTGAAAGGCAAAAGCAACAAAATGCTTGATTTAACTCCGCTCCGGATACTCCTCGGAGAAGCTACTCCAGAATTCTGACCGCCTCATTGACTTATGCCGTGTTTTTAATGTGCTGTCACAGCTGAGGTGGAGGAGTTCAGTTTCTTCATTTTGGAGTCAGCTGCAAGTTTTTAACAAATATATTTTGATTCTCCTTTTTCACATTTTCTCCCAACTTTGCACCCACCAACAATAAACAATAAGCAGTAACGAATAGAATGTCAATCCCCATATCAACAATTCCATCCTCCCACCAACCCCCAAACAGCTGCCCACATGTTAACATAAACAAATAACAAAAAGGAATCGGGAATCACCCATGGTCACCATTAACACTTACGGTCCCCCTCCACCCCCCCTAACTAATGTTCGATGTTATCCAATTCTTAAAAGTACATAATGAATAAAATCCATGAATTGTAGAACCCCTCCATCCTTCCCCTCAGTTCAAACTTAACCTTCTGAAGAATTCCCCCCTTCACGCCAGGGCACAGGGTGGAGAGGTTACTCTCCATCCCAACAGGATCCGCCATCAGGCGATCAACGAGGCAAAGGCTACAACATCTGCCTCCGCGCCCGTTTCCAACTCTGGCTGGTCCGACATCCCGAATATGGCCTCCTGAGGGCCCGGGTCCAGTTTCACGTGCACCACTTTAGAAATTACCCTAAAAACCTCCTTCCAGTAACCCTCCAGCTTTGGACAGGACCAAAACATATGATTGTGATTTGCGGCCCCCCCCCCCCCCCCCCCCCCCCGCAACATTCACACATCTTCTACCCACTCAAAGAATCTGCTTATCCTCGCCCTCGTGAGGTGTGCTCTATATACCACCTTCAGCTGTATCAGCCCCAACCTCTCGCACAAAGTGGAGGCATTCACTCTCCGAAGCACCTCACACCAGAACCCCTCCTCCATACATTCTCCCAACTCTTCCTCCCACTTTGCTTTCATCCCTTTCGGTGGTGCTTTCTCCTTTTCCAAAATAACCCTGTAAACCGCCGACACTACCCCTTCTCCAGTCTCTCTGTCGTCAGCACCTCCTCCAGCAATGCGGAGGCCGGCTCCAGCAGGAAGCTCTATCTCTTTCCTGGCAAAATCTTGAACCTGCCTGTATGTAAACACTTCCCCCTGCTCCAGCCCATACTTCGCTCCCAACTCCTTCAATCCTGCAAACCGACCCCCAAGAAACATTGTGTAATTTCATTAGATGTAGCTCTTGGGTCTAAAGCGATGAAGAGATATCGGGGAAAAGGAGGGATCGGGGTTTGAACTTGATGATCAGCCATGATCATAATGAATGACGGAGCAGACTCGAAGGGCTGAATGGCCTCCTCCTGCTTTTTTCTGTGCATGTATCTATGTACGTCAGGTAAAATTGCTGCACATACTTCTGTTTGGTTCATTCTTTTAGTGTCTTAATCCCCTTCTCTCATTTCCGAAAATTTCCGTCCCACTTCCCTGGCTCAAATCTGTGGTTCCCCCGAATCGGCATTTCCCTTTACCCTGCCCCCAACCCGAAGTGTTGGCGAAACTGCCTCCAAATTATCAAGGAAGCTATTATTTTTAAAAGATTTTTTTTTTTAAATTCTCCTTTTTCACATTTTCTCCCACATTTACACCCATCAACAATAAACAATAATCAGCAAGATATGTCAATCCCCATAATAACAACGATCCCATCCGCCCACCAACCCCCAAACCTCAGCCCACATGTTTACGTAAACAAATGACAAAAACAAATCCGGGATTACCCATAGTCACCCTTAATCTACACAGCCCCCCAACTAATGTTCGATGTTATCCAGTTCTTGAAAGTGCATAATAAATAGTGCCCATGACTTGTAGAACCCCTCCGAGCTTCCCCTCAGTTCGAACTTAACCTTCTCAAGGGTCAAGTATTCCAACAGGTCCCCCCGCCACGCCAGGGCACTGGGTGGAGAAGCTGCTCTCCATCACAGCAGGATCCGCCTTCGGGCGATCAACGAGGCGAAGGCTACGATATCTGCCTCCGCACCCGTTTCCAACCCTAGCTGGTCCGACACCCAGAATATGGCCTCCTGGGGACCCGGGTCCAGTTTCACATGCACCACCTTGGAAATCACCCTAAACACCTCCTTCCAGTACTCCCCTAGCTTTGGACAGGACCAAAACATATGAACGTGATTTGCGCGCCCCCCCCCCCAAACGCTCACACACATCCTCTACTACTTCAAAAAATCGGCTCATCCTCGCCCTCGTGAGGTGCGCTCTATATACCACCTTCAGCTGTATCAGCCCTAACCTCACGCACAAGGTGGAGGTGTTCACTGTCCGGAGCACCTCACACCAGAACCCCTCCACCATACCCTCTCCCAACTCTTCCTCCCACTTTGCTTTCATCCCTTTCGGTGGTGCTTTCTCCTCTTCCAAAATAGCCCCGTAAACCGCCGACACTACCCCTTTTCCAGTCCCCCTGTCGTCAGCACCTCCTCCAGCAATGCGGAGGCCGGCTCCAGCAGGAAGCTCTATCTCTTTCCTGGCAAAATCTTGAACCTGCCTGTATCTAAACACTTCCCCTGCTCCAGCCCATACTTCGCTCCCAACTCCTTCAATCCTGCAAACCGACCCCCAAGAAACATTGTGTAATTTCATTAGATGTAGCTCTTGGGTCTAAAGCGATGAAGAGATATCGGGGAAAAGGAAGGATCGGGGTTTGAACTTGATGATCAGCCATGATCATAATGAATGACGGAGCAGACTCGAAGGGCTGAATGGCCTCCTCCTGCTTTTTTCCATGTATGTATCTATGTACGTCAGGTAAAATTGCTGCACATACTTCTGTTTGGTTCATTCTTTTAGTGTCTTAATCCCCTTCTCTCATTTCTGAAAATTTCCGTCCCACTTCCCTGGCTCAAATCTGTGGTTTGAGCGCCTTTGATGGAGTCATCTGCAAGTTAACAATGATTCTGGGGTCTCAAACTCAAAGGGATCATTCAGCCACCTCTTCTCTCTCAAAGTCTTAAACTTCTCCTTTGGAAAGTAGCAACCAAAATTGTTAATTAGCTCAGCCAGATGCGACTGAATAAGGCTTGCCAGTCCATTTGCAGTTTCCTTACAAATGCTGTTTTCTTCGATGTGTCGTAGCAGTGTGGGGAACATGTAGTAATTTTGGCTTTGCACTCGCAATTGCCAAACTTTCAATGGCTCTTGGAAAGCTTAGATTTCTTCACAGTGCCGAAAGCAATCATCATCCTTCCCTTGCAATGTGATGTTCAATTGATTTGGAATTGAAAGGATGTCTGCAAGGTAAGACATAGTTAGCATCCAAGTTCCATCAGCAACCGAATCAGCCAGAGTGGACAAATTCTCGAGGAGGAAAGTGTGGATTTCGTACCTCAGTTTGTAAACTCTGAGCAGCACCCGATCGCTTGACAGCCAACGTACTTCTGTGTGGACCAATAAATGTGTGTGCTTGGCCCCCATATCGGAACACAGAGCCTCAAAAAGTATGGCATTGAGTGCGCTGCATTTAATGAAATTCACAACTTTCACAATTCCTTTTAACACTACTTCAAGCTCAGATAGAATTCCTTTCGATGCCAGTGCCTCACGGTGAATAAAACAATGATTCCAAACAATGTCCTGACCAGCTGTCTCCTTAATCCTTATTATAACTCGGCTGTTTTTCCAAGTCATGTTAGCTGCTCCATCGCTGTGATTCCTCTGCAACAAACCCAATCAAGCCCGCACTTTCCAACCACTAAACTATTCAATGCTTCAAAAATCTCTGTGCCAGTCGTGTGGGTTGATAAAGTCAGGGAGCACAGCAAATCCTCAACAAATTCATCATGCCAAACATACTGAACATAAACTAGCAAGGTTGCACAATATGAAATGTCTGTACTTTCATCCAATTTTATTGAGTACTCCTGTGCTGATTTTAAATGAAAAATAAGCTGGACGTCTAAATTCTCAGCAATATCACAAATTCGGCGAGCCACTGTGTTATCACTCCGTGGGATGCATTTCACTTTTTCAACAAACCCCTCATCTAGGACCCTAGGAACTATATCTAATGCCACAGGGAGAATTAATCAATGTGGGACATTTTCTCTTTAGTTACATGGTAATCTACCTTGTAAGAGGCTAATTGCATTTTGTCGTTCATTATAACATTTCTGCTGAGGACTTCAGCTGACGATTGAAGTCCTCGTTGCATCCTTTGGAAAAAAAATCAAGAGGTTTGTCCCAGAACTTAGTTCCATGCTTAGTCTTCAAATGCGTTTGAAGTTTTGAGGGTTTTAAACTTTCTTTTGCCAGTACGTCCCTGCATTTATCACACATGGGCTTCGCATCCTGATTTGCATTGGCACAATTAATAAATCCATATCTTAAAAAATCATCTTTATACTGCTTTGCGCCTGATTTCAGCTTCTTAATAGGCTGTTCACACCAGCACTGCTTTTTCCTGTTGTGGACCCTCCTGAACAGCTCACACCACCACTGCTTTGTCCTATTGTGGACTCTACTGAACAGCTCACATCACCACTGCTTTGTCCTGCTGTGGATTCTCCTGAGCCACTCTCTCCAGCAGGTTTAGTTGTGAGATCCTGGCCTGTTTGTGTCTCTGGCCCTCTCTTCCTTATTACAATACGATCCATTTTAAATTTTAGAGCCCTGTTGCTTGTTTGCTGCTGACAAAATGGAGGAATCTCAGTCGCGCCCAGAGCACGTGACGTCAGCGTTTGGGGCGCGTGACCCTCACTCTGCCATCTCTTCAGGCAGGAAGACTGAATAGAATTTTAAAAACAAAATCTCCTGGGTCAGCGCACTGACGTCAGGTGACGAGGAGGTGCTGTTCCTCTCTGGGCTCCGGGCATGTGCACTGATGATCGGGCACGTTTGCTCAGCAAGCCTGCATTCTGAAAGCCGGTTGTGGCCGGCATTTTTAAAAGCCGTTTACTGCGGCTGTTGCTCACAAATTTCCATGATCGGGAACGCTGCGATGGATGGCTCCGCACCCCTCCCGACACCCGCCTGCGACCCACGCCCGGGTTGCAATCCCCACTTTGAAAATTACTGAGTTAACTAACCCCTTCATTAAGAAACCGTTATTTACATTTGGAATGTACAGCAGTGCATTATTCTTGTGAGTCATCAATGTTATTTATTTGCTTTTGTATATGAGGCAATCACATTCTCATTGAGGAATGATCTCTGCTTCATATTTAGCCTTGAGAATCTACTGAGGATAAGATGGGTTGCTTCTTTACTCAAACTGAATCACAGTTTCTAAAGGATTTCTTTAATTCTGAGTAATTAATGAGTACTTGGGCGTCATGGTGGCGCAGTGGTTAGCACTGCTGCCTCACGGCGCCGAGGTCCTAGGTTCGATTCCGGCTCTGGGTCACTGCTGTCCGTGTGGAGTTTGTACATTCTCCCTGTGTCTGCGTGGGTCTCACCCCCACCACCCAATAGATGTGCAGGGTAGATGGATTGGCCACATTAAATTGCCCTTTAATTGGAAAAAAAAATTGGACACTCTTAAATTTAAAAAAAAAAAAAAAATTCTGTGAATACAATATTTTTGGGGAACCTTTGTTTGCAAATTTTTGACAGTTTAGGATCTCAACTTTTCCTTCATCTGACATTAACTTCTCCATTTCTTGCACCTTTGGCATGCCTCATAGCATCACATTTGTGTTTCAGAAAATTTTTTTGTTCAGGGATTTTTCCTGTATTCGTTTGTTTTCAGATTCTTGAAGGCAAGTAAATAAATCAGTCTTGGGTTATGCACAACTTGACAACTTCATGTGAGTTTTTCTTGTATTTCAGGCTCTTTCTGGTTATTGTGGTTTTATGGCTGCCAATCTCTATGCTCGTTCCATATTTGGAGAAGATGCACTTGCAAATGTCAGCATAGAAAAACCAGTTCACCTTGGGCCTGATGCTCCCGTGACTGGTCACATACGCATTAGGGCAAAGAGTCAGGTAAGTGGTGACTACATTATCCACAATAGGTAACTGTAATAGTTTTTGTCAGAAGACGCTTGTTTTTATAAGCACTGAATCTTAAACTGCATTTGTGTTTAAAATATAAACACAGCAATTGCCTTGAATGACATCTCCCCTTTACTATGTTTCTGTTATCTTACAGGGAATGGCTCTCAGTTTGGGTGACAAGATCAACCTGTCCCAGAAGAAAGTGAAAGCATAGTGGCTTTTTCAAATATCCATCTTGGCTTAAAGTAATATTAGTTTAATTCAGCAATATCCTATGTTTACTTATAAACAAAAGATCATAAATGTTGAGTATGTTGAAGAGAGCTTGTGATTTTGTTGAGCTTTCCATGAAATCAAGCTTCTGTTATACATTTCAAAAGACTATAGAACTCTTTCCTTTTGTCTTTATCTTGCTCCAGAGATTCAGAAGTCCCTTGTTTTACACTAAAGTTTATCAATTATAATAAAGATACAAAATTCTGAAAGTGTTCTGTGTTTATCTTGTCATGTCTGTGTATTGATAATTGGGATTGAGCGAAGTTTGCATATGCAGTTTAATTTTAAATGAAATGCAAATAAATGTGATTTGTGGAATTTTAATTGAAATACAAATAATTGTGATTTCTGGAATTATATGGTTACCATAATGGCTGTTAAAGGAAGGTGTTCATACCCAAATTACCTGTGGAAATTAATGTCTTGATAATATAGGAAAATGCTTTTTCCAGAAGAACAAAAGAACTTAAGAAATAGGAGCAGGAGTAGTCCATTCAGCCCCACGGGCCTGCTCCACCTCACAATACGGTCATGGATGATCTGATTGCGGCCCCACTCTACTTGCCTGCCTACCCACACACTGGCTCCTTTGGAGGTCCAAAATATGTCGAACTCGGCTTCAAATATTTTCAATTTCCCAGCACCACTGCTCTCTGTGGGAGCAGATTCCAAAATAACAACCCTCAGAAGAAATTCCTCCTCACCTTCACCTCAAATTGGAGACTCCTTATTTTGAAACTGTGTCCCCGAATTTTAGATTCCCCCATGAAGGAAAGCATCCTCTCAGCATATACCCTGTCAGGCACCCCCACAGAATCACATCACCTGTTATTTTTCTAAACTCCAAGGATCAACCTTCCCTACAAGATGACAACTTCATCCCAGGAATCAACCGAGTAAACCTTCTCTGAACTGCTTTGTATGCAGGAATATTCATCCTTTGAGAAGGAGGTGAGGACTTCCGGTGGCGTGGGCGAGCAGGGTGGCCGCAATAAAAAGAGCTCCCGCCGGTGGCCGCGATTCGCGGAGATTTCGGGGAAATCCCCGAGTCTTCATGCGCCCCCCGACTATCGTCGGCCTTTGGGGCCGCCACGAGCAGCCAGCGGGGCCGGTTTAAAAACCGGCGAAGATCCCCCGCGCGGGTGTCAGGCGGCGGGGGCTGAGGCGCCGGGCCCGGCAGGTCGTAGCAGCGGGGGCGGAGCTACGAGGAGGCCGAGGCGGCAGGCCCGAGGCCAGGGCACCATGTAGGGAGGGTGCTCCACGTCGGATGGCTCCCACCTAGGAAGAAGAAAGAAGGTTGAAGCCTGGTCCCAGGGGAATGCAGAGGAGAAAGAAAAAAGATTTAAGGAAGTTTGGTAAAAGTTTTTTTTTTCCAAAAAAGAATGTCAGATTGATGAAGGGCAGGAGGGTGAAGGGGGAGAGAGGAGAAAGGAAAGAAGATAAAATACAATAAGCCGCTAAAGGATGCGAAAAGCAGCGTTGAAGAAAGGAGGAAACGCGGGTTCGCCGCCGAAGGAGAAGACGAGCAAAAGTGTTGACAGGATGGCGGAAGCCAAACTGCAAGTCGGGGCCGCACTACTTACGGTGGAGAAGATGACCGAGGTGATGGTGGTGGAACTGGAACAACGTTTGGTGAGGCACATGGAGGTCCTGAGGAAAGAGATGGCGGTCGTGTTGAGGTCATTGTTGGAGGAGGCAATCGCCCGATGAGGGTGGAGGTGGCAAAGGTATCGGCCGAGGTGAGAGGGCAGGGCGAGAAGATGAAGGAGGTGGAGGAGGCCGTGGCACGACACAGCGACCAGGTCACCTCGATGGGGGATGAGCTGCGGAGGTTGGTGGAGGTTAACAGAGGACTCCGAGCAAAGCTGGAAGACTTGGAAAACCGCTCAAGGCGGCACAATGTGAGAATTGTGGGCTTGCCCGAAGGGGCAGAGGGCCCAAGGCCCACGCAATACTTTGCTAAGAAGTTGGCGGAGCTGATGGGGGAGGGTGAGAGCCCCACCCTGTACGAGCTAGACCGAGCTCATCGGTCATTAAGGCCGAAGCCCAAAGTCAGCGAGCCGCCAAGGGCAGTAATTATCTGCTTCCATAAGTTTTGCATGAAGGAGAAAGTATTAAGCTGGGCGAAGCAGGAGCGTGAGGTGCTGTGGGATGGTACTGCTGTTCGGATCTACCAGGACTGGACGGTGGAGTTGGCAAAAAGACGAGCGGCGTTTGGTCGAGTGAAGGCGGCTTTGTACAAGAAGGGGTGCGATTTGGTGTGGTGCACCCGGCGATGTTGAGAGTAACATATAACGGCAAAGACTTTTATTTTGAGACAGCAGAGGCGGCTGAGACGTTCGTGAAGGCTTGGGACAGACGTGAAGAGCGGAACTGGAAGAGAGGCTGTGGACTGTGTTTGAGCGGCTGGAAAATGTACAAATGTTACAACTTTCTTTTTACTGATTTGTATTGAAATCTACTTCTCTTCGCATTGTTACAGAGTTCAAGTTAATGGCGTTCTGTGTTGCGACGGTTAAATGTTATGTTAGTGAATTGTAGGGGTTGGATTGTTGGGTTTGTTTTAGTGTTTCTTTCTCTGGGACTGGGCGGAAGGGGGCGAGAGGTCTTGGCGGGGGGTGCCACCCGCGCTAGCTAACTAAAGTCAGTTAGTGAACGGTGGTGAGGTGAGAGGAGAACTGCGGACGTTGGAGCCTGGATAGCAGGCTTCAATGGGCCTACGCGGCGAGCAAGAGGAGGTGGAGGGATGGATGTTGGGGGATGTTCTTGTAGGGGGGGTTCTTGGGTGGGGGGGGAAGGGGTTCGATGTTAACAATGGACAGGGGCGGGTCAGGCTTATGGGGCAGGGCCCGGGCGTATGGTGATGGTGGATAAGAAAGGTTGGGGGGGGGGGGGGGGGGGGGGGGGGGAGTGTGAGAGACCCCCAGTAAGGATAATCACATGGAACGTGAGAGGGCTAGGAGGGCCGGTCAAAAGGTCAATGGTGCTTGCACATTTTAAAAGTTTGAAAGCCGATGTAGCAATGCTTGCAGGAGACTCACTTGAGGGTGAAGGACCAGGTGAGACTTAAAAAGGGCTGGGTTAGCCAAATGTTTCACTCCGGATTTGATGGAAGGGCTCGAGGAGTAGCGGTGCTGGTCAGCAAAAGGGTACGCTTCCAGATGGAGAACGTGGTGGCGGGGGGTAGATATGTGATTGTGACAGGGGCACTGGAGGGGAGATTAGTGGCGCTGTTAAGTGTATACGGTCCCAATTGGGACGATGTGGGATTCGCGAAGAAGGTGTTTGGGGCTATTCCCGACTTGGACACGCATGAGCTGATTGTGGGGGGGACTGAAACTTGGTGCAGGAGCCAAGGTTGGACAGATCACGGCCGCGCTCGCTGGTCCCATCAGGGGGGGCGAAGGCGCTGGCTGGGCTAATGGTGGAAATGGGAGGGGTGGACCCTTGGAGGTTCCTGCACCCAAGGGAACAGGAGTATTCGTTTTTCTCAGCGGTCCATAAGGTATACTCGCGGATCGACTTTTTTGTGGTGGGGAAGGCTTTGCTGGCTGGAGTCAAGGGGTCGGAATACTCTGCAATTGCAGTGTCAGATCACGCTCCACATTGGGTGGATATGGTGCTGGAGAAGGGGGCAGCGCAGAGACCGGGATGGAAACTGGCTGTGGGGCTTTTGGGGAACCAAGTGTTCTGTGAGAAAATTGAAAAGGTAATTAAGGAATATGTAAGTTTCAATAGTACGGGTGAGGTGTCGAAGGCAGTCGTCTGGGAGGCTCAAAAGGCGGTGGTGAGAGGTGAGGTAATTTCGTTTTAAGGCCAGGGTGGATAAAGAGGAGAGGTTGGAGCGGCAGAGGGTAATAGATGAGATGTTGGAGGTAGACAGGAGGTATGCAGAGGATGGGGACCTGGCAAAGCTGGAAAAGAGGAATGAACTACAGGCGAGCTTCGACCGACTGTCCACCAGGAAGACGGTGCGCCAACTGAGACGAGCAAGGGGTGCAGTTTATGAACATGGAGATAAGGTATGTTAGCAGGTCAGCTCCGGAGGGAGGCAGCGGCAAGGGAAATTCTTCAGGTGAAGGATAGGGCAGGGAAGTTGGTGGTGGCCCCAGTGCTGATTAACAAGGTTTTTGAGGAGTTTTATGAGAGGTTGTACACGTCAGAGCCACTCGGGGGAGACCGTGAGATGCAGGAATTTCTAGATGGGTTCGAGTACCCGAGGCTAAGGGAGGGGGACAGGGCTACATTAGAAGGAGCAATAGTGGAGCAGGAGATAAAGGATGCGATTGGGAGGATGCAGCCGGGGAAGGTGGCAGGGCCGGATGGGTTTCCGGTGGAATATTATAAAAAAATGTAAGGATAGGTTGGCACCCCTGATGGTGGGGGATGTTTGAGGAGGCGATAGGGAAGGGGGTGTTGCCGCAAACCTTGGGGCAGGCATCGATTTCCCTGTTATTAAAAAAAGATAAGGATCCGACGGAGTGTGGGTCGTATCGGCCCATATCACTTCTGAATGTGGACGTAAAAGTGTTGGCGAAGGTTCTGGCAGGTAGGCTGGAGGAGTGCCTTCCGAAGGTGATAGGGGAGGATCAGACAGGGTTCGTGAAAGGGAGGCAGCGGTTTTCGGACATTAGGAGGGTTTTGATCGTTGTTATGGCACCGGCGGAAAGAAAGAAAACAGAGGTAGTTGTGGCATTGGACGCCGAGAAAGCGTTTGACCGGGTAGAATGAGGGTACCTGATGGGAGTGCTGGATCGGTTTGGGATTGGACCAAGGTTTGTGAACTGGGTAAAGCTATTATATAAGGAACCGAAGGCGAGTGTCCGCACAAATAATATCAGTTCGAGATACTTTTCTCTCCACCGTGGGACGAGACAGGGATGTCCTATGTCCCCCCCCTGCTGTTTGCACTTGCAATTGAGCCGTTGGCCATCGCATTGAGAAGTTCGGGAGCATGGAAAGGAATAGTGTGGGGGGGGGGGATAGAGCATAGGGTGTCCTTATATGCCGACGACTTGCTGCTGTATGTGTCGGAGCCGAGTGCGTCGATAGGAGGAATATTGGAGCTACTGCGGGTATTTGGGTCTTTCTCGGGGTACAAGTTGAACCTGGACAAGAGTGAGTACTTTGTGGTGTCTCGGCCGGGGGTGGGGGCAGGGACTCATTTTAGGTATCTGGGGGTGCAGGTTGCCTGCGAGTGGGGGAGGCTTCGCAGGTACAACATCACTAGTTTGGTGGGGAGAGTGAAAGCCGATCTGGCAAGGTGGGATGGCCTTCCTCTGTCACTGGCGGGTCGGGTACAGACGGTTAAAATGAATGTGTTGCCACAATTCGCAGCACGGTAGCCTTGTGGATAGCACAATTGCTTCACAGCTCCAGGGTCCCAGGTTCGATTCCGGCTTGGGTCACTGTCTGTGCGGAGTCTGCACATCCTCCCCGTGTGTGCGTGGGTTTCCTCCGGGTGCTCCGGTTTCCTCCCACAGTCCAAAGATGTGCAGGTTAGGTGGATTGGCCATGATAATTGCCCTTAGTGTCCAAAATTGCCCTTAGTGTTGGGTGAGGTTACTGGGTTATGGAGATAGGGTGGCGGTGTTGACCTTGGGTAGGGTGCTCTTTCCAAGAGCCGGTGCAGACTCGATGGGCCGAATGGCCTCCTTCTGCACTGTAAATTCTATGAATCTATGAAACAATTCCTATTTATTTTTCAATGCCTACCGATTTTCCTGCCAAAGTCTTTTTTCAGGGAGATTGAGGGAAGGATTACCTCATTGATATGGGGAGGAAAGGTGGCCAGAGTGAGAAAGGTGCTGCTACAGAGGGGAAGGCAGGTAGGGGGTTTGGGTCTCCCAAACCTGTTGTACTACTACTGGGCGGCGAACGTGGAGAAAGCGCAGAGCTGGGTCAGAGGGGTTGATTCTCAGTGTGTCAGAATGGAGGAGAGTTTGTGCAGGGGGTCGGGGCTGAAGGTACTAGCAACAGCGCCGCTCCCGTTAGTTCCGGGGAAATATTCAGAGAGTCCGGTAATAATAGCTTCATTGAAAATCTGGAGGCAGTTTCGCCAACACTTTGGGTTGGGTTTAGGGTCAAGGGAAATGCCGATACGGGGGAACCACAGATTTGAGCCAGGGAGGTGGGATGGATGTTTTAGGAAATGGGAAGAGAAGGGGATTAAGACGCTAAAAGATTTGTTTCTTCGGGGTCGGTTTGCCGGATTGAGGGAGCTGGAAGCGAAGTATGGGCTAGAGCAGGGAGAAGCGTTTAGGTACATGCAGGTTCGGGATTTTGCCAGGAAGGAGATACAGAGCTTCCCAGAGGAACCGGCCTCCACATTGCTGGAGGAGGCGTTGACGATAAGGGGACTGGAGAAGGGGGCAGTGTCAGCGGTGTACGGAGCTATTCTGGAAGAGGATAAGGCACCACTGGAAGGGATCAAAGCAAAGTGGGAGGAAGAGCTGGGAGAGGTTATAGAGGAGGGGGTCTGGTGTGAGGTGCCCCGGAGAGTGAATGCCTCCACCTCATGTGCGAGGTTGGGGCTGATACAGCTGAAGGTGGTATACAGAGCACACCACACGAGGGCGAGGATGAGCCGATTTTTTGAAGGAGTAGAGAATGTGTGTGAGCGTTGCGGAGGTGGGGGGGTGGGGGGGGGGGGCGCGCAAATCACGTTCAAATGTTTTGGTCCTGTCCAAAGCTAGGGGAGTACTGGAAGGAGGTGTTTATGGTAATTTCCAAGGTGGTGCGTGTGAAACTGGACCCGGGTCCCCAGGAGGCCATATTCTGGGTGTCGGACCAGCCAGGGTTGGAAACTGGAGCGGAGGCAGATATCATAGCTTTTGCCTCGTTGATCGCCCGAAGGCGGATCCTGCTGGAATGGAGAGCAGCCTCTCCACCCAGTGCCGTGGCGGGGGGACCTGTTGGAATACTTGACCCGTGAGAAGGTTAAGTTCGAACTGAGGGGAAGCTCGGAGGGGCTCTACAAGTCATGGGCACTATTTATTATGCACTTTCAAGAACTGGATAACATCGAACATTAGTTGGGGGGGAGGGTGGGGTGGGGGGGAGGGGGGCTGTGTAGATTAAGGGTGATTACGGGTAATCCCTGATTCCTTTTTGTCATTTGTTTATGTAAACATGCGGGCTGAGGTTTGGGGGTTGGTGGGCGGATGGGATTGTTGTTATGGGGACTGACATATCTTGCTGATTATTGTTTATTGTTGATGGGTGTAAATGTGGGAGAAAATGTGAAAAAGGAGAATAAAAGTATTTTTTTTTAAAAAGAGAAGGAGGTGAACACAATGTGGTACTCTTGGGGTCGTTTCACAAATACTTTGTGCAGTTCTGCCAAGAATTCTGTACTTTTATACTCCATCCCTCTTGAAATAAAGGCCAACATTCAGTTTACCTTCATAATAACTTGCTACACCTACATGCTAACCTTCTTTTGATTCCTGTGCAAAGACACCCAGATGCCTTTGTCCATGAAGTTCTGCAGTCTCTCCATTTAAATAATCTGCTTTAACAAAAGGCGAACAACCTCACATTTTCCTACATTAATCTCAATCTGCCAAATGTTTGTCCACTTAACCTACCTATATTCCTTTGCAGCTACTTTGTATCCTCCTAACTTGTTTTCCCATCTATCTTTTGGTTGCCAGCAAACTTGGCTGTAATGAACTCTGTTCCTTAAATCAAGTCATTAATTTGGATTTTAAATAGTTGAGCCTAGCACTAATCCTTGGGATACCCCATGTTGAAATTTGCCAACCTGAAAATGATCCATTTGTCCTGATCCTTTGTTTCTTAGTTAGCCAATTCTCTATCCAAGCTAATATATTACCCCACCATTTTGTTTCTTAGTTAGCCAATTCTCTATCCAAGCTAATATATTACCCCACCATAATAAGCTCTTATGTCGTAATCTCTTTACCTTATTGAATGCAGTTTGGAAATCCAAATGCACTATACCTATGGATTTCCTGTTTATCCACCTACTTATTACATCCTAAATTTGTCAAACACTTTCCCTTTAATAAAACCATGTTAATTCTGTTTGATTGTATTACGATATTCTGTTATGGGCCAGGGCTTAGAAGCTCCAATGTATATTGTGACGTCCATCTGACCTACAACCTTTATGTCGAATTTGGCTAGGATGAGCACAAGAGCCTTCCCTTCAGGTGTGATTCATCAGTCTTCCGAGACACAAGATCAAAACAAGCTTTATTGTAAGAACTTAGCTAACCCATATATATATATATATATATATATAAACACACAGCAAGAATTCTTATCAATTACAAACACAAAGATGCCACACAGCTATACCGATCTATGAATGAATTCCCCCTTAACTGTTCCAATTCAAAAACAAAATCCAATAAACCAAAAACTCCTTTTCAAGGGTGTGGCCCAGCACTCTGCATTCTGGGTGATCGCTTTGCTGAGCATCTTCGGTCTGTGCGCATTCAGGACCCTGACCTTCCTATTGCTTGCCATTTTAACAAAAGACCCTGCTCCCATGCACACATGTCTGTTCTTGGCCTGCTGCAATGTTCCAGTGAAGCGCAGCGCAAACTGGAGGAACAACATCTCATCTTCCGGTTAGGCACGC
This sequence comes from Scyliorhinus torazame, assembly GCF_047496885.1. Taxonomy (NCBI): domain Eukaryota; kingdom Metazoa; phylum Chordata; class Chondrichthyes; order Carcharhiniformes; family Scyliorhinidae; genus Scyliorhinus; species Scyliorhinus torazame. Next base: position 221,543,902 of record NC_092716.1, read on the forward strand.
TACAGCCTTTCGGCCTGAACATCGAATTGAACAACTTCAGATGACCAGCTCTACCCCAACTCGACCCATTTGTTTTCATTTAATTTTAACTGTCTTTTACCATTTCTTTCTTTCTTAATATACATTTAATTTCCCTCCCCCAACTTATCCACCTTTCCTTCACTTTTCTCCTCTTTGCTTCCCCCCCTCCCCCACATCAACAGTTCATCCTCTGATCGTTTCCCTGCTGTTTGACCTTTCACATATTTTGTCCTCTCTGGGGATTGCCATTAGCACTCTTTCCCCTTTGTTTCTGTGGCCATTAGAACCAGGTTTCCCTAGGTTTCTGTGGCTATGACTCATCTTTCATTCTCACTCCACAGTATAAATATTTTCCATTTTCTCTGCCTGTTAGCTTTGACAAAGAGTCATCGGACTCGAAACGTCAGCTCTTTTCTCTCCCTACAGATGCTGCCAGACTTGCTGAGATTTTCCAGCATTTTCTCTTTCGTTTCAGATTCCAGCATCCGCAGTAATTTGCTTTTACTCTGTATTCTCACTTTTTTTTTGTTTTATTTTTAAAAAAATGTTTATTCAATTTTCCAACACAATTTTTAACAAACCACCCCCCCCCCCCAATAACAAAAAGAAAGAAACGCAAACACAACAGTCAAAAATTATACATAACTTTTACATTGGGTTTCCCCGTATACAGTAACCCCCCCCCCCCCATGACATTCAAAGATACCCGTAGGGAAGCCCCCCCCCCCCCCCACCCTTGGGTTGCTGCTGCTGACCTCCTCCTAACGCTCCGCGAGATAGTCTAGGAACAGTTGCCACTGCCTGAAGAACCCCTGCACAGACCCTCGTAAGGCAAACTTTATCCTCTCCAGCTTAATGAACCCAACCATGTCATTTATCCAGGCTTCCACACTGGGGGGCTTTGCGTCCTTCCATAATAGCAAGATCCTCCGCCGGGCTACCAGGGACGCAAAGGCCAGCATACCGGCCTCTTTCGCCTCCTGCACTCCCGGCTCGTCCGTTACCCCAAATAGTGCCAACCCCCAACTCGGCTTGACCTGGACTTTCACCACCTTGGACATAGTCCTCGCGAAACCCCTCCAAAACCCATCCAATGCCGGGCACGACCAGAACATGTGGACGTGATTCGCCGGGCTTCCCGAGCACCTCCCGCATCTATCCTCCACCTCTAAGAACCTACTCAACCTCGCCCCTGTCATATGCGCTCCGTGAATAACCTTGAATTGTATTAGGCTGAGCCTGGCGCAAGAGGAGGAAGAATTAACCCTACTCAGGGCATCAGCCCACAGACCCTCATCTATCTCCTCCCCAAGCTCCTCCTCCCACTTGCCCTTTACCTCCTCTACCGAGGCCTCCTCCTCTTCTTTCAGCTCCTGGTAGATCGTCAAAACCCTGCCTTCTCCAACCCATACACCCAAAATCACCCTGTCCTGAGTCCCCTGTGCCGGGAGCAGTGGGAATTCCCTCGGCTGCCGCCTCACAAACACCCTCACTTGCATATACCTGAAAGCATTTCCCAGGGGTAACCCAAAATTCTCCTCTTCAACGGCAGGTCGTCTATCCCCCTGCCCTGGTCCCCTGGATGCACCACAAAGAGCTCACTTTTCCCTACATTAAGCTTATACCCCGAGAAGTCCCCAAACTCCCTAAGATCCGCATGACCTCCGCCATCCCCTCCACTGGATCTGCCACATACAGCAACAGGTCGTCCGCATACAGCGACACCCGATGTTCCTCTCCCCCTCGGACCAGTCCCCTCCATTTCCTGGACTCCCTTAGTGCCATGGCCAGAGGCTCAATTGCCAATGCAAACAGCAAGGGGGACAGGGGGCACCCCTGCCTCGTCCCTCGGTACAGCCGAAAGTACTCCGACCTCCGCCGATTCGTAGCCACACTCGCCACCGGGGCTCTATATAGCAATCTGACCCAGCTGATGAACCCCTCCCCGAACCCAAACCTCCGCAACACTTCCCAAAGATACTCCCACTCCACCCGGTCGAAGGCCTTCTCCGCGTCCATAGCTACCACTACCACCGCTTCTCCCTCCACCGAGGGCATCATAATCACATTGAGGAGCCTCCGCACATTAGTGTTTAGCTGCCTGCCCCTCACAAGTCCCGTCTGGTCCTCATGAATCACCCCCGGGACACAGTCCTCAATTCTCGTAGCTAGCACTTTTGCCAGCAACTTAGCATCCACATTGAGGAGCGAGATTGGTCTATACGACCCACACTGCAGTGGGTCCTTGTCCCGCTTCAGGATCAGAGAGATCAGCGCCTCGGACATTGTCGGGGGCAAGATCCCCCCCTCCCTTGCCTTATTGAAAGTCCTCACTAGCAACAGGCCTAGCAGGTCCACGTATTTCCTGTAAAACTCGACCGGGAACCCATCTGGCCCCGGGGCCTTCCCCGCCTGCATGCTCCCCAATCCTTTAACCATCTCCTCCAGCCCAATTGGTGCCCCTAAACCAGCCACCTCCTGCCCCTCCACCCTCGGGAACCTCAGCTGATCCAAAAATCGTCGCATCCCCTCTTTCCCCCGCTGGGGGCTCAGGTCTGTACAGATCCCCATAGAAGTCCCTAAATACCTCATTTATTCTCACCGCACTCCGCACCGTATTCCCCCCGTTATCCTTAACTCCACCTATCTCCCTCGCTGCTTCCCTCTTACGAAGCTGGTGTGCCAGCATCCGACTCGCCTTCTCCCCATACTCATACGTCGCCCCCTGCGCTTTCCTCCACTGTGCCTCTGCTTTCCCTGTAGTCAACAGGTCGAACTCCGTCTGGAGGTTCCGCCGCTCCCTGAGTAGTCCCTCCTCGGGGGGCCTCTACATATCTCCTGTCCACCCTTAAGATCTCCCCCACCAACCTCTCTCTCTCCCTGCTCTCTCTCTTCTCCCTGTGGGCCCTGATGGAGATTGGCTCTCCCCTGACCACCGCCTTCAGCGCCTCCCAGACTACCCGCACCTGCACCTCCCCGTTGTCATTGGCCTCCAAATATCTTTCAATGCATCCCCGCACCCGCCCGTACACCTCATCCGCCAATAATCCCACATCTAGACGCCACAGCGGGCACTGGTCCCTCTCCTCTCCTAACTCCAGCTCCACCCAATGCGGGGTGTGGTCTGAGATGGCTATGGCCGAATACTCCGTTCCCTCCACTTTCGGGATTAGCGCCCTACTCAAAATAAAGAAATCTATCCGGGAGTAGGCTCTGTGGACGTGGGAAAAGAATGAAAATTCCCTGGCTTGGGGCCTGACAAACCCCCATGGATCCACTCCCCCCATCTGGTCCATAAACCCCCTGAGCACCTTGGCCGCAGCCGGCCTCTTACCCGTCCTGGACCTAGAGCGATCCAGTGCTGGGTCCAGCACCGTGTTGAAATCCCCCCCCATTATCAAGCTTCCTACCTCCAGATCCGGGATCCGACCCAGCATGTGTTTCATAAATCTGGCATCATCCCAGTTCGGGGCATATACGTTCACCAGTACCACCCGCACCCTCTGCAACCTACCGCTCTCCATCAAATATCGACCTCCATTATCTACTACAATATTTATTGCCTCAAACGACACCCACTTTCCCACCAGTATTGCAACCCCTCTGTTCTTCGCATCCAACCCTGAATGGAATACCTGTCCTACCGATCCCTTTCTCAGCCTAACCTGATCTGCCACCTTCAAATGTCTCCTGGAGCATAACCACGTCTGCCTTCAGTATCTTTAAGTGCGCGAACACCCAGGCCCTCTTGACCGGCCCCTCACATTCCAAGTTATCAGCTGGATCGGGGGGCTGCTCCCCCCCCCCCCCCCCCCCCCCCCCCCCCGCTGACTAGCCATCTCCTTTTCTAGGCCAGCCACGTGCCCGCGCCTCCCGCACCACCCAGTCCACAAGACGGCGGACCCCCGCCCCGACCACCTCTCCTGCTTTCAGCTCCCCTTTGGCCAATGCAGCAGCAACCCTATACCCCCCTCTACCCCCCCTCCCCCCGCTAGATCCACATCTAGCCCTTTCGCTCCCCCCATAACACTACCGTAAGTCAGCTGACTCCTGTGCTGACCCCGGCCTCTCCCGCCATTCCATCGACCCCCTCCAGTGTGAGAATCCCCCCTCCCCTCCCTGGCAGTCAGTGTGCACTCCTCTCCAGCACCGCCCATCCCCCCCGCCTGGCCCCCACCCCCGTCCTTCCCGAGCGCGTAGAAAAGCCCGCGCTTTCCTGAGCCGGCCCCGCCCCCTCTGGCGCAGCTCCTTTTGCGGCCTTACCCCAATTCCCCATCCCCGGGCCTCCACTCCCCCTCTTCCTTCGTGGGGGTCTGCCCCTCCAACACCGACACCCACACTCTCCCACAGTGTCCCCATCCAATCCCTTCACCCATCCCCATCCAGCACCCAAACCAGAGGAACATTCTCTAAACGGAACAAACACTATATACACAGTAAACATCCCCCCACAACAAACCCTCAATTTGAGTCCAACTTTTCAGTCCGTAGAAAACTCCACGCCTCATCAGGCGTTTCGAAATAGTGGTGCCGATCCTGGAACGTGACCCACAATCGCGCTGGCTGCAGCATACCGAACTTCACCCCCTTTCGATGGAGCACTGCCTTAGCCCGATTAAAACCCGCTCTCTTCTTAGCCACCTCTGCACTCCAGTCCTGATAGATTCTAATCTCCGTGTTCTCCCACCTGCTGCTCCGCTCTTTCTTGGCCCATCTCAGGACAGACTCTCTGTCCATAAAGCGGTGAAACCTCACCACTACAGCCCTTGGCGGCTCGTGGGCCTTGGGTCTCCTTGCTAGGACCCGGTGAGCCCCATCTCGCTCCAGAGGCCTCGGGAAGGCTCCCGCGCCCATCAGCGAATTGAGCATCGTGCTCACATATGCCCCAGCATCGGGCCCCTCCACTCCTTCGGGGAGACCCAGAATCCGAAGATTCTTCCTCCTCGACCTATTCTCCAGGCCCTCAAATCTTTCCGCCCACCTCTTGTGCAGCGCCTCGTGCGCCTCCACCTTCACCGCCAGGCCCAAGATCTCGTCCTCGTTCTCCGAGGCTTTTTTCCGCACCTCCAGGATCGCCGCCCCTTGGGCCTTCTGGGTCTCCACTAGCTCCTCAATCGCTGCCTTCATTGGCGCCAGCCTTTCATTTTTCAGCTCCTCAAAACAGCGTCTAAGAAACCCCTGCTGCTCCTGCGACCACTGCGCCCATGCTGCTTGGTCTCCACCCGCCGCCATCTTGTTTTTTCTCCCTCTCACTTTTCGCTGCTCCAAGATCACTTTTTTCACCGCTCCACTCCTGGTCCAATCCATATAATGTCGGGGGGACCTTTCTGTCACCTTCCCGCACTGGAAGCCGTCGAACAATTGCCGTTGGGCCCCCTCTAGAGAGCCCAAAAGTCCGTTCCCGGTGGGAGCTTCCGAACGTGCGCCCTACCTAGGCAAAGCCGCAACCGGAAGTCCCCTCTGTATTCTCACTTGAATGAGACTGGTCTTGTTACTGAAATTCTGATACAATTTTTAACCAGCAGATTCAACTCGTTCCGGAAAGCAATTATATATCCAAAGCCACCACCAAGGTGATTTTTATTGGAACAGATATGTAAAATGAAAATAGGGAGAGACAGGCCAAAACACTTCTTTTCTCCGTCTGTAGTCCACAGAAGTCAAACTGAAAATGAAACTTAAAAAAACCTCAACCAAAGCTCAGCTCCACCCACAAAATTACATTACTGAAGCCATGTGATAAGACAAAAACCTTTCTTAAAGGGACACTCCCATGACAATTCTAACTGTCCTACTATTTCCATAAGAATCAATTTTAGCATTTTCCCAATGACAGTTGTTAGGCTTACAGGCCTAAAATATCCTGTTTTCCCTCTTCTTTCTTGATTAGGTGTTACGTTTTGCAGTTTTCCAATCCACTGGGACATTCCTTGAATCTAAGATATTTTGGAACATCACAACCAATACTCCCACTATCTATGCAGCTGCTTGCTTTTAACATCCTTGGATGCAGAATGTCAGATCGAGGGGACTTGTTGGCCTTTAGTCCATTGAGTTTTCTCAGTACTTTTTCTCGAGTGATAGTGACTGTTTTAGGTCTAATCCTTTTGGGCTGCTTTTAGTGTCGTCCTCCATGAAGACAGATACAAAATACTTGTTTTCTGCCATTTCCTTGTTTCCCATGAATTCCTCAGTCTCATCATACAAGAGACCAACATTTACTGTAGTTACTCCTTTATCTTTTTATACACTTGTAGAAGCTCTTACTGTCTGTTTTTATATTTCTTGCTCATTGACTCTCCCTCCGATATTTTTAGTTATCCTTTGGTTTTGAATTTTTTCCCAATCTTTGGCCTATTCCTAATCATAGCAGCATTGTCTGCCCTTTCTTTCAATTTGACACCATCCTTAAATGAGTCAGTTAGGAATGGTTCATCCTTTGAATACTCTTTTTTTTCTGAGTGGAATATATCTTTGAGAGTTATGGAATATCTCCTTAAATGTTAGCTCCTGCTTATCCATTGTCTTACCTTGTAACCTATTTTCCATGCCCACTTTAGCCAATTTTGGCTTCGTATATTTGTAATTGTCTAAGTTTAAGACGCAAGTCTCTCACCCTCAAACTGAATGTGAAATTCATTATGTTGTGATCACTCTTCCCTCAAGGATTCTTCGTTATGAGATGAACTTGTCCTCGAGGCAACCGTTGCCATTTTGATTTGAACTATATGGGGTTGCAATCGCCCAGGATTATTGCAGTACTTTTCTTTTTTTTTTATAAATATTTTATTGAAAATTTTTGGTCAACCAACACAGTACATTGTGCATCCTTTACACAATATTATAACAACACAAATAACAATGACCTATTTTATAAACAAAAAATGAATAAATAATAAATAACAAAAATGAAAACTAACCCTAATTGGCAACTGCCTTATCACAAGTAACACTCTCCAAAAATATAATTTAACAGTCCAATATATAATTATCTGTCGCAACGACCTATACATATTATACAGTATATATTAACAACCCTGAGAGTCCTTCTGGTTCCTCCTCCCCCCCCCCCCCCCCCCCCCCCATCTTCCCCCCCCCCCCCCGATCCTGGGCTGCTGCTGCTGCCTTCGTTTTTCCATTCCATCTATCTTTCTGCGAGGTATTCGACGAACGGTTTCCACCGCCTGGTGAACCCTTGAGCCGACCCCCTTAGAACAAACTTAATCTAGCTTTATAAACCCTGCCATGTCATTTATCCAGGTCTCCACCCCCGGGGGCTTGGCTTCTTTCCACATTAACAATATCCTGCGCCAGGCTACTAGGGACGCAAAGGCCAAAACATCGGCCTCTCTCGCCTCCTGCACTCCCGGCTCTTGTGCAACCCCAAATATAGCCAACCCCCAGCTTGGTTCGACCCGGACCCCCACTACTTTTGAAAGCACCTTTGTCACCCCCATCCAAAACCCCTGTAGTGCCGGGCATGACCAAAACATATGGGTATGATTCGCTGGGCTTCTCGAGCACCTCGCACACCTATCCTCCACCCCAAAAAATTTACTGAGCTGTGCTCCAGTCATATGCGCCCTGTGTAATACCTTAAATTGAATCAGGCTTAGCCTGGCGCACGAGGACGACGAGTTTACCCTGCTGAGGGCATCTGCCCACAGCCCCTCCTCGATCTCCTCCCCCAGCTCTTCTTCCCATTTCCCTTTTAGTTCATCTACCATAGTCTCCCCCTCGTCCCTCATTTCCCTATATATATCTGACACCTTACCATCCCCCACCCATGTCTTTGAGATCACTCTGTCCTGCACCTCTTGTGTCGGGAGCTGCGGGAATTCCCTCACCTGTTGCCTCGCAAAAGCCCTCAGTTGCATATACCTGAATGCATTCCCTTGCGCAACCCATATTTCTCGGTCAGCGCTCCCAGACTCGCGAACTTCCCATCCACAAACAGATCTTTCAGTTGCGTTATTCCTGCTCTTTGCCACATTCCATATCCCCCATCCATTCCCCCCGGGGCAAACCTATGGTTGTTTCTTATCGGGGACCCCCCCAAGGCTCCAGTCTTTCTCCTAATCTCTTGAAATCCTCCTCCATTTGTTCCACCAACCGCGTTAAATTTAACCGATGCAATGTGCCCCAATTCTTGGCTATCTGGATCCCCAGGTAACGAAAGTCCCTTGTTACCTTTCTCAACGGTAGGTCCTCTATTTCTCTACTCTGCTCCCCTGGATGCACCACAAACAACTCACTTTTCCCCCATGTTCAATTTATACCCTGAAAAATCCCCAAACTCCCCAAGTATCCGCATTATTTCTGGCATCCCCTCCGTCGGGTCTGCCACGTATAGTAGCAAATCGTCCGCATACAAAGATACCCGGTGTTCTTCTCCTCCTCTAAGTGCTCCCCTCCACTTCTTGGAACCCCTCAACGCTATCGCCAGGGGCTCAATCGCCAGTGCAAACAATAATGGGGACAGAGTGCATCCCTGCCTTGTCCCTCTATGGAGCCGAAAATATGCAGATCCCCGTCCATTCGTGACCACGCTCGCCATCGGGGCCCTATACAACAGCTGCACCCATCTAACATACCCCTCTCCAAAACCAAATCTCCTCAACACCTCCCACAAATAATCCCACTCCACTCTATCAAATGCTTTCTCCGCATCCATCGCCACTACTATCTCCGTTTCCCCCTCTGGTGGGGCCATCATCATTACCCCTAACAGCCTCCGTATATTCGTGTTCAGCTGTCTCCCCTTCACAAACCCAGTTTGGTCCTCGTGGACCACCCCCGGGACACATTCCTCTATTCTCATTGCCATTACCTTGGCCAGGATCTTGGCATCTACATTTAGGAGGGAAATAGGTCTATAGGACCTGCATTGTAGCGGGTCCTTTTCCTTCTTTAAGAGAAGCGATATCGTTGCTTCAGACATAGTCGGGGGCAGTTGTCCCCTTTCCTTTGCCTCATTAAAGGTCCTCGTCAATACCGGGGCGAGCAAGTCCACATATTTTCTATAGAATTCGACTGGGAATCCATCCGGTCCCGGGGCCTTTCCCGCCTGCATGCTCCTAATTCCTTTCACCACTTCTTCTACCTCGATCTGTGCTCCCAGTCCCACCCTTTCCTGCTCTTCCACCTTGGGAAATTCCAGCCGATCCAAGAAGCCCATCATTCTCTCCCTCCCATCCGGGGGTTGAGCTTCATATAATTTTTTATAAAATGTCTTGAACACTCCATTCACTCTCTCCGCTCCCCGCTCCATCTCTCCTTCCTCATCCCTCACTGCCCCTATTTCCCTCGCTGCTCCCCTTTTCCTCAATTGGTGTGCCAGCAACCTGCTCGCCTTCTCCCCATATTCGTACTGTACACCCTGTGACTTCCTCCATTGTGCCTCTGCAGTGCCCGTAGTCAGCAAGTCAAATTCTACATGTAGCCTTTGCCTTTCCCTGTACAGTCCCTCCTCCGGTGCTTCCGCATATTGTCTGTCCACCCTCAAAAGTTCTTGCAGCAACCGCTCCCGTTCCTTACTCTCCTGCTTCCCTTTATGTGCCCTTATTGATATCAGCTCCCCTCTAACCACCGCCTTCAGCGCCTCCCAGACCACTCCCACCTGGACCTCCCCATTATCATTGAGTTCCAAGTACTTTTCAATGCACCCCCTCACCCTCAGACACACCCCCTCATCTGCCATTAGTCCCATGTCCATTCTCCAGGGTGGGCGCCCTCCTGTTTCCTCCCCTATCTCCAAGTCCACCCAGTGTGGAGCGTGATCCGAAATGGCTATAGCCGTATACTCCGTTCCCCTCACCTTCGGGATCAACGCCCTTCCCAGCACAAAAAAGTCTATTCGCGAGTAGACTTTATGGACATAGGAGAAAAACGAGAACTCCTTACTCCTAGGTCTGCTAAATCTCCACGGGTCTACACCTCCCATCTGCTCCATAAAATCTTTAAGTACCTTGGCTGCTGCCGGCCTCCTTCCAGTCCTGGACTTCGACCTATCCAGCCCTGGTTCCAACACCGTATTAAAATCTCCCCCCATTATCAGCTTTCCCATCTCTAGGTCCGGAATGCGTCCTAGCATCCGCCTCATAAAATTGGCATCATCCCAGTTCGGGGCATATACGTTTACCAAAACCACCATCTCCCCCTGTAGTTTGCCACTCACCATCACGTATCTGCCCCCGTTATCCGCCACTATAGTCTTTGCCTCGAACATTACCTGCTTCCCCACTAATATAGCCACCCCCCTGTTTTTCGCATCTAGCCCCGAATGGAACACCTGCCCCACCCATCCTTTGCGTAGCCTAACCTGGTCTATCAGTTTCAGGTGCGTTTCCTGTAACATAACCACATCTGCCTTAAGTTTCTTAAGGTGTGCGAGTACCCGTGCCCTCTTTATCGGCCCATTCAGCCCTCTCACGTTCCACGTGATCAGCCGGGTTGGGGGGCTTCCTACCCCCCCCCTTGTCGATTAGCCATCTCCTTTTTCCAGCTCCTCACCCGGTTCCCACGCAGCTGTATCTCCCCCAGGCGGTGCCCCCCCGCCCATCCCATCCCATACCAGCTCCCCCCTCTCCCCAGCAGCAGCAACCCAGTAATTCCCTCCTCCCACCCCCCTCCCGCTAGATCCCCCGCTAGCGTAATTACTCCCCCCATGTTGCTCCCAGAAGTCAGCAAACTCTGGCCGACCTCGGCTTCCCCCCGTGACCTCGGCTTGCACCGTGCGACGCCCCCTCCTTCCTGCTTCTCTATTCCCGCCATGATTATCATAGCGTGGGAACCAAGCCCGCGCTTCTCCCTTGGCCCCGCCCCCAATGGCCAACGCTCCATCTCCTCCACCTCCCCTCCTCCCCCCATCACCACCTGTGGAAGAGAGAAAAGTTACCACATCGCAGGATTAGTACATAAAACTCCTCTTTCCCCCCTTTTTACCCCCCTCTTCGCCCCCCACATTCGCCCCACCACTTTGTTCAAACGTTCTTTTTAATAACCCGCTCATTCCAGTTTTTCTTCCACAATAAAAGTCCACGCTTCATCCGCCGTCTCAAAGTAGTGGTGCCTCCCTCGATATGTGACCCACAGTCTTGCCGGTTGCAGCATTCCAAATTTTATCTTCTTTTTATGAAGCACCGCCTTGGCCCGATTAAAGCTCGCCCTCCTTCTCGCCACCTCCGCACTCCAGTCTTGATAAACGCGGATCACCGCGTTCTCCCATTTACTGCTCCGAGTTTTCTTTGCCCATCTAAGGACCATTTCTCTATCCTTAAAACGGAGGAATCTCACCACTATGGCTCTGGGAATTTCTCCTGCTCTCGGTCCTCGCGCCATCACTCGGTATGCTCCCTCCACCTCCAACGGACCCGCCGGGGCCTCCGCTCCCATTAACGAGTGCAGCATCGTGCTCACATATGCCCCGACGTCCGCTCCCTCCGCACCTTTAGGAAGACCAAGAATCCTCAGGTTGTTCCTCCTTACGTTGTTCTCCAGTGCCTCCAACCTTTCCACATGTCATGATATTCAAACACACACATCATGATGGACACACCAACAGGCAAATCAGAGCACACAACACCACAACCAATCACACACAAGAACACCAACCACATAAAAAGCACGAGCACGACACCTGGTGGTCAGTAGGTCTGGGGGCAAAGACACGGAGAAGAGCTGTTACAAAATCACAAACAGGGAATCCCCACGTGCAGAGTGTCAAGACAAAACTGTACATAGTAAGTTTAAATAAAATAGCGTTGTACCATATACAACCGTGTTGGCTCATCTGTGTGTCAGAACACCCAACACCACATGGTACACGAGTGGATCGATACCTGCCAACTAACCTGCCATTCTGGACATGGACCGCACCGACAAACCGCAGCCGTTGCAAGTCGCGGGGAACCTAGGTACCAATTGGAAGCTCTTCAGGCAGCGATTTGACCTGTACATCCGTGCCACCGAAAAACAGAGTGCCTCGGATAAAACGAAGATTGCAATGCTCCTCTTCTACGCAGGTCAGCACGCCCTCGACGTCTTCAACTCACTGGTGTTCGAAGAAGGCGAAAACCAATCCAAATATGACACGGTCATCCTCAAACTGGACCAGCACTTTAAAGTTGAAGTAAATGAAAGTTTTGAAAGATACCTCTTTCAGCAACGCCTGCAAGGTAAGGAGGAGCTTTTTCAACCCTTTTTGACGCACCTCCGGATTCTAGCGCAGTCCTGCGGTTACGGCACCACCACAGAGTCCATGATCAGGGACCAGATTGTTTTTGGCGTTGCCTCCAGTGGCCTACGCCAGCAGCTTCTTAAAATAAAAAGCCTCACCTTTGCATCTGCTGTGGAAGCCTGTGTCCTCCACGAAAATGCTACCTGCCGTTTTGCCCGATTTCAGGCGTCCGAGTTGGCACGGAGGGGGTCCCCAGCCGTCGAATCGGCAAGCCAGGCCGCCCACGACGTCGAACGCATCCAGGCCGTCGATTACTTCCCGACCCACGGCCCGGACGACAGCGGCCGCTTCCCGCGCTTTTCGCGGTCTCCCGCGCTGGTGCGCGCCAAAAATAACGGCCACATCGAGGGACACACTGTGCAGGCGCGCCCACCGCAAGATCGCACTGCGCATGCGCAGTGGCGCAACGAACGCCGTGACGTCATGACATGCGGCAATTGTGGAGCTCTACATTTAAAAGGGCAATGTCCTGCAAAAAACCGACAGTGCCTCAGATGTGGCAAGATGGGCCACTACGCTGCCCACTGTCGTTCGGCTCAACCCATGGATCCGGCACATCCCCGACAATCCCGCAGACAAGTCAGGACCGTCCAGCCCACGCATCAAGACTTCCAGTTAAGTGATGCAGATGACCAGGATGCCTTCCGCGTTTCCGTCATCGATGTCAACAAGGTCAATGCCATCAATCCAGCCGATGAGTGGTGTGCCACCCTGACGGTCAACCGATCGCGCGTCACCTTCCGTCTGGACACCGGCGCATCCGCCAACCTGATTGCATATTCTGCAGTCCAGGCCATGAACGTCAAACCACCCATCACGCCATCCCGGCTCAAGATGGTTGACTATAACGGGAACGTCATCCCGTCCATAGGATCTTGCCAGCTACAGATAACTCACAAGATGCACATGGCCACACTCCCCTTCGAAGTTGTCGGCTCATCAAAAGACTCGTTACTGGGCGCACAGGCGTGTAAGGTCCTTCACCTGGTACAGCGCATTATGTCTCTCTCTCCAGATGAGATATCCGACTTCCCGGATGCTGAGTTCCACGCAAATCTCCATTCCCTCCTTGCTCACAACCAGGAGGTTTTTGAAGGCATGGGGAAATTGCCATACACGTACAAGATTCGACTCAAACCGGACGCCATCCCTGTCGTTCACGCACCTCGCAGGGTTCCTGCGCCACTCAAAGACCGCCTCAAGTTACAACTGCAGGATCTTCAGGACCAAGGGGTCCTATCCAGGGTCACGGAGCCCACGCCATGGGTCAGCTCCATGGTCTGTGTAAAGAAGCCCTCTGGCGAGCTCCGCATATGTATAGATCCTAAAGATCTGAATAACAACATCATGCGGGAACACTATCCCATCCCGAAACGAGAGGACCTCACCAGCGAGATGGCGCAAGCCAAAATATTCACCAAATTGGATGCGTCCAAAGGATTTTGGCAGATCCAATTGGACCCGGCCAGCCGAAGACTATGCACATTCAACACCCCTTTTGGCAGATTCTGCTACAACCGGATGCCATTCGGCATCATTTCAGCATCTGAAGTTTTCCACCGCATTATGGAGCAGATGATGGAAGGCATCGAAGGGGTACGTGTATATGTGGACGATATCATCATTTGGTCCACCACTCCGCAGGAACACATGCATCGTCTACGACGTGTCTTCACCCGCATACGACAAAATGGCCTGCGTCTCAACCGTGCGAAGTGTGCCTTCGGCCAGACAGAGCTGAAATTCCTCGGGGACCACATCTCACGGTCAGGGGTCCGTCCCGATGCAGACAAAGTTAGCGCCATCACAGCCATGCCACGGCCGGCTGACAAGAAGGCTGTCCTAAGATTCCTGGGCATGGTCAACTTCCTTGGGAAGTTCATTCCCAACCTGGCTTCTCATACAACGAATATGCGCCATTTCGTAAAAAAATCGACAGAATTCAACTGGCACCAATCGCATCAGCGGGAATGGGAGGAGCTCAAGCACAAACTGGTCACGGCACCAGTGCTGGCGTTCTTTGACACGACTCGCCCTACAAAGATCTCAACAGACGCCAGCCAATCTGGTATTGGAGCGGTACTCCTGCAAAAAGACAGCACGTCGTCATGGGCCCCGGTTGCATATGCTTCACGAGCCATGACCCCTACCGAACAGCGCTACGCGCAAATAGAAAAAGAATGCCTGGGCTTGTTAACTGGACTGGACAAGTTCCACGACTATGTGTATGGCCTGCCACGATTTACGGTTGAAACTGACCACCGCCCCCTGGTCAACATCATTAACAAAGACCTGAACGACATGACCCCTCGCCTCCAGCGCATCTTACTTAAACTCAGGAGGTATGATTTCGAACTGATCTACACTCCGGGGAAGGATCTCATCATGGCGGACACTCTCTCCCGAGCAGTGAGCACACCACCAGATGCGGAGGGGTTCGTGCGTCAAATTGAGGCACACGTAACTCTGACAGCAGCAAATCTGCCAGCTGATGATCCTAGTCTGGCCCATATACGCGCAGAGACGGCGACTGACCCCCTTCTGCAGCGAGTGATGCGCCACATGACGGAAGGGTGGCTCAAAGGGCAGTGCCCCCAGTTTTATAATGTGCGAGATGACCTTACCAACATAGACGGGGTCCTTATGAAATTAGACAGGATCGTTATTCCGCACAGCATGCGCCAGATGATTCTTCATCAACTACACGAAGGCCACTTGGGCGTCGAAAAATGCAGACGAAGGGCCCGAGAGGCGGTATATTGGCCGGGTATTAATGAAGACATAGCCAACATGGTGCTCAACTGCACAACCTGTCAGAGGTTTCAGCCGGCGCATCCTCCGGAGACGCTTCTACCACACGAGATGGTGGCGTCCCCCTGGGCGAAGTTGGGTGTTGACCTATTTCACGCGCTCGGCAGAGATTACATCGTTATTATAGACTACTTCTCAAACTACCCGGAAGTCATGCCTCTCCATGATCTGACGTCGTCCGCAGTCATTGGGGCCTGCAAGGAAACATTTGCTCGCCATGGCATTCCAAGGACTGTCATGTCAGACAATGGACCCTGTTTCGCCAGCCGTGAATGGTCGTCCTTTGCCGCAGCATATGGTTTTACTCATGTGACATCCAGCCCTCTACATCCACAATCGAACGGGAAGGCTGAAAAGGGTGTCCACATCGCCAAGCGGCTCCTGTGCAAGGCGGCTGCTGCCGGATCGGACTTTAACCTCGCCTTGCTGGCCTATCGATCGGCCCCGCTATCCACGGGTCTCTCGCCAGCGCAGCTACTAATGGGTCGCTCCCTCAGGACGACGGTACCTTCCATCCTGGCACCAACAACAGACCATGAGACGGTTCTTCGGAACATGCAAATGCAGCGTGATCGCCAGAAAAGTCGGTATGACACACGAGCGACGGACCTGCCCCCCCTGTCCTCCGGAGACAAAGTACGCGTCCATCAACCGTATGGTGGCTGGTCAGCATCGGCCGAAGTCCTCCGACAAGTGGCTCCCCGCTCGTTCCTGGTTCGCATGCCGGATGGTTCAGTGCGTCGCCGCAATCGGCGCGCCCTTCGCCGACTTCCACGCTCACAGCCACACAGTACGCACACGCCAGATCCTCAACAGGCTTCCGAGGATGACTTTGTGGAGCTGCCGCACATCACGCCCTTTCCATCGCCACCCATGGCCATGCCTGCACAGCAGCCGGTGGTTCTTGATCCACCCTTGAGGCGGTCAACCCGAACTCGTCACAAGCCCATTAGACTGGACTTATAATACCGTTCATATGTCTAACAAGTTGCACAATTTTACATGATAACCTGTTGTTGTTTATCGTTCCAGATATCGTCTGACTGGACAACTGTTCAAGTTTTTTTTTCTCTCGTTCGCATTCATGTTATGTTATGGTACAACTTGGTTCATGTGACGCACCCGACATCGCCCCATGTAAATAGTTCCGTCATATGCACATGCTGTACACGACACACACACACTCTTAGATGCACTCACGACGCGATCATATTTATTACCCCGTAGGCACATATCTTTGTAAAAAGGGGGGATGTCATGATATTCAAACACACACATCATGATGGACACACCAACAGGCAAATCAGAGCGCACAACACCACAACCAATCACACACAAGAACACCAACCACATAAAAAGCACGAGCACGACACCTGGTGGTCAGTAGGTCTGGGGACAAAGACACGGAGAAGAGCTGTTACAAAATCACAAACAGGGAATCCCCACGTGCAGAGTGTCAAGACAAAACTGTACATAGTAAGTTTAAATAAAATAGCGTTGTACCATATACAACCGTGTTGGCTCATCTGTGTGTCAGAACACCCAACACCACACCACACATCGTTTCTGATGTGCCTCATGCGTCTCCGTCTTCACCACCAGGCCCTGTATGTCGTCCTCATTCTCGGCTGCCTTTGCCTTCACGACCCGAAGCTCCCGCTCCTGGGTCTTTTGTTCCTCCTTTAGCCCTTCGATCGCCTGTAGTATCGGGGCCAACAGCTCTTTCTTCATTTCCTTTTTGAGCTCTTCCACACAGCATTTCAAGAACTCTTGTTGTTCAGGGCCCCATGTTAAACTGCCACCTTCCGACACCATCTTGGTTTTTGCTTGCCTTCCTTGCCGCTGTTCTAAAGGATCCACTGCAATCCGGCCACTTTCTCCTTTTTTCATCCGTATCCAGGGGGGATTCCCTTCTGGTTTACCGCACAGTGTTTTTAGCCGTCAAAATTGCCATTGGGGCTCCTATCAAGAGCCCAAAAGTCCGTTTCACCGGGAGCTGCCGAAACGTGCGACTCAGCTGGTCATCGCCGCACCCGGAAGTCTGCAGTACTTTTCTAACAAGCGCTCACTATTTCTACTGTCCTAAAATGTAGCTACTGTTGGGGGGTGTTTCAATTAAATTACTCCCACCAGTGATGCCACACAAATAGGGATAGGGTATATTAAAACAAACTTTATTACTAACTTTAATATAAAGACAATAGCTTACAATTACCAGTTGAACAATGATAACAATACAATGGAACAGTGACTTCCGGTGGTTACCGCGGAGTAAGTTGACGCATGTAAGGTGGCTCCTGTCCAAGGTGCAATTGTTTTGGACCTTTTACCTTTTCACGGGGGGGCGGGGGGGGGTTACACGGGTGGAAAGTGTAAAACTTCAGCGATGGAGAAGTCTCCTTCGGTAGTCAATGCATAGGATCTGTCAAATCAGGAGTGCAATAAATAAGGGGCAACAGTCAGACCAGGAGGACTTTTGAAGTGTGACAGAGGGAAAGATGGCGGAGAGCTCTGTGACGTTGTTGCCCACACAATGGTCAACGGAACAATTGGTGGAGTTTCTGACGGCTAAATTTCAGCAGCAGAGAAAGGAGGCCTCCGAAGACCTGGCCAAGTTGGCTGAGCCGATTCGGAAACCATAGAGAGAGTGGAGCAAAGGCTGGAGGCACAGAATGTGTTGCTCCACAAGTTGGCTGGCCATGAAGATCAGTTGACCTCGTTGGAGGCAGAAATGCTGCTGATGGTGGAAGGCCAGAAGAAGTTGAGAGAGAAGGTGGATGACTGGAGAATTGCTCGAGGAGGCACAATCTCAGGATCGTGGGGCTGCTGAAGGGACCGAGGTAACGCATATCACAAAGTATGTAGTGAGGATGTTAGAGATGTTGGGAGGGGAAGGGGGTCTCCCAACCTATTGAAGTGGACTGGTGCACGGGTCACTGAGGAGGAGGACAAAAGAAAAAGAGCTTCTGAGGGCGATCATTGTGTGGCTGCACCGATGCCTGGATAAAGAGAAGATTTTGTGGTGGGCAAAAAAGATGAGCGAGTGTACCTAGGAAGGGCCACGTGGTTCACCAGGACTTGGGAGTGGAGTTGGTCAAATGATGGGCCGGGTTCAATAGGGTCAAACCGGCCCTATTCAGAATCAGCATGCAGTTTGGGGTGTCGCATCTGCTCGTTTGTGGGTCACATATGAGGGCCAAGAGCAATATTTTGACACACTGGTGGAGACGAGTACGTTTTTGACGGACAACGGACTGGGGGACTGATGCAAACATTTGGGTGCATTCACCTGTGAAATGGATGGACTAGAGGTGCTGGGCTCGGGAGGAAGGAGACTGTTTACATTTATGTCGGTTCATAATATTTGATGTTGCTGTTCTACCTACTATGTTTAATTAGTTATGTGTTAAAATAGAATATGTTGTATTTCTTTTTACCTTCCCTGTAGTGGGAGTTGTGTTAGCTATGTATTCACATGTGGTGCGTTCGGTGGGTAATGCGGGGGCGGGGAGGGAAGGAGAGAGAGAGGTGGAGATGAGAAACTTGGGAGGGTACAAAGGCCGGGTTGGACAGAAGGGACCGAGAGGTGCTTTGGGATGGAGGAAGTGGTTGCCTTGGATGGGGTCATGCTAGAAAGTAGGCTAGTCAACGGAAGCAAAGTGGAGGGTAGAGTTGTGGAGGGGGGCTGGGTTAGGATGGTTTTTGTTGTTTGTGGCTGGGGTTGGAGAACAGATTTAGGAGGGCAGGTTGTTTGGTGACTGGGTTGGAGGAGGGGCGGGCTGCTGATGTGGATGGAGTTGGTGTGGCACAGTTGGTTAAGGGGGGATGGTGGCGGTCAAATTGGGGAAGCACTGGGGATGTGTGAGGCGTGGACGTGGAGGACCCCATTAAAGAGGGTATGGCTGATCAAGAGGGGGGGGCACGTGTGGAGCTCCTCGACCCCCCCGTCTCTTGGAACTTGAGGGGGTTAAATGTGCCGATTAAAACGTTGCACGTCTTTGCTCATTTGAAGAGTAAGAAGGCAGACAGTGTTCCTTCAAGAGTCCCATTTGAAGATCATGAATCAGACAAGGTTGAGGAAAGGTTGGATGGGACAGGTATTACATTCTGATTTGATTTGATTTGATTTATTATTGTCACGTATTAGTATACAGTGAAAAGTATTGTTTCTTGCATGCTGTACAAACAATGCATACCGTACATAGGGAAGGAAGGAGAGAGTGCAGAATATAATGTTACAGTTATAGCAAGGTGTAGAGAAAAGTTCAACTTAATACGAGGTCTGATGGCAGTAGGGAAGAAGCTGTTTTTGAGTTGTTGGTACGTGACCTCAAACGTTGGTATCTTTCTCCTGATGGAAGAAGGTGGAAGAGAGTATGTACAGGGTACGTGGGGTCCTTAATTATGCTGGCTGCCTTTCTGAGGCAGCGGGAATTATAGATGGAGTCAATGGATGGGAGGCTGGTTTGAGTGATGGACTGGGCTACATTCATGATCTATTGTAGTTTACTGCGGTCTTGGGCAGAGCAGGCTCCATACCAAGCTGTGATACAATCAGAAAGGAGGCTCGTAGTGAGGGTCGTAGCTTACATGCCAAATTTCATTAGTCTTCTGAGGAAGTAGTCGTTGGTGGGCTTTCTTCCGTTGGTGATCTGTACACCTAAACACTTGAAGCTCTCGACCCTTTCTACTTCGTTCCCATTGATGTAGACAGGGGCACGTTCTCTACTACGCTTCTTGAAGTCGATGACAATCTCCTTCGTTTTATTGACATTGAGGGAGAGATTATTGTTGTCGCACCAGATTCTCTATCTCATTCCTGTACTCTGTTTTGTCATTGTTTGAAATCCGACCCACTACGGTGGTGTCATCAGCAAATTTGAAAATCGAGTTGGAGGGGAATTTGGCCACACAGTCATAGGTGTATAAGGAGTATAGAAGGGGGCTGAGGACACAGCCTTTTGGGGCACCGTTGTTGAGGATGATCGTGGAGGAGGTGTTGTTGCCTATCTTTACTGATTATGGCCTGCGGGTTAGAAAGTTCAGGATCCAGTCGCAGAGTGAGGAGCCGAGGCCAAGGCCACGGAGTTTGGAGATGAGTTTAGTAGGAATAATGGTGTTGAAGGCTGAGCTGTAGTCGATAAATAGGAGTCTGACATGGGTGTCTTTGTTATCTAGGTGTTCCAGGGTAGAGTGCAGGGCCATGGAGATGGTGTCTGCTGTGGACCTGTTGCAGCGGTAGGCGCACTGTAGTGGATCAAGGCAATCCGGGAGGTTGGAGTTGATTTGTGCCATGACTAACATTTCGAAGCACTTCATGATGATGGATGTCAGAGCCACTGGATGATAGTCATTAAGGTACGCTGCTTGACATTTTTTGGGTACAGGGATGATGGTTGTCTTCTTGAAGTAGATAGGGACCTCAGATTGTTGTAAAGAGAGGTTGAAGATGTCTGCGAATACCCCCGCCAGCTGATCCGCGCAAGACCTGAGTGCTCGTCCGGGTACCCCATCCGGGCCAATGGCTTTCCATGGGTTGACCTTCGAGAAGGCTGCTCTAACGTCTGCAGTGGTGATCTCAGATACAAGTTCGGTCGCGGCTTCTGGGGTGGAGGGCTCGCTCTCGCTGACCTCTTGCTCAAAGCGGGCATAGAATGTGTTGAGCTCATCAGGGAGGGGTGCGTTGGAGCCGACGATTTTACATGTCTTCATCTTGTAGCTCGTTATTCTTGCAGACCTTGCCATAGACGACGGGGATCCGTGTGGCTAGCCTGGCACTCGAGCTTGGTCCAGTACTATCTTTTGGCATCTTTGATGAATTTCTTTAGATCATATATGGCTTTCTTGTAGAGGTCAGGGTCATCTGACTTGAACGCCTCAGACCTAGACTTCAGCAAGCAGTGAATATTCCTGTTCATCCAGGGTTTCCGGTTGGGAAACACGCGGGTTTGCTTCTTTGGCGCACAGTCTTCTACACACTTACTAATGAAGTCAGTTAATGTAGTGGCGTACTCATTCAGGCTGGTCGAAGGGTTTTTAAATACTGACCAGTCCACTGACTCTAAGCAGTCCCGAAGGAGATCATACAATTCCTCAGACCAACAATGCACGACTTTCTTTGACGGATTCTCCCGCTTTAGTTTTTGCTTATAAGCCGGGAGCAGGGGCACAGCCTTGTGGTAAGATTTGCCAAAGTGTGGGCGAGCGAGAGAGCGGTAGGCATGTTTGATATTTGTGTAGCAGTGGTCCAGGTTGTTTGGGCCTCTGGTGGAACAGGTGACGTGTTGGTGATAACTTAGTAGTACGCTCTTGAGCTTGGCTTGATTGAAGTCCCCAGCTACAGTGAACAAGGCCTCGGGATGTTTCATTTCGTGGCTATTTGTGGTGGTGAATATTTCGTCAAGTGCGATTTTCACGTTCGCGTGGGGTGGGATGTAAACTGCCGTCAGGATAACGGAGCTGAACTCCCGCGGAAGGTAGTAGTGGCGGCATTTTAGCATCAGGTATTCTAGGTCCGGGGAGCAGAAACTCGCTAGCGTTGCGACATCTAGGCACCAGGAGGTGTTCGGGGCTGGGAATGAAGGTGGCACACTGAGGGTGGCTTTTGCAGCGGAGGGTATAGTGATGGAGCCTGAGGGCGGGTTTGCAATGGTAAATGGGAGGCTGGAGGTGGCACCTGGAGTGCTGGTGAATATCTATGCCCCAAATTGGGATGATGTGGAATTTATGAAGAGGGTATTGGCAAAGGTTCTGGACTTGAGTACGCACTGGCTGGTTATGGGGGGGGGGGGGGGGGGGGGGGGGGTGGATTTTAATACAGTGTTGGACCCTTGGTTGGATCGGTCATGTCCTAGGTCCCTGAAGGTGTTAACGATGCCGAAAGAACTATTGGGGTTTATAGAGCGAATCGAGAGCAAAGGAATTTTCGTTTTATTCGCATGCCTATCGGGTGTATTCCCGGAATGGTTTCTTTGTCCAGGACAAAACCTTGTTGGTGGGGTGAGGGTTGGAATATTCGGCGATAGTGGTGTCCGACCACACGCCACATTGGGTGGACTAGCGGGTGGCAAAGGGGATTTGCAAAAAGATAGGGGTGGCTATTCGAGGCCAAATGGAGCACAATAAGATCGACGAGGCCTGAGTCTCCAGGGTGTGGGAGACATTGAAGGCAGTAATAAGGGCAGTTTATTTTGATCTGGGCGCATATGGAGAAGGTGGAGAGGTTAGAGAGACAGAGGTTAATGGCGGCCATTTTGGCGGTGGATCTGAGGTACTTGGCCGCTGAGGAGGCGCTGCTAAAAGAAAGGAAGAAGCTCCAAATAGAATTTGAGCTGATGTCGACAGGGAAGGCAGTGGGTCAACTGAGCCGGGTTAGGGGGCGATGCATGATTGTGGGGAAAAGGCTAGCAGGATGCTTGCGCATCAGTTGAGGAGGCAGGCGATGGCGAAGGACATTGGCGAATTAGTGACACGGGGAAGCAGGATGATTACTAAGTCGGGGAGGTAAATGGAATATTTGAGGCCTTTCACCGGCAATTAGATCCCCCAGCGGGGGATGTGGGCATGAGGCGGTTTCTCGATGGACTGGAGTTTCGGATGATTCAGATGGGGAAGGTGCAGGGGTTGGGTGCCCCGATTGGTTTGGGGAAGTAAAGGGGTGTTTGGGCTCAATGCAGTTGGGGAATGCCCAGGCCTGGATAGGATACCAGCAGAGTTTTATAAAACGTTTGGTTCGGAATTGGGGCCGTTATTGGTCGAGATGAACAATGAATCGGTTGGTAGGGGAGAGCTCCCGCTGTCTCGGGCTTCTATCTCACTCATTTGAAAAAAGGATAAAGACGCAATGCAATATGCATCATACTGCCCGATATCGCTGTTAAATGTGCTGGCAAAGGTGCTGGCAACCTGGGGCTGGTTTAGCACACTGGGCTAAATCGCTGGCTTTTAAAGACGACCAGCAACACGGTTCAATTCCCGTACCAGCCTCCCCGAACAGGCGCCGGAATGTGGCGACTAGGGGCTTTTCACAGTAACTTCATTGAAGCCTACTTGTGAATATAAGCGATTTTCATTTCATTTTTCATTTATAGAGAACTGTGTGCCTGGGGTGATCGAGACGGACCAAATGGGGTTTGTGAAAGGGTGGCAGCTGTCGTCAAATATTAGATTATTAACTGTGATTATGATTCCTCAGGGAGGCCAAGAGACAAAGGTAGTAATGTCAATTGATGCAGAGAAAGCATTTGACCGAGTTGAATTTGTTTGAGGTGTTGGGCCAGTTTGGGTTTGGGCAGGGATTTGTGAATTGGCTTAGGCTCCCAAGGCGAGTGTACTAATGAAGTTAGTTCAGAGTACTTTGGGTTGCACCAGGGGAGGAGGCAGAGATGTCCGCTCTCCCTGTTGCTCTTCGCTATAGCAGGTGAGCTGTTGGCAATGGCACTTAGAGCCTCGGGGGTGGAATGGGGGTGGGCGGTGGAGGGGTGAGGTGGGGGTGGAGCGTCGAGTCTCCATGTATGCAGACGATCTGCATATTTCAAACACCCAGTGCAGAGCTTTGACAGGATTATGGGGCGACTGGGGGAGTTTCGTTCGCTTTCGAGGTATAAGCTCAACATGGGGAAGAGTACGGTATTTCCGATCAACACACTGGGCAAGGGAAGTGCTTGGAGAGACTGCCATTCTGGTTGGTAGGGGTGAGCCTTCGATAGAATATGTGGCGCATGGTTGGTCCCAGCTGCACAAGTTGAATCTGGCATATTTGGTGGAGAGGAATGAAGGAAGATTTTAAGAGGTGGCATATTCTGCCGTTATCGTTAGCTGGAAGGGTCCGGACGGTAAAGGTGACGGTGTTTCCGAAGTTTCTCTTCACCTTCCAGAACCTCCCGATCATTGTGCCCAAGTCTTTTTTGAGTAGGGTTAACAAAATGATTTCAGAATTCATATGGGTGGGTAAGGTACCTCAGACTAGGAGGGTGTTCCTGGAGGGAGATAAACGGAGAGTGGGGTTTGCATTGCAAAGCCTGCTGAATTATTAGTGGCCAGAAAACTTTGAAAGTCAGGAAGTGAATAGTGGAGGAGTGGTGGCTGTGGGGACGGATGGAACATGCCTCGTGCAGAGGGTCGGATTTGAGGTCATTGTTGCTGGTGCCTCTTCCGTTCTCACTGGCTAAGTACTCCACGGGCCCTGTGGTAGTATCACGGTTGAGGGTATGGAACCAATGCTGATAGCATTTCAAGATTGAAAGTATGTCGCTGTGTGCACTGATTTGTGGCAATCATAGGTTTATCCCAGCTGAGTTAGGCTCTCCGATTAGGCTCTGGGACAGGCGGGAATAGAATGCTTTAGAGACCTGGTCATAGGGGGAAAATTTGTGGAGTTGGAGGTGCAGTGCTTGCTTCCAAGGGGGAATGAGTTCCGATACCTGCAAATTAGGCACTTTGTTAAGAAGGAGCTTGCTTTGTTCCTGAAATTGCCACCTCCGGTCAGAGGGCGAGATAGTGGAGGGCAAGATCTCGCACCTATACAGGGAGCTGATGGAGAGAGATCTCCGATGGAGGAAGTCAAACACAAATGGAAAGAGGAGCTAGGGGGGCCTTTGAAGCCAGGATCTGGAGTGACGCTCTGCAAAGGGTTAACTCAACCTCGTCATGTGCGAGATAAGTCTCATTCAGTTCAAAGTGATGCACAGGGCACACATGACGGTGTCAAGGATGAATTAGTTCTTCCCAGGGTAGAGGATATGTGTGGGCTGTGTGCAGGGGAGGGGGGGGGGTGAATGATCTGGGCATGTCCAAGGTTGGAGGAGTTCTGGAAAGATTTTGCAGAGACAATATCAAAGATCTTGGGGTGAAGGTGGCTCCGAACCCACGGATGGCAATATTTGGACCTTCGGAGGATCCAGAAGTGCAGGTGTGATAGAGTCTAGTTATATTCAGAGTTTTATTCATGGAGGAGCTAGTTGAATGAATGTAGCGAAGAGACAAAATATTGAAAGTGTCTTGACTGTGGGAACTCAGTCAGTGTCTGATATAATGAACGAACAATTGTATTCCAGAGTATTGAGCACTGAGAACTTATTGTTCTCTGTCTAATCAACTAATCAGTTGTAGAGGTCTCCGCCGAGCTGTGTAACATGGCAAGCGTGGGAAAACCTCTGCAGTACTTTTCCTAAAACTGTGCACGCAGATGCTAAGCTAGTTTTGATAGGTACCAGCCAATCTTTTATTAATAAATTTAGTGTACCCAATTCATTTTTTCCAATTAAGGGGCAATTTAGCGTGTCCAATCCAGCACATCTTTTGGGTTGTGGGGGCGAAACCCACGCAAACACGGGGAGAATGTGCAAATTCCACACACAGCCCAGAGCCGGCATCGAACCGAGGACCTCGGCACCGTGAGGCAGCAATGCTGACCACTATGCCACTGTGCCACCGTGCTGCCCGGCACCAGCCAATCTTAAGTAATGTCCAACGTTTGATCAACAAATCATCCTCCAAGTGACAGACATTCATTTATTTTACAAACCAAGAGGTCTCAGGTGAGAATTAGAAACCAATGAAAGTAAAAGAGGGGTTAAACCAGAGGTAAGCATTCCCTTAAACGTAGGACCTTGCAGTTGAGGTCTTTGTTCCTGAATTCTTGAATCATCTATCTGTTTGTGTTAAAGTGAATTCTTTTTGTGCATTATGCTTTTTGCCATGTGCTTGACCTTTGTATGTATTGTTTGATATTTTGTTTCTCAGTTTTTATTCAGTTTTTATTCAAGTGAGTAATTACCAAAAATAAAGTTCTATTTTTGACACCTCCCACCAACCGGACTACCGATTCTTATTAAAAGGAAAAATAAGAGTCGCAACAAGGTGGGAAGAGAGGCTGATGTGTTGACCTTTGGCTCCCTGATAGTCCAGAGGCAGATATTGCAGGGATGGCAGGATCCAGAGCCACCTAAAGTCGGGGTATGGGTGAGCGACTTGGCAGAGTTTCTTCACTTAGAAAAGATAAAGTTTGCAATTAGAGGTACGGATGGGGGGCTCTTCTCGAGGTAGAGGCTTTTCATCGACTTCCTTAAGAAGTAGTAAAACATCAGTGGGGACGGAGGGTGGTTTTCCTTTTGGGGGTAATTAAAAAGGGGGGGTCTGTGGGAGTGAGCTGGGATGGAGAGATGGGGATAGTTAGGATGTGGGTGCTGTTTGATTATTGATGTTGCTTTTCTTCCTTTTGTATACACTTGAAAATGCCTCTCATAAAAATATTAATACAATGAAACAATGACCCTTAACTGCTACCTTTATCTCCACTCAAACAACACCCATCGCAGGTCAAAATCCACTTTTAAATACAGTTAGCAGACCCAGGAATACTTGCTTAATAGGGAGGGCTTGAAAACTCCTGCTTTGAGATTCTTGCCTGTCTAAAATTGCTGTTTAACCTCAGTCTTTGAGAAACTGCAACTGTCCTGTTCACAGACAGATCAAAACTTACTGTTTTCAGAATAGCTGCTTGTCTGTCCACATCCCAATCTAAAAATGAATTTCAAAACTGAAGACTCAACACCTGACTGCTTCAGTCCCTGGCTCCTCCCATTAACTACATTATCTTACGAAGGGAAACACAATGGACAGGAATCTCTGTAGCCCGACGCCGAAATGGTGATCGGGTGGAGAATGGCTCCCGACGCCGAAATCGGGGCAGGTGCCAGTTTCACGCCGGTTCACGATGCACCGCACCCTGCAATCATCGTCATTGAGACGCTCGCAGTCGCAACCCATAATGACGCGGATCACGTGTGGCCCCAATGGTCGTGTGCCTGGCGTGTTGGCTGCGGACAGTGTCCAGCGCCACCACACTCGACCAAGATCCATGTCGCTGGCCGGGGGGCTTCTGCGAGGGCTGGGGGGGGAGTGGTTGGGGGTGGCCAGGAGGCGGGCTGTGGGGATAGGGTTGGCGGGTACGCGGTCCAGCACGGCCGGTGCCATGTTTTCCGGCATGACCGGTGCGTATGTGGGGGGTGTAGGCATGTGCGGCTGCAGCTTGTCAGCCCTACGCATGTGAGGCCCGTGACCCGGCAATTCTCCAGCCGTTTTCCACGTTTTCTGCAGGTGTTTCATGCACCCTTGCCGCACCAATTACATATAATACAATATATCTGAAATTCCTGCACTCATCACAACTTGTGAAATGAAAATCGCGTATTGTCACAAGTAGGCTTCAGTGAAGTTGCTGTGAAAAGCCCCTAGTCGCCACATTCCGGCGCCTGTTCGAGGAGGCTGGTAAGGGAATTGAACCGTGCTGCTGGCCTGCCTTGGTCTGCTTTAAAAGCCAGCTCTTTCGCCTTGTGTTAAACCAGCTTATGAGCAATGCCATAGGAGATCTGCTAGAGATCCATAAATTTGGAACATCGAGTATAAAACAAAGAAGAAGGCCGTTCATTTGGACAAACAGTAGTGTGTAATTTCTGTGACATCTTTATGTACTAAGTGGTTAATAGCTTTTTAAAAAAAATAAGCTTATTGAGCTAGAACTGAAGCAAACCCCGAACTGATTCGGGTTCTGTGGTTCTCGCATGTGGTTAGTTTGTTTACATTGTGCTGCATCTGTTTGTACAAGAAAATTTAAAATCATTAAAATATGGTCGTTGACCTGAGAAAGAGTAGAGAAAGGTGCTATTTTAATTACCACCTTGTATAAACAATTAAATAATTTCATGTTAGCTTTTCAGACTGATAATTGTCAAAGTTGTCTACAATGTAATAATTTCACGAGACTGTTTATTGCCCATCATGTAAATGTGAATAAGTAAGAATCTATACATGTCAGGTGTGGTAAACGTGACTGCTGCTGTGGTTACGTCACAGAAACCAAACACTTTCGAGTTTTTCACAACACTTACACATTAAATGCAATTTTGATTTATGCAGTCATCTCTGAAACATTTACATTTCCTATTGGCAAATTAATAACGTTCATGAAGCTACTGGATTGTTGTAAAAAAACACAGTTGGTTCAGTGATGTCCTTCACGGGAGGAAATCTGCTTCTCTTCGCGGGTCTACATGTGACTCCAGACCCACATCAATGTGGTTGACTCGTATATATTTTTATTCAACTTTTTACACCAAAACATATGAAGTGCAAAATTACAAACAACAGTTAATCAAATAACCAGAACAATAATCTAGTAAACCAGCCCCGCTTTACTCCCTCCCCTCCCCCCGTATTCCCTTAATCCCCACCCCCCCCCCCAATAGCTAACAGTGAGCAATCCTTTAACTATAACATGAACAGTTGCCATCTCTGGTAGAACCCTTCAATCCACCTTCTCACAGTATATTTGACCTTCTCAAGGTACAAAAACTTAAGTCACCTAGCCACGCTGAGGTACTAGGTGACGTCACCAGTCTCCACCTCAGGAGGATTTACCTCCGAGCAACCAGCAAGACAAATGCCAGGGTACCTGCCCTGCACCAGTCCAGAGGTCCGGCAAGTCCAATACCCCGAATATAGCAGCTAAAGGACAGGGCTCCAGCTCAACATTCAGGATTGCCGTGCTGAAAAAGGAGACCCAGAAACCCACAAGCTTGGGACAGGACAAGAACATGTGCATGTGGTTCGAGGGCCCTCTTGAACAGCGCTCGCACCTATCCTCAAACTCCACAAAGAAACGACTCATCCTGGCCTTGGTGCCCTAAACACAACCTTGAGTTGGACCAAGCTCAGCCTCGCACAGGATGACTTGTTGTTCACCCTACGGAGGATCTCACTCCACACCTCTTCTCCAGTATGGGTCCCATCTCCTGCACCCATTTGGCCTTCACCCCCTCCACTGAGACCAGAATTTTAAAGAAAATATATTTTATTCCAAACTTATACAAAAGGTTACAAAACACAAACAATTCGGGGAACAAGCTCCCCAACACACAACTATACAGTTTGTACAAATTTTTCCCTTTTTCACCCTCCTTCTCCCTCCCCTCAGCCCGCAACGAACAATTCCTCAAACACAGTCACGAATAAAACCCACCTTGTCTCGAAGCCCTCCACTGAACCCCTTAATTCGGACTTAATCATTTCCAACCGAAGAAAGTCATATAAGTCACCCAGCCAGGCCGCAACCCCCCGGTGGCATTGCTGACTGCCACTCCATAGAGCATAGAACATAGAGCAGTACAGCACAGTACAGGCCCTTCTGCCCACGATGTTGTGCCGACCATTTATCCAAATCTAAGGTCAACCTAACCTCCACCCCTTCAATTTACTGCTGTCCATGTGCCTGTCCAAGAGTCGCTTAAATGTCCCTAATGACTCAGACTTCACCACCTCCGCTGGCCATGCATTCCATGCACCCGTCACTCTCTGTGTAAAGAACCAACCTCTGACATCTCCCCTATACCTTCCTCCAATCACCTTAAAACTATGTCCTCTCGTGACAGCCATTTCCACCCTGGGGAAGTCTCTGGCTATCCACTCTATCCATGCTTCTCATCACCTTCTACACCTCTATCAAGTCACCACTCTTCCTTATTCGTTCCAGTGAGAAAAGCCCTAGCTTCCTCAATCTTTCTTCATAAGACATACCCTCCATTCCAGGCAGCATCCTGGTAAATCTCCTCTGTACCCTCTCCAAAGCATCCACATCCTTCCTATAATGAAGCGACCACAACTGGACACAATATTCCAAGTGTGGTCTAACTAGAGTTTTATAAAGCTGCAGCAAAACCTCGGGGCTCTTAAACTCAATCCCTTTGAAAGCCAACACACCATGCGCCTTCTTAACAACCCTATCAACCTGGGTGGCAACTTTGAGGGATCTATGTACGTTGTCCCCAAGATTCCACTGTTCCTCCACACTTCCAAGAATCCTGCCTTTAACCCTGTATTCAGCATTTAAATTCGACCTTCCAAAATGAATCACTTCACATTTATCGAAGTTGAACTCCATCTGCCACTTCTCAGCCCAGCTCTGCATCCTGTCAATGTCCTGTTGTAATCTGCAACAACCCTCAACACTATCTACAACTCCCCCAACCTTCGTGTCATCGGCAAACTTACTAACCCACCCTTCCACTTCCTCATCCAAGTCATTTATAAAAACCACAAAGAGCAGAGGTCTCAGAACAGATCCCTGCGGGCCACCACTGGTCACCGACCTCCAGGCGGAATACTTTCCATCCACTACCACTCACTGTCTTCTTTTGGCCAGCCAATTCTGTATCCAGACAGCTAAATTTCCCTGTATCCCATTCCCCCTAACTTTCTGAATGAACCTGTTATGGGGAACCTTATCAAATGCCTTACTGAAATCCGTATACACCACATCCACTGCCCGACCTTCATCAATGTGTCTCGTCACATCCTCAAAGAATTCAATGAGGCTTGTGAGGCATGACATGCCCCTCACAAAGCCATGCTGACTATCTTGAATCAAACTATGTTTTTCTAAATAATCATAAGTCCTATCTCTCAGAATCTTTTCCAATATTTTGCTCACCACAGACGTAAGAATGATGGGTCTGTAATTCCCAGGGATTTCTCTATTCCCTTTCTTGAACAGGGGAAAAACATTCACCTCCCTCCAATCATCCGGTACTACTCCAGTGGAGAGTGAGGACGCAAAGATCATTGCCAACGGCGCAGCAATCTCCTCCCTCGCTTCCCGTAGTAACCTTGGGTGTATCCCGTCAGGCCCAGGGGACTTATCTATCCTGATGCTTTTCAAAATTTCCAGCACATCCTCATTCTTAATATCAACCTGTTCGAGTCTATTCACCTGGTTCATACTGTTCTCATGAGCAACAAGGTCCCTCTCTCTAGTGAATATTGAAGCAAAATATTCATTTAGGGCATCCTCTATGTCCACAGACTCTAGGCACAAGTTCCCTCCAAAATCCCTGATCGGCCCTACTCTCACTCTGATCATCCTCTTATTTCTCACATAAGTGTAGAACGCCTTGGGGTTTTCCCTCATCCTTCTCGCCAGGGCTTTTTCGTGCCCCCTTCCAGCTCTTCTAAGTCCATTTTTGAGTTCCTTCCTAGCTACCTTGTAACCCTCTAGAGCCTTCCCAGATCCTTGTTTCCTTAACCTTACGTAAGCTTCCTTCTTCCTCTTGACTAGAAGCTCAACTTCTCTTGTCATCCAAGGCTCCTTCACCTTACCATTTCTTCCTCGTCTCAGTGGGACAAAACTATCCAGCACTCGCAGCAAGTGCTCCTTAAACAACCCCCACATTACTGCCCTGCTTCCCATGTATTCTGTCCATAAGAGGGTCGTTTAGGAGTCTGGTGACAGTGGGGAATAAGCTGTTTTTGAGTCTGTCCGTGCGTGTTCTCAGACTTTCGTATCTCCTGCCCGATGGGAGAAGTTGGAAGAGTGAATAGGCCGGGTGGGAGGGGTCTTTGATTATGCTGCCCGCTTTCCCCAGGCAGCGGGAGGTGTAGATGGAGTCAATGGATGGGAGGCAGGTTTTGTGATGGACTGGGCGGTGTTCATGACTCTCTGAAGTTTCTTGCGAGCAGTTGCCATACCAGACTGTGATGCAGCCAGATAGGATGCTTTCTATAGTGCATCTGTAAAAATTGGTAAGAGTTAACGTGGACATGCCGAATTTCCTTAGTTTCCTGCGGAAGTATAGGCGCTGTTGTGCTTTCTTAGTGGTAGCGTCGACGTGGGTGGACCAGGACAGATTTTTTGGAGATGTGTACGAGGAATTTGAAACTGCTAACCATCGCCACCTTAGCCCCATTAATGCTGACAGGGGTATCTACAGTACTTTGATTTCTGAAGTCAATGACTTTAGTTTTGCTGGCACTGAGGGATAGATTGTTGTCGTTACACCATTCCACTAGGTTCTCAATCACCCTCCTGTATTCTGACTCATCATTATTCGAGATCCGGCCCACTATGGTCATATCGTCAGCAACTAAAGATGGAGTGGGAACCAAATTTTGTAACGCAGTCGTGTGTGTACAGGGAGTATAGTAGGGGGCTAAGTACTATTGTGGAGGAGGTGTTGTTGTTTATTCTTACTGATTGTGGTCAGTTGGTTAGAAAGTCGAGGATCCAGTTGCAGAGTGAGGAGCCAAGTCTTAGGTTTTGGAGCTTTGATATAAGCTTGGCTGGGATTCAACTTTGAAATGAAATGAAATGAAAATCGCTTATTGTCACAAGTAGGCTTCAAATGAAGTTACTGTGAAAAGCCCCTAACTTTACAGGTTAGGTTTCTGAAAAGAACGCAGCAGTCCAGTTAAGCATACTTAATCATAAAAAAATAGATGTGAACAGATGTTTTGAAATAAAAATTAGATGGAAGCTGATGTTTTGAAATAAAAATACACTTCCTCTACATTTCTACGGCACTTCATTGTGTTTCTCACACAAACATAGGCCCATAACGCCCTCAGAATGGACTGGATGGATATATCCATATTGATGTTTCAAAGCCTCTGGCTCGCCCAACCTTCCTCATTCAGCCTGGATGAGACAGGAACAACAAAGTGCGCCACTGGCTGCCTCAGTGTGGAATAACTGGGGCACAGAGAAGAAAGGAACCCCCCTCCTTTTTTGTACAGCACTAGCTGTCGTAAAGGAGATGCTTAAAGGGACAATTTAAATTTAAAGTGAGAAGGTAAGTTTCAAAGGTAAGTGGTTCAGACAATCGGGGAGGGAGGGGGGGGGGACAGGATCGAGCTGGTGCGGGGAGGGGGTGGTGGTTGGGAATCCACAGAGGGGTGCTGTCCTGTGCCAGGCTGGTTTGAGATACTCTGGAATTAGAAGTAATTTTTTTCCTTCTAATTCTTTCAGAGTAACTATCAGGGTAAAATAGCTGAACCATGTGAAGTTAGCGATTTAAATCATTTCTGTCTTATGGTTCCCAACGGAATTGTCCAGGGGAAGTTAGCGCTTCTGGACAATTACTGGGTAAACCCTTAAATGGGAATCTCCGAGAGGGATTCCCCAGAGCACCATTGGGAACCCTTTAAATGCAATGCTGGGAACCAGGAAGTTATGGGATTATTTTTCCAGTATTACATGAAAGAAAGATAAAATGGACATTTTGAACATTAAATAGGTGAGCACTCAAATTATTCACAATTGAAGTTACTGGAGATTAAATTGGATAATGACCTAAAGTGGGCAAAGGGATCGTAATGCATGATTATCCTGCACTCACTAATTGAACTGCAGGCAGGATGCCAGCTTCATACTTCCCATGCATTACCATGATTTCATCCTGCAGCCAGCACTTCCTGAACTGTTCATTAGCGGCACGCATTAACAGAGGGCCCGATATTGTGAGTGCTCAGCACGACCTACACCTAGCCCACATCTTGTAAAAGGGAAAGTGCATTCTATTTGCTGCAGATGCTGAGACCGCGACACAGCACACTATTCCCCAAAATGAACAATGGCAGATCATGGGAGAGAGTGGACAGTGAGGATTTTGCACTTTGAACTAGAGATCTGGGTTGAAGAGGCAGACCTGGGCTCTTGTAGCTCACAGAGATGGGGTTGTAGAGTTGGTGGGTGGGTAGGAGACCTACCAAGAAATGCAAGAGACTTTCAGGACTTGTGGGAGGAAACAGGAGTGCCCGGAGGAAATCCACGCAGACTCAAGCAGAATTTGCAGAATCCACACAGACAGTGAACCAAGCCGGGAATCAGTACTGGTTAAGCTTATTATTAGTGTTGGTAAAGATTTTTTAAATAGTTGTAAAGTTTATTAGAAGAGGTAAAGGTTGATTAATAATAGTAAGGTATATTAGTATTGGCGGCACGGTAGTACATGGTAGCAGTAGCACAGTGGTTAGCGCTGTTGCTGCACAGCACCAAGGTCCCGGGTTCGTTTCCACTTGGGTCACTGTCTGTGCAGAGTCTACACGTTCTCCTCGTGTCTGCGTAGGTTTCCTCCGGTTTCCTCCCACAAGTCACGAAAGACGTGCTTGTTAGGTAATTTATAAATTCTCCCTCAGTGTATCCGAATAGGTGATGGAGTGTGGCGACTAGGGGCTTTTCATTGCAGTGTTAAATAACCTACTTGTGATAATAATAATAAAGATTAACATAAAAGGGTTATCAATAGTCATTTTGTTTATTAGCAGTAATAAAGTTTATTAGCAATAAAAATGTTTAGTAGCTAATAGATAGATACATGGCAAGGTTGCTCCGAACTGTAGAGTGCACCTTCCGTGCTATGTGGGAACTCTAGGACACTTCCCATATTCTGGATAACTGTCTGTGTGGGAAGTGCAGCAGCTTGAGCTCTGGGATTCGGAACTTGAACAGGAGCTGGCATCACTGTGATACATCCATGAGGTTGAGAGTTACGTGAATAGCACATTGTTAGATGTGGTTACTCTGCAGCATAATAGTAGGTAGGGAGAGGTGGAATGGGTGACCACCAGACAGTCAGGAAAAACACTGTTGGTGTCCACTGAATAAATCCCACTCTTCAACCAGTATTCAGTTCTGAATACTGATCTGGGGAGTGCACCCATGGCTTCACAGGTGGTTCAGCTGTACAGGGGGTGTACAAGGAAAACTGGATAGAGATTTGATAGTTAGACGCATAGACGGGTTTTTTGCATTCAGACATGAATCCAGGATGAGGTGTTGCCTCCTTGGTACCTGGGTTAAGGATGCCCCTAAATGGCTTTAGAGAATCCTAAGGGGGGGAGGGTGAACAGCCAGCAGTTAATAATGATAATCTTTATTGTCACAAATAGGCTTACATTAACATTGCAATGAATTTACTGTGAAAAGCCCCTTGTCACCACAATCCGGCGCCTGTTTGGGTACACTGAGGGAGAATTCAGAATGTCCAAATTACCTAACCGCACGGGACTTGTTGGAGGACCGGAGCACCCGGAGGAAACCCACGCAGACATGGGGAGAATGTACAGACTCCACACAGACAGTGACCCAAGCCGGGAATCGAATCTGGGACTCTGGCGCTGTGAAGCAACAGTACTAAGCGCTGTGCTACCATGCCGCCTGTGGCCCGCATTGGTACCAACAACATGTGCAGAAAGAGGGATGTGGTCCTATAGTCAGAATTTAGGGAGCTTGGTGAGAAATTATCCAACAGGACCTCAAAGTAGTAATCTCTGGATTACTCCCAGTGCCATATGCAGGTGAGTACAGAAGTAGGAGGATAAAATAGATGTGGCTGGAAAGAGAGTGCAGGTGGGAGTTTTAGATTCCTGGGACATTGGGACCAGTTCTGCGGAGATGGTACCTGGACAGGCTAGATAGCTTGCACCCAAACAGAATCGGGACTCAGTTACTTGTGGGGCAATTTCCTAATGTTATGGTAGGGTTTAAATTAACTTGGCAAGGGCGTGGGAACTAGGATATAATATCAGAGAGGAATAACAAGGTGAACAGATTACTTGGAGGGATAGATAGTATTAGAGTAGGAAATAGTAAGTTAATAGGTTTGGTCAGAGTAAAGGAGAAAGTAAGAGAGTCTCGATCAGTGTTACTGTGCATGTATGTGAATTCACAGAGTGTGGTAAATACAATTGCTGAATTACAGGTACAGATTATCATATGTTTGGTGATATGCCTATGGGCTATATCATTGATGGATGGTGTGCGACCTCCAACCAGCAGATGGCGGTGCAGACACAGCATGCGGTCTCACAACCAAGGTCATGTGAGCAATGCCTCCCATATAAGGGGAGGAACGGTGCTAGGTGCACATTCCAGAGGAGTAATAAGCAGACTCCATGATAATGTGCTCTGTAACAGATTGCTATCTTAGCACACGAGACTCAATAAAGATTCTGGTTTGGACAAGTCTCGGTGTTTGGTGGATTCCTTCGTAAGGTATAGAGGACAAAACACAACATGGTACCATGAGTGCTGAAGATTTAAAGATTGCGACGACAGTGACAACATTAGGCATTCGGCTGGAAGACCGATCTGGTGAACTGCAGCCTGAGGTGCCCCAACGCGTAAGAAAAAGCTGCAGCTCAAGATGGACGGACTCAGGGCCTCCACCAGCTTCAGATGGCCGTTAATGTAGATGAGAATTGGCGGCTGTTCAAACAGCAGTTCGAACTTTATGTTTTGGCCTTGGGCCTACAGGCCCAGCCTGATGATAGGTGAATCACATGGTTGCTAACGGCAGCAGGTCCACAACCGCTCGAACTGTACAACTCATTTGTTTTTTGTTTTTTTAAAATATATTTTATTCAAGTTTTTTGGCCAAACATAACAATACGTAGTGTTTCTTTTACACAACAATAAAGCAATATAAATAACCGTGGCCAGTTTTAAACAAATAAATAAGTAATATATAAACAAAAACAAAAAACAAAACTAAATGGCAACTGCCTTGTCCAAAATAAATACTCTCCAAAAATACAATCCAGCAATCCAATATACAATTACATATACCAAATACAATATACAATAACCTCCCTGAGAGACCGTCCGATCCCTCCCCCCCCTGGGTTGCTGCTGTTTTCTACTTCTTTTCCATTCCCTCTATCTTCCTGTGGGGTAGTCGACGAACGGTTGCCACCGCCTGGTGAACCCCTGAGCCGAACCCCTTAACACAAACTT
The DNA here is from genome assembly GCF_047496885.1 of Scyliorhinus torazame. NCBI lineage: Eukaryota > Metazoa > Chordata > Chondrichthyes > Carcharhiniformes > Scyliorhinidae > Scyliorhinus > Scyliorhinus torazame. The sequence goes on from NC_092716.1 coordinate 221,580,537, forward strand.
AATCCGTTCTAACTTTATGAACCCTGCCATATCGTTTATCCAGGTCTCCACCCCCGGGGGTTTGGCTTCCTTCCACATTAACAATATCCTGCGACGGGCTACAAGGGACGCAAAGGCCAACACGTCAGCCTCTCTCGCCTCCTGCACTCCCGGCTCTTCTGCAACCCCAAAAGTAGCCAACCCCCAGCTTGGTTTGACCCGGACCCCCACCACCTTCGAAAGCACCTTTGCCACCCCCACCCAGAACCCCTGTAGTGCCGGGCATGACCAGAACATGTGGGTGTGATTCGCTGGGCCTCTCGAGCATCTCGCACACCTATCCTCTACCCCAAAAAATTTACTAAGCCGTGCTCCAGTCATATGCGCCCTGTGTAGCACCTTAAATTGTATCAGGCTTAGCCGGCACACGAGGACGATGAGTTTACCCTACGTAGGGCATCAGCCCACAGCCCCTCCTCAATCTCCTACTCCAGTTCTTCTTCCCATTTCCCTTTCTGCTCATCTACCATGATCGCCCCCTCGTCCCTCATCTCCCTGTATATGTCCGACACCTTACCGTCCCCCACCCATGTCTCTGAGATCACTCTATCCTGCACTTCCTGCGTCGGGAGCTGCGGGAATTCCCTCACCTGTTGCCTCGCAAAAGCCCTCAATTGCATATACCGAAATGCATTCCCTTGGGGCAACCCATATTTCTCCGTAGGCGCTCCCAGACTCGCAAACGTCCCATCTACAAATAGATCTCTTAATTGTACTACCCCAGCTCTTTGCCATGCTCCAAAACCCCCATCCATTCTCCCCGGAACGAACCTATGATTGTTTCTTATCGGGGACCGCACCGAAGCTCCCGTCCCTCCCCTATGCCGTCTCCACTGCCCCCAAATTTTCAATGTAGCCACCACCACCGGGCTTGTGGTGTATTTCTTTGGTGAGAACGGCAACGGCGCCGTCACCATTGCTTGCAGGCTAGTCCCCCTGCAGGACGCCCTCTCCAATCTCTTCCACGCCGCTCCCTCCCCTTCTCCCATCCACTTACACACCATTGAAACATTGGCGGCCCAGTAGTACTCACTTAGGTTCGGTAGTGCCAGCCCCCCCCTGTCCCTACTACGCTGCAAGAATCCCCGCCTCACTCTCGGGGTCTTCCCAGCCCACACAAAACTCATAATGCTCTTCTCAATTCTTTTGAAAAAAGCCTTCGTGATCACCACCGGGAGGCACTGGAACACAAAAAGGAATCTCGGGAGGACCACCATTTTAACCGCCTGCACCCTACCTGCCAATGACAGGGACACCATGTCCCATCTTTTGAAATCCTCCTCCATCTGTTCCACCAACCGTGTTAAATTAAGCCTATGTAATGTACCCCAACTCTTGGCTATCTGGATCCCCAGGTACCGGACGTCCCTTGTTACCTTCCTCAATGGTAAATCCTCTATCTCTCTGCTCTGCTCCCCCGGATGCACCACAAATAGCTCACTTTTCCCCATGTTCAGTTTATACCCTGAAAAATCCCCAAACTTCCCAAGTATCCGCATTATCTCTGGCATCCCCTCCGCCGGATCCGCCACATATAGCAACAAATCATCCGTATACAGAGATACCCGGTGTTCTTCTCCCCCCCTAAGTACTCCCCTCCACTTCCTGGAACCCCTCAGTGCCATGGCCAGGGGTTCAATCGCCAATGCAAACAATAACGGGGACAGAGGACATCCCTGCCTCGTCCCTCTATGGAGCCGAAAATAGTCAGACCCCCGTCCATTCGTGACCACGCTCGCCATCGGGGCCCTATACAGCAACTGTACCCACCTGATATACCCGTCTCCAAAGCCAAATCTCCTCAACACCTCCCACAAATAATCCCACTCCACTCTATCAAATGCTTTCTCGGCATCCATCGCCACCACTATCTCCGCTTCCCCCTCTGGTGGGGGCATCATCATTACCCCTAGCAGCCTCCGTATATTTGTATTTAGCCGTCTCCCCTTCACAAACCCAGTTTGGTCCTCATGGACCACCCCCGGGACACAATCCTCTATCCTCATTGCCATTACCTTGGCCAGAATCTTAGCATCCACATTCAGGAGGGAAATGGGCCTGTATGACCCGCATTGCAGCGGGTCTTTTTCCTTCTTTACGAGGAGCGATATCGTTGCCTCTGACATAGTCGGGGGCAGCTGCCCCCTTTCCCTCGCCTCATTAAAGGTTCTCATCAGTAGCGGGGCCAGCAAGTCCAAATATTTCTTGTGGAATTCAACTGGGAATCCGTCTGGTCCCGGGGCCTTCCCCGCCTGCATGCTTCCAATCCCTTTCACTACTTCCTCCGTCTCAATCTGTGCTCCCAGCCCCACTCTCTCCTGTTCCTCCACCTTAGGAAATTCCAGCTGATCCAGAAAGCACAACATTCTCTCCTTCCCGTCCGGGGGCTGCGCTTCATATAATCTTTCATAAAATGCCTTGAACACTCCATTCATTCTCTCCGCTCCCCGCTCCATCTCTCCCTCCTCATCTCTCACCCCCCCTATCTCCCTCGCTGCTCCCCTTTTCCTCAGTTGGTGGGCCAACAACCTACTCGCCTTCTCCCCATATTCGTACTGTACACCCTGTGCCTTCCTCCATTGTGCCTCTGCCTCACCCGTAGTCAACAAGTCAAATTCTACATGTAGCCTTTGCCTTTCCCTGTATAGTCTCTCCTCCGGTGCCTCCGCGTATTGTCTGTCCACCCTCAAAGGTTCTTTCAACAACCGCTCCCTTTCCCTACCCTCCTGCTTTCCTTTATGTGCCCTAATAGATATCATCTCTCCTCTAACCACTGCCTTCAGTGCCTCCCAGACCACTCCCACCTGTACCTCCCCATTATCATTAAGTTCCAAGTACCTTTCAATACACCCCCTCACCCTTAAACACACCCCCTCATCTGCCAATAATCCCATGTCCATTCTCCAGGGTGGAAGCTGTTGTTTTTCTTCCCCTATCTCCAGGTCCACCCAGTGTGGAGCATGATCCGAAATGGCTATAGCCGTGTACTCTGTCCCCGTCACCTTTGGGATCAGTGCCCTTCCCAAAACAAAAAAATCTATTCGTGAAAATACTTTATGTACATAGGAGAAAAACGAAAACTCCTTACTCCTAGGTCTACTAAATCTCCAGGGATCTACTCCTCCCATCTGCACCATAAAATCCTTAAGCACCCTAGCTGCAGCCGGCCTCCTTCCGGTCCTGGACCTCGATCTGTCCAGCCCTGGGTCCAGCACCGTATTAAAGTCTCCACCCATTACCAACTTCCCCACTTCTAGGTCCGGGATTCGTCCTAACATACGCCTCATAAAATTGGCATCATCCCAGTTCGGGGCGTACACGTTCACTAACACCACCGCCTCCCCTTGCAGTTTGCCACTCACCATCACGTATCTGCCCCCACTATCCGCCACTATAGTCTTTCCCTCAAACATTACCCGCTTCCCCACTAGTATGGCCACCCCCCTGTTTTTTGCATCTAGCCCCGAATGAAACACCTGCCCCACCCATCCTTTGCGAAGTCTAACCTGGTCTGTCAGCTTCAGATGCGTCTCCTGAAGCATAACCACATCTGCCTTAAGTTTCTTTAGGTGTGCGAGTACCCGTGCCCTGTTAATCGGCCCGTTCAGCCCTCTCACATTCCACGTGATCAACCGGGTTGGGGGGCTCTTTACCCCACCCCCCCCCTTGACGACTAGCCATTTCCTTTTTCAATCCAGCTCCTCACCCGATTCCCACGTAGCTGTATCCCCCCCAGGCGGCGCCCCCCCGCCCCGACACCCCCCTCCCATACCAGCTCCCCCTTCTCCCCAGCAGCAGCAACCCAGTTAACCCCCCCCCCCCCCGCTAGATCCCAAGCTAGCGTAATTGCACCCCCCATGTTGCTCCCAGAAGACAGCAAACTCTGGCCGAGCTCGGCTTCCCCCCGTGACCTCGGCTCACACTGTGCGAGGCCCCCTCCTTCCTGCTTCCCTGTTCCCGCCATGATTACCATAGCGCGGGAACAAAGCCCGCGCTTCCCCTATTGGCCCCGCCCCCAATGGCCAGCTCCCACAGATCCTCATCCTCCCTCACCCCCTCCCCCACGACATGGGGAAGAGAGAGAAGTTACAGGGTCGCAGGTTTAACAATCTGGGAAGTCCTCTCTTCCCCCTTTTCCCCCCTTCATCCCACAAATTCACCCCCCCACTTTTGTCCCAAACGTTCTTTTTATGGCCCGCTCACTCCAGCTTCTCCTCGACAATAAATGTCCACGCCTGTTGATTCCCAAATTTCTTTCTCTGTCAGTCTGGCCTCAATAAAAGTTGAGATGGATTCGCACGTAAAAAGAAGTTATTTATTTAGCTTGCAAGCTTGATTCATTTCATAGAAATATAAGGGACATCCAGTTTCTATATCCCAGAAAGCGAATGAACAAAGAAACAAAGGGATCTCTGCAAATCAATTCAAATGGTATCAAGTTTCACATACTCGACGCCCATAGGTCAGCCTATATCCCTCCTGACCTGTTTGATCTATTCTGATTGGCTCACTTCCAATCCCTTTCTCTGGCCCCTATCAATGCAGCATCACTCTCATAGACACACCTCTTCCTGCTTTTTCCATGCGGTCTCAAATCCCTTTGTCCCTAACTGCCAGAATCAAAGTGGCTTATTTCTACATTACATTAACTAGTATCTCTAAAGTAACTATTTTATATCACATTCGTCATTCCCTCCTTTTATCATTCCATGATAACCGAACTATCCAATCCATAGCTACGGTTCCTCATCTAAAAGATCCGTCGCTGCATTTCCAATTCCTGTCTTAGCCCCCCTTCATCTGCCTCACCCTCATGGATTTTAACAGTTAAATTTTTTTTCGGTGATTGGGGCGGTGATCTGATCCAGTGCACCCCGCATTCTACCCATCACACATTTAAGGATGGCCAGGCCCACAAAGATGCAGCCGATAGCTACCACTAGATACATGGCCATATTTATCAACCAGTCCTTCCATCCTCCAAATCCCCAGTTACCCCAAGAGCCAGGATCCTGCATCCCGTCCAAGTGATCCCGTATGCGATCCATAAATTTAGTGATGTTAGCGGTCAAGTCCTGAACTCCCATGATACACTTGCCCTGTACTATGGCGCATACCCCACCCTCACGGGCCAGAAGATAGTCAAGAGCATACCGGTTCTGCATTGCAAACAACCGTAGCTGAGACAACTCCTTGGTTATTGCCCCGAGGGCTCCCAAGGTTTCATTTCCCAAGATGGTAAGGCCGCAAATAAAATAATTCCGATCACTGACAGCCAAGGAACCCCCCACACCTCCCAGTTTATCCAACTTTGAAATGCCATTCGGGCCGCCCAGCAATGTGGAAAACCCTCGTCCCAACAGTGATATGAGAGACATTCGCCCAGCCACAGAGGAGCTGGAGGCCGGTGTTCAATGGAACGCAAGTGGTGTTGTAACAAACGCATTGGCCAGACGCCTGGGTGATATGGCACCTCCTGTCCGTACAGGTGGGAAACAGACATGTTATATTTGTGTCCACCTCTACCAGCAAACAGCCATATCCTTCACTGCTGAAGCAATTCTCGTACGACCGGGAATCCCTATTGGGAGTGAAGTGGCTAGGTATGTACGCCCTCCACCGTCGCAGCCTATCGTACTGTGAATGGGAATTATCCCGAGGAAGGGCAAGGCAAATAGCCGGTGGTGCTGAACCCGGATCGTAAGGATGAGTGACCTGATCGGGCAGTGGTTCGGAATGCTGACAATGAACCACCGTTTGGGGAGTGCCCCAAAGCGGTGAAACAGAAAATAACCTAGACACCGCTGCGGGGTTTGGGTAGCAGACAACCCGTCCCTGGCCATACAGACGGTGGTAAATCTGGTAGAAGAGATTCATACTACCCGGGTTTTCCTCAGTTTGGCCTTTAATTAACTTAAGTGTATCTCCCGGTAACCTACGTTCTAGCTGTACTTCCCTTCTCATACGTCCCGTCCTCTCTCTAGTCCCTTTCTCTTTCTCATAGCCTCTTCCTACACTCTTCTGACAGCCTGATTTTACCTTTATTGAACCACTCTTAACACATCCAAAATCAAATTTACATGTATTCCGAAAACAAGGCAATGTCCATATAATGTTCCCTTCCCATCGCCGGGACCGGTGCAACTGCTTCATGACTCCTGCATTCTCCTTAACTTTGATGACCTTCCATGAGTCGATACCATGTCCTCGTATATGGGGACAGCGAAGAACATCACCTTTGCATAGGTGATGTATCCTTGTAGATTGGTTGGGGCTACACAGATACATAATATTCCCCTTTTCCATGTCCATCGCCAATAACACGCCAAGCGAAGTGAGGCCAAATATCAGACAGACGATGCGTAGCCACTCCATCATGCTCCACACCTGTAAAATAGCACTGGAGAAGGGAGGCAGGTTAGTATCCGACCTTTTACAGTAGTGGAGATGGACTCAATTTACAGTGATGTAGGTGGACCCAAGCACTTCGCCCCTCCACTTTAACTGCTGTGGGGGTGGCAAGGAGAACTTGGAAGGGCCCGTCCCATCGCGGCTCCGACCCCTTCCTAGTCCAATTTTTGACCATGACATAACTACCGGGCTGGACTGAAAGTGAGCTAGGTACTGGGGGCAATGGCTGGTGAGCCGCGCGGACCTGGCCATGGAGTTCCTTGAGCACTTGCGTGAGGGCTAGAACATAGGCGGTCATTTCTTCAGTCATCTGATGAAACTGAACCAGTCTGGGAACCTGCAGGCTCCAGGGAGTTCCAAGAGGCCTGCCATAAAGAATCTCGGCGGGAGAGAGCCGGGCCGGTCCCGCAGGTGTAACCCGCAGCTGGAAGAGGGCAACGGGGAGCAACTTAAGCCATGTCAGTCCCGTGTCTGCTCTTAATTTAGCCAATTTAGTTTTGAGGGTCTGATTGTGTCTCTCAACCAACCCGGCCGCCTGCGGTCTGTAAGCACAGTGTAACTGCTGGCGTATGCCCAACTGGGAGCAAAACTCCTTGTTAATTTGTCCAATAAAATGAGGCCCATCATCAGAACTTAACTGAGCTGGTATACCGTACCGGGGAATGATTTCCCTCATCAAGACTTTAACCACAGTAGCAGCTTTATTATCGATAGTCGGATACGCCTCGACCCATCTGCTGAACACATCCACAATGACCAAAACATATTTATAACATTGACACCTTTCCAACTCAATGTAATCCATTTGGAGCGTCTCAAAGGGACCACTGGGCAACGGGGTTTGCCCCTTCCCACAAGGGATACCTTTTCCGGTGTTATATTGCTGACAAATCAAACACCGATTACTGATACTTTGGGCCAACCCCTGCATTTTAGGGTGCCACCAAGTGTCCAGCAACAAATCACTAGTCCCTCGAGCCCCACAATGAGTTGCAAAGTGTATACATTCAATGACCCATAAAGCCAGCATATCAGACATACAAGTCTGATGTGCAGGCGTGGTCCATAAAGAGGAAACAGAATCATATGTACAACCTAACCGTTTCCACATTTGTTTATCACTCTCAGGAGCGTCCTCCTGTAACCTTATGACGTCTTGGATGGTTGGCATTGACTTGTCAGAAGCAGACATATTTATAGTAGATCGTTTAGTCTGACTTAACATCTTAGGCACCATCACTTGCTGAATTTGCGCGGCTGTTCGCGCTGCACATTCTGCTCGTTCATTACCAACGTCAACTGGGGTTGTACCATTCGTGTGGGCAGCGCATTTAATAACGGAAATCTGCGCGGGCATAAGGAGGGCCTGCAGTAGGTCATTAACTAAACCCCGGTGGGATATTTGACCACACATAATCATGTCAGGTTGTTCTGACGAAATGTCACTCAAATCGTCCCTTATTGTGGTAGTTTCCTGAATCAAGGCTAAACATTCTTGATCAGGCGCGTCCTCATGGACAGGGGGACCGCTAAGAAAACAGGCTGGATTGATAGTGGTACAGTATTTAAATGTCAGACGTGGATTGTTCAAAAGGTATATCTCATACCTATTCTGACGAGCTGCGGTAAGATGCTGACCATTCGCCCCATATCCCTGGCATGGTACTGGTCATGGACCTGACGTATAATATGAGGGCTTACCGAAGCTGACTGTGGCCATAAATGTGGTGATATTGTAACAAAATCGGCTGTACCTTCTTTTCCCGTGACTGTGGCTGTAACCTTGACTGGCCATTCGGTCTCAAGTAATGGCTGGTATTTGTCCTCCAACTCCCTGTTTCGTCCATAGAACATAGAACATAGAAAAATACAGCACAGAACAGGCCCTTCGGCCCACGATGTTGTGCCGAACCTTTGTCCTAGATTAATCATAGATTAACATTGATCCAGTTCTGTCATAGGCCAGGGTAACGTGATGCAGTGACTGTTCAACGTCTAACGTCCACCACTGGGGGGTGATAGAAATATAGCACTGTTGTCTCATCCTCCTCTTCGCTGATCCACCCACCCAAAGTCACTATATTGGGGCTCCTGCTGGTAAACTACCATTTCTGCCGCTTGTTGGGGTCGCAGATCATCCTTTTTCATTACATACTCAGTCTTAACCTTTGTAACTGAGCCTCCTTCTTGGCCTACACCCTCCTTCCAGTAAAATCTGACTGCCCTTGCCATCTGGGAAGGGTCGTTCTCTGTCCAATTCATGTTATTACATTTCACAGCAGTAACCACAGAAGGTGGTAGGCAATGCATTAACATAGCACAGTATTGAGGGGAATTCTGACCATTTTGATACAGCAAATCGCCTGACTGCCCCCGGTAGATTTCATTAAAACGCTCCAGAAATTCCCCTGGCTCTTCAGTTTTCCTAGGTTTTAGGTCTAAGATAACAGAAAGATTTATGGGCCTTTGAAATGTGCTATTCAACGCATTCAAGATCTGTGTCCTTCTTTTCTCTATTTGCTCTTTTTTTTTTTAAACTTAAAAATGTTTGAAAATTCAAATTGAATTACTGCAACTTGCAAGCTTAGCTCTGATCTCAACTCAGAACTAAATTTACAATTTGCTTAACACAAACTTGTATAACATTTACAACTTAATTATTTCTTTATCTTAACAATTTTTCTTTTAACAAGTTTTTTTTTTCTTTTACATACACATAAGTATTAGCAAAATCAACTATCATCTCCAGATTGACACTTTTTTAAATGGTGTCCATGATCTTCTTTAAGTTTCTATTAATCTCCAGATAAAATGAGATAAACCTTATTTCAAGTAAGTAAAACTTAAGATTCTGGCAATTTCAATCAATTGCTTTCGAAAATAATAACTTTTATCAAAGAGGTGGAGAAACCCACTGGTTTCCTTTAATTAATTCAAAACGTAACTTTGCTGGTGTTCACTGACTCAAAGGAAAGGTATCCGATTACACTACGGCTGCTGCTGTTATCTCAAAGCCTGAGTGAGAAGCACTGTCTGTTTTCAACTCCACCTGCTGCTGTTAACCCTTTGAGAGACTTCTGCTTCAACCAATATGCAGCATTCCTCACAATCTCAACTAGACCTCGGAACTTTACAGTCCAAGGAGACAATTTTAGCTTAATCAACTATATATTTAAAACACTCACACATAGAGTTGAACCATCTTCAGATTTAAAAACAGTTATACTGGACTGAACCTTCATCTACTGAAGTCCCATCAGCCTCTGAACCCATATAATAGACTGAACCTTCATTACTAAAGTCCCATCAGCCTCTGAACCCTTATACTTGGAATTGAATCATCATTTGAGATGTCCCATCAACCCAAAACCCTAACCCAAGCCGAAACAACAATATGAAATCCCATCAATTAAATTGCTAATCCCCAGACTGACCTGTGATTTCGTCGAGGCGGTCTTTCTGTGCCAACCGCGAGTGACCAGACTAATCAGACGATAAGAAGAGGGGAACAATCAATGCGCGGTTGTTTTCCAGTTCTACATTGAGGGCCCTTTGTTCCCCATCCTCCTGTTCATAATCAGTCTAATTCTGATTTCGCAGTTGGATCAGGATCGCCCTGAGAAATCCCGGTTTTCGGCACCAAATGTTGATTCCCAAATTTCTTTCTCTGTCAGTCTGGCCTCAATAAAAGTTGAGATGGATTCGCACGTAAAAAGAAGTTATTTATTTAGCTTGCAAGCTTGATTCATTTCATAGAAATATAAGAGACATCCAGTTTCCTATATCCCAGAAAGCGAATGAACAAAGAAACAAAGGGATCTCTGCAAATCAATTCAAATGGTATCAAGTTTCACATACTCGATGCCCATAGGTCAGCCTATATCCCTCCTGACCTGTTTGATCTATTCTGATTGGCTCACTTCCAATCCCTTTCTCTGGCCCCTATCAATGCAGCATCACTCTCATAGACACACCTCTTCCTGCTTTTTCCATGCGGTCTCAAATCCCTTTGTCCCTAACTGCCAGAATCAAAGTGGCTTATTTCTACATTACATTAACTAGTATCTCTAAAGTAACTATTTTATATCACATTCGTCACGCCTCGTCTGCCGTTTCAAAATAGTGGTGTTTCCCTAGATGTGTGACCCACAGTCTTGCCGGTTGCAACATTCCGAATTTGACCTTCCTTTTATGCAACACCGCCTTGGCCCGATTAAAGCTTGCCCTCCTTCTCGCCACCTCCGCACTCCAATCTTGATACACGCGGATCACCGCATTCTCCCACCTACTCTTCCGAGTTTTCTTGGCCCATCTGAGGACCATCTCTCTGTCCTTGTATCGGAGAAATCTCACAACTATTGCTCGAGGAATTTCTCCAGCCCTCGGTCTTCGCACCATAACCCGATAGGCTCCCTCCACCTCCAGCGGACCTGTCGGGGCCTCCGATCCCATTCACGAATGCAGCATCGTGCTCACATATGCCCCGATGTCCGCCCCTTCTGCACCTTCGGGAAGACCAAGAATCCTTAAGTTCTTCGTCCTCGCATTGTTCTCCAGCACCTCCAGCCTTTCCACACATCTTTTGTGTTGTGCCTCGTGCATCTCCGTTTTCACCACCAGGCCCTGTATGTCGTCCTCATTCTCAGCAGCCTTTGCCTTCACGACCCGAAGCTCCTGTTCCTGGGTCTTTTGCTACTCCTTTAGCCCCTCAATCGCTTGTAATATCGGGGCCAACAGCTCCTTCTTCATCTCCTTTTTGAGTTCATCTACGCAACGCCGCAGGAACTCTTGTTGGTCAGGGCCCCATATTAAACTGCCTCCTTTCGACGCCATCTTGCTTTGTGCCTGCCTTCCTGGCCGCTGCTCTTGAGGATCCACCGCAATCCGGCTACTTACCTCTCTTTTTTCCATCCGTGTCCAGGGGGGATTCCCTTCTGGATTACCGCACAGTGTTATTTGCCGTTAAAATTGCCGGTGGGGCTCCTATTAAGAGCCCAAAAGTCCGTTCCACCGGGAGCTGCCGAAACGTGCGACTTAGCTGGTCATCGCCGCACCCGGAAGTCCCGTACAACTCATTTGTGTTTGATATTGAGGAGGATCAAAAGAAATTTGATGAAGTGATGAGGCACTTTGACAATTATTGTTCCCCTAAGAAGAATGAAACGTTTGAGCGCTACATGTTCGGTACGCTTACCCAAAAACCTGGCGAATCATTTGACAGTTTTGACACAGACTTGAGCTGAAGACCCAGTCATGCAACTTCAGCAACCTGCAATCTACGTTGATCCGTGACCAAATTGTCTTTGGTGTAGCTAATGATACGCTTCAGGCGATATTATTGCATTAAGAAGATTTGGTGCTGGAAAAGGTGGTGAACATTTGCCAGGCGAGCAAGATAGCTGCACAGAGATTAGGTGCACTCTGTTCAAAACATTATGGCGCCAACTCGGAAGAAGAAGGCAGCGCCATTAGTGCTGTGACGCATGTCATGAGGAAACGTGGTCTCAGTGCAGACGGCCATTTTAAGCGGCCACCAGGAGCCGCCGCTGCCATCTTGTGCCAAAAGTGTGGCACTCGACATGCCCCACGGCAACTTCTGGCCTTTGGAAAAGTTTGTTCCAGGTGCAGCCGTGTTGGGCATTTTGCCAAACAATGTTTTGCGCGTTCGACCATGGACCATGCACGGGCGGCGCATGCAGTTGATGAGATAAATACCGAAGAACAGTTTTTCATCCATCTCATCGCGGCGAGAACCCAGAAGAGTCTGAACAAGAATGATGAAAACAAAACCTTACTAAGACCGAAGATAGTAAGAACTCTCCGAAGATCTTTATATTTAAATTGAAATCGATGGTGATACTGAACAATTCTTTAATAAATTGTGACTTTGACCCAAAAGCAACAGCGAACCTCGTAAGTCGATCTGCTCTGCAAAAGCTGAACATGCAGTGGAAATTCGCTGATCGGCCAGGGCTGATGATAGACATCGGAACAAGAACTATGGAGACCTTCGATGTTTGCAAACTAGTGCTTTCCGTGGCAGACATGAAGCACAAACAACTCTTTCACATTGTAGACATGGACGTTGACTCAGCACTTGGAATAAAATCATGTGAATCTCTGAATCTAGTCGAGCGACTGTGTGTCTGTGAAGGTGGCTGGTCAGCTGAGCACTTTGGATCCCTGCAAGACATTACAGTGTGCACGGTGTATGAGTTTCAGAAGAAATCCTAGTGGTGGACGACAAATCAGATGAGGGGACGGAACTGCGGGTGCGCATTCCACAATTCTGGTTAACAGTCTTCAAGAACGTGCATAGGCTCAATGGCGATACAAGATCACGATGAACCTGGATTACAGCATCTGCGAGATGTGAATGTTAAATGGACAGAGAATGGAATAGAGAATGGAAAGCCGTGGAGCTTCTCTCTAGAGTTTACATTTGGGACTAATGAGTCCCTCACACATGAGGTGATCACTAAAGTTGGACGCATGGCCGCTTAAATCGTTCTTTGATGGACCACAAACCATCGGCTGCACAGCCTGCACAATCGACTGGTGGGAGGGCAAAAATGCAACGATGAGAACAATTCGAACGAAACCAAAGCACAAAGGTTGGAGCACTCCAAGAACAGTGACAAGAACTGTACCAAATTAATCGTTCTTCATTTTCTTCAGTCCCACTGAAGTTCCAGAGCATGGATTTTTAAGGCAAGCTTCGGCGGCCAAACAAAAGGCAGATTTTGAACTTGGCACCTATTTCATGAGTTTTGTGAGGGTCACGAAGAAACCAGCACGAGTTTGTAGAATAGAAAGAAATAACTTTATCTACAATTACATATATACTGTCATGATATGCAAACATGCAACCAATGAACACTCAGAATATGACACAACCAATGGGCAGTCAGAACACTCAGAGGTGGCATCACCACAAGGGGGCATGACATAAACACTATGAAAGGGATGAGGCACTCGCACCCTGCCTCTTTCCACAGACAGACATCTAGAGAGTTAGACAGGGTTGATCAGCAGCATCACACCCCAGCACGTGGCTTAGAGCAAGCTGATACAGTTAAACTGAGTTACTACAGTTAGATTAGCAGAGAGTCAAACTCATTTGAGAACTGTGTTAATAGTTCAATAAACACGTTGAACTCATTTCAGAATCTGGAGCATCCTTTAGTTAACACTGCATCAAGTAGCAGCCTGTGTTATTTGAAGCATCATAACACAACATATACAAAAGCAGCAGTACTCCCTTGCTGCTCACTCCTCTCTCGAGCTGGTTCCATACTGGCCAGCTCTATTTGTGCAGGGACTCTGCTAATGATTTCTCCGGCCCCCTCATTGGGAAAGCTCATGCTCCCTAAGTATTGTGGGATTGCCATTATTCCCCAGCCAGTGGTAAGCAGGCAGGTTATAACATCACTCCTCCCCAAAGTCCAAGGAATCCACCGAAGACCCTGGCGAAGGGGGCGTCGGACTCGTTTTGCGGCAGGCTGGACACCATTTGCATGAGGCGCTGGATCTGGCGGCATGTAATGAGACGGAGAACGGCGTTTCCATGATGAACGGCGTAACGGTTGTACATCCACGGCCTGTGGGACCGAGGACTCCCCCTCTGAGGCGTCCTGTGGCTCCATCTCGGAGTCGGAGTCCACTTCCTCCGTCATCTCGGCATCCCGATCTCCACGCGGTTCTGCAACGACCTGCGCAGGCTTTGAGTGCGGCGCCAGAGGAAGATTGTGAGGAATACCCTCCACTGTGTCTGGTCTCTGTGGCTGTAGAAGTGAGTTCCGGAGGCAGGGAATCTTTGGAAGAGGCGACCTTCTGGACCAAACGTGGTCTACATGCTGGCACTGGAGACGACCCTGGGCTTGCACCTGGTAAGAGACAGGGCCCATTTGGCGAAAGATAACGCCAAGGACCCACTGAGCATCACCAGCAAAATTCCGAACGAACACTGGGTCACCGGGTGCAAACTGTCGAATCAGCCAATGCTGAGAAAGGCCATGCCGCTGCCGTTCTTGAGTGCGGCGTACGTTGGCGCCAATGTCCGGGAAAACCATGCTAAGGCGGGTGCGAAGTCTCCGGCCCATTAAGAGTTCCGCGGGAGCTACCCCAGTCACCGCATGTGGAGTGGTCCTATACGAACACAAAGAAACGAGCCAGTCTAGTGTCCATAGATCCGGAAGACTGTTTCTTTAGGCCCTGTTTGAATGTCTGCACTGCGCACTCCGCCAACCCATTTGAAGCCGGGTGGTAAGGGGCAGTGCGGATATGGCGTATGCCGTTCATCTTCATGAACCTCGCAAACTCCTCACTTGTGAAAGGAGTGCCGTTGTCCGTGACCAGCCCCTCGGGGATGCCATGCGTACTGAAAGACAAACGCATCTTCTCGATTGTTGCACAGGACGTTGTGCCTCCCATCTTATGCACCTATAGCCATTTAGACTGGGCATCGATTAATAGAAGGAACATGGATCCTTGAAAAGGGCCGACGAAATCCACAAGCAAGCGCACCAAATGCCGCCCCGGCCATTCCCAGTGATGTAGGGGCGCGGCCGGCAGATGCTCCTGGCAAATGGAGCAGTTTTGGGCCACCTTCTCAATGTCGGTGTCGAGACCTGGCCACCAGACATAACTCTGGGCCAACATTTTCATTTTGGTCTCTCCCGGATGCCCATTGTGCAAGTCCTGTAGTATCAGCTCCTGTCCTTTTTCCAGGACAACGACACGCGACCCCCACAAGAGGATACCATCTTCCACGCTAAATTCTGACAGCTTGGCGGAAAATGCCCGCAGCTCGCCTGGGAGCTGTCTATGTTGCCCACCGTACAGGACTATGTGCCGAACATTTGACAGGACTGGATCCGTCTGGGTCCACTCACGGACCTGCCGTGACAGCCAAGGAGTCCATAAAATGTAGGATTGCAACCACCTCACAGGTCATGGGGGCCAGTCGACAAAGGCAATCGGCTCAGGGAATCGGCAATCGCTATCTGGGTCCCTGGTTTAAACTCCAGAGAATACTCGTGGGCAGCGAGCAACAAAACCCAGCGCTGGATCCGTGCGGAAGCAATGGGTGGAATTGGCTTATCCTCTCGGAAAATTCCCAGCAGAGGCTTATGATCAGTCACAATAGTGAAGTGGCGGCCATTCACATACTGATGGAAGCGTTTCACCGCAAAGACCACCGCCAGGCTCTCCTTCTCGATCTGCGCGTACTTCTTTTCCGCTGCAGTCAATGTGCGGGAGGCGAAAGCTATCGGCCGCTCGGCACCATTCTCCATCTTGTGGGACAGGACGGCCCCAATACCATATGGGGATGCATCACACGTGATGAGCAAAGGCTTTCCAGGATCATAATGGGTTAGTAACCCAGACAAGGACAATTGTTGCTTTACCCGCCGGAAAGCGGTTTCTTGCGGCTGACCCCAAACCCAGGTGTGATTCTTCTTTCGCAGAAGATGCAACGGGGTCAGCGTAGTTACCAGATTGGGGAGGAACTTCCTGTAATGGTTTACGAGGCCGAGAAAAGAATGAAGATGCAAAGTGTCAGTCGGGGCGGGGCTCTTTTGAATTGCACGCACCTTCTCTGCGATGGGGTGCAAACCTTCGCGGGCCATCCATAACCCAGGTAGACCACGTCCTTCGCCTGAAAGGCATACTTTGTATGACGTAAATGGACTCCAGCCTCTGTGAAGCGTCTAAGGACAGTCTCCAAATTCTCCAAATGTTCCTGCTCCGCCGTCCCTGTAATCAAAACGTCATCTAAGTAGACAGCGCCACGCGGTGAACCTCTCATGATGCCCTCCATGACACATTGAAAGATAGCGCAGGCAGAGGATACCCCAAAGGACAACCATGTATATTTATACAGGCCTCTGTGTGTATTAATAGTTAGATATGGCCGGGAGGCAGGGTCCAGCTCCAACTGTAGGTAGGCATAACTCATACCTAATTTTGTGAACTAGAGTCCGCCTGTAAGCTTTGTGTAGAGATCTTCTATGCGGGGCATTGGATTTTGGTCGAGCGGGGAAGTCATATTCTGTAAGTATATAGTCGCCTCACAAGCGGACGGGCCTGATAATACCCACGGTCTCCAAATGAGTGAGCTCCCCTTCTATCTTCTCGAGCAAGGCTTAAGGCACCGGGCGTGCCCGGAAATAGCGCGGCGTGGCTCTTGGTTCAACCTGGATACGGGCGAGGGCCCCTTTTAACTTCTCCAAACCAGGCTGGCATACATCTGGGTGCTGTCCTAGTACCTCCGTCAGCCCTCCAGAAACTGGTTGGAGGATGTGCTACCACTGCAGCTGCAAATGGCACAACCAGTCCCGATCCAACAGGCTGGGCCCATGGCCGCGCACCACGATAAATGGGAAATGCCCCTCCTGGCATCCATAAACAACAGGGGTCATTGTAGTTCCAGCAATGTCCAATGGTTCCCCCGTGTAGGTGGCCAACCTGGTCTGTGTATCGGTTAATGTAAGGGTCTGTATACCCTGCTTGATGTGGTCGAATGTCCTCTGGGTGATCATGGAGACCACTGGGCCAGTGTCCAACTCCATCTCAAGCGGGTGACCATTGACCCGTACTGTCACCTTAATGGGGGCCACACGGGGAGCTGCCACACAATGCAGCTGCAGGCAGTCCTCCGTCTCAATATCCTCGGGAATAGTCCCCGCAGGTTCATCCAAATGGAAGATACGGCCCCTGGGCTTGCCCCAGTTTCTGTTGGAATGACGGCGCCTCTGGCGCCCCCAGGACCGGCGATCGCGACCATGGAGTGAGTGGTCACATATTTGGTGGTTCCCGCTCGTGGTGGACTTTTTGGACCTTTTTCCCCGTGTTTGCAAATGGTGCAGGAGATGTGGAAGAAGAGTGTATCCCACCGTTGTATGGATTCGTGGACCAGAATTGGTTGGAAAAGGAGAGTCCAATGATCGACAGGTGGTGTGGAACATGCGACTCAGGGGAAGATGGCGGAGAATCCGGGTCCGATCCTGCTGGCCCAGTGGTTGACAGATCAGTTAGTGAGCTTCCTCCAAGAGAGGTTTGCACAGCAGAGGAAGGAGAACTTGGAGGACATGGCCAGGGTGGTGGATCTGATAAAGGCGGGAATTAACTGCATGGAAATGAGGTTAGAGGTCCAGGCGATCCAGAAGGTGGAGGAGGCGGTGGTGGAGCACAAGGAGCAGCTTGCCTCAATGGCTGATGAGATGGGGTTGATGAGAGATCAACAGAGGAGGCAGTAGGACAAGGTGGAGGACTAGGACAATAGATCGCGCAGGCAGAACTGAGGATCGTGGGTCTGCCGGAGGGCAGCGAGGGAGCGGTAGGTGGACTGGCCACGCTAAATTGCACCTTAATCGGAAAAAATGAATTGGGTGCTCTAACTTTATTTTAAAAATGTATATGTGGCATGGATATTTGAGAAGCTGCTGGGTGAAGGAGCGTTTGCTCGGCCTTTGGAGGTGGACCGGGCGCACAGGGCGCCTATAAGGAAGCCGCAAGGAATTGAGACGCCGAGAGCGATGGTGTTGTGACTGCACCGGTTCCTGGATAAGGAACGGATTTTGAGGTGGGCCAGGCAGACGAGGTACTGCACTTTGGAAGGCAGCGAGCTGCATGTTTATCAGGACCTGGGTGTGGAGCTGGCCAAAAGGAGGGCAAGCTTCAATAAGGTGAAGTCGGCCCTCTTTCAGGAGGGGGTGTAGTTTGGTATGCTATATGCAGCGTGTCTGTGGGTAACATACGAAGGCCAGGAACTCTACTTTGGGTCGCCAGAGGAGGCGATGGAATTTATTAGAGACAATGGACTGGCAGGACAATTAGGACATTGAATGTTCCTATCTTGGTTTTCTTCGGGTTTGTATGAACCACTTTTGCACAGTACTTGGGGCCGTTGCTCTATTTTGGGTGTGTTTGTTTTTGATGGGATATAGTGGGTTGCTCTTTTCTATGTGTTGGGTGGGGATTGTAAAGTTTTCACTGGGAGGATGGTTGAGCGGGGGTGAGGGGAATCAATGGGGGTAAGTGCTAGGCGCCATGGGTGGGGGTTACCAGGCCATCTGGGTGGGCTAGCTCACAGAAGCGCAGTGGGAGGTGAGCAGTAGTATGTATGTGGATGGGGTTTGGGATTGATATTTTGTTATGGGGTGGGGGGGGGGGGGGGGGGGCGGGGTGTAGATATCTGCTGACAGGGAAGGGACTGTTGAAGGATGACATGGTGAGGGTCGAGGACGGTAGGCGCCTGAGGGTGGTGGATCAGTCTAGGCTGAGGAAGGGTGGGTAGAGCAGGTATTCCATTCAGGGGTAGATTCCAAAACAAGGGGGGGTGGCGACTTTGATTACTGAGCGGGTGGGGTTCGAAGTGGGAAGCATGGTGGTGGACTCAGGGGGCAGATACGTTATGGTGAGCGGGAAGCTGGAGGGGATGCTGGTGGTGATGGTGAACATTTATGTACCGAACTGGGATGACGTAGAGTTTATGAAGCGGGTACTGGGGAAGATGCCTGATCTGGACTCGCATCGGCTGATTATGGGGGGGACTTTAATACGGTTATGAATCCAAGGCTGGATCGGTCGAGTTCAAGGACAGGGAGGGTGACGGCGGCTGCGAAGGAACCAAAGGGGTTTATGGGACAGATTGGGGGGGGGGGGTAGATCCGTGGAGGTTTGGGCATCAGAGAACGAAGGAGTACTCATTCTTTTCCCATGTACACAAAGTTGGCGGGGGGGTGGGCGTTGAGTACTCGCCGATAGTAGTGTCGGATCATGACCCGCACCGTGTGGACTTACAGTTGAGTAAGGAGGAGGGAGGGGGTGCCCACATTGGAGGTTAGTGGAGAAGGAGGTGTATACGGGTGAGGGAGGCCATTCGGAGGTATATGGAGATAAACAGTACGGGGATGGTCTCAGCAGCTATGGTATGGGAGGCGCTGAGGGCAGTGGTGAGAGGGGAATTTATCTCGATACGGGCACACAGGGAGAAGGCGGAGTAGGCAGAGATGGATAGATTAGTGAGGGAGATTCTCCAGGTGGACGGGAGGTACTCGGAGGCCCCAAAGGCGGAGTAGTTGAAGGAGCAGCAGTAGCTGCAGATGGAGTTTGGGCTGATATCCACAGGGAAGGCGGTGGGGCAGTTGTGAAAGGCGGTATATGAACATGGGGAGGATGCTAGCACACCAGTTAAGGAAATGGGAGGTGGCGAAGGAGATTGGGAAAGTGAAAGACAGAGGGGGGACTATGATTTTGGACCAGGTGGGGGTGAACGGGGTGTTTAGAGACTTTTACAGGAGGTTATATGAGTCGGAGCCCCCAGCCGGGGTGGAGGGGTTGAGGCGATTTTTGGAGGGATTGGAGTTTCCGAGGGTGGAGGAAGAGATGGTGGAGGGCCTCGGTGCCCCAATTGGGCTGTTTGAAGTGGTGGAGGGGCTGGTGGCGATGCAGTCCAGCAAGGCCCCAGGGCCGGATGGATACCCAGTGGGGTTTTATAAAACGTTTTCAGGAGTGCTGGGGCCGTTGCTGGTAGGGGCGTTTAATGAGGCGAGGGAGCAAGAGGTACTCCCTCCGACGATGTCACAGGCCTCAATCTCTCTTATCCTGAAGCGGGATAAGGACCCGGAACAATGCGGGTCGAATAGGCCAATCTCCCTTCTAAATGTAGAGGCTCAGCTGCTGGCCAAGACATTGGTCTCGAGAGTAGAGGATTGTGTGCCGGGGTGATAGGGGAGGCCCACATGGGGTTTGTGAAGGGAAGGCAGTTAACAGGCAACATTAGAAGGCTGCTAAATTAATCATGATGCCCTCCGAGGGAAAGGGGGTGGTGGTCGCCATGGATGTGGAGAAGGCCTTTTATCGGGTGGAATGGGAGTGTTTGTGGGAGGTCCTGGGGCGGTTTGGGTTTGGGCAGCGTTTTGTGGACTGGGTCCGGTTGCAGTACCAGGCGCCGGTGATGAACGTGCGGATGAACCAAGTGAGTTCGGATTATTTCAGGATGCACCGGGGGACGAGGTAGGGATGTCAACTCGCCCCACTGTTGTTTGACTTGGCTATAGAGCCACTGACGATGGCGCTGAGAGCATCAAAGGATTGGCAGGGGATAGTACGGGGGGAGGGGGGGGGGTGGGGGGTGGAGCATAGGGTCTCGTTATATGCGGACGACTGACTTTTGTATATTTCTGACCCGCTGGGGGGGAATTAGAGAGATTATGGAGATCCGAGGGGAATTCGGCCGGTTTTCGGGGTACAAATTGAATATGGGTAAAAGTGAGGTCTCTGCGATTCAGGCAAGGGAGCAAAAGAGGGGACTGGGGAATACAGTTCAAGGTAGTGGGAGGGAGAGTTCCATATTTGGGTATCCATGTAGAGCGGGAGTGGGAGCAGCTGCACAAGCTGAATTTGAGTCGGTTAGTGGGTGGATGAATGGGGACTTCAGAAGATGGGGTTTGCTCCCGTAGTCACTGGCGGGCGGGTGCAGACGGTAAAGATGGCGGTAAAGTGCCTGCCTAATTTTATCCCCAAGGCTTTCCTTAAGAGGATGAATGCAGTGATCTCAGGGTTTGTGTGGGCGGGTAAAACCTGTGGGTAAAGAAGGTACTGCTGGAGCGGGGTCGAGGGGAGGGTGGGGCTGGGCCTATCGAATTTTAGGAACTACTACTGGGCGGCGAACATAGCAATGGTCAGGAAGTGGGTAGCGGGGGAAGAGTCAGTATGGAGGCGAGTGGAGGTGGCCTCATGTAGGGGCAAAAGTTTAGGGGCACTGGTAACGGCACCTCTGCCGATCTCGCCGGCTCGGTACTCCACAAGCCCGGTGGTAGTGGCAGCCTTGAGAGTGTGGGGCCGGTGGCAGAAGCACATGGAAGTGGAGGGGGCATCGGTATGGACACCCATTTGTGGCAACCACCGGTTTGCACCAGGGGAGCTGGATGGGGGTTTTCGGAGATGGCAACGAGTGGGTTTGAGCGGTTTGGGGATCTGTTTGTTGACGGCAGCTTTCCGTGCTTGGAGAATTTGGAGGAGGTGTTTGAGCTGCTCGGGGGGAATGGGTTCCGATACCTGCAGGCGAGGGACTTTGTGCAGAGGCAGGTCTCAACCTTTCCGTACCTACCGCCCCAGGGGATATAGAATAAGGTAGTGTCGAAAATGGGAGTGGTGGAGGGGAAGGTCTCAGAAATTTATAAAGAACTCATGGAATGGGAGGGAACCCCAATAGGGGAGGTGAAGCGAAAATGGGAGGTAGAATTGGGCAAGGAATTAGAGGCGGGATTGTGGGAGGATGCCCTGAGTAGGGTTAACGCGTCCTCGTCGTGTGCCAGGTTTAGTCTGATACAATTCAAGGTGGTCCACAGGGCGCATATGACTGTGGCCCGTATGAGCAGGTTCTTTGAAGGGGTGGAGGATAGGTGTGGGCGGTGCGCGGGAGGGCCTGCAAATCATGTCCACGTGTTTTGGGCATGTCCGAAATTTAGGGGATTTTGGCAAGGATTTGTCGATGTCATGTCCATGGTATTGAAGGCACGGGTGGTTCCAAGTCCAGAGGTGCCGATTTTTGGTTTGCCAGAAGACCCGGGAGTCCAGGGAGCGAGAGAGGCTGATGTCTTGGCCTTTGCCTCCCTGGTAGCCCGGAGACTAATCTTATTGGCGTGGAGGGACTCGGAGCCCCTGAAATCGGGGGTATAGGTCAGTGACATGGCCAGGTTTCTCAGGCTTGAGAAGATCAGGTTCGCCCTGAGAGGATCGATGCTAGGGTTCGCTCGGAGGTGGCAGCCGTTTATCGACTTCTTTGGGGAAAATTAAATTGTTAGCAGGTATAAAAAAAGGGGTGGTAAAGGGAAAGAGAGAGGCATGGGGTGGGGTGGGGGGGGGGGGGGGGCGATGGTTGAGGTAGGGAACACTTAGTGGGAAAGGGGGACTGGGGAACTGTGTGGGTGAGCCATGTTGGCTGGGTTTGGTTCTTGGTTGGGTGGGTCTTATTTGTTCTGTTAATTGCTCCTCTTGAAAACTTGTTAAAATTATATATGCCTTAATAAAATATTTTTAAAAAGAGATTGAAGCTGCTGATACAACAGAAGACCAGCCATTCACTGAGCCAAAGACAAAAGAAATCATCCCGATCTTGGAAAACTGGCCTCAGAGGTATGACTCATTCCAGGTCTTTGACACGGTTCCTGTAATTCACTCCCAAACCATCGATGACTCCGATGACAAATGGGAGGACATAGATGACGACTGTGATGACAGCGACTTGGATGTTGCAGTAGTAGGCTCCTCTGAGACTGACCCCGAGGAAGAGCTGATGACTATTTCATTATGCAGCTCCACAGACCACTCACATTTGTGAGTTTGATCAAGATGACTCAGTGTCTGAATCAGCTCAACCAGAGAGCATTGTAATCTCGAGTGACCAAGAGCAAGTGAGCGATGCTCCGGTGAGCCAAGAAGGGGTGAGACCTGCCCCTCCAGTTCCGGGCACCAGAATCCAAGATGCTCCAACATGTCGGTGAGGCCACAGAAGTGGGAGTGGTGAATCCACTCAAAAGATTTTTTTTTAATGCATTTGATTACAAACTTAGATAAAAAGTTACAAAACATAAACAATTCGGGAAACAGCTTCCCAACGAACGACTATACAGTTTGTAACTATTTTCTCCTTTTTCACTCCCTCCCCCCCCCCCGCGACGAACAACTCCTCAAACACGGTCACAAACCTTACAGCAAAACCCTCCACTGAACCCCTTAACTCGTATTTGATCTTTTCCAGCCGAAGGAAATCGCACAGCTCACCCAGCCTGGCCACCAGTGGCATCGCCGACCGCCACTCCAATAAGATTCGTCGCCAGGCAATCAGAGAGGCGAAGGCCAAGACATCGGCCTTCCTCCCCTCCATCAGCTCTGGCTTCTCTGAAACCCCAAATATCGCCAGCAAAATGTCCGGCTCAATCTTCTCCCTCATTATCCTTGTTAGCGCCGCAAACACTCCCGCCCAGAATCTCTCCAACTTTTCGCAGCCCCAGAACATGTGCACGTGATTCGCTGGCCCCCGCCCACACTACTCACATGCATCTGCCACCCCCTGAAAGAACCCACTCATTCTCGCCCGAATCATGTGTACCGTGTGTACAACCTTGAGCTGTATCAAGCTTATCCTTGCGCACGAGGAGGTCGCATTTACCCTTCGTAAAGCCTCACTCCATTCTCCCGAATTTATCTCCCCTCCCAGCTCCCCTTCCCATTTCTCCTTAATCTTCACCAGCCGCTCACCTCCTGTTCTCCTTGCCACCTGTATATTTCTCCAATCCTACCCTCCCCATCCACATGCGGAAGCAACCGTCGCTCCAGCAGGGTGTACCTCGGCAACCTGGGGAACTCCTTCCAAACCTTCTGCGTGAAGTCCCTTACCTGCAGGTACCTAAACTCACTTTCTCTCGGGAGCTCTACCCTCTCCCTCAATTCATCATACTGGCAAAGCTTCTTCCAGATACAAATCCCTCCCCACCTTGACCAGCCCCACTTCTCTCCACCTATACATGCCATCCATCCCCCCCCGGCTCAAACCCATGATTTTCACACAACGGCGTTAACACTGACATCCCCTCCATCCTAAAGTGCCTCCTCAACTGGTTCCAGATCTTTACTGTGGACTGCACCACCGGACTCCCTGAGTACCTGCTCAGTGCCATTGGTAATGCTGTCATCACTATAGCCCTTAAGGTGGACCCCCTACAGGATTCCTCCTCCAGCCTCACCCATTTTACCCCCTCTACTTCCCACCATCACCTCACCTTCTCCACATTCGCCGCCCAATAGTAATGTAGCAGGTTCAGCAATGCCAACCCTCCCTGCTGCCTCTGTAACAGGGTCCTCCTAACCTTTGGCATCTTCCCCGCCCATACAAAGTCCGAAATAATTGTGTCCAGTTTCCGAAAGAAGGCCTTTGGAATAAAGATCGGGAGTGTCTGGAAAATGAACAGGAACCTCGGCAGGATGTTCATCTTCACCACTTGGACCCTACGCGCCAAAGTCAATTGCAGCGTGTCCCACCTCTTGAGATCCTCCCTGGCCTCCTCCACCAGCATTGTTAAATTCCACTTGTGAAGCATCGCCCATTCCCTCGGTACCGGAATCCCCAGGTATCTAAACCTGTCTCTGGCCATCTGAAATGGCATATCCCTAGATTGGCTCACCGACCCAACTCATTCACTGGGAACACTTTGCTTTCCCTACATTCAACTTATGCCCCGAGAATGCCCCAAACCTCCCCAACAGGGCCATGATCCTCTCCATGCTCTCTATCGGGTCCGAAACATACAACAGTAGGTCGTCAGCATAGAGCGACACCCAATCCTCCCTCTCCCCTCTCATAATCCCTTGCTAATCTTCTGACCCCCGAACAGCCATTCCCAGAGGCTCTGT
The DNA here is from genome assembly GCF_047496885.1 of Scyliorhinus torazame. NCBI lineage: Eukaryota > Metazoa > Chordata > Chondrichthyes > Carcharhiniformes > Scyliorhinidae > Scyliorhinus > Scyliorhinus torazame. The sequence goes on from NC_092716.1 coordinate 221,605,410, forward strand.
AGCCAGTGCAAACAGCAGCGGCGACAGCGGGCACCCCTGCCTTGTTCCCCTGTGTAGTTCAAAGTTCCGTGAACCCATGCCATTGGTCCGCACACTTGCCCTCGGTGCCACATATAACAGGCATACCCATGCACAAACCTCGGCCCAATCCCAAACCTTCCCAGGACCTCAACCAGGTACCGCCACTCCACCCGGTACCGCCACTCCACCCGGTCGAATGCCTTCTCCGCTTGTGGACACCACTACCTCCGGTACCTGGGCTCCCGACTTGGTCGATGTGCTAACATTCGACTCGCCTTCTCTCCGTATTCGTACTGCAACCCTCTTGCCCTACGCAGCTGTCCTACTGCCCTCTCCGTTGTCAGCCTATCAAATTGCCCCAGTAATTTTTTCCTTCTCGCCAATCCCTCTGTAGTGGGCACCTTTGAATACTCCCTATCTACCTCCACTATCTCGTTCATGAGCTGTTCACATTCCTCCCTCCTTTTCCTGTCCGCAAGAGCCTTGAAAGAGATAATCTCCCCTCGGACCACTGCTTTTTGCGCTTCCCAAAAGGTGGCCACCGACACCTCCCCATTTTGGTTCAATCCCTCATAATCTTTAATAACAGCCTGCACTTTGGCACAAAACCCTCTATCTGCCAACAACCCCGAATCGAGCCTCCACTCCGGCCTCTGGTCCCGTCCCCATCGAAGCCGAATCTCCAGCCAATTGGGACCGTGGTCCGAGATTACTATCCCCACGTACTCTGTCCCCTCCACCCCGACCAAAATCTCCCAGCTCACCGCAAGAAAATCAATTCTGGAATACACCCAATAGACATGTGAAAAAAAGGAATATTCCCTCCCCGTGGGTTATTGAAGTGCTACGGGTCCACCATACCCACCTTTTCCAAAAACCCACCCAGCTCCTTTGCCATTCGTATCCTGCCCATTGACCTGGGGCTCGACTTATCCACCCTCGGCTCTAGGACACAGTTAAAATCTCCTCCCATAATCAACTGGCGCGTAGCCAAGTCCAGGATTGCTGCCAGCAACCCCCTCATAAAATCTAAATCATCTCAATTCGGTGCATACACATTCACCAACACCACCGCCGTCCCTTCTAATGCCCCACTCTCAATCACATATCTCCCACCTGGGTCCCTCACTTCCTTCGCTTTCACAAGCCCCATTTTCTTACTCATTAAAATGGCCAACCTCCGTGACTTTGAATCAAACCCCGAGTGGAAAACCTGACCAACCCACTCCTTCCTTAGTCGAACCTGGTCCTTCACGTGGAGGTATGTCTCCTGCAGAAAGACCACCTTGGCTTTCAAGCTCCTGAGGTGCACAACAACCCAAGATCTTCTAACTGGTCCATTGAGCCCTTGCACGTTCCACATTCTCAGCCTTACCGGAGGTTTGCGCCACCATTCCTCTCTACCGTCTGTCGTCCTCCCCTTTCGGCTCTAGCCCCATTGATTTCATCCTGTACCTGGTCCATCCAAGATGGCCCCTTCTCCGCCCCTGACCATATTTCTTCTCCCACCTTGCCTCATCACGGCATACCTTTCACCACTTCAGGCTGGTTCCCTATCCGCAGGTACTGCCTTCTCGAACTGTTTTCCTGCTCCTCCACCTTTGCGCTCAACGTCTGGCAAAGGTCTCCTAAGAGCCCCACCTCTGCCTCCAATGCCACCACCTGATCGCTGTGGTCTGACATCACCCTCTCAATCTCTCAGATCTGCGGCCCCTGTGATCCAACCATTTCTCCACCCTCTCCATCGAGCCATCCAGGGGTGCCACAGCTCCTTCAATGACCTTTGAGCGATCCTCCTGCATCTCCATCCTCTGCTGGTGGAACTCATACTTGATGAAGGCCATCGACTTCTCCATCTGGAGCTTTGCTACTTGCATAAGCCATTCCCCCTCAGCCATCCTTCCACTGGCTGCTGCGCCACAGGCCTCTTCCAACTCCTTGGCCAGTTTTTCACCTTCTTCTGCAGGTTTGGTAACCAGCGGACATACCACCCCCAGGGGGAATTACTCCTCCAATCACTGTGCCTCCCTCACAGGATCATCTCTATGACCATTCAAGCTGTTGCCAGCACTGGCTACGTGACGGCCTCTTGTTTCTCTTCCTCTTTGCTCTGTGCCTTTGGAAGGCCTGTGCCAATGACTGCCATACTTGTGTCACCAGCCTCTTTCTTTTGGGCTTCCTTGCATGATGCTGTTTGTTGCTTGCCACTGTTTCCATTGCTAGTTTGTTGGGGGGATGGGTTAGCTCTTCCAGTCTTCTCCTCTTTCTCCTTTTTACTTTGAGCACACGATGATGGATTTTTGTGTGAATCTTGCTTTGGTTCTTTTTTTGTAGCAGCCTCTGGCGTGGTGCTGGTTGTTACTCTGTACTGAGAGGTCTGCAGGGTTTCAGGCATTGCATCACCTTTGGGTAGTATGGGGGACTTCCGGTGGTGGCCGTGGTGTGAATGGTCGCACACAGGGCAGCACCGGCTCGAAGGCATAGGAAAGCGCTCTTTTTACCCAAAATTGGGTGCAACTTTGAAAGAAAGATGTCGTTGAAGATCGGAGGAGTAATTCCCCCCGGGTGTTGTCTGTCTTGAGTAGGAGATCTGAAACAGACACCTTCAAAATCAAAACTATCCACATGCTCTGGTCTTGCCCCAGACTTGCTGGGTACTGGACAGCCTTCTTCGAGGAAATGTCCAAGGTGGTGGGAATGAGGGTGGAGCAATGCCAAATGGAGAAAATCAAATTCGCCATCCGTGGGTCGGAAGAGGGATTCCTCAAAACATGGGAGCCATTTACCTGACTGTTCCCGGATCTGTTTGTGACCAACACATAAATAAATAAGTAGCCAGGGAGAAATTGCCAGGACAAGACAGAAAGAGGAAAGTGAGGGAGGACCCGGGGGGGGGCAAGGTGATGTAGCAAAACCCAGCAAGAAAGAATGGGAGGCAGCAGTGAAGAAGGGGGAAGGGGGGTGGAAAGGGAGGGGGGAGAACAAAAAAGGAGACCCAGAAGGGGGAAGAGATAAGAGAACAAAAATGGGGGGGAGGGGGCGCGGGGGAGAGCACAGGGGAAGACAACAGTGGCAGCAACCACTGCATGGCGAGAGAAACCGAAGAATAATGGGAAGGAGAAACGAGCAAAGGCCGATGCCGAGGCAACTGCACAAAAGAATGTAAAAAGCATTACGGGGCACCACCCAGGTGCCCCCTCCACCCTAGTTAGATGATCTGTAAAAAGGGGAGAATAGAAGAGAGGGGTTGGTGTAGAATTAATGGGCTGGGTGGCCTCTTTCTGGACTTTTCATAGAATCCCTACAGTGTAGAAGGAGGCCATTCAGCCCATCGAGTCTTCACTGGCCCTTGAAAAGAGCATCCTACTTAAGCTGTGAGGATTCTATGGATTCTCCATGTTGCCTACGTCCTGTGATTGTGGAAATAATCTCAGATACTCTGCGGCTTTGAACCATCCAGAGGAACCATGGTCGTTGTTGCCAGCCAAATCCAAAAACAGCAACAAAATAACAAGATAAGATGTGACATAGAGTATTGGTTAGTGATGTGTTGGGTAGGCTGGGTCGAGGTGAACTGCACTTGATGCAGTGTAACGAGAGACAGACCTCCAACACTTGATAAAATGCAACACGATTTTATTCAACATCCAAACTATTATACATGTTTAACTATGGGTCGACACTATGCTGACTTGACTGGAGACCTGACACTAGCCTGACCAGACTAACTTAGCTACCACATGGTGTAGGCACTGGCTAGCTCACGAGCTCTGACTGTCTCAGAGGCTGGGTCCCGAGAGAGCGGGAAAACTGGTGCCCTCTGGCTTTATAGTGGTCGTGTCCTGTCTGGTGATTGGCTGCTCTGTTCTGTGTGCTTACTGGTCATCCTGTGTGTCAATCACTGCCTGTTTGCACTCCATTGTATACATAGATGTATATTATGACATTGACCCCCCTTTTTTTTCTATATTGTGTGTGTTGAGATAATAAATATTAAGGTGCATGTGCGTGTGGATGTGTATATGTGTGTGACTATACACAGAACGTGATAAAATGACCTTATGTGCACAGGAAGGTGTCGCTAGTGCAGATTTCGGGATGATGAAACGGTAACAACGATATTTACAGAGGTCATAACGATAAGGTAACACAGTTGTGCAAAAGTTCAGTCTGTAAAAGTTTAGTCTCTGCAGCGGGCGACAAATTCTGGTTGACCGCCTCAAGGGTGGATCAGGGGCCGCCTGCACTTGGATAGGCGGGACCGCCATCAATGCGGTGGTCACAGAGGTTGGCAGGATTAGTGGTAGATCGGTGGCCTCGTGGTAGGGCACGTCCGGAGGAAGCATTGTGTGAGGCGGGACATCATGGTTAAGTGGCGGGCGTGGAACTCTGCGCAGCGCCCGTCTGTTGCGTCGTAGGAAGGAGCCATCAGCCATGCGGACAAGGAATGATCTCGGGGCCACTTGCTTGACCACCACAGCTGTGGCGGACCAGCCGCCGTCAGGCAACTGCACACGAACACAATCAGTTGGGACCAGCTCGTGGAGATCCGTGGCATGAGCGTCATATGCGGATTTCTATTGGGCCCGGACTTCCGGTTGCGGCTATGCAGAGCTAAGCCGCACGATTCGGCAGCTCCCGCGAACACGGACTTTCGGGCTCGATAGAAGAGCCCCAACGGAACTTTTTTTACAGCCAACCCGTGGGGAAGAGAAGAGAGAGGTCCCCTACTAACTTGTATGGACTGGACCCGCAGCGAAACGGCCAAAAAAGTGGCATTGGAGCAGCGGGAGAAGAGAGGGAAAACAAGCAAAATGGCGGCGGCCGGGGACAAAGAGGAGATGCAGGAATTCATCAAGCGCTGCTTCGAGGAGCTGCGGAAGGAGATGATGGCACCTATGTTGGCAATAATTGAAGGACTTGGGGCAACCCAGAAAGCCCACGAGGTGAAGATCCAGGAGATCCAGGAAAAAGTGAGTGAGAATGAGGACGAGCTCTTGGGCCTGGCGGTGAGAGTGGAGCGGCACGAGGCGCTACACAAGACGTGGGCGGGAAGACTCGAAGACCTGGAGAGCAGGTCGAGGAGAAATAATCTGAGGATCCTGGGTCTCCCAGGAGGAGTGGAGGGGGCCGACGCCACGGCATATGCGGGCACAATGATCGGGGTGCTGATGGGCGCGGAGGCTCCCCCGAGGTTGCTGGAGCTGGAAGGGGCGCACCGAGTGCTGGCGAGGAAGCCCAAGGCAAATGAGCCACCAAGGGCGATGGTGGTGAGATTTCACCGGTTTACGGACAGAGAGAGGGTCCTGAAATGGGCCAAGAAGGAGCGGAGCAGCAAGTGGGACAATGCTGAGATCAGAATATACCCAGACTGGAGCACGGAGGTCGCTAAGCGGAGAGCGGGTTTCAACCCGGCCAAAGCGGTGCTGCATCGGAAAGGAGTGAAATTTGGAATGTTGCAGCCAGCGCGACTGGGTTACACATAATGGCCAACACCACTACTTCGAAATGCCCGAAGAGGCGTGGACCTTTATACTAACTGAAAAGTTGGACTCTAATTGAGGGTTTGTGAGGGTGGGGGGGTGTTTGAGGGTTGAAGTATGAGGGTTGTTGTATATAGGGGGTCAACCACGCGCAGGGAATGTTATATGGGCTGGGGGAGATAGACAAGGCCGTGACAGGAGCTGCGCCAGAGGGGGCGGGGCAGGCTTTGGGAAGCGCGGGGTTCTTTTCCCGCGCGCAGGAAGAAAGGCGGGAAGGGGAATGAAGAAACATATATTGATGGGGAGACTCCCACACGGGGGGGTCAAAGGGATGGCGGGGGGAAGCCGGGGTCAGCAGGTGTCAGCTGACTTACGGGAGTGATATGGGGGAGCAAAAAAGCTAGACAGGGATCTAGCGGGGGGAGGGGAGGGGGGAAGGGGGAAAGGGGGGGGAAAGGGGGGGGGGGGAAAGGGTTGCTGCTCCACTGGCTGAAAGGGAATGGGACACAGAAGAGGTGGTCGGGAGGGAGGTCCCCCGGCTGGGGGACTGGAGAGTGAGGGAGACGCGGACACGGGATTGGCCCAGAAAAGGAGATGGCTAGTCGGGGGGGGGGGGGGGGGGGGGGGGGTGAGAGCCCCTCCAATCCGGCTGATAACGTGGAACGTGAGGAGCCTGAATGGGCTGGTGAAGAGGGCTCGAGTGTTCGCGCACTTGAAGGGACTGAAGGCAGACGTGGCTATGCTCCAAGAGACACACCTGAAGGTGGCGGACCAGGTTAGGTTAAGAAGGGGATGGGTAGGACAGGTATTTCACTCGGGACTGGACGCAAAAAATAGAGGGGTGTCAATTCTGGTGGGAAAGCATGTGTCATTTGAGGCCAAGACTATCGTAGTGGATAACAGAGGGAGATATGTGATGATGAGTGGTAGGTTGCAAGGGACGTGGGTGGTGTTGGTAAATGTATACGCCCCGAACTGGGATGTTGCTGGATTCATGAAGCGCATGTTGGGGCGCATTCCGGACCTGGAGGTAGGAGGACTGATAATGGGAGGGGACTTCAATACAGTGCTGGATCCAGCACTGGACCGCTCCAGATCAAGGACGGGAAAGCGGCAGCCAAGGTGCTCAGGGGGTTTATGGCTCAGATGGGGGGAGTGGACCCATGGAGGTTTGCAAGACCGCAGGCCAGGGAATTTTCTTTCTTTTCCCACGTGCACAAGGCCTACTCCCGGATAGATTTCTTTGTTCTGGGCAGGGCGCTCATCCCGAGGGTGGAGGGGATGGAGTATTCGGCCATAGCCGTTTTGGACCATGCCCCGCACTGGGTGGAAATGGGGCTGGGAGAGGAGAGGGACCAACGCCCGCTGTGGCGCTTGACGTGGGACTGCTGGCAGATGAGGTGGTGTGTGGGAAGGTGAAGGAGTGCATCGAAAGGTACTTGGAGGCCAACGACAACGGGGAGGTGCGAGTGGGGGTGGTATGCGAGGCGTTGAAGGCGGTGGTCAGGGGAGAGCTAATCTCCATCAGGGCTCACAGGGAGAAGACAGAGGGCATGGAAAGGGAGAGGTTAGTGGGGGAGATTTTGCGAGTGGACAGGAGATACGCAGAGGCCACGGAGGAAAGATTACTTGGGGAAAGGCGACGGCTTCAGACGGAGTTTGACCTGTTGACCATGGGGAAGGCGGAGGCACAGTGGAGGAAGGCTCAGGGGGCGACCTACGAGTACGGGAAAAGGCCAGTCGGATGCTGGCACACCAGCTCCATAAGAGGACGGCAGTGAGGGAAATAGGGGGAATCAAAGATGGAGGGGATGCCACGGTTCAGAGTGCAACGAAAATAAACAAGGTATTCAAGGCCTTCTATGAAGAGCTGTACAGATCCCAGCCCCCAGGGGGGGAAGAGGGGTTGAGACGATTCCTAGACCAACTGCGGTTCCCGAGGGTGGAGGAGCAAGAGGCGGCTGGTTTGGGGGCACCAATCGGGTTGAAGGAGCTGAGTAAGGGTCTGAGTATGCAGGCGGGGAAGGCCCCGGGGCCGGATGGGTTCCCGGTGGAGTTCTATAGAAAGTATGTGGACCAGTTGGCCCCGCTACTAGTGAGGACCTTTAACGAGGCAAAAGAGGAGGGGACCCTGCCCCCGACAATGTCGGAGGCGACAATTTCCTTGATTCTGAAGCGAGACAAGGACCCACTGCAATGTGGATCGTACAGGCCGATTTCGCTCCTCAATGTGGACGCTAAGTTATTGGCAAAAGTCCTGGCCACGAGGATTGAGGACTGTGTCACGGGGGTGATACATGAGGACCAGACTGGATTCGTAAAGGGCAGGCAATTAAATACTAATGTGCAGCGGCTCTTAAACGTGACAATGATGACATCGGAGGAGGGAGAGGCGGAGATAGTGGCAGCTATGGACGCGGAAAAGGCCTTTGACCGAGTAGAATGGGAATACCTCTGGGAGGTGTTGTGTAAGTTTGGGTTCGGGGAGGGTTTATTAGCTGGGTTAAGCTCCTTTACAGCGCCCCGGTGGCGAGTGTGGTGACGAACCGGCGGAGGTCGGAGTACTTTCGGCTGTACCGAGGAACGAGGCAGGGGTGCCCCCTGTTGTTTGCATTGGCGATTGAACCCTTGGCCATATCACTGAGGGAGTCTAAGGGGGGTGGTCCGCGGGGGAGAAGAGCATCGGGTGTCGCTATACGCGGATGACCTGCTGCTGTACGTGGCGGACCCAATGGAGGGGATGGTGGAGGTCATGCAGACTCTGAGGGAGTTTGGGGAGTTCTCGGGCTATAAGCTCAATGTAGGGAAGAGTGAGCTTTTTGTATTACAGGCAGGGGAACAAGAAAGAGGGATAGGGGACCTACTGCTAAGGAGGGCGGTGGGGAGTTTTCGGTATCTGAGGATCCAGATAGCCAGGAGTTGGGGGGCCCTACACAAATTGAATCTGACGAGGTTGGTGGACCAAATGGAGGTGCACTTCAAAAGATGGGACATGTTGCCTCTCTCGTTGGCGGGTAGAGTGCAGTCGGTCAAAATGGTGGTCCTTCCGAGGTTTTTGTTTGTGTTTCAGTGCCTTCCCATCGTGATCACCAAGGGCTTTTTCAAGAGAGTAGGTAGGAGTATTATGGGGTTTGTGTGGGCTAATAAGACCCCGAGGGTAAGGAGAGGGTTCCTGGAACGCAGTAGGGACCGAGGAGGGCTGGCGCTGCCAAACCTAGGGAGCTACTACTGGGCAGCAAATGTGACGATGATCCGCAAGTGGGTTATGGAGGGAGAGGGGGCGGCATGGAAGAGGATGGAGATGGCGTCCTGTAAAGGAACGAGCTTGGGGGCGTTGGTGACGGCACCGCTGCCGTTCTCGCCGTCAAAGTATACCACGAGCCCGGTGGTGGCGGCAACGTTAAGGATCTGGGGCCAGTGGAGACGGCACAGGGGTGCAGTGTGAGCCTCGGTGTGGTCCCCGATCAGGGGTAACCACCAGTTTGTCCTGGCGAAGATGGACGGGTTCCAGGGCTGGCATCGGGTGGGGATTAGAAGAATGGGGGACCTGTTCATTGACGGGACATTTGCGAGCCTAGGGGCACTGGAGGAGAAGTTTGAGCTACCCCCGGGAAATGCATTTAGATATATGCAGGTGAGGGCTTTTGTGAGGCGACAGGTGAGGGAATTCCCGTTGCTCTCGGCACAAGAAATTCAAGACGGGGAGATCTCGGGTGTATGGGTCGGGGAGGGCAAGGTTTCGGCAATACACCAAGAGATGAAAGAAGAGGGGGAAGCGCTAGTAGAAGAGTTGAAGGGTAAATGGGAGGAGGAGCTGGGGGAGGAGATCGAGGAAGGTTTGTGGGCTGATGCCCTGGGTAGGGTTAATTCTTCCTCCTCATGTGCCAGGCTCAGCCTGATACAATTTAAGGTGGTTCACAGAGCGCACTTGATGGGGGCGAGGTTGAGTAGGTTCTTTGGGGTAGAGGACCGGTGTGGAAGGTGTTCAGGGAGTCCGGCGAACCATGTTCACATGTTTTGGTCATGCCCGGCACTGGAGGGGTTCTGGAGAGGAGTGGCGGGAGCAATATCTCGGGTGGTGAAAGTCCGGCTCAAGCCAAGCTGGGGGCTAGCAATATTCGGAGTAGTGGATGAGCCGGGTGTGCAGGAGGCGAAAGAGGCCGGAATTCTGGCTTTTGCGTCCCTAGTAGCCTGGCGAAGGATCTTGCTATTGTGGAAGGAGGCGAAGCCCCCCAGCCTGGAGGCCTGGATAAACGACATAGCTGGGTTCATAAAGCTGGGGAGGATTAAGTTTGCCTTGAGAGGGTCTGCGCAGGGGTTCTACAGGCGGTGGCAACCGTTCCTAGACTACCTCGCGGAGCGTTAGAGGAAGGTCGGTCAGCAGCAGCAGCAACCCTGGGGGGGGGGGGGGGGGGGAGAGGGGGGAGGGAGGGGGGAAACGAGAGATTGTTTGAGGGGATGGAGGAGCAGGAGATAACATGGAGGGTGGGGGAAACTGGCACGTGTGGGCGAGAGCCAGTGTTAAAAGCTATGTAAATTTTGCCATGTTTATATCTTGCTCAGTGCGATTTTGTGTTACTTTGTTACGGGGTGGGTGGGGGGGGGGGGGGTTATTGTTTGTAAGGGGAAAAAATTGTGTTGTTAAAAAACTTTAATAAATATATTTTTTTTTAAAAGATTTCTATTGGGCCCGAGACTGCTGCACCTTTTGTATGACCGTGAGCTGGTCAAGGTCTGGAACATGGATGGCTGAAACCATGGTTCGCAGAGTGCGATTCATGAGCATCTGCGCGGGAGACAACCCAGTGGACAGCGGGGATGCTCTGTATACCAGCAGCGCCAGGTTGAAGTCGGAGCCTGTGTCTGCAGCCTTGCATAGTAAACTCTTGGCGATATGGACCCCTTTTTCGGCCTTCCCGTTTGACTGCGGGTAGTGGGGGCTGGAGGTTACGTGATGGAAGTTGTATAGGCGGGCAAAATCAGACCATTCCTGGCTGTAAAAACAGAGACCGTTGTCACTCATCACAGTGAGCGGTATCCCATGCCTGGCAAACGTTTCTTTGCATGCTTTAATCACCGTCTTTGACGTGAGGTCGGACAGTTTCACCACTTCAGGGTAATTGGAGAAGTAGTCGACCAGGAGAACATAGTCACGCCCCTTGGCGTGGAAAAGGTCGACACCGACTTTGGACCATGGGGAGGTCACTATCTCATGTTGCTGCAGAGTTTCTTTGGGTTGAGCTGGCTGAAGTTTCTGACATGTGGGGCAGTTGAGGACCGTGTTGGCAACGTCCTGGCTGGTGCCCGGCCAATAGACTGCCTCTCAAGCTCTGCGTCGACCCCCAGTTGACCCTCATGGAGTTGGCCGAGCACCATAGCTCGCATGCTCCGCGGAATCACAATCCTATTGAGCTTCATGAGGATGCCGTCTACCACCGTCAGGTCGTCCTTGACGTTGTAAAACTGTCCCTTCTGCCAGCCATTCGTGAGGTGCTGCATCACATGCTGTAGCAGAGGATCCTTGGCCGTTTCCTCACGAATTTGGATGACCCTCTCATCAGTGGGCGGAAGTTGGAGGCACACAATTGCACCTGCGCATCGATTTGGCAGACAAAGTCAGTTTGGTCACACGGTGTGGTGATAGACCTGGAAAGGGCATTTGCAACAATGAGTTCTTTGCCTGGCATGTAGACAAGTGCAAAGTCATAGCGGCGTAGCTTGAGAAGGATTTGTTGTAACCGAGGCATCATGTCATTCAAATCCTTCTGGGTTATGTGGACTCGTGGCCTGTGGTCCGTCTCAACCGTGAATTTTGGGAGGCCATACACATAGTCGTGAAATTTGTCGATTCCCGTTAGGAGGCCCAGGCATTCCTTCTCGATCTGAGCGTGCCGTTGCTCAGTAGGAGTCATGGCTCTGGAGGCATACGCAACTGGGGCCCATGAGGAGGAGTCATCCAGTTGGAGGAGCACCGCCCCAATACCGTCCTGGATTTTGGTAGGGTCGAAGAACGCCAGAACCGGGGCTGTGGTGAGTTTTGCCCTGAGCTCACGCCATTCGTTCTCCTGAGCGGGCAGCCACTGGAATTCCGTTGACTTTTTGATGAGATGGCGGAGGGCTGTGGTGTGTGGCGCCATGTTGGGAATGAACTTCCCGAGGAAGTTGACCATCCCTAGAAAGCGGAGGACCGCCTTCTTATCCTAGGGTCTTCATGGCGTTGATCGCCGAGACCTTGTCAGCATCTGGCCGCACGCCTTGCTGCGAGATGTGGTCACCAAGGAATTTGATTTCTGATTGACCGAACGAGCACTTGGCTCTGTTGAGTCGGAGGCCATGCTCATGGATTCTGTGGAATACCTGCTTGAGGCGATCGATGTGTTCTTGAGGAGTTGTGGACCAGATTGTGACATTGTCAACATACACGCGCACCCCCTCGATACCCTCCATCATCTGTTCCATGATGCGGTGAAATACCTCTGAGGCAGAGATGATGCCAAAAGGCATCCGGTTGTAGCAGTAGCGACCGAACGGGGTATTGAATGTGCACAGCTTGCGACTGGATGCATCCAGCTGTATTTGCCAGAACCCCTTGGAAGCGTCCAGCTTCGTAAAGAGTTTGGCATGAGCCATCTCGCTGGTCAACTCCTCTCGTTTTGGTATCGGGTAATGTTCCCTCATGATGTCGTGGTTTAAATCCTTGGGGTCGATGCAGATTCGAAGCTCCCCTGACGGCTTCTTGACGTAGACCATGGAGCTGACCCAGTCCGTCGGTTCTGTGACCTTTGATATGATGCCCTGGTCCTGGAGGTCCTGTAACTGCTGCTTGAGGCGGTCCTTGAGGGGTGCCGGCACCCGATGTGGTGCATGGATCACAGGGGTGGCGTTCGGTTTGAGCAGGATTTTGTATCAGTATAGGAGTGTGCCCATTCCGTCGAACACACTGTGGTACTGCATGATGATGTCATCAATTTCAGCCTGGAAGTTCTCATCAGGTGGGGCCATTGCCTGTGAGGATGACATGGTGTGGACTCGCTGAACCAAGTTCAGGAGTTTGCAGGCCCGAGCACCGAGCAGGGATGCTCTGTTAGGTCCCACGATCTCAAATCGCAGTGTAGCTTTAAATGACTTATTGGAAACTCCAAGTTGGCATGAGCCACTGGCAGCTATGGCATTGCCATTGTAGTCAAGAAGCTGGCAGGCCGGTGGAAGAATACTTGGTCTGACGCGGATGGTGTCGAGATCGGATTTGGAGATGAGGTTCGCTGATGCGCCGGTGTCCAGTTTGAACCGGATGTGAGCCTTGTTGACTGTGAGGACAGCACACCACTCGTCGTCGGGATCCACGCTGAGGATCGGGAGGTGCGTCGCCGTCTTGGAGAAAGGCAGCGCATGCTTCGTAATGATGTCCACCCGGTATGGAGATTTGAGGCACGCAGCATCAGGATCTGTTGGGCTGTCGGGGTTGGAGTCTGGCATGGCCAGCTGTATTGAACGGATGCATCTGCACCGCGGTTAGGTTCGCTGGATGCTGGGCAGTGGAACAGATCTGCAAAGGGCTGCGTAGTGGCCAAGCTTGCCACACTGTAGACACCGTCGTGATTTTGCCGGAAATTGCCGCTTTAAATGGGCGGAGCCACAATTCGGACATGTCATGACACCAACGCAGCGTGTTCCGTGCGCCATCACGCATGCGCAGAGCGGTCGAATGACATACGCACCTGCGCAGTCTGTCGTCGGTCTCGGCGTCCCTTCGGCCGTGGCGCGCTTGCTCAGGGGCCCGGGAAAAGCGCCCGGAATGGCCACTCTCGTCGATACTTAGGCCTTGCATTTGTGCGCTGGCCTGCACCCATTCCGCCTCATGGCTTTGCCGTTTCTGCCGCCCTGATGTGGGAGTACCGATTGTTAGCATGTTCGTGGAGAACGCACGTTTCAATGGCGATGGTGAGGGTGAGTGGCTTGACTTTCAGGAGCTGCTGGCGAAGGGAATCGGAGTGGACCCCGAAAACGATCTGATCCCGGATCATAGAACCAGTGGTCGAGTCATAGTTACATGACTGCGCGAAGATGCGGAGATGCGCCAGAAAGGATTAAATAGGGTCATCCTTACCCTGAAATCTCTGCTGGAAAATGTATCGTTCAAAGCTCTCATTCACCTCAATGTCGTAGTGGCTGTCGAACTTCAGTAGGACTGTTTTAAATTTCATCTTGTCTTCGCCTTCAGCGAATGTAAGGGCATTGTAGCTGTGGATGGCGTGGTCCAGGGCTGTGGAGAGGAATAGTGCGATTTTCCTGGGGTCCGATGCGGCCTCAAGATCGGTGGCTTCGAGATAGAGTTGGAACTTTTGTTTGAAGATCCTCCAATTTGCACCGAGGTTGCCGGCGATGCGGAGCTGCGGAGGAGTGCGGACGTTTTCCATGTCACCGGATGGCTGTTTGCTGGTCAGCGCTGATTCACTCAAGGTAGGTCCGTCAAATTTTCAGCATCACTCAGCTGGTACCATGATGTGTTGTGTCGGCTGGGTCGAGGTGAACTGCAGTTGATGCAGTGCAGCGAGAGACAGACCTCCAACACTTGATAAAATGCAACATGATTTTATTCAACATCCAAACTATTATACATGTTCAACCGTGGGTCGACACTATGCTGACTTGACTGGAGACCTGACACTAGCCTGACCAGACTAACTTAGCTACCACATGGTGTAGGCACTGGCTAGCTCACGAGATCTGACTGTCTCAGAGGCTGGGTCCCGAGAGAGTGGGAAAACTGGTGTCCTCTGGCTTTAAAGTGGTCGTGTCCTGTCTGGTGATTGGCTGCTCTGTTCTGTGTGCTCACTGGTCACCCTGCGTGTCAATCACTGCATGTCTGCACTCCATTGTATACATAGATGTATATTATGACAGTTAGATCACCAGGGACAACTGCCTAACTCTTTTTTTAAGTAGCGCAGTAAGATCTTTTATATTCACTTGGAGGCAGATGGGCCTCATCCAAAAGGTACAGCAACCTTTCAGGACTGCACTGGAGTGACAGCCTTGATCTTTGTACTCAACTCTTGTCGGAATTGAGCCTAGATTTTTGTTGCTCAGAGTGCTGCCAACTGAACCGCAGCTGGCATTGAAGTATAGCTATGGTGTAGAAAAGATGAAATCAGTCATCTGGACCAAAAGTAATGTGATGCAAGCACTTTTGTTTTATCACACTGGCATTACTCCATCGGATCGGCATCATGTCAGGAGAACAGATGACAACAACCCCCCCACTTTTACAGCCTTAGCTGCCATATTCAGAGTTTAAAGGTCCAGTCCTGTTACTAAATGGGTGACTGGATGGGTGAGTGGCTGGGTAGATGGGCGAGGTGGGTGAATGTTTAGATGGATAGATGGGTAGATGGGTGATGTGGATAGCTTTTTACGTGGGTGAGTGCATCGATAGGTCAGGGGTAGTCAGGTTGGGTTGGAGGGGCAGACAGGTGGTTGGAGAGATAGCCGGGGGCTTGGGGGTGAGGGGATGATTAAGGCTGTCAGTTCTCTATTTGTACAGTTGTTAGAACAGGTTTAAAACTGTCTAATCTTTCCTGGGGAATTATCAATGTAATTTGTGTGGACCTGTCCCAATGCTGCAACTCAAGCTCAATGGTGGAGACATTCACGCAAGGTCCCGGGCTGGAGGTGCAGTGATATGCCTGTGCACAGTTCTGTGTATATTTAGCAATGCGACCTCTGACCAGTTGGTGGCGATAGAGATCTATCACGTGAATTGAGACACCCGCCAGTTGGCAGTATGACGTACAAGAGGCTGGTTTAGCACAGGGCTAAATCGCTGCCTTTTAAAGCAGACCAAGGCAGGCCAGCAGCATGGTTCAATTCCCATACCAGCCTCCCCGAACAGGCGCTGGAATGTGGTGACTAGGGGCTTTTCACAGTAACTTCATTTAAAGCCTACTGGTGACAATAAGTGATTTTCATTTCATTTTCATTTCATGTTCTGGTTTAGCACAGTGGGCTAAACAGCTGGTTTGTAATGCAGAACAAGGCCAGCAGTGCGGGTTCAATTCCCGTACCAGCCTCCCCGAACAGGCGCCGGAATGTGGCGACTAGGGGCTTTTCACAGTAACTTTATTGAAGCCTACTTGTGACAATAAGTGATGATTAATTTTTATTATTATTCATACTTAGATTTGCTCCAGGAGAATTCACTGAATTCCTTTCATAGCCGTTGTCTGTATTATAGTTTGTCAATTATCTTTCCACGTGTTTGTTAATAAATCATCTTTCTAGTTAAACAACTATATGTTCTGTGTACATCATTACAACGGTTATACCACAGGACACAACAGGAGGGCCTCTTGAAAGTTTGAGATTTCTTGGGCTGGGCCCTCAATGCGCATCTTCTATCGTCCGACCGGTCGCTTGCAATCGGAGACTGAAAGATTTTGCCCTATATGTTTTCCAAGTATGTGTACCGAGGTTAACAGCAATTTAACTTGGGGGCACCACACCACCGCCATCTAGCAGGATGGTGGCGCTAACAGCCTCATTGGCGGGGGGGGGGGGGTGGTTACTGTGGAATTTGGTGAAAAGGGCAAGGTCCTGTCGTTCGGCATCAAGCCTAAACTAGCTGGTTTCGAAATGATGACTGAGAAGCTAATGATTATTAGAATTCTTGAGATATTTAGTTGGATATTGAATTGGAGAATAAAAGACTAAAAATTATTTCCCAAATATTCCGCTTGCTAGTTACTTAAACGGCATGTTTTACTGTGTATATTTGGATTTGATCTTTTTTAAGCACTTAAAAGTGGTTCAGGTTTTCTTGCGTCTTCACGAGAAATAGGCGTGGTTACACTTTTTAACTGTAAAGCATTTAATACTTTAATATTGTTTATTTCGGTGCCTTATTGCGCACCTCATAACCCCATGAATTGTAATAATAGAATACAGAGTTTAGATAATTGTAAGTGTGATCCATGTCTAAAAGTACACTTAAATTGAACTAAAGTCTGCAAAGTTTCTACTCCAAGCTGACTTTGGATAATTTCCTGCAAAGGCCTGGTCTGTTTGACAGATCTTTCACCAAACTGCCTTGATACATCACTGCAATTAGACTTCCCGTTGTGACAATATGAGGCCGACCAAAGAGTACTCGCCCATTAATAATCACATTAGTCTGGTAGGTATTAACGGAAACGTTGAATCATCGCATTCCTCAGAGCTGAGACGCGATTATTGTGCAGGCTGCATCAATATTAAGTAGGATATTATCAGAAAACTATATCCAATAAAAGCAAAGGACCGGAACTGTGATAATTCGAACAACAGCAAGAATTCAAACAGCTCCTTCCCTCCTAGTGCACAGATAGACATGTGAACGAGCCTTCGGCTGTGAACTTAACCCTTTCCCACTAAA
This sequence comes from Scyliorhinus torazame, assembly GCF_047496885.1. Lineage (NCBI taxonomy): Eukaryota > Metazoa > Chordata > Chondrichthyes > Carcharhiniformes > Scyliorhinidae > Scyliorhinus > Scyliorhinus torazame. The sequence goes on from NC_092716.1 coordinate 221,622,324, forward strand.
AACAGCATTGATGGAAATACATTCGCACTGAAATTGGGGAAAGATTGTCAGCATTCGGGTATCATAGATGCACACGTATAGATTGTAAAGTCCAAAGTCTCAGCCTGACCCATCCACTATATATATATTTAAAGTAGATATTTTCTCCCTTTTTGTGAATGCAAACGAGTCAGCTGCCGGTCTTGAGAAAGATGACTGCAAACCGGTCTAATCGCCAACCTGTGGACATCACCCACAAAATCACAGGAAAATAATCTGCACATTTCAAAATAAAATCTTCATTTTCCAATCAAATCAATCTTCAGCAACTGTTGTGAATCACAAGATACTTTACGTCAGCTCCCAACTTCAAAATACAGCCTCATGACCCCACTGGGGAGTTCGCGACCCATAGTTTGGGAAGTCTGGTTTATGGATTATGCTGTGGTACAAGTCAGTGCTTTAACGCAATGGATCCCAGTGCTCTTCGTTTTCACACGTTCGGGTTTAAACCCGAGAGATATTTTCTTTTTCATCTGACAATTCTGAAAGGATGTGACATTCATTTTTCTGGAATTACTTTTTTTTCAGCGATCAGAATTTTTTGTGGGACAAATGGGTCACAATTTAGCAGCCAAGGGTAATTAAGGTTTATCGTTTTCTTGTCCATTGTCATTCCATGTTTACTAACAGACGAATGATGGGCTGAACAATCTCCTGTGCTGAATGTTTTTTTGGGAAGGAAATTCGGGCATGTTCCATAAAGAATCGATAATAGGTAATAGACCCGGTGAGATTAGAACAGAATCAGAATTAGAACAGGAGTAGCTAAGTCATACTATATGAGATTTGAGGCAAGTTGTACACTGTATTAAAATGCAAACAGTAAATGCCAGCAATACAAATAATACGTCCACCAGCACATGTGCTGTATGTCTTCTGCTTCCCGTAAGTTAGAACGCACTGTGGACAGAAGAGAGAGAAGAGTGGACATTTGCTCAACAGCTGGGAGGTGAGTGAACGTGACAGTTTAATCCTAGACATTCTTTGGGGGGAAAAAATCAGCACACATCTGTAGCCAGAGTCAAAACCATCTGATCAACTGATACGAATCAGACGAGATCAACATTTCAACAAGCATGCTAAAATCCTGCCTGAGCTGATGACCACAAACTGCATATGCACAGGATCCGGTCATGAAAACCTGGAACCCAGGAAAAGTTGTTGGTGAAGCGGAGAGCCCGAGGTGTTACATCTTTGACACCAAAATCAGTACCATAGATCAAGGCGATTATGTCGATCTTTGAAGCCATCGAAAGTCTGTCCAAAAAAGGTGTTGGCCTTGTACAACAAATCATCTTTCTCCCCCTCCATTAAATTGAATATTCTGCATTTTTGAACGATTTGCTAACACTAATAGCATCCCACGATTTGATAATGAAATCATGTAAAACATCAAACTGGACAGCACACACGCTTACTGAAGGATTTATTCTCCATCAACCATCCACCTCTGCAAACATGATCCTTGAATGGCTCATTGGGGGACACATCCAAAGGTTGAACTATAGGTGTTGGACCCTCCGGTAATGTAGATGTTATTTCTTCGCAGGCACTTCTTGATCTCATCAGTTATATGGCATCTGAACATGTCCCACACGAATAAGATGCATTTTTACAAAGGCCCCGGCACACATGTTCCATACATTATTGATACATAACGTCACTTGATCCTAATCCATCCAATCGTTGTCATGGATGTGCACAAAAACTCCTGCAGGGAACTTGATGGTTTTGCATTCTAAAATTACCTTAGGCTTTAATTTATTTCCTTTGGCCATTCAGGCTGGTACCAAATGAATCATGTCTTTTCATATCCCATCGTTTTCACCTGACCTGTTTTCGAAATTTCCACTCCACTTTGGCACATGGCGCCGAGGAATCGGGTTTGATCCTGGCCCTGGGTCACTGTCCCGGTGGAGTTTATACATTCCCCCCCCCGTGTCTGTGTGGGTTTCGCTCCCACATCCCAAAAGATGTGCAGGCTAGGTGGATTGGCCGCGCTAAATTGCCCCTTGATTGGAAAAAAATAATTGGGTACTCTAAATTTTAAAAAAAAGAAACTCGTGGACATTTCACCCATGCAGCCAATGGTATTTAATGGGGACGTGTGATTTTGCTGCTTCGTGATGATGTATCATTGGGAACAGGTCATTTTGGCATTGAGGTCTTTTGATAGTCTCGAGGCAATCTTGTCCTTCAACTGCAGCCTCTAGACTGTTTCATTCCAAAAAGTAGCTAGACTAACTAACTGTTGGTATGAAATCCTTGCTGGAACACATTTTAGACTCAAGGTTCTGAAATTTCACTGAATGTCTTTCTTGCTGCTTTCCATGTGGTTGGCATGACTGGACATGACTGTAATGTGCCGATGAATGTGGCACCTCTGGCTATATATATTCACATAACAATCAGTTCCTAGCTCTTTATGGATTAAAATGTAGCAGCATGTAAGACCAAAACTTTGTTTCTTGAGTGTGACCTTTAAACTGAAAATGGAAGAGGTAAACAGAATAGAGCTGAGTAGACCAAAAAATATGGACAAGGAAAAGTAATAGCTTGATTATTGAAATAGATTTGTTGGTAAACTGGAATGATGGGGGTAGTGAGTAAAAGACCAAGAAGAAAAGCAGAAGGGAATGGGATTAATTAGATCGCTCCATCAGCCAGCACAGGCACGGGAGGCTGTATAGCCACATCCTATGTTGCATCATTCTAAGTACTGCATTGACCAATCTAAAGCCTGGGATTAAGTAGCTTCTGCATGCTTGGAAGGGGGAAATGGCTTCCTGCAACACAGCCAACCCCTGTAGCTCTGGCGACCTCTGTGGCGAGAAAGAGTTAATGTTTCAGATCTGTGGCAAGTCTGTGTTTTGCTCTCCCACAGAATACTTCCTGGCCTGCTCAGGAATTCTAGCATTTTCTGTTTTTGATGTCAGATTTCAAACATCTGCAGTATTTTGCTTTAGTAATAGTTGCACGAGTGATGGGGATATTTTATGCTCCACATGTTGGATTATTTACCTGAATAAGTCTGTGTTAATTTGTGCCACAACACTAGGGGGAGCACTTCCTGCACATACGCAGTGTCAGATTTGCTGTCAGTGTTGTGTCAACTGGTGCAAAACAAGCTGTCTTGACACATACTACTGAGCAGTCCTTTCGCAATTGCAAGTTCTTGTATCCACTTGACCCAGAATTTATCAACTGTTCCTTCTGTAAAACATGCTTGCAATGATTTAGAGAATGCTGAAGAAATATAATCAGAAAATTTCAGAGGTTTCCAACTTCTAATGAACTTAGAGTCTGTGGAGCGTTGATTGCAGAATTTCTTTGTGAAAATAAATTTGGAAATGTATTTTGAATATATCATTGAATCACAGAATTGCTACAGTGCAGAAGGAGGCCATGAGGCCCAACGTGTCTGCACCAATTCCCCCGAATGAGCAGTTATCCTAGTGCATAACCCTGCACATTCTCCCTTTTCAGCTAACAATGTAATTCCCTTTGAATGCCTCAGTCGACCCTGCCTCCACCACAACAATCTCATGATGTATGAGATGCCGGCGTTGGACTGGGGTGAGCACAGTAAGAAGTTTTACAACGCCAGGTTAAAGTCCAACAGGTTTGTTTCGATGTCACTAGCTTTCGGAGCGCTGCTCCTTCCTCAGGTGAATGAAGAGGTTTAAACGAGGGCCTGCTTTGCAGGGTTTACACACACACACTTTCTCGGCACATCCCCCGCTCCCTCCAAGTCTCCCCCAGGGTAATAAAATCAAAATGCTGCAGATTCTGGACATAGTCACTCCAGAGATGGTTCGGCGGTCGGAGTGACTACGTCCAGAATCTGCAGCATTTTGATTTTATTACCCGCGTGCCCGACCTTGACCGCCCGCCCAAAATTAGCCCGGTGCCGTATAAGACCCCCTGCCCTCCGCCCTGCCCCCGACCACAGCGGCCGTGGACTGAGTCTGCAGCCGCCACGCTAGTATCCCAACCGGCAGGACCACATTAGATCCACGCCATCGGGACTTCGGCCGGTCGGGGGTGGAGTATGGCGAGGTGGGCTTCCAACAATGGCTGTAGGTATGGGATACGCGGCCCGCGCTTTTCAGGGCCTGGAGAATCAGGGAACCGGCGCCGGACCCGTTTTCGTGCGCGGAAATGGATTCTCCGCCCCAGCGCCGGCCGCGATTTCGGCGTCCGGGGGTGGAGAATCCAGCCCAAGAGATTTTTGAGGGACTTGGCAGAGTGGATGCTGAAAGGGTGTTTTTCCTTTTGGGAAAAAGCTGGAACTAGTGAACATTATTTTTAGAGAAAGGTGGAAGAAGGGCCATCGACTATTTTTAAGGCAGAGGTAGATAGATTTGTGAGTAACAAGGGAGTCAAAATTTATCAGGGGTAGGTGGCATATGGAGTTGAGACCAGTCATTACTGCCTTGATCTTATTGAATGGTGGAGCACACTCAAGGGGCCAAATGGCCAACTCCTGCTTCTAATTTGTATGTTTGTGTGCCCCTACTAAAAAAGCCGAGGCTGTGGCATTGATATTCCGCTGTGATCGCCTCAGCCCCGGCTGCGGTGTAGGCACGGGTGTCGGGACCTTTGACTCCGGGAGCGTGTCGTCTGCAGGTTCATTGCGATGTGTTGACGGAGAGGGAGACGGTGTAGGGGCGGGGGCAGTGGTAACGGCCCCAGGGAGGGCTGCCGATGCTAAGTCCCGCCACATTCGAGTGATGGTGTTAGGTGGTGTAGGGGTGGGCGCGTTGGTGATGGTTGGTGGTGTAGGGGTGGGCGCGTTGGTGATGGTTGGCGGTGTAGGGGTGGGCGTGTTGGTGATGGTTGCTGGGGAACCTGCGGGTGCCAAAACCCTGAGCAAGACTGTGTCCTGCCGTCCGTCATGGTGTGCACCGTATGCATACTGAGGGTTTGCATGGAGGAGCTGAACTCTCTCGACCAGGGTTCGAACTTATGCTCCTCACATGTCAGCCAGGACGGAAGCGAGACCCCAGAGATGGATTTCCTGGGGAAGACAAACAAATGTTTGTGAGGGGTCTCATTAGAAGCGACCGTGATGGAGTGGAGCGCATCGGGAAGGACCTCCTGCCAGCGGGAGACTTCTAGACTGTAGGGCAAGAAGGGCGGCCTTCCAGACCATCGCATTCTCCCTCTCCACCTGCCCGTTTCCCCGGGGGTTGTAGCTGGTAGTCCTGCTTGAGGCGATGCCCTTACTAAGCAGGAACTGAAGCAGCTCATCGCTCATAAAAGAGGAGCCCCGATCAATGTGGATGTAGGTGGGGAAACCCAACAAGGTGAAGATGCTGTGTAGGGCCTTGATGGCAGTGGCTGAGGTCATGTCGGGGCATGGGATGGCAACGGGAAAACGGGAGTACTCGTCAGCGATGTTGAGGAAGTACAGGTTATACGGTCAGTGGAGGGGAGGGGCCCTTTGAAATCGACGCTGAGGCATTCAAAGGGGCGGGAAGCCTTCACCAGGTGAGCCCTGTCTGGCCGATAGAAGTGCGGCTTGCACTCCGCGCAGACTTGGCAGTCCCTGGTCATGGTCCTTACCTCTTCGGTGGAGTAGGGTAGGTTGCGGGCCTTGATGAAATGGAGAAGCCGAGTGACCCCTGGATGACAGAGATCATTGTGGATGGCCCGAAGTTGGTTTTCTTGCGTGCTGGCGCATGTACCGCGGGACAGGGCATCTGGGGGCTCATTGAGCTTCCCAGGACGATACAAGATATTGTAGTTATAGGTGGAGAGTTCGATCCTCCACCTCTAGATCTTGTCGTTCTTGATCTTGCCCCACTGTGTGTTATTGAACATGAAGGCAACCGACCGTTGGTCAGTGAGGAGAGTGAATCTCCTGCCGTCCAGGTAATGCCTCCAATGTCGCACAGCTTCCACAATGGCTTGAACTTCCTTCTCGACAGAGGACTGTCGAATCTCAGAGACGTGGAGGGTACGGGAAAAGAAAGCCACGGGCGCCTGGTTGAGGGTAGCGGCCAGGGCAAAGTCCGATGAATTGCTCTCCACCTGGAACGGAATGGACTTGTCCACAGCGTGCATCGTGGCCTTGGCAATGTCTGTCTTGATGCGGTCGAAGGCCAGGCGTGCCTCAGCTGTCAGGGGAAAAATGGTGGATTTGATAAGTGGGCGGGCCTTGTCTGCATAGTTGGGGACCCACTGGGCATAGTAGGAAAAGAACTCCAGGCATTTCTTCAGGGCCTTGGGGCAGTGGGGGAGGAGAAGTTGCATGAGGGGGCGCATGCGATCGGGGTCGGGCCCTAGGACTCCGTTTTTCACGACATAGCCAAGGATGGCTAGTCGGGTTGTGAGGAAAACGCATTTTTCCTTGTTATAGGTCAAATTAAGGAGTTGGGTGGTGTGGAGGAATTTCTTAAGGTTAACGTCGTGGTCCTGCTGATCATGGCCGCGGATGGTGACATTATCCAAATACGGGAATGTGGCCCGCAGCCCGTACTGGTCAACCATTCGGTCCATCGTTCGTTGGAAGACCGAGACCCCAATGGTCTCGAAGGGAACCCTGAGGAAGTGGTAGAGGCGGCCGGCTGCCTTGAAGGCAGTGTAGTGGCGGTCCTCCGGGCGGATAGAGTGCTGGCGGTACACGGACTTGAAGTCTACCGTGGAGAAGACTCGGTAGTGCGCAATCTGGTTGACCATGTCAGACATGCGGGGAAGAGGGTACGCATCGAGTTGCGTGTACCGGTTGATCGTCTGACTGTAGTCGACGACCATCCGGTTCTTCTCCCCGGTTCTGACGACCACCACTTGGGCTCTCCAGGGGCTGTTACTGGCCTCAATGATCCCTTCCCACAAGAGTCGCTGGACCTCTGACCTGATAAAGGCCTTGTCCTGAGCACTGTATCGTCTGCTCCTGGTGGCGACGGGCTTACAGTCGGGGGTGAGGTTCGCAAAGAACGAGGGAGGGGTGATCTTAAGGTTCGCGAGGCTACAGACGATGAGAGGGGGCAGGGGTCCACCGAACTTCAAGGTCAGGCTTCGGAGGTTACACTGGAAATCCAGTCCTAATAAGAGGGGAGCGCAGAGATGGGGGAAGACATAAAGTTTAAAGTTGGCATACTCGATGCCCTGTATCACAAGGTTTGCGACACAGTACCCCCGGATCTGCACGGAATGTGATCCGGAAGCAAGGCAGATTGTTTGGGACACGGGGAAAATCTGGAGGGAGCAGCGCCTCTCCGTATCCGGATGGACAAAACTATCCGTGCTCCCGGAGTCGAAGAGGCAGGACGTCTCATGCCCATTGACCCGGACGCCCGTCATAGAGTTCTTGAGGTGATGGGGCCGGGACTGGTCGAGTGGACCAGAGCCGAGCTGCGGATGACTGGTCCGGTCGGCGGTAGCAGGGTGGTCCCAAAATGGCGGCCTCCATGAGTCGCACGTAATGGGCCCTGGCTGCAGAAGTAGCAGAACGGCCCCCCGGAGTTGGCAGGCAGCCGCGCGGCACAGGCATGGGACACGCCCGCGTCGGGTGATGGCTGCGCCTCTGACGTCCAAGAGGATGCCGCGTGGTCAGGCGTGAAGGCATCCAAACTCTGGAATGCTACCTCCAACAAGGTAGGTATCTGCACTGTGTCCTTGAGGTCGAGGGCACCCCTTTCGAGCAGTCGTTGCCGGATATAACTGGACCGGACTCTGGCCACATAGGTGTCCCGGATCATGAGTTCCGTGTGTTGCACTGCCGTAACTGCCCGGCAGTTACAATTCCTGGCGAGTACCCTCAGGTCACGCAGGAATTCTGCCAGCGATTCACCAGGGCGCTGACGTCGCGTGGTAAGAAGATGTCAAGCCAACACCTCATTCACCGGCCTCACGAACTGTCCTTTCAACAGTGCAACCACCTCTTCGTACGAGGCCGCGTCTCTGATTAATAGGAAAATTTTGTAGCTCACCCCAGCATTGAGGAGACGCAGCTTGTGCGCCCCGAAGACATCGTTGGTCGAGGAGTCGAGGTAGGCCTCGAAACAACTTAGCCAATGCTCAAAGATTGCAGTAGCTTCAGCTGCCTGCGGGCTGAGTTCAAGTTGGTCAGGCTAAAGAGCGGCGTCCATTGTGATAGCTTAGCTTATTAAATTGATGGACCATCAATTCACACGAGTTGAGTTGTAGAAGAGAACAGTGGTTTTAATAAGCTAAGAAGTATGCCAGCCTGCTGCTGCTCCGGCACTGAGAGCTGGCCACAGGTCTGCCAATCATATACCTCCCCCGAGGGGCGGAGCCAACAGAAGCATCAACACAACAACAGTACAAACAAAGAACAAAGAAAAGTACAGCACAGGAACAGGCCCTTAGGCCCTCCAAGCCCGCACCGACCATGCTGCCCGACTAAACTACAATCTTCTACACTTCCTGGGTCCGTATCCCTCTATTCCCATCCTATTCATGTATTTGTCAAGATGCCCCTTAAATGTCACTATCGTCCCTGCTCTCACCACCTCCTCCGGCAGCGAGTTCCTGGCACCCACTGCCCTCTGTGAAAAAAACTTGCCTCGTACATCTCCTCTAAACCTTGCCCCTCGCACCTTAAACCCGCAACCCTCTGTCTATGCCCCCTAGTAATTGACCCCTCTACCCTGGGGAAAAGCCTCTGACTATCCACTCTGTCTATGCCCCTCATAATTTTGTAGACCTCTATCAGGTCGCCCCTCAACCTCCGTCGTTCCAGTGGGAACAAACCATGTTTATTCAACCGCTCCTCATAGCTAATGCCCTCCATACCAGGCAACATTCTGGTAAATCTCTTCTGCACCCTCTCTAAAGCCTCCATATCCTTCTGGTAGTATGGCGACCAGAATTGAACACTATACTCCAAGTGTGGCCGAACTAAGTTTCTATACAGCTGCAACATAACTTGCCAATTCTTATACTCAATGCCCCGGCCAATGAAGGCAAGCATGCCATATGCCTTCTTGACTACCTTCTCCACCTGTGTTGCCCCTTTCAGTGACCTGTGGACCTGTACTCCTAGATCTCTCTGACTTTCAATATTCTTGAGGGTTCTACCATTTACTGTATATTCCCTACCTGCATTAGACCTTCCAAAATGCATTACCTCACATTTGTCCGGATTAAACTCCATCTGCCATCTCTCCGCCCAAGTCTCCAAACAAACTAAATCCTGCTGTATCCTCTGACAGTCCTCATCGCTCTCCGCAATTTCACCAACCTTTGTGTCGTCTGCAAACTTACTAATCAGACCAGTTACATTTTCCTCCAAATCATTTATATATACTACAAAGAGCAAAGGTTCCAGCACGGATCCCTGTGGAACGCCACTGGTCACAGCACTCCAAATGGAAAAGCATCCTTCCATTGCTACTCTCTGCCTTCTATGACCTAACCAGTTCTGTGTCCACCTTGCCAGCTCACCCCTGTTCCCGTGTGACTTCACCTTTTGTACTAGTCTACCATGAGGGACCTTGTCAAAGGCCTTACTGAAGTCCATATAGACAACATCCACTGCCCTACCTGCATCAATCATCTTTGTGACCTCTTCGAAAAACTCTATCAAGTTAGTGAGACACAACCTCCCCTTCACAAAACCATGCTGCCTCTCACTAATACGTCCATATGCTTCCAAATGGGAGTAGATCCTATCTCAAAGAATTCTCTCCAGTAATTTCCCTACCACTGACGTAAGGCTCACTGGTCTGTAGTTCCCTGGATTATCCTTGCTACCCTTCTTAAACAGAGGAACAACATTGGTATTCTCCAGTCCTCCGGGACACAACCTGAAGACAGTGAGGATCCAAAGATTTCTGTCAAGGCCTCAGCAATTTCCTCTCGAGCCTCCTTCAGTATTCTGGGGTAGATCCCATCAGGCCCTGGGGACTTAACTACCTTAATATTTTTCAAGACGCCCAGCACCTCGTCTTTTTGGATCTCAATGTGACCCAGGCTATCTACACACCCGTCTCCAGACTCAACATCTACCAATTCCTTCTCTTTGGTGAATACTGATGCAAAGTATTCATTTAGTACCTTGCCCACTTCCTCTGGCTCCACACATAGATTCCCTTGCCTATCCTTCAGTGGGCCAACCCTTTCCCTGGCTACCCTCTTGTTTTTTATGTACGTGTAAAAAGCCTTGGGATTTTCCTTAACCCTATTTGCCAATGACTTTTCGTGACCCCTTCTAGCCCTCCTGACTCCTTGCTTAAGTTCCTTCCTACTTTTCTTATATTCCACACGGGCTTCGTCTGTTCCCAGCCTTTTAGCCCTGACAAATGCCTCCTTTTTCTTTTTGACAAGGCCTACAATATCTCTCGTTATCCAAGGTTCCCGAAAATTGCCGTATTTATCCTTCTTCCTCACAGGAACATGCCGGACCTGAACTCCTTTCAACTGACATTTGAAAGCCTCCCACATGTCAGATGTTGAGTTGCCCTCAATCTATGTTCTTCAGTTCCCGCCTAATATTGTCATAATTAGCCTTCCCCCAATTTAGCATATTCACCCTAGGACCACTCTTATCCATGTCCACCAGCACTTTAAGGCTTACTGAATTGTGGTCACTGTTCCCGAAATGCTCCCCTACTGAAACTTCTACCACCTGGCCGGGCTCATTCCCCAATACCAGGTCCAGTACCGCCCCTTCCCTAGTTGGACTGTTTACATATTGTTTAAAGAAGCCCTCCTGGATGCTCCTTACAAACTCTGCCCCGTCTACGCCCCTGGCACTAAGTGAGTCCCAGTCAATATTGGGGAAGTTGAAGTCTCCCATCACCACAACCCTGTTGTTTTTACTCTTTTGTCTACCTGTCTGCTCCTCTATCTTCTGCTGGCTGTTGGGAGGCCTGCAGTAAAGCCCCAACATTGTGACTGCACCCTTCTTATTCCTGATCTCTACCCATATAGCCTCACTGCCCTCTGAGGTGTCCTCCCATAGTACAGCTATGATATTCTCTCTAACCAGTAGCGCAACTCCGCCACCCCTTTTACATTCCCCTCTATCCCGCCTGAAACATCTAAATCCTGGAACGCTTAGCTGCCAATCCCGCCCTTCCCTCAACCAGGTCTCTGTAATGAAATGAAAGGAAAAAAATGAAAATCGCTTATTGTCACGAGTAGGCTTCAATGAAGTTACTGTGAAAAGACCCTAGTCGCCACATTCCGGCGCCTGTTCGGGGAGGCTGGTACGGGAATTGAACCATGCTGCTGGCCTGCCTTGGTCTGCTTTAAAAGCCAGCGATTTAGCCCAGTGAGCTAAACCAGCCCCTTCAGCAACATCATAGTTCCAAGTACTAATCCAAGCTCTAAGTTCATCTGCCTTACCCGTAATACTTCTTGCATTAAAACATATGCACTTCAGGCCACCAGACCCGCTGTGTTCAGCAACTTCTCCCTGTCCGCTCTGCCTCAGAGCCATACTGACCCTATTCGCTACTTCTCCCTCGACCTATTGCTCCTGTGCCCACCCCCCTGCCATACTAGTTTAAACCCTCCCGTGTGACACTAGCAAACCTCGCGGCCAGGATATTTATGCCTCTCCAGTTTAGATGCAACCCGTCCTTCTTATATAGGTCACACCTGCCCCGGAAGAACTCCCAGTGGTCCAGATAATGGAAACCCACCCTCCTACACCAGCTGTTTAGCCACGTGTTTAGCTGCTCTATCTTCCTATTTCTAGCCTCACTGGCACGTGGCACAGGGAGTAATCCCGAGATTACAACCCTAGAGGTCCTGTCTTTTAACTTTCTGCCTAGCTCCCTGAACTCCTGCTGCAGGACCTCATGCCCCTTCCTGCCTATGTCGTTAGTACCAATATGTACAACGACCTCTGCCTGTTTGCCCTCCCCCTTCAGGATGCCCTCTACCCGTTCGGAGACTTCCTGGACCCTGGCAGCAAGGAGGCAACATACCATCCTGGAGTCTCTTTCACGTCCACAGAAGCGCCTATCTGTGCCCCTGACTATAGAGTCCCCTATTACGATTGCTCTTCTGCGTTTTGACCCTCCCTTCTGAACAGAGCCAGCCGTGGTGCCACTTCTCTGGCTGCTGCTGTTTTCCCCTGATAGGCTATCCCCCCCGACAGTATCGAAAGGGGTATACCTGTTCGAGAGGGGGACAACCACAGGGGATTCCTGCACTGACTGCCTGCCCTTTCTGGTGGTCACCCATTTCTCTGCCCGCACCTTGGGTGTGACCACATTTATATAACTGCTATCTATGACGCTTTCCCCCACCTGCATGCTCCTAAGTGCATCCAACTGCTGCTCCAACCGAACCATGCGGTCTGCGAGGAGCTCCAGTTGGGTGCACTTTCTGCAGATGAAGCCATCTGGGATGCTGGAAGCTTCCCAGACCTGCCACATCTCACAGTCAGAGCACTGTAAGTAACAGTGAATAAGAACAACAGTGAACATACATACAGTGGTGGATAACAGTAGGACGAATAACTAATAACGGTAAATATATATATAGTAGCAATACATGGTTCACCACACTACCAAAGTGAACTTCATATTTCTCCGCATTCATCCACCCCCGTCTGCCCATTGCCACTGATTTGTCAATGCCCTCTTGTCACAGAACCACTGAGTGCAGAAGAGGCCCTTCGGCCCATCGAGTCTGCACGGTCAGGTGAAAAACACCTCACTGACCTGATCCAATCCTAATTACCTGCCCATAGCCATGAATGTCACGACCTGCCAAGTGCTCACTCAGGTACTTTTTTTAAAAAAAAGGCCTGTACCAGAATCCCAGACAGTGCAAATCAGGGGGTTAAAGGGGCAGCAGCGAGAGAGGAATAAAAGCGGAGCGCGCGAGCGCGCCTCACTGCCATTGTTGGAGCGAGCGGCGGCGGCGGGGGCGGGGGCGGGGCTAGAGTGCGCGCTCATCCCTGTCGACTGGATGAATATTCAGCCGCTCGATTTGCATCTGATTAGTATAATCTGTGACGAGCTCGAGGCAGACGGCCGGCCGGCGGGCGGGCGGCCACCATTTGTAAGCGGCTCCCGCTGCCCCCACCTCGGCCGATCCCTGTGCCGGCTCCCCGCCCCCCCTTCAATGCGGAGCGGCCCTCACAGATTATCACCCGGTGCCATTAAGTAAAGTTTGTCGGCGTTGAAGTTATTTTTTTCAACCCGAACCTCCTACCCCCCCCCCCTCCCCCGCCCACTTCCATTCCCCTTCCCCCAACCCCCCCCCCCCCTTCCCTTTCCTCACCCCCCACCTTCCCTTTCCTCACCCCCCACCCTCCTCAAAGCGGGATACACAGAGAGAGAAATCGCCCAGGCGCCAGGCCCGGTTACCATGGCAGCCGCCAAGGACGGAATGGCCCAGGAGAAGTACAAACTGGTGGTGGTGGGGGGCGGCGGCGTGGGCAAGAGCGCTCTCACCATCCAGTTCATCCAGGTCAGTGAGTGTATGTGCGCGGCAAAGATACCCCCTCTGCCCGCTTTCTGTCCAAACTAATCTACACCGGGGCTTCGGCCGTGTTGAATCCAGAGCCGAGATTGCGGCTGACCTCGGCTCCTCCCGCCGGGGAGGCTTGTCATTGAGAGACTGTGTGTGAGTTGGGCGTTTTTATTCATTGATAAAGAGCCGTCTGTTGAATGATGGAGGGGGAGGTTTGATCGGGTACTGGATTCCTCACTCACTGTCACACTCACCCCCTTCCTCGTGTCCCCCCCCCCCCCCCTCCTGCCCAAAAGCCCTGTCCGGCCCAGGTTGGCATCGGGCGCTGCACCATTTCGGCGCTCAACTAATGTCCAACTTTTTATTTTTGGGGCGATCGGCGATACTTGTGGGTTTAAGATTTTAAAACCGGTTGTTAAAATACAGCAGCTTCCACCCCCCCCCCTCATCCCCGACTCACTCCTTGGGGAATAACTATTTTTTTTCAATGTTGTTTTTCTTTGGCTCTGATCCCGGGAGCGGCTTCAATGCCCACACCCCTGCGACTCGTGTCTCCCTGTGAAAAATATAGTCTGCATGGAAATGTTTGTTGAAACTCCTTTTAATTTTCTTAATATTTAAAAAAAAACCCAGCCTATCACGTAGTTCGTGTTGGCGCTTACACGGATCCCTTTAGTTGGTTTGCCTTTTTAATTTTAGTTGGGTTTTAACAATATCTGTAACGTTGAGCGAAGCTGGTACTATGATGACCTGTTTGACGCGAGCAGAAACTTTACAGATTGAGGAATCCGTCCATAAAACCACGCTCACTCTTTATTTTCTCTGTGGCTCATATGCGATAAGCGCCGGGGATTTAAGTACTGTCGAGATCTATCTCGATGCTGCCTCATACCATTTCTGAACGTAAATAACTACCCCCGTGTTCCTGGAGTTTTGATTTGAGGTTCTCCAATGTGACTGCTGGAATTATATTTTCGTTTGACCCGATTGAAGAATATTTCCCTGTTTTTAAGAAGGAACGATCTTAAATTAAAAAAATGCTGGAGGTGCCAAATGGCTTACGCTTGTTCCTTGCGTTTCGAAGACTCTTATTTGTTATGGGTGCCGAGCAAAATATATTTATGTTTTGTATCGATAACTTGTGATGTATTGTACCGTTTAAGCAGCTGCTACATTTCAACCACTATCTGCTTGCAACTGTCAACACTCTTCCAGCTGTCACTGACTATAGCCAGCATTCCACTTCCCTTGTAGCATTCTGAGTCAATATTTAACACTTAGTTTCTAAATTGCACCAGTTCGATGCTCTCGTGTTTATTTTTTTTAGATGCCCTCCATAGGTTGTTGAGTGGAAATAATATTGTCACGGACGTGTTGCACTTGGAGGTGTTTTATGAAGACTGTTGTCAACAAAAAGCAATTTGACACAGTAGCTAGAATGTCTGTAACCTCTTACCAACTTACCAAGTAAGAAGTCTGACAACACCAGGTTAAAGTCCAACAGGTTTGTTTCAAACACTAGCTTTCGGAGCACTGCTCCTTCCTCAGGTGAATGAAGAGGTAGATTCCAGAAACATATATTTCTACAAGTATATAAAACTAAAAAGAGTGGCTAAGGTAAATATTGGTCCTTTAGAGGATGAGAAGGGAGATTTAATAATGGGAGATGAGGAAATGGCTGAGGAACTGAACAGGTTGTTTGGGTCAGTCTTCACAGTGGAAGACACAAATAACATGCCAGTGACTGATGGAAATGAGGCTATGACAGGCGAGGACCTTGAGAGGATTGTTATCACCAAGGAGGTAGTGATGGGCAAGCTAATGGGGCTAAAGGTAGACAAATCTCCTGGACCTGATGGAATGCATCCCAGAGTGCTAAAAGAGATAGCTAGGGAAATTGCAAATGCACTAGTGATAGTTTACCAAAATTCACTAGACTCTGGGGTGGTCCCGGCGGATTGGAAATGAGCAAACGTGACACCACTGTTTTTTTAAAAAAAAAGGAGGTAGGCAGAAAGCGGGTAATTATAGGCCAGTGAGCTTAACTTCGGTAGTAGGGAAGATGCTGGAATCTATCATCAAGGAAGAAATAGCGAGGCATCTGGATGGAAATTGTCCCATTGGGCAGACGCAGCATGGGTTCATAAAGGGCAGGTCGTGCCTAATTAATTTACTGGAATTTTTTGAGGACATTAACAGTGCGGTAGATAACGGGGAGCCAATGGATGTGGTATATCTGGATTTCCAGAAAGCCTTTGACAAGGTGCCACACAAAAGGTTACTGCATAAGATAAAGATGCATGGCATTAAGGAGAAAGTAGTAGCATGGATAGGTTAATTAATAGAAAGCAAAGAGTGTGGATTAATGGGTGTTTCTCTGGTTGGCAATCAGTAGCTAGTGGTGTCCCTCAGGGATCAGTGTTGGGCCCACAATTGTTCACAATTTACATGGATGATTTGGAGTTGGGGACCATGGTCAATGTGTCCAAGTTTGCAGACGACACTAAGATAAGTGGTAAAGCAAAAAGTGCACAGGATACTGGAAGTCTGCAGAGTGATTTGGATAGGCTAAGTGAATGGGCTAGGGTCTGGCAGATGGAATACAATGTTGACAAATGTGAGATTATCCATTTTGGTAGGAATAACAGCAAAAGGGATTATTATTTAAATTATAAAATATTAAAACATTCTGCTGTGCAGAGAGACCTGGGTGTGCTAGTGCATGAGTCGCAAAAAGTTGGTTTACAGGTGATTAAGAAGGCAAATGGAATTTTGTCCTTCATTGCTAGAGGGATGGAGTTTAAGACTAGGGAGGTTATGCTGCAATTGTATAAGAGATTTAAAACAGTGTGAGAAGAGAGAGAGCCTGGACATTGAAAGCAGCGCGAGAGGAGAGAGAGCCGGGAGATTTAAAACAGCGCGAGAGGAGAGAGAGCCGGGACGTTGAAAACAGCGTGAGAGGAGAGAGAGCCGGGACATTGAAAACAGCGCGGGAGGAGAGAGAGCCGGGACATTGAAAACGGCGCGAGAGGAGAGAAAGCCGGGAGATTTAAAAAGCGCGGGAGGAGAGAGAGCCGGGAGATTTAAAAAGCGTGGGAGATTTAAAAAGCGCGGGAGGAGAGAGAGCCGGGACATTGAAAACAACGCGAGAGGAGAGAGAGCCGGGAGATTTAAAAAGCGCGGGAGATTTACAAAGCGCGGGAGCTGCGAGTCAGAGCGGAGATTTAAAAAGATCGCGGCCTAGTTTCGGGAGCCGTTCGGAGGAGGAGGCGCAGTCTCTGTCAGGGAGAGAACCTGAGAACATCTAAGACTCTCAGAAGGTAGGGAAGTGATTTTTACTCATTTTTACTTTTATACCTTTTTCAAATTGTGTGTGTCGGGCGGGGGGGGAACTGAAGTGACATCACAGAAAAGCTGTGACCTGAGTGGCTGGTTGGGAATCTACACTAAATTAAAAAAATTAAGCATTGGTAACTAATTAAACATAATTACTTAATTATAATTTAGAGGGGTATCTAAGCCAGAGATCGGAGAGTACTATATTTAACTTTCACATTTATATTAGAAATCGAGTGCTAGGAAACAGATAGTTAACAGTAACTTTAAAAAAAAAAAAATGTTTTTAAGCTTTTAATTTTAATTAATTGACACAACGTCAGTTAGAGGGGTGCAGTGCTCTGACTGTGAGATGTGGCAGCTCCGGGAGGCTTCCAGCGTCCCGGATGGCTTCATCTGCAGAACGTGCACCCAACTGGAGCTCCTCACAGACTGCATGGTTCGTTTGGAGCAGCAATTGGATGCACTTAGGAGCATGCAGGTGGCGGAAAGTGTCATAGATCGCAGTTATGTAAATGTGGTCACACCCAAGGTGCAGGCAGAGAAATGGGTGACCACCAGAAAGGGCAGGCAGTCAGTGCAGGAATCCCCTGTGGTTGTCCCCCTCTCGAACAGGTATACCCCTTTGGCTATCCCCCCCGACAGTATCCAATCAGAGGAAAACAGCAGCAGCCAGAGCAGTGGCACCACGGCTGGCTCTGATGTTCAGAAGGGAGGGTCAAAGCGCAGAAGAGCAATCGTAATAGGGGACTCTATAGTCAGGGGTACAGATAGGCGCTTCTGTGGACGTGAAAGAGACTCCAGGATGGTATGTTGCCTCCCTGGTGCCAGGGTCCAGGATGTCTCCGAACGGGTAGAGGGCATCCTGAAGGGGGAGGGCAAACAGGCAGAGCTTGTTGTGCATATTGGTACTAGCGACATAGGCAGGAAGGGGCATGAGGTCCTGCAGCAGGAGTTCAGGGAGCTAGGCAGAAAGTTAAAAGACAGGACCTCTAGGGTTGTAATCTCGGGATTACTCCCTGTGCCACGTGCCAGTGAGGCTAGAAATAGGAAGATAGAGCAGCTAAACACGTGGCTAAACAGCTGGTGTAGGAGGGAGGGTTTCCGTTATCTGGACCACTGGGAGCTCTTCCGGGGCAGGTGTGACCTATTTAAGAAGGACGGGTTGCATCTAAACTGGAGAGGCATAAATATCCTGGCCACGAGGTTTGCGAGTGTCACATGGGAGGGTTTAAACTAGTATGGCAGGGGGGTGGGCACGGGAGCAATAGGTCAGAAGGTGAGAGCATTGAGGGAGAACTAGGGAATAGGGACAGTGGGGCTCTGAGACAGAGCAGACAGGGAGAAGTTGCTGAACACAGCGGGTCTGGTGGCCTGAAGTGCATATGTTTTAATGCAAGAAGTATTATGGGTAAGGCAGATGAACTTAGTGCTTGGATTAGTACTTGGAACTATGATGTTGTTGCCATTACAGAGACCTGGTTGAGGGAAGGGCAAGATTGGCAGCTAAACGTTCCAGGATTTAGATGTTTCTGGGGGGATGTAAAAGGGGTGGTGGAGTTGCGCTACTGGTCAGGGAGAATATCACAGCTGTGCTGCGGGAGGACACCTCCGAGGGCAGTGAGGCTATATGGGTAGAGAAATAAGAAGGGTGCAGTCACAATGTTGGGGGTTTACTACAGGCCTCCCAACAGCCAGCGGGAGATAGAGGAGCAGATAGGTAGACAGATTTTGGAAAAGAGTAAAAACAACAGGGTTGTGGTGATGGGAGACTTCAACTTCCCCAATATTGACTGGGACTCACTTAGTGCCAGGGGCTTAGACGGGGCAGAGTTTGTAAGGAGCATCCGGAAGGGCTTCTTAAAACAATATGTAGCTAGTTCGACCTAGGGAAGGGGCGGTACTGGACCTGGTATTGGGGAATGAGCCCGGCCAGGTGGTAGAAGTTTCAGTAGGGGAGCATTTCGGGAACAGTGACCACAATTCAGTAAGCCTTAAAGTGCTGGTGGACATGGATAAGAGTGGTCCTAGGGTGAATATGCTAAATTGGGGGAAGGCTAATTATGACAATATTAGGCGGGAACTGAAGAACATAGATTGAGGGCAACTCAACGTCTGACATGTGGGAGGCTTTCAAATATCAGTTGAAAGGAGTTCAGGTCCGGCATGTTCCTGTGAGGAAGAAGGATAAATACGGCAATTTTCGGGAACCTTGGATAACGAGAGATATTGTAGGCCTTGTCAAAAAGAAAAAGGAGGCATTTGTCAGGGCTAAAAGGCTGGGAACAGACGAAGCCTGTGAGGAATATAAGGAAAGTTAGAAGGAACTTAAGCAAGGGGTCACGAAAAGTAATTGGCAAATAAGGTTAAGGAAAATACCAAGGCTTTTTACACGTTCATAAAAAGCAAGAGGGTAGCCAGGGAAAGGGTTGGCCCACTGAAGGATAGGCAACGGAATCTGTGTGGAGCCAGAGGAAATGGGTGGGGTACTAAATGAATACTTTGCATCAGTATTCACCAAAGAGAAGAAATTGGTAGATGTTGAGTCTGGAGAAGGGTGTGTAGATAGCCTGGGTCACATTGAGATCCAAAAAGACGAGGTGTTGGGTGTCTTAAAAAATATTAAGGGAGATAAGTCCCCAGGGCCTGATGGGATCTACCCCAGAATACTGAAGGAGGCTGGAGAGGAAATTGCTGTGGCCTTGACAGAAATCTTTGGATCCTCACTGTCTTCAGGTAATGTCCCGGAGGACTGGAGAATAGCCAATGTTGTTCCTCTGTTTAAGAAGGGTAGCAAGGATAATCCAGGTAACTAAAGGCCGGTGAGCCTTACTTCAGTGGTCGGGAAATTACTGGAGAGAATTCTTCAAGACAGGATCTCCTCCCATTTGGAAGCAAATGGACGTATTGGTGAGAGGCAGCATGGTTTTGTGAAGGGGAGGTCGTGTCTCACTAACTTGATAGAGTTTTTCGAGGAGGTCACAAAGATGATTGATGCACGTAGGGCAGTGGATGTTGTCTATATGGACTTCAGTAAGGCCTTTGACAAGGTCCCTCATGGTAGACTAGTACAAAAGGTGAAGTCACACGGGATCAGGGGTGAGCTGGCAAGGTGGATACAGAACTGGTTAGGTCATAGAAGGCAGAGAGTAGCAATGGAAGGATGCTTTTCCATTTGGAGTGCTGTGACCAGTGGTGTTCCACAGGGATCCGTGCTGGAACCTTTGCTCTTTGTAGTATATATAAATGATTTGGAGGAAAATGTAACTGGTCTGATTAGTAAGTTTGCAGACGACACAAAGGGTGGTGGAATTGCGGATAGCGATGAGGACTGGCAGAGGATACAGCAGGATTTAGATTGTTTGGAGACTTGGGCGGAGAGATGGCAGATGGAGTTTAATCCGGACAAATGTGAGGTAATGCATTTTGGAAGGTCTAATGCAGGTAGGGAATATACAGTGAATGGTAGAACCCTCAAGAGTATTGAAAGTCAGAGAGATCTAGGAGTACAGGTCCACAGGTCACTGAAAGGGGCAACACAGGTGGAGAAGGTAGTCAAGAAGGCAAACGGCATGCTTGCCTTCATTGGCTGGGCATTGAGTATAAGAATTGGCAAGTCATGTTGCAGCTGTATAGAACCTTAGTTAGGCCACACTTGGAGTATAGTGTTCAATTCTGGTCGCCATACTACCAGAAGGATGTGGAGGCTTCAGAGAGGGTGCAGAAGAGATTTACCAGAATGTTGTCTGGTATGGAGGGCATTAGCTATGAGAAGCGGTTGAATAAACTCGGTTTGTTCTCACTGGAACGAAGGAGGTTGAGGGGCGACTTGATAGAGGTCTACAAAATTATGAGGGGCATAGACAGAGTGGATAGTCAGAGGCTTTTCCCCGGGTTAGAGGGGTCAATTACTAGGGGGCATAGGTTTAAGGTGAGAGGGGCAAGGTTTAGAGTAGATGTACGAGGCAAGACTTTTACACAGAGGGTAGTGGGTGCCTGGAACTCGCTACCGGAGGAGGTGGTGGAAGCAGGGATGGTAGTGACATTTAAGGGGCATCTTGACAAATACATGAATAGGATGGGAATAGAGGGATACGGACCCAGGAAGTGTAGAAGATTGTAGTTTAGTCGGGCAGCATGGTCGGCATGGGCTTGGAGGGCCGAAGGGCCTGTTCCTGTGCTGTACATTTCTTTGTTCTTTTTGTTAGTGAGGCCACACCTGGAGTATAGTGTTCAGTTTTGGTCTCCTTACTTGAGAAAGGACGTACTGGCACTGGAGGGTGTGCAGAGTAGTTTCACTAGGTTTATCCCAGAGCTGAAGGGGTTGGATTACGAGGAAAGGTTGAGTAGACTGGGACTGTACTCGTTGGAATTTAGAAGGATGAGGGAGGATCTTATAGAAACATATAAAATTATGAAGGGAATAGACAGGATAGATGCGGGCAGGTTGTTTCCACTGGCGGGTGAAAGCAGAACTAGGGGGCATAGCTTCAAAATAAAGCGAAATAGATTTAGGACTGAGTTTAGGAGGAACTTCGTCACCCAAAGGGTTGTGAATCTGTGGAATTCCTTGCCCAGTGAAGCAGTAGAGGCTCCTTCATTAAATGTTTTTAAGATAAAGATAGATAGTTTTTTGAAGAATAAAGGGATTAAGGGTTATGGTGTTCGGGCTGGAAAGTGGAGCTGAGTCCACAAAAGATCAGCCATGATCTCATTGAATGGCGGAGCAGGCTCGAGGGGCCAGATGGCCTACTCCTGTTCCTAGTTCTTATGTTGTTTATATAGGCTTACCAAGCACATTTTTTGAAGAAAGTTGAGTGGATAACATGCTGCCATTTAATGGCATTCCATCACCAAATCTCTCACTCCAGAAACCTGGATGTCACCATTGACTAGAAACTCAATTAGTCTGTTATACAAATGTTGTGGGTCTTGGAACAGGTCAGAGACCAGATGGATATTCTGTAGCAAGTGGCTCAGCTGATGACTCCCCAAAACCTTTCTACCACCAGAAGACTGGTCAGGAATGTGTTGGCATCCTTTCCAGTTGCTTGGATGGGTGCAGCTGCACCAACACTTGAGAAACTCGAAACCGTTCAGGCCAGAGCAGACATCCTTATTGGCAGCCAATTCATTACCTTAAACATCCACTCCCTCCATCGTCAGCCCACAGTTCATAGAATACCCGCACTCTACAAAATGCACTGCAACAAGTTGCTGAGGCTTTTGTAGCAACACCTCGCAAACTTTCAACCTCTGCCACTGAGGAACAGGAGAATGGGACCATCGACACCTGAAAATTCCTCTTCCAAGTCTTACTATACTGACTTGCACATGTATTGTTGTCCCTCCCATCGTTGCATTGTGAGTACCATACAGGGATACAATAATCTGGCTCATCACCACCTCTTTCGACAGAGAGGGATAAGTAATAAATGCTGGCCTTATTATTGACACCCATGACTCCATTTTCAAAAGGGAAGATGATTCGTAAATGTGACAAATACTCCAGCTTGCGAGCAGCACATTCTGCACTTCATATGGCATAATGAGTTATCCAGATGAGTGACACCACAGGAAATCTACTACTGTGTATTTAATGAATTCTATAATGTATTAAGATGTCAATTTATATTTTTATGATCCTGACAACACATTATTGAATATCTTGTCAGTGTCGTTGTTTGCCCCTTTGCTGTTATGGTCACTTGGCTACTCTGCACCAATGACATCAAGGTTTTCATTTTGTAGTTAACAGTGAAGCAATGGTGTGTGTCGCTTTTGTGCGATAATTAAAGATCAGTTTCAGCATGTTGACCTCTACAAGGGGTCTGATGTGAATAACACTGTCTCTTGATACGACAAAGAAGCTTTACTGAGACGGGAATAGGGCATATAAACATTGGAAAATTTTAATTCAATGTAAAATGTGCAGAAGTCAAGAGGGATTAAGAGAGGTGAGACAAATTTTTTTTAAAAATCTCAAAGTAGTTAACATTTGAAGGGATGAGACTCCACACTTATTTTTTAAAAAAAAAAACAACTTTGGGGTGGTGCATTTGTTTAGTTACTTTAAAAAAAAATGTTTACAACACTCATTCACTTGCACATGAAGTCACAAAGCTCTTTTCCCTTGTGTTTTAATGGAGAATCTCTTGCTGAGTTATGGAATAATGTAGCTTGCAGAGATGGGCAAAGCAAATTGGGCAGCATGAAAACTGAAATTAGTTAAACTAGGCATGTGCAAATGCTGGAAGTTGTTGCCTGACTTACTCTGTAATAATTGTGAGCACTGTTAGCCTTGCTATTATTCTTACTGCAAATAGCCAGGCCAAGTATTGTGGACAATTTCATTGTTTACCAAAGATATCTTCAGGTTCATATCTGAAGTGGTCAAATTTTTGATGTGGGACAGTGATATTGTTGCAAACTGACAAAGATTTGCCAAATCATTTGTATTGGCCAGTGAGATTGATTCATTGACCATGGTCACCATTTTGCTTTTGGAAGTAAGTTCGCTTGGCTCAATTTTTATTGTTACCTGTAACAACACATTGTTATAATATGTATGCTAGCAATTGGTGACATTTACTACAGTTACTGCAATGCAAAGACGACTTGGTTGTTGGAGTCAACCTCTAGGAAAACAAAATGTTAAAATAATTTAGTTCTGGAAGTTCCGGTGGCGTTTGCGAGCGGGTCGGCCGCATCGAGAAGAGATCCGCCGGTGGCCACTATTTGCGGTGCTTTTGGGTGTTTCCCCGATTCTTCAGCCCCCCCCCCCCCCTGATTATTGGCGGCCTTTGGGGCTGTCCCGGGTAGCAAGCGGGGCCGGTTTCAAAATCGGTGAGGAACCCCGCACGGGTGTTGGGCGGCTGGTGCTGAGGCGCCGGGCTGAACGCGCGCGGAGGTCAGAGCAGGGGGGGGCGGAGCTAAACGGAGGCCGAGGTGGCAGGCCCGAAGACTGGGCGCGATGTAGGTGAGATGTCCCACATCGGATGGCTCCTGGTGTGAAGATTAAAGTCCGGTCTCAGGGAAATTCTGGAGGAATACAAAAAAGAAGAGAAAGAAGTTTTAAAGAAATTTGGTGAAAGGTTTCCCCCCCCCTTTTTTTGTTGAAGGAAGGGAATTTTTGTTGTTGTTTTTTTTCTCTTTAAAACAAAACAAAAAGATTGCAGAAGGAACGAAGAGTGGGGAAAAAAAGGCAAAATAATAAGCCGTTAAAGGATGCGAAGAGCAGCGGCGAAGAAGGGAGCAAACGCAAGCTCACCATTGAATGAGAGGACTAGCAAAAGTGCTGACAAGGTGGCGGATGTCGGACCGCATGGTGGGGCAGCACTACTTACGGCGGAGAAGATGACCGAGGTGATGGTGGTGGAGCTGGAAAAGCAGTTTGCGAGGCACATGGAGGCTCTGAGGAAGGGGACGGCGGTCGCATTGAAGTCATTGGTGGAGGAGACAATCGCCCCGGTGAGGGTAGCTGTGGCAGAGACATCGGCCGAGGTGAGTGAGCAGGGCGAGAAGATGAAGGAAGTGGAGGAGGCCGTGTCGCAGCACAGCGACCAGTTCACCCCGATGGGGGACGAGCTGCGGAGGGTGGTGGAGGTCAACAGAAGACTCCGAGCAAAGCTCGAGGACTTGGAGAACCGCTCGAGGCAGCACAATCTGAGAATTGTGGGCTTGCCCGAAGGGACAGTGGGTCCAAGGCCAACAGAGTACTTCGCTAAGAAGTTGGCGGAGCTGATGGAGGGTGAGAACCCCTCCCGGTACGAACTGGACCAAGCTCATCGGTCATTAAGGCTGAAGCCCAAAGTGCATGAGCCACCAAGAGCATTAATTATCTGCTTCCAAAACTACTGCATTAAGGAGAAGGTGTAGCTGGGCGAAGCAGAAGCGCGAGGTGCAGTGGGATGGTGCTGGAGTTCGGATCTACCAGGACCTGACGGTGGAGTTGGGAAAAAGACAAGTGGCGTTCGGGCGAGTGATGGCGGCACTGTACAAAAAGGGGGTGCGATTTGGTATGGTGTACCCGGCGAAGCTTGAGGGTGACGTATGATGCCAAAGACTTTTACTTTGAGACAGTGGAGGCGGCTGAGGTGTTCGTGAGGGCAGAAGGCTTGGGACAGACGTGAGGAACGGAGCTTGAAGCGAGACTGTGGACGGTGATTGGGGGCTGGAAAATGTATAAATGCTATAACTTACTTTCTTGTAATTTTGTCTTGTAATTTACTTCTCTTCACATTGTTACGGAGTTCAAGTTATTGGTTGGGTTGATTGGCATTCTGTGTTGCGACGGTTATATCTTATTTTAGTAAATTGTACGGGTTGGCTTGTTGTTTTTGTTTTTTCTTTCTCTGGGACTGGGTGGGAGGGGATGGTATATCTTGGCGGGGGGAGCCACCCGCGCTAGCTAACTAAAGTCGGCTAGTGAACGGAGGAGGTGACGGGAGGGCTGCGGACATTGGAGCCTGGTTAGCAGGTTTCCATGGGCCTACGAGGCGAGCGAGGGGGGGATTGGGGGGGGGATTGATGCTGGGAGATGTTTTTTCGTGAGGAAATGTAAGGGGGGGGGAGGGGTTCGACGTTAATAATGGATAGGGGCGGGTCAGGCTCATGGAGCAGGGCCCGGTGGTATGATGGTGGTGGATAAGAAGAGTGGAGGGGATGAGAGACCCCCAGTTAGGATAGTCACGTGGAACGTGAGTGGGTTAGGAGGTCCGGTCAAGAGGTCAAGGGTGCTTGCTCATCTTAAAAGTTTGAAAGCCGATGTAGCAATGCTGCAGGAGACTCACTTGAGGGTGAAGGACCAGGTGAGACTTAAAAAGGGCTGCGTTAGTCAGGTGTTTCACTCTGGATTTGACAGAAGGGCTCGAGGGGTAGCGGTAATGGTCAGCAAAAGAGTACGCTTCCAGATGGAGAAGGGGGTCGATATTTGATTGTGACAGGAGCGCTGGTGGGGAGGTTATTGGCGCTGTTAAGTGTAATTGGGACAATGTGTGATTCGCAAAGAGGTGTTTGGGGCCATCCCCGACTTGGACACACACAAACTGATAGTGGGGGGGGGGGGGGGCGGACTGGAACTTGGTGCAGGAGCCAAAGGTGGACAGGTCACGGCCGCGCTCGCTGGCCCCATCGGGGGGGGGGGGGGGGGGGCGAAAGCGTTGGTTGGGCTAATGGTGGAAATGGGAGGTTTCTGCACCCGAGGGAACGGGAGTACTCGTTTTTCTCAGCAGTCCATAAGGTATACTCGCGGATCGACTTTTTTGTGGTGGGGAAGGCTTTGCTGGCTGGGGTTAAGGAGTCGGAATACTCGGCAATTGCAGTGCCAGATCATGCTCCGCATTGGGTGGATATGGTGCTGGAGTAGGGGGTAGCTCAGAGGCCAGGGTGGAAATTAGGGTGGCCTTTTTGGGGGACCAAGTGTTCTGTGACAAAATTGAAACGGTAATTAAGGAATATGTAGGTTTCAACTGTACGGGTGAGGTGACAAAGGCAGTTGTCTGGGGGGCTCTAAAGGCAGTGGTGAGGGGTGAGATGATATTGTTTAAGGCCAGTGAGGTGATTTCGTTTTAAGGCCAGGGTGGACAAAGAGGAGAGTTTGGAGCGGCAGAGGGTAATAGGTGAGATGTTGGAGGTAGATGGGAGTTATGCAGAAGATGGGGACCCAACGAAGCTGGAAAAGAGGAAGGAACTACAGGCGAGCTTTGACCGACTATCTACCAGGAAGGCAGTGCGCCAACTGAGGCGAGCAAGGGGTGCAGTTTACGAACATGGAGATAAGGCAGTTTGTTAGCAGGTCAGCTCTGGAGGGAAGCAGCGGCAAGGGAAATTGTTCAGAGGAGGGATAGGGCAGGGAAGTTGGTGGTGGCTCCGGATCTGATTAACAAGGATTTTGAGAAATTTTATGAGAGGTTGTACAGGTCAGAGTCACCTGGGGGAGACCGTGAGATGCAGGAATTTCTAGATGGGTTGGAGTACCCGAGGTTTGGGGAGGGGGACAGGGCTACATTAGAAGGAGCGATAGCGGAGCAGGAGATAAAGGGATAAAGAATGCGATTGGGAGGATGCAGTCGGGGAAGGTGGCGGGGCCGTATGGTTTTCCGGCGGAATATTATAGAAAATTCAAGAATAAGCTGGCACCCCTGATAGTGAGGATGTTTGAAGAGGCGATAGGGAAGGGGGTGTTGCCACAAACATTGGGGCAGGCATCGATTTCCTTGTTGCTAAAAAAAGATGAGGATCTGACGGAGTGAGGGTCGTATAGGCCCATATCACTTCTGAATGTGGACGCAAAAGTATTGGCGCAGGTACTGGCGGGTAGGCTGGAAGAGTGCCTCCCGAAGGTGATAGGTGAAGATCAGATGGGATTCGTGAGAGGGAGGCAGCTGTTTTCAAACGTTAGAACGGTATTGAACGTCGTTATGGCACCGGCAGAGGGGAAGGAAACAGGTGGTTGTGGCACTGGACGCTGAGAAGCCGTTTGACCAGGTAGAATGGGGGTACTTGATGGCAGTTCTGGAACGGTTTGGGATTGGACCAAGATTTGTGAACTGGATAAAGCTACTATATAAGGAGCCGAGGGCGAGTGTCTGCACAAACAACATCAGCTCGAGATACCTTTCTCTCCACCGTGGGACTCGGCAGGGATGTCCTATGTCCCTCCTGCTGTTTGCACTCGCGATTGAGCCGTTGGCCATCGCATTAAGAAGTTCAGGCGTATGTAAAGGAATAGTGCGGGGGGGGTTGCGGATAGAGCATAGGGTGTCCTTATATGCCGATGATTTGCTGTTAGATGTGTCGGAACCGAGTGTGATGATAGAGGGAATATTGGAGCTGCTTCAAGTGTTTGGGTCTTTCTCTGGGTACAAACTAAATCTAGACCAGAGTGAGTATTTTGTGGTGTCTCGGCAGGGGTGGGGGGGGGGGCTGCCATTCTGTAGGGCAGGGACTCACTTTAGGTACCTGGGGGTGCAGGTTGCCTGGGAGTGGGGGGGGAGCTCCGCAGGTACACATTTCTAGTTTGGTGGGGAGAGTGAAAGCTGATCTGGCAAGGTGGGATGGTCTCCCTCTGTCACTGGCGGGTCGGGTACAGGTGGTTAAAATGAACGTGTTGCCTCAATTTCTGTTTATTTTTCAATGCCTGCCGATTTTCCTGCCAAAGGCTTTTTTCAGAGAGATTGCGGGAAAGATTACGTCGTTCATATGGGGAGAGGAGGTGGCCAGAGTTAGAAAGGTGCTGCTACAGAGGGGAAGGCAGGCAGGGGGTTTGGGTCTTCAGAACCTGATGTATTTCTACTGGGCGTGGAGAAGGTGTGGAGCTGGGTCAGAGGGGTGATTCCCAGTGGGTCAGAATGGAGGAGAGTTTGTGCAGGGGGTTGGGATTGAAAGCACTAGCAACAGCGCCGCTCCCGATAGCCCCGGGGAAGTACTCTGGGAGTCTGGTAATAATAGCTTCATTGAGAATTTGGAGGCTGTTTCGCCAACACTTCGGGTTGGGGGCAGGGTCAAGGGAAATGCCGATTCGGGGGAACCACAGATTTGAGCCAGGGAGGTGGGATGGAAATTTTCGGAAATAGGTGGAGAAGGGGATTAAGACACAAAGATTTGTTTCCAGGGGTCGGTTTGCAGGGCTGAAGGAGCTGGAAGCGAAGTATGGGCTGGAGCAGGGGGAAATGTTTAGATACATGCAGGTTTGAGATTTTGCCAGAGAGGAGATACAGAGCTTTCCGGTGGAGCCGGCCTCCACATTACTGGAGGAGGTGCTGGCGACGGGGGGACTGGAGAAGCGGGTAGTGTCAGCGGTTTACGGAGCTATTTTGCAAGAGGAGAAGGCACCACTAGGAGGGATCAAAGCAAAGTGGGAGAGGATGTGGAGGAGGGGTTCTGGTGTGAGGCACATCCTCACGAGGGCGAGGATGGGCCGATTCTTTAAAGGAGTAGAAGATGTGTGTGAATGTTGCGCGGGGCGGGGGTAATCACGTTCATATGTTTTTGTCCTGTCCAAAGCTAGAGGATTACTGGAAGGAGGTTTTTAAGGGTAATTTCTAAAGTGGTGCACGTGAAACTGGACCAGGGCCCCCGGGTGGCCATATTCGGGGTGTCGGACCAGCCAGGGTTGGAAATGGGTGCGGAGGCAGATGCCTCGTTGATTGCCCGAAGGCGGATCCTGACTGGATGGAGAGCAACACCTCCACCCTGTGCCCTGGCGTGGCGGGGGACTTGTTGGAATTCTTGACTCTTGAGAAGGTTAAGTTTGAACTGAGGGAAAGGATGGAGGGGTTCTACAATTCATGGGCATTATTCATCATGCACTTTCAAGAACTGGATAACATCGAACATTAGTTTCATAGATTTCATAGAATTTTACAGTGCAGAAGGAGGCCGTTTGGCCCATAGAGTCTGCACCGGCCCTTGGAAAGTGCGAAAGTGGGCTGGGGCCTCTGGAATGAAGCACTGAGCAGGGCCAACTCCACCTCCTCCTGCGCAAGGCCCAGCCTCATGCAATTTAACGTGGTGCACAGAGTGCACCTAACCAGAACAGGTTCTTCCTGGAGGTGGAAGATAAATGTGAATGGTGCCAGGGAGGCCCGGCCATCCACACCCACATGTTCTGGGCATGCCCCAGACTTAGATAGATAGAATTTACAGTGCAGAAGGAGGCCATTCGGCCCATCGAGTCTGCACCGGCTCATGGAAAGAGCACCCTACCCAAGGTCAACACCGCCACCCTATCCCCATAACCCAGTAACCCCACCCAACACTAAGGGCAATTTTGGACACTTAAGGGCAATTTACCATGTCCAATCCACCTAACCTGCACATCTTTGGGCTGTGGGAGGAAACCGGAGCACCCGGAGGAAACCCACGCACACACGGGGAGAATGTGCAGACTCCGCACAGACAGTGACCCAAGCCGGGGATTGAACCTGGGACCCTGGAGCTGTGAAGCAATTGTGCTAACCACTATGCTATCATGCTGCCCAGTTGGGGTGGGTTGGAGGAGGGGGGCGGTGTGTGTTGATGGTGTCTATGGGTGATTTCTGATTCCTTTTTGTCATTTGCTTATGTGAACATGCGGGCTAATGTTTGGGGTTCGGTGGGAGGATGGGGTCGTTGTTATTGATATGGGGATTGACATATTTGTTACTGATTATTGTTTGTTGTTGGTGGGTGTAAATTTGGGAGAAAATGTGAAAAAGGAGGAGAATAAAAAATATTTTAAAAAATATAATAATAATTTAGTTCAATGTATTATATTGTACATAAACTAATTCCATGGATTACATTGTATAGTTTTGAATCTGTTGTGTGGAGATAAAATGCAAAATCTTTTCATTTGTGAAAGCTAATAATCATCTTTATTGTCACATGTAGGCATACAATAACACTGCAATGAAGTTACCGTGAAAAGCCCCCAGTCGCCATATTACGGCCTGGAACCTACAAGTCACGAATAGTCCATAATTACTCTGACCTCGCTAGCTATAATCATTTAGATTTCTCCTTTTAAGAGCAGTGACTTTCGAGTGGCAGGCCATGTTCAAAGCTCAAGATTGAAGCTGGCCCCTCCATTGCTCCCCACACCACACCCACCAGATGTGTCCAATTAAATGCCACAGGGTTTACATGTAATCTTTTATTTGAAGGTTGTTGTAGAGCTTGGGGTTCTCGACCATTTTTATGTTTCTGACAAATAATTTCTGATAAATAAATGTAAAGGAGCTGCAGAAGCAAAATTCATTAAAAAAAATTAGTTATGCAATTCAACATATTAAGTAGGACAAAAATGATCAATATGAAATCTTTTGCTGGTGCTAAGTACATTGAGGCTCAGCTGAAAGAAATGGGCGCCAGATCGAGGCTTGGATGGGGAATGCAATTATGTGTTGCAGCTGCGAGCTCTCGTGTGCCTGTGTAAGTGGCGAAGTTCAGTTGCTGGCCAGTGGCTGAATCCAACTTAGTACTCCCAATGCTTCAAATTTAAAATTCTCATTGTTGTATTGATGGCCTTGTCCTTCCTATCTTTGTAACGATCACCAGCTTTAATAACCCACCACATGAGCTGCTTTCCTTCCAACTCTGGCCTCTTGTACACCCTGCTCCGAGCAGATAGCTGAGTGGGGAGGTGGGCACTGATGGGTTTGGGGGTACGAATTGATTTTGACATGAGATGCAAATTTTAAACCTGCTGCTGATGTAATCTCTGAAGATGGGTAGGACTTGGTTTGGAATATGCTGCAACTGTGTTCAATGTTTAAACAAAGATGATTATGCAAAATCACACTCACCAATGGTATATTGTTAGGAAGTCAAAGTAATGCATCAGGGACAAAGCAAACAATTGGTTTCACATTAAATAAAAAACCCTACCCCACTCCCCAGCTTTAATTCTTATTTTATTTTGGTGATTGTTTACCCACTAAGAAATGCTGAAACTGTGTCTGAACTGGCAAAGTTGGAAACTTTTCTTCTGCCTTGCATGTGTTGTCTAGGCCTCATTACTGGTTCTTGGTCAAGTTTTTCCAATGACTGCTTAACATAACAGCTGCAGCTTTTGCAATGTTAGTGTTGATTTTAGCATCATGTGACAGATTTCTGGTGATTGTGGAGCCTAAAAGCATGAACTTGTCAACACCCTCCACCATCACAATTTCATTCTACCAATCAGAATTGACAATGTCCTGGACAATAACATTTGTCTTCCTGATGATTCTGTCTTAGTGTATTCATTACTTGAGCATCCAGAATGTGAG
Organism: Scyliorhinus torazame; assembly: GCF_047496885.1. Classification (NCBI taxonomy): domain Eukaryota; kingdom Metazoa; phylum Chordata; class Chondrichthyes; order Carcharhiniformes; family Scyliorhinidae; genus Scyliorhinus; species Scyliorhinus torazame. Next base: position 221,653,859 of record NC_092716.1, read on the forward strand.
GGCCTTTGACCAGAAGCAGTACAGCAAAGTAAATTTCTAATTTCTTTAAAATGCCTGTGGATACTGCAGTTTTTAAGAATATTTGTTTGGAAAGGACTTTTCAGAGTTCGCATCAATTGCGAAAGGATCATTTGCAATTTTCCTAGATAATAAATACGTGTCCATGTGACCTGGAAGCAGTACCAATAGGAAGGAAGTTAAGCTGTGTGGCTTGCAGACAGAAAAGAGAGCTACAAACATGACAACTGGAGGGTGAAGGCCCAGATGCAGACATGAGAAAGCGGACAGAGACAAAGAAGAATATGCTGAACTCTTGTGTGGAAAAGAAGCAAATTACTCTCTTGAAGAGGTCAGGTTTTCTGTTTGCCGCAAATGGAGACATGAGCTCTTTGGGGGTACTGTGCAAGCTGGCTCAAATGTCCAAAATAGGAACCGCTTTGTGAATAGCTTGGAGACACTGACAGCTGGGTGTTTTCCCGGATCTGCCTGAACCAGGTCAGTTGAAAAGGAGCTCTGGAAGCTACACCATCAGGACTGTCATGACTCCAGGAGGTAGCTGTTATGTGTGCCTTACTGATGATGATTGTGCCCATGAAACGGAGGTGAAAACTATTTATCAGATAGGATTCCTGATCTATCCTGCATGAATAAAGGACAGCACACCATGATGGAACTGTGTAACCACGTAGTGCAATACATGCGAAAGGGGATTATTTGTGGTTGTGTAAGATGTGTTTTTGTTGACTACTTTGTGAAATTTACCTTTTTTTTTAATTTGAAGCATCATTTGCTTGTTGGTTCTGAATCAATCTTGTTAAACTAAAACTACAAAAGTGGAGGCTTGGTAATTGTTTCATTTGGGGTCATTCAATAAGTTTTGTTTTTGTTTATGGTTGTCCCATGTTGATCCTAACTATAGCCCCCTGGAATAGAGAATTCCAAAGATTCACAGCCCTAGAATGTAGAAATCTCTTGTCTTGACTCTGGATGGTAACCCCTTTCTACTTCTGCACCATGCTTTTCTTTGTTTGCTTTAATGGAAGGAAAGATGCAAGTAGGCATATGCAGATTTGGAATTTTGATCTCCGTAATGTGTTGAATTTAAGAAATTGTCACATTCAGTGAGTATAAAATGCTTAAAGACAGTAGTCTGCTAGAGCTGTGATTAAAAGTGAGCCATGATGTGGAGATGCTGGCATTGGACTGGAGTGAGCACAGTAAGAAGTCTTACAACACCAGGTTAAAGTCCAACAGATTTGTTTAAAATCACTAGCTTTCGGAGCACTTCTCCTTCCTCAGATGAAGTAATCTAAAAATGAGGTTATCTAATTTTGCAGGGCTAGTGTTTACTAATAGATATTAAAAGCCATTTCATCTGTTTGTGAATAGAGCTCATGTAATGTAAAAGTGTAGACCTGGTCAAGGCACACCTTGTAACAAGGGGACAAAGGAATGCTATGTGCTTTGAGTGTAGCTAATGGGAGGGGCTAGTTCTGTCTGGACAAAGTTACTTCCAGGACTCTAAGATGAGCAGCAGGTTTACAGCTTGGTCCATGTAAAAAAAAAAAGAGGTTCTCTCCAAGGACTTTGCACCAAGATAAGCACATAAAACCCGTTCGTCAACTTGATGCATAAGTGGTATTTTGAAATATATGGGTTGCTTAATTGGAATGTAGAGGCAGGATTCAGGAAGCAAGTTAAAATGTTGTAACTGTTGACTATAAAAGCTATTTCTTTCCCATGTTCTTAATTCTGTGTTCAAATTAAAGTTTTGTTTTTTGACACAGTGTTATTACTCCTGTGGTGCAGTAACATTTTCTCACTTTTACCAAATGCAAATAGTTAGGTTCTAGTCTGGGATTTTAACCAAAATTGGGGTTCCGGTCCAGATCCATAACAGTAAATTTAAGAACAAATTCAGATGATTAAATCTTCCCTCCATTGGAGAAAATTGATTTGAGTTGATACAAATACTTGATTGGCATGGAAAGAAATATAAGAACTATTTGTAGTACTTGTTTACACAATGCAGGAAGAGTCCAACATTTGGTTCAGGAGTACATGTAAAACTAATGATGGATTGATGCTGAGCTCAATGATGGATTGATGCTGAGCTCAATTGAAGACCTGAAGGCTCATTTATAATACCCCGACTGCCAAAGCAAATCTTTTTTGCCCCGCTCAAGGAACACTTCTGAACAAGTGGAGTAAAAATGAAGTGCTTCAAAGACATTCCTGAAGGTACCTCCAGAAATGCAACATCAACGTCAATGCCTGGGAGACCCTTGCTCAGAAAAGACCTAGTTGGAGGAACCTCTTGATTAAAGGGACACAATTCCTCAAGGGCACCAACAGAGCCTGAGAAAAATAGAGTGACTCCCAAGGACCAATCCCTCCTCCCAGAAACACCTGTCAATTGTGCGGTCAAAAATGCGGCTCTGGGATAGGGCTCCTCAGCCATGCAAGAGTCCATGACCAATAATATGGAGCTTCTTGTGTGAACAGTCGTAGTCATTGGTGAGTGATCGCCGAAGAAGAAGCTACAAATTATGCTGGCAATCCAACCACATGCAAGCCTCACTTAAACCTTATGTGCTGGAAGCTACATACCTTGCTGCGCTGGGCCCTGTACTTTGCAGGCAGAACATGTACACATTTGCATCTGTTTCAACTAAACAATTCTGGTTCATTCCCTGGGCAATTCTTAATCCAAACAGTCAACCTGCCTGGTTTGAATTTTAACAAAGCTTGGCAGTTAATTTGTGCATTCTCCATGACAGCAGCACCTCAACCAATCAAGAGTGCACTTGCGCTAACCAATCAACACTCTCTCTTGACTCATGAAGGATAAATTGTTCTTCACCTTTACATTTGATATTCTTGAGCCTTTTTGTACTGTACAATAAATGAAAACTAACGGCAATGTATATAATTTTGAAAGTGCCAATAAAAGGTTAAAGTAAAAAAGATTTCCTATTCTTGTGCATTGTTCTTATGAGCACAAGATGAAAAGCTTTCGCGGGATATATTTTTTCAGCAATACAAATAAGTATCAAAGAAGTTGGAACATGTTTAATGTTTTTTCAAGACCTCTGAATACCCCAGTCATAGTTTAAAGTTCCCACAAACTGCAATGATAAGGTGCTGGTTGAAGGGTAAATATTGTCCAGAAGGTGCTAACTGAAGGATAGTATTGATCAGGAAACCCTGTCTTTCATTTGCAATATTAATTGAAGTGTATTGGCTGTGGTTGAATCAATTATTGTGCATTATCTATCTCTTATACTGAAAATTACTTGACCATATTTAAAATATTATGCATGATTCTGGTCACCCCACTTGCAAAAGTACTTGAAAATGTTCAGTGTATTTAAGATGATTCTCACACTTTAGTTTCTTAGTTGCAAGAATAGCATTGACTTGAAATTCCGTGCCCCGCCGATAAATGTGGGTGCCAACTGCATAGCTCTAGAAGGCACAATTTTGTATAACTGGTCTTAAATTTCTCTTTTTCTTTATAGGAGCAAACACTTGTTAAAAGCTGATTCTGTCTTTAAAAAAAGATTTAGAGTACTCAATTCATTTTTTCCAATTAAGGGACAATTTAGCGTGGTCAATCCACCTACCCTGCACATCTTTTGGGTTGTGGGGGCGAAACCCACGCAAACACGGGGAGAATGTGCTAACTCTACAAGGACAGTGACGCAGAACTGGGATCGAACCTGGGACCTCGGCGACGTGAGACAGCAGTGCTAATCACTGCGCCGCCGTGCTGCCCCAGATTCTGTCTCTTTTCTCAAGATTCATTATCTGGGAATAGGATTGAATGTTTTTTAATTTTTCCAATTAAGGGGCAATTTAACGTGGCCAGTCCACCTACCGTGCACATCTTTGGGTTGTGGGGATGGGACCCATGTAGACAGTGTGCAAACTCCACATGGGCAGTGACCCGGGGCCGTGATCGAACCCGGGTCCTTGTTGCTGTGAGGCAGCAGTGCTAACCACTGTGCCACCGTGCAACCCCAGGATTGAATGTTATAAGTTTAAGTGTTTAAGTGTATGTGGAGGTGAGCACATTCTTGTCAGGAACATTTGTAATCATGTTTCCTTGGAGTGGGTATTTGTTGGTATTAGATGGTATTTGTTGAAGATAATGAGCAAAATAATCTTTATTAGTGTCTCAAGTAGACTTACGTTAACATAGCAGTGAAGTTACTGTGAAAATCCCCCAGTTGCCACAATATGGCACCTGTTCGGGTACACCTGAGGGAGAATTCAGAATGTCCAAATCATCTAACAGCATGTTTTTCGGGACTTGTGGGAGGAAACCGGAGCACCAGGAGGAAGCCCATGAAGACATGTGGAGAACGTGCAGACTCTGGACAGTGACCCAATCCGGGAATCGAACCCGGGTCCCTGGCGCTGTGTAGCAACAGTGCTAACCACTGTGCTACCTTGTCATCCAATGTGCATGTGTAGACATCCAGTTGGCGGGAGAGCAGGTAAAATCTATGATTTGGGGTAGATTTGTGCATTGACCTAATGGGTTCTTGGTCAGCTTCAACAGTGTAATTTGTGGAGAACTACAGAATTACTGACCTGTCTGCCAGATCCTATATTGATCATGTATTGAAGACAAGCTTCCCCAATATAACTTTGTGCTTTATAAAACAAAAGTTCCATATTTAATTGAGGTGTACAGAAGATCAGCTGAATGAAAAGTGGCTTTGTTTTCATTTCCATTGTTTAGCACTCTTGCATTGAATATGCTGAGATACTACATATCTGTAGGTCAGGGGTTTTTAACCCATGCTACTTAAAATCTCTGTTAAGCAAGACAATCATTGTAAGCTTAACTGAAGTAGCATCTAATAAAGAAAGTGACAATTTTTTAAATAAAAGGTCTTGTGTGGGTAGTTATGTGGGTGGATAGTAAGAATGTATTTTAATACAACAAATTTCATGGTTTTCACATATGCGATGAAGACAATAAACCTACATACAATGAAGTCCAAATCTTTCAGTAAAGCAATTCCCCCCAGCCCCCCCCCCCCACCCCAAATTATATGGAATTCAAAAGTTCAAAAATCTAACTTTAGTGATTTGCTTGTTGAAACTCGCCAACTTCTGCCATGGGGAAGGACAAGCCAGCAGATGGATGACAACACAGCCACCTGTGAATTCTCCTCCAAGCCCCACACCATCCAGTCTTGAAACTTTTTTGCTGTTCTTTCACTGCTGGGTCAATACCTGGACTTCCACCCCCACAGGCACTCCAGTGATTCAAGAATGCAAACTGCTCATCACCACCTCGAGAGCAGTTGGGGATGGGCAACAAATCCTGGCCTTGCCAGCAATGCTCTCATCCCATGAGAATTTAAGAAGTATTCCATGTAATCTGTTGGTCAAGTAACTTGATTGTTTCAAAGAGTGCAGTCAGCCTATTGTTTTTGTTGAACAATTTACCCAAATTAAAATCTTTATCTTTGTATCATGTTTTTCAGTTTTCCTATTTCTGTATGTATTGTTTTGCTACAGCACTGAAACAGCCTTTATCCACGTGGCAAATAACATCCTGTGTAACTGACCACAGGCTATTCCTCAACCTGTCTTTAACATGTTTGACCACACCAATCTCTTACAGCACCTCTCTTACATTGCCTGGGACTGCTTTCATCTAATTCTATTTTTGCATGTGCACTCGAAAGCAATGGTTTCTCTTCCCACTCCTGCACCGTTTCCGTGACACATTCCTTCCTTAAATCTTCCCCCCGCACACTGCCCACACCTATCCTCTGCTCTGCAAAGAACCTATTAATCCTCACCTCTGTCATATGAGCTCTAGGTACCACTTTAAACTGGATGAGGCTTAACCTCGCACATGACTAGGACATGTTCACCCTCCCCAAGGCCTCTGCTCACATCTGAGCCCCCAATTTGGTATGTCTTGCTGAAGTTGTACAAGACATTAGTAAGGCCACACTTGGAATACTGTGTGAGTTCTGGTCACCCTACATAAAGGATATTATTAAACTAGAAAGTGTGGAGAGAAGATTTACTGAGATGCTACCGGGACTTGATGGTTTGAGTTATGAGGAGAGGCTGGATAGACTGGAACTTTCCCTGGAGCATAGGAGGCTTAGGGGTGATCTAATAGAGGTCTATAAAATAATTAGGGCTTTGATAAGGTAGATAGTCAACCTCTTTTCCCAAAGGTAGTGGAGTCTGAAACTAGAGGGCATAGGTTTACAGTGAGAGGGAGAGATACAAAAGGGTCCAGAGGGGCAATTTTATCACACAGGGTGGTGAGTGTCTGGAACGAGCTGACAGAGGCAGAAGTAGAGGCGGAAACAATTTTGTCTTTTAAAAAGCATTTAGAGAGTTAAATGGGTATAGAGGGATATAGGCCAAATGTGGGCAATTGGGACTAGCTTGGTGGTTAAAAATTGGGTGGCATGGACAAGTTTTCATGTTACAGCATGACCTCCCCTCCCAGCACCTCCAATTTACGCTGAATATCCTCCACCAGAGCTTTCTCCCACAATCAACTCCTTAGACATCAGGCGCCTTCCCCTGCCCTATTTCGTCCATCGACAGCACCTTGTCCTGCAACCCCAGGGGTGGCAGCCCAGGAAAGGATGGCACTTCTCTTACAAAGTCCCGAACCTGCGGATACCTAAAGCTATTCCCACTGGGCAACTTGTACATTTCCCCCAGGTCCTCCAACCCCTCAGATTTGTCCTCACAAATTTGTCCCCCATGAACAAGTCGCCAAAGCGCTCAATCCATGTCTGCCGCCACCCCCTAAACCTCGCATCCAGCCTCACCGTAACAAACCTGTGGTTGTTACAGATCGGCGCCCACATCGAAGCACCCTCCAGCTCCAGATGCTGCCTCCACAGCCCCCACACCTTGGGGCCGACACCACCACTGAGCTCAGAGTACCTGGCCAGCGAGAACCGGAAAGGCGTCAACAACAAAGCCCTCAAACTTGTACACCTACATGATGCCTCCTCCACCCGCTCCCACACCTCTTCCCCCATGGCCCATTTACTAACCATTGCAATATTTGCCACCCAGTAATAGTTCATCATATTCAGCAACTGCCCCAGCACCTCCAGCAAATATGCCCATTCCACCGGATCAAACGCCTTCTCTACATCCATCGCCACCACTGCCGTCACATCCTGCCCCTCTGAAGGCATCATAATTACATTGAGTAGCCTCCTCGCATTCGCCAACAACTGCCTCCCCATCATAAAACCCATCTGATCCTTGCCTATCACCCATGGGACAAAGTACTCAATTCACGATGCCAACACCTTCACCAATAGCTTGGCGTTCACGTTCAGTAGCGATATTGGGCGTTACCACCCACACTGCTCCGGATCCTTATCCTTTAGTCAGCCACCCCCGCCAGCAACACAAAAATCAATCTGGGAGTACATTCGGTGCACGTGGGAAAAGTATGAAAACTCCTTCGCCCTCGGCCTCCCAAACATCCATGGGTCAACACCCCCCATGCGCTCCATACCCTCCGCTCCATCATCACTGCCGACACCCTTGACGCCTTGCGACTCGACTGGTCCAAGCTCTGATCTATGACCGTATTAAAATTGCTCCCATAATCAGTCGATGCGATTCCAAGTCTGGAATCCTCCCAAGCATCCTCCTCATTAAGTCCATGCCATCCCAAATCAGGCCATAAATATTCACCAAAACTACCGGCTTATCCTTCAACTTTCCACTAACCATCACATATCTCCCACTCTCCCCTGGGTCTGCCACAATACTTCGCACCTCAAACGCAACCCACTTGTTAATCAACACTACCACCCCCCTCGCCTTCATATGCAGCCCCGAATGAAACACCTGCCTACCTAACCCTTTCTCAGCCTTGTCTGATTTTTCTCTAAAAATGCCAGGAGGGTTGTCTTCCTCCTGGCAACCCTCCATCTCACTCCCGCCCAACTAGCATGGTGGCCTCCAACTGACCCAGCCGTCAAGAGAAACAAATGGCACACTCTCCATCACTGCTCCCCTGCCAAAACCTACCACAAAATACCCACCTCCAAACATTTTAGAAAACACACAACTCCTCCAAGTTCAATATCATCACATTCCTCCAGTTCATTGTCCCTCATAAAATCCATCACCTCCACTGGCGTGTCAAAACACAGCTCTTGCTTCTGGAAAGTCACACACAGGTGGGCCGGGTACAATACCCCACACTTCACCACCCCCTTTTTAAAGAGGGCAGCCTTAATCCAATTAAACCTGGCCCTCCTCTATGACAGGTCCGCACCCAGGTCCTGTTACACCCACAGCTTGTTCCCTTATCGGGTACATTTCTGGTCTGCCTCACCCATCGAAGGATCGTCTTGTCCATAAAGCGGTGCAACCGCACCACCATCGCCCTCAGCTGCTCGCCCTGTGCACTCAGTCCACCTCCAGGGGCCGATCAAAGGGGAATCCTTGCCACATACATCTCTGATGACCATTGGGCAGGCGACGCAGGCCCCTTGTCTTCCGTCATCTTTTCCTGTGACACACCACAATGACTCTCCTGCTCCAACTGCCCTTCCATCCTTACTTGCAGCACTCCTTGTCCGTGGGTCTATCCACCAACTGCACCAGAGGAGTATTACCATTCTCAGGCACTCCTGTACCTTTTGCTCTCAAATACAACACCCTTCGGGCAGGAGAAAGAGCAAAACAAATCCTCCTTGAGCGGGAGCCACCAAATGCGTGACCACTCACTCCATGGCCACCACTGGAAGCCTCTGTAGTTTGCAATTATAGCCAGAGCTTCCATCTTCAGCTTAGCCCTAGGATTTACCTTCTAATTTACTGATAGGTTTTGCTTTATTTGTATGGTGTTTCCTTATAAAGACCAGTGTTAATAGCAATTTCTACTGTATGGATTCTACACAGCTGGCTGCACCCTAAAAATAAACTTGCTGAGACTTGCTGGAGGCAGAAAAGTCTGGGGAAAACACTTAATAGCTGGTTTTGGTGGGTCTTGGCAATTTTATTTTGCAGTTGTGATTGAGAAGATTAGACTTGCCTGCAGGAATGAATGTCCCACTGGCACGGACCTTTGCACAAAGTGACAGCACCTTTAATTTTATAATGCAGTACGATAGAGATGCCCGTGCAGGCCATGATTTCAGAACATTTTGAGAAAGAACAAGATGCTTGAAAGCATCTGATGACAAACCAATAACATTGAAACTTTTAGAATCCATGCTTATTTGATGTAATATGAGGCTGTATTTTTGGAACATAAAATTAACGCTCTTCGTTTCAGTTGCTCTTGTTTCTGACCTGGGATCAATTAACTTTGAGACTTCCTGCAATTCGGATGAGAGATTCCTGACTTGTGCATGTGTCTGCAGTGTCAAAACTAAGTAATCTCAGCATTATTTCAAAATCCTTTTGCAATTTTTGAACAAATTTGTTTCAATCACTTGATTTTTGATATTGAAGACTTATTTAAATTGAAAGCAGGTGGTACTGCATCTGTTCCATAATCCTCTCAATTCAGGATCATAAATTAAAATCTCTATCTTTAAGTCAATAAAGATTGGGTTGCATGTTTGTGATCTTTTTGTTAGTGCAGGAAGATTGTGGTGGTATTTCATTCTTGGAGGAAAGTACTGCGTTGTTTGAAAAGTGCTCCATTACAAGAACAATTATCAAAGTCGTTAATAGTGATTTCAATTTTCAATTTATCACTCAATAAAATAAATATGGGTGGCAGAGTGGTTAGAGCTGCTGCCTGAGTGCCAGGAACCCGGGTTCAATTCCGGCCTTGGATCAGGGTCTGTGTTGAGTTTGCTCTTTCTCCCCGTGTCTGCGTGGGTTTCCTCCAGGTGCTCTGGTTTCCTCCCATAGTCCAAAAATGTGAAGTTAGGTGAATTGGCCGTGGTAAATTGCCCCGGAGTGTCCAAAGATGTGTAGGCTAGGTGGGGTTATGAGGATATGGTGGGGGAGTGGCCCAGATTGTGTGCTCTTTCAGAGGGTCGGTGCAGACCTGAAGGACTGTTGGACAGGGAACCGCAAACAATTATGTATTAACCATTTGGGTCAGCCACAATCTGACTTGGACTTTATTTTTGTTAAATATTTTTAGTCAACGTTTTCAACCTTTTCACACCAACCTAACCAAAAACTCTAGCAGGTCCCCACTGAGGCACCCGGGAGGGGAGGGGAAGGGAGGAGGAGGAGGAAAGCTGACCTACACACCAACAGGACTTGCCTGCGGCCAATCAACGAGCCAAAGCCTAAGACATCTGCCCTCTGTCCCGTTGGCCACTCCGGCTGGTCCGACACCCCGAATTCTGGCTTCTTGGGGACCCGGCTCCAATTCAACATGCACAACCGTGGTGCTAAAAAGCGACCCCCCAATAGCTCTCCAATTTCGGGTAGAATCAGCACATATGGACATGGTTGGCTGGGCCCATCTCACACTGCTCGCAGTTATCCTCCACCCCCTCGAATAGTGGGCTCATCCATGCCTTCGTTAAGTGCGTCCTATACACCGCTTTTAATTGAATCAACCCCAACCTCTCGCACAAGATCGAGGCATTGACCCTTCGCAGCATTTCACAGCATAATCCTCCTTCCAGCCCCTCCCCAATTCTTCCTCCCACAGCCGTAGTCCCTTCCATAAACTTCTTGTCCTCCGCCATAATCCTACCATAAATTGCTAAGGCAGCCTCACGGCGCCAAGGACCCTGGTTCTATCCTGGCCCCGGGTAACTGTCCACATGGAATTTGCACATTCTCCCCGTGTCTGCGTGAGTCTTACCCCCACAACCCAAAGATGTAGCACGCTAAATTGCCCCTTAATTGGAAAAAAATAATTTGCTGCTTTATAAATAAATAAAAAATTACTAAGACCCCCCCCCCCCCCCCCCCCCCCCCCCCGCCCCAGGTCAGCACCTCCTCCAGCAACGAGGAGGGCAGCGCCACCGGGAAACATGGGGAAAGTCTTTCTTGCGAAATTCCGCACCTAGATATTCCTGAAGACTTTCTCACGCTGCAGCCCATACCTCATCCCCAACTCCTCCAGACTTGCAAATCTCCCCTCCAGAAACAGATCCTTCATCTCTTTTACATCTTTCTCCTCCCATCCCCAGAACCTCTCATCCATCTTCCCTGGCTCAAACCCATGATTCCCTCTTATCGGCATTACCCTCAACCCCATCCTCCATTTGAAGCGCGGTGGAAATTGCCCCCAGATCCTCAGCATGGCTACCACTATCGGATTCCCAGAATATTTGCCTGGGGCTAGCGGCAGTGGCGTCGTTGCCAGCACCCGCAACCTCGACCACTTACAGGACCCACCACTATCCACACCCACAAAGCTTCCGACTCCTTCCTCCAGTCTCGTACTTTCTCTGCATTCGCTGCCCAGTAATACATCAACAGACTCAGAAGAACCCAGCCTCCGACTGCTGCTTCCTTTGGAGCACCACCTTCCTTATGCTCGCCACCTTACCTGCCCACACAAACGGCCGGAGCACCCTATCCACCCCTCGAAAAAATGCCGATGGCAAAATGACCGGTAGACACTGGGACAGAAACAGTGGCAAAATGTTAATTTTTGGACTGTTGTATTAATTAAAATCAACATGACTCTGGCCCCACTATTGAAACTAGAATGAAAAACCTGCCCAACCCAACCTTTGCGTAGCCTGGTCTGATCTTTAACATGCAAATAGGTTTTCAGCAAAAAAACACTATCAGAGTTTAGGCTGTTAAGATGAGCGAATGCTTTTGACTGTTTTACAGAGCCATTTAAGCCCTTATGAGTCAGATTGGAAATTTCCCACCCCTCAAACAGGAGTCTTCTCAAGGGAAGATATTAAACCTCTGTTCCCTGTAAGAACATTATTCATGATGCCCTATGTTGCTCTTGCTCATGTATTTGCTTTGTTTGGCCCTTGTTCCTCACTGTAACCAATCACTATTTGTCGATGTACTATTTGTCAATGTACTTTGTTGATGATTCTTTTTGTCTACTATGTACGTACTGTGTACGTTCCGTTGGCCGCAGAAAAATACTTTTCACTGTACTTCGGTGCATGTGACAATAAATCAATCAATCAAAGGACACGGCTAAGGCAAAGAAAGACAATCCGCTTAAGACGGCCACCGGTTCAAGTCCGATGACTCGACAGAGAGACCAGCAGACACCGTCAGCAAACTAAAACTAAAACCCACCCCACATAGTTGAGTATAACCGTGCCACAAAGCAAAAAAAAATGAGGGCAATCGGTAAAGCCTACAATTGACAGACAAAACTAAACACAAGCTCATTTTAAAAACTATTACTATGAGCTGCAGAAAACCCCACTCCCGTTAACAGAAAGGCTGGCAACTGGAGAATGAATAATGACAATGCCAGCGACTAATAGCAGTGCCAAATGATAATGAAAAGAGGAAAAAATAGGTTAATATAAGGAGCAAACAGCAGAGATTTCTCCAATATAAGCCAGGGCAATAAGAATATCCCCAAACCATGAACATGAAAAGAAACTAAATATAAAGTGCCCATACACCAAGCCATATACCAAATTAAACCGCACAACTCATGCCTCTGGATGATGGAGTTGGCATCTCCCGGTGAGTCATAAGTTGTCTTTTTCTTGGAACATTACTCGAAGGTGTTGCTAACTTTTGGTTGGCTCTTAAATCGTAATTTGCTGTGTTTGTTTAACCTTTGCTCTAGAGTCGCCAGGTATCTTTATGATACCGCCACGAGGTTCAAGTTCAAGTACTGATCAATAACTCAACACACCAATTAGTAAGATTCAAATCAAAGCACATTTATTATACACAGTAAATCACTACTCATGCATAAACTCTACTTTCTAGACTATCCCCTATCACTAAAAGGCCGATACTTAGCTTCGGAATTGGCCCACCAGGTCAGGGGAACAAATGGCCTTTCGTTCAGGTCCTGCGTCTGCAGGATTCAAAAGCAGGTATGGACATGTAGCTAGGAGCGCCTATCTCATAGCGAGCGTTGACTGGAGACTTACTTGGTTGATGCAGCAGCTTGGACAGGTCACTCTCATGGGTTGATTCAAGTTTCTGAGTGACCCTGTCAAAGAAGGACGATTTGAACTTGGGGGATTTACTTTATAGTCCCCAGGGGCTTCCCGCCCTTCAGGGCGGACCCCATACCTGGTTCCAAATTATTGGACTGCGTTCCGATCATTTGGATCGATTTCTTCAATGCTGGAGCGGTTCCCTGATCGCTGGGCGGTCCCTAAATGTCCGTTGGCCTTCCTTTGTCTTGGCTCCTGCTGGCGCCGAGGAGTCTGTCTTGGCTTTATTCACCTTAAGTGTTGCGATTGTGCCTTGGAATCGCTCATTACTATGCAGATGGCTGCTGGTTTTAGTGCTGTCTAGTTTTTGCAATTTCAATACACATGATTTCTGCACTTGCTAGTCTTTGCCTGTGTTGGCTGAATTTTCCTTCAGTCTTTGCGGTTCTCCATTTTAAGTCGGGAAGTGGCCAACCCAGGTGGCTACAAAGGCGAGCTGCATAGATCTATCTGTGGCTCTTTTGCTGACTAGGTCTGCAATCATATCTTGATCCAACCTAATAGACTGGCTTTTCCACGTGTAATCCCAGTGCTCCCTTGCCCATCGAAGAACAATTTCCTTCTCTTTGATGCTCCCATGCCTATCGGAGAACAACCTCTTTGAAACTGTGAAATCTTGCGTTCATCGCATGAGGATCTCTCAGGCGAGGCTTGGGTCAATGTGAGCGATGGGCCCAGTCCAATTTTGGGGGGGGTGGAAGTACCCCCAACCCCCCCACCATCTCGTGGAACATGTCCAAGAAATACTCTATGGGTGTGGCCCTCGATCCCCTCTGGTAACCCCGCAAGACTAATATTCTGCTTTCGGGATCTATTCTCCAGGTCATTAGATTTGTTGTTAATGATTTGTTAACTTTGATCACAGAAGCAAGGTCTGACTCCAGGGAGTTAATCCTATCGCTATGGTCCGATTAAAGCCATCGCCATGTCTTTAATTGTGGTTCCATGAGTCTTGGTCTTGCTGATAGTTTCAAAAACCAAATGAATGTGGGCCAAGGCCTCTTCAATTGATCTTTTTTGTCTGTGTTTGTCAAGCTCGATCGCCAAAATTCTGGAGAGAGCTTTGGCCATTAGTGGAGTGGTTAGCGAAGATGCTGACTCTGCCATCTTGCCTCCAGTAGATCTCCGAGAGGCTCCGGAGTCAGTTGACGAGTTGTGGACCAGTTATTTTTTGGCTCTGCCTCCCTTGGGCATCTCTGAGAATAGAGAACTTTACACAACCAAATTTCAGAATTTTTTTCCTTGAAGCTAAAGACCCGTTGCACCAGGAAAAAGGTTTAAAGAAAAAGTCAGGTTTCCAGCGGGAGGCACCTCGTGCGTGTCTTCCCCACACATCGTGCCCCCCACACATCGCGCCACCCGAAGTCCCCCATTGAGGCTTTATAAGATGCTTTGTTCTGACCAGATAGGTTGGGGCGATCCAGGGGTAACAATTTTTAGCTTGTGTGGGGCCAGATTTGAGTTGGATGTCAGAAGGCGGCCCTTTTCTCCGAGAATAGTGGACCTCTGGAACAGTCTGCTGGCTTGTGTGATCAATTTCAATTTGCTGAATTACTTGGAGTGCAAGCAGGACCTGATTCTGACTGGGGCAGAGATCATTTCCCATAACATACAATACAGCATTATCGCGACCAGGGTGATCTCCTGTACTAATTGGTCAGAGGGGAATTTCCCAGACTTCTTCCTTTCCAAAATGACCTAGGCATTCTAATTTTGCATCGCACCACCACCAGACCAGGTCACAGGAATTTGGGTGGAATTCGGAGTGTATATATTGCATTGCACAAAGCATGATAATTGTGTTGGACAGGCTAGATGCACCTGGATGGAGGGTCTTTCCATGGTTTTTGTACTGTAAAGTTGTGTTCACTCTTACAAAGGATGTGCTTATTTAATAATGAATTTGAATTAAAATATTTACTTTAAACACTTTGGAGAATAGAATTCAGCAGTTCCTTTTGTAATTTTTCATTTCATTGCCGTAATCTACTTTTGCACAGCCTTTAACTACACCATGGACACAATGACAGGGACCATTTCTTGCTGCAGCCATTCTTCATCCACTCATTCATTCTTCACCTTTTTTAAAACAAACTTAGTACATTATGGAGGCCAGTGAAGTATCACTGTATGCCTCACTCTCAAAAGCTAACCACAAGTTGATTGTGACTTTGTTTAAGTTCGCCATTTCATGAGGGCTTACTTTATATTCCTCAAATCATATATTTTCTACTTCTATCTGGAAAAAGGAGCAAAGAACTGGTTATGTTTATTCGTGGCATTGGTCACACTAGAATATTTTCTTTTTACATTTGTAAATATGTTAATATTGAATTGAAGAAGCTTTGAAAAGGCCCAAATTGCTGTAGACATTGCTTCTGGTGTGATCGAGGTATACGTTGGAAACTGTGTACAAGTAAACTGGTAATGCAAACTGAAAATACTGAACACATTGAGCAGGCTGGGAGCATTTGTGGAGAGATCAGGGTGGATTTTGTTAAGTGGGAGGATATTACAGATGCAGCAATATTTTAAGAAGACCAAACACAGATTAGATAACTGTTTTTCCAAATAATTCTTCCCTCTGCCTCCCTATCCCTCTTTGACCTATATTATTCCTATAAAGGTCAACACAATTCATGCAATCTATTGCACTTTGTAACCAGTTGACCTTGATACTGAGTAACTGCAAATTTTAATGAAAGCTTCCACTTACTTTTTGGCCAGAGGTGTTGATGTGGTGGTGACCCTTAAATGGAGCAATTTTGTTGATGTGGTTATTTGCACCCTTATGTTTTTTTTTATCCCGCAGGTTCCTGGGCATATGCAATCGTTTTCGTTTTGCTCGTTTTCTGTGCTTCCATAGCTGCCTGCTTCATCCACCGTCTCCTGGGTCACTGTCCGTGTGGAGTTTGCACATTCTCCCTGTGTTTGTGTGGATTTCACCCCCACAACCCAAAGATGTGCAGGGTAGATGGATTAGCCACGCTAAATTGTCCCTTAATTGGAATAAATGAATTGGGTACTCTAAATTAAAAAAAATAATAATAATAAGGAATGTGATGGATATATGTGTGAATTTTCAGAATCCGGTGAATAGGCTTATTTTGGATTGATAAGGCATGATTTTGTTGTGAGTACATGGGCAATGATATTGAATTTTGTAAATGAGACACTGGCAAAAAAAAAAAAGTTTGGAAGAATGCAAGAGTTATCAGGAAGACCTGAGTAGTTTAGTGGAATGAGGTGAAAGTCATTTTGGTGGGGGGGGGGGGGGGGGGGGGGGGAATATGTTTTCTTTATTCGTTCAGGGAATGTGGACAACGTTGGTAAGTTAAACTTTCGCCGGAGACTGGTGTTAAAGAGAACCATCTCCCAGGCTGCCTCCAGAAGGTGATGCCAAGGTTCGTTCTTGAACCTCCATAGTCCATGGGGTAAAAGTACACCCAGAGTTCCAGTGGCAGTGAAGGAATGGCAATATGGTGGGCTGCATTCATTTGCTCTGAGGTCATGTCCATTGCTGGACAAATTGGTAATGGGTGGGACAGATATGTTAGACTAAGTGGACTGGGTTTTGTAACACATACTTATCCTTTATGAATTCAAGTTTTGTTTTACAAACTGCAATTCTTTAAACACTATGTATGATGAGTATATTTTCAGCAGAAAGTTGTGCTATTCACAGCCAGGATAGGTTAATAGTTCAAAACATTACATACTGTGTAAAATGAGGTGGAAGGGGAAATGCAACTGGCATAATTCATAGTTATATTTTGGCATCTAAAATGAAAAATCTGATAAAGGCATCTGCACAGACTTCAGACAATATAAATACTATTTATTGTGCAACTCGTTCTTCTGATTTTACAGTCAATTGGTCTGCTGGTAGATCATTTTGGAACCTGAACAGAATGTGCTCCTGAAACAGTAAAAATCGAGGGAATTAGTTTCACAGACAAAAGCTTATTTTCAGCTTTACAGATTTGTTATTGAATACCATATAAAGTCATTCAAAGAGAATCATTAAGAATTTGTTCCATGCCATGTGCAATTCACTGCCGGGGGCTGGTGTTAAAGAGAACCATTTCCCAATCACTGCCAAATGTTGTTTTGGACGTAGTTTTTATTTGTTTACACCTGTGCAAAGTATTAATTTTGTGATATCACATAGTATTGATTTTTGGGTATTTACTGTGGGGGTGGAGAATTGTGGCTATACCTTGTACCCTACACTTTTGTATTACCAACAAAACTTTTTAAAAAGTGTCTCTGCCATGTTTTCTTATTCTACTCATCAATATGAAATCGTGGATTGTGATGATCAATTGATATAACACTGTGCCATAATTATTGCATTGGGCGGTATTTCATTTTAAGAATAAATTTAGAGTACCCAATTATATTTTCCAATTAAGGGGCAATTTAACGTGGCCAATCCACCTACCCTGCACATCTTTGGGTTGTGGGGGCGAAACCCACGCAAACACAGGGGGAATGTGCAAACTCCACAGACAGTGACCCAGAGCCGGGATCGAACCTGGGACCTTGGCGCTGTGAGGCTGTGGGGCTAACCCACTGCGCCACCATGCTGCCCCTTGAGCGGAATTTCTGATGCCGTCTAAGCTTAAGTGAAAGTACAGGATTAGTGATCTATGAGACGTGGGTTTAACTGAAAATGATCAGCATTTTTAAAAAAAATAAAAAAAATTGAGTGGTATATTCTGGGGTATCCCCTTGCTTGTCCTTTGTGGAAGTTGATTATCCTCACTTTGCTTTACTGTCCGTGAATGCGAGGCGGGGGGTGGTGCTCAATGTTTTAATTCTTCACTGACCAGTGAAGAGTTGAAACAACATTTCGATCATTCAGCATAATAACTATATAATGCTGAATGGAAAAACAGACATTTAGTGCTTCTAATTAACTAAATTTGTTAATAATTAAGCCATTTTGGAGACCTGAAATAATGAAATAAAAAGGTTTGTTGTCGAGGCTACAGAAGAATGTGGCAGTTGGGGTTCAACATATCAGTGATTTAGTTGTTGGCACTTGTTCTGTCATACATCAGTTACTCTTTTTAACTTGAAATAACAGGAAAAAACATCAGAAAAAACACTTCCCTTAATGACGACTCCAGCAGCTTACTGTCTGAACAATGACTAGGCAGTAAGTCATTACTGGGTTAGTTTGATATTAACCTCGGGCCGTAATCTCTCTACTTGAATGCTCCATGGAAGTGTATTTTTGGAATATCAGATGACAACTAGCAACCTTTATGAAATTATTCATCATTGATTTAACATAATTGATTTAACTGAACAGTGTAAAGTTTGCATGTTGACTCATGAGGTCACATTTTGCATGACTTGTGTGCATATGAGCATTGTAAATCCTGTAGGATCGATGTATGGAATAGTTAGCATATTGCATTTACTGTTTTTAGGATTCTGGATGGGATTTAATAGCTTGGAACAAAACTGTTTTTCTTGTGACGTGAACAAAGCACAATATTGATGTGGTTAGAGATAATATGCAGGTGAGGGCGTGTATCACTGTTGTTTGAGTAATGTATTGAAATTTAAGCAGCAACAATTTGCACACTTAGATGTGGTAATGCTGGCAGTTGATAACTTGTGAAGTTGATAACAGATGGCAGATGTTAAAATGTTGTGAAAGGCAGTGTTTAATGTTTTAAAAACAATCTAGTTATAATGTATAAATCAACTGTTAGGATTAATAATTATATAGACTGCACTAACTGCAGTAACTTGTTTTGAATTTGAAATTTTGGAAGAAATGTTTTTATGTTGCTGGTTGGATGTGCTGGAACTAACAAATTGAGATTAGAGGTTAAAGTTAGATCCTGATAAAGGATTGTATAGGTGTTATAGATCAAGAAACGGGGAGTGATATTTTGACAGGAGGATTCAGCTTTCTTATTGAGCCATTTAGAGGTATGATATGGAACATAGGAGTGGACGTAGGCCATTAAACCTATATAAACTGTTCTTTATCTCAACTCCACTTGTTCACTGTTCCACAAAACCCTAACATGACAAACATCACGTAATTATTTTCTGAACCATTTTCTTGTATGCAAATTGAATTTCCTTTTCCCACATCTAAACTGATTTTAAACTGGTTGTGAAAAATACAAAATATGCTTCATATTCACATTGCGTGAAGTGGATTAACTCGCTGCTGTTCAGGTTGTGTATTTAGATTGCTTTTTTCGACCACGTGGGAAGTAGTTGGCACAGCTTTTTTGTTCTTTGTCTAAGTCTAGGAACATGCTGTGCTGTTGCAGTCTTGAGCATTGTTACAATGTATCAATGTATTTAGAAGTTCACATAACTTGGTGTATTTGTGAAATTGCTTTATCGTGAACTGTTGAAGTGTAAGAGAGTGCAAATTGCTTGTTGAGATTTGCAACTGAAATGGTAGGTCGATTTCTAGTCAACCTTTTGGTAGAATCATTGCTGTTTACAAATAGGAATTTTAAAATTGCGTTCTATGGAGCAAGTTTGCACATGACAGTTGTAAGTCCTGGATAATTTTACTCCAATTTTAATTGAATAACATTTTTTAGACATGGGCGAGTGCACTGAAGGCCACCCTTTTTGGGGGGCATGGTAGCATAGTGGTTAGCACAGTTGCTTCACAGCTCCAGGGTCCCAGGTTCGATTCCCGGCTTGGGTCACTGCCTGTGCGGAGTTTGCACTTTCTCCCTGGTTTCCTCCCACAGTCCAAAAATTTGCAGGTCAGGTGGATTGGTCATGCTAAATTGCCCTTAGTGGGGTGGGGTAACTGGGTTACAGGGATAGGGTGTGGGCTTGGGTAAGGTGCTCTTTCCAAGGGCCGGTGCAGACTCGATGGGCCGAATAGCCGCCTTCTGCACTGTAAATTCTATGATTTGGTAATTCACAATGACACAGGGACCTTGGATAAGGTGCCAATGACAGATTTGAATGGGAAGGAGACAGTGCCTGAGGAGAGGGAGCTATTTATAATTCCAGCTCACATGAGGACAGGAAGGGAAGTTGGTTAATTAAAAAAGAAAATACTGGAGAAAAAAAATCTGCACATCTGGTGGAGAAAGAAAGAAACATAACATTTCAACCTGTGTTTTTCACATCATATTAGTTCTGCTTGCAGACGAAAAGAAGTGCTATTATGTCAATGTGGTAGCACTATTTGTGACTTGAACGATTGCAGTTTTTTTAAAGGGTTAAATATATTTTCTTGCAATATATCTGTTTAGCAACTTCCTTGACCCAAAGAGCAGTTTGTGCAAATATGTTTATTCTGGGTTTCTAACGCAGGGTGGTGTTTTTTCCTTTTTGACACTTAAATCCACACACCACATTACTGCAATTCAGCCGTGATCGATTGCACACTGTTTTCATCATGTTTGTGGTTTTGTTCGAGTTTGGCACGTTTTTCGAATCCACTTGTTTTGGTTAAACTGTGGTATCCTGCTTTTGGTAGTACAAGAGAAAAACACCAGGGTTCAATTAGCTGTGGCAACCTGCAAAGAAGACTGCATTAAGATTTTGGAATGCTAATGTTGCGAACAAAAGTTTAAACTTTGAAATTGTTTTCATCCTTTTGAGTCATGTTTCTGTTAGTAATCTAATTTCGGGCATGTTTAGTGTTGTACAGTGGCATTTTGTTTTGTTGATGCGTTTCAGAAAATGCATTTGAAGCTTTTCTTTAGTACCAGCTGTGTCTATAGTATGATAAATACCAATAGAAATCACTGTTTGAAGTAAGCTTTAAGTGCACATGTAAATTATGGTGGGGCATGTGTTTTGTGTAAAGGAAGTGGTTTTAAAATAGGAAATTCAATTCTAATTGTTGTTTACTAGGTTGTGTAACAGCATATTCAGATTGGCATTCTGTCACTAATTATCTCTATATGGAAATATTGCATTGTGTTGCACATAATGACTTTTTAAAATATTGAATTTTAATACTTTATATCCCACCAGAGGAAATAAACCATAATTTTACTGTTTTTGGAATTTTTATCTAGTTCAGCGGTATTTCTGCAGTTCACTCGAACCGAATGCTGTTCCCTTAATAAAAGAAATCTGATATTTTATGGTGGGATCTGTGATTTTGTACTAAAAACGTTTGACTAAAACTATGTGCAGTCAAACTTTGATTGCTTCAGTGAATTTGGAAAGACATAGCTTTTTCAACTGTGGCAGTTTTAATGCAGTCTGGTGCATTAGTGGTCTTAATAGCATGCTGCCTTTTCCCCACTTTTGAGTCATTGACCTCCCAAGTCTGATCTGACCTCCAACAACAGTGCCCTCTGGCTGGCCCCCTTACATGAGGACACTTCATCCACCCCAAACCGACTGCTCTACACCGCCCATTTTGTAACCATGTCAACAGTAGCTGCAACACTAGCCCCCCCACCCCACCAATTTTCTCCCCCCCCCCCCCCCCCCCAAAACACCCTCCTAACCCCGCGGAGCCTTCCCTGCCACACAAACCTCAAGCTCAGCCCATTAACGTTCCTAAAAAAGAACTTGAGGCATTTACATTCACTAGCACCACTGGTGTCCCTCCAGCTTTCCACTCAACATCACAAACCAGACCCCTCCCCCCGAGGCAATTACAATACTACCCACCTTCAAAGCCACCCACTTAATGGTCAGCGCCAGTACAGCCTCCAATCCCGGATGGAACGCCTGTCCCACCCAACCCTTCCTTGGCCTCATCTGGTGCCCCAGCTTCGGGTGTGCCTCCTGAAGAAACACAACGTCTGCTTTCAAACCCCTGAAACGTGTGAAAACCTGAGACATTTTAACGGGGCGTTCACACACCAAATATTCCATGTAGTCGGGGGCGAGGTGCTCTTCCCCCCCGCTCCTCCCCACTCCCTCGTGAATCAGCAATAGTCCCTCTTTAACGAGCTCCCCCAGGTCCATGCCTCACTCCCCTTGAGCCCTCCCCAAGATGTTCGCACCATCTCCCCTTGACTAACTGCTCCACACCACGTCCATAGATGGAACCCCCCCCACACACACTTCACTCCTGTTAATGAGCCAACCAGCTGGCATGGTGGCCCCCACTCAAGGCCACCCTTCCCTCACAATTCTCTCCAAAATAGTAAAACGCACTTACCCACTCTGCACCCAGACACATTAAATATATGTGAGCAGCACAGTGGTTAGCACAGTTGCTTTACAGTGCCAGGGTCCCAGGTTCAATTCCTAGCTTGGCACACTATCTGTGCAGAGTCTGCACATTCTCCGCATGTCTGCGTGGGTTCCCCCCCCACAATTCCTGAAAAATGTGCTCTCAGGTGAATTGGACATTCTGAATTCGCCCTCTTATTACCCAAACAGGAACGTGGCGACTGGGGCTTTTCACAGTAACTTCATTGCAGTGTTAATGTAAGTAAGCCTACTTGTGACAATAAAGATTATTATATAACAACTGCCTGGCGCACAGATTGGGCGGCACGGTAGCACAGTGGTTAGCACTTGCTGCACAGCACCAGGGACCCGGGTTCGATTCACAGCTTCGGTCACTGTCTTGCGGAGTCTGCATGTTCTCTCCGTGTCTGCGTGGGTTTCCTCCAGGTGCTCCAGTTTCCTCCCACAAATCCCGAAAGACGTGCTCGTTGGGTGAATTGGACATTCTGAATTCTTCCTCTCTATACTGAGCAGGCGCCGGACTGTGGCCACTAGAGATTTTCACCGTAACTTCATTGCAGTGTTAATATAAGCCTTCTTGTGACACTAATGAAGATGTAGTATTATTATTATTAGATCTAAATCCCCCACATTGGCACCCCCAAGTTCAATGTCTTCATATGCTCTCCAGTACATGGTTTCTCATAAATTGACTCCCCTCCTGCGTGTCAAAATAAAACTCCAGATTCCGGTGCGTGACCCACAGACGAGCAGAATACAACACCCCAAACTTCACTCCTTACTTGTAGAAGGCAGCCTTGATCCGATTGAAACCGACCCATCGCTTGACTAGCTCCGCACCCAAGTCCTGGTAAATCCTCAGCATGTTTCCTTCCCGGGTGTACTTTCTTGTTTCCTTTTCCCACCTCAGTATCTTTGCCTTGTCGAGGAAACAATACACCACCATTGCCCTTGGCAGCTCTCCCTTCGGCCTCCCCCCTAGCCCCTGTGTGCTTGTTCCACCTCAAGGAGGGGGTGGGGGGCAGTCAAAGACCCCCTCCCCCACCAACTTCTTGAACATGTTCGCCACATATTTTTTGGCCTGCACCCTCAGCCTCTGCTCCACTTCCTCATTAGGCACCCCAAGCGGCTCCACCACCTTCACCAGACCCTCTGAGGCTACCTGCCCCTGTTGCTACAACATAGCATTCACAAAGTCCGCCGGTTGCTCAGTAGACCATTATGTGGGCAACGACACCCCAGCACCCTCCTCTGCCACACCTCGAATAATCTCTCGTCCAGCCTGCTGCCTCTTACTCGTTTCACTCTTCATCTGGTAAGCCATAAACCAGTCTCACTGATGAGCACCACTTTCTTAGTACTCATGCACCTCACACCAGCAAACACCCCTTAAATTGGGTGAAAAAGGACCAAGCAATTCCACCTTGAGCAGGAGCCACCAAATGTGTTACCACTCACTCCATGGCTGCCACTGGCAGTCCTGCTAACCAATTTTCTATCCATCTTGATACACTGTTCCCAACCCCATGCGCTTTAATTTTACACGCTGGTCTCTTATGTGGGACTCTTATCCAAAGTTTTCTGAAAGTCCAAATAAACCACATCCACTAGCAACTCTTCATCAACTCTACTAGTTACATCCTCAAAGAATTCCAGTGGATTTGTTCAGCATAATTTCCCTTGCATAGATCCATGCTGACTCTGTCCAATCCTGTCACTTTTTTTTCCCCAAGTGCTCTGCTATAAAATCTTTGATAATGGATTCCAGAACTTTCCCCAGTACCATCATCAGTCTTATTGGTCTATAATTCCCTGTTCCCCCTCTACGTTCCTTTTTTAGTGGATTTGTTGACGTTTGCTACCAACCAATCTGTAGGAATTGTTGCAGAGTCTAGAATCTTCGAAGATGGTCACCAAAGCATCCACTATTTCTAGAGCCATTTTCTTAAGTACTGTAGGATGTAGATTATCAGGCCCTGCAGATTTATCTGCAGATATGCTGTGTTTTTTCAGCATTGCGTTCTTTATTTTGAACAGGAGATGATTTTATGAAATGTTAAGCGCCAACTCCAAATTGTAAGTTGCTTGAGTGCATGCACTATTTTTTTTATTTGTGAGCTGCTGTTCCACTTTGGGCATTTTGCAATAAATTGAAATGTGCTCCTTTTAAAGCATTTGAAGTGACTCCCCTGGTAATTCAGTAGGTTGGTGCACAGTTGAACTGATCCATAAAGACTAACAAACATCCATGTTCACTTGCTGCCCTGGACTGAAGTCAGTTGATTTTGACCAGTAACAGCAAGAGTGCATCAACTGCACTCTGTGTCGCTTGGCAAGAGTGTTACCTGGGGCAGCAAGGTGGCACATTTGTTAGTACTGCTGCCTCAGCGCCACGGCTCATTTCCAGTCACTCTCCGTGTGGAGTTTGCACATTCTCCTTTTGTCTGAGTGGGTTTCCTCCCGGGTGCCCCGGTTTCCTCCCACAGCTTAAAGATAGAACCACAGGTTAGGTGGATTGGCCATGATCAATTGCCCCTTAGTGTCCAAAGTCAGGTGGGGTTACTGGGATAGGGCGAGGGGGTGGTTGTGGGTGGGGTGCTCTTTCAGAGGGTCGGTGTAGACTCGATGGGCTGGAAGGCCTCCTTCTGCACTGTAGGGGTTCGATGAAAGTATTTGCAGCCATAGATCACCCTCGTGAAGATTGTTTAGGGCAGCACGGTGGCGCAGGCTAGGTGGATTGGCCATGCTAAATTGCCCCTTATTTGGAAAAAATTAATTGGGCACTCTAAATTTGTTTTTTAAAAATGAAGATTGTTTAGTCACTCTTGCTGCCAAAATGTGTGCGCAGAAAGGATTGTGCCCTGTATCATTTACTGTCTCTGTCCCTTTACAATGATTGGCAATTTTGGCAAGGGGCACCTGATGTGCAGACAGTGTTCCATTGATGTCATTACAACTGGGAGAGTGGTGGAAATATAGTTTAAAAAAAAATTGAGTACTCAATTCATTTTTTCCAATTAAGGGGCAATTTTAGCGTGTTCAATTCACCTACCCTGCACATCTGTGCGTTGTGGGGGCGAAACCCACGCAAACAGGAGGAGAATGTGCAAACTCCACATGGACAGTGACCCAGAGTCGGCATCGAACCTGGGACCTCGGCATGGTGAGACTGCAGTGCTAACCACTGTGCCACCGTGCTGCCCGTGGAAATATAGTTGACAGAATGTGTGCTGGTGTCTAGTTTTATAGTTGTAGATTGTATTAAATGACATTTGTAATTTTAATCCTTCCACAGTTCTTATTACGTTTTTGTAACTTTTAAATGCTTCCAAAACCAACTACAGCATATAGATATCGTTCATGATATTTAAAAAAAATATTTTTTATTCTCCCCTTTTCACATTTTCTCCCAAATTTACACCCACCAACAATAAACAATAATCAGTAACAAATATGTCAATCCTCATATCAATAACAATGATCCCATCCTCCCACCAAACCCCAAACATTAGCCCGCATGTCCACATAAACAAATGACAAAAAGGAATCAGAAATCACACACAGTCACCATCAACACACACCGCCCCCCCCCCCCCCCCCCGCCCCCCCCCCCCCCCCCCCCCCCCGTCCCAACTAATGTTCGATGTTATCCAGTTCTTGAAAGTGCATAATGAATAATGCCCATGAATTGCAGAACCCCTCCATCCTTCCCCTCAGTTCAATCTTAACCTTCTCAAGAGTCAAGAATTCCAATAGGTCCCCCCGCCACGCCAGGGCACGGGGTGGAGAGGTTGCTCTCCAACCCATCAGGAACCACCTTTGGGCGATCAACGAGGCGAAGGCTACAACATCTGCCGCCGCACCTGTTTCCAACCCTGGCTGTTCCGACACCCCGAATATGGCCTCCCGGGGGCCCGGGTCCAGTTTCACGTGCACCACTTTAGAAATTACCCTAAAAACCTCCTTCCAGCAATCCTTTAGCTTTGGACAGGACCAAAACATATGAACGTGATTACCCCCCCCCCCCCCGGGCGCAACATTCACATGCATCTTCTACTCCTTCAAAGAATCGGCTCAACCTCGCCCTCGTGAGGTGTGCTCTGTATACCACCTTCAGCTGTATCAGCCCACACTTGCGCACAAAGTGGAGGCATTCACTCTCCGGAGCACCTCACACCAGAACCCCTCCTCCATATCCTCTCCCAACTCTTCCTCCCACTTTGCTTTGATCCCTTCCAGTGGTGCTTTCTCCTCTTCCAAAATAGCCCCTTAAACCGCTGACACTATCAGCTTCTCCAGTGCCCCTGTCGTCAGCACCTCCTCCAGCAATATAGAGGCCGTCTCCACCTGGAAGCCCTATATCTCCTTTCTGGCAAAATCTCGAACCTGCATGTATCTAAACATTTCCCCCTGCACCAGCCCATACTTCGCTTCCAGCTCCTTCAGTCCTGCAAACCGACCCCATAGAAACAAATCTTTGTGTCTTAATCCCCTTCTCCTCCCATTTCCGAAAATTTCCATCCCACCTCCCTGGCTCAAATCTGCGGTTCCCTGGAACCGGCATTTCCCTTGATCCTGCCCCCAACCCGAAGTGTTGACGAAACTGACTCCAAATTTTCAATGAAGCTATTATTACCGGATTCCCTGAGTACTTCCCCGGGGCTATCGGGAGCGGCGCTGTTGCTAGTGCTTTCAATCCCAAACCCCTGCACAAACTCTCCTCCATTCTGACCCACTGGGAATCAACCCCTCTGACTCAGCTCCGCACCTTCTCCACATTCGCCGCCCAGGAGACCCAAACCCCCTGCCTGCCTTCCCCTCTAGCAGCACCTTTCTAACTCTGGCCACCTTCCCTCCCCATATGAATGACGTAATCCTTCCCTCAATCTCTCTGAAAAAGGCCTTTGGCAGGAAAATTTGGCAGGCATTGAAAAATGAACAGAAATCGCGACCCGCCAGTGACCGAGGGAGACCATCCCACCTTGCGAGATCAGCTTTCACACTCCCCACCAACTAGAAATGTTGTACCTGCGGAGCCCCCCCCCACTCCTGGGCAATCTGCACCCCCAGGTACCTAAGGTGAGTCCCTGCCCTACGGAATGGCAGCCCTCCCCACTCCTGACCCACCCCGGCCGAGACAGCACAAAATACTCACTCTTGTCTCGATTTAGTTTGTACCCCAAGGAAAAACCCAAACACTCGAAGCAGATCCAATATTCCCCTTATCGACACACTCTGTTTCGACACGTATAACAGCAAGTCATCGGCATACAAGGACACCCTATGCTCTATCCCCCCCCCCCCCCCCGCACCATTCCTTTCCATATCCCCAAACTTCTTAATGCGATGGCTAACGGCTCAATCGCGAGTGCAAACAGCAGGGGGACATAGGACATCCATCTCGAGCTGATGTTGTTTGTGCGGACACTCGCCCTCGGCTCCTTATATAGTAGCTTTACCCAGTTCACAAATCTTGGACGAATCCCAAACTGCTCCAGAACTGCCATCAAGTACCCCCATTCTACCCGGTCAAGTGCCACAACCACCTCTGTTTCCTTATTCTCTGCCGGTGCCATAACGACGTTCAATACCCTTCTAACGTTTGAAAAGAGCTGCCTCCCTCTCACGAACCCCGTCTGATCTTTACCTATCACCTTCGGGAGGCACTCCTCCAGCCTACCCGCCAGTACCGTCGCCAATACTTTTGCGTCCACATTCGGAAGCGATATGGGCCTATACGACCCACACTCCGTCGGACCTTTATCTTTTTTTAGCAACAGGGAAATCGATGCCTGCCTCAAAGTTTGTGGCAACACCCTCTTCCCTATCGCCTCTTCAAACATCCCCACCATCAGGGGTGCCAGCTTATCCTTGAATTTTTAATAATATTCCTCCGGAAACCTATCCAGCCACCTTCCCCGATTGCATCCTCCCAATCGCATCCTTTATCTCTTGCTCCACTATCGCTCCTTCTAATGTAGCCCTGTCCCCCCCTCCCCTAACTTCTGGTACTCCAACCCATCTAGAAATTCCTGCATCTCTCGGTCTCCCCCAGGTGGCTCTGACCTGTACAACCTCTCATAAAATTTCTCAAAATCCTTGTCAATCAGATCCGGAGCCACCACCAACTTCCCTGCCCTATCCCTCCTCTGAACAATTTCTCTTGCCGCTGCTTCCCTCCAGAGCTGACCTGCTAACATACTGCCTTATCTCCATGTTCGTAAACTGCACCCCTTGCTCGCCTCAGTTGGCGCACTGCCTTCCTGGTAGATAGCCGGTCAAAGCTCGCCTGTAGTTCCTTCCTCTTTTCCAGCTTTGTTGGGTCCCCATCTGCTGCATAACTCCTATCTACCTCCAACGTCTCGTCTATGACCCTCTGCCGCTCCAAACTCTCCTCTTTGTCCACCCTGGCCTTAAACAAAATCCCCCCTCCCCCCCACCCCCATCCCCCCCCACCCCCATCCCCCCTCACCCCCATCCCCCCTCACCACTGCCTTTAGAGCCTCCCAGACAACTGCCTTCGACACCTCACCCGTACAGTTGAAACCTACATATTCCTTAATTACCGTTTCAATTTTGTCACAGAACACTTGGTCCCCCAAAAAGGCCACCCTAATTTCCACCCTGGCCTCTGAGCTACCCCCTACTCCAGCACCATATCCACCCAATGCGGAGCATGATCTGGCACTGCAATTGCCGAGTATTCCGACTCCTTAACCCCAGCCAGCAAAGCCTTCCCCACCATGACAGAGTCGATCCTCGAGTATACCATATGGACTGCTGAGAAAAACGAGTACTCCCGTTCCCTCTGGTGCAGAAACCTCCAAGGGGCCACCGCTCCCATTTCCACCATTAGCCCAGCCAACGCCTTTGCCCCCCTGATGGGACCAGCGAGCGCGGCCGTGACCTGTCCAACCTTGCCTCCTGCACCAAGTTCCAGTCCCCCCCCCCCCACGATCCGTTCGTGTGTGTCCAAGTCGGGGATGGCCCCAAACAACTTATTTGCGAATCCCACATCGTCCCAATTGGGGCCGTATACACTTAGTAGTGCCACTAACCTCCCCTCCAGCGCCCCTGTCGCAATCACATATCTACCCCCCTCATCTGCCACCACCTTCTCCATCTGGAAGCGTACTCTTTTGCTGACCATTACCGCTACCCCTCGAGCCCTTCTGTCAAATCCAGAGTGAAACACCTGACTAACGCAGCCCTTTTTAAGTCTCACCTGGTCCTTCACCCTCAAGTGAGTCTCCTGCAGCATTGCTACATCGGCTTTCAAACTTTTAAGATGCGCAAGCATCCTTGACCTCTTGACCGGACCTCCTAACCCCCTCACGTTCCACGTGACTATCCTAACTGGGGGTCTCTCATCCCCTCCACTCTTCTTATCCACCACCATCATACCACCGGCCCTGCCCCATGAGCCTGACCCGCCCCTATCCATTATTAACGTTGCACCCCTCCCCCCCCCCCCCCCCCGCTTACATTTCCTCACGAAAAAACATCTCCCAGCATCAATTCTCCCCCCCCCCCCCCCCCGCCTCGTAGGCCCATCAAGACCTGCTAACCAGGCTCCAATGTCCGCAGCCCTTTCACCTTACCTCCGTTCACTAGCCGACTTTAGTTAGCTAGCACAGGTGGCTCCCCCTGCCAAGATATACCGTCCCCTCCTACCCAGTCCCAGAGAAAGAAAAAACAAGAAAAACAATCCAACCCATACAATTCACTAAGATAAGATATAACCGTCGCAACATAGAATGCCAATCAACCCAGCCAATAACTTGAACTCTGCAACAATGTGAAGGGAAGTAAATTACAATGCACGTCAGTAAAAAGAAAGTAATAGCATTTATACATTTTCCAGCTGCCCAATCACAGTCCACAGTCTCTCTTCCAGCTCCGCTCCTCACGTCTGCCCCAAGCCCTCACGAACGCCTCAGCCACCTCTGCTGTCTCGAAATACAAGTCTTTGGCATCATACGTCACCCAACGCTTCGCCGGGTATACCATACCAAATCGCACCCCCTTTTATGTACACAGTGCCGCCTTCACTCGCCCGAACGCCATTCGTCTTTTTGCCAACTCCACCATCCAGTCCTGGTAGATCCGAACTCCAGCACCATCCCACTGCACCTCGCGCTTCTGCTTCGCCCAGCTACACCTTCTCCTTCATGCAGTAGTTTTTGAAGCAGATCATTACCGCTCTAGGCGGCTCATTCACTTAGAGCTGAGGCCTTAATGACCGATGAGCTCGTACAGGGAGGGGTTCTCACCCTCCCCCATCAGCTCCGCCAACTTCGTTGCTAAGTCCTGAGTTGGCCTTGGACCCTCTGTCCCTTCGGGCAAGCCCACAATTCTCAGCTTGTGCCTCCTCGAGCGATTCTCCAAGTCCTCGAGCTTTGCTCGGAGTCCTCTGTTGACCTCCGCCACCCTCCGCAGCTCGTCCCCCATCGAGGTGAACTGGTCGCTGTGCTGCGACACGGCCTCCTCCACTTCCTTCATCTTCTCGCCCTGCTCTCTTTCCTCGGCCGATGTCTCTGCCACAGCTACCCTCACCGGGGCGATTGTATCCTCCACCAATGACTTCAATGCTACCGCCGTTCCCTTCCTCAAAGCCTCCCATGTGCCTCGCAAACTGCTTTTCCAGCTCCACCGCCATCACCTTGGTCATCTTCTCCGCCGTAAGTAGTGCGGCCCCACCATGCGGTCCGGCACCCGCCATCTTGTCAGCACCTTTGCTCGTCCTCTCAATCAACTGCGAGCCCGCGTTTCCTCCCTTCCTCGACGCTGCTTTTCGCATCCTTTAACGGCTTATTATTTTTCCTTTTTGTTTTTTTCACTCTTCCTCCTTCAATCTCTTTTTTTAAAATAGAAAAACAAAAAAAAATGTTTTTCTTCCTCAAAAAAAAAAGGGGGAAAAAAAACAACCTTTCACCAAATTTCTTAAAAACTCCGTTCTCTTCTTTTTTGTATTGCTCCAGAATTTCCCTGGGACTGGGCTTTAGTCTTCTGACCACATTCTCGGTGGGAGCCATCGGATGTGGGACATCTCACCTACATCGCGCCCTGGCTTCGGGCCTGCCGCCTCGGCTTCCGTTTGGCTCCGCCCCCGCTGCTCCTTTGAAATTTTCAGGCGAAAGAAACAAAAATTCTCTCCGTGCTCTTTGAGCCCTTCGGCTTTCAGTTTGTTTCTTAGGGAACATCGTCGCGATCCCCGCTCCTCCTCCACGTGCAGCCGCACTGCCGAACCCACTGGGACCAGTCTCTCCTCTTCCCCCCCGCCCCCCCCTCCCAACCCTCCAGCTCCGTGAAACGGAGGTTTGATGCTTTAACAGGGTGAGGGAGGCAGGGCCGACCCCGGAGAAGTTTAATTTTTAAAAACAAAACAGCGGGGAACCCCCTGAAAAAGACCGCGATATCGCGGACCGGCGGGAGCTTCTCTTTAACGCGGCCGCTCTGCTCGCCAACGCCACCGGAAGTCCTAGATTGCGTTCATGATATGTTGGGGTTAATTAAATCATCCAAATCCAGCCGCGGCGGCTTAAGCACACGATGGACTCTTTCATAGAATTTTCAGCCTTGTCCCTGTGCTAGGGCACCTTGAAAGAGAAGGCCTGCTTCCCAGCTCAATTCCCCCCGACACTACCTCCCCCACACCATGCCCTGCAAAATGTTCCTTTTTCCAAGTATCTCTTCCTCTCACTAAGATTCTGTTAAATCTGCTTCCAGCACCCTTTTCTGGAATTGCATTCCAGCTCCTCATGTCACCACTAGTTTTTCTGCCGATTATCAAAAATCAGATTACTGGTTACTGACGCATTTGCTAGTTTGAACAACAATTTCTTCATCAGTATCCCTACTAATTTTGAGCACTTGTTAAATCTTTCTTTAGCCCTAGATGCTCTTGCAATCACAGCTTCTCTAGTCTCTCCATGTAAAAATCCCCCATCCATTCCTAGAATCCTTTTAATAACCTTTATTATCCTTGAAATCCTTCGGAAAGTGTAATGAACACTTGTTTCGGCCTAACCAGTGATTTATAAATATTCCATTCTCCTGGATTGTCTACCTCCACTTATAAAGCACAGGGTCCTGTATCATTGCTGCATATATAGCTTGCTGGCTGTAAGGCGACAGAGTAAGGATGAAGTGTAGCTGTTTAGAATGGCAGAAGTTGGGTATTGGAATCTCCTGAAGGATCAGTGTCAGAACCACTGTTGTTTACAATCCAAACTGATGATTTTGTTTTCAGAATTAAAAGCACAATTTCTAAAATTGCAAATGATACTGTCATCTGAGAGTACCTTTAAGAAATGGGTGTTTATAAATGGGTGTGTATATAAATATCTGTAGTGCGAGTACCTTTAAGAAATGGGTGTTTATGACTGCAGTGATGTCAGAGTGGGTGGAGCTGGGCTGTCTGTCAGTTTTTTTACTTTCGTTTTAGGCTGTTTGCTGCAGGGTGTGTTTCAGTTTTGTTTTCAGTGTTGGAGCTGAAGCCACACCAAGCAGGTGTACTGCTGTTTTCTCGGCCATCAAAAGACTATCTCTTGATCATTTGGTGAATTCAGAATTATAAATGTTTTCAGTAGTGACTTTAACCTGATGTGCTTCTGATAAAGGTTTTGTTTTTAAGTCTTATGGATGTTAAAAAGGAAAGCTTAAAGGTTTACTTAGTGTTGTAGTCTTTGGGGATTGTATTTGAATTAATGATTGCTAAGATGTTCACTTTATGTTTTAAAAAGGTTAACTTGAGTTCATAGAATAAACATTGTTTTGCTTTAAAAAATACATTTCCATTTCTGCTGTGCCACACCTGCAGAGTGGACCGTGTGCTCCCCATACCACAATCTATTAAAAGTTGTGGGTCAGGTGAACTCCATGATACACTTTGGGGTTCTCTAAACCCTGGCCCATAACAAATTGGGGGCTCGAGGGGGATAAGAGTCTATCTATTGGATTGGCTTAGTGAACGTAAAGACAGTGAGGGGTGAGCATATTGTGGTTGCTTTTCAGTTGTGGTATTCTAGTTTAAGTAGGGAGTGTGTTGTGGTCAATGGCTCTTTCAGAGGCTCAGAAGTTTTTGGGGGTGGAGATGGTCACATGCAGTACCTTACGGACAGAGACTAAAAGCAGACTGTTCGATTTGGCGAAATCACTGCAGTCAACATTACCTGACAAAATGCGAAAAGATGAGGTAATTATGGTGGTGGCTAAGCATTTAAAGTTGCCTGAGATACAGTTTGACTCATTGGAAATAGCAAAACTTCAATTACAACTTAAACAAATGGAACATGAGAAAGAATTAAAGCAGCTTGAATACGAAAGAGAGAGAGAGGAAAAAGAAAGAGAAAGAGAGAGGGAGGAAAAAGAGAGAGAAGAAAGGAAAACAGAAAGAATAGCCCTAGTAGAACAAAAAGAAAGAGAAACGGAGAAACAGATCAGGGAAGAATATAGAGAGAGAGTTTGAATTTCAGAAAATGGCCATGAAACATGGCAGTTAGTTAAAATTGGCAGACGTAAAGCGAAACGTGCCGTTGGATGATAGTGATGAGGATAATGAGAAAGAGCGTCATAGTTGAAGGCTTGGTGGGGATCTATTTAAATATGTCCAAGCATGCCAAGGTTTGACGAGAAGGAGATAGAAGCCTTTTTCATTTCATTTGAGAAGGTGGCTAAACAAGTGAAATGGCCACAGGACATGTGGGTATTCCTGATTCAAACAAAGCTGGTAGGTAGGGCTAGTTGAAGTGTTTGCATCACTCCTGGAGGAGGTATCTGGGACGTATAAGGAGGTGAAAAAATCCATCTTGGGTGCATATGAACTGGTGCCTGAAGCCTACAGACAAAGGTTTCGAAATTTAAGGAAAGAATTTGGTCAAACATACATGGAGTTTGAAAGGCTCAAACAGAGTAATTTTGATAGGTGGATAAGGGCTTTGAAAATAGACCAAATGTATGAAGCTCTCAGAGAAATTATACTTTTGGAGGAGTTTAAAAATTCAATTCCTGATGTAGTGAGAACTCGTGTGGCAGAGCAGAGGGTTAAAACTGCGAGATTAGCAGCAGAAATGGCAGATGATTATGAATTAGTTCATAAATCAAAGCTTGGTTTCCGACATCAGTTTCAGACTGAGGGATAGAAACTGGGGACATGAGAAATACTCAAGTGGTAGAGGCAAAGATGATCTGATGGGAGATCATGAGGAGAGTGTACCTCAGATTGACAAAGAAATCCAGGAGGATGGAAAATAAATAAAACGTTTCAAATGTTTTCACTGTAATAAACTAGGCCATGTAAAGTCACAGTGTTGGTAGTTGAAGAAAAGCACTGGGAAGGCTGATGTGGTAAAACAGGATAAGACCGTGGGGTTTGTTAAAGAGGTAAAGGAAAGCCCAAGTGAAGCGAAGGAGGTGCAAAAAGTTGTACAGCCTGATCAAGAGGTGATTGATCAGAAGATGCCAGATCTCTTTAAAGAATTTACTTGTGTGGGTAAAGTTTACTCATGTGTATCAGGCGGAGCAGGTAAAGAAGTCACAATTTTAAGAGATACGGGAGTTGGTCAATCTTTAATGGTAAGAGATGAGGAGTTATGTAGTTTGGGAAGCATGTTGCCAGAAACAAGGTTGTTGCCAGAAAAGGTGGTATTATACGGAATTCAGGGTGAGAGGAGTAGTGTTCAATTATATAAGGTAAGGTTGGAAAGTCCAGTGAAGAGTGGTGAAGTGGTAGTAGGAGTAATAGAGAAACTATCTTGTCCAGGAATACAGTTTATCTTGGGTAATGATATAGCTGGATCGCAGGTGGGAGTGATGCTGACTGTGGTGGATAAGCCAGTGGAAAATCAGACCACTGAAGTGTTGAAGGACAAATATTCTGGGATTTTTCCGGATTGTATAGTAACAAGGTCGCAAAGTCACAGGTTAAGACAAGAGGAGAGATCAAAGAGTGAAGATGAAGTTGAAGTGCACTGATGAGAAATGATTTTTGATCAGATGGTTGAAAAAGAACAAGAACAGGTGGAGGATGAGGCGGATATTTTTAGTTCAGGAAAATTGGAGGAATAAGAACAAAAATGGACTACATTATTGTACCTGTTTGCGTGTGTTTTTTTTTTTTTGAAACAAAAGAAGTATATTTACTGTGTGCATTTCTTGAAGGATAGTGAAAAGGTGAAAAATGAAACCATCTTGAAGTTGATGGGTTTATATTTTTTTCTTGGGGAGGGGGGGGAGGTGTCATGTGAGAGTACATTTGAGAAATGGGTGTTTATAAATGGGTGTGTATATAAATATCTGTAGTGAGTACCTTTTAAGAAATGGGTGTTTACTTCTGAGTGATGTCAGAGTGGATGGAGCTGGGCTGTCTGTCAGCTTTTTACTTTCGTTTTGGGCTGTTTGCTGCAGGGTGTGTTTTAGTTTTGTTTTCAGAGCTGGAGCTGAAGCCACACCAAGCAGGTGTACTGTTGTTCTCTCTGCCATCAAAAGACTATCTCTTGATCATTTGGTGAATTCAGAATTATAAATGTTTTCAGTAGTGACTTTAACCTGATGTGCTTCTGGTAAAAGGTTTTGTTTTTAAATCGTATGGATGTTAAAAAGGAAAGCTTAAAGGTTTACTTAGTGTTGTAGTCTTTGGGGGTTGTATTTGAATTAATGGTTGTTACGATGTTCACTATGTTTCAAAAAGGTTAACTTGAGTTCATAGAATAAACATTGTTTTGCTTTAAAAATACTTTTCCATTTCTGCTGTGCCACACCTGTAGAGTGGGCCGTGTGCTCCCCATACCACAATCTATTAAAAGTTGTGGGTCAGGTGAACTCCATGATACACTTTGGGGTTCTCTAAACCCTGGTCCATAACAACCTCAAATTGGATGGGTTGGGGAGAGGGTGTGGATCTGGGAAGTAGAGAAAAAACTGAGCAAGACTGCAACAAGAGAACATGAGCAAATTTGCAGAATGGACATATAATTGGCAAATGAAATTCAATATCATGAGGTATAGCATTTGGATGGGAAAAATAAGGTTGTATCTGGAAAATAAGAGTTATATGGGGCTGTAGAGCAATGGGCTCTGGGAAGACATACACATCTCTATGTATCAACAGAATTTAATAAGGCCATAAAAAAGCAAATCAATCTTTATTTGTACAGGGAAATTTAAAAATCAAGATTATGTTAAAACTTGCAGCAAAACTTTGGCTCAATCAACTTGTAGTAGTACTGCGTAGAAGCCTGATGTATCAAGGCACTGGAGGGTGCAAAAGTGATTTATAAGGATGACCCTGGGACTGTGAAGTTATTGTTATGTGAGGATGAACAGGATGGCACTCTTATTCTCTGGAATGTGGGGGAGAGGGGTGGGGGGGGGGGGGGGATGAACAGGGTGGCACTCTTATTCTCTGGAAAGTGGGGGGGGGGGGAATGAACAAGATGGCACTCTTATTCTCTGGAAAGTCGGGGGTGGGGGGGAGATAAGGAAGAGGGTAAGCTATGATTTGATCGAGTCGACAGAAAATTTTCCACTTTAGAAGAGTAACAGAGGCCATCGAGGCAAGTCTGTCGCCAAGAAATGGAGTGATGAGAATGTGGAATTCATGGTCACGGACCAGTTGAAGTGAACCATATAAATATAATTAAGAGGAAATTGGATGATATGAGGGAGAAAGGCATTGAGGTTTATGCTAATAATTACAAGAGGAAGGACAGGATGCTTGAGTAGAGAGAGAAATTACATTTTTAAGAGCTCTTTTCACAACCATTAGACTCCTCAAAGAACTTTCCAGCCAATTAAGTACTTTTGAAGTGTAATCACTGTTGTAATTAGGAGACATGGCAGCCAAATTGCAAAGAGAAACTCCCACAAACAGTAATGTAACCTAACAAACAGTAATGTGTCTGTTCCTGCACCACAGGTAAAATTATTTTGTTTAATCTTTCATCCATTATATATCTCACTTCTCTACATTAAGTTTGATCTGCCATTTGTCTGCTCATTCCTGATGTGTTTCTGAAGTCTTTGGATCTTGCTGATTACTACATCGGAGTGTTGTTTCTACAAACGTTCAAAATATTCCTTCTATACCCAAATCCAGTCATTGATGTATATCCAAAAGAGTTGTGGTCATAATACTGATCCCTGCAGGATACCAGTGAACTGCTCCCATCAGTCTGAAAAATGAGCATCCAGACGAGGTAATTCTCTACCTTTTGAGCGCTGCCAACCTTTTTAAGTACCACTGTGATGGAATCTGTGGTCAAAGCTCGCACTCTTTTTGGACATGCCCAATAAAAACGGGAAGCTGACCCTCCCCATTGCTGAGGAGACAATCAGCCATTAGAATTGAATAGCAGTTGATGAGTCAAGTCGTGCAGTATAGGCAATCTGAAGAAGACCAGAAGTTGAGAATAAGCAAAAGCACAGTTGCTGCAACTGTTACTGTGTAAGATCATGTTGAGGTTCTGCAGATGTGTGCCAGTTTTGGTGAAGATGGTACACATGGAACTCTGCTTGGTTGCACACTGCTGTCAGCTAAGAATTGGATTACATCCTGGAAGAATTTTATGTTGAAGTTGACATGTGCAGAGTAGTTGATGAGTGAATTCATAAGAACTGTCTTTGTTGGATCTGTCGTTTGATGCGCAATTCATAGTTGACTACAATTTGCCTGTTAATTCCTGTTTCACTCTGTTGACAGGGTCTGAGAGTATTGTTGACAGGGTCTGAGAGTATATTGGTGATTAGCTAAGTATTTAGTGTTCATTTTGTTCGACTCTTATAGTCAAATTTTCTTTAAGTTGTGGAATCGGGTGGCTTCATTAATAAACAGGGATTTAGATTTTTGAAAAAAGGGACTAGTCTCTGTCGCGATCATAACACATTTAAAAATTGTTATCTCATTGCCACTTTTACTGTGATATATAGGCAGCATCCTATTTTTTTTTAAGGCTGTGGCCCCTACCTCCTCAATTGGCCTGACATGCCTTCCCAGACCAAACAATAACTGACTTTAAGAGTTAAAAAATACTTAGTGCCTCTGTTTTTGTGTTCCAAAGTTTGTCGTGTGGCTATTTTACTGCAACTGCTGCAATTAGCATGCCAAGTATATTAAAAAAAACGGCGAGTTCTTGATTCTGCACTGTAAATTCTATGATAATCTATGATTACTTGGGCTGTTGCTTTTTCACCCCCTCTTCCCCACATGTGCTCCATGATTTGTGGAAAAAGTGGAATGTTTTGGCCCCATTTGCTGGGATTCCTTTCCTAAATTTCTCTCTACTGTCAAAACCTTTCTCTTAGCTCGTCATTCTGCACCCCCCCCCCCCCCCCCAAATCGTGGTGTCAATTCCGTCATTTTTAAAATCTATTTTAGCTCGCCCTATTTTTTTTTTTTACTGGCTCTGAAACATGCCTTGGAACATTTCCTATTTTATTGATATTTTCAAATTTACATAGTGAAATTTTGCATCCGATGTTTACAATTTATACAGTTCTTATGTACATTCTTTCTTGAAACGTCCGTCATCCCCCCCCCCGACTCCTTTGGTCTTCCGCTCTGGGTGTTCTATTACTGAGCCCTTGTTTTCCCCTTTTTACCCCCCTTTCTGTGTTTTTTGTTGTAGGGTTTGGGGGGGGTGGGGGGAGAAAGAGGGGACAAAGTATTTTCCCCTCCCCACCATGTTTCTTGCTGTGGCCCTCCTAAGTTTCCTCCTCATTTCCTCCCCCGTCCCTTTTTGTACCTCCTTAGTGTTGATGTGTTTTTGTCTGCCCCCTTGCCCTAGTCGCTGTTGGCCTCAAACAGGTCTTTGGAACAGGCCGTCGGAGTGCCCCCATGCTTTGAGCAAGCCTTCTTCGACCCACGGATGGTGTACTTTATCTTCTCCAGATGGAGAAATTCTGCCATGTCTGCCAGCCAGTCTGCAACTGTTGGTGGATTCTCCGGCGTGCAATTAGGGAAGTGGAAGCCCTCTTCCCCATGTGTATCTTTCTGATACCCCGAAGATTGCCACTCTTGGGCACGGCTCCACCCTCTCACCCCCACAACCTTGGACATTGCCTCGAAGAAGGCTGTCCAGACCCTACAAGGTCTGGGGAAGCACGGTAGCCTTGTGGATAGCACAATTGCTTCACAGCTCCAGGGTCCCAGGTTCGATTCTGGCTTGGGTCACTGTCTGTGCGGAGTCTGCACATTCTCCCCGTGTGTGCGTGGATTTCCTCCGGGTGCTCCGGTTTCCTCCCACAGTCCAAAGATGTGCGGGTTAGGTGGATTGGCCATGATAAATTGCCCTTAATGTCCAAAATTGCCCTTAGTGTTGGGTGGGGTTACTGGGTTATGGGGATAGGGTGGCGGTGTTGACCTTGGGTAGGGTGCTCTTTCCATGAGCCGGTGCAGACTCGATGGGCCGAATGGCCTCCTTCTGCACTGTAAATTCTATCTATCTAAGTCTGGGGCATGCCCAGAACATGTGGGTGTGGATGGCCGGGCCTCCCTGGCACCATTCACATTTATCTTCCACCTCCAGGAAGAACCTGTTCTGGTTAGGTGCACTCTGTGCACCACGTTAAATTGCATGAGGCTGGGCCTTGCGCAGGAGGAGGTGGAGTTGGCCCTGCTCAGTGCTTCACTCCAGAGGCCCCAGCCCACTTTCGCCCCCCCATTTTCATCTGGCTTCGTCCAGTGTTAGTCTCGTCCCGTCCTGTAGCTGTCCGTAGATTTTCTGCAGTTCCTCCCCCCTCCCTTCCTTACTGTCTGTGTTTATCAGGTCCTCTAATAGAGTGGTTCTCTGGGCCCTGCTGTATCCTACTGTCTCCTTGCGGAGAAAGTGCTTTACCTGAAGATGCCTAAGTTCCTGTCCTGTCGGTAGTTCCAGGTCTTCCGTCAGCTAGCTCCGTGTTGCTAGTCTGTTCCCCATTTAAAAGTCTCTAACTGTTAACGTCCCCCCCCCGTCCTAACCCAGGCGATGGGCCTGGCACGTCACTCCCTTGCAGGAGGACTCCATCCTCAGCCATTCCATGGTGGGTCCACGTATCCGTCCCTTCACTCTCTCTGCCGTTGCTGCCCAGTGGTAGCATTGTAGGTTCGGTAGTGCAAGACTGCCCATGACTTTTCTCCTTTGCAATGTTGATTTGGGGATTCTTGCCCCACCCCCCACACTCTCAAACGCCATGATAATTCTATCTCTGCTGTGGAAGACGACCTTGGGGATGAAGATAGGTATTGAACTGAACAGGAAGAGGAACCTCGGCAGCGCATTCATTTTGATTGTCTGCGCCCTCCCTGCCAGGGGGAGCGGGTGCCATCTCTGTATATGCTTTTTAAACTTCCTTCGTCGGGTTGGTCAGGTTCCACTTGAGGATCAATGACTAGTCCTGGGCTATCTGGATCCCCAGGTAGTGGAATTTGTTCTCTTCCCCTGTCTGGGTTCACCGGGAATGCCTCGCTCTTGCCCAGGTTAAGTTTTGAACCCGAGAAGGTTCAGAACTCTTTCAGGAGCTGCATGATTGCTCTCAAACCTTCCTGTGGTTGTGAGACGTAGAGGAGCAGGTTGTCCGCATCGAGTGAGAGTCTGCTTTCTGCCTCCCCTTTGGGTGCCCTTCCAACTTTTTGCGTCTCGCTGTGCAATTGTCAGTGGTTCAATTGCTAGGGCAAACGAGGGGGGGGGGCAGTGCGCATCCCTGCCATGTGCCTCTGTGCAGCTGGAAGTATTCCGAGTTGGTGGTGTTGGTTCAAACGCTCGCCTCGGAGGCGTTGTACAGGATTTGCACCCAGGAGGTGAACTCCAAGTCCAAGTCCAAACCGCTTCAGTACTTCAAAGAGGTACTTCCACTTAACTCTGTTGAAGGTCTATTCTGTGTCCAGGGAGATGATCACCTCTGGTGTTCTCTCCCTGGCGGGGGGAGTCATTATTACATTCACCAGCCGTCTAATGTTCGCAGTTGGCTGCCTACCTTTCACAAAGCCCGTCTGGTCCTCCTGCGACCACCTCTGGCATGCAGTTCTCCAGTCTCTAGGCCAGGACCGTTGCAAGTATCTTCGCGTCTCTAAGCAACGAA
The DNA here is from genome assembly GCF_047496885.1 of Scyliorhinus torazame. NCBI lineage: Eukaryota > Metazoa > Chordata > Chondrichthyes > Carcharhiniformes > Scyliorhinidae > Scyliorhinus > Scyliorhinus torazame. The sequence goes on from NC_092716.1 coordinate 221,695,207, forward strand.
ATGGGTCTGTACGATCCCCATTCCGTCGGGTCTTTGTCTTTTTTGGGTATCATCAACATCGTGGCATGTGTTCGCATAGGAGGCAGGGTGCCCCTCGCTAGCCAGTCTGCGAACATGTCCCTTAGGTGAGGGGCCAGGGCCGGCGCCAATTTCTTATAGAAATTCACTGGAAACCCGTCGCGTGCCGCTGCTTTCCCCGCCTGCATAGAGCTGATGCTCTCCATGATTTCTCCCAGATCTATTGGTGTTTCCAGTGTGTCCTGCCCCACAACTGGCATGTCCAGTGCATCGAGGAACTGTTTCATCCTCGCATACCCATTGCGGGGCTAGGAAGTGTACGGCCCTCGGTAAAAGGTCTCAAATGTCCGGTTGACCTCTTTTGGCTCAATTACCAGTCTGCCTCCGCTGTTGTTTATCTGTGCTATTTCCCTCGTGGCTACCTGCTTTCCTAGCTGGTGAGCCAGGAGGCGGCCAACCTTTTCTCCATACTCTTAAAAGGTCCCCCGTGTCGGGCGGAGTTGGTGTACTGCTTTCCTAGTGAACAGCAGGTTAAAGTCTATTTGCAGCTTTTTCTTCTCCACCAGAAGCTCTAAGGTCAGGGTCTCGGAGTACTTCCTGTCGACCTCCAGGATAGAGTCGAGCAATTGTTGCCTGGCCACTCTCTCTTCCAAGTCTCTGCGAGCCTTATAGGCTATAATTTCTCCCCTGATCACAGACTTCAGTGCCTCCTGGAACTTGGAGGGTGAGACCTTCCCGTTCCAGTTGTTACTCCTGTAGTCGCTGTGATGTTTCCTGGCAGAAGGCCTGTCAGCCAAGAGGTCTGTGTCCAACCTCCACGTGGGGCGCTGGGCACGGCCCATCTCCAGCCTCGCATCCATGGAGTGTGGAGTGTGGTTGGAGATGACTAATCGTGGAGTATTCCGCTCTTACTATTTCTGGAAGCACCGATTTCCCCACTGTAAAGAAGTCAATTCGGGTGTATACTTTGTGGACTGGTGAGAAGAACGAGAATTGCCCCTCACCGGGGTGCAGGAACCGCCATGGGTCCACCGCCCCCATCTGTTCCATGAATGTTCCCAGCTCCCTCGCCATGCCTGTCTTTCTCCCCATTTTGGGGTTTGATCGGTCAGTCAATGGGTCGTATGCAGTTAAAGTCGTGTCTCCCCCCCCCCCCCCCAATAATCAGTCGGTGTCAAATGTTGAGGATTTCTGCCATGGTCTTCTTTATAAAGTCTGTGTTGTCCCAGTTGGGCACATATGCATTTACCAGTACTACCAGTGCCCCGTTTAGGGCACCGCTGACCATGACTTACTGTCCCCCTTGTCTCCGTGAACCTCGTCTTCTTGATGATCAATATGGCTACTCCCTTAGCCCCTGTCCGTAGCACGAGTGGTACATCTGTCCCAGCCAACCCTTTCTTACCAGTAGTCCTTCTCCCGCAGGTATGCCTCCTGCCGGACGATAATGTCGGCCTTCAGGCTTCTTAAGTGAGTGAAGACTCTGGATCTTTTCACTGGGCCGTTAAGTCTCCTTACATTCCAGGTGACGATCCTGATGGGGGGTTTCTGTCCCTCCCTGCTTATGTGGGATCAACCATACTTACCTGGCGGATGCTGGCCCTCTCTCCTAGTACAGCGGCTCCCCTCCCAGAGCTGGTCTAGCCCTTTTGCCTATTCCCGTCTACTGCCTGTTTTCCCGGTCTGCCCCATCAACTGCTTTTCCCTGTCCTTGCTCTCAGAACGAAGCAGTTCTGTCCTGCGCAAACATATAACAATGTGTATGAGTCTCTGATTCTGTCTCTTTCAGCGATCCTCCTCCGACGTCTTCATCACTGTCTCGCCTGTTTTTGTCCAGGCCGTTGGCCCGTACAAAGTTGTTTGTTTCTGCCGGGGTGTTGAAATAGTACTCTTTACTCTGGTGCGTGAACCAGAGTCTGGCCGGGAATAACATGCCGAATCGCACCCCACTCTTGTAAATCGCCCGTCGATCCACCGGTTTGTCTGCCCATTGCACGTGGTCCTTTCCGCCACTTCTGCCCCCTCGTCGACCTCTTGAGCTCCCATTCGCTGGCATCTTTCCCTCCGTTGTTCCTTTTCCTCCGATGGGGTTGTTTTGTTGGTTTTTCGGGCCGTATTTGTCTAAGAGTGTCTTTTTTGGCTCTGGTTGGGAGGAGAGCCACCTGATGTCCGTCCGCTCAGCATATCACTGTCACCGGAAGTCCTTGGAACATTTTCTACATTGCAGATAGGCAGTTTGAAATTGTTTTTTTTAATCATCCAAGAGCTGGTTGGTGGTCTAGTATCTGTTGCAAAATGTAAAGATATTTATTTGATTCTCTCCGATTTATTTGTGGAAGCTTTAGTCTGGGTTTGTTTTGGTCATCTTTAAAGCTTTGTTTTCAGCAATAATGTTTGAATGACTGCAGATAGCGATTTGTGTTTCGAATCAAAATGGGAGTATTTGATTTGTTTCAAGCCATTATTTCTTGTAGTCATATTGATCATCTTGGAAAAGGGTGTGGATTGCTGCGATTGAAGTGTATTCTGCAGTTTTGGTTGAGACAACAGGAATTTAACATGCATACTTGAGAGAGCAAGTAATCCCTGCCTGCAGCGTGGTGATACATTTACTCGACTCTGCAAGTTCTATCAGACTTTGGCATTTAAAAGATGCATTATGCAAGTCTCTTCAAAGGATATTTGAGTCCTTCAGAATTTTTCTATTTCCTGCCCACCTCCCACCTCCATTTCTGCTCCCTGAGAAGGTTGTTTCCTCCCAAATCCATGTGTATTTCTCCAATAATTATTTTCCTGAAACCCTTGGGCCCAGGTTATGCCTGTTACATTGCATTAATGAGGCATGATTGCAGTGTCAAAACGTTATCAAATTGAGAAATCAAGGAGCAATGATGCACCATGATCATCAATTGTCAATTACACTTCCATGTGCTGAACTCCAATGTATTACTTTTAGTTTCCCCCGCCCTTGACGGTTTACTCCACCATTGACATTTGAATGTAGAGAGAGTACTTCTCTCCATTCCACCAAGTTACCTCTGGACTCTGGGAAATATCTATTCTTGGGGCCCCTCCTCTGCATACAGTCAGACCATCTCCAAACGTGAGTTTAGTTATCATTTGTGTGCAGATGATACCCAGCTTTACAGTACTACCATCTCTGTCTCTTCAACAAATTTTGTCTTCAAACTGCATGTCTGACAATGAAGTCTTGGATGATTCTCTTCCCTCAGCTATGCCCTGTTACAAACTCTCTTCCCATGCTGCATCTGATTTCTACACATCAAAAACTAGGAAGCAGTAATGAGATAAATGAATAGTTAATGACTTTTTGTTGCCATTGATTAAGGGAAGAATAGTGCCCAGGAAACCAGGAGAACTTTCCACTTATTTGAACAGTGCGATGCGATCTTGAATATCCACTAAAATTACACATGGGGCAACAGTTGAATGTCTTCTCCAAGAATGGCACCTTTTGAATTTCCAGGACTTACTGGCATCTTTTGAACTTCCAGGACTTACTGGCACTGCAATTCTAGTCCGGTTATTTAGACAATTAATTCATTCTGTGTCAGTACTCTGCGCACGCATGCTGTCCATATGACATAGGAGCAGAAGTCGGCCCATTGAGTCTGGTCCATCATTCAATGAGATCATGACCAATATATAGTCCTCAACTCCATTTTCCCGCGTTATCCCCATAATCCTTGATTCCCTGACTGATTAAAAAATCCGCTTAACTCAGCCTTGAATATACTTAATGCGCCAGCCTCTACAGCCCCCTGTGATAAAGAATTCCACAGATTTATTACTCTCTGCGAAGAAATTCCACCTCATCCCTGTCTTAAACGGGCAACCCCTTACTCTGAGATTATGCCCTCTGGTTCTTGACTCTACCACGAGAGGAAACATCCTCTCAACATCTACCCTGTTAAATCCCCTGAGAATCTTATATGTCTCAATAAGGTCATCTCTCATTCATTCTTCTAAACTCCAATGTGTACAGACCCAATCTACTCGACCTCTCCTCATCCTTCCATAACCAGGATCAACCTAGTGAACCTTCTCTGGACAGCCATCAGTGCTGTTATATCTTTCCTTAGATAAGGGGACCAAAACTTAAGCCCACTACTCCACCTTATCCCCATAACCCAGTAACTCCACCTAACCTTTTTGGACACTAGGGCAATTTATCATGGCCAATCCACCTAACCTGCACATCTTTGGACTGTGGGAGGAAACCAGAGCCCCCCGGAGGAAACCCACACAGACACTGGGAGAACGTGCAACCTCTGCACAGACAGTGACCCAGTGGGGAATCTAATCTGGGACCCTGGAGCTGCGAAGCAACTGTGCTAATCACTGTGCTACCGGGCTGCCCTTTTCTTAATTTTCTTAGATTATATTCCATCTGCCAAGTTTTTGCCCCCTCAGTTTGTCTATATCCCTCTGTACACTTTTTGTGTCATCCTCACCACTTGTCTTCCCACCTATTTTTGTGTCATCCACTTCCTTCGTCCAAGGCAGAAATATTATGGCTAGTCGTTTAAATATATGAATTGTTGAGTCCCTTGATGCATGGGGAAGAACTGACAACACATTACAAGACAAAATAGTGGATCACTTGGAACCAATCTGTAAAGTAAAATGGGTTTTTGAAATCCTTATGATATTATGGACTATTATGAAAGCTTCATCTCCTAAACTGGAGTACATTTTTGTTCTATACATTATTTGGATTTTTTTCTGCTACAGGTATGAGTATACTGGTTCTTGTGCTGGTGACAAAAACAATATTTGTTGGTCTTGGACAGTTGATTGTATGTATGCTCACGGGATGCTGTGCTTAGCACTCCAGTGCAGATAGGATGAAATCAGAAAATGATTCCAATAAAATGACCTAATCAAATTGTTTCTCATTTCCAGAATTATTATTTAAGAAATAAAGTAAATGATACAAGCTGGTTTCCAAACAGCTCTTAGTCATGGCAAATGATATTTCTAATTTCCTGGTCAGATACAAAATACATTTCAGTTGTACTCTCATTAATTTAGAACTCTGGCATCAGCCACTTGCTAGGTTACTTACCTGCAACCCAGTCCTGATAGGCGAACGGAGAAAAATAAAACAAATGATGGGTGGGGGGGACACCTTGTTTCCACATGTTAAAAAAACAAACTTAAAGACCTTGAAACACTCGCAGTAACAAGGATGTTTCTAAACCTGAAGATTGGATAATATATCAAAGGTGCAGATCATTAAAAAAAATAATTCCCAAATGGATTTTAGGAACAAATTGTTATATTAATTGCAGGATTCTGTGTTCAAGGCATTTTTGAAAATTGTTATGGGCCAGGGTTTAGAGAACCCCAAAGTTTATCATGGAGTTCACCTGACCCACAACTTTTACAAGATTGTGGTATGGGGAGCACACGGCCCACTCTACAGGTGTGATACAGCAGAAATGGAAAAGTATTTTTTAAAGCAAAACAATGTTTATTCTATGAGCTCTAGTTAACCTTTTTAAAACATAAAGTGAACATCTTAGCAACCATTAATTCAAATACAACCCCCAAAGACTACAACACTAAGTAAACCTTTAAGTTTTCCTTTTTAACATCCATAAGACTTAAAAACAAAACCTTTATCAGAAGCACATCAGGTTAAAATCACTACTGAAAACATTTATAATTCTGAATTCACCAAATGATCAAGAGATAGTCTTTTGATGGCAGAGAGAACAACAGTACACCTGCTTGGTGTGGCTTCAGCTCCAGCTCTGAAAACAAAACTAAAACACACCCTGCAGCAAACAGCCTAAAACGAAAGTAAAAAGCGGACAGACAGCCCAGCTCCACCCACTCTCACTGCAGTAGTAAACACCCATTTCTTAAAGGTGCTCTCACATGACAAAATGGTACAGAGAAAAAAGCTTCAAACTGGAAATATCAGCAAAAATGCATAGAGCCAAAGCAATTGCGAAGATCCATAACTGTGAATTTAAGATTCTTGGATGACTTTATTCAAAACTAGTGAAATGAAACCTGAATTTGAATAGACGTTATTTGAAAAAAATCCAGTTTAATGCCCTTCCATGAGAGAATTAATGCATGATTTCAACAGTCTACGGTGCTCCAGTTTACAGTTTGTGCAACTAGTCTGCTGAAATTGAAGTATTGAAAGTAACACATTTTGAAAATATATATTTAATCCATATGGGATGGGGGTATCGGCAGAATGAAATTTCAGCAATTTCTAATGGGAAAGAAATCAGGTTTTTAATTTTTCAGAAACTTGAAATCCAAATTTGTATCCCAGATTTCAGTAGCGTTGTGCTTTAGCTCTGAATAGCATAGACCAGGTCAATGGAAGAATCTGTACTGCTGTGGTTGATATGTGTTTTATTTTTCTCCGTTCTACTATCAGACTGTGCGTGAGAAGGACATCTGAAAAAAAAAAATTCAAAGACCTACACTTCTGCCTCAAAAGAGTCACTGGCTCAGTCAGTGCTGTTTACTTACCCTTGGTTGTGATTATGTTTTTAAGTCCTGGGGTTTCACTTCAATGCATGACCTTCTGATTCAAAGTCAAATGTATTAATAGCTGAGCTAAAATGATCTGATTGCCATTCATGAGATTTGTACCTCATGGTTTGCTAACTAATTCTGTGCCCATATAACTTGACACATGACCTACCTTTTTCGCAATTAAATGAATATCAGCTGATCAGTATTGGATTTGTTAATTTAAAACCAAGTCATGTTCTGTTTTGTATTCATAAGTGATCAACTACTGAAGTTACTGGATACCATATTTGCAAAGTGTCATACCTTCATTATACATGTTAACAGTCTTTGGCTATGAAATTGTACAAATCTGTTTTAAACTTGATGCACTCAAACATGTTCATACTGGTTTGTAATGATTACTGGAAAGCCCACAGTACTTCATTTGAGATATTCAAAACCGTCTCGATGAAAATTGTTTTTTTTCCCATAAACACTTCAGTTGTTCTGCTTGTACGCCATTTTTTTGTGCAGTTATATATATATATACTAAGGACACGCAGGCATATTTAGAGTATTTGTTAGAAGCAATATTTAATTGATTTCCCAATAACATGCCTGAATTCTGACCATAGAATATTTGCCTCCTTTTTACCATTCCACCTGTCCAATTTTGTTTTAACTGGACTCAACTACAGAAACTGGTTTGAATTTGTGCATATGTCTTTATTTGGACTGATCAAGCTGTTTTTACTTTTTTAATTACTTGTTGCGAGTTTGAGATATTCAGCAAACTGATATCACAGCTGACATGGTATATTTTGTTGCCTCTTGAGGAGACTTGGCTTCCAAGTTCCCATTCTTCAAAAAATTGTTGTTTGTTTGAGGGTAGCAAAATGTTTCCAAAGAGAAGCATAATAATGCTAATTGAAATTTAACTTGGAGAGACAAACTTTAACATGGCCTGAATTGTCAGAATTTAAGCCCATTTCACTGGCGAATTAAATTATCCAGATTAAAATGTGCCTGGTTTAGAAAAAGGCCTGCTTGTATAGACTCGCAGAGGAGGAAAAGAGAGAAATAGTCACAAATGTCTCATCACAGTTGACTTCCAATTATTTTGCCTTCTGCTTGATCTACTTAAGTGTGTGTTAGATTTTGTCGTATTTTATCTCCAACTTTGACCCTCGAGAGCAGCTTCTTGCCCTGCTGAAATGGGAAAGGGAATAATAAATCATCAATAATATTCAGGTACTTCACCAATACCTGCTCTCCAGCATGGGTGCATAAATTGGACAGTTTGCGAATAACTCTGCGTTTAGGTCTCATGATGAAACTGCTCAAAGGCAGCCTCTGGCTGAACAGTGATAATGTGCAACTTTTGCTGAGAAGCCAAATTACATTTGTGCCAATAAATATCAGATAATGATGGTCTCCAAATACTAAGGAGGCCCTCTATCCCACCCCGATGACCTTTAGTGCTTTCACCAAAGGTGATTTATTTTTTCTCCCATTCAATGTTTGGGAAGTATATTGACAAGATGTTTAATTGAAATGGCCATTGCAACATGGCAGCTTTGAGAACCGAGCATTCTGCAATGTCTATCCACCAACAACAAGGCTCAAGTACTGGTGGTTCTGTTATTGAGCTAATAATCCAGAGACCTGTGCTAGTACTTGAGGAGGAGTTCAAATTCTACCATGCAGTTGGGAAATTTAAAATCTGTTAATAAAACATGACTGGAATGAAGAAGACAGTATCCGTCCTAGTTCCCATGATTGTAAAAACTGAGTCATTCACCTATGCATTTTGGGTAGAAAATCTGATCTGTATGTGACTTGAGATACGTAGCAATGTGGCTGATTCTTAATTACGCTCTGAAATGTTCCAACAAACTAATTATTTGTACCAAATGCCCACAAAACAGTAAAAAAAAAACCTGAGCACACAATATGACTTAAGGTGCACTTATCAACCCTGCAATGTCCTCCTCACAAAGATCGGTGTACTTAACCAAAATTGTGAGAGCTATCCCACAGACCAGTCAAACAATGGTCTGTCAGCAGTACTCACAATCGTAGCTTACAGCCAATGTCCCAAATTGCTCTGTCACCTTCCCTGATCCACTGGCAGGGCAGACCTATCAGAGGTGGTAGCACAGTGGTGCACGGTCAGGATGGATAGAGGAAGAGTCCTCAACATTGTCTCCAAACGTCATGAAGTCTCATAGAATCAGCCAAACATGCGCAAGGACACAACATGATAATTATCTACTGCCCTCTTTACATAGAACATAGAATTTACAGTGCAGAAGGAGGCCATTCGGCCCATCGAGTCTGCACCAGCTCTTGGAAAGAGCACCCTACCCAAGGTCAACAGCTCCACCCTATCCCCATAACCCAGTAACCCCACCCAACACTAAGGGCAATTTTGGACACTAAAGGCAATTTAGCAAGGCCAATCCACCTAACCTGCACATCTTTGGACTGTGGGAGGAAACCGGAGCACCCGGAGGAAACCCACGCGCACACGGGGAGGATGTGCAGACTCCGCACAGACAGTGACCCAAGCCGGAATCGAACCTGGGACCCTGGAGCTGTGAAGCAATTGTGCTATCCACAATGCTACCGTGCTGCCTTATTGATGAATCAGTACTTCTCTGTAATGAATAACTGAGAGCGCCAAAGACACAATGTACTCTGGGTGAGAAGTTTTAGTATCTATTGCTGGGTGGCTTTGTAACACCGCCACTGGCTCATTCCTGAAAGACATACTTATCAGATTGGACCTGTGATGGGCAATGAGTGAATCAACAAAAGGAAAGAAACTAATTGAAGTCACCTTTACCTGTCTACCTGCTGCCGATGTCTATGACTGTATTGGTAGGAGTTAGCACAGCATGGACCTTGTGGAGACAAAGTTCCATCTTTGCACCAGCATTTCAAAACTGGGCATCCATGAGGTATTGTGGGCCAGCAGTATAATTATTCTCTACCATAATCTGTAATCTCATGGCCCAGCATATTCCTGACTACAATAAAGGCAGGCGCCCAAGAGAGCATGCTAAAGCAGGACTAAGTGCACTAAAACAGGTGCCAACGTGGTGAAGCAACAGCACATGCATACTGAATAGTGGAAGCAGCCTGCTATAGGCAGAGCTAAGCAAATAGATTAGATCAAAGCGCTGTAGTTTTGCCACATCCACGGTAGCACAGTGGTTTGCACTGTTGCTTCACAGCACCAGGGTCCCAGATTCGATTCCCAGCTTGGATCACTGTCTGTGCAGAGTCTGCACGTTCTCCCCATGTCTGCGTGGGTTTGCTCCGGTTTCCTCCCATAAGTCCCGAAAGACGTGCTGGTTAATGAATTGGAATTCTGAATTCTCCCTCAGTGTACCCGAACAGGTGCCGGAATGTGGCGACTAGGGGATTTTCACAGGAACTTCATTGCAGTGTTAATGTAAGCCTAACTGTGACACTAATAAAGATTATTATTAATGCTATGTGATCATGTAGTTTTCTTTTGTTTAGGATTGGCTGTTATTTCTGGTGATGTGCATATTTTTTCACTTTCAGTTGCTCCTGTAACATTGTTTATTCTGATGTGACCTTGGCTTGGCTGCTACCACCTGGATCACAATCATTTGCCAGCAACAATAGCTTAACCATTTATCAAGGGTCTGCAGATAAAAGTTTATATTTTGTGTTGTGTTTGTATGACAACATAGATATTTTGTGTTGAACCAAGACAATTTAGAGGAATTATCTTTTGAAGATGCACAATTAATGGTTGCATTGTGTGACATTTTGTATATTTAAAACAAATCGGCTCTTCTGATAGGAATGACTATTCAGGCTGCAGATCAACCTGCTCAAGGCTATTTGTAGAATCTTTCACCAGTCACAAGAAATCATGTGATATACTGTTCTTATTTGACCGGTTTTGTTTTGATTTTAAACTTGTGTACTTCCAAAGCTTTTTAATTCATTAGTTTGCGGTATATTGGAAGTGTCTGTATGACTGTATGGGCTCTCCAAACGTAGTGCGCTAGAGACTATAGCTGTTATCATCTTTATCTGTAAATTAATGTGGTTTGAGTAAGTGCAGATGAACATGGCTGTTCTCACTAAGTGAGCAGAGCTATTTTCTGCTGTTAATGCTATCTTGATTGACCGTACGCTGGTTTTATGGGAGCTAACTAAGCAAGTTAACCTCAAATGTTAAGAGTTTTAGTTAGTCACTGTTGTAAAAGCTAGTTTCGAAGAAAATTGTTTATTCTTAATTGTGTGCTTAAAAATGAAAGTACTTATTCTAATCCTAGTTTGATTATAAGTGTATTACTGGAGATATCTCATTTAAAAATTGACAAATGCAAAATTCTTCCCCTCCACCTGTTTTCACAGTTTCAAACTCCATTGGACATTTAAAAAAAAATAAACAATTCTTCCCTCGCAAAATACAACCGGCGTCGACGTTTTTAGTGTGCTTTCCAATTTAGGGTATCACACATTGGATACAACAAAGGCTATGTACTCTGACAACAACCAGCATCCTGGCTGTGTTGCTGAAGACTTGTACATTACTAACCGTGAATCTTAACAAAGCTGTTCCGGTGCCGCTGCAACACTGGCATCTACCTTACAAATGTGGAAAATTGCGAAGCTATGTAATGTCCGCAAAAAGCAAGGCTAATCTAGTTTACCTAATTACTGCCCCATCGGCCTACTTTTAATCATCAGCAAAGTAATGGAAAGTGTCATTAGTCGTGCTATCAAGACTCACCAGTAACATGTTCATTGAAGCTCTAACTCACCATTTGCCAGATGAGCGGTTGAGGACTCTGGGTCTGTACTTGATGAAGTTTGGAAGGATGAAGGGGGATCTCGTTGAAACTTACAGAATACTGAGAGGCCTAGATAAAGTGGACATGTAGAAGATGTTTCCATTAGTTGGAGAAACCAAAACCCGAGGTCATAGCCTCAGACTGAAGGGACGATCCTTTAAAATCGAATCTGTGGAACTCGATGTGGCATACAAGTCACTGAGAGCCTTTATGACAGAGATAGGTAGGTTCTTGATTAATAAGGGGATCATGGGGAGAAGACAGGAGAATGGGGATGAGAAACATTTCATCCATGATTGAATGGCGGAGCATACTCAAGTGGCCGAGTGGCCTAATTCTACTCCTATGTCTTATGAACTCCACACAGCCTGTCTACCATCTACAAGGCACAAGTCAGTAGTGTAATGGGATGCTGCCCACTTTTCTGGATAAGTGCAGCTTCAACAACACTCAAAAAAACAATTTTCTCTGGATCACATTAAAGCCGTGGTCCAACATGGACAAAAAAGTTTGATTCCAGAGATGAGGTGAACAACTGCCTTAACATGTTTGCATTTGCCCAAATATGGCATCAAGTAGCGTTAGAAATGGGAATCGGGGGGAAATGTCTACACTAGCCAGAGTACCTAGAAGAAAGGGAAATGGTTATGGGTGGCCAATCATCTGTGTTGTTGAAGGATATCATCAGGACAGCGTCCTAGACTTAATCATTTTCTGCTGTTTTATCAATGACTTTCCGCCCATCATATAGTAGAAGTGGGAATAATCACAGATTGCACCATTTGCAACTCCCTAGATAGTGAAACAGTCTGCCCCCACATGCAAGAAGACCTGGATGATATTCATGTTTGGAGTGACATTTGCACCATGCATGTGCCAGGTAATGACTGTCCACCACAAGCAAACAAATTCCTGTTGATATTCAACGGTATTACCATTGTTGAATTTCATCCCCTCCCCTCCCCCAACTGAACTGGACCAGCCATGTAAACACTGGTCACAAGAGTGGACCAGAGGCTAGAAATTCTGCAGAGAGTAAATTAAAGTCGCCATTGTCCAAGATGACCATAGGCTGTTTTTCCCCTTTTTGAGGTGGAGAGCTGACTGGTGGTGGTTTAACCTGAGGATCACAACACCTCGGGCAAGGTTGAGAAAGCGGGCCATCATGAATAACCTCAGCCAGTACGAGGATTGAACCTGTGATGTTAGCCTCGCTCTGCATCTCGAACCAGCTATCCAGCCAACTGAGTTAATCAAGTAAAGTCACCATAGTTCCAGATGACCATAAGCTGCTTTCCGCTTTGACAGACACATCTGACTGGTGGTGAATTAATCTGAGGGATAATAATTATAATAATATTTTATTGTCACAAAGGTTGAGAAGCCGTGTTTTCATGAATAACCTCAGCCGATACAGGAATTGAATCCGCACCGATGGCCTCGCAGAGAGTAACTCTCCACTGGACCCTACAAAGCCAGCCTCCTGTTTACCATCTAATAGGTGTAAGTCAGGAGTGAGATGTAATACTCGTCTCTTTCTTGGTTGAGTGCACCTCCAACAAAGCTAAATTGGCCATGCCATTATGGGCACAATGGTAGTCTGGAGGTCTGCAAGTCCACAGGGATTTTAAAACCATCTCGACATTCTGCTTTGAATTTATCGTCCCAGGAGAGGTACAGGCTAAGAATCCAACAACAATTGACTCCACACAGGACATAGCAGACTGCTTGATTGGATTCCACAGACATTCACTCCCTTCACAATTTCACACAGCTGCAGCAGTGTGGGGCTCAGTTGGCTGGACAGCTGGCTTGTGATTAGGAGTGACGCCAACAGCATGTGATCAATTTCCTGATCAGCTGAGGTTGCACATGAGGACCCTGCCTTCTCAACCTTGCCCCTCACCTGAGGTGTGGTGATCCTTGGGTTAAATCACCACCAGTCTGCTCCAACGCCAATAGGAGAGCAGCATCTGGGACTATGATGACTTTCATTTCACTATCTCCGAGATACAGTGCTGCAGCTTGCTGAGGCTCCTTCAACAGCACCTTCTAAACCTGTGACCATTCCCAACTTTAAGGACCAGGACAGCAGATGTGTGCGAATACCACCTGCAAGTTCCCCCTCAAGCCGCACACCATCCTAACTTGTTGCTATATCATTGTTCTTTTACTGCTGCTGGATCAAAATCCAGGAACTCGCTTCCCGACAGCACAGTGGGTGTATTTATAGTGCATGGACTGTTGCTGTTTTAAGAAAGTAGCTTGCTGTAATCTTGGAGGGTAGTTGGAGTTGAACAATAAATGCTGGTCTTACCAGTGATGTCCACATCCCTTCAATGAATTTGAAAAGCTGTAATGGAGTGGTTTTGTTTGGAGAATTACTTAGCTAATCCATAATGTAAGCACAGTACGAAGTCTTACAACACCAGGTTCAAGTCCAACAGGTTTGTTTCGATGTCACGAGCTTTCGGAGCGCTGCTCCTTCCTCGGGTGAATGAAGTGGTCTGTTCCAGAAACACATATATAGACAAATTCAAAGATGCCAAACAATGCTAGGAATGCGAGCATTAGTAGGTGATTAAATCTTTACAGATCCAGAGATGGTTTTGAAAGAGGTGTGAATTGTATCAAGCCAGGACAGTTGGTAGGATTTTGCAGGCCGGATGGTGGGGGATGAATGTAATGTGACATGAATCCCAGGTCCCGGTTGAGGCCGCACTCATGTGTGCGGAACTTGGCTATAAGTTTCTTTATAGCCAAGTTCCGCACACATGAGTGCTGCCTCAACCGGGACCTGGGATTCATGTCACATTACATTCATCCCCCACCATCCGGCCTGCAAAATCCTACCAACTGTCCTGGCTTGATACAATTCACACCTCTTTAAAAACCATCTCTGGATCTGTAAAGATTTAATCACCTACTAATGCTCGCATTCCTAGCATTGTTTGGCATCTTTGAATTTGTCTATATATGTGTTTCTGGAACAGACCTCTTCATTCACCTGAGGAAGGAGCAGCGCTCCGAAAGCTAGTGACATCGAAACAAACCTGTTGGACTTTAACCTGGTGTTGTAAGACTTCGTACTGTGCTCACCCCAGTCCAACGCCGGCATCTCCACACCATAATGTAAGGACAGAGGGATGCATTTCAGAGTTGCGTAAAAACTAGGTGAAGAAAGGTCAGGAATGATTTGTCATTTTAAGAATGTTCAAAACTTCTGGCTTATGTAGTAAAGTCACATATATATAGCATACATTTGGCCCTAGGCCTCAACCAGCTGTAACTGATGCACGGCGTGACCTCAAATCTTGTCCAGGTTAATATAAAGTGCTCAAGTTCAAGGGGGCAGCAAGGTAGCATTGTGGATAGCACAATTGCTTCACAGCTCCAGGGTCCCAGGTTCGATTCCGGCTTGGGTCACTGTCTGTGCGGAGTCTGCACATCCTCCCCGTGTGTGCGTGGGTTTCCTCCGGGTGCTCCGGTTTCCTTCCACAGTCCAAAGATGTGCAGGTTAGGTGGATTGGCCTTGCTAAATTGCCTTTAGTGTCCAAAATTGCCCTTAGTGTTGGGTGGGGTTACTGGGTTATGGGGATAGGGTGGAGCTGTTGACCTTGAGTCGGGTGCTCTTTCCAAGAGCCGGTGCAGACTCGATGGGCCAAATGGCCTCCTTCTGCACTGTAAATTCTATGAAAGTTCGTTCAAGATCAGTTTTGCTTCAAGACCTGTTAAGATGCATTATACAAATTTAAATGATATCTGTTTATAGGTATTTATTGCTTTAGTGTTAAAATCAAATTGAGTTGAGTCACTTTAAGACTATGTACTGAACCTGAGTCAAGACTCCATTTTTAATTAAATATAATTTCACTTTTAATCAAGCCTGTGTTTCATTGCCTACACAAATGTATGGTTGTTGGTTCTCTGTTGGTTGAAGTTATGGCTTGGCTGCCATAACTATGACACATCAACTAATATACTATAATTTATGATCAACAACTTGTGAACTTGTCGACCTGTGGATCTTGAATGCCATTGAGTTAATTTTACAACATTTGTTGCTCTGTCTGTCGTCTTTCCATTTTCCCCCCCAAAACGGTGACAAAACTTTTGTACACAAAATAAGCTATTACTTGCAGTTCAGTTTGTGAACAATGATGCTTAACAGTCCTTCCTCAATTGTTACTGGCTACATTTTAGAAGTTGAGTGAGGGTATGGTTGATAACATCATTCACGCTTAGAGAACCAAATTGAATCTACTCAACCCTGTAATGTGCAAGTTAACATTTATGAAACTGTTCTGCAATATTTTAAATATTCTAGTTGTTTGCAATTGTTTTACACTGGGGAAAACTAAAAGGCATCTTCCATCGCAATATTCACATAAAACCTTGCACCTAAAATAGAACTGTGTTTAAGTTGGCCAAATCCAAGTCAGCTAGTCCAATTATCAGGTGTAAACAAGTCCTGTCGTCACTTGATTTAAATATTAGATTAGGGATAGATGTGATGTGTTTTAAGCCAAAACCTATTTAACTGGACTAGCTACATAAATATTGTGGCTACAAGTACAGATTATAGGCTAGAGATTAGTAGTGAGTAACGTGCCTCCTGACTCTAAGGCCTGTCCACCATCCACAAGGCACAACCCAAGAGTGTGATGGAATATTCTTCTCTTGCCTGGATGAGTGCAGCTCCAACAACATTTAAGAAGCTGGACAACATCCAGGACAAAGCAGCTTGTTTGATTGGCAGCCCATTAAATATTAACTCTCTCCATCACCAGTGCATAGTGGTAGCAGTTTATTTTTGTTTTGTCTGTCTGTTTTTTCCTGATGCTAGGAATTCAGAATTGGTTGCCTTTATACAAGTCTTTCATAAGTTTAACAGGTGCTTTATTCACCAGTAATTTGTATGGCCAGACCTGGTTTTTGTGTCTGATTTGTTTTATTTTCAGCCAATTGACAAAGCTTGACATTATTGAAAGTATGACCATTGTGAAGTGCACGTTTGGTGCAAAGTCTGTGAATCACCTGAGGCCTTGCTGACAAGTTACGTAGCGATTGAGCTCTAGCCGGTTTTTAAACTCATTTGATATATGCCAAGCTTAAGTTTGATTTATTTTGCTTTTTTGTACATTTTCTTTCTCGTGTGAAATTAGACTTGTTTAGCCCAGCTGTTAAGATTATTATCTGGTGATAAGGGACACAGATTGAGCTGAGTTAAGGTAATGGTCTGTTTTTTATATGCAACGCCATAGATATAGTTATGCTGGTACATATTGTCTGACAGTCTCTGTTGCAAAATAGGTGACTAGTATGGTAGTGTCGAAATTGTAGCTGCATTACTTTTGTATGTTCATATTTGTGATTTCTGAAGTCATTGAAACAATGGGCTACTGAATGGACAGCTCCGTCTCTTTCAGGATTTGGTTTATATACAACGATGCCATTAAATTTGGTGCAGTGTTCATCACGTTGCTGGTAATAATTTGAGCAAACGATTTTGGCCTTGGAGGCTCTATTACAGTTGGCAGATTTTGAAAATATCCGCTAGTGCAGACTATATTATGAAAACAAATAAATCTGTTTCCACCACTCTGTCAGTACTGTTGGAGAAGACTCTCAAAGCAGTTCTCCAGAAGAACAACATTTCTTACAATGCATGTGTTATCGAGCAAAGAAAAATATAGCAAGAATTGTTGGAATCCATTTTGGAAACTCATTGTCAATATTCCAATACCCTCCACTCCTGACTTGTATGCAGACAGGCGAAAGCAAGGGCAGCACGGTGGCGCAGTGGTAGCACTGCAGTCTCACGGCGCCGAGGTTCCAGGTTCGATCCTGGCTCTGGGTCACTGTCCATGTGGAGTTTGCACATTCTCCCCGTGTTTGCGTTGGTTTTGTCCCCAAAACCCAAAGATGTGCAGAGTAGGTGGATTGAACACGCTAAATTGCTCCTTAATTGAAAAAAATTAATTGAGTACTCTAAATTTTTTTTATTTTTATAAGACAGACGACCGCTTCAGACTCAGTTTGACTGACTTTCCACAAATAAAGCTGAGCATATGCTATAACAGTCAAAGTTTTATAAATGCGGGGACAAAGCTGGCCACCTTGCGATCCACCAACTCGAGTGCCAGTCTGCTTCTCGGTTTGTCTCCCAGGTTTATGACCCCTCCCATAATCATACTATTGATATTTACTCTATCTTCACTTTTTATTGTAACCGTTGATAAATCAGAACCCTGCTCAGATAGCATCCCAATGGCTGACTTCCTAAATAATTCGGACATCCCTTCTGTGGATGCGGACTTGTGCAAAGACTTGGAGGATCCTTTCTGTGATGAGATGAGGGGCAGCACCGTAGCATTGTGGATAGCACAATTGCTTCACAGCTCCAGGGTCCCATGTTCGATTCCGGCTTGGGTCACTGTCTGTGCGGAGTCTGCACATCCTCCCCGTGTGTGCGTGGGTTTCCTCCGGGTGCTCCGGTTTCCTCCCACAGTCCAAAGATGTGCAGGTTAGGTGGATTGGCCATGATAAATTGCCCTTAGTGTCCAAAATTGCCCTTAGTGTTGGGTGGGGTTGTGGGGATAGGGTGGAGGTGTTGACCTTGGGTAGTGTGCTCTTTCCAAGAGCCGATGCAGACTCGATGGGCCGAATGGCGGCCTCCTGCACTGTAAATTCTATGAGATAACAAAAACTGCATTAAACCAGTGCCAAGTGCTGATGGCTTCCCTATTGACTCTTTTTAAAAAGTTGTTTGCTCAACTCCTTTTTATTACTAGATAGGCTCAGTGACTCCATATCTC
This sequence comes from Scyliorhinus torazame, assembly GCF_047496885.1. Taxonomy (NCBI): domain Eukaryota; kingdom Metazoa; phylum Chordata; class Chondrichthyes; order Carcharhiniformes; family Scyliorhinidae; genus Scyliorhinus; species Scyliorhinus torazame. Next base: position 221,713,394 of record NC_092716.1, read on the forward strand.
AGGGCTCTCTGCGCCCAACACTGACTCAAGCTTCCATCTCGCTTCTACTCAGAAAAGGCAGGCACTCTGCAGAATGTGGCTCATACCGGCCTATCTCTGACGTAAGGCTACCAAGCGACCAAGGTGTTGGCATGCCGTGTCGAGCCTTGTATTCCTGGTATAATATCTGATGATCAAACTGGCTTTATGAAAGGATGCCAATTATTCTCCAATATATGTCCTCTTCTTGACATTCTTTCCCCAATGGCTGTAACCAATCCTGAGGCTGTTATCTCTCTTGATGTGGAGAGGGCTTTTGACCAGGTCCAGTGGGATTATTTGTTTACAATTTTGGATAAATTTGTGTTTTCTAATTACCGCCCCAACCGCAAATGTGTATGCTAACTCATCAAGCATGCCCTTTGTCTCCACTCCTCTTTGCCCTGGCAAGAGAACTCCTGACCATAGCCTTAATTAGTGCTGTTAAAGGGTAGCCATTGAGCTGGCGTGGAGCACAATGTGTCCATATATGCTGATCTATTATATATTACTAATCCTATTGCCTGTGTTGGCGACACAATGAATATTCCTAGCACCTTTGCCTCATTATCTGGCTATGAATTGAATATCAACGAAAGTGAGTGTTTTCCAATCAATCATATTGCCAAACAAATCCTCCTAGGAGCTTTGCCGTTTTGTATATCTATTGCTGGTTTTCGCTACGTATGCGTGAAAAATATGCAGACTCTTGTGGCTTTTCATAAAACAAACTTTATTAGCCTGATTAAGGTGGATTTACAGCGCTGGGATAGTTTGCCCCTTGTTTGGTAGAATTCAATTGTAACAATCACTTCTGCCTGCCTGCCAAGCTTGACTTGGCGTTTTCTTTGTGGAGGGAGGGGGTATTTGAGTGTTTTACTGATCTGTTTGTAGATGAGTCCTTGCCAGCTTTAACGAGCTTGTCGCCAAATTTAACCTGCCTCAATCTAGTCTTAGCGCTATTTTCAGACCCCTAGCTACGTCAATGTATTCTACTTTGTTTGCTCCTTACTCCTTTGAAAACCAATAAGAAGATTAAAAAATATATATTGAAGTGTTGGACAAATGTTTGTTTAATTAGTCAGTTCACTGTATTAAAGAGATTATTACATTTCTTTGGAAACTTCTCAGTGCTCCAGCCCTAAATTTTGGAAGTGCAGCCTGCACTGTTGAGTAAGCAGATGTGACCGCTATTGTGCACATAACAAGATCCACTAAATGGCCATAAAATGACTGCGATCAGGGGAGAGGAAAGTCTGCCTGGAAACTGGAAGAACATATTACTCCTGTTAAAATTGAGACATGGAATTTTCAATGTTCAGCTGAATTGCCCAGTTAATATAACTAAGTTGAAGGCCGACATTTCCAACAATATCACATTGCTTCAGTAATGTACCTGGGCATCGGCTTTATCTTGCTTGTTCTTTACACAAATGTTGATTCACCTGCATGCATATTTCCAGACATTTCCGCTTTTGTAATAGTGGAAAGACACCTTTAAAAAAAAAAAACAGAATATATGTTTACATTGAATTAATTGAGTGCTGTTTTTAATGGGTTGTGAAGTGTTTTGAGGTTGAATCCAAATTTGGTCAGTTATTTTGTTACTTTCTTTTGAGGGTCGGGAGAATCTTACGAGAGTTTGCTTCAGAAGATGAGCTGTCCAGTTCACAATGGAGTGTACTGAATGTATTCTTCAGAAGGAACAGACTTGATTGGCTCATGAGTCTTTTGTAATTTTGTACTTTGTTTGCTATGTGTATTATAACTGATGTGAAAGCTGAATACAAATCACAAAGATCTGAGCAGATGACTGTTGTGAAATAGCATGGTTTCTACTGTGTACAGGTTTCAACAACCAGAAGTAATGAAACAAAACGTTGAGCTTCTGTTCTGCCAAAACTCAAGTTATTTGAAAAACACCCACTTTGCTGCTGATTTAATCTGATCAGAAACAAGGCTGTAAGTAAATGCCTGTGAAGTTGCTGTGTGGGAATTTAAGACAATTGGGGCGGCACGGTGGTCAGCACTGTTGCCTCACAGCACCAGGAAACTGTGTTCAATTCCGGCCTGGGGTGACTGTTTGTGTGGAGTTTGCACGTTCTCCCCGTGTCTGCGTGGGTTTCCTCCGGGAGCTCTGGTTTCCTCCCACAGTTGAAAGATGTGTAGATGGGGTGGGGATAGGGGAGTAGGCCTAGGTAGGTTACTCTTTCAGAAGGTTGCTGCAGACTCGATGTGCCAAATGGCTTCCTTCTGCACTATAGGAAAATCCAGAATTGTACCTGGTGACCTTGTAGCATGTTTGCCCATGCATGGAATGGTGTGCTGTGTAGCAAATCTATCTTTTTTAGATTTTATTTGAATTCGCCAGTCTGAAAGTTGTGCCTATTTTTGTTTTATTGAGTTGACTTTTAAACACCGTTTACATTTTTCATTTTAATTATGTGGGAGTCTCTGACTTCACTGGTAATCTGGTATTTTTTCCCCCTGGGATTGTTGCCCTTCTTTGTAATGATGGGAAAATTGCAGTTTTGATGTTGGACACAACAAACCTACAGGCAGCCATTTGTGTTATCATCATGAATGATGCTGCAGTTACATCGGTATTAGCATGGTGCTGACATTAAGTTGCAGTGCAATTGGGCAGCATGCAGTTGTGCTGCCTCCTTGGCCTCCTTCTCCCTTACCAATTGGAAATTAGAGTTCAGAGTGCAGAGCTTTGGTGGAGAAAAACAGGTGTTCATCTGCCTTTATTGACTGAAATTTCAAGTCTTTTAAAAAAAAGTTCGTTCTTCCACTACTCGTATCTACCATATTATTGAATTTGGTTCAGGCAGTCTACTGAACCATCTGTAACCCAGTCTCAACATATTTTCTTCACAGCACCGACTAATCAGAAGAAAGTGGAATGACTGCAAACATTTTTCCTAAATTTAGAAAATCCATTTTAATTTGTTTACTTGTGACGAACTACATTGCATCTTGGGCATCAAGTATAATGATGAAGTCCTCTCCTACTCTCCCCCCCCCCCCCCCCCCCCCCCCCCCCCCCCCCAATCCTTTTTCTTCACGCAGACACCCAAACAGTTCTCCCTTGTCCTCTAATCCAGAGTGCCTCAAGTCAGGAATGTGATGGAATTCTCTCTATTTACCTGGATGAGTGCAGATCCAACAATATGCAAAGCTCGCCATCAACCTGGACAACCGAGGATAAACATGTTCAACAAGGAATATTTTTAAGAGGATCTTAAAAGGAAGGGAGTAAATCCAGATTATTGTATTCATTGGCCTGTGTTTGTTCTGAGGATTATGGGCCTAAACACCGATTTGTTGCTTTGCGTCAGGTAGTACTGTTGGTTTGTCACAAGAAAGCTATAAGTTTATCTTTCACTCAAAGTATGTTACTGAGGCTGACACAATTGTTGCAATGAGAGAGTTCTACACTGTTCAGAGGGTCAGTTAGCTCAGTTGGCTGGACGGCTGGTTTGTGATGTGGAGTGATGCCAACAGCGCGGGTTCAATTCCCATACTGGCTGAGGTTATCCATGAAGGCCTCCCCCTCAACCTTGTCCCTCGCTTGAGGTGTAGTGACTCCAGTTATATTACGACCAATCAGCCTGCTTTCAAAAAGGTAGAGCAGCCCATAGTTCTCGGGAACAATACTGACTTGCGTTTCACACTGTTATTCAGATGAGATGCCGACTGGGGTCTTGCCTGGCCTCTTGCGTGAATGTCAGCAATATTCCAAAAAATGTGGGAGTTTTGTTTGTGCATTGAACAGCATTTGTCCCTTAACTTGTGTCACGATACAAAGAGCAGTTATTCTATTCTGACGATCTATTTTCCCTTAACGTTCCGCGCGATAGTCAAGGAACAGTTGCCACCGCCTGGAGAACCCCTGAGCCGATCCTCTCAGCGCAAATTTCATTCGTTCTAGTTTTATGAACCCTGCCATGTTGTTTATCCAGGCCTCCACGCTGGGGGGTTTCGCTTCCTTCCACATGAGTAAGATCCTTCGCCGGGCTATCAGGGACGCAAAGGCCAAAATATCGGCCTCTTTCGCCTCCTGCACTCCCGGCTCTTCCGCTACCCCAAATATCGCAAACCCCCAGCCTGGCTTGACCCGGACCTTCACCACCTTTGAGATCACCTTTGCCTCTCCCCTCCAGTACTCATCCAGTGCCGGTCACGGCCAGAGCATGTGTGTGTGGTTCGCCGGGCTTCCCAAGCACCTCCCGCACTTGTCCTCCATTCCGAAGAACCTGCTCAGTCTTGCTCCCGTCATATGTACTCTGTGTAGAACCTTAAATTGAATCAGGCTAAGTCTGGCACACAAAGACGAGGAATTTATCCTGCTTAGGGCATCAGCCCACAGACCCTCCTCAATCTCCTCTCCCAGCTCTTCCCATTTTCCCTTCAGCTCCTCTACCATCGCCTCCCCCTCGTCTCTCATCTCCTGATATATTTCGGACATTTTGCCCTCCCCGACCCATAACCCGGAAATCACTCTATCTTGGATCCCCTGTGTCGGGGGCAGCGGAAATTCCCTCACCTGTTGCCTCGTAAACGCCCTCACTTGCATGTGTCTGAAATTGTTCCCCGGGGGCAACATACTTTTCCTCCAGCGCTCCCAGGCTTGCAAACGTCCCGTCTATAAACCAATCTCTCAGTTTCCTAATTCCTGCGCGTTGCCAGCTCTGGAACCCTCCGTCCATCTTTCCTGGGACAAACCTATGGTTGTTCCTGATCGGGGACCACACCGAGGCACCCGTCACCCCCCTGTGTCGCCTCCACTGCCCCCAGATCCTTAAGGTTGCCACCACCACTGGGTTTGTGGTATACCTTTTTGGGGAGAGCGACAGCGGCGCCGTCACCAGCGCCTTTAGGCTCGTTCCTTTACAGGACGCCATCTCCAGCCTCTTCCACGCTGCCCCCTCTCCCTCCCTCATCCACTTACAGACCATCGCCACATTGGCGGCCCAGTAATAGTCGTCTAGGTTCGGCAATGCCAGTCTCCCTCTGTCCCTGCTACGCTGCAGGAACCCCCTCCTTACCTTCGGGGCCTTCCCTGCCCACATAAAACTCCTAATGCTCCTGTCTATTTTCTTGAAAAAGGCCTTCGTGTTCAGAATGTTGAGACATTGAAACACGAGAAGAAACCTCGGGAGAACCATCATTTTTACCGCCTGCACTCTGCCCGCCAATGAGAGCGGCAGCATATCCCACCTCTTGAAATCCTCCTCCATCTGCTCCACCAGTCGCGTCAGATTAAGTCTGTGTAGAGTTCCCCAGCTCCTAGCTACCTGGATCCCCAAATATCGGAAGCTCCTTTCCACTCTCCTTAACGGCAGGGCGTCTATTCCTCTTCCCTGGTCCCCGGGGTGTATTACAAAAATCTCACTCTTCCCCATATTTAGCCTGTATCCCGAAAAATCTCCAAACTCCCTCAATATCTGCATAACCTCTGTCATCCCCTCTACAGGGTCTGCAACATATAGCAGTAGGTGATCTGCGTAGAGTGACACTCGATGCTCCTCTCCCCCTCTAACCACCCCCCTCCATTTCTTAGAGTCTCTCAACGCTATGGCCAGTGGTTCAATTGCCAACGCGAACAGTAATGGGGACAGGGGACACCCCTGCCTTGTTCCCCTGTGTAGCCGAAAATACTCCAATCTTTGCCGGTTTGTGACTACACTTGCCACTGGGGCCCCGTATAGGAGTCTGACCCAACTGACAAACCCCTCCCCGAACCCAAACCTCCTCAACACCTCCCATAAATACTCCCACTCTACCCTATCAAATGCCTTCTCTGCATCCATCGCCACCACTATTTCTGCCTCCCCCCTCCGCCGGGGGCATCATTATCACCCCCAGCAGCCGCCAAACGTTCACATTCAATTGTCTCCCCTTTACAAACCCTGTCTGGTCTTCATTCACCACCCCCGGGACACAATCCTCTATCCTCGTCGCCAGCACTTTTGCCAGCTGCTTGGCGTCTACGTTTAGGAGTGAGATAGGCCTGTATGACTCGCATTGCAGCGGATCTTTATCCCGCTTCAGGATTAGTGATATCGTCGCCTCCGACATTGTCGGGGGTAGAATCCCCCCTTCTCTGGCCTCGTTAAAGGTTCTCGCCAGCAGCGGAGCCAACAAGTCCACATATTTCCTGTAGAATTCCACCGGGAACCCATCTGGTCCCGGGGCCTTCCCTGCTTGCATATTCCCCAGTCCTTTAGTCACCTCATCCACCTCAATTGGCGCCCCCAGACCTGCCACCTCCTGCTCCTCCACCCTCGGGAACCTTAGTTGGTCCAGAAACTGTTGCATTCCCTCTTTTCCCACCGGGGGTTGGGACTTATATAGCCTCTCAAAAAAGGTTTTAAACACCTCATTTACCTTCCCTGCTCTCCGCTCCGTAGTTCCCGTTTCATCCCTAACTCCCCCAATCTCCCTTGCCGCTATCCTCTTGCGAAGTTGGTGGGCCAGCAGCCGGCTCGCCTTTTCCCCATACTCCTATCTCATCCCCTGTGCCTTCCTCCACTGTGCCTCTGCCTTTCCTGTGGTCAGCAGGTCAAACTCCGTCTGAAGTCTTCGCCTCTCTCTATTTCGTCCTTCGTCCGGGGCCTCCGCATATCTTTTATCCACCCTCAAAAGCTCCCCCACTAATCTCTCCCTTTCTTTGCCCTCTTGTTTCTCCTTGTGAGCTCTAATGGAGATCAACTCCCCCCTAACCACCGCCTTCAGCGCTTCCCATACTACCCCCACCTGGACCTCACCATCGTCATTGACCTCCAGGTACCTCTCAATACATCCCCGCACCCTTCCACAGACCCTCTCATCCGCCAATAGTCCCACATCCAGTCGCCAGAGTGGGCGCTGCTCCCTCTCCTCTCCTAATTCCAGATCCACCCAGTGCGGGGCATGGTATGAAACGCTCCAGGTCCGGGATACGTCCCAGCATCCGCTTCATAAATCTCACGTCATCCCAGTTCGGGGCATATACATTTACCAGCACAACCTCCTTTCCCTGCAATCTACCACTCACCATCACTTATCTACCCCCGTTATCCACCACTATATTCCTAGCCTCGAACGACACCCGTTTCCCCACCAATATCGCCACCCCCCCCCCTATTTTTCGCGTCCAACCCGGAGTGGAACACCTGTCCCACCCATCCTTTCCTTAACCTAACCTGATCCGCCACCTTCAGATGCGTCTCCTGAAGCATGACTACATCCGCCTTCAGTCTTTTTCAGTGCGCGAACACCCGGGCCCTCTTAATCGGCCCATTCAGGCCTCTCACATTCCACGTGATCAGCTCCATAGCGCGGGAAAAACCCCGTGCTTTCCTATCGGCCCCGCCCCCTATGGCGCAGCTCATTCCCCATCCCCCCTCTCAGTCCCTTTTTCCACCGGCGCCCACATTTCTCCATGTCCCCACATCTAGAGGAGAAAAATTCCCCGTCTATCGTTTCAATACTATAAGCCTCCCATTCCCCAATTTACACTTCTGTACAACAACCTCGTTATTTCCCCCCAACATCAGTCTCTCAGTTCTAGTCCAGTTTCTCTTCTTGGATGAAGGTCCATGCCTCATCCGCCGTTTTGAAGTAGTAGTACTTGCCCTGCGGTAGTAGTGCGGTGACCCACAATCGCGCCGGCTGCAGCATCCCAAATTTTATTTTCTTCCTGTGAAGCACTGCCTTGGCCCGATTGAAGCTCGCCCTCCTTCTCGCCACCTCCGCGCTCCAGTCCTGATACACACTTATCACCGCATTCTCCCACCTGCTACTCCGTACCTTCTTGGCCCAGCTCAAAACAGCCTCTCTGTCCGTGAAGCGGTGAAATCTCACCACTATCGCCCTTGGTAGTTCTCCCGCCTTTGGTCTTCTCACAAGGACCCAGTGAGCCCCTTCCACCTCCAGGGGGCCTGAGGGGGCCTCAGCTCCCATTAGCGAATGGAGCATCGTGCTCACATAAGCCCCAACGTCAGCTCCCTCCATTCCTTCGGGGAGACCTAGAATCCGGAGGTTCTTCCTCCTCGAGCTGTTCTCCAGGGCTTCCAGCCTTTAGATACATCTCTTATGTAGCGCCTCATGCGTCTCCGTTTTTACCACAAGGCCCTGTATCTCATCCTCGTTTTCGGCTGCCTTTGCCTTCACTCCACGGAGCTCTATCGCCTGGGCCTTTTGTGTTTCCTTCAGCCGATCGATTGCCAATAACATCGGCGCCAGCACCTCCTTTAGTTCCTCCACACACCGTCGGAGGAATTCCTGCTGGTCCGGGCCCCATGTCACCTGGGCTCGATCCGCCGCCATCTTGCTTCTTCCTTCTCTTCTCTGCCGCTGCTCCAAAGGATCCTTCGCAATCTGGCCACTGCCACTGGTCTTTTCCACACACGGGGGGACACTTTCCTTTGTCACCCCACACTGGGTTTGATCTGAAAAAATTTCCGTTGGGGCTCCCGAAAAGAGCCCAAAGGTTTGTTAGAACGGGAGCTGCCGAAACATCCGGCTTAGCAGTGCATCGCCGCATTTATCTAATGGCATTATCATCTGCAAAGTGAGTTGAACATACTGCTGAATCATAATGTTCAAAACAAGATGTTGAGCTAAAGACGATGGTCGGCGGATGCAAGATACTGAGCCGAAGACTATGATAAGGATAAGCATGTTCAACAAGGAATATTTTAAAGAGGATCTTAAAAGGAAGGGAATAAATTCAGAGCATCGGGTCCAGGAGACTGAAGGTGTCCCTCAGACCAAATTGGGAAACAAGGTGTGCTGAACGCCCTCTGAGCCTTCCCAAGATCCTTGCAGACCTGATTTCTGGCATATAAAGGCTGTGGCTACAATAGCAGGTCAGAGGCTGGGAATTCTGCGGAGAGGAAGTCTGTCCCCTTTCTACCATCTACAAGGCACAAGTCAGGAGTGTGATGGAATACTCTCCATTTACCTGGATGAGTGCAGATCCAATAATATGCAAAGCTCGCCACCAATCAGGACAAATCTGGCTGCTTATTTGGCATCCCATCCACCACCCTAAAACATTGTTTCCCTAATGCATCACTGGTGGAGGGAGTGAGTGTTCCATCTACAAGATACACTGGAACAATGGCCAAGGCTACCTCAGCAGCATCTTCTAAATCAACAACATCTGCCACCCAGGAGAACAAGGGCAACAGCTACATGGGAACATCATTATCTGCAAGTTCTCTTCCAAATCTATGAACCTTGTCATGATATGCAAACATGCAACCAATGAACACTCCGAATAGGACGTAACCAATGGGCAGTCAGGACACTCGGAGGTGGCATCACCACAAGGGGGCATGACATAGACGCTATAAAAAGGGATGAGGCACTCACACCCTGCCTCTTTCCACAGACAGACATCGAGAGAGTTAGACAGGGTTAATCAGCAGCATCACACACCAGCACGTGGCTTAGAGCAAGCTGGTACAGTTAGACTGAGTTACTACAGTTCGATTAGCAGAGAGTCAAACTCATTTGAGAACTGTTAATAGTTCAATAAACACGTTGAACTCATTTCAGAGTCTGGAGCATCCTTTAGTTAAGACTGCATCAAGTAGCAGCCTGTGTTATCCGAAGCAGCATAACACAACAATCCTGATGGAGGAATCTATATTGGATTTGTTTAGTATCACGTGTACCAAGGTACAGTGAAAAGTATTTTTCTGTGTGCAGCTCAAACAGATCATTTAGTACATGACAAGAAAAGAAAATACATATGTAAATACCTCGACAACCGCGTCGGATGGAGCATACAGGAGTGTAGTATTAATCAGGTCCATCCATAAGAGAGTTGTTTAGGACAGTGGGGAAGAAGCTGTGTTTGAATCTGTTCGTGTGCGTTCTCAGACTTTTGTATCTCCTGCCCGATGGAAGAAGTTGGAAGAGTGAGTAAGCCGGATGGGAGGGGACTTTGATTATGCTGCCTGCTTTCCCAAGGCAGCGGGAGGTGTAGATAGATATATCATGGGTCCTTCACTGTCATCTGCTCAAAATCCTAGAACTCCATCCCTAACCTGACTAGGGATGAACCTACATCCCATCGACTGCAACAGTTCAACAAGGTAGGGAACCATCACTGTCTCAACGTCAATTGCATGTGGGCAACAAACGCTTGTCGGTGATGCTTGCATTCCATGGATGAATATGAGAAAAGTGTACTTTTGACAAGATGTGGGCAGAATTATGCCAATGCCGAATCATCCATAATGCATTGAACGTTAACACAACTTCGCAATTTAAATATATGCCCCAGATTTTGTGCAAGGAATAACAGTGATGCTAAGAATGCTTCCTGTTATTAAGAATAAATTGGGCCCCAAGTTCCAGTACGTGTGCAGTTAAACCGAGAAATCCGGTAAGTTGTGCAAGATGTCCTACTTTTCCTGAAACTGTTATGCTGGTACTTTCCTAAGAGATTTGGCATTGGATCACCGTGTGAAATTAGTTTTTAACCACTAAGTGCCCATAACATGGCAGTAATGGTTGGGGCTAAAGTTCAAGTGAATTTTCAACATTTTGGTTATTTCTTGCTGAACATCTTCTGGTGATGAATGAATCTTTTAGACATGTGGAGTCTTATTCCTTCAGATTTGACAAAGTGTTGGAGTTCTGAATTTTTAAATTTTTATACATTTTTCTTTGTCTCCTCGCCCTTCTCTCTGAATCCAGTCTTTCCTTTGCTTCCTTTATTCAGCTTTTTGTATTAACTATTCTAATTTGACAGTTCCTGGTTTAGTATCTACAAGTCCCATCAATCTGATCTGGTTAAGAAGACACATCACGACTTCCTGTTTAATTTCTTTTGTTCCCATTTTCTTATATTATTTTTGGCCCATGAGCCCATATTCGGAATGTGCCTTTTAAGCAGAGACTCCAACTGAAGCAGCCTGCTTGTCAGGACATTGTTCCTAGGTTTTGTATTCTGGAGAGGAGAAATGGACTTGTCGATGACGAGTGAATCTCAGGAACCGGCTTTGGAGGAAGTCTGTTTGATTGCTTGGCTGGCAACTGATGGGTTGGCCAGGGACAATGTTCTTCCTGACAACAGTCAGTGATTGGTTCTGGCGTGATGCTTTTTGAGAGAACTGGGCAGAAGTGATTAGTCCTTGGAAGTGAAAGGAGCTGTCTGTCTTTAAAGAACTGCTTCATCATTCTAAAACTAGTGAATACCTGGCAAATCTTTGCTGTAAACTTGAAATAATCCTGAATCGACAGAGAAAGTAGCCAACCTTGCCAGAGAAAAACATCTTGAACCTAGAAGGAAGAAATACCAAAACAAAAGCTTGAACTCCAGAAAGACATCAACTGGAAGCATTTCTAGGGCATCAAAGATCCTTTATCCTATTTTTATTAATATTTTCTTTATCTCTCCATACCCGTTACCCTCTGTTGTTTGTCTGTGTTAAAGCTACAGACTTGGTGCCTGCAGTTTCTTGGGCTCCGCCAAAGACCTCGGATACTTAAAAATAACATCTAATTTCACTTGTATCGTGGCTCCGGGTCAAGTGGAGCAGGAATGACCGTACACTAGCCCAGGCTTTGTTTTCGGATTAATAGGATGTGTCTTGTGATGTTTCCAGGGATCTAAACTGGGGCTTCACCTGTTAACCATAATGTACCTGTTCACCACAATTCTGGAAAGTGTGAAAATAGATAAGTCCCCTGGGCCGGATGGGATTTATCCTAGGATTCTCTGGGAAGCTAGGGAGGAGATTGCTGAGCCTTTGGCTTTGATCTTTAAGTCATCTTTGTCTACAGGAATAGTGCCAGAAGACTGGAGGATAGCAAATGTTGTCCCCTTGTTCAAGAAGGGGAGTAGAGACAACCCCGGTAACTATAGACCAGTGAGCCTTACGTCTGTTGTGGGCAAAATCTTGGAAAGGTTTATAAGAGATAGGGTGTATAATCATCTGGAAAGGAATAATTTGATTAGACATAGTCAACATGGTTTTGTGAAGGGTAGGTCGTGCCTCACAAACCTTATTGAGTTATTTGAGAGGGTGACCAAACAGGTGGATGAGGGTAAAGCAGTTGATGTGGTGTATATGGATTTCAGTAAAGCATTTGATAAGGTTCCCCACGGTAGGCTACTGCAGTAAATACGGAAGCATGGGATTCAGGGAGATTTAGCAGTTTGGATCAGAAATTGGCTAGCTGGAAGAAGACAAAGGGTGGTGGTTGATGGGAAGTGTTCAGACTGGAGTCCAGTTACTAGTGGTGTACCACAAGGATCTGTTTTGGGGCCACAGCTGTTTGTCATTTTTATAAATGACCTGGAGGAGGGCGTAGAAGGATGGGTGAGTAAATTTGCAGATGACACTAAAGTCGGTGGAGTTGTGGACAGTGCGGAAGGATGTTACAAGTTACAGAGGGACATAGATAAGCTGCAGCGCTGGGCTGAGAGGTGGCAAATGGAGTTTAATGCAGAAACGTGTGAGGTGATTCATTTTGGAAGGAATAACAGGAAGACCAGAGTACTGGGCTAATGGTAAGATTCTTGGCAGTGTGGATGAACAGAGATCTCGGTATCCATGTACGTAGATCCCTGAAAGTTGCCACTCGGGTTGAGAGGATTGTTAAGAAGGCGTACGGTGTGTTAGCTTTTATTGGTAGAGGGATTGAGTTTCGGAGCCATGAGGTCATGTTGCAGCTGTACAAAGCTCTGGTGCGGCCGCATTTGGAGTATTGCGTGCAATTCCGGTCGCCGCATTATAGGAAGGATGTGGAAGCATTGGAAAGGGTGCAGAGGAGATTTACCAGAATGTTGCCTGGTATGGAGGGAAGATCTTATGAGGAAAGGCTGAGGGACTTGAGGCTGTTTTCGTACGAGAGAAGAAGGTTAAGAGGTGACTTAATTAGGCATACAAGATGATCAGAGGATTGGATAGGGTGGATAGTGAGAGCCTTTTTCCTCGGATGGTGATGTCTAGCACGAGGAGACATACCTTTAAATTGAGGGGAGATAGATATAAGACAGATGTCAGAGGTAGGTTCTTTACTCGGAGAGTAGTAAAGGCGTGGAATGCCCTGCCTGCAACAGTAGTGGACTCGACAACACTAAGGGCATTCAAATGGTCATTGGATAGACATATGGACAATAAGGGAATAGTGTAGATGGGCTTTGGAGTGGTTTCACAGGTCGGCGCAACATTGAGGGCCGAAGGACCTGTACTGCGCTGTAATGTTCTGTGTTCTATGTTCTATGTATTGATTGATAATTAGGATGAAGGAGAAGGTGGTGTACATCTACGATAACTTAAAAGCCACAATCCTTTTGTGTTCTCGGGTTTATCCCTGAGCACATGGCACAAACAGCTTCTTCCCTGCTGTTTCCAGACACCTAAATTACCCTCTTGTGGACTGATCTGATTAATACTACATTCCTGTATGCTTCACCCGATGCTGCTGTCTATGTATTTACATTGTGTACCTTATGTTGCCCTATTACTTCTTTTCGTGTACAAATGATCTGTTTGAGCTGCACGCAGAAAAATACTTTTCACTGTACCTCCGTACACGTGACAATAAACTAACAAATCCAATCCAGGTGACTCCTGTTGAGCATCTATTGTTTCCTGCAGACGTATAACAGAGGCATCGACAAATCTGGAGTTGTACTTCAATCCTTGTTATCGACTGTCAATTTGAGGGTGAAATCCACTCACGGTTGCGAGTTTATGCTATGGTTCTTTAGTGTCGCCTAGAGCTATATAGGTGTCAAAACTTGTAATCGTGCGCTGAATACTACTGTGCAATTGAACCTTGGAAAAGAACAAGCATTGGAGCTGAAGCAAAAGGTGGAATTTGAGGAGCAACAGGAAGAAGAGGAGTTGAAATAGATCAGTCATTTTCTTGTTGAGTTGCAGAGTAGGCTCAAAGGGCTGACTGGCCTCCTCATATTTCCCAAGTAGTCCAATTTCTCAAGCAGTCCTATTTTGTGTGCATTGCTCTTAGTTGATGAAGTGTAGTCAGAATGTTTTGTTTGGATAACTTTCCATGTTCACCTCTTATGCTGAACATGGGGAACTCATCACCCTTGTTCAAAGTCCTAATGTCTGTCTTATGCACTCAATTATGAAAAATGCTTCCACAATCCCAGAGGACCATAGACTGCTCTCACCTTTGCTTTTTCAGTTTAGGTAAGATAGGGTGACAGTGTATCTCCTAGACCGATATATCCTGATTCCTCTGGTCCCATTAAAAAAAAAAGAAGAGAGTTTTCAGGACCTGGGGGTAAAGCGAGATAAAGGTCATCAGTTAGTGGTGGGCGTAATGTTACAGGTGCCTAGTCAGCTCTCAACAGTGGCTAAGAGTCTGTATCCGTTTTAAGACGGTGCGGAAAGATTGATTCGTTCAAGGAATGATAATATAAGAAATTGGACATCGTAATTTTATAGACAACTTTATTAAAACAAAAGAAAACCATATTTAAACTTTTAAACTTCAACTATAACAATAGCAGATTACATAAAGTTTCTTAACCTTAACGCACTAATTCCCGTTAAACAGCACTTTACAGAATATGTAGCTCTCATGCTCTTACATTGGCAGCCCAAGGCAATACTTGCATTGACTAAGAAAATTTATTTCTGTTCGGGACATTGGTTCAGAACCCTTTTTCCAAACCCTGCCTTAGTGGCAACTTTCTTGACCTATCGGTCAATTTCCAAGGCCTTCTCCTCTGTAACTGTATTCAGCGTTCTTTCTCTCTCACTCTCTGAGCACCTTCAGCCCATGAAACTAAGGTTCTCTGCTAGGGTTTTCAGGCTTGAACCAATCAATGTTATCTTGGCTGTTCGATTACCCTTTTATACAAAAAAACAGAGCCATGCTATTGATAGGCAAATAACCTCCCATTGATGGACAAAGGGACCATCAAACTCTGAAATGTGCTAATAGCTGGTCAGACAGGAGTGACCTGAAGAACAAATGGATCTGTGGCACCCTGTGTAATGAGTTTAAGTCTGACTGGAACAATGTAACATAGCCGGGTGTGGGCATATCCCTCTGATTCTGTGATAGCAGGTTTTTTTCCTCCTCAGTCTGTTTAATCTCTAAATTGCCTGATACGTTGGGGTCTTATTTCTGGACCCAATTTCCTAATATCTCCCTCGCATCACAGTAAACAGAGACAGGTGATTCATTATTGAATGCAATCCCCCATTTTCATTTTGGTGTGTTTTTTGTTCTTTCATGGGTGTGGGCATCACTGGCTCGGCCAGCATTTATTGCCCATCCCTGATTATCCTTGAGAAGGTAATGATGATGTTGCCTTCTTTGAACAGCTTCAGTGCCTGTGGTGTAGGTATACCCACGGTGCTGTTAGGAAGGAGTTCCCAGGCAGCTCAGTGGTTAGCATTGCTGCCTCATGGTGCCGAGGTCCCAGGTTCGATCCCGGCTCTGGGTCACTGTCCGTGTGGAGTTTGCACATTCTCCCCGTGTTTGCGTGGGTTTCGACCCACAACCCAAAGTCATGCAGGCTAGGTGGATTGGCCACGCTAAATTCCCCTTGGAAAAAATTAATTGCCTTCTCTAAATTTATAAAAATAAAGGAAGGAGTTCCAGGAATTTGACCCAACAACAGTGAAGGAACGACAATCTAGTTCCAAGCCGGGATGATGAGTGGCTTGGGAGGGCAATTTGCAGATGGTAGTATTCTCCTGCACATGCTATCCTTGTCCTTCTAGGTGGTGGAGGTTATGGGCTTGGAAGGTGCTGTCAAAGGAACCTTTAGAGATGGTACACAATGCTGCTACTGTACATCAGTGGTGGAAAGACTGAATATTTAAGGTGGTGAATGGGGTGCCGATCAAACAGGCTGCTTGTCATGGATTGTGTCAAGCTTCTTGAGTGTTGCTGAAGCTGCATTCATTCCGGAAAGTGGAGAGTATTCCATCACACTCCAGACTTGTGTGTTGTAGATAGTGGAGAGGCTTTGTGGAGTCAGGAGGTGAGTTACACTCTGCAGAATTCCCAGTCTGACCTGCTCTTGTAGCCATTGCTGACCCAATTCTGTTCAGCTCAGTGGTATCTGCCAGGCTATTGATCGTGGTGGATTCAGTGATGGTAATGTAATTGACTGTCAAGGGGAGGTGGTTAGATTCTCTCTTGGTGTTGATGGTCCCTCTCCTGTGATGGGAACATTTAGCGTGAAGGCAAAGGGATGAGATTGTTTTTGTTTTTTAAAAACCCTGTACACCTCTGGACTGGCATCCTTCCTACAATGGCAGGACCAATTTATCCTGTTCCCAGGTTCAGGTGAACACTAAAGTTACCAACCATTCCTACTCCCTTTTTTTGTCTTATGTAAACTGAGACATGGTGCCCCTTTTATTTGTTCAGAATTTTTGGAAATGACTCAGTTTTATAACCTCAACTTGAAGCTTGGTCATTGAAGGAAAATATACATATCAAAGTCACATGCTCAAGCTTTTCTTGCTTGAAAGGAATTTACTGTACTTTGGCAAGCAGCATGTTGTATTGATTGAATGTTGCTGAAGGAAGAACTCTTAATTGAGCTTGACAACATTGTGTATTATTTAGCATTAGAAAATACTTTTCCATTTACATGAGTTTGAAAATAGGATTAAACTAATCCTTTCTCCATTTGGTTCTGTACATTTGTGTTATTTGTAAATAAAATGTAGCTGTGTACCATTTTTCATCCTTTCATTCACATGTGGTTTTAGTTCAACTAAAGACGCCATATAGGTTTTTTATTTCCTATCAAAAGTCAAAGGCATTTGCAGAGCTTGAGTAGGGGAAAAAATTACAGCAGTGACTCATTATAAAAGGATATCACCATCAATTACATATTGAAATTGTTAGTCTCTCATTGGTGTGGACTGTTTCCTCCATTTTCTTGATGCTGTCGATGCATTGCAAAAATTATTCCAGTGCTTTGCTGCAAGGATGTGGTTAGTACAGCTCTGTGTCTTTGTCCTACAGGCTTGTAGTATAACACCTTGCCTTGGAACTACAGTACAAGAACTATATCTAATTCAACTTGCTGCCACAATATAGACATTCAGGACTTGTTGGCTTTGCAGCTTGGTTTGTGAAACAGCCTGGCCGTTGTGGGAGAAGTATAAAATTCATTCTGCAACTTGCAGTGGCTCATTTTAACATCTGAGTGAGCCCAGTTAAATTATGAAATGTTTAAAATTTCCGAATCAATATGGGGTGACATTTTGTGACCTATTGTGCTTTGCCACTAATGGCAAGACAGCGGTTGATGGCACTTAATTCTGTCTCTGTGATGGGAAGATGAAAATTCTGAGATGAAGTGTTTTCTGGAGGGGTGGGGGTGCGATTTTTCAGCTTGCAGCAGCTGAACTGGTAGCTATAACTAACAAAGACCTGAAAAATCTGGTTATACTGCTTTTTCTGTGGCATGAACACCCAAAGAATGGTTTGTAAAAACGTTTTTGAAGTCCATTTTTAAAAACTACAAGTTAACCCTGTGTGCTGTAGGTTGAAAGTTAGTCCTTTTAATCACGACTGACCCAATTTTGACAAGCCAACTGTCCCAACAGTTGTCATAGTAGTAGCCTCAAAGGCCAGCTTTGTAATTTCTCCATGCCAGTTGGTTTAACCATGGTGGCTCAGGATATGTTACATAAATAATTCTAGAGCCATAATTATGAAAATGCCCACGTTTGAATGCCAGGTTTGGCTGAAGTTTGGACTGGCGTATTCCTTATCTGAAGTTCGGTGACTGGGTCATTTGTATATCATGTCAAAGATACCAGGATTTGAAGCTAGGGTTTTTTGATCTTTCTGCACCAGAGCTAGAACAGTGTAATTTTTCCACTGATATCGGGGAACTTCCCTCCATCATTTCAGTGAGAAATTAAGTTTGGAACAAACTGCGGAGTCGGTGTCCACCAGCCCTCCAGCCCAAAAGGTATCTGTGGAGTAACCAGCTGTTGTGTGAGCTGCAAGAGTCAGTAGCTGAAAGTAAGCCCCACAAAAACACATTGGAACAGGCACTGAAAACCCAACATGGTTCACTGGCTCGGAGAGTCAGCAACATCGGTAGTTGAAAGCCCCGCAAATGTTAAACATGTAAATGTCATGGGAACAGGAGTAGGCTATTCAGCCCCTCGAGCCTGTCCCACCATTCAATGAGATCATGGCTGATCTGTGTCTAACTCCATATACCTGCCGTTGGCCCAAATCTCTTAATATCTTTGCTGAACAAAAACAAAATGTCAACCCCTAACCCTCAAAAGTCCCACAAAAATTCAACTTTTACATGAGTGTATGCGGTAAATAACATTTAGATTTGTCCATCTGTGTGCTTGGAACCAGAATACATTTGTAAATTAATGTTCCAATGGTAGATACTGTTACAATTCTGTTATGGACCATTAAATCCGAACACCCAGTAATTAACTGATTGTCTCTGCAATCAAAATAGTAGGAAAAGGCAGTGTCATAAGAAAATGATATTTCATGTATATTTCACTGCCACATGGCTGTGTGCCATGGTTACTTAATGGGACAGCTGGGAATGCTTGGTCCTCACGCTCTCACTCCAATCAGGTTCATAGGATGAGAGGGCAACATGCATACAAGGCGTGCAGAGTTCAGCCGGTTCCTTTGCTTTGTCTTCAGCTTTGTCAAAACAAAAAACCCCACCTCGCACATGTCGGTCGCTGTGAATGGCAATAGTAGCAAAATGCTTGGATGTCTGCCAGTTTTAATCAGTAAATTAGTTTGAGGGGATCATTTGTCAAGGAGGAAAGCGTGTATTTCATTCCTCAGCTTGTACACTCGACCAAGCACCCGATCCCTTAACAGCCGACGTACCTATGAGGGACAATAAATTTGAGTGCTTCGTCCCCATCTCTGAACACACAGCCTTGAAAAGCCTGCTATTGGGTGTGCTGCGCTGATCGGATGGAATTCCTTTGAATGGCAGTGCCTCGCGGTGAATTAAAACAATGATTCCAAACAATGTCCTGACCAGCTGCCTCCTTAATCCATATAACAACTCCGCTGTTTTCCCAGTCATGTTGGCTGCGCCATTGCTTGTGATTCCTTTGGAATTAGTCCGCATTGGTAATGTCAAACAGCACAACAAATACTCAACAAATTTGTTGTGCCAAACATACCTAATGTAAGCTAATAAGGTTGCGTAATCTGTAACATCCGTATTTTTATCCAGTAGTATTGCAAAATCAACCACCAACTCCAACTGAGAAATAAGTTGTACTTCTAATTTTCGGCGATAAAACAATGTCTCGCGGAATTTGCACTAAGTGGGATGCATTTCAGTTTTTCGGCTGACTTCTAGCCTAAGACCATGTGAACCATGTCTTAAGTTGCAGGAAGAATTAATGTTTCTGCAACAGTGTGGGGAATTTTCTCTTGAACTGGGTGGTAAGCTACCATGCAAGAGACTAATTGTGCTTTGTCATGAAATGTTACATTTCTGCTAAGATCTTGAGCTGATGATTTCAGATCTTGTTGCATCCTTTCTCCAGATCACCTTGTTTAGTCTTTAAATATCTTTGCAGTTTTAAGGGTTTTAAACTTTCACTGACCAGTATTTCCCTGCATATAACAGATGGGCTTTGCATCCTGATTTGTGTTGGCACAATTGACAACAAAACCACACCTCAAAAAATGGTCATTGTACTGCTTTGTTCCTGATTTTTGTTTTTTCTTTGAAGGCCGTTTGTTGGAGGTCTTGACACTTTGTTCATAGCTAGCATTAGTGCTGCTGTCTTATCATGGACTTGGTGGAGCAGCTAACGTTCTCTGTGAGATCTTGGCCAGTAGGTGTATCGGCTATTGGTGCCTCTGCCCCTTTTGGCTAACAAAACAATCCATTGTTACATGCAATTGACGTGCTAGAAAGGAAAGGAAAATTGGCGGCAAGTGCACGTACAGGACATGCTAATCTGCTCATTGCCCTGACCCACCTGAGGGTTGAGACCCCCACTTTGCCATTGTAGAGATCAATGGCTTTCAATATGACTGGAAATGTGCCTTGCAATAGATAGAAATAATTTTTTACTAAGTTTTGGATAGATTTATTGTAAAACAAATTTAGTGATGTTAAACCACTCTCATAGTTTTAAAACTAAGTTGTCAAACTTTGATATTCCTACACAGCATTTGCAAGCAGATCTCACACAGGGCAAGTTTGTGATCTCCCTGTATGCTCCAAGGCATTTGCTCTTTGAATTATTTGAATTGACTGTTGGATGGCTGTTCAATACCTTTTTTTAAATTCAGGGGTTATTTCTTATCAAAATTCAAGTAGTGTAATTGGGTAGAAAAAAACTTGTAGTATTCTTTACACCAGTGTTTTTCAAACTTTTTTTTCTGGGATCCACTTTTGCCAACGGACCGACCTTTGGGACCCACGCTAGTCGACCTTCAGGGCTCACGGAATGTTTGCCTACTCAGCCTATTGTGATTCGAGGCACTGTTCGGACACTAAGGTTTTCTTGCCCCAGGCGAGGGAAGGAAAGAAAAGAAAATCATCTAGTTTTCCTGTTCTGAATCACTATCCAGTAACCCCTGCTGCATTGAATTTATGCTAACATTTAGTGAGGACAGGATCAGACAGTGCTTTCTTCCTATCTGTAAAAGTTCACTCTCCAGGGTCACACATGAAGGAAAGTTACTCATGAGAGATACTGCACCGGTATTCCACCTTAATAAATGATTAATCCTTGGGAGAAGGACATTTTGTATATGCTCACTGGCCGATTTTCACTGGGTGCTCTTTGTCTTTGGCTCAGCATCGTCTCCTGTAAAATACAGGAATAAAGCTAAAAGTATAAGACTCCCATGGTACAGAAGAGCATCCCCCCGGGCTCAAACTGGAACACAAGAACATTCTACACCAAAGATTCAGGTCACCAGTGAGCTGCACCGATATTCCCACACCTGTCTAAATTTTGCAATGTTCCAATTATCACAAAACAGCTCAGCAACAGCGCCACACTCTTTGTTGAAACATTCTATCCAATACAAACCACCAGCTCCATAATTTCCTATGATCAATACGCGGGGCATGTCTGCACAGGTTTGCACCGTCCCATCATGGTATGACTAGTGTATATTGCCCACTCGGAGTTGCTTTTCAGAAAACGTTCCAGTTGTCTTGAACAAAGCTAATTCAAAGCACCGAAAAGGAAACATGTCGAAATGCTGCTTTATTCCAATATATTGCAAGTGAAGCATTTAAAAACAAGCTGCCATGTGACCAGTGATTGAGTGAAATGTCAACTGGGTTCACCGACTGTCCGTTGAATTTGATATTCAGTCCCAAAATTCTGCACAGTTGCAAGGACAAGGAAATGAAAGATCTTTCTACGTGGCTTTCAATCAAAGAGTCCTTTGTGCTTATGGCAAACATTCTAACACCTCGGGATTGTTGCTATGCTAACTGATGGGGCGGAGGGGTCTGTTGGGAAGAGAACTGATTTTGAACGCAGCATTTGAGCGGCAGTTACAGCTGGAGCCGGGCGGTTGCTGAGAGAAATGGTTGAGGCTTGTGCGTGGGGATGCCAGCGGCCGTGGCACACTTGCACCCTTGAATGGTATGACGTGAGCTTCATGTTGAGTCGATGGCTTGTAAAATTCTTGTTTTTATAGGGTGCGGCTTCTTATGAATTGCAGAATGTTTTCTGGCCGTGGACTCCGCAACCTTCCGGCACCGCCCGCAACCCACCCGCAGGTCGCGACCCTCACTTTGTTAAATCCTGATTTAAACAGTAAGGCTCATATCTTGGAATCCTGATTGTTTAGATGTTCTTTAATTAATACAATCCTGTTTGTTTTACTCTCGACTTGTCCGTGACAGTATATTTTGAGAGCTAAACTGCGTCTGTGCAATTGTAACCAGAAATAGTATGAAAATAAATATACATGAATACTGTTTCAATTAATGCATATGTATGTTATAGAATTTTGGCATTTTTAATCCTTCAGTTTTATGTGTATTTGTACTTTTTAACTGTTGCACGACATGGGGTAAGCACAAGTATTAGAATGGTTTGGCTCTGCTGCAGGATTGTAATGTTTTTATTGTTTTCGTGTTTGCCATGAAGAGCAAGATTGGAAAATGGAGCTTGTGTTGCTGTAACTGAAGTTGCTTGGCAAAGTTTGAAGTTAACTTCAGCAGTTACCATAATTGTTTGCTGGTGAATGTATAAGACAAATTGAACTTTTATCTGTTCCCTGCAAGTGCGATTTTATATTCTGTAATTTTATGACTTTTGTTTTATCCATGTACAGAAAAAGTGTTGAGATTTCTCTGTTTTATATATTCCAACATTAAATTGAAAATCTTAGGCATCCTATTGAGCCAGAGGGTTGAAAGTTGCTGAAAGTGTTGAGAGCTAAGATCGGCAAGAACTGAAGGTGGCATGAGGAAAGTTGTTATGCAGCAAGCAGCTATGATCTGGAATGCACTGCTTGGAGGCAAATTCAATCATGGCTTATAAAAGCACCTGAAGGGAAAATAAATTGTATGACTCAAAGGGTGGGGTAGTGGTATTATTTACATTGTCCTTGCCGAGAGATGATCTTGGCTGGATGACCTCATTCTGTGCTGTAACCATTATGATTCTAATTTATAAATGTCTGAAAATGCATTCTTTCTTTGTTTCTTTATTTGACTGGCTTGGCTTGAGTGATGGATGTTTATGAATTTTGAATAAGAGTAAGTGTCCTCTCCATTGACAATTTTTCAGTACTTTTGGTGCCGCCGGTCTCTTTGCCTAGGGGAAACTTTGCATTTATTGGTAGATGAAAGTAGCTGTGATATCTGTCTCTGTCCCCCCTTCCAGCCCAATGTGTGCAAAAATGTAAAGAATGGAAGATTTCACAAACACAGACATTCGTCAGGCCTCCTTCCTTTGATTAACCTGGATGGCTTGTTTGGAGGTAAAATTCCATGTCAGGCTTAAATAAAAACAAAATGCTGCAGATGCTAGAAATCTGCAATAAAAACCAAATGCTGGAGAAACTCAGCAGGTTGGGCAGCATCTGTGGAGAGAGAAACATGTTCTTGTCGAGTCTATATGAATCCTCTTCAGAGCTAAAAAGCTTTTCTGTGACAGGCTTTCAGGTATAAAGTTTAATTTGATGTTTGAGAAAGATGGTTTGCAAAATAATTAATAGGTGCTTGAGTTTGTATTCCAACTTTTTTTTGAGTATTAAAGGGTATGGACTGTTTGACATGAATTGTTTGATTTCTGTTTTTACCTGCAACGTCATTCTTGGTGCGGAATGATTTCTATTTCGCCAAAAGATTTCTCTTCAGAATAAACTAAAATTGGTGCACACAGTGCACAAAACTATTTGTCACGAGTCTAAGAATTGGTGCTAAGATGAAATAAGTTAATGACCAGCCTTTGACTTCATGACTTCTTCAGAAAATGGATTTGTATATGCTATTTTATTGTTGGGTCTTCATGATATATAACTTGTTAAAAGCTCTGTCAGGTTTAACCAGCATTCAAATTTGAGATGAGTTTCAAAGTCAAAACTTCAGTGACGTTCTCCCCAATGTGGTTCTTTCCTTTGGGTTTTGCCACCTTTTGTTTTGAGAAGCGGTGGAGAAAAGAGAATTTGACATTTTTTGCGGGGCGGTGGGGGTCAGTATTGGTGATCAACAAGTCATTACATCAAAATATTTCCAAATCTCTTCAGTAAATGTATCTGTTCTCGAGCAGCTATTGATGTTTGACAGGTCATACATAATGGCCTGTTGAAATGATGGGGGTAGCTGAGGATGTGGCTTCCTTCCTGTGATTCATTTCTTGTGAGCTTTGCTGAGACTGGGCTCCAGTGGGAGAAGCCACCCATTATGCTGTGAAGTATTTGTTGTTGCCAGTATTTGATTTGTGTGGCAAATGTATCATTTTGAGAGAGAGTTTGAAATCGGGGAAAATTCATAAATTAGATTAATTACATCTAATAGTTAGAATATTTTTGAAAACTGCTTTTCACCATCCATATGTAATGACAATATTGAAGACTTGAATGTGCAGCCTGAATGAACAGTGTTTCTTTATTGTAAGCAGTATGAGTGAAAGGGAGAAAGAGAGAAATATTTTCCTCTGAATAATGATGTACAGTTAAGTCTGTGCCATTCTGACAATTTAGTTTTACTGTACAGGATTCAAAATTTCTTGGCAAGGAAGATTTATTTAAGATCCAAACTGTGATTTTGAATTTTTACTGTGGCTTTGAAATATGCTCAAAAGCTGCACACCAAGCATTGGTCTATATATTCTTTAAAAATGACTGATTTTTTTCCCCCAAGTTTAATTTATCTTAAATAGGCTGCCATAAATTGAGATTTTGAAATGTTTTTATGCTTTTGGGCGGAGGGTGAAAGAGGAGAGAGCAAGATCTGGAGCCAGAGGACTGCTGAGTTGCAATTGTTGCATGCACCCTTGTTGAAGAAAGGGTGTAACAATAGACTCAGCAAGTGTCGGCCAGCTAGTTTAATTAAGGTAGTGGGAGAACGTGTCGAAACAATAGCCTGGGACAAAGTTAAGTCACATGGTCAAGTGCGGATTAATTAGAGCAATCCAGCAGATTTGTTAAAGCCTACTTGATTGTTAATGTGTTCGTGTATCTGGACTTAGAAAAAGGTATTGGATAGAGTGACTATCGATGAAGTTGAAGCACATGGAATAAAAGAGAAAGTGATCGGATGGTTACAAAGTTGGCTCCGTATTCGAAAAAGGAAAGTCGTGATGAACATATTTTTTTGGACTGGAGGAAGGTATACAATGGGGATATCCAGTGACTGGGAATAGAACCACTGCTTTTCATGATCTATATTAATGACCTAGACTTGGGCTTACAGGGAACAATTAAAACGTTTGCAGATGACGCAAAACTTGAACGTGTTGACTTGAACGTGTTGTGAACTGTGAGGAAAATAATTTAAAAAAATATATATATATTTTTATTTAAGGCTTCTTACATATATGCATAAAATTATTGGAAGACCAAAACATCAACATGAACAGAAACCATAAGCCCCCAACCTCCCCAGATAACAACACCCCGCTGCACTCTGCCTTCCTAAATTTCCCCCCTTATTCCCCCCGACCCCTTATGCTGAGCCCTCAATCCACCTTGAAGAAATCAATGAATGGTTCCACTTACGGATGGACCCTTCCTTCGACCCCTGCAAAGCGAACTTGATATTCTCGAACAGCAGGAATCCTGACAGGTCACTCACCTATACCCTCCCCTTCGGCGGCTCAGTCCCGCCAACCCAACAAGATTTGTTCCCGGGCTATCAGGGAGGCAAAGGCCAGTACATCGGCCTCTCTTCCCACCTGGACTCCCGGATCTTCCGACACACCGAATGTCGCCACCTCTGGACCCAGGGCCACACCCACATCCAGAATCTTGGATATAACGTCCGAGAACCCCTACCAGATCTCCGTCCGCTTTGGACATGCCCAAAACATGTGGACGTGATGCGTGGGACTTCCTCATATCTCCCACAACTATTCTCCACTCTGCAAAGAACCAGCTCATCCTCACAACAGTCTTGTGGGCCTTGTGCACCACCTTAAACTGGATGAGGCTTAACCTCGCACACAACGAGGACGCGTTCACCTCCGCAGGGCCTCTTCCCATGTCTCAGCCCAACTCCTCCCATTTATGATTTGATCTCCTCCAACGGAGGGCCCTCTATCTCCATCAACTCACTGTAGATATCTGCCCCCTGCCTCCCCCCAATATCATCCTCAGACAACAAACTGCCCTGCAACACCGGAGGCAGCAGCCCTGGGAATGATGGCACCTCTTTCCTCACAAGTGTTCCTCAGCTGCAGGTACCTAAAACCATTCCTTTTTGGCAACTCGTACATCTCCTCCAGTCCTCCAAACTTACTCCCTATAAACAAGTCCCTAAAGTATTCTATCCCCTCCTGCCGCATCCCTGGAACCTCTCAACCAGCCCCGCTGGCACAAACCTATGTTTGTCACATATTGGCGCCCACAAAGACATGCCCTCCAACCCAAAATGCTGTCCACACTGACTCCACACCCGGAGCGCCAAAACCACCACTGAGCTCACGGAGTACCTGATCAGCTGGAACAGAAGGGGTGCCAATAACAGTGCCCTCTAACCCGTCATGATGTCACCTCCATCCATCCCCACACTGACCCCTCCTCCACAGCCCATTTCCTCACAATTGCGATGTTCGATGCCAAGTAGTAATTTATCAAATTTGGCAATGCCAGCACTCTCCCGCCCCCGCTCCAAAACACCCTCCTCACCTGTGGGTCTTCCCCGTCCACACAAACCCCAAAATTATCCCATTCACCTTCCTGAAGGACTTTGGGGACAAAGATGGGAGGTTCCAGCACACGATCAAGAACCTGGGCAGCACTGTCATTTTAACTGTCTGCACGCGACCAGCCAGTGACAGTGGCAACACATCCCAACTCTTGAAATCCGCCTTTATTCCCTCCACCAGTCATGCCGAGTTCAATTTGTGTAGCTGGGCCCAGCTGCGTGCTACCTGGATTCAGAGATACCGAAAACTCGCTCCACCTTCCGGAACAGCAACTCCCCTAACCTCCTCGCCTGCTCTCTAGCATTGGTCGGGAGCACTTTTCTTTTCCCCATGTTCCATTTGCACCACAAAAAACCGGCCAAATTGCCATAAGATCTCCATGATCCTTTCAAAGTTGCACACCGGGTCTGAAATGTCCGCATACAGTGAAACTATGTGCTCAGTACCCCTCTGCTCAATCCCTTTCCAACCCAGCAGCAAGGCAGCACAGTGGTTAGCACAATTGCTTCACAGCTCCAGTGTCCCAGGTTTGATTCCCGGCTTGGCTCACAGTCTGTGCGGAGTCTGCACATTCTCCCCGTGTGTGTGTGTGGGTTTCCTCCGGGTGCTCCGTTTCCTCCCACAGTCCAAAGATGTGCGGGTTAGGTGGATTGGCCATGCTAAATTGCCCTTCGTGTCAAAAAAGGTAAAGTGGGGTGACTGCGTTATGGGGATAGGGTGGAGGCATGGGCTTGAGTAGGGTGTTCTTTCCAAGGGCTGGTGCACTCAATGGGCCGAATGGCCTCCTGCACTGTAAATGCTATGAACCCCTTGTGAACTTGTGTGCCATTGCCAACGGCTCTATCGCCAAGATGAAAAGCAATGGGGGAGAGTGGCCACCTGCCTCGTCCCTCGATGTAGCCTGAAGTACCCCAAACTTGTCCTGTTCGCCTGAACGCTCACCATTGGCACCCTATACTGCAGCCGAACTTTATCCACAATCCCAACCGACCCAGCACCTCCAACAAATACGCCCACTCCACCAGATCAAAGGTCTTCTCCGCATCCAGTGCCACTACTACTTCTTTCTCCTGCCTCTCCGAGGGCATCATAATAACATTAAGCAGCCTGTGTACATTCGCCGACAACTGTCTTCCCTTCACAAATTCAGTCTGGTCCCCTCCTATCACCCCAGCACACAGTTCTCTATTCGAGACTGCAATACTTCGCGAATAACTTTGCATCAACATTATGCAGCGATATCGGGCGGTGCGACCCATACTGCTCCAGGTCCTTAATTTTCTTCAAAATTAGGGAAATGGATGCCTGCGACAATGTGTGGCGGGGGCGGGGTCCCGTCCGTCGTCGTGTCCCCGTCCGTCGTCGTGTCTCTTATTGATTGCAAAAGAAGTTGGCAGGACATGTTGAGAGAGCACATGAGAAAGCACATGCAATCTTGAGCCTCACATAGAGGTATCCAATACAAAGGCAGGGGAGTGACACTAAAACTTCATAAAGCTCTGGTTCAGCCACAACTGCACTATCGTATCTAGTTCTGGTCATCACACTTTAGGAAAGGATGTCAAGGTCCTTGATAAGGTGCAGAGGAGATTTACCAGAATGGTTCTGGCTTGATAGATTTTAGCTGCAAGGTTCTGCTGGAGAAGCTCTCCTTGCTGCTCTCCTTGGAGCAAAGGAAATTGAGGGGAGGTTTGAAAGAGGTGTACAAGATTGACAGGTTTATATAATGATCTTTATTGTCACAAGTAGGCTCACATTAACACTGTAATGAAGTTTCTGTGAAAAGCCCCTCGTCACCACGTACCTGTTCGGGTACACTGAGGGAGAATTCAGAATGTCCAAATTACCTTGCAGCACATC
Source organism: Scyliorhinus torazame (assembly GCF_047496885.1). Classification (NCBI taxonomy): domain Eukaryota; kingdom Metazoa; phylum Chordata; class Chondrichthyes; order Carcharhiniformes; family Scyliorhinidae; genus Scyliorhinus; species Scyliorhinus torazame. The sequence continues at coordinate 221,741,608 of NC_092716.1, forward strand.
TTTCGGGACTTGTGGGAGGAAACCGGAGCACCCGGAGGAAACCCGGAGCAGACACTGGGAGAACGTGCACACTTGACACACAGTGACCCAAGCCAGGAATCGAACCTGGGACCCTGGAGTTGTGAAGCAACAGTGCTACCCACGATGCTACTGTGCTGCCCTGAGGTAGACCAGAGACAGTTGTTGCCATTCACTGATGGTAGAAGAATTAGGGGACACAATGTTCATGTTTTGGGCAAAATATGCAAGGGACAGCGAGGAAGAACATATTTTTATGCAGCTAGTAGCAATCACCTGGAACACTGACCGCCAAGGTGGTGGAATCTGAGGCGATGAATTATTACAAAAGGAAATTCAATGCGCTCTTGAAGAAAATAATTTTGCAGGGATACGGAAAGAGAGCAGGGGAATGGGGTTGACTGGATTGTTCTGCAGAGAGCCAGTATGGAGTCAATAGGCAAGTGACTTCCTTTTGTGCCATTAAGAATCCATGAAGCCAACAGCCAGGCGATGAGTATAAATGAAAATGCAGACCAGGCAGCATTATACTGTGCCAGGTAGCATGTTACTACTTTGGGTTGAACCAATCAGGCAGCATTTTGATGGTATTTTCTCACTGCGCAAGTCCAAATTGAATATACCCTAGGTATAGCAACAGCTGGCCACCCACCTTCCATCCCGCTTAAGGGAAGGCAGTGGCGCAGTAGTATTGTTGCTGGACCAGTAATACAGGATAATCCTCTGAATACCCTAGTTCGAATCACACCACGGCGATGGTGGAATTTAAACTCAGTAAAACCATCTGATGATCATGAAGCCATTGTCAATTTGTCGTAAAACCCGATCTGTTCACTAATCGGGAAGTAAACCTATCGTCCTTCCCTGCCTTGCACTTCACTCCAGACCCACAGTAATGTGGTTGACATTGAAATGGCCTAGCAAGCCAGTCAGTATATTGAACCACTACGAAGAAAGCACCAAGGAATGGAACCTGACAGACCACCTGGCATCAACCTAGCACCGGAAATGACACCAGTAAACCCAGCCCTGTCGACTCTGCAATGTCCTCCTTGCTAACATCTTTGTGCGAAAATTGGGAAAGCTGTCTCACAGGTGAGTAAAGCAACTGCCTGATCTCGCTGTACTCCCGGATGTGTACCTTACAGATAATGTGCTGGACGACACCATCACTATTCTGGAGTATGTCCTGGCTCACTGGCAAGACAGACCCAGCAGAGATGGTAGCATAGTGGTATACAGTCCGGAGGGAGTTGCCCTGGGAGTTCCTGACATCGACTCTGGACTCCATGAAGTCTCATGGCACCAGATTAAACATGGGCAAGGAAACCTCTTGCTGATCACCACAGCGTTCTCCCTCACCTGATGAATCAGAACTCCATGTTAACATCACTTGGCGGAAGCACCGAGTATAGCAAGGGCACATAATGTACTCTGGGTGGGGGACTTCAATGTCCTTCACCAAGAGTGGCTCGGTAGTTCCACCACCAACCGAGCTGGCCAGGTACTATGGGACATAGCTGCTAGACTGACTGCGGCTCTGGTGAGGGAGCCACAAGAGGGAAAAATATACTTGACCTCATTCTCACCAATCTGCCTGTCACCGATGAATCTATCCATGACCGTATCGGTAGGAGTGACCACTGCGCAGTCCTTTTGGAGATTAAACTCCATCTTCACATTCCATCGTTGTGTGGCACTACCACCGTGCTAAATGGGACAGACTTTGTACAGATCTAGCGACTCCAGACTGGGCACCCATGAGGCGCTGCGGGCCATCAGCAGCAGCAGAATTATACTCGACCACAATCTGTAACCTCGTGGCCGGGCATATCCCCTACTCTACCATTATCACCAAGCCAGGGAATCAAAACTGGTTCAACGGAGTGAAGGAGAGCATGCCAGGAGCAACATCAGACATAGCTAAAAATGAGAGATTAACCTGGTGAAGCTACAACACAGGACTACTTGTGTGCCAAACAGCATAAACAACAAGTAATAGTCAAGTGCTAAGTCATTCCACAACAAATACATCAGATCTAAGCTCTGCAGTCTTGCCACATCCAGCCGTGAATGCTAGTGGACAGTTAAATAACTTGCTGGAGGAGGAGGCTCCACAAATGACCCCATCCTCAATGATGGAGGAGCCCAGCACATCTGTGCAGGATATAAACCTGAAGTGTTCTCCACCATCTTCAGCCAGAAGTGTCGAGTGGATGATCCATCTCGGTCTCCTCCAGAGGTTCCCAGCATCACAGATGTCAGCCTTGAGCCAATTCGGTTCACTCCACATGAAATCAAGAAATAGCTGAAGGCCTTGGATACTGCAAAGGCTATGGACCCTGACAATATTACGGCAATAGTCTTTATTTATTGAAGGCATTTTCAATATAAACATAACCAAGAAATACACAAGCCAACTACAGCAACAGGAAACAAACCCCTTCCTCCCTGCATCCCCCTCTACTCACCCCGCTGCCACCCTGACACCCAAACAGGAAAATAAAACAAATCCCACCCTCCCGTGCTGACGACTCGATACTCCTCCAAGAAATTGATGAACAGCTTCCAGCTTGAGGCGAACCCCATCCCTCTCCGCACCTCGAATGGCGAACTTGATCTTTCCCAAACGCGGGAACTCTACTAAATTATTCGGCCACACCCCAGCCTTCAGCAGCTCTGAATTCCGCCAGCACAACAAAATCTGTCTCTGGGGTATCAGGGAGGCAAAGACCAACATGTTGGTCTTTCTACCCACCTGTACTCCCAGATCCTCTGACACTCCCAAGTATCACCACCCTTGGGTTCTGGGCTACCTCCACCCCTAAAATCTTTGATCTTACGTGCGAAAATCCATTCCAAAACGTCCTCGACTTCTGACACACCTAAAATATATGCACATGATTCTCCTCCACCCCAGGAAAGAAGCAACTCATCCTGGACACTTGTCATGTGGACCCTGTGCACCACCTTAAATTGGATAAGGCCTGTTCTTGTACACGACGAGGACGTATTCACCCTCTGCACAGCTTCACTCCATAGTCGGTCCCCAACACCTGACCCAACTCTTCCTCCCACTTGCACCTCACCTCCTCGGGAGAACTCTCCTTCATCAACTCCCCAGAGACATCTGCAACCCTGCCCTCTCCTATTTCATCCTCGGGTAGCAGCTTATCCTGCAACACTGGGTGCAGAAGCATCGGAAACTACTACACCTCCTTCCTCCATGAAGTCACCTGCAGATACCTGAACCCATTCCTTTTCAGCAATTGATACGTCCCTTCCAGGCCTGCAGATTTCCCTCCCACAAACAAATCCCTGAAATATTCTATCCCACCTGCCGCCACCCCAGGAACCTCGCATCCAACCCTGCCGGTGCAAATATATGATTATTGCAAAGCGGTGCCACAAAGACATGTCTTCCAATCTTAGGCGCTGCCAACAGTGCTGATACCACCACTGGACTCGTGGAGTACCTGACCGGCAAGAACGGAAGGGGCGCCAACAACAGTGCCCTCGGGCTGGTCCCCTTATACGAGGCCGCCTCCAACCACCCCCAAACCGACTGCTCCTCCACTGTCCATTTCCTAACCATAGCTGTCCAGTAGTAGTAGTTCAACAAGCTTGGCAATGCTATCTGCCCCCCCCCCCCCCCAAAAAACACCCCCCTAATCCGCGGAGCTTTCCCTGCCCACACAAACGTCAGATCATCCCATTAACCTTCCTAAAAAAGGACTTGGGCTCAAATATCGTGAGGTTCTGGAACACAAACAAAAACTTCGGCAACACCATCATCTTTACTATCTGGACCCTACCCGCCAACGAGAATAGCAGCACATCCCGCCTCTTAAGTCCACCTTCATCCCCTCCATCAGCCACGCCAAGTTCAAATTATGCAGCTCGGCCCAACTCCGCGCCACCTGTATCCCAAGGAAGTGAACGCTCGCCCCCACCAACTGCAGCAGCAGCTCCCCCAATCTCCTCTCCTGACCCTGTCCATTAATTGGGAATACCTCACTTTTACCCATATTAAGCTTGTACCTGGAAAAGCAGCCAAACTCCACCATAATCCTATCAAAGCTCCAGACCGGCTCTGAAAAGTACAACAGGAGATCATCCGCGTGCAAAGATACCCAGTGCTCAATCCCCCTCCGTTCCTTCGAACCCTTAAGCGCCATTGTCAGCGGCTCAACCGCTTGGGCAAAGAGTAGCGGAGAGAACGGACACCCCTGCCTTATACATTAAGGCTCCGCCTGGAGCCTCCACATCTCCTTTTGTAACGCCATCTTGGGCACCACCAAATAGCTCCGGTCCACCCTCCGAATGTCCTCCACCAATCTCAATTTTTCAGCCCGCTCCACCTTCTTCCTGTGCGCCTGAATCAATATAAATCCCCCCCCAACTGCCTTCAGAGCCTCCCATAACGTGGAGGTGGGAACCTCCACCATTTTATTCTGCTCCACATAATTCCGGATGGCCATCCTCACCCTTTTGCTAACCCTTTATCTGCCAACAACCCCACATCCATCCTCCCCTGCGGCCGCTGAGCCTCCCCCTACACCACCCGACGCGTGTGGTCAGAGGCCGAATACTCCAATCCAACTACCCCCGCCAACAGCGTCTTACCTAAGACCAAGAAATCAATCCGGGAGTACACACGATACATGTACAAGAAATACGAAAACTCCTTTGCCCGTGGCGCCTCAAACCGCCACGGATCCGCCCCGAACCCCCACATGTTTCATAAACCCCAGCAGCTCCTTTGCCATGGCTGAAACATTTAAGGACCGACGACCGGTCCAACCTGGGATCCAGCACCGTATTAAAATTCATAACCCCTCCCCGCCATAATCAGCCACTGCGTGTCCAGGTCCGGAATCTTTCCTGAAAGAAATCCACACCATCACAATTTGAGGTTTGTACATTCACCAGCACCACCGACATCCCCTCCAGCTTCCCACTCTGCATCACAAACCTGCACTGCCCCCCCCCCCCCCCCCCCCCCCCCCCCCCCCCCGAGTCATTTAAAGTACTTCACACTTCAAAAGCCAACCTCCTATTGATCAGCACCACCACGCCCCTCATCTTCATATCCAATCTCGAATGGAACACCTGCCCCACTTCAGCCTTCCTCCGGGTCATCTGGTCCCCCAGCTTCAGGTGTGTTTCCTTAAGAAACACAGCGTCCGTCATCAAACCCCTTAAATGCACGAAAATGTGTGACCTTTTTAACCGGGCCATTGCTCACCGAACATTCCACGTAATCAATCCGGGGCGGGGTGGGGGAAGAGACCAGGTGGGCTCGTTACGCCTATTAGACATAGACCCTCTTTAACCAGCTTCCCCAGGTCCACGCCTCTACACCTTGCTCGCCCTTGGGGACCTCCCCAAGATACCCGCAGCCATCTCCCCGTAACCAACTGCACCACACCAACTCCACCCAAGTCAGCATTTCCCCCCTCCTCCCCTTCCCCATGCCGCCCACTCTGCCTCCAACGATGCCAGCTGGTCCTCATGCTCTCCCACCTTCTGGAGCACCAGACCTTGTACCTGCCTCTGCTCAACTCTCTCATTAGCTGCTCTAAATGGCTCCACTATCTTCGCCATGTCCTCTGAGGCCTCCTGCCTCTGTTGCTGGATCGTAGCATTCAGAAAGTCCACCAGTTGCTCAGGGGTGGCCAACGATATCCCATTATCCTCCGCCATTTTTTCCTTTGGCGCACCTCAAGTAGAGTCTCATCCAGGCTGCTGCCTGTTACTCGTTACATTCCTCGTCTTAAGCCAAAAACAGGCCCCACCGACGGAGCACTTCTATTTCTCAGTGCTCGTGCACCTCACACCAGCAAACACCCCTGAAATGGGGTGAAAAAGGATCAAGCAATTCCAGCTTGAGTGCACCAAATGTGTGACCACTCACTCCATGGCTGCCACCTGAAGTCATTCTGGCAATAGTATTGAAGTCTTATGCTCCAGAACGTGCTGCGCCCCTTGTCATGCTCTTCCAATACAGCTGCAACTGGCATCCACCCAGCAATGTGGAAAATTGCCTCGTTGTGTCCTGTACACCAAGCAGGTAAAATCCAACTCAACCAATTCCCGCCCATTCTACTCAATCATCAATAAAGTGCTGGAAGGAGTCACCAGTGCGATCAAGTGTCACCTACTCCATAATAACCTGCCTGCTGATGATCAATTTGAATTCTGCCAGGGTTACTCCACCCCTGACTTCCTGACGGTCTCCGTCTGACATGGCCAAAGAGTTGAATGTGAGAGGTGAGGTAAAAGTGACTGCCTTTGACATCAAGGCAGCATTTAACAGAGTATGGCATCAATGAGCCCTAGCAAAGCTGGAGCAAATGGGAATCGGGCAGCGGGGGAAACGATGGACCCCTCCGCTGGTTGGAGTCTTACCTGGCACAAAGGAAGATGGTTATGGTGGTTGGAGGTCCATGATCTCTGCTCCAGGATGTCACTACAGAGTTCCTCAGGGTAGTGTCCTGGGCCGAACCATCTTCATCATAAGGTCAGAAGTGGGGATGTTTCAGATGAACTGCACGATGTTCAGCACCATTTATGACTCAGATACTGAAGCAGTTCATGTCGAAATGCAGAAAGACCCAGACAATATCCAGGCTTGGGCTGACAAGTTTCAAGTTCCATACCTGCCAGACAATGACCATCTCCAATAAGAGAATCCAACCAATCACCCTTTGACATTCAGTGCGTTGCCATCACTGCCCACTATCAGCTACCTGGTGTTACAATTGACCAGAAACTGAACTGGACTAGCCATGTAAAAACTGTGCCAACAAGAGCAGGTCAGAGGCTATGAATCCTGTGGCGAGTAACTCCCCTCCTGATCCCCCAAAGCCTGTCCACCATCTGCAGCGCACAAGTCTGAAGTGTGATGGAATATTCTCTACTTGCCGACATGAGTGCAGCTCCAACAACACGAGAAGCTTAACCATCTAGGCCAAAGCAGCCCACTTGATTGTTTCTTGTTCCACAAACATTCAATATCTCCACCACCAACTAAAGGTGGCAGCCTTCTATACTATCACTAAGATGCGCTCAAGGGATTCACCAAGGCTCTTTCGGCAGCACCTTCCAAACCCACGACTACTACCATCTAGATAGAGAAGGACAAGAGCAGCAGATACCTGGGAACACTGCCAATTGGTGGTTCCCCTACAAGTCATTCACCCTCTTCACTTGAAAAAATTCATAGACCCTCTACAGTGCAGAAGGAGGCCATTTGGCCTATTAAGTCTGCACTGACCCTCTGACAGAGCACCCTACTAGGCCCAATTCTCCACCCTATCCCCCACAATTTAGACACTTAAAAGGCAATTTTAGCATGGCCAATCCACCTAACCTGCACAACTTTGGATTGTGGGTAGAAACCAGAGCACCTGGAGACACGCAGACACTGGGAGAATGTGCAGACTCCCCACAGGCAGTCATGCAAGACCAAAATTAAACCCAGGTCTCTGGTGCTGTGAGGTAGTAGTTCTAACCACTGTTTTTCACTGTTGCTGGGTTAAAATCCTGGAACTCCCTCCCTAAAAGCACTGTGGGTGCACCTACATCTCTGGGACTGCAGCGGTTCAAGAAGGCAGCTCACCACCACCTTAAGGGCAATTCGGGATGGGCAATAAATGCTGGCCGAGCCAGTGAGGCCCATATCCAAGACTCATTGCTGAAAATCATGGCACCTGAGGTGCCTATCACTGAGGAGGAGGGTGAGTGTTCGGGAGCTTTGGGGGTGGATGGGTAGTTTGTCAGCCATTTGTATGGGGAATAGCTGATAAACTATCCACTGCTTGATCTGCAAAATTGCCTCTACTTTTAAATCACAAATGAGAAGCTTAGGAATTCATTCTTGTTTCCTGGTTAGTCTATTAGCCAAGCAACATCTCTTCCTCATCACATGAACCATTAAAACAGTAGTTGGCATTTTGAACAGATAATTGCTGTTCTGTTTACTTAGCTACTGACGACCTTGTACTTTAGTTTCAAGCTTGGCACTTCAAAGGAGTATGAGGTCACATTAAAACCATCTCAAATGGTTGATGTGATTCTTGAAGATTTTGTAGTCCATTTTGGTGCCTATTTTTCTGGACAATCTTAAGATTGACATCTCAAATATGATTTCTTCTGCAGAATCTGGGTTATTGAAATGAAATAAATCGCTTATTGTCACAAGTAGGCTTCAATTAAGTTCCTGTGAAAAGCCCCTAGTCGCCACATTCCAGCGCCTGTTCGGGGAGGCCGGTATGGGAATTGAACCCGTGCTGCTGACCTTGTTCTCTTTACAAGCCAGCTGTTTAGCCCACTGTGCTAAACCAGCCCCGGTTGGATTGGACACTTGTCCCTGCTTTTCCGTTGTTGGGACCAGTCTCCACGATTAGCGTATCCTAATTAGGACAATGACCGCATGATGTGATCAATTGGCTGAGTTTAAGACGTGTAATGTATGCAGTGCATGATGGTTAATATTGCCAAGTGTGGTTATCCGTCAGTCAACATCACAAAAAGATCACCTGGTTGTTATCGTTGGCTGTTGCGTTTTCTCCATTACAACAATGTATTTCATTGGTTGTCAAGAACTTTAGGTGTTGCTGATAGGTGCTCTACAAATGCAAATATTTTTAATGTTCTGTACTATCTTTGGAAACTAATGGAAAAAATGGGAACAGTTAAACAGGCAGCAGCTGGGATCTGTAGCTATTATCAATAATTTGATGGCATTTGCTCATAAAATACTACCATGTGTTGTTAAAATGGAAGTTACCAAATCTATTTCAGTAATGTGGACTTTTACCAATCTGTTTACAAACCATCGTATTGTCTTTAAACCCATTGCTGATACATGTACTTGGCCAATGAATGTTGAACTCCGTCCACTTGGAGCACTAATTATTTTAATTAGATTGCTTCAATGAGCTAATTTGCATCATTGAGAACATTCCCTTCTGATGTATGTACTTCAAGTTTTAATCTGATTGAGTTTGTGTAAATTGGTTGAAGTTTACATTGGAACTGTTGTACTAAATTATTTAGAAACAGACATGTATTCAGCAGATTCATATGGTTGAATAATTAACTGCAGAATTAAAGTGATGTGTGATAAGTTAGAGGTGCCCTAACACAGTGATGTTATCAGGGAGTATGAGCTGCCCTAACAGTGATGTTATCAGGGAGTATGAGGAGGATGGGTGGACATTATGGGACCAGCTCAGAGCTGTTTTTGGTAAATGAAATTTGCACCAGGAACAGCACTGAGAGATCCCTTGAGAAATTGGCTGTGATTCAGCACTGCACTGTGCTGAGATCATCTTGTTGAATACCACCTATGACTACCCTGTAATTCAGCTTAACTGATAATATGCCGTCTCATAGGACTATGATCCATGTTGTATTCTTTGCTTGACTTGGACCCACTATTGTTCAATAAAGATTACATTGATTTTTAAAAATAGTTGGTGTAGTTTCTGAAGCTGCGATGCTGAATCCAAATTGTATTGAAAGTTAAGACATGGTGGTTAAATTATCTGAAATTCCATTCAGGTGTAGGTATGGTATAAGAGAAAATGTAGTAATATTTCAAGAGCGCTGGCTGGCTGACAGCTAGCAAAGAATCTTGCTGCTCACGTTAAAGAAGGGTTGGTGCTGGCATACCACATGAGTTAATAGTGTGAGCACTTTTTTTTTGTTGAGGCAAAAAGGTACAATTTTGACTTGGACCCAAGGAATATAATGTTGAAAATTGTGATGGCACAAATGTTTGATAAACCACGAGGATAATTGTGATGACATGTAATTGAAGAAGAAAAAGGACTTCCAATTATCTATTGTCTTTTGCAACCACTGAACATCTCGAAGTGTTTCACAGCTAATGGAAAACTTTGAAGTGAAGTCTCTATTGTAATATGGGAAATGCAACAGCCAATTTACACGCTCATTTGAAAGTAAGATGATAATGTATAGATAATCTGTTCTTATTTTGATGTTGACTGTCCTTTGAAAAAATCTTTTCACCCTCACCCGAGAGGGAAAATCAGGCCTTGCTTTAATGTGTCATCTGAAAGCTGTGACCTCTGACAGTACAGTACTCCCTCAGTACTGCAATAGAGTGGGAGCCTTGATTTTATCTTGGGACCCAATCCCTGGAGCAAAACTTGAACCCGCAATCTTCTGACTTTGAGGGAAGGTTGCTACCAACTAAGCCATACCTGATGCAAAATGTTTGAAGAAGAATAAGGAATGTGGGTATATGCTAAATGGAAAGTAACTGAAGGATATGGAATAATTGAGATTAGAGGTGCAAAGATGTAGATCCTTGAAAGTGTGAGTACTATGCGATTTTAAAAACCAAGGTTATTAAATCGTGGACTTTGAGATTCTAAAATTTGTCAGGCTGCAGTTTGAACGGTGCCCCATTATTGAAAGGACAATAAAGCCCAATGAGTGTACAACAGTGGAAAAAGTAGGAGAGTGGCAGGAATACAATTGGTTGATACTGGAGATGCAAAAAGGAAATTATGAAAATAAATGTGAGATACTCTGATTACTATGTGTTGCCTTTGAATTAGAAGGTTGCGACCCAGGTAAAATCCAACTCGGATTTGAGTGCAAAGATCAGCATTGAGGGAATGCTGCACTGTGAGATGTTAAATGGAGGCCCCCTTGGGTGCATGTAAAAGATTCAATCGTACTATTTTAAAGAAGAGCAGGAGAAGTATCCCTGAGAGTATTTCAACATCACAAAAACGGATGATCTGGCTAATTATCATACTGCAGGATGCGGGAAATTGTCGTACACGCGTTGGGTGCCGGGATTATAAAAAAGAATTGCATTGTTTGTGAAGTGCTTTGGGATGCTCTGTGGTTTAGAAATGCGCTATATATATGAATGCAAGTTTTTTATTTGCACTGAGGTAGAGAAAATGAAGAACAGATTTGTTGTAAATTTGTAACGTTAGGAATGGTTTTCATGGCGTAAACAAAGAAACAGGTTGGCGATTTTAAAATTTCCATTGCGAAAAACTGGCCAGAAGAAATTTGTTTTGCACAGTTGTTGCAGCATTGAATGATTTAATGGAGGTTTGGTTGAGGTAGACACTTCAGTTTTGATTGGTCTTGGAAAAAGTTGACATGGTAACCAGAAGATCAGCTACGATCTTACTAAATGGCAGAGCTGGTCTGAGGGGTCGAATGGCCTATTTCTGCTCCTATTTCGATTGTTCATGGGACGTAGATTTATGATAGTTAACAAAAAGATTCAGAAGTGACTGAGGAAAAGAGAGAAAGAGGCAGCATTGGGTGAAACCTACTTGTGCACTGTCATTCTGAGACAGATTCAACTGAATAGCTGCCTCCTGAGTTGTAAAAATGTGCGATCCTCCTCTTGTAAACTGTATGAGAATGAGGGGGTGTAAACTGTATGAGAATGAGGGGGTAAGTTCTGGCTTTTAAAGAAAAATGTTTTTCTAATTTTTTTTTTCTCTCTCAGTCTTATTTTGTGACAGATTATGACCCCACAATTGAAGATTCCTATACCAAGCAATGTGTTATTGATGACCGAGCAGCAAGGTTAGATAGTAAGTATTCTGAAACCAGATTAGCCGGGTATACAAATGCTTTTAAATTTTGTGGGTAGGCCCCTGGAAGAGCATTCAAGTAGAAGGGTGGGGTGATTCACTACAATAAACTATGCCTGACTGATCATTTAGAAAGCAGATTTTCCTTTAAACTGAACTGGGAGTCTAATTTGGAGTGAAAAATAGAATTGTGCTGGTTCAGAATTAGGCACCAGGTCTGTGATTATGCTATCTGTAGTACATTAGTTGTTTTGCACTGTTGCGGGGGTAAAATCGGTTTAATAATAGCTATTCTAAGATGAATGATGATCGCAGTGGGAGATAATTAAGACTGAAGCTGCAAGGTCTACCAGAATATTTTTGATTTATACTTTATTTTTGAGAAGGAAAACTTAATGTTGATGCCAATATTATGATAAGAATTTGATTAATTGGTCTGCAGCATGGTGTTAACCTCCAGTAACTAGTTAATGAAAGAGCAATGGCTTTCCAGTAATTTTGACAATTTTACTGACCTGATATTTGATGAGTCCATCTGGTATCACGCCAAAAGTCTGTGATCTCTCAGATTCTCTCCATTGTTGCAGATTCTTAGTTGTCCAAAAGAATCTGAAAAACTATGGCAAGTTTTAGTTGATTGAGAACTTTAGAAATAATTGCACTTTGAAAAAATTATAAATCTTGCCAAAAAGATGATTTTGTAACTATAAGAAATGCCTGAAAACCACTTTCCCAGCACTTGCTATTTTGTGTGGGGTGCCTCTGCGATTCTTCAAGTTGATTTTGCATTCTGACGCTCTCCATTGTGAGAGAAATAAACTAATTTTGCATGCACACCAACTCGGTGTTATGCTTTTGTCATCTAATTCTTAACTTGGAGTTTCTGTTTTGCCATTTAGTTCTAGATACAGCAGGACAAGAAGAGTTTGGAGCCATGCGAGAACAATACATGAGGACTGGGGAGGGGTTTCTGCTGGTCTTCTCAGTTACTGATCGAGGAAGGTATGTTCAAAAACATGTTGCAAGTGCTGTATTTACATTAGAGTATGATGTGGAGATGACGGCATTGGACGGGGTGGGCACAGTAAGAAGTCTTACAACATCAGGTCAAAGTCCAACAGGTTTGTTTCGAATCACTAGCTTTCGGAGCGCAGCTCCTTCATCGATGAAGGAGCTGCGCTCCGAAAGCTAGTGATTCGAAACAAACCTGTTGGACTTTGACCTGATGTTGTAAGACTTGAGTAGGAAGAGGTGACTAACTTGGATTAGGAAGGACAATAATCCAGTTGTTGTGGTCTACACAAGAAGCAACTGCATGGTTAGAAGTCGGAAGAATGCTCTGCTGAGAGGATTTGAGGAGTTGTGATCCAAACTGAAACCCAGAACTTCAAAGGAATAATCTCTGCATTGTTACTGGAGCTACATGCCAATTAGCATAGGTCCAAGGAGATTAAAGAATTAAGCATACCGCTCAGGCACGTGGGAAGAAGGATTACAATTCATGGGGCACTAATACCAGGACTGGCCAAAGAGGGGGCTGTTCAGTTCGGATGGGCTTAACCTGGCAGGGATTAGTGCCCTGGTCAATTGCAATAACTAGGACTATACTAGGGTTATAAAGTGCAGAAATGAGGAATGTCCTCCATATGGTGGCATTTGACTTTTGGCTCAAGGATTTCTGCCCTTTTAATTTTCTTCTGACCGCTGCCTGTCCCTGTTCCATTGTCACTCAGCTCCCCTCTTTCTCATGCACTACCAAATCCGACCTGGCTTTGACTCGATGTCTGATTGGGATATGTAGAGGCAGTAGCTGCTGCTTCCATTTACAGCCTGCAGAGCACCTTCCTGTTCTGAACTGGCTTCCTGGTATTGTCTCTTTTGCAAGAGTTGAAGCTGGTGTAGGATGGTGCTTTGGTCCCACCTCAACTGCAGCCTCCCAGCTGGGCTTCAGGCTCTTGCGGGGGACCAATCAATCTGCTTTGTTTCGCTGGGAAATAATACCTTTTTTATTGCATTAATTCAAAACCATAATCTCTGACTTGTGGGTTTTTGCTGTATTATTTCCATGGTTCAGATATTCTTTCCAAAGCATAATACTTCAGACAATCTATGGCTTGACCACCTGATTCCCACGCATGCTTTCATTGTAAATTATATTTCTCCTTGGGTCCTGTCCACTTACATTTCAGAATCGCCATTGTTAACTTTCTGTTCAAACTGAAATTCCATCTTTTGACTTTGAGTTCTTGCAAACTACTCCCCATTCCTTTACTTTCCATGCTTCAACATGCTGTCACTAAGGGCTGGTTTAGCTCAGTGGACTAGACATCTGGTTTGTGATGCAGGACAAAGCCAGCAGCGTCGGTTCAATTCCTGTACCAGCTTACCCGAACAGGCGACTAGGGGCTTTTCACAGTAACTTCATACTTGTGAAAATAAAAGGTTATTATTATTACTTCATAAATTCATGCCCACTTACCTTGCAGCTCCATGTTTGAATGTTTGCAATCCGGTTTCTGATACTGACACCTCAGCAAAACACCAAATGGCATCCTCGGTAACACTCAGTGGTGCAGTGTGCATTGTAACCAGCTAACTGTAGACAGAGAATCTTCTGTAATTGTTTCTTCTCTTCCATTTGCATTATTACCTTTGGAGTCCCTCAAAGATCTATGCTTGGCTCCCACCCCTTGCTCCTCTATATGTTGTCCCAGGAGAATATGAATTGAGAACATGAAAGGTCAGGTTCCACACGTATGTTAAAAGCTTCTACCTCGACGTTTCCATTGCCTTTGTGTTGTCTGACTTTCAGTCTTGGATAAGCCACAACCCTTACAGTTAACTATTAGGAGTCCAAATCCATAATCTTCATCTGCCACAAATTCTGTAGCTTTCCTGATTTCCAGACATAGAAAAGAAAAAATAGGAGCAGGGTGAGGCCATTCGGCCCTTCAAGCTCGCTTCACCATTCATTATGATCATGTCTGATCATCCAACTCCATAGCCTAATCCCACATAAAAAGGGTTGTGTTGAAGCAGACCCATAAGTCTGCAACCTTGGTGTGCGACTCGATCCTACAGCTTGCAACACTATTTTTTACATCACAAAGATTGTCTATTTCTACTTCCGTGACATACGAACATGCAAAATATGAGCAGAAGTAGGCCATTCGGCCCCTCAAGCCTGCTTTGCCATGGGTGGTATGTTTGCACAGTGGGTGATACTGCTACCTCACACTGGGCAGCATGATGGCGCAGTGGTTAGCACATCTGTCTCACGGCGCCAAAGACACGGGTTTGATACTGCCCCGGGTCACTGTTCATGTGGAGTTTGCACATTCTCCCTGTATCTGCGTGGGCCTCACTCCTACAACCCAAAAAGATGTTTAGGGTAGGTGAATTGGCAACGCTAAATTGCCCATTAATTGTAAAAAAATAATTGGGTCCTCTAAATTTTTATTATTATTTTTTTAAAAACGGCTGCCTCACAGAGCCAGGGACCCAGGTTCAATTCCGGCCTTGGGTGACTGTGTGGAATTTGCGCATTCTCGTCATGTCAGCATGGGTTTCCTCCGGGTGCTGCGGTTTCTTCTCACTGTGCAAATATGTATAGGTTAGGTGGATTGACCATGCTTAAATTGCCCTAAAGTGTCCAGATGTGTAGGTTAGGTTAAGGGGTTATTATGATAGGACGGGGAAGTGGGCTTAGGTGGAGTGCTCTTTCAGAGGGTCAGCGCAGACTCGATGGGCTGAATGGCCTCCTTCTGCACTGTAGGGATTCCATGATTTGATAAGATCATGATTGATCTGTTCGTGTTTCAAGTTCTACATTTCCACCTGCACACTATAAGCTTAGATTCTCGTTAGGCAAGGCCTCCGCCTTAAAAATATTCAATGACCCCGCCTCCATCACCTTCCAGTAAATTCAGTTAATCTATAGCTCGACTGCTCACATCAAGTCCTGTTTGACCATCTCCGATGTGCAGGCTGATTTGTATTTGCCTTGACTGTTTTAAATTTAAAATGTTCTCTCATATGTTTAAAGATCTTCTTGGTCTCTCCCCTCTATCTCCATAATCTCCTCCAGCCCTGCATTCTTCTGTGTCCTCTGACTGTAGGCTCTAGTAAGTCTTGATGTTAGATAGGATGCGTGCAGAACAGTACACATAAGTGAAGTTACTGGAGTTTGAAAAATGGCAGGCTTATGAGGACAGCACCCCTCAGTTTTTTGCCACGACTATTGGTGGTAGTTTTCAGCCGTAGTTACTATAGCTCTGGAGTAAGCTTCCTGATTTCCTCTGCTTATACTTTAGGAACCTCCTTAAAGCCATCTCTTTGGCAAAGCTTTATACCATCTCTCCTGGTATTTTCTTCATTGGATTGGCATCCATTTTTGTAAAGCACCTTGTGGCATTTTTCAATGTTTTTGACTCTGTAAATACCAGTTAATGGCAGCATGCTGGTGCAGTGGTTAGCTTTGCTGCCTCACGGCGCTGAGGTCCCAGGTTTGATCCGGCCCTGGGTCACTGTCCGCGTGGCGTTCACACATTCTCCCCGTGTTTGCGTGGGTTTTGCCTCCACAACTCAAAGATGTGCAGGGTAGGTGGATTGGCCATGATAAATTGCCCCTTAATTGGAAAAAATGAATTGGGTACTCCTAAATTGATTTAAAAAAAAAAAAAGTAAATGCCAGTTAATTTGTTCCTTCTTCCTTCTCTTACCCTCACATTATTTTGCTTTGTACACGTTCTCTCTCCCTCTCTGCTCTCTCTTCTTTCTGTTTACTTGCGCCTCTATCTCCTCCATTCCCTTTTCTTAGACCATACTCCTTTCTCTCTCTCACCTGTTGTTTGAAAAACACTGTCCTAGGAGATAGGGGTAACCCCAGGTTTAACTGGATCTGTAAAGACTTAATTACCTGCAAATGCTCGCATTCAAAGCATTGTCTTGCATCTGTGACTTTGTCTATATATATATATATGTTTCTGGAACATACCTCTCCATTCACCTGAGGAAGGAGCAGTGCTCCGAAAGCTAGTTGGACTTTAACCTGGTGTTGTAAGACTTCTTGCTACCCTCTTATGGACTGACCTGACACTACACTCCTGTATTCTTTGCCCAATGTCTATATCTTTACATTATGGACCTTGCATTGCCCTTTATGTATTTTCTTTTTCTTTTTCTTTTCATGTACTGAATGATCTGTTTGAGCTGCTCGCAGAAAGATACTTTTCACTGTACCTCTGTACACGTGACAATAAACTAATCCAGTCCAAATCCAATCCAATTTGTTATCCGACATCGAGAGAAGCTTATTGATTAATCTGCATAGGGAATACGTGTGAGACGTACAACTTTGACATGACAACAAACAACCATTCCTGAGATTGGTGATAAAACTGTTCTTGTGAAGACAATTGGCCAATAGAAGACATGGTGGAGGACACAAATTAAAGCTGATGATATTCAAGCAAAATGCCTTGCTACCCATTTTCACGAGAAAGTGTGTGTGTGTTCAGAGTGATTTTGTGAGTTTTCAACGTGAAGTGCTAATTTGTTGCACATTTCACCCAATGCAATATAAATGTATATAACTTATAATGTTATAAAGTAAATAACAGTTAGATAAGTATTAGGAATTCTTTTGTTGTTGGGTTTTACTTCATTCCATTGGGACATTCTTGTTTGGGTTTCACTTGTCCCAAATCAAGCATGCATGGCAACGCCTTGAACAATACATGTGTAAAATCCAGCACCATAACTTGGCCCAGAACATCTGTCTCAAAAATGCAACTTTTACACTAGTTTATACGATATACGTTTAGTCATGTTGACAGTGCCATTGGTATGAATCCAATCTATGTTCTACTTTCTCAGAAGCGTTTAATCATTCAGGTGAATACGAACTGAGGCTTTAAAAATTGTGTTTTGAGTTGTGCAGTTTTATTTTCCTTTTCAGTTTTGAAGAAATTTACAAGTTCCAAAGACAAATCCTTCGAGTAAAAGATCGTGATGAATTCCCTATGATCCTTGTGGGTAACAAAGCTGACCTGGAACATCAAAGGCAGGTGAGCACTGTGAAGGGACATTTCTGAACTTTTGGCTTTGTTCAGTGGAGGCAACACAAATAAAACGAAAGTCCGGTAGCTTCAGTGGTTATTGATTTTGATATTTGATGTGTGGCTTCCTGTTGTCTACACAAATGTCAGTGAATACAGGCTATTTTGGCTAAAATGACAAATCCTTTTTGCAAACACATGTATTAAAATCAAGCATATATTTATAATAATCCTTCTACACTTGGACTTGGTTCGAACCAGTTAACTGAATTTGGTTTCTTGGGAATGTTGAGTTAGAAGAAAACAAATTTAAATGTAATCAATAAAGTGAAAAGATGACCAATCAATTCCTGTACATGTTTCACTTAAGCCTCTGGAGAATTGTAAAAACGTTCCCTTTACCTCTAATCTGCTTTCAGTCCCAGGCATTTAAATAAGTGGCTTTCCTCGATTCTGTGCTCTCCTCTTTTTCCCCCCACCCCCCCAAAAGTTGGGTCGAGATTCTGACTGTTAATTTAATTTTATGGTACTCAACATTTCCAATTTGCCTTTGAGTTTTACTCTAAGTGTACTTCTATCAAGAGGCAGAAAGGAATTCTACCATGTTGGACTACTAACACAAAGCTTTTGTTGGTGTTTTTGCCTTTCTACCACTTACTGTCAAAAATAAGCAGGAAATTGAAAATAGTAGAAGATTCAGCATACATTTTGAAATACAGTTTGGAGTTTCTGAATATATACTCAGGGCAGAAGGGTAGACTAATAGGTTGGTGAAAAAGGCACATGCCTTTATCAATCGAGGCACAGGCATAGATTACAAAAGCAGGGAGGTCATGTTGGAGTTATATAGAACTCTGGTGAGGCCACAGCTGTAGTACTGTGTGCAATTCTGGTTGCCACATTATAGGAAGGATGTGATTGCACTGGAAGGGGTACAGAGACGATTCACCAGGATATTGCCTGGGATGGAATATTTAAGTTATACGAGGTTGGATAGGCTTGGGTTGTTTTCGCTGCAGCAGAGAAGACTGAGGGGTGACCTGATCGAGGTGTACAAGATTATGAGGGTCATGGACATGGTAGATGGGAAGCAGCCGTTGCCCTTAAAGGTCAGTTATGAGGGAACACGAGTTCAAGGTGAGGAGCAGGAGGTTCAGGGAGGATTTGAGGAAACCCCTTCTACCCAGAGAGGATGATTGTCTGAAATGCACTGCCTGGGAGGGTGGTAGACGTGAGTTGCCTCACATCCTTTAAAAAGATACCTGGATGAGTACTTGGCACATCATAACATTCAAGGCTATGGCCAAGCGCTGGCAAATGGGATTAGGTAAGCAGGTCAGGTATCTTTCATGTGTTGGTGCAGTCTCGATGGGCTGAAGGACCTTTACGGCACTGTTATTCGATGATTCTAGTGATATGCAAAGTTCATTTCAGGCACTAGTTCTTATGTTGTGGCCATATGGATTTAAGCATCACAACTGTTCATGTAGTTGAGTATTCATTGTACTGTTAGCAATGGTGTTCTGATTATTTTTTCCCTCCAGTACATATCTCTTGTCGCTTTACTGTTGATGTCTTCCAGTTGCCCACAGCAGTCCTTAAATTAAGTCTGCAATTATGTGTTTTGAAAGTTCTTGCTCTTGGCAATGACTTCATGAATTGAGCAATGCAAGCCGCATAAATATAAGGAAATCAAACGTTATTTACAATAACAGTGTTGGCAGCATTTATGGAGAAATGGATCACATTTGAGATAAACAACCTTTTGTTAGAACTCTGTTCTAGAAATTGTAGTGTGTTTATTTGGATATCATGGGTACATCTGTCATGTAGGCCATTATATGATTGGTCCCTTTTATGACATGCATAAATTGTAATGACGAGACTGGTTCTTGTGAACTCCAAATAAGAATATCCAATAGGGTAAAAGGCCTAATGTAAGGAAAGTCTGAAGGAATTGACTTTTTTTATTTTGGAAAACTTGTAGATCAACTAATGAGGAGCCTGGGTGAAGAGAATTGCATTTTAGG
The DNA here is from genome assembly GCF_047496885.1 of Scyliorhinus torazame. Lineage (NCBI taxonomy): Eukaryota > Metazoa > Chordata > Chondrichthyes > Carcharhiniformes > Scyliorhinidae > Scyliorhinus > Scyliorhinus torazame. The sequence goes on from NC_092716.1 coordinate 221,761,318, forward strand.
TTCCTGATATGCAGTCTGAATTAATAATAGATTTTTGTTTGTTCATTTCCACTTATTCTGCAAGACATGCTTTTAACTTTTGGCATCTTATAGGAAGAAGCATAAACTGCTTTGTTCAAGTTTGGTGTGAAAAATAAAATTTGGAAACTACGTGTTTGTGAAATTAAATTAGAACTAAAATGAGTGCTTAAAATTCCATCACATTTTGTTGAAAATCCTGGGTTTGGATGGACAAAGCTGCCACCTGATTTCAAAAATTAGTGAGAACCTTTCAAAACGTTCACAGTACCACATTGTCTTTCACGGAGACTAAAATTAACCTGTTGATAACAGTAGTTGACACGTTATGATGTGGATCTGTACAGAGAAACAAAAATATCCTCTTACGCCCTCAATGCCTTCGTCAAACTGGTGCCATTGTACTGTGATGCTCTGATTGATTGATATAGAGCAGGGCTTCCCAAACTTTGAGTTGCGGAACCCTCAGTGACCTCCCAAGAGCATCTGAGAAACCCAATTATTCTCAAAAGCTCGATGCCACTTTTTGTTTTACTGCAAAATTCAGAAATCAAATGTAAACCAGTATTTTCCAGCTATATCTATGCATATATTAGGAAGAGGCACGCAATCACAAATATATTAGCCAACTACATGGGCCCCCTCACATTAACCACTGGCCAAGACACCTTCCCATAGCCATCACACGTGCTCTCCTCTCACACTCTTTCTCTTCACTCTCTCCACTTCCTAAACTACCTCCTGTCTGTCTGTCTCTGTGTCGGGGTCTGTCTCTGTGTCGGGGCCCACTCTCTGTGTGTCGGGGCCCACTCTCTGTGTGTCGGGGCCTCTCGCTCTGGCTCTCGCATGCACTAGCCCCCCCTTTATCTCGCACGCATGCACTACCTCTCTCATGCACTACCTCTCCGCTCGCACGCGCACACTCACCCCTCTCTCCCTCTCAGTCTCTCTCTCTTTACTTGCCCCACGCACTCGACCCCTTCCTCTGTTGCCGCTCCTTCACACTTATGTGCTCAACTCTTCTCCCATTCTCGCAAACCATTTCAAGTTCAGGTGAAAGCTAACCAAATCGAAACTTAACTCTTTTTCTCTTTCCAAAGCTGCTGTTGGTACTACTGAAAATTTGCACCATTTTCAGTTCATATTTTATAGTTTCTTCATCTGCAATTTTTGCATCATGCACTGACATGTCAGTATTGCACAATGATCTTAAAGTAACACGGCATGTAGCCTCAACGAGTCATCCTATCAGCATCTTGTGCTCAAGGGACCTGAATCTGGCCTATTTGTTTTCTCTAATTTTAATATTTTGAGCATTGGAACCTGCGTTTGCCAGTCATATGGTGGCCGCAAATGTCACAGACCCCCTGGACACCCTTCTCTGACCCTTGGGGGTTCATGAATCCCTGTGTTAGAGGATGCGTACCACAGATTTAAATCTTATTTATGTATTTTGACAAAGACTGGTAGATTATGATCTGGAAAACCTTTCTGAGTTCCTGATATCACAAGTATGGAGATGGTCGAGTATTTCCCATTGTAATCATTTGAGAAAAAGAATGGTGGGGTCATGCACCTGAACAAATGAATTAATTATGCAACATGAAATGAAAATCGCTTATTGTCACAAGTAGGCTTCAAATGAAGTTAGTGAAAAGCCCCTAGTCGCCACATTCCGGTACCTGTTCGGGGAGGCTGATACGGGGGGCTGATTCATCATGTAATATCCAGCAGAGTGAATCATTTATTACTGCTATAAATTTGAGTTCTTGTTGTTAATTGAGGTAATGGAAAATTGATCAGAATGTGGCTTTTTTTCTCACCAGCGGTTTAAAAGAAAATAAATTTTGAGGCCAGTGTCGCCTTGGTTGCTGCCACTCCACCTACTGATCATTGAGAAAACAGTGATGGGAGAGGTTTCTGCTCTTAGCAAAAGTGTGGGCAGAGAAGATGCAGAAGTGTTTTCCATGTTGAGTCTCTAACTGAAGCATTTATGCAGTCCCATTATGTTGGATGACTAATATATAGCTTTCTTTCTACATCTAAGGATTAACAGTTTTGGAGCCAACTTGCTTTTAGTAACTTGCTGGATTGTGTTAGTCTATATAAGATTAGAGCCTTGACAGTAAATTGTAGAATTTGTTTTGTATCTTACTGATTTTGTTTTATAGTTGAGCTGAATGGCATATAAATAAGTCTAAACCAATCAAGAGTTATAGTTGGGTTTTTAACATCACTATTTAGTCAGAAGGAAAGAATAATAACCTTGCATCTAGGTTTATAAAGGTGCCCTGCGACTCTGGAAATTCACTGGAACAAAGTGCATTCTATACTGGGAGGACAGAATATTGTCCTTGTGTGTTTTAAAACGTGCTTCTTTGCTGAAGGTGCTCCCGCTGGATCTGTAGGTCTCTTGTGCCCACCCAGGTGACTGTTCGCTATTTGTGAAACTAGAGCATGTGTCAGGAGACTGAACAGCTTTATTTGATGCTGTTTCTCTTGGTCACATTTTCTCCCACGCCAGTCTTCCCCCAATTGCATCTTAAAGTAGGAATCACTGGTTGGGGATCAACAGGAGATATCCTAAAGTCAATCAACCTTGGATTAAATTTCAGATGGGGTGCGAATGCAATTTTATTTCATTCTTGGAACATGGTTGGCACTGGTATTTATTGTACAATACCGTTTTGGATACTGTTGCGGACGGGGGGGGGGGGGGGGGGGGGGGGGGGGGAAGAGGAGTGGATAGCCTATCGGGGGAAGATAGCAACCAGGCCTGTGGACAACTGGCTCTGCTTGAGAGAAGGATTGGGCCAAGTCCAAGAGAGTGATTGTAGTAGGCGACTCGATAGTCAGGGGCACATACAGGAGTTTCTGTGGCTGCAAACGGGACTCTAGGATTGTGCGTTGCCTCCCGAGTGCCAGGATCCCAGATATCTCTGAATGGCTACAGGACATGGAAACAGGAGGGTAAACAGACACATGTCATTGTCCACATTAGTACTAATGACGTAGGCGGGAAAAGGCCCTGCAAAGACAATTCAGGGAGTTCGGTTGGGAGCTAAAAAGCAGGACCTCTCGGATAGTAATCGGAGAACTACTCCCCGTGCCACATGCTAGTGAGGCTTGGAACAGGGAGATTGAACATGTGGCTAAAGAGCTGGTGTAGAAGGGAGGGCTTTAGATATATGGATCACTGGGATGTCTCCTGGGGAAGGTGGGACCTGTACCAGAAAGCCGGGTTGCACCTGAACAGGAGGGGCACCAATATCCTGGGCTGGAAGTTTGCTAGTGCTGTCCGGGAGGGTTTAAACTAGTGTGGCAGGCGGTGGGAACCGAAACAGCAAGCCAGTAAGTGGAGAGACTGGGGGTAAAAATGTGAGACTGAGATAAACATAGCGCAGAGTGAGAGCAGGCGGAGGGAAGCCGCAGGGCTCAGCGGGACTGTAGGTCTGGAGTGCATTTGCTTCAGTGGAAAAAGTAGAACAGGTAAGACAGATGAACTGAGAGCCTGGATTACTGCATGGAACTATGATGTAATTTCAATTACGGAGACATGGTTAAAGGAGGGACGGGGCTGGCAGCTTAACATTCCAGGACATCGTTGTTTTAGATGGGATAGAAGGGTAAACAAAAGAGGTGGGAGAGTTGCATTGCTGATTAGGGGGCAGATCATAGCTGTGTTGAGAGCGGACACATTGGAGAGATCTTGTAGTGAGGCATTATGGGTTGAGCTCTGGAATAAGAAGGGTGAAATCACAACGTTGGGAGTGTACTATAGACCTCCAACAGCCCGCAGGAGCAGTTGTGTAGTCAGATACTGAAAAGGTGCAAAAAAAGCAGGGTAGTTGTGATAGGTGACTTCAACTTTCTCCTATAGACTGGGAATCCCTCACAGCCAGGGGCTCGGATGGAGAGCAATTTGTTTGATGTGCCCAGGTGGCTTTTTTTATCCAGTATGTTGACAATCCAACCAGGGATAGGCCATACTAGACTTGGTTTGGGGAATGAGCCAGGCCAGGTGATTGATGTTTCAGTGATGGATCATTTTGGGCTTAGTGACCATCATTCCAGAAGATTTTCGGTAGTCATGGATAAGGACAAGAGTGGCCTGCGGGTGAGGGTGCTTAATTGGGCAAGGCCAATTACATCCAAATTAGACATGAACTGGGGAATGTGAATTGGGAGCGGCTATTTGAGGACAAATTCACGTCTGATATATGGGAGGCTTTTGAAGGCCAGTTGATTGAAGTGCAGGACAGCCATATCCTGCAAAAACGAAGGATAGAAATGGCAGGATTCAGGAACCATGGATGATTAGGGAAATTGTAAGCTTAGTCAAAAGGAAAAAGGATGCATACGATCAGTCTAGGCATCTTAAAAACTGACAAAGCCCTTGAGTACAGCGAAAGTAGGAAGGAACTTAAACGTGGTATTAGGAGGGTGAAAGGAGGCCATGAAATGTCCTTAGCAAACATGGTCAAGGAGAATCCCAAAGCTTTTTATGCATACGTTGGGAACAAGACGGTAGCAAGAGAAAGAGTAGGCCCACTCAAGGACAATGGAGGGAAGTTCTGCGTGGAACCACAAGAAGTGGTTGAAATCCTTAATGAGTACTTTGTATCGGTATTCACAGGGGGAAGGACATGCCAAATGTTGAGGTCAGGGATAGGTGTGTGAATGCTCTTGAGAACGTCCATATACCAAAGGAGGAAGTGTTGAGTATCCTAAATTGCATTAAGGTAGACAAGTAACTTCATTGAAGCCTACTTGTGACAATAAGTTGTCATTGTTATTATTATTATTGTGTGTTATTATTAATCCAGCAAATCATAGGCCAGTGAGCCTGACATCAGTGGTGGGAAAGCTTTTGGAAAAGATACTGAGGGACAGGATATATGCACATTTGAAGGAAAATGAACGAGTTAGTGACCAGCAGCATGGTTTTGGATGGGGAAGGCCATCTCTCACTAACATGATTGAGTTTTTTGAAGAGGTCACAAAGAAAATGAATGAGGGAAGGTCTCTGGATGTAGTTTTTATGGACTTTAGTAAGACGTTTGACAAGATCCCACATGGCAGACTGGTACAAAAACTAAAATCACATGGGATTTGTGGTGGGCTGGCTAGATGAATACAGAACTGGCTTGGTTATAGAAGACAGAGTAGCGGTGGAAGGGTGTTTTTCAGAATGGAGATCTGTAGCTAGTGGTGTTCCGCAGGGATCAGTGCTGGTACATCTGTGTTTGTAGTTTATAAATGATCTGGAGGAAAATGTAGGTGGTCTGTTTCGTAAGCTTGCGAATGACACGAAGATTGGCGGAGTTGCTGACAGTGCCAAGATTGTCAGAGGATACAGCAGGATATGGAGAGATTGGAGACTTGGGCACAGAATTGGCTGATGGAGTTTAATCCAGACAAATACTTGGTGATGCAATTTGGAGGCTCAAATCTAGGTATGAATTATACTGTAAATGGCAGAACCCTTGGGAACATTAACGTACAGAGGAACCTGGGCGTGCAGGTCCGTAGTTCCCTAAAAGTGGCAACACAGGTGGCCAAGTTGATTAAGAAGGCATATGGTATGCTTGCATTCATCAGCTGGGGCATTGAGTACAGGAGTTGGGAAATCCATGTTGCAGCTGTATAAAACCTTGGTTAGGCCGCATTTGGAGTATTACGTGCAGTTCTGGTCACCACATTATCAGAAAGACATGGAAGCTTTGGAATGAGTGCAAAGAATGGAAAGAGTGCAAGGAAAGTTCACCAGACTGTTGCTTGTTCTCGAGGGTGTTGGCTATGAGGAGAGGTTGAGTAAACTAGGATTGTTTTCACTAGTAAGGCTGAGGGGAACCTGATGGAGGGCTACAAAATTGAGAGGCATAGACGGAGTTGATAGTCAGAGGCTTTTTCCAATGGTGGAAGTGTCAATTGCAAGGGGCCACAGGATCATTTAAGATATTTTGACAAAAGGATATGTTCAGTGAACTTGCGGAAGATGACCCTGCATGTTTAGATGATGCAGCCAAGGGACAAAGATAAGAGTAAGGATGGATTATTTGGTAATTTTTGGGGGTAACACTATGGATTCGTTAAAAAAAATGTGATTATGGGGTTGCTTTGCCTGCATCTTTATTCTTTCAGGGGATGTGCAGATTTGTTGTCCATCCTCAATTGTCCTTGAAGGTAGTGGTGAGCCACCTTAAATCACTGCAGTCCATGTGGTGCAGGTACATCCACAATGCTCTTCAGGGGTTTCAGGATTTTGACCCAGTGACTGTGAAGGAACAGTGATATAGTTCTAAGATAGGATGATGTATAGCTTGATGTGGGTCTTGCAGGTGACCCTATGCATCTGCTAGCCTTGTCCTTCTAGGTGGTGGAGGTCATGGTTTTGGAAGATGCTGTTGAAGGTGAGTTTCAGCACTGCATCTTGTATATAGTACAGCCAACTGTCTCTAAGCTGGAGGAGGAAAATTTGTTTAGGTGGTGGATGGTGTTCTGATTGAACGAGCTGCTTTGTCTTGGTTGGTGTTGAGTTTCTGGTGTTATTGGAACTGTGCTCATCCAGGCAAGTGGAAAATATTCGATCACACCCCTGACTTGTAGATGGTGGGCAAGCTTGAGGAGTCGAGAGGTGAGTTGCACGCTGCATCATTCCCAGCTTCTGATCTGCTCTTGTAGCCAGTTAGTTTCTAGCCAGTGGTCACCTCCAGGAAGATTCAGTGATGGGAACATTGAATGACAGTGGAGCTGGTTAGATTTTCTCTTGTTGGAGATGGTCATTCCCTGCCACTTTTGTGTGGCACAATTGTCACTTGCCACTTATCAGTCCAAGTCTGAATATTATCCAGATCTTGCTGCATATGGACATTGACTGCTTCAGTATCTGAGTCATCGTGTATGGTACTGAACATTGTGCAATCACCAACAAACATTCTGACATCTGACCTTATGATGGGAAGGTCATGGAAGCAGCTGAAGGTGGTTTTGTACAGGGCACTACCCTGATGTTCCTGGTCTCCAATGAATGGGTCCAAAAGGCTGTGCTCTGCCTGGTAACAGGTGGTGGTTGGATATTATCCCTCTGGAACGTTTAACAGAGCCACGAAGTTCCATTTTAGTTTCACTTTTGATTCTGCAGTCTGGGTGGAGGATTTCAACTAATTCTCTCCAAAAGATCCAGCTAAACTCATCAGCTAGACTCATTGTGAGAGCCCACTCTCATGAGTCTGGGTGCCATTCTCTTGGAACTGCAAAGGCTTGAAGTCAAACCACGGGCTGAAAGCAGGGTTTGATGTGAGATAAAGTGTCTCAAGAAAGGAATAGGCCTGAATGTGAACCTTTGAGTTGAAGGCCCAGTTTGATAAGAACTAAAACGACTCTCCAGAAGGCCTGCTGCCTATAAGTACTGTATTGCCTGAATAACTCTGCCAAGAAGATCATCACGAGCTGTGAACCCAGGGATTTGATCAACCTGTGTGCTGTGAGGAAGAACCTGCAACAGAACCGCCACTGGAAGCAAAAAGTCTTCTGTTTTGACCTTCAGCCGTATCATTTTCACCCCTGCCCCCCCCCCCCCCCCTCCCTTTGTTTGTCTGTCTTATGTGTGTGGGTAGAGGGTGAGACAGTTAAACGGGGTAGTAGGTTAGCTTGTTATTCAGTTGCATTTACTGCATATTTCACCATTAATCTTGTTATAAATAAACAGTAATTGAGAGATAGAGGCGGGTTTGTGGGCGGATGCCTTAGGCAGGGTTAACACATCCTCATCATGTGCCAGGCTCAGCCTGATACAATTTAAGGTAGTCCACCGGGCACACATGACGGTGGTCCGGATGAGCAAGTTTTTTGGGATAGAGGACAGGTGTGCGAGGTGCGCAGGAGGGCCAGCAAATCATGTCCACATGTTTTGGGCATGCCCGAAGCTTCGAGGAGTTTGGCAAGATTTCGCTGATGCCTTGTCCACAGCACTAAAAACAAGGGTGGTGCCGAGTCCAGAGATGACGATCTTTGGAGTGTCGGAAGAGCCGGGCGTCCAAGGGCGAGAGAGGCTGACGATTTTGGCCTTTGCCTCCATGGTAGCCCGGAGACGGATACTGTTAATGTGGAGGGACTCGAAGCCCCTGAAATCAGAGACCTGGGTTAGCAACATGGTTGGGTTTCTCAGTCTTGAGAAGATGAAGTTCGCCCTAAGAGGGTCAAAGTTAGGGTTCGTCCGGAGGTGGAAGCTGTTTGTTGACTTTTTAGGGGGAAATTAAATGTTAGCAGAGGCAGAAATTCTAGGGGGGTGTTAGGCTATTGCTTCTGTGTTGGGGGTGTGAGGAACGTGTCAGGGATGGAAATGTCTTATACTATGTTCATGTTTTTGTTATTATAAAAACTATAAATACCCTAATAAAATGTTTTTAAAAAAAATAAATAAACCGTAATTGTGTTTCAACTTAACCTGGTGTCTGTAATTAGTGGGCAGCCAAGGCCCAAAGATTTTTGGAATTCTTATCAGAATTATTGGTTAATTCACTTATTTCATAGTTTCATAGAATTTTACAGTGCAGAAGGAGGCCATTCGGCCCATCGAGTCTGCACCGGCTCTTGGAAAGAGCACCCTACCCAAGGTCAACTCCTCCACCCTATCCCCATAACCCAGTAACCCCACCCAACACTAAGGGCAATTTTGGACACTAAGGGCAATTTATCATGGCCAATCTACCTAACCTGCACATCTTTGGACTGTGGGAGGAAACCGGAGCACCCGGAGGAAACCCACGCACACACTGGGAGGATGTGCAGACTCCGCACAGACAGTGACCCAAGCTGGAATCGAACCTGGGACCCTGGAGCTGTGAAGCAATTGTGCTATCCACAAGGCTACCGTGTTGCCCCACGGTTATGTTGTGACTCCGGAGCATGTGGGGCTGGAATTGATAGCGAACTTGCCCACGTCAGTGTAACACCTGGCGGAACAAAGATTGAGTGTCAGGAGCATGTTTTTGCTGAGCAAGTACCATTTAATAACACTGTCATGATACCTTCTATTGCTGATGATCAAGAAGAGCTCTTGTGCCGGTAATTGGTCAGGTTGGATTTGTCCTCCGTTCTGCACAGAGGACACACCTGGGTAATATTTCACATTGCCGAATAGATTCTACTGCATTTGAACAGCTTGGCTAGGGATATGGTTAGTTCATGAGGTAAGATCCATAGCCGTTACAGTATCCAGTTCCTTCAGCACTGATATATGGAGTAAATTGAATTGTATTACAATCCTGGATCAGACCCAAAAGTTGATAGGATACCAGACAGAAACCCCAATATTTAATTTAATTTGTAAGACTGAGGAAAGGATACTTGAGTCCAAGAGTGATTTCTTGCACAAATAGGGATAGAGTATGTCAAAACAAACTTTATTACTGATACAGTATGAGCAACTTCACAGAAATATAGCTTGCAATACCAGTTAAACAATGCTTAACAATAAAATGAAACATTTTTAACTCCTAACTGCTATATTTTAATCTCCACTCAAGCAAAACCAATCTCCAGTCAAAATAGTTAGCCAACCCAGGAATACTTGCTGTAAAAAGATGTCTTGATAAACTGCTTCGAGAATGAGCGCTCCTTCAGGAACCAGCTGCATATTCTTGTGCGTGTCATCGACTGTGTAACCTGCCAGCCTGTTCCAAAACTACTGTTTATGTTCACAGGCAAAATCTTTTTAATTAAACTGCTTTGAAAAAAGCTGCTGGTCTGTACACACTCAAAACCTTTCATCTGAACTGAAACTCAGCACCTGATTGCTTCAACCCATGGTCCCTCCCATTAACTACATCATCTTACTACAGCCAAACATAATGGGTCCGATTCTCCAGAAAAATTTCTAAGTTCATTTGTGATAGGTTTTTCTGGGAGTTTCCCGCTGGCTCGGCCAGCAACTTCCCCATCGCTGTTCTATGATACTTAGTCATTTTCTTGGGCCCTGGGAAGTTTCTCACTTCGATTTTCATTTTTTTCAAGCGAGAGCACAACGCAGCTGGTGGATCGCGCCCAATACATCTAATAAGGGAACCTTTTCATATGAACAAAATTCTATTAGGCCAAACTTTTACGATGCTTTAATTATCCTTTAGAAATCCCCACAGTGTAGACGAAGGCCATTCGGCCCATCAATTCTGCATCAACCCTCCGAAAGAGAACCCTACCTATGCCCACTCCCAAGTCCTATCACCACAACCTAACCTACACACCTTTGGACACTTTAGGGGCAATTTAGCATGGCCAGTCCATCTAACTTGCACATCTTTGGACTGTGGGAGGAAACCCACAAACCAGGACTTTTTGAAAAAGATTATTGCAGCAGTCATACACTCACTAACCTAGCCTTTTAATACTTACTGCAACAAATGTATATAATACAATATATCAGAAATTCCTACATGCATCACAGTTGTTTGACGACTGGCATTGGTGGGGAACTTAGGAGGAGCCAGAGATGGATCATGTACTCGGCACTTAATAGCTGAAAGTGATTGCAAATGCTTCAGCCTTGTCTTTTGTACTGATTTGCTGGGCTTCCCTATTTGCGGACCCCCTCTTCTGGTCAGTTGTTCAATTGGCCACCACCTTTCATGATTGGTGTGGCAGGGCTGCAGAGCATTGATCTTATCTGTTGGATAACCAGGACTGGAACCAATCAAGGGCTGTCAGGGAAAAAAACACTTGAAGTGAATGAGGCTACGGTGATGACGAGTGAAAGTTTGATCATCACCATAGTCATTGAGTCATTTATGAATCAGCCTGGAATTTACTGGAATGTGAACTTCATTGGAAGATGGGAAGTGAAGGTGAGGTGAGCATGATGATAATGAGGGTTTTGCACAATATGTTTTCAACCGGATGATTGTAGTGTACACAAGGTACAGATGTGAGGAATAATCAGGGAGCATTTTAGGGAACAAAGTTACTTTGCTTTGACGTGGGGTCTCCTTGTGGGGAAGGTCAGAGATTCGGATCAAGGACAGTATTTGGAATAATTTCTCTTTCAGACTAAATAGTGTACACAATGTCATTGTCCCCTCTCAAAAGTTTAGAATGTGTTTTTGCTCAGTTTAACCTATCGATCAATATTATATGTATCAAGTGTTTACATATTCATTTGTGTATGAGCACTTGGAATGCTTCAGAATTTATTGGAGAGCAAGCTCTGGCAAAGTATTATTCGTCATGACTTGCTTGGCTGTGTTTTTGTTCCAGGATTTGATCCCAACCCTCTTGGTGATTTTTTAAAAATCGTCTCTCCAACGTGATTTATTTTCTCAATCTTAGTTGTGAGAAGTACTCCATTTTTGAAGAATGGCTTTTTTTTATTGAGTAGTTTACTGTGTATTTTTAACTCCACAGGTGACATCGGAAGAAGGGCAACAGCTTGCTAGGCAGCTCAAAGTCACGTACATGGAGGCTTCAGCCAAAATTCGATTGAATGTAGACCAAGCTTTTCATGAACTAGTCCGAGTTATAAGGTGGGAATCATTAGCATCTGAGGGTTTCTTGCCTCATTTTGGGAGGGATAACAGTGAAGCATGTAGAATTGCACTGGAGAGTAAGCATCAACTTAATTTAGAATCCTCCCATAAATTTCTATTGAAATTCACCACCATGGCTGAGTTTATTTTAAACTATGGATTAAAGCCTTAATGCTTCCAAGTTATTTCCTTGAATGGGAAGGGATTGGAATATGCAGCTTCAGCAAAAATGCAATTCACAATTTTATTTCAGAAGGACCTTTTATTTAATCAAACAAATTGTGGTGGCAGAAAGGATGGGGACAATGCAATTTGGACATTGAGAGGGAAAATAATTTGTGTGTTTAAATTCGGTAATGATTAATTCTAGTCTCTTCTGGATTTCTCAACCTCACTTTTTTCAAGTACACATGCTGAGAATGGTCTGCAGCCTGCTTGATTGCATGCCATCTACAAACATTCACTCTTTCCACCACTGATGCACAGGAGCAGCAGTGTGTACTATCTGCAGATGCACTGCAGGAACTCATCAAGGCTTCTTGGATAGCACCTTCCAAACCCACAACCACTACAATCTAGAAGAAACATAACAACATGGGTGCACCACCACCTGGAGGTTTCCTTCCAGCCTCTCACCATCTTGTCTTGGAAATATATTGCTATTCCTGGACTGTTTTTTGGGCAAAAATCTGGAACTCCTGAACATCACTGTGGGTGTATCGACACCACCTGGACTGCAGCAGTTCAAGGCAGCTCACTACCACCTTCTCCAGGGCAATTGCAGATGGGCAATGAATGCTAGCCTAGCCACTGATGCCCATATCCCATGAATGAATTGTTTTTAAAAAAAAAATGGTTTTATGAATTACCTATTTTCAGCATGTAATGGTTCAATATATTTGACATACTTTAACAAGCAATCAATATAAATTTAGGGAGTCTTTCAGAAATAGGATTACTCCGGTTTCCTCCCACAAAACCCGAAGGACATGTTGTTAGGTAATTTGGACATTCTGAATTCTCCCTCGGTGTATCCAAACAGGCTCTGGAATGTGGCGACTCGGGGCTTTTCACAGGAACTTCATTGCAGTGTTAATGTAAGCCTACTTATGACAATACATTAGGGACAATTTCTCTGATAAGGAGGCACCAAGATGATTGGCCTACTGAGGACGAGAGCCACCATTGCACCCAGCATAGCAAAAAGAGGGTCATGATGGACTGATCTCAGCATAGATGGCATAAAGGTTGAACATGTAGTAAACAGTGATGAGTGTCGTGGCAGACTTTGCGAAGACATAGACCGATTTGGTGAAATGGCAGACATGTGGCAGATGAATTTAATGCAGAGAAGTGCAAAGTGATGCTTTGTTGGATAGAAGAATGTTTAGAAGCAATATAAGCTAAATGTTAAAAATTAAGTAGAAACAGACAGGCTCACAAACACAGATCTTTGAAGGTTTCAAGACAAATTGAGAATTTTTAAAGCTCATGGGATCCTGGACTTAATAGATTGATTCCAAAAGTAAGAAAGTAATGCTCAGCAATCTCTGGTTAGGCCTCAGCTCGAGTATTTTGTCAATTCAGGAAAGATATAAAGGTATTGGAGAGGGTACAGAGGAAGTCTATTAGAATGCTTCCAGAGATTAGGAATTTTAAGTTCCTGGAGAAGCTGCGATTGGAGTAGAGTTAGTTCAGGAGGAAATGCATGTGTTGAAAATCATGAAGGTGTTTTTTCGAGTAAATAAGAATAGACTATTTCCACTGGCAGAAGGGTTGGTAACCAGAAGGCAAATCTTAAGGTAATTGGCGAAAGAACCAGAGGGGAGATGAGATTTTAAAAATATAGTGAGTTATGATAATCTGGATTGCATTGTCCCATGGGTAATTCGAAGCAGATTCAACAGCAACTTCAAAATGGATTTTGATATCTGGATGGGAACAGTAAATCTGCAAGGCTGAAGAAAAAGCAATTGGATTCCTCATTCAAAAAGCCGGCTTTGTCATGATGGGCCAGATGGCCATCTTCTCTGCTGTATTATACTATAATGTCCATGCTTTCGTGCAGAGAGAATAATTCACTTTTTGTTCTTTCTCTCACTTTCTGCAGGAGATTTCAAGAGCAAGAATGTCCTCCTTCTCCAGAACCTTCACGGAATGAAAAAGACAGTAGTGGCTGTCACTGTGTCCTATTTTGAGATGTTGTTTCCTGTACTCACCCAGCAGCTGCCAAACCACCTGTCCCTATTTCTGCCTTCAATCATTTTGTGTGTCTTATCAGTATTGCCTCTTTATCTGCATGCTTACTGTTTGGTCGCAGAGAGCCTTAGTCTGATGAAAAAGTTGGCTGTGTTAGGTTCTTGAGGGGGAGAGAGTTTTGTCACCCCTCTTTCCTCAAGGCCAAAAGTTAAATTTCAAGAAAACAAACACTAAGGCTGCTACTTAGAATGTCACACAGTTCTATTTGTTTCAGGAATGATATTTCTACTAATTATGAAAGAAAATTTGGAATGTAAACACAATTGATTTGAGCTAACTTGCCTTGTGAAGTGTTTAAAATCCATGCTCACATGTCTCGTCCAAAGTGCCATTTAACTTCTAGTGGTATGGTTACATGCTAATCAGCTATTGTACATATGAATCCTTTATTTCCAAGAAAACAAAACTATTCAATTGACAACAAGGAAAGGGCAGCGAGTGAGGGTGAACCGATTATTTCTTTGCTCTGGCTAACACACACAGAAATAAGCCTTAAACAACACCTCATTGTTGCTGAGAGTCTCTGAGTTTCATGTAATGCTGCAGTTTGTTCCAGTGGCCAAATCCAGTCAGTCTACTGTATTTATTTTCAACAATCCAGAGAAATTTTGAAGAAATAATGTGGCTAAGAACCTGTGATCTTACTGGATATGCACATTCTAGATTTTCTTTTTTTTTAAAGCAATTTCACATCATTGTTGAGGAGTTCCAAGTCTTTCTATTTGTCTTCCTTTGATGTGAGAATATTTCGGGATAAGGGATTCAAAGTGCTAAATTGTAGTTGATTTTTCCTCATGTAATATAAAGAGATGGAATTGATCCTTCCATTGATGAAGATGATTAAATGTTTTGCTATATACTTTTATACATTATTTTCTTATCAAACTAGTTAACAAGTATTTTTATATGTTTGTAAACAAATATGCGTTCACAGCATAACTTGTGTATATGTAAAGATGAGTATTTAATTCTCACATTTCACTTTTAACTGACAAAATTATAGGTATAATTTACAAAACTGTGGTAGTCCTTTCCTAATGTCCCTGTAGTAGCTGGGTATACCCAGCTGTATGTGGTCATGTGCCTGCAAAGTTTACCTACAGAGTTTAACTCGATTTTTCCAGAATGCTCTGACCAGGCATTGCAGAAGATGGATCTATTATGTCATAGTGTGGAATCTGATAAACTCCTGCTGATATTTTTTTGGGTTTGACTGTGAATGGTCTCTGAGTACAAGTTCAGCAGATTTGTAACTTGGTTTGAGATTTGTTCTTCGAGCTGGATCACTGAAAGGTTGTGCACAACTATCCAGATGGTGACTATACATCAATTCCTTGAAGTTTACTATACCCTTGTATAGCTTCTGGTGCTAGAATAAAAGATGATTAATTTAGTGGAAGATCTATTATTTTATCTTTTTGCCTCCTTTGCTGCGACACTTTTTCCTTCTGCTAACAGGTGTGCGAGGCTCAAGATTTATTTCTAGTCGCTGTCTTTGACATTCGATGACTGTCAATCGGAAGGTAAGTTGGTGCTTTTTCCTGTCTTCTGCGAAGAATTGTTCCTGTTAATATGCAGTCCTCGTGTCTCGAAGTCTGATCCCAAAAGGTTGGCAGTGCACTATATTTATCAGCCATAGGCTATTTTTGCAATGCTTCCATGCATTGTATATTTAACCATGCAGATGGGACAGCATGTGAATCACAGGGATTGCCATTTCATTGTTAAAAATAATAATTGTGGGATTTAGAAACTTCATGTTTCAAAAATGGTACAAAGCTTCACATTGTGTTGGTCACTAGGACATGTTGGAGAGAATTCCTCGTGAGCAGGTGAATAGGACAAAAGCTGAATGTGGGCAAGTTGGTTAACCTTGCTTATGTTGAATTAAGCCACTACAGGCATACCACAAAATTTGATTGAGGCTGAATGTTGTCAAAGCTGCCTTTGGAGTTGTCTTTCAACATAAAGTATATTTGCAAAATCTGTTGTGTTTGAATATGACCTTGAATTTTAACATTGCAGAGATGGGGACCACAAGACACTGGAGCAAAATTAGGCCAATCGGCCCATCGAGTCTGCTCCGCCGTACGATCATGGCTGATGCATTCTTCATCCTCATTCTCCTGTCTTCTCCCCGTAACCTTTGATCCCCTTATTAATCAAGAACACAATTTTGCCTTGGGCTGTTTGGAACTGCAATTCAAATTGAATTCAGATTTTCAATATTACTACACAAAAATAAACCATTCAACCCATCATGTGTGCTGGCTATTTTGGAGCATTCTAATTAGCCCCAAAGCTGTACTTTACCCATAGCCTTTATTTTTCCTTTTCAAACCTATCTCCAATTCTCTCCTATTTGAAAGTTAAATGTGTGAACATATAAAATTGATGGGCAATAAAGGACCATTCTCTTAAACTCTGATTTAAAGCTGCTTTCAACACACTTACAGGCAATGCAGTTTGGATCATCAGTCACCACACTTATCATCTGCCCTATGCTGTTGCCAATTCTGCTCTGCTTTTATAAATTATCTTATCTGCAGTGGAAGCAGTTTCCCTCTATTTGTTCTAGTCTTCATTCTGATTCTGCAGAAAAATATTATCCAGGATTTGGCACTAATTTGCATTATTTAAAAAGAACAAAATGGCCACTGACAAGAAGTACTGCTCATGTTATACCAATGTAGTTGGAGAATGAAAATGATTGTGTGAGACTGCTTTTTAAAGAAAGTAACAATTTGCATTTATATAGGGCTTTCACATGCTGATTGGCTGTGAAGTGCTTTGGGACAATTGAGTATTTATGAAGTGCTGTTATTGCTGTAGTATCAGGAAATATGGGAGTCAGTTTGCACACAGCAAAGTCCCGTAAAGAGAAATGAGATAAATGGTAGATGTTCTGTGTTTGTGATTTTGGTTGAAGGATTAAGCTTGACTCGGGCAATGGTCGCAAGTCCTCGTCTTACATTGCTGTTAAATAATCCTTTACAACCACATGAGAACAAATAAAGTTTTTATTTAGTGTACCATTCAGAAGATAACACCTTCAGCCGTGCAGCCCTCCCTCAGTACTGCACTAAAGTGTCAGGTGAAATTAATAATCAAGCTGCTGGAAGGGAGTGTGAGCCCATTGTTTTCTGACTTTGTGAGGTGAGAATGCTCCCGTTGATCAGACGCTGATGCCTCTTGATGTATTTTGTCTGATTATATTTGTGTTTCAGTTTAATTTGTTATTGAATGTTACCTTTAAGCCATTTTGGTATCACTTTTCAATGGCTACCACAGAGCCGAGGCTGTTAGGGCAGAATGGCAATGCAATATTACAGGATGTGGGAGCTGCACTTGACCTAGTAGCGATAAATGCTGGCATACAATGTAAAAAGATGGGCATACATGATTATAAGTGTGAAATAATGTCTCTCCCTCACCCAAAAATCAATCTGGCCCATAGTTAGTAATTTGGTCAGGATTATAAACAAAGAAATTGTATGTATGTTAAAAATGAGTAATTGAATATAGGCTTGTGACAATGTCTATTCATGAAGGCCCCACCTTCTCAACCTTGCCTCTTGCCTGTGGGAATCCTCAGGTTAAATCATCACCAGTCAGCTCTCCCCCTCAAAAGGGGAAAGCAACGTATGGTCACCTGGGACTGTGGCGACATTACCTTTATTCAGAGCTTTCACATGAAGAAGTATCTGGACAGCAGTTCTCAGAACAACAGGTTTAAATGCATTTACCTTAATATTACCGAAGAAAAATTTAGATTTGGAAGAGTTAGATTTGCAAGCACAAGAGAATTTGGTCAAGGTTCATTGGGTGATGGCATGATAAGTAGATACCTTTTTGTAAGCCACACTCTGCAATGGGAAAATCATAGTATATTCCCTGAAATTTAATCATAATGATCAAGTCTGAAGCTAAGTCGGGCAGCACGGTGGCGCAGTGGGTAGCATTGCAGCCTCACGGCGCTGAGGTCTATCGTTCAATCCCGGCTCTGGGTCACTGTCCGTGGAGTTTACACATTCTCCACGTGTTTGCGTGGGTTTCGCCCCCACAACCCAAAGATGTGCAGGGTAGGTGGATTGGCCATGCTAAATTGCCCCTTAATTGGAAAAATGAATTGGGTACTCTAAATTTATTTTTTAAAAGTCTGAAGCTACGTCAACATAAACATATATATTTTAGCAAATACAAAATTAATGATCAAGAATAAACACAAGACCTATTATACTTAACCACAATCTAATAACAGTTCGAAAGAGCAATGGAGAATAAAATTGTAGATAAATGTGAGAGTGGTATCGGGCCTTTTAAGTTTGGTTCAGTTTTCTCTGCATGTTTCCATGACCAGGAAGAGAAATGCTACAGGAATATCTGGATAAAGTCCCAAGACCTATTAATGATGCAGAATTGCATGAGCTGATAGATATAACGCTAAAATAGAATCCATTGTGAATTTGGATTCTAAGTCGAATTGGGCTACTGGGCTTGATGGTACTTCCCAAGAGTATTAAAAGCAATGGGATCTGTACTTTGACCACTGACTCACGCATTTAACAGTTTGTTGACGTTTGGGATTGTTTGTTGGATTTGAAGGTGGTCCATGTGCTGCATTAATTTAAGGGGAGCAGGTCCGAACCTTGGAATTAGTGATTATTTAGTCTGGCATTCATTATAGACCATTTGCCAAATGAATTATTAGAGATGCACTGTATCATTTGGAAACACTGTTTGCTTACGAAAATTAAGATCTTTTCTCAACCAACTTGGTCAATTCTTTTTTAAGTAATCACAAATTTTATGAATGGTGATAGCCTGGTGTGTGCCTTGTATTTTAATATGTCAGTGATAAAGTGCCACACAAAAGGATGTTCAGTAAAGTTACATCCTGTATAATCAAATTGTAAACTGGACTGTGGATTGATGGAGGATATTTATTGATAGAAGCAACTCTGCAAGGGTTTGACCACTTGAAATCCCTTAGCAATTTCTGTTGTGGCTGTTTCTGTCCACCTTTACCGATGATTTTGATGGAACGTACCAGGTGTACGGGCCTTAAATTGGTGGATGACACCTGTGTGTATAGGACTTTGTATTTTAGAAGAAATAAATGAACTGGAATATTTAAGTTGATGAGAATAGATTCTGTTCAGGGGGTTGGATGATTTGAGTAAGGCGGGGAAGAGAAGATTTGCAGGGGAATCTGAAGGCAAAAAGAATTCATAAGTAGGTTTGGTGCCAAGATGTATATTTCAGACATCACCTTTTGGAGTAGATGGCTGGAACATGCAGTAGTTGTGTGGCCTTCAGAAGGGAGCCGGACAAGTTGACGTTAGCAGAAGACATTTCACGTTAAACAGCATAGCAATGATGATCTCCTGAACCTTGAGGAATTTCCCAATGTTCCGAAAATAGCCTTGTTTTGTGTCCCTACATTTTCCTAAAACATGCAAGTTCTTGGGTTGATAAAGCATGCAAGTGGAATATTTCAGGATGGGGCAGGCTGGATGATCAATTTAGGTTTAATCCGTTCTTTTTTTCTCTTGTGCCAGTTCTGAATAATTAGGCGGAAGCCGAAAGTTTAAATGCTTTCTCAAAAAACAAAATATAGGGTGAACATACTTAGTCACCATTTACAGTGCAGGATAAAGAGGCCAAGCAGCATTTTGCTCGATTACCCAATGATTGATTAATGGTAGCTGGAGAATGTAAAAGGGAAGACAGAATTTTGAAGAAATTAATAAAATATATTTGGATAATACAGCATAAAAACGTTTGACATTCTACATTATTGTTTAGGTGAAGAAGGAAACCAGATGTCACCATTTGATGTAATTGGAATTCTCAAATTGTCATTAATGCTTTGAATTTTGCTAATAACAAATTTAATGAGTTTATTTAGTCCAATGTTATCCCAACCTTTAAAAATGAAGCCAGAGGAATGCCTCTTTCCAGTGCTCACAGGTGGAAGCTTATGGTTTCCACCTTAAAAGAGGAAGTGAAATTAATTATTATGGCTTGTGATCCTATAGAACGAATTGCATTGAAACATCTACTTTGAACAAGTCTGTGATGAGTGTTTATTGAGGCAAACTAGGAAAATTAAAAATCCAAAATTAAACTTTCATTATTTCACGCGATCTTGTTTCCTCCTTCATGGATGCAATTCAGAAATATTTACAAAGGGAACTGTTGCGGCTTCAGTTTAACAAATTTAGGATCACATCTGCTATAAAATGAAGATCACAGATTGGCTTGATGTAGTATGTGACTGGGAAGCAGGCAAGTGTTAAATATAATATTTTATACTTGTGAATTTGAGAGTGGTTAGCACTGCTGTGCCACAGTGCCAGGGACCTGGGTTCAATTCTGGCCTTCGGTGACTCTGTGGAGTTTGCATGTTCTTCCCATGTCTGTAGGGTTTCCTCTGGGTACCCTGTTTCCTTCCACAGTCCAAAGATGTGCAGGTTAGGTGGATTGTCCGTTCTAAATTGTCCCATAGTGTCAAACGGTTAGGTGGGGTTTCTGGGTTACGAGGATAGGGCAGGGGAATAGGTCCAGTAGGGTGCTCTTTCAGAGGGACTTGATGGGCCGAATGGCCTTCTGCACTGTAGGGATTCTGTGGAGAGCTGGACTTTTGTATGTTTTGTTTATGAAACTGATTTCAACTATTTGTCATGTTCCAAAAAATCATTTTGAACTACCAGCTGTAAATTTATACCCTCAAAATGCATCTTATTAAATATTTAGCCTCAGCTCAGCTGCAAGATACATAATCTTGATACCCTGTATATTGCGTGACCTCCATACTCCATTTTGGACTTCATTTGCCCACTCTGATCATTTTCTTTCATCACCTCTGCCCCTGCCTGTTCCACTGTTGCCAAAACTTAGTGTCAACACCTTTTGCCAAATCAAGAGTGGATTTGTTCCTTGGTGACCTCTAATCTATGAAGCACAGAGAACACTGACTCATGTCCTTGCATGACTAACGCTCACATGCTCATCATTTGAATTAATGTTACCATTCGGAAGAACTTTGAATTTATATAGAAAATATGAAGTAAAGAAAATCACCCCAAAATTCTTGGTAAATATGTATTGACCAGAAAATGGACACCTACCCATTAACACGAATGGTGGGGAAAGGGAAGGGCTCTTGGGCTTTGCTCCATATGTTCCAGACAGTTGAATTGAAGATGCTACTCTTTTGAATTCCTCAATAGTATTGCCCCCTCTAGCTTTATGGTCCTCTCCAGCCATGTGTTTGAGTCCATACTCGTTCATGTCTTTTTTGCCGTATCATTTTCCTTGTATTCAAACCACACTCTGATCATTATTTTTGCTACCTTCTGGCATGTTTCTCCTCTGACTGAATGTATCCAATGACCTGTAAATTGCCATGAGATATCTTCTTCTATCACAAATCCGATAGAAGTGTTGTGTATAGTTCATTCCTATCAACTGATCAACAGAAGATGCAACTTTAATATTCTTTCTACTAAAGCGTGAAGCAGCGTGGAATGGGAATTAATGCGGTCTCTAAACTGAATTCAAAATAAATTAATTTTACAAATTTGCTTTTTAAAAGGTGTGTTTAATACCTGCATAATTCCCAATTTAAGTTGATTGTATCTAATTAAAACAGATTTTTAATAAAGCAGGTATTTAGTTGGGCCAAGAACAAAACATGGAAAAATGCAACAGGTCAGCAGCATCTGTGGTGGGTAACTAAGTCAGCATGTAAGGTTAATAACGTTTCATGGAAAAGGTTCATCAGAATGGCAATTAACCTGAAATGTTTGCTCTGTTTCTTGCCACGGATGCTGCTTGACATGCTGAGCCTTTTTCCAGCATTAATTTTGTATTTTAGCATCCACAGTATTTTGATTTTGTCTCAGCTGGGCTGTTGAGTGTCAGTGAGAAGCTCTGCCACGATTAAAGGAAGGATCACCAAAACTGCTGTAATAAACCTCTGATTAATTACAATTGACAGACGTCTTGAGGTTGCCTGCAATTTAACAATGGAACAGTGCTGAGTATATAAAAGGGGAAAGAAGATTGAATAAATAAATACTGGGATATATTTATGTATACTGTAATTGGAACTCTGTATTTCTGCACAATGTGGATCTGAATTTTAACTCTAGGCATCTGTACAAATGTGCTAACATCCAAAGGAGAAATGTTGGTTGAGTTATTAACTCCTTTAATTAGAATTGTGATTAAAACTTGACCACAATTGCAATTGTCTCTGGCCAAGTATTTTACTTTCTGAGGCTTCTCTTTGTGACAGTCTTTCAGCATTTGAACCAAATAATATGTTGTCCATGAGCCATCTGCTGTGATTGAAGTCCGTATCGTTGTATGGCTTCATGTGGATTTTAACAAAGTTTTGTTTTAAGAACATCAAAACTAAACAAATTGGGCTTTCTGTTTGGAAGTTTTTAACTTATTTATTTCTTGTTAATTAAAAAAAAATACATTTAGAGTACCCAATTCATTTTTTCCAATTAAGGGGCAATTTAGCGTGGGCAATCCACCTACCCTGCACATCTTTGGGTTGTGGGGGCGAAACCCAAACAAACACAGGGAGAATGTACAAAATCCACACTGACAGTGACCCAGAGCCGGAATCCAACCTGGGACCTCGGCGCCGTGAGGCAGCAATGCTAACCACTGCGCCACCGTGCTGCCCTCTGTTTGGAAGTTGACTGCAGAATTACATTACTTGGCTCCTGGGATAAAATCCATTAGGTGTGACATTGAACAAGACACCCTGTTAATTGCATCTCTCCCTAATCCACTGAAGTGAGATTGCACAAATGCTTGTCCACCCAACAGCTTTAGGCTGTAAAACCAGTGAGATATAAAAAAGAATAGTTTCTACACCAATTGGACATTTCTGTAAAAGCCAAAAATTCCCATAATGCAGCTACTTATCAAACATTTGATCAACACCAAAATATTCTTAAAATACTAAAAGTAAAACAATTTGAGGATCAGCACTGAGAATGCTTGCAAGTAAGTATGAACATTTTCTTGTTTACTCATTGTGTAGCTGGCTAAAATTTTGAACTTTAATCCTTTTCGCACTAGTAAGTTCAAGGAATTCCAGACTTTACATGAGCAAACAATATTTGAGGTTGTAAGCTCAGAAGCATTGAAGCATGCCTAATATTAGGACTAATAAAGCTACATTAATGTCTGTAGTTTTGTCAGTGAGATCCTATTTGACATAGACATAGAATTTACAGTGCAGAAGGAGGCCATTTGGCCCATGGAGTCTGCACCGACCCTTGGAAAGAACCTCCACCCTATCCCTGTAACCCCACCTAACCTTTTAGCACATTATGGGGGAATTTAGCGTGGCCAATCCACCGAACCTGCACATCTTTGGACTGTGGGAGAAAACTGGAACACCCGGAGGAAACCCATGCAGACACAGGGAGGACATGCAGACTCCGCACAGACAGTGACCCAAGCCGGGAAGCAAACCTGGGACCCTGGAGTTGTGAAGCAACGGTGCTAACCACTGTGCTACCATGCTGCTCTGTTACACTGACTGTTATTGATGCAACAAAATTGCACAACAAATTTTTTTTCTTTTTGGTATAAAAAGAATCAGAAGGTCAAGCAACTCCTGAAAGAATGCCAAACATTCTTCTGATCCTGTCCCTTTGTTCCCTGCCAGGTGTTGTTACCCCCTTTTTTCTTACCTCCCCTCAAGTTATTTTATTTATTCCCCGCCCATGTTTTCACCTGTCATTCCAGGTTCAATGTGGTAGGCATTTTTTTTCTTTTGTAGCACTCATGCCCATGCCTCTTTGACAAGAAGGCAGGCGTTCCTACTTCCTACGCTCTTTCCTGTTATGCCTCTAGCCTCCATAAAACATGACCGTCTTAAATTGTAGCTGTCAGTTCCAACTCCAAATCATCCAACCTCGACCAACAGCTAGATTTTCATATAATGCAAGAGCTGTTATCTGGCTTCACCATCTGTCTCTTCCTGACATCTTCTTCCAGGCCACTGCCCCAATTTTTGAATTTTATGGCCCTGTCACGGAGGGGCTGGGGCTGGAAGATGGGGCAAGCCATTCAAAAGTCCATTTACTTTGATGGGAGCAGAAAATCTCGCCGGTGGAAAATTCCACCTTAAATCTCAACTTCACAATTTGCACATCTCATTTTTTCTTGCTGTTCTGGCCAAGATTTCTTTTTTTGATCAATGAACACCACTTTGCTTTTTCTGAACAAAAATAGAACAGATGGTCATGAAATCATTGTTATTGGTAGGATTTTGCTTTGTGCAAATTGGTTGCTGCATCTCCCAATTTACAGCAGTAGCATTTAAAATATTTTTCATTGGCTGCAAAGCACTTTGGAGAAGTCCTGAGGTTGTGAAAGATCTAGAAATGCAAGATTTCTCTATTGTAGAAAATGCATACCCCTTCACATCTGAATAGGGCATGCTACTATCTCCCTCCATCTCCATTACTCTACCCTCAGAGGAAGTATAGAGCTATCTATGAAAGAACTAACTTTCCCAAGTGAGCCGAACAGAAAAACCCGATGGAGAAGATTTCATTTTTTAAAACTTTATTGTGACAGTCAAATCCAAAAGCAGCAGAAACATGCAATAACAGGCAAATTACTGTCAATATAAGCTGTTTAAATCACACATTAAATAACAGATGCAACAAAGACAGATCTTTAATTTGTTCAGTAGTCCAGTTAGCGTTTATAGCACTCATTTCACACAAGAAACCCCTCAAAGCACTGAACCTCCTCGGATAGAATTCTGGCTACCTATGAAGGTTTAGCCTGATCACCAGCTGGCTGCATGACCCAACAAACTCAAGTTCCAAGGTTACAGTCGCCACCAAAATGGCACACTTCCACAGGAACCTTCTCAACTCTGCTCATGACCGTCTTCAATTTGTTTCCTATTCGTTTTCCACCAAATGTTGTCTTTAAGTAACCGAAACAACTGTAGCAAACATATTCTCTGGATCCAACCTCTGTCATTTTCAGTCTGTCTGTACTGCACCAGTGGTATCTGAGCTTGAAAGGCTGTGTATTTTAGTCTGGTTTTGTCCAATGTCAGTTTCTCCAGAGACCAGGGGCTGGCTTCTCTCAAAATGAGACTATGTCCTCACACTGGTGTAAAAACGAAGCTTTACTAAGAAATTCCTTCCAAAAAGTTGAATAAATTCAATGCCCTGCAGGGGGCTAGTATGGACCTGGAGTGAATCTCGCAGCTTTTGCCGCGGAGACAGGCCCCCGGCACTTTCGGTTCGGACACTCATGCTCGCGGTGGTGGCCTCCAGTGGCCGCTCCGAACTCCATGGCAGACCCGGAGCGTGGAGCCACACAGCGAAAAGAGACCCCCCACCCCCACCCCCCCCAACCGGCCATGCGCCCGAGGCTGAAACTGCAGTTTTAATCCTCGGCCGCTTATAAGGCCCTCCCTGACCTCCGATGCCCCCGACCAGGGGTGGCCGCGGACTGAGTCCGCAGCCGCCATGCCAGCATACCAACCCTAACCAATAGGTGGTTAGTTCCACGCTGTCGGGAACTTGACCAGTTGGGAGCGGAGGATTACTGGGAGGGCCTCTAGCAATGGCCCCCAACGGTGCGGCGTATTCCGCAGTCACGCCGATTTTCGGGGCCCGGAGAATCACCGGACTGGCGCCAGGCCCGATTACGGCGTGAAAGTGGATCCTCTGCCCCCGCGCTGGCCGCAATTTCAGCGCGGGGCTGCGGTGAATCGAGCCTCTGAAATTTCCATCATTTTCTTCAACCTGAAGGTTTAATTTCCTTTTCCGTGAAGTTTCTGTTCCAGTTCTAAATCTGTCTCAAAAAGCACCAATGGTCATGGTCTAATTGCTGTCTGCAGCTTTGAAAACCACAGTCCGTGCACACAACAGTTGGCAATTTTATACGAACGTGGACAACAGTTTGTTGATGCTCCATGCTGACTCCACCCCACTGACACAACATGAGGCCTGACTTCTATATATTTATTACCAGATTTTCATTACCCCTCAGACATTCTTCCAGATGTTATCATGCCTCCTTTAATTTCTTCACTACCTTCCCAAATCCTTCCCTCCTTCAATGCTTTGAACTTTGTACTCTCCTTTCAGGCTTAACTCCATTTCAGCTCTTGATATCTTCTGATCCATTGAGGTGAAATCTTCTGATCCATTGAGGCACTGAACGCTGCCTCTTTATGAGTAGCAATCCGTCTGCCCCATCCTACCTTCCCATCAGTGCGTCTGGTGGAGGCTAACCTTGCCAATCTTCTTTCAGTCTATCTTACCCAGCCCTGTGCTGACCTGTGAACTCTTCCAATGGTTTAACTAATAAAAAAACTTCTCCATCTTCACCAGAATGGCAAGGCCCTTGCTATCCATGAGCTTATTGTGGATGATTTCATTGACAAGGTGGTAGTGACGGAAACCTCACTGCAGAGGTTTCGCTCACCTTCGCTCTAAAGGCCTCATCTGGCTAGACTTTCTGCCACAAGATAATCATGGTGGTCTGCAACCAAGTATCACCATCTCCTTTTGAGCATTTCATCTTATTCCACACGGCATTTAAAATCCTGTTTCCCTTCCATCCACCCAAGTATCATTAACATTTTTTGCAAAGATATCCTTGCTGCTTTACCCCTTCAGTCTCTGCATCAAGTGACTCCTCATCTTTGGTGATTTCAACCTCCATCTCAAATTCTCTTTCTCCTGTGCTCACTGTCTTCTTATCTGGCAATAATCTTTTCCTCCATGTAAAATCCCTAACATTCAAGGCCAGCCGCTTGATCTTGCCATCTCGCGTGTTTTTGCTACTTTCCTATCAATCACAGGTAAAGCCATCTTTGATCCCT
This sequence comes from Scyliorhinus torazame, assembly GCF_047496885.1. Taxonomy (NCBI): domain Eukaryota; kingdom Metazoa; phylum Chordata; class Chondrichthyes; order Carcharhiniformes; family Scyliorhinidae; genus Scyliorhinus; species Scyliorhinus torazame. Next base: position 221,788,015 of record NC_092716.1, read on the forward strand.
TCCTTGTATCACAGTCCACATATATTGTCCTTTATCATCCCAACTTGCATTGAGTCTGTTCCTGGGTGGGGAGAAATATCACCCTTACTACTATCCTTTCAAAATCTGAAATTGGCCAGTTCAGCCCCAGTTACCATGACATTTTTGAAGCTACTGATTTGCTCAACATGCCCTCACTTCTGTTTTATTCCCACAGTTCCCACGAATTTGCACTCCTTTATAAGGCCTTTTTTTCATCGTGTATTGTGCACCTGAATTACTGCGCAGCTGCACAATTTAGAACCCATCTCTAAAATCAATAAGTTGCCGTAGCTGTTCCCTCTAGGATAGCCCTCATATCTGCACTTTTAAATCCAAAAATTGCTGATTTGAAAGGAGATGGTGGGCAAATGATTTAGCCGGCATTGCATCTGCCTGAGCCACATAAAGCATTATCAGGTCCTGCTCATGTCAACGAAAAGTGCTCACTATTCCAGGATAAACCTGCACCGTTTATTTTCATTAGTGCAACTATATGAAGCTGAAACTGACTGAATGTAGGCTTATGTGTCATAGAATTATCATTGAAATTACAGTGCAGAAGGAGGCCATTCGGCCCATCGAGTCTGCACCGGCTCTTAGAAAGAGCACCCCACCCAAAGTCCACACATCCACCCTAACCCAGTAAGCCCAAAAAAGGAGATGGCTAGTGGGTGGTGTGGGGGGGGGGGGGGGGGGGGGGGGGAGAGCCCCTCCAATCCGGCTGATAACGTGGAACGTGAGGGGCTTGAATGGGCCGGTGAAGGGGGCTCGAGTGTTTGCGCACTTGAAGGGACTGAAGGCAGACGTGGTTATGCTCCAAGAGACACACCTGAAGGTGGCGGACCAGGTCAGGTTAAGAAGGGGATGGGTAGGACAGGTATTTCACTCGGGACTGGACGTGAAAAATAGAGGGGTGGCAATTTTGGTGGGAAAACGTGTCATTTGAGGCCAAGACTATCGTAGTGGATAATGGAGGGAGATATGTGATGGTGAGTGGTAGGTTGCAAGGGACGTGGGTGGTGTTGGTAAATGTATACGCCCCGAACTGGGATGATGCTGGATTCATGAAGCGCATGTTGGGGAGCATTCCGGACCTGGAGGTAGGAGGACTGATAATGGGAGGGGACTTCAATACAGTGCTGGACCCAGCACTGGACCGCTCCAGATCAAGGACGGGAAAGAGGTCGGCAGTGGCCAAGGTGCTCAGGGGGTTTATTGATCAGATGGGGGGAGTGGACTGATGGAGGTTTGCAAGACCGCTGGCCAGGAAATTTTCTTTCTTTCTTCCACGTGCACAAAGCCTACTCCCGGATAGATTTCTTTGTTCTGGGCAGGGCGCTCATCCCAAGGGTGGAGGGGACGGAGTATTCGGCCATAGCCATTTCGGACCACGCCCCGCACTGGGTGGAAATGGGGCTGGGAGAGGAGAGGGACCAACGCCCGCTGTGGCGGCTGGATGTGGGACTGCTGGCAGATGAGGTGGTGTGTGGGAAGGTGAGGGGGTGTATCGAAAGGTACTTGGAGGCCAACGACAACGAGGAGGTGCGAGTGGGGGTGGTATGAAGGCGGTGATCAGGGGAGAGCTAATCTCCATCAGGGCTCATAGGGAGAGGTTAGTGGGGGAGATTTTGAGAGTGGACAGGAGTTACGCAGAGGCCCCGGAGGAAAGATTACTGGGGGAAAGATGACGGCTCCAGACTGAGTTTGACCTGTTGACCACGGGGAAGGTGGAGGCACAGTGGAGGAAGGCGCACGGGGCGACCTACGTGTACGGGGAAAAGGCCAGTCGGATGCTGGCACACCAGCTCCGTAAGAGGACGGCAGCGAGGGAAATAGGGGGAATCAAAGATGGAAGGGGAGCCACGGTTCGGAGTGTAAAGAAAATAAACAAGGTATTCAAGGCCTTCTATGAAGTGCTGTACAGATCCCAGCCCCCAGGGGGGGAACGAGGGGATGAGACGATTTCTAGACCAACTGAGGTTCCCGAGGGCGGAGGAGCAAGAGGTGGCTGATTTGGGGGCACCAATCTGGTTGGAGGAGCTGAGCAAGGGTTTGGGGAGTATGCAGGCGGGGAAGGCACCGGGGCCGGACGGGATCCCGGTGGAGCTCTACAGAAAGTACGTGGACCTGTTGGCCCCGCTACTAGTGAGAACCTTTAACGAGGCAAGAGAGGAGGGGACCCTGCCCCCGACAATGTCGGAGGCGACAATTTCCTTGATTATAAAGCGAGACAAGGACCCACTGCAATGTGGATCGTACAGGCCGATTTCGCACCTCAATGTGGTCGCTAAGTTATTGGCAAAATTCCTGGCCACGAGGATTGAGGACTGTGCCCCGGGGGTGATTCGTAAAGGGCAGGCAATTAAATACCAATGTGCAGCGGCTCTTAAACGTGATAATGATGACATTGGAGGAGGGAGAGGCGGAGATAGTGGCAGCTATGGACGCGGAAAAGGCCTTTGACCGAGTAGAGTGGGAGTACCTCTGGGAGGTGCTGCATAGGTTTGGGTTCGGGGGAGGGTTTATCACTGGGTTAAGCTCCTTTACAGAGCCCTGGTGGCGAGTGTAGTGACGAACCGGCGGAGGTCGGAGGACTTTCAGCTGTACCGAGGAATGAGGCAGGGGTGCCCCCTTCCCCCTGTTGTTTGCATTGGCGATCAAACCCTTGGCCATATCACTGAGGGAGTCTAATAAATGGAGGGGGGTGGTCCGAGGGGGAGAAGAGCATCGGGTGTCGCTATACGCGGATGACCTGTTGCTGTACGTGGCGGACCCAATGGAGGGCATGGTGGAGTTCATGCAGACTCTGAGGGAGTTTGGGGAGTTCTCGGGCTATAAGCGCAATGTAGGGAAGAGTGAGCTCTTTGTATTACAGGCAGGGGAACAAGAAAGAGGGATAGGGGACTTACTGCTGAGGAGGGCGGTGGGGAGTTTTCGGTATCTGGGGATCCAGATAGCCAGGAGTTGGGGGGCCCTACATAAACTGAATCTGACGAGGTTGGTGGACCAAATGGAGGAGGACTTCAAAAATGGGACATGTTACCGCTCTCGCTGGCGGGTAGAGTGCAGTCGGTCAAAATGGTGGTCCTTCCGAGGTTTTTGTTTGTGTTTCAGTGCCTCCCCATCGTGATCACCAAGGGCTTTTTCAAGAGAGTAGGCAGGAGTATTATAGGGTTTGTGTGGGCGAATAAGACCCCGAGAGTAAGGAGAGGGTTCCTGGAACGCAGTAGGGACCGAGGATGGTTGGCGCTGCCAAACCTAGGGAGCTACTACTGGGCAGCAAATGTGGCGAGGATCTGCAAGTGGGTTATGGAGGGAGAGGGGGTGGCATGGAAGAGGATGGAGATGGCATCCTGTAAAGGAACGGGCTTGGGGGCGTTGGTGACGGCACCGCTGCCGTTCTCGCCATCAAAGTATACCACGAGCTCGGTGGTGGCGGCAACGTTAAGGATCTGGGGCCAGTGGAGACATCACAGGGGTGCAATGGGAGCCTCGGTGTGGTGCCCGATCAGGGGTAACCACCGGTTTGTCCCGGGGAAGATGGACGGGGGGTTCCAAGGCTGGCATCGGGCGGGGATTAGACGAATGGGGGACCTGTTCATTGATGGGACATTTGCGAGCCTCGGGGCACTGGAGAAGTTTGAGTTACCCCCGGGAAATGCATTTAGATATATGCAGGTGAGGGCTTTAGTGAGGCGACAGGTCAGGGAATTCCCGTTGCTCCCAGCACAAGAAATTCAAGACGGGGAGATCTCGGGTGTATGGGTCGGGGAGGGCAAGGTTTCGGCAATACACCAAGAGATGAAAGAAGAGGGGGAAGCGCTAGCAGAAGAGTTGAAGGGTAAATGGGAGGAGGAGCTGGGGGAGTAGATCGAGGAAGGTTTGTGGGCTGATGCCCTGGGTAGGGTTAATTCCTCCTCCTCATGTGCCAGGCTCAGCCTGATACAATTTAAGGTGGTCCACACAGCGCACTTGACGGGGGCGAGGTTGAGTAGGTTCTTTGGGGTAGAGGACAGATGTGGAAGGTGTTCAGGGAGTCCGGCGAACCATGTCCATATGTGTTGGTCATGCCCGGCACTGGAGGGGTTCTGGAGAGGAGTGGCAGGAGCAATATCTCAGGTGGTGAAAGTCCGGGTCAAGCCAAGCTGGGGGCTAGCAATATTTGGAGTAGTGGACGAGCCGGGAGTGCAGGGGGCGAAAGAGGTCGGCATTCTGGCCTTTGCGTTCCTAGTAGCCCGGCGAAGGATCTGGCTAATGTGGAAGGAGGCGAAGCCCCCTAGCCTGGAGGCCTGGATAAACGACATGGCTGGGTTCATAAAGCTGGAGAGGGTTAAGTTTGCCTTGAGAGTGTCTGCGCAGGGGTTCTACAGGCGGTGGCAACCGTTCCTAGACTATCTCGCGGAGCGTTAGAGGAAGGTCGGTCAGCAGCAGCAGCAACCTGGGGGGGGGGGGGGACGTCTGGGGAAGGGGGGGGGGGATGGATGAGCAGGAGATAACATGAAGCGCGGGAGAAACTGGCACGTGCGGGAGAGAGCCAGTGTATAAAGCTATGTGAATATACCATTTTGCCATGTATATATCTTGCTCTGTGCGACTTTGTGTTATTTTGTTACGGGGGGGCGGGGGGTTATTGTTTGTAAGGGGAAAAAATTGTGTTGGTAAAAAACTTTAATAAATATATTTTTTTAAAAAAAATTATTATTGGATTGGATATCTGGACTATGTAATTGCGGCATAAACTCTTGGTTATCTAAGAGGTATCTATGATTCTATGAAATACCGTGACGGAAATGTTGAGTCTTTCAGGTGGATCAGATTCGATGGACCTATAAGATCACCGTCTTCCAGTGGCATAACAATTTTTAGTCCTATACCCAGTGTACAAGTTGACCCCTTTCCTATTTAAAAAAAATGTTGTATTTGCAATAAGAGTCGGCCTCAAATTTTCACCTGTGAAATGCATCTTTTACTTAACTGAAGTTGGCGCATGGAATTGAGCAGCCAATATGGGCCATGTTACCAAGAAGATGCATGGAAGTTTAAGAACAGACTGCCCGTGGAAAACAACAAACAAAAATTGATCCCCTGGTGGTTTAAAATTAAAAGTTGTGACATTTGCTAACTCCTGAGTAACTGCACTGCAGTAAGGGAATTTGGTGTTTGCGAAAAACTGGTGAGACTGGATGAAGGCATCCATCCCAAAGAAAATGCCCAAGACCAAATGTGCCATGAGAGCAGGAACCAGCCTTTGTCCTGATCATGTATTGAGGTGGGTCCTCTAGAATCGTCCGAATGGTTATATCATCATCAGAAATGCAATGCCTATATGGTTATATCATCATCAGAAATGCAAATATGCATTTGGGTGTGGCCGGCACGGTGGCCAGGAACCCGGGTTTGATTACCACCTTGGTGACTATCTGGAGCTTGCACTTTCTTCCTGTCTCTGCCTGGATTTCCTCCCATAGTGCAAAGATGTGCAGATTAGATGGATTGGTCATTCTAAATTGCCCCTAAGTGTCCAAAAGCTAGGTGAGGTTATGGGGATAGGATGGGGAGTGGGCCTATTGGGGGATGGGGAGGGTGCTCTTTTGGAGGGTCAGTCTAGACTCCATGGACTGAATGGCTTCTCTGTACGGAATCTTATGATTCTATGAATCCCTGAGCTTTGCAAAGATTTAAGAGCAACAGCTAGTTGGTGCAGCTGCTTTTTGGAACAAAAATGTGTAATGTTGCAGCAGAAGGCCTAGATGGCTCAGACTTGGATGCCAAAATTACTAGTTTCTGGTATTTCACAATCAGATAGCAGCAAAACCTTGAGTATCCATTATGCCTCATCAGCAACATGGATGAAACGTGCATGAATTTTCCGTGCAGCCAAACAAGTGGAAAGGCCCAATAACATTTCCAGTGGAAACCACAAAACACAATAAGACAAGATTGATGGCTTTATTGATTGTACGGCTGACAGAATGAAATTAAAGAAATGATTTTCAAACGTAAAATCATGCTGAAAATAAGTTCCCTGCAGGAAATTTTGTATATTATATGATGCTGGTTGGCTGGATGAGGTTAAAGTTAATTTCTGGATTGATAATGTGTGGAATATCCGGGTAGCTGGCAGAAAGAATACCACTTATTAGTGTGGGGCATGTTCAGAGCCCATATAACCAATATGATCAAAAGGCCACTGCGAACAAAGCACGTTCACATTGCAGTCATTCTAGGGAGCCGATAAGGACTGTAGTTCAACCGTTAGATGCATGCTGCAAGAAACTATTCAAGGATCATGTTCGTGTTGAATTGAATAGGTAGATAGTTGGAGAAAAACCTGTGACGTATGCATACTGTCCTACTTGATGTTTTGTATGGTTTTGTCATCAAATTATGGGATATTATTAATGCACAGATATTTTAAAAATGCAGAATATCCAATTCAATGGATGGAGAGGAAGATGATATGTTGTGGAGGGATGATTCTGAACCCGACAACGCCAAATCTGATCCAGGGTGGGACCCCTTATGATGATGCTATTACCAAAGTGACTCGAGGGATTTGATAAACTGAATTGGACCAGTTGAAGGCACAACAGTCTTTAAAACCTTTTCAGTGTGGCTAAAGGTATCCCTGTAGAATTAATTCAATCAACAAAATACGTGACATTGATTTAATTTGAATGACCGGTGGGTTTTTTCACATTTCAAAATACCTGTATTTCACATTTTGTACTCTGTACAAGTTGACTTCCATTTTTTTTAAAGGATGTTTCAAGGCTTCGAAGGTCAATTTAAACACAATGATCTATGGTAGGCTATAACCTTCTGGAAGTTACATTAAATAGTTGGGAATGTATGTAGGAGTGGGTGTGGGGAGGGGGGGCGGGGTTTAGGTACAGACATTATTCTTGCCTCCCTCCTTTATTCATTTTAATTTTGGCCATCTGTAATACCTTTGCAGGCATTTTGCCAGCTTCCATATGCTGATGACTCCGTTGCCCATTTCCATTGCTGAAATGATTTATCAATGCATGTGCTGCCTCTGGATTTGATTCCTCCATTGCGCTCCTTCCTGACTGTCTGTACTCCATAACCTCAAACTTGTTCAGACTCATGCTCATCTAACGGTTGAACTACAGTCCTTATCGGCTCCCTAGAATGACTGCAATGTGAACGTGCTTTGTTCGCAGTGGCCTTTTGATCATATTGGTTATATGGGCTCTGAACATGCCCCACACTAATAAGTGGTATTCTTTCTGCCAGCTACCCGGATATTCCACACATTATCAATCCAGAAATTAACTTTAACCTCATCCAGCCAACCAGCATCATATAATATACAAAATTTCCTGCAGGGAACTTATTTTCAGCATGATTTTCAGCATGAGTCTGAGTCTGAGTCTGAGTCTCAGCATGAGTCGGCAACGCCAAAATCGCGTTCGGCCAGTGAATCCCTGTTCACGTCGGAATCGGAGACGGTGCTGTTTTTGCGATGCTCCACCCCCTCAGAAACGACGTATGGACGGCCTCAGGACGTCACCTGAGGCCCTCCCGATGGGCCGAGTCCCCGACGGCATCGCTCGTGTCTACTTGCACCACTCGGGGAGCTCGGGTGGCAGCTGCGGACTGAATCCAGCACCTCAGTTGCAAGGGGGAGGGGGGAGCTGTTCTGCTGGCAGGAGACAGGTGGGGGTGGTCTGGGGGTGGCGAGGCTGGTTACAGAGTGGCAGTTTTTGGCAGGCTGGGTCCATGCGCGTCTGGCGCCATGTTGTACGGCCCTGGCCATTCTCTGGCCATATCCGCAGGTAAAGCCAGGGGGCTTTACGCTGCGCAGCTGCTAGCCCCCCACCGGACAGAGGATCAGAGGAAATAGCCGCAGAATCAGAGAATTCAGCCCATCATGTCGCACATTTGACGTATTTGCCTATCTTCCTAAATTCTCACTCTCCTGTTCTCCAATGCATAGAATATAAATTTTTTGTCCTCATCTTGGAATTGCTTGGGTCATTGTCTGTGTGGAGTCTGCATGTTCTCCCCGTGTCTGCGTGGTTTTCCTCTGGGTGCTCCGGTTTTCTCCCACAGTCCAAAGATGTGCAGGTTAGGTGGATTGGTCATGATATATTGCCTTTATTTCCAAAAAGGTTGGGTGGGGTTGCTGGGTTACAGGGATGGGGTGGAGGTGTGGGCTTAGATAGGGTGCACTTTACAAGGGCCGGTGCAGACTCGATGGGCCGAATGGCCTCCTGCACTTTCAATTCTGATTCTCTGGCTTTACCTTGTCTATGTCCACAGCCTCCAGTACCCTGATATATCTTTTTGCATCTCCACTCACTCTGCATCAGTGACTGGGATACACCATCAATTGAGTTGATTGCATTATCTGAAATTCCTTCCATTTCACTGCTTACCTTTAAAGGTTTGAAATCTTAGACTCATCATTTTCCCCAAACATCCTACATCTTTTAGCATGGTTTGGCCTTTGTTCTTTACTACTTTTAATTATTCTTTTGTAGCTTGGTGCTCGATAAATTCAAATTCCCTCTCAAAATGATAAAGCTGCAATTACCTGTTTTGATTTGGAATAATATAATCAAAATGCTTGCTATTAAATTCAACAGTAATCTGTAGAGCTTTTTTAAAATGAATTCATTTATTCCATACTTGCTAAATCCAGTTGAGCAGATAGTAACAATGTAAACTTCCTGAAACATGCCTTAACCAAGCTTAGGTTTTATTTGGTATGAATAAAATTAGTGTTTTCCACACAGACATCAATATGTCTGTGTCCTTCAAGATTATGATTTGTTTTAACTGTGTAATTTTGAGAGTTTAATACTTTTAAATGCATGTTTTTAAAATGTTCTCCGGTACATGATAACACTGCTGAATCTGGTGTACTTGGTGCTGCAGAGCTGGAATCATCACAACCACTCTGTATCTCTGCACCCTTTTATGAATGTTAAATATTTACCATTAATGGTATTTACTTGAAGAATATACCTCTCAACAAAAAATTGTTCATTTTGAAATTCGTCGAAGGCCATGAAATTCTAAAAAAATTCATTTGTGGGCAATGTCGACTAGGCCAGTATTTATTGCCCTTGAACTGAGGGGCTTACTAGGCCATTTCAGAGTCAATCACATTACCATGGGTCTGGAGTTGCATGTCGGCCAGACCAGCTGAGGATGGCAGATTTCCTTCCCAAAAGGACATTGAACCAGATATGTTTTTACGACAAAGACCACACATTGCAAATTAAGGACGTATTTATTTAATGCTAAAACGTGAAACTTTCTATGTTATCAGGAACTGTTTTAAAAGGGAATTCATTTCCTACTTTTTCTTGTTCTTAAACTTTTATGTTGGGGGCGATTCTTCAGCACTTTGATAAACAGCATCCTCTAGTGGTGTATGTGCATGAATGTTGATCTGCACTAATCACTCGGATGAATAGAGGACCACAAAATTTGAACTGCCTTTGTGGTTATTTAAAAATTAGGATCTAAAGAATATTGTCTTTTATTAAAAAAAAACTATTAATGCAGATTTTCTCTTGCATTTAAGAGAGCCTCTTAACAGAGGATGGAAATGATTAAAATAGATAAGTGGGAGATGGAAGCATGGAAAATCTGGTGAAAAGGAAGGACATTAAATAGACCCCAGAGTGCGGACTACCCTGCCGACTGTACTGATAATGGAGCCCCACCCTTAAGCACCAGCCTATACCTCCACTCCCGGTGGTTCTTGGAACAGTGGTTCACTGTTAAAGCTGGGTGCTTAATAAATGCATATTAGAAAGATGAGGCGCTGTCCTTCAAGCTCGATTGAAACTGTACACAAGGTGAGTGACAGAAATTTGAAGTGGCGAGCAACCAAGAGCTTGGTGTCACACACAGATTGAATTGATGTGTTTAGCACAGTCATCACCGAGTCAACAATTTGTCTCCAGAAGAGAGTCAATTTTGAGCAGTAAATTTCATTGACTAAATAGGAAGAAATAGACATTTTTTATTCTTCCACCTAGCAGGAATATTTGGGACATTTTCAGTGACGTACAAGGCAACTTCTGTGTTGATGCAGAAGATGTGGACAGGGTTCTCAATGAGTGCTTGGTCTCTTTCTTCACAAAGGGGGGCAATGATGCAGATGTTCTAGTTAATGTGTGGCTTGTGAAATATTAGATACAATAAGCATAGTGAGAGGGGAAGCACTGGAAGGACCGACATCCTTGAAGGTAGATGAATCATCATGGCTGTACCCAAGCTGCTAAAGGAAGCCAGAGAGGAATAACAGATACCCTGGAGATTATTTTTCAACCCTGACTAGATACAGATGAGATAGGGTCTGTGAATGCTGTACATGATTTAGAAAGGGTGCGAGGGCTGGGCCAAATATGGTTGGCCAATTATGAAAATCAATTAGGAGAGCCAGGATATGCTATCACTTAGAAAGTCATGGATTAATCAGGGATAGCCAGCATAGTTTTGTTAAGGGAAAGTCGTGCCACACTAACTTTGAGGAAGTAACAAGGAGGGTTGATGAGGATAGTATCCACATGGATTTTAGGAAGGTATTTGACAAGGTCCCACATGTCAGACCAGTCAGACATGTAAAAGCCCGTGGGAATGTGGCAGGTTTGATCCAAAATTAGCTCACTGACAGGAAACAAAGGGTAATATTTTATATATGTTGGTGAATGGTTGTTTTCCCAATCTCTTAGTTTTTGTGAGACAATTTTACTAAGATTTCACAAAAAATTTAAGTTGGGATTAACTCCCGGAAATTAGTTAATTTTACACATTCAAAACCTGGGAAAAGGATTGTTTCCCACTCCACACATTCACACAGTGAAAGTTGGGGGGGGGGGGGGGTGCGCGGGGGGCGGTTGAGTGAGGAAGTGGGGAAAAGGAATTGCAGTATAAAGACCATTAAAGAATGAATATCAGTCTGAGAGTTTGAGTCCAGAGGGTATTTCATTCGTGGTGGGATTCCATTCTGATGGGTATCTGTCTGGCTGAATGATACAAAAATCCCTGAAATGAATGATGCTGCTGCTCAATGGACTTTTCTGTATTTAGACCACTTGGCAGGCATTGATCAGAGACTTTCGAATCAAGCAAACTGTGTGGAGTTTGTCATGATATTCAAACATACATCATAACACATACATAATGATAGACAGACCAACGGACCAATTAGCACACATAACATGACAGCCAATCACAGACAAGAGCAGACACAGTATAAGACAAGAAACACGACACTTCCTGGGCAGTCCATCTGGAGACAGCACGGGGCCAGGACCTCATAGCAAGACACTCACACAGTCACAGCGTGCTAAGTCTGATGTATAAATAGTTAAATGGAATAAAACTGGGTTGTACCAATCGCAACCGTGTTGGTTCGTCTGTACCTCCGAGCACCCAACACCTCAGAGTTAAGCCGACTTATCCAGCCCGACTGCTGGAGTTCTGTCCAGTTGATAAAAGAGCAGTCTGGTTGTGAAGACCAGAGATATAATACTAAACTGTCCAAAAGACTGGAGACTTGGGTCATGTGACCTTCTTTCTCTTCACCCACTTCAAAAAGGATGTTTATCCAGTGTTGGAATTGGCTTTGATTTCAGGACTGTTGATGTCTTAGTCATTACCTGTTGAAAGGGTTGCCAACTATGGGATGCCGTAATCCAGAATCCAGTGACACCGCAATCGGGAAACCTGACTGGACGGAGAATTGCGTGTGAGGTGGATATCGTGGCTGGCATCGGGCGCCTGACAGAATGCCATGCTCTGGTGCCTTGACATCTATTTCAATGCACTCTACTCCACACTTACAGTAAACGGCATTGGCATATTTTTAACGGGCCTGACCCGGTATTCTCCGGGACACCGACGATGCACTGCCTCCGCAGGAGGAATTACCGATGGCAAGTCTCACTCGTGCTTTTAAAAATCGGAAAACAGGCACCGTGGCTGCTGAGGGACTAAGGGAGACAGAGGAGTTAGGACATGATCCCAGAGGCGTGACTGGTCCTGCCGCTGGCATGGAGGGGGAGTCTGCTGCTGGCGGGGGGGCAGGGGGAGGAGGAGAATGGGCCGTGGGGTCGGGGTGACCGCCCCCCCCCCCCCCCCCCACACCCGGTGACTGCAAGGCAGGCATCTTGCTGTGCAACCCACTGACTGCCCACCATGGCCTGTGATTGTGCAGAGTGACACCGGCTGTATGGGTGCCCCCACCCCATCTGCTCACCCCCACAACTGAACACCACCCACTGGCGGGGCATCACATGGCCTACCCAAGGGCAATGCCCACTCTAGCCCCTACAGGAGGGTGCCGGACGGGGTACCTGTGGCATGGGTAGGGCCAGCCACTGGTACCGCTGCCGGTAGGGACGAGTGCCAGAGTCAAAGGCCCCTTCGGTGTCAGGTACCTACAAGGCCAGGGGTGCAGTGCAGAGAGTAGAGTGCCAATGGATCGGCGAGGGGTGGGGATGCGGGAGGAGGGTAGGGGGACATATCTGGGCAGGGGCTGCAGTCGAAGCTGGGGCCATCGTGTAACCCGGTGAACCTGGTTGTGCACTGGGATAAGCACTATGCAAACATATCTGCCTTTTACCGCCTACAGACAATGGACTTCGGAATCCAACCAGGAATGGTGGCCTTCATCCTGGCCTGGGGGATGCACTGAGGCTGTACGAGCAGGAGCTGTTCGAGGATGGTCCTGCAGCAGCAGAGCCTGCCCCAGAGGAACAGGAGCCAGTGAGGAAGGAACCGGCCGCCCAACGGGTCGATGAGAAGATGGGAAGGAAGTGCCGCATGAGGCAGCGTTGGTCATTCAAGGACCTGCTGGACCGGGCATGCCGTCAAAGTCTCCGGCCGAGCAGGGGTACAGTGCGGCATAGCTTCTCGATCATAGTGCACCTGGTACTGCGGGGTCATTGGGGAGGACACCCGTTCCCTGTGGCCGTCAAGGTGACAATCGCCCTCAAAACTTTTAGGTTGAGTGGGGACCTGTTTGGGCTCTTGCAGACCTCAGTGCACAGGTGCATCCGTGCTGTCATGGAGGCCCTATATGCCCGGTTGGCATATATATCAAATTCATTGTAGACCAAGCCCACCAGGTTGATCGGGGTTTGCCGCCATCCCCGGGATACCCCAGGTCCAGGGGGTGATCGATGGAATGTATGTCCCCCTACGAGCACCGGCCCATGACAGGCCGGTCTTCACAAACTGAAAGGGGTTCCACTCGATGCAGCGGTGGAGGATAATCAGCGGGCTAGTTAACTCCGTGTCATAATAGCTGGCTCAGGTCGGAGCCCAGCTCCAGAGTAGTCCCGACTGGGATTGTTACTGTAATTAACAAGGTAAATAAACCATGGCCGGGATTCTCCGCCGGCGGCATTCTCCATTTTGCCGGTGCCCGGGGGTTTCCCGACGGCGTGGGGCTGCCCCACAATGGGAAATCCCATCGACCGGCCGGCATAACGGAGAATCCCGCCGGCGGGTCGAGGCAGAAAAGTGGTGGGGCGGAGAATCCAGTCCCTCGTTATTGACTCTCCTTTCCAGACTCCTTCATGACCCCTGAACAGCGTCAGCCTTCATTTTTAAGCACAAATCTTTGGAGTGGGATTTGAACCCATGACCTTCTGATTCAGAGGCAAGAGTACTATCAACTATGTCACGACTGACAGACTCACAAATCTAGACCTAAATAAAGCTGTGACGTTCATCAATTTAGAAAGGCTGCCTCTCCTGACAACTGACTTACCCTTTGGACTCGGCCTGAAACAAACAATTAGTAATGCAAATAACCTTTCTCTATTCTAAACATAAAAAAGGCAGTGGAAATTTATGAATTGAGAATTCTTAGCTTGGCTGCCCTTGTCGGGATGTTGTGTGTGTTTTTTTTAACACCACCAGCTCGCCATTCATGCTGGTGATGAGTTTGCAGTCTCCACCTCCTTTCATGTCATTTCACACATCCTCCATGGAGTCCTGGTCCTCGCAGAACTTTCACACCCACTCATTTCCAGTAGATTCGCCATTACAAAGTTCGGTGACCTCTTCGTATTCTCATCTTGAAACATTTTCTGTGGAAAAAGCATATGTGCAAAAGATATCTAATTAATACTGCATTCCTCCAACTTTAGTTCTTTATCCATCTTGCACTTCTTTCATCCCATCTCACTCCACTATGTCCACAGCTGTACACGCTGTGTGGGGAAAATTCCCTCCCAAAACTACTCCTTTAAAACCCTACTTAGAACTTTCCTCTTTGGCCAACTTTTTGGACACCCATCCTAACTTTGTCTCCTTTGGCTTCCTGTCAATTTTTGCCTCATTATGCTGCTGTGAAGTGCCTGGAATGCAAGTTGTTGTTCAATGAATATTTTATATAATTGTAACAATGCATTCTGCCGATGAGCATACCTGTGAAGGAACAGCTAAAACCCCACTCCCTAAAACATCCTGTTCAGCAAAGAGTTTGATCCGAAGAGAGCAGATCAGTTACTACTAAATTAAATTTCAAATATTAAACAATAGCTTGTTTTTAAACATTATTTCAGTGCGTGTGTAACAAATAATGGAACAGCACGGTAGCACAGTGGATAGTACTGTTGCTTCACAGCATCAGGGTGCCAGGTTCGACTCCCAGCTTGAGTTACTGTCTGCGGGGAATCTGCACGTCCTCCCTGTATCTGCTTGGGTTTCCTCCGGTTGCTCCGCTTTCCTCTCAAGTCCCAAAAGACTTGCTGTTAGGTGAATTGGACATTCTGAATTTTCCCTCGTATGTACCGGAGCAGGCGCTAGAATGTGGTGACTCGGGGCTTTTCACAGTAATTTCATTGCAGTGTTAATGTAAGCCTACTTGTGACAATAAAGATTATTATTTTAAAAAACTGATGGAAAGATGCTGCGTTATTATGGGCAGGAGTGGGGCAGCACGGTGGCACAGTGGTTAGCATTGTTGCCTACGGCGCTGAGGACCCGGGTTTGAATCCCGGCCCTGGGTCACTGTCCATGTGGAGTTTGCACATTCTCCCCGTGTCTGCGTGGGATCGCCCCCACAACCCAAAAGATGTGCAGGATAGGTGGATTGGCCACGCTAAATTGCCCCTTAATTGGGTACTCTAAATTTTTTTTTTTAAATAAAAATTTGGGGCAGGAGTTCCAGTTTGAAAATGTATACCGGCTGTTAGTTGGTCAGGAATTGTTCGTTGACATGGCAAAGCTCATTTGTTTATTTTAAAGACCCATGTGATGGTGCATTGGAATAATTGAGCTCATTTGATTTTGTGTCCATTTAAATTACTGGATGGAAAATAGAATGAACTCTGTATGCAATCAGCTCAGCCCGACTTCTCTCTATTGTACCCAGAAGATCCATTACTGACAAAATACAATAACAGGATAATTTGCCCAGTCATGTTCAATTTTACAGTCTTGTTTCCTGTCCAAACCCCCCAACCCCCACACCAAAACTATATTATTCAGCATTCCCTCAACCAACGCTATCCAAAAAGAAAAGGAATTATGCAGTCATTCAGTTATTTACTGCAGGTTAGCTGCCCTGTTTACCGAGACAATAATAGTGAAGGCCCTATTGGTTGTGATTTTATTTTTTTGGTCACATTGAGGACAAATTAAGGTATTAAAACTAAACGCTCTTTCTATTTTCACTTTGTGCACTCACTCCCTTTTTTCCCTTTCTGTCTTTTTTCCCTTTTCTCAGACTATAGTTGTTTCCTTGGCTCAGGGCCCTGTAGTTAATCCCTCGGACGACTGCTATCTTTGAGACAGGAAAGAAAAAAAACATGCATGACGATTTAGAATGTAACAAAAATTTCCGAACAATTTTTAAAAAAAACAGTAGACAAGTGGATCATAATAAAACTAACGGCTATTCAGGAGAGCTCAGGATTGTCAAAACTTAAGCTGCAGGTATACTAAATAATTTATCATTTGTACAGCAGCAGACTAACTACATTTGTGAGAATTTCCCTCCTTGTCGAAGAATTGAGTTATTATGGCTGCTTATTGGCAGTCTCTCTTGCGAGATGTGATTCCTAAAATGGTATTCAGTGGTGTATCTGGTTTCCATAGTTACTTGCAAGCACTGTTTGCCTAATTTTTGATTTATTATCTCCCCTGGTAATACTATCGATCTTTTCCCTGACCCTCATCCAATCCTCAGTCCAAGCTGGCACATGTATGCCTATCTTTCTCACAATGCTGCTATTCTTCTTTCTCTCTCTTGTTAGTCAGTTGCATGCTGCCAACATTCTTGCAACTTACAATTTGCTTTGGCACTTTTCTCCTGCATGCCCACCCACTTTCCCTCTGCTTCTGAAGATCCATTTATCTTCTGCCGCCCTCACTGCACCACAACCCTTTTTCACCCGAGATGATTTTGAAACACTTTCCCCTGTTCTTCCAGCCAACGTACACAAAGCTGCAACAACTGGTACCATATTCATACACTGCCTTTAATGTAATGGAATATCCCACGCAAAAGTGTTAACATCGGAACAGGAGTAGGCTATTCGGCCCTTCAAGCCTGCTCTGCCATTGGATATGTCGGTTCAGACCTGTCAGAACTTTAGACGTTTCAATTAGTCCCCCTCTTATTCTTTTAAATTCCAGTCGTCCCAATCTCTCTTCTCCTACGACAATCCTGCCATCCCAGGAATCAGTCTGGTGGGTCTTGGTTCCAGACCCTCTATGACAATTATATCCTTCCTTAGATAAGGTGACCAAAACTGCACATACTACTTTAGGTGTGGTCTCTCTCACCTGTGCAGCTGCAGTACTCATGCTTGCTCCTGTACTCAAATCCTCTTGCAACAAAGGCCAACATACTATTTGCCTTCCTAACTGCTTGTTGTAGCTGCATGCTTGATTTCAGTGACTGGTATACTCGGGCACTCTGGTCCCTTTGTACGTCAGCATTTCTCAATCTATCACTATTTAAATAATACTCTGCCATTCTGTTTCTCTCTCTGAATTTCATAACTTCAGATTTATCCATGTCATACTGTATCTGCCAAGTATTTGCCCACTGACTCACCTTGCTATAAAGCAAGATTTGACACCAAGCTATGTAAGGGGACAATAGGACAGGACCAAAAGCAGAGTGCCTCTTTTATACTTTTTTGCGATGTTGGCGTTGCTGGCTAGGTCAGCATTTGTTGCCCATCCTTAATTGACCTTGAGAAGGTGGAGGCTAGCCGCCGTCTTTAACCGCTGCAATCTATGTGCACAAACGTAAAGAATAATGGAAAGGTTTGGGAGGAAGTTCTAGAACTTGGGACCTTGGCAGCTGAAGCCATGGCCACAAATGATGGTGCAATTGAAATTGGGGGTACTCAAGAGGCCAAGATTACAAGGATGTAGGTATTATTGAGTGTGGGGCTGAAACAGATTGCCGAGATAGAGAGGAGCGAGACTTTGGATGGGGTGCAAACCAGGATGTGCATTTTACAATGGAGGCTGATGGGTGAATAAGTCAGGCACCAGAGCTTCGAATTACTTAAAGTTTGAGGAAGCTAGAATGTGAGAAACCTTTCAGGGGTGCATTGCATAGTCAAGTCTGGTGGTAACAATGGCATGGATCCAGGTTTCAGCAGTAAACGAGTATAAAATATAAATAAAATTATTCCTTTTATCCACAAATGCTTTCATTACTCTGCCTGAATTCAACCTGGTCTTTACTCTCCCTGAATTCAACCTGCTCTATCAGATGGGTGCTGTAAGCATTAAGTCATTTACCTTTGGGAGCAGAGAACAGCCTGTACCTGGGAGAAGGATAAATACAGTGCGAGACTCGGGGCCTTCGCTTACCTTCGGGAGCAGGTTAGCCCTGCAAAGGGGCACACCCTTCTTGAGCTGTTCAGGCAGCGATCTGAGTTTGAAATAAAATCCAAGACTGCCTCACAGGAAAGCGGTAAGCTGATTGGTTGGTGAGTAACTGACATTAGAGACCACATTTAAGTAGCTGAAACTTAAATCACTGAACAAGATAACTGGGAACGAAGCTGGGAGGATAAAGGAGTAAAGAAAAAGTGAATCTGAGAGCAGAACCAGGCTGCTAAAAAGACTAAGAAAGCATACTGCAAATTTCTATCTCCGAAGGAAAGCAGAATAGCTGATTGGGTGAGTAGTTATATTTTCTATTCTAAAATAAGGAGCAAAGCAGGGCCCTAGTTAATACTAGTTAATATTATTTGATATCAAATTATTAATTTAACTGGGGGTAAGACATGGCAACAGAGCTCCAAGCCATGGTCTGCTCTTCTTACTCCATTTGGAGACCAGGAATGTTTCCAGTTTCCTGGACCAGTTCAGCTTTGACGAAGCGTCATCCAGACTCTGAACGTTAGCTCCCTTCTTTCTCCACAGGTGCTGCCACACATGCTGAGATTGTCCAGTATTTTCTGTTTTTGTCCCAGGACCAGTACGTGTGCAGGAAGTGTCTCCAGCTGTAGCTCCTGGAAGCCCCATGTTAGGAGCTGGAGCGGTGTCTGGGGACATTGTGGAGCATCCATGAGGCGGAGAGTATCATGGATAACACATATGGAGAAGTGGTCACACCGGCAGGAAGAAAATGGGTGACCACCAGGCAGAGCAAGAGGGCTAGGCAGTCATGAAGGAATCTGCTATGGCTATTCCCATGCAAAACAGATGTACCGTTTTCGATACTGTTGGGTGGGGGTGGGGAGGGGAGGGGGGGGGGTGGGAATGGCCTCTCGGGGTAAAGCAGCTGCCAATTCTGTGGCATCACAGTTGGCTGTGCTGGATAGCAGAGGAGGAAAAGGAATACGTGATGGTGGATTCAGTAATGAGGAGGACTGACGGGCATTTCTGTGGCAGTCTTATGGGCCAGGGATTAGAGATCCCCAAAGTATATCATAGGGTTCACCTGACCTACAACGGTTTATAGATTTTGGTTACGATGAGCACAAGGGCCCACTGTTCAGGTGTTATGCAACAGAGGCCTTAAGCACTTGAAATCAAAAACAGAGTTTATTCTACAAATTCAGTTAACATTGCAAAGGTGATTCTGGATAGGAGCGAAAGCAACAGGGTAGTTGTTATGGGGGACTTTAACTTTCCAAATATTGACTGGAAACGCTATAGTTCGAGTACTTTAGATGGGTCCGTTCTTGTCCAGTGTGTGCAGGAGGGTTTCCTGACACAGTATGTAGATAGGCCAACGAGAGGCGAGGCCATATTGGATTTGGTACTGGGTAATGAACCAGGACAGGTGTTAGATTTGGAGGTAGGTGAGCACTGTGGTGATAGTGACCACAATTCGATTACGTTTACTTTAGTGATGGAAAGGGATAGGTATATACCGCAGGGCAAGAGTTATATCTGGGGGAAAGGCAATTATGATGCGATGAGGCATGACTTGGGATGCATCGGATGGAGAGGAAAACTGCAGGGGATGGGCACAATGGAAATGTGGAGCTTGTTCAAGGAACAGCTACTGCGTGTCCTTGATAAGTATGTACCTGTCAGGCAGGGAGGAAGTGGTCGAGCAAGGGAACCGTGGTTTACTAAAGCAGTCGAAACACTTGTCAAGAGGAAGGAGGCTTATGTAAAGATGAGACATGAAGACATTAGGGCGCTCGAGAGTTACAAGTTAGCTAGGAAGGACCTAAAGAGAGAGCTGAGAAGAGCCAGGAGGGGACATGAGAAGTCTTTGGCAGGTAGGATCAAGGATAACCCTAAAGCTTTCTATAGATATGTCAGGAATAAATGAATGACTAGGGTAAGAGTAGAACCAGTCAAGGACAGTAGTGGGAAGTTGTGCTTGGAGTCCGAGGAGATAGGAGAGGTGCTAAATGAATATTTTTCATCAGTATTCGCACAGGAAAAAGACAATGTTGTCGAGGAGAATACTGAGATTCGGGCTACTAGACTAGAAGGGCTTGAGGTTCATAAGGAGGAGGTGTTAGCAATTCTGGAAAGTGTGAAAATAGATGAGGCCCCTGGGCCGGATGCGATTTATCCGAGGATTCTCTGGGAAGCTAGGGAGGAGATTGCTGAGCCTTTGGCTTTGAATTTTAAGTCATCTTTGTCTACAGGAATAGTGCCAGAAGACTGGAGGATAGCAAATGTTGCCCCCTTGTTCAAGAAGGGGAGTAGAGACAACCCCGGTAACTATAGACCAGTGAGCCTTCTGTTGTGGGCAAAATATTGGAAAGGTTCGTAAGAGATAGGATGTATAATCACCTGGAAAGGAATAATTTGATTAGAGATAGTCAACATGGTTTTGTGAAGGGTAGGTCGTGCCTCACAAACCTTATTGAGTTATTTGAGAAGGTGACCAAATGGGTGGATGAGGGTAAAGCCGTTGATGTGGTGTAAATGGATTTCAGTAAAGTGTTTGATAAGGTCCCCCACGGTAGGCTACTGCAGAAAATACAGAGGCATGGGATTCAGGGTGATTTAGCAGTTTGGATCAGAAATTGGCTAGCTGGGAAATGTTCAGACTGGAGTCCAGTTACTAGTGGTGTACCACAAGGATCTGTTTTGGGGCCACTGCTGTTTGTCATTTTTATAAATGACCTGGAGGAGGGCGTAGAAGGATGCGTGAGTAAATTTGCAGATGACACTAAAGTCGGTGGAGTTGTGGACAGTGCGGAAGGATGTTACAAGTTACAGAGGGACATAGATAAGCTGCAGTGCTGGGCTGAGAGGTGGCAAATGGAGTTTAATGCAGAAAAGTGTGAGGTGATTCATTTTGGAAGGAATAACAGGAAGACTGAGTACTGGGCTAATGGTAAGATTCTTGGCAGTGTGGATGAGCAGAGAGATCTCGGTGTCCATGTACATAGATCCCTGCAAGTTGCCACACAGGTTGAGAGGGTTGTTAAGAAGGCTTATGGTGTGTTAGCTTTTATTGGTAGAGGGATTGAGTTTCGGAGCCATGAGGTCATGTTGCAGCTGTACAAAACTCTGGTGCGGCCGCATTTGGAGTATTGTGTGCAATTCTGGTCGCCGCATTATAGGAAGGATGTGGAAACATTGGAAAGGGTGCAGAGGATATTTACCAGAATGTTGCCTGGTATGGCGGTTAAGAGGTGACTTAATTGAGGCATACAAGATGATCAGAGGATTGGATAGGGTGGACAGTGAGAGCCTTTTTCCTTGGATGGTGATGTCTAGCACGAGGGGACATAGCTTTAAATTGAGGGGAGATAGATATAAGACAGATGTCAGAGGTAGATTCTTTACTCAGAGAGTAGTAAGGGCGTGGAATGCCCTGCCTGCAACAATACTGACTCACCAACATTAAGGGCATTTAAATGGTCATTGGATAAACATATGGATGATATTGCAATAGTGTAGATGGGCTTTAGATTGGTTTCACAGGTCGGCGCAACATCGAGGGCCGAAGGACCTGTACTGCGCTATACTGTTCTATATGTTCTATTTTAGAAACCCACACAATAAGCATTTTTCACAACTGCAAACATACATCCCTCCTCACAGCTACAGTATTCTATATTTAACCCTTAATAACTTCCCTTTTACTGATTCACTCAAGTAACAACATCCATAAATCAGACAATCCCTTTTTGCACAAAACAGTAGGTTTGAATTCTTTACAGGAAACAGGCACACTTTTGAATTATCAAGTGATCTGGACACCTTTTAACATATAGCAAGAAAGAGACCAAAATAAAACTTCTTTGTCTGAATGCAGCTCCCAACTGTCTAAACCGAAAGTAAAACACCGAGCCACAAACAGCTCCCAGCTCAAAACGAAAGTAAAAGCCAGAACATCAGCTCAGTTCCACCCACACAATAACATCGCTGAAGCTATTTGATAAACACACATTTCTTAAAGGGACATTCCCATGACAGGCAGCGTGCATGACTCCAGAATGGTATGTTGCCTCCCAGGTGCTGGGGTCAGCTATGTCACGGAGCGGCTACAGGACATTCTGAAAGGGAACGGTGATCAACCAGAGGTCATAGAACACATTGGCACAAATGACAGAGGTAGAAAGAGGGATGAGGTCCTACACATGAATTTGGGGAGTTAGGCAGAGGGTTAAAAAACAGGATCCCCAACGTTGTGCGATCGGGATTATTTCCTGTGCCATGGGTGAGTGAGTATAGGAATAGGAGGATAGATCAGATGAACGTGTGGCTAGAGGGGTGGTGCAGGAGGGAGGGCTTAAGGTACTGCGATCATTGGGATCGCTTCTGGGGCAGATGGGACCTGTATAAGTGGGATGGGATGCACTTGATGGGTTGCTTTGCGCAGGTGAAGGAGACACAGCCTGAGTGAGTGAGACACGGCCAGAGTGGGAATTGGAACTTGCTAACTTGGGCAGTGTGGTAATTCGGTGCGGAGTGGGAGGAGGTGCTGTTTCCCTTTTTGTTCTGTTTCCTTCGTTTGGCTTTGTAACTGGGAGCAGGGAGAGATTCAGAATGCATTCCGGGAAGCAGAGAGAAATCCAGGGAGCACCCTGGGAAGGTAGGTGATATAAAATCTTACCCCCAGGTTCCAGTGGCCTTCATTTTCGGGAGCGAGAGAGAGAGAGCCGGGGAGCAGCTTGGGAACAGGTAAGTGATAGATATTCTGCTATTCTGAGTGATCTGACTTGGGGGGGGGGACGGGGGGGGGGGGGGGGGGGGGACCTGAAAAGTGATGTGACAGGAAAGCTGTGACCTGATTGGCTGATGGGGATTCTGCACTAAATTTAAAAATTAAACTTTGTTAAACTAATTAAACATAATTAATTAATGACTTAATCATAATTTAGAGGGGTATCTAAGCCAGAGATCGGAGATTACTGTATTTAGCTTCTACATTTATAGTAGAAATCTAGTGCTAGGAAACATATAGTTAACACTAACTTAAAAAAAAAAAATTCTTTTTTAAATTTAATTTATAATGAATTAATGCAATGTCAATTAGAGGGGTGCAGTGCTCTGACTGTGAGATGTGGCAGGTCCGGGAGGCTTCCAGAGTCCTGGATAGCTTCATCTGCAGAATGTGCACCCAACTGGAGCTCCTCACAGACTGCATGGTTCGATTGGAGCAGCAGTTGGATGCACTTAGGAGCATGCAGTTGGTGGAAAGCGTCATAGATAGCAGTTATATAAATGTGGTCACACCCAAGGTGCAGGCAGAGAAATGGGTGACCGCCAGAAGGGGCAAGCAGTCAGTGCAGGAATCCCCTGTGGTTGTCCCCCTCTCGAACAGGTATACCCCTTTGGATCCTGTCGGGGGGAATAACCTATCAGGGGAAAACCTGTATAAGAAGGACGGGTTGCATCTAAACTGGAGAGGCATAAATATCCTGGCCGCGAGGTTTGCTAGTGTCACATGGGAGGGTTTAAACTAGTATGGCAGGGCGGTGGGCACTGGAGCAATAGGTCAGAAGGTGAAAACATTGAGGGAGAACTAGGAAATAGGGCCAGTATGGCTCTGTGGAAGAGCAGACAGGGAGATGTTGCTGAAAACAGCGGGATTGGTGGCCTGAAGTGCATATGTTTTAATGCAAGAAGTATTACGGGTAAGGCAGATGAACTTAGAGCTTGGATTAGTACTTGGAACTATGATGTTGTTGCCATACAGAGACCTGGTCGAGGGAAGGACAGGATTGGCGGGTAAACATTCCAGGATTTAGATGTTTCAGGCGGGATAGCGGGGAGGTAAAAGGGGCGGAGGAGTTGCGCTACTGGTGAGGGAGAATATCACAGCTGTACTGCGGGAGGACACCTCAGAGGACAGCGAGGCTATATGGGTAGAGATCAGGAATAGGAAAGGTGCAGTCACAATGTTGGGGGTTTACTACAGGCCTCCCAACAGCCAGCGCGAGATAGAGGAGCAGATAGGTAGACAGATTTTGGAAAGGAGTAAAAGCAACAGGGTTGTTGTGATGGGAGACTTTAACTTCCCCAATATTGACTGGGACTCACTTAGTACTCGGGGCTTGGACGGGGCAGAGTTTGTAAGGAGCATCCAGGAGGGCTTCCTAAAACAATATGTAGATAGTTTAATTAGGGAAGGGGCTGTACTGGACCTGGTATTGGGGAATGAATCCTGCCAGGTGGTAGAGGTTTCAGTAGGGGAGCATTTCGGGAACAGTGACCACAATTCAGTAAGTTTTAAAGTGCTGGTGGACAAGGATAAGGGTGGTCCTCGGGTGAATGTGCTAAATTGGGGGAAGGCTAATTATAACAATATCAGGCGGGAACTGAAGAACATAGATTGAGGGCAGATGTTTGAGGGTAAATCAATATTTGACATGTGGGAGGCTTTCAAGCGTCAGTTGAAAGGAATTCAGGACTGGCATGTTCCTGTGAGGAAGATGGATAAATACGGAAAATTTCACGATCCTTGGATAACGAGGGATATTGTAGACCTCGTCAAAAAGAAAAAGGAGGCATTTGTCAGGGCTAGAAGGCTGGGAACAGTGGGAGCCTGTGTGGAATATAAGGAAAGTAGGAAGGAACTTGAGCAAGGAGTCAGGAGAGCTGAAAGGGGTCACAAAAAGTCATTGGCAAACAGGTTTAAGGAAAATCACACTGCTTTTTACACATACATAAAAAGCAAGAAGGTAGCCAGGGAAAGGTTGGCCCATTGAAGGACAGGGGAGGGAATCTATGTGTGGAGCCAGAGGAAATGGGCGAGGTACTAAATGAATACTTTGCATCAGTATTCACCAAAGAGAAGGAATTGGTGGATGTTGAGTCTGGCGACGGGTGTGTAGATAGCCTGGGTCACATTGAGATCCAAAAAGATGAGGTGTTGTGAGTCTTAAAAAATATTAAGGTGGATAAGTCCCCAGGGCCTGATGGGATCGACCCCAGAATACTGAAGGAGGGAAGAGAGGAAATTGCTGAGGCCTTGACAGAAATCTTTGGATCCTCACTGTCTTCAGGTGATGTCCCGGAGGACTGGAGAATAGCCAAAGTTGTTCCTTTGTTTAAGAAGGATAGCAAGGATAACCCAGGGATCTACAGGCCAATGAGCCTTACATCAGTGGTAGGGAAATTACTGGAGATAATTTTTCAAGACAGGATCCACTCCCATTTGGAAGCAAGGAGTCATATTAGCGAGATGCAGCACGGTTTTGTGAAAGGGAGGTCGTGTCTCACTAACTTGATAGAGTTTTTCAAGGAGGTCACTAAGATGATTGATGCAGGTAGGGCTGTGGATGTTGTCTATATGGACTTCAGTAAGGCCTTTGACAAAGTCCCTCATGGCAGATTGGTACACAAGGTGAAGTCACACAGGATCAGAGCTGAGCTGGCAAGATGGATACAGAACTGGCTAGGTCATAGAAGGCAGAGAGTAGCAACGGAAGGGTGCTTTTCTGAATGGAGGGCTGTGACTAGTGGTGTTCTGCAGGGATCAGTGCTGGGACCTTTGCTGTTCGTAGTATTATATAAATGATTTGGAGGAAAATGTAACTGGTCTGATTAGTAAGTTTGCCGACGACACAAAGGTTGGTGGAATTGCAGATAGCGATGAGGATTGTCAGAGGATACAGCAGGATTTAGATTGTTTGGAGACTTGGGCGGCAAGATGGCAGATGGAGTTTAATTCGGACAAATTTGAGGTGATGCATTTTGGAAAGTCTAATACAGGTAGGGAATATACAGCGAATGGTGGAACCCTCAAGAGTATTGAAAGTGAGAGAGATCTAGGAGTACAGGTCCACAGGTCACTGAAAGGGGCAACACAGGTGGAGAAGGTAGTCCAGAAGGCATACGATGCTTGCCTTCATTGGCCGGGGCATTGAGTATAAGAATTGGCAAGTCATGTTGCAGCTGTATAGAACCTTAGTTTGGCCACACTTGGAGTATAGTGTTCAATTCTGGTTGCCACCCTACCAGAAGGATGTGGAGGCTTTAGAGAGGGTGCAGAAGAGATTTACCAGGATGTTGCCTGGTATGGAGGGCATTAGCTATGAGGAGAGGTTGAATAAACTTGGTTTGTTCTCACTGGAACGAAGAAGTTTGAGGGGCGACCTGATAGAGGTCTACAAAATTATGAGGGGCATAGATAGAGTGGATAGTCAGAGACTTTTTCCCAGGGTCGAGGGGTCAATTACTAGGGGGCATAGGTTTCGAGGAGATGTGCGAGGCAAGTTTTTTTAAAAAGAGGGTAGTGGGTGCCTGGAACCTGCTGCTGGAGGAGGTGGTGGAAGCAGGAATGATAGTGACGTTTCAGGGGCATCTTGACAAATATATGAATAGGATGGGAATAGAGGGATACGGACCCCGGAAGTGTAGAAGATTTTAGTTTAGACGGGCAGCATGGTCGGCGCAGGCTTGGAGGGCCGAAGGGCCTGTTCTTGTGCTGTACTTTTCTTTGTTCTTTGAATTGGAGGGGGACAAATATCCTCGCAGGGAGGTTTGTTCATGCTACTGGGCAGGGTTTAAACTAATTTGGAAGGGGGATGGGATTCAAAGTAACCCTACAGTGGGTGAGAAGGTGGAGTCAAATATAGAGGGTAAACCAGACTAGTCCAGTGGGCAGAGCAGATAGGGGTACGATAAGGCTCATGGGAGGACTGATCGACTAAACTGCATTTATTTCAATGCAAGGAGCCTGATGGGTAAGACTGAACTGTGAGTGTTGATCAGCACATGGAATTATGGCATTATTGCAATCGCAGAAAGAAGGACAGGATGGCAGCTGAACGTCTCAGGGTATAGAGTGTTTCAGGTGTGTTGGAGGGGGAAGTAAAAGAGGCAAAGGAATTGCATTATTGATTAGGGAGAACATCACGGCAGTCCTCGGGAATGATATCTTGGGTTTCTCAAATGAATCTAGGGTGGCACCGTATCACAGTGGTTAGCACTGTTGCTTCACAGCGGCAGGGACCCGGGTTCGATTCCTGGCTTGGGTCACTGTCTATGCAGAGTCTGCACGTTCTCCCCGTGTCTGAGTGGGTTTCCTCTGGGTGCTCCGGTTTCCTCCTGCAGTCCAAAGATGTGCAGGTTAGGTCGATTGGCCACGCTAAATTGCCCTTAGTGTCCAAAAAGTTTAGGTGGGGTTACTGAGTTACAGGGATAGGGTGGAGGTGTGGGTTTAAATAGGGTGCTCGGCTGGTGCAGACTTGATGGGCTGATTTAAATCCTGCACTGTAAATTCTATGAAGCCATAGTAACAGAGTTATTCTGCGCTCACATTGCTGGGAGTGTACTGAAGGCTCCCAAACAGTCAGGTAGAGATAGAAAGGCAGATATGTAGGTAAATCTCTTGAGAATTGTCAGACAACTTGGGTAATAATAGTAGAGGAATTTAACTTCCTCAACATTAACTGGGATAGTCAAGTGTAAAAGGCTTAAGAGGGGGTGGAATTCCTAAAATGCATCCTGGAGAGCTTTTTCTGCCAATACATAGAAGGTCCTACAAGGGAGGGGGCAGTGCTGGATCTAGTTTTAGGGAGCTAAGCCAGGCAAGTGG
Source organism: Scyliorhinus torazame (assembly GCF_047496885.1). NCBI lineage: Eukaryota > Metazoa > Chordata > Chondrichthyes > Carcharhiniformes > Scyliorhinidae > Scyliorhinus > Scyliorhinus torazame. The sequence continues at coordinate 221,815,481 of NC_092716.1, forward strand.
TTGAGGTTTCAGTGGGGGAGTATTTTGTAAACAGTGACCATAACTCAGTAGAATTTAACATAGTTCTGGAAAGTGACAAAGGGAGATTGGAAATTAGAGTTCTGAATTGGGGGAGAGATAATTTTAATAAAATAGGACAGCATCTGTCCAAAGTTAACTGGGAGCAGCTACTTGTCGGAAAATCTTCATCAGAACAATGGGATTCATTCAAAAAGGAAATAGAGAGTGTACTGGGCCAACCTATTCCCGTGATAGTGAAGGGTGGGAGCAATAAGTCCAGAGAATTCTGGATGTCAAGATATCCAGAGTTGGATAAGGAAAAAAAGGGAGGCTTATGGGAGATACCGAGGGCTCAAAATGGTGGAAGCCCGAGAGGAGAATAGAAAGTGCAGGAGGTAACTTAAGAAAGAAATTAGGAGAGCGAAGAGGGGGCATGAAAAAGCACTGGCGGGTAAAATAAAGGAAAATCCAACAGTGTTCATTATTAAGGGCAGGAGGTTGAACAGGAGAAGAGTAAGGCCCATTAGGGACCAACATGGCAATTTGTGTGTGGAACTGAAAGATATCGGTGAGGTTTTAAATGAGTACATTGCATTTGTGTTTACTACGGAGAAGGATAATGTAGTATAGAAACCAGAGAGGCATATTGTGATTTACTTGAGCAACTTAACATTGAGAGGAGGAGGTATTAACCAGCCTGAAAGTGGATAAATTCCTGGGGCCAGATGAGAAGTATCCCAGGTTGTTGTGGGAGACAAGGGAGGTGATTGCAGCAGCTCTAACAAAAATGTTCAAATCGTCTCTGGCCACATTGGAAGACAGCTAATGTGGTGTCGTTATTCAATAAGGGAAATAGGGACAAAACAGGAAATTATAGGCCAGTGAGTCTAACTTCAGTGGTAAGGAAACTCCTAGAAAAAATTGAGGGACAGAATTAATCTCCTCTTAAGCGAGGCAAGGATTAATCCAGGATAGTCAGCATGGTTTGTTAAAGGGAGATAATGTCTCTCAAATTTGATTGAATTTTTTGAGAAGGTGACTAGGTGTATTGATGAGGGCAGTGCGGTTGTTGTCGTCTACATGGACTTTAGTAAGGCCTCACACGGGAGGCTGATGAAGAAGGTAAGAGCCCATGGGATCTAGGGTATCTGGATAACTTGGCAAACTGGATCCAAAATCGGTTTAGTGGTAGGAGGCAGAGGGTGATGGTTAAAGGTTGTTTTTGTAGCCTGTGTCCAGTGGTGTTCCTCAGGGATCGGTGCTGGGTCCCTTGTTGTTTGTAGCATACATTAATGATCTGGATGTAAATTTAGGAGGTATGATAAGTAAGTTCGCAGGTGACACAAATTGATGGTGTGGTAAATAATGAGGAGCAAGGCCTTAGATTACAGGACGATATAGATAGGCTGGTTAGATGGGCAATAGAGTGGCAAGTGAAATTTAACCATGAAAATAGTGAGGTAATGCATTTTGGACGACTAACTCGGCCCAGGAATATACAATGAATAGTCGGACACTAGGAAATGCAAAGGAACCTTGATGTGCATGTTCACAGATCTCTGAAGACAGCAGGACAGCTAGATAAGGTGGCTAAGAAGGTCGATGGGATTCTTGCCGTTATTAATTGAGGAAAATATTATAAGAGCAGGGAGGTTTTGATGCAGTTGTATAAAATGCTGGTTTGGCTCCAAGCTGGAGTTGTGTGTGCAGTTCTGGACACTGCATAAAGAAAGAAAGTGATTGCACTGGAGAGGGTACAAGAGGAGATTCACCAGGATGTTGCTTGGGCTGGCGTGTTTCAGCTATCAAGACAAACTGGATAGGCTGGGGTTGTTCTCCCGGGAGCAGAGCAGGCTGAGGGAGGACCTGATTGAGGTGTATATAATTATGAGGGATATGGATAGGAAGGTACTTTTCCCCTCAGTGGAGGCATCAATAACCAGGGTTTATAGATTTACAGTATTGGGCAGGAGGCTTGGAGGAGATGTGAGGAAAACCCTTTTCACTCAAACGGTGGTTGGAATCTGGAACTCTCTGCTTGAAAAGAGTGGTAAAGGCGGGAACCCTCAACGTTTAAGAAGTATTTAGATGAGCACTTGAAATGCCACAGCATATGGAGCAAGTGCCGGAAAATGGGATGAGAATAGTTAGGTGCCTGATGGCCACCGTGGACGTGATGGGCTGAAGGGGCCTCTTTCTGTGCTGTCAAACTCTATGACTCTATGCAGTTCTGATGTTGCAAAACTGATGCAAGAAGTTTTGTCTTGTAGTTGACTTTTGACATGCAGTGGAGTTGAAATCCTAGGAAGCAGCTGGGAGGAGCAAAGGTACAGGCAATGCTGACTTTTCTTTGGGGTTACAGGACCAATTCCCCTTTTCACCACCAGAAACTGAAAAAGATCAACGGCAAATCTTGAGCAATGGTACATGGTGTGGCTACACATGGAACGCTGCACCTGCAGGTTCTATCTTATTTCAGAGCCAGCAAGACCTCGTTGAATTATAGAATGGGCCACAGAACAAGAGGAGACCAATTGACCCTTCATACCTGTGCCAGCTCGTTGCAAGAGCAACTCGGCAAGTCCCACTCTCCAGTAACCCTGCCATTCTCATTAATCAATTATTCAGATAAATCTTTTCTCCACCTTCCTTGAGCCTTCAGACTCTTCTTAAACAGCAACACCCACAATTAGAAACCATACTGCAGTTTTTAGTAGAAATTTATTCATGCTTCCAAGCCTGGGGAAATCAAGCAAACTTAACCCAGTGACAAGAAAATGACAACAAACAAAATTCAACCGCAAATTGGAGCGGTGGAAAGAATGCAGAAGTTAGATAGAATGCAGCAAGTACTTCTGAGCTCCAGTAAATAGTGAACATGGGCAGAGGGTTATGAGGACTAAAATACCATGTACAAACTTCCAGCTGACCAGCAGCAGAGCTGATATCCAGTGGCACAGTTGCCATCCTGCTGTTGAACTCGCTGCCAGATTTCTCAGCAGTGTGCATTGGGAATCTGGGGTGTGCCTGTGCCTGAAAGAACTAAAGGAGCATTACTTTCGCTGTTAATATAATAATCGGCAGACCATATCAATTGAGTGCTGGTCATCACTTCTTCAGGTGCACATCCCATTTCCTTTTGAAAGCCAGAATTAAATCTACCTCCACCGCACCCTCACACAGTGCACTCCAGAACCTAACCACTTGCTGGGTGGAACTTTTTTTCGTCAACGCTGTCCAAAAAGAAAAAGGGAAAGGAGTCATTAACTCATTTACTGTGTGCCTAATAGTTGGCCTGTTTTCAGAGACCATAATAATGAAGACAGTTCACAAATAATGCATTGGTTGTGAAGTATTTTGGAAATTCTAAGGACAAGATGAGGTATTGAAATTAATTTCCTTCCTCTTTCTTTCATTTACACTCTCTTTTCTGCTTTTCCTCATGTCTCCTCTGACTTATACAATATTTCAATTATTTTTGATTTATTTTTTTTCTCAGTCATTTACAGATCCACCCCATGAGCTCCTTGGGCAGCACGGTGGCACAGGCGGTTAGCACTGTGGCTTCGCAGCGCCAGGGTCCCAAGTTCGATTCCCTGCTGGGTCATTGTCTGTGCGGAGTCTGCATATTCTCCCCGTGTCTGCGTGGGTTTCCTCCGGGTGCTCCGGTTTCCTCCCCCAAGTCCAAAGACGAGCAAGTTAGGTGGATTGGCCATGCTAAATTGCCCTTAGTGACCAAAAAGGTTTGGAGGAGTTATGGGGTTAGGGTGGACGTGAGGGCTTAAGTGGGTTGGTGCAGACACGATGGGCCGAATGGCCTCCTTCTGCACTCTGTTTGTTCTAGATTTGGAACTCTTTTCCACAGATTGCAATTTATACTAGATCAGTTGTTAATTTTAAATCTGAGATGATCTATCGAGGAAATGGGCCAAAGGCAGGTATATGGAGTTAGGCCACAGATCAGCCATGATCTCATTGAATGGCAGAGCAGGCTCGAGGGGATGAATGGCCATCTCCTGTTCCTATGCTACAACAAAGTTTTTCTTCACTCGTTTAAATATCTTTCAAAATGTTAATTAACTCCAATACATTCTCATGGCATTTGGACAGTTTTCCTTCAATTATTTTGGTCTTTGAAGTTTCATAACTTGGACTATAATTCTCCCCTTTTCATTGTGAAATCTCTGCCATGACAAAGATATGTGGATGATACAGGAAACTGAATTAAAAGTCAAGTGAGACCAACAGCTCTTGTAATGCCCTGAGCAGGTAAGCTGCAACACCCTCAGCTAAATGCAGGGCTCAAAGAGTTGTGCGAGAAGAAAGGGTTTCAATTTATGGGGCAGGAGGACCAGTATTTGGGCAAAACTGAGCTGTGGAAGAGGAAGAAGGTAGTCCTTACAGCAAAGGAAGACATAAGGACATTCATGATAAGATGATCTGGAGATCAGGAATAGTGAGTAGTTTGTTGGCCCCCTAACAGTGATTATACCATTGGGCAGAGCATTAAACGGGATTATTGGACTGCAACAAAGGCAATCTAACAATTGAGGGGACTTTAACCTTCATGTTGACCAGTTGTTATGATCCCAGTTGGTGTTAGAACTGGATAGGAAAATCCCAAAAGGAACCCTGGCTCAAATGACCATAACTTTTACTTTGCTTAGAAAATGTGGAGGTGCAGAGTCACAGGACCACAAATTAGTTTCAACAACATGAAAAGTTTAATGAATGTGAAAAGTTTGATTACGATACCGTATTCCTTTACTCCCCCTTCACTTCACAAACATATAGATTTTAAGGTTAATATGTCGCAAAGTATATCTTGGGCGATAATGGTCTCAGTAATGCTCGGTCCCATTAAACACAGTCAGGCTGTGGTAAGACACCCACTTCACTCTGGACCCAAGTGAATGTTTGTGGATTTCTCCTCAAAACCCTCTCAGATGGTTCTTATACTGCGAGCCACCTTGTATCACTGAACTCCAGCTTCCACATGAGTGATTTCAAATTCCGCTTTCAAAAAGATACACTTTCAAATCTTCTTTAAAAAAAAATTCTTTCTCTCAGCTCCTCCCATTAAAGGCTTTCGCACAAACTCTGATCTAGCCACCGATTTTCACGATTATTTCAAATAAGGTATCCTAAACTGAAATAGAATCTCCCAAAACTGAAAATCACTTCAGATATCTTTCTGGTGCCTCAGTTGCCTTCTCAGCTCTGCATGTCTTTTACTGAATGGATCTTTGTTCCACAATCGTTTTACCTCTGGCTTCATTTCTTTAGTTTACTTAACGAGCAGGATTTTCATTCTCTACACTTGTTTTCTTAACCGTTACTTCATGGTACGGCTTTTCTTACTACGTGATATGGCTTTTCTTATAGTAAATCTGAGAGATATTTTCTCCCTCTAGCCTCTAAACCAACTGCCAATGGATTCGGCTAAAACTAAATGCCAAAAAACTATTCGACCTTAAAAGGGCCCTCGGTTGCTCAGCAGCAATCTCATGATTCCACCAGCTATTTAAAAAAAAACATTTTATTCGGGTATTTGTAGTTTTTATAATAGTAATAACGACAATGGCAACATAAACATGGTGCATAAAATATTCCCATCCCTATCACGTTCTTCGCTCCCCCAATCAATGAAACAATAGCCTAACCCCCCCCCCCAGATTTCTGCATCTGCTGACGTTTTAATTTTCTCCGAGAAAGTCGACTAACGGCTGCCACCTCCAGACAAACCCTAACATTGACCCTCTTAGGGCGAACTTTATTTTCTCATGACTGAGAAACCCAGCCACGTCACTAACCCAGGTCTCTAATTTCGGGGGCTTCGAGTCCCTTCACATTAACAGTATCTGTCTACGGGCGACCAGGGAGGCAAAGACCAAAACTCCAGGCTCTTCCGACACTCCAAAGATCGCCACCTCTGGACTCGGCACCACCGATTCCACCAGCTTTTATTTACCCACGCTGTAACATCTCTAATTAGAAGCACAGTTTGAACTGAAACCAAAACCTCCACACATGCAAACACCTTTGTCCAGCAAGAGTCTAACCATAGGTTTACCTTTACACAAAAATTACACAAAATACTATATTAAAATTTACACACAACTTGCACAAAACACTATATTAAACCTATTTAAAACTATTCCTTATTTCTAATACTTACCTATACAAATATAAATCCCTTAACTACCTGTGCTTTCATAACACAATGTAGGAAAGTTTAATTTTGGTAATTATATGATTTCTGGGACACTGGATCATCAAATGGCTTGGTCTCAGCATCACATTCAATCTTGACGAGAATGAAACAACGTGGCCCTTAAGCCCGTGATGCAAGACGTCACAGTTGAACAGGACTTGTTTTGAACCATTAGCTCCTTAGCAATTAAAATTGTCAGCTCAGTTCTCTATATCCAAAGACCTATTGTGCAATGAAACACAAGTGTTAAAACATTCAGCTTTGTGAATTAAATTAGTGCAGTTCAACTTGTGGGGCAGAATTTTACCTATATTTGTCAGCGTAACATAGAATCACAGAATTTACAGTGCAGAAGGAGGCCATTCAGCCCATCAAGTCTGCACTGGCTCTTGGAAAGAGCACCCTACCCTAGCCTACACCTCCACCCTCTCCCCATAACCCAGCAACCCCACCCAACACTAAGGGCAATTTTGGACACTCAGGGCAATTTAGCATAGCCAGTCCACCTAACCTGCACATCTTTGGACTGTGGGAGGAAACCGGAGTACCCGGAGGAAACCCACACAGACACTGGGAGAACGTGCAGACTCCGCACAGACAGTGACCCAAGCCGGGAATCGAACCTGGGACCCTGGAGCTGTAAAGCAATTGTGCTAACCACTATGCTACCTTGCTGCCCTGGTGTCAGGCTCCAGAGTGTCAGGCTCTGCCTGAAAACTGGTGTGTTTTCAGGCAACATCGGGGATTCTCCGCCCTGTCGCCGAACGAGATTTCAGCGTCGGGGATCAGTGAATCCAGTCCATCAATCCCAGCTTGCAATATTCCTTTGAATTGCACCAAATATCGCAATCCCCATTTGATGCTGTTTTCTGCTGCCTCTACCTTCTGCCCTCAATTACTCAATTCTATCTAGTTTGATATGTCTCCCTGTTTATTCTCCTATTCCAGCCACAAGGAGAACATTTCCTCTGTGATAAGATATCCTAGGATCTTGAAAAGAAATCAAACATTTATAGGCAGTAACACGTTTGGCTTGCTTGTTCTTTATCTTAGATGACATCGTAGTCTTCCAGTTGACGTAAATGCTTTATTGAGTAAATTTGTTCTCTCTCCAGAGCTTAAACTAGATGTTACATGTACTTTATTGATTTAAGAAGTACCGATGATTACCTACACCTGTGCTGAGCTGTCTGCCTGTGTCTGGTCACGAGCTACTGTTCCTGTGAAGAGGCTGATCCTGGCTTCCGTCTGTCTATTTATACATCTCTACTGCTCCCTCTGGTGATTACTTAGTTGTAGTGTATTTACATTAACCCCTTGTGTACATACAGATATGTAGATCACTACACCAGTCATGCCGGTAATGCAGCCTGATGGTTCCGTCTACCTTTGCGGAGATTATAAGTTGGAAATCGATCGAGCATCCCGTTTGGATCGTTTTCCAGTACCCATGATTGAGGATCTAGACGCGAGGCTCAGCAGAGGGCGTACCTTCACCACGTTCGACATGAGCCATTCTTATCTTCAATTCGTTCTGGACCCGGCCTCGTGGAAATATGTGACCATCAACACACACGGGTGCGTATGAGTACACCAGGCTGTCATTCGGAGCTTCTTCTGCATGTGCCATATTCCAACAAGCGATGGAGAATATCCTCCGAGTATTACGACAGGTAGCGGTTTACCTGGATGATGTATTGATCACCTGTTCCTCCGACCAGGAACACATGAAAAACCTGGAGGACGCGCAACATAATTTCAAGGCAGTCAAGTTCCGCCTTTGGCATGAAAAGTATGTATTCCACGCAAAAGAGATTGTCTACTTAGGTTACAGGGTGGACAAAACCGGGTTACACCCAGTGGACGATAAGGTACGGGTGATCCGGCAAGCATCCATGCCAAAGGATCAATCAGAACTTTGTTCTTTCTTGGACCTTATAAATTATTACGGCAAGTTCATCCCAAATGTGACAACCGTATTGGCCCCGCTGCACCAGTTCTTAAAGAAGGGCCAATGTTGGGTTTGGGACCCGCCACAGCAGACATCTGTAATGACAAAAAGCAACGACTATCATCGTCGCATCTGCCGATGCACTTCGACCCATCAAACCTTTATTGCTAACATAAGACGGTTCGCCCTGTGGCATCGGGGCCGCACTGGGACAGCAGATGGATGACGGTATGGAGCGGCCCATTGCGTTCGTTTCATGCACTTCGGCGACAGCAGAGTGAAATTACACTCAAATGATGAAAGAAGGGTTGGCGCTGGTTTTTGTAGTGAAACGGATCCATCAGTATGTCTATGGACATATGTTCATAGCTTATACGGACCATAAGCCCCTATTGGATTAGACCATAAGACCATAAGACATAGGAGTGGAAGTAAGGCCATTCGGCCCATCGAGTCCACTCCACCATTCAATCATGGCTGATTTCAACTCCGTTTACCCGCTCTCTCTCCATAGCCCTTAATTCCTCGAGAAATCAAGAATTTATCAACTTCTGTCTTAAAGACACTCAACGTCCCGGCCTCCACCGCCCTCTGTGGCAATGAATTCCACAGACCCACCACTCTCTGGCTGAAGAAATTTCTCCTCCTCGCTGTTCTAAAGTGACTCCCTTTTATTCTAAGGCTGTGCCCCCGGGTCCTAGTCTCCCTTGTTAATGGAAACAACTTCCCTACATCCACCCTATCTAAGCCATTCATTATCTTGTAAGTTTCTATTAGATCTCCCCTCAACCTCCTGAACTCCAATGAATATAATCCCATGATCCTCAGACGTTCATCGTATGTTAGGCCTACCATTCCTGGGATCATCCGTGTGAATCTCCGCTGGACCCACTCCAGTGCCAGTATGTCCTTCCTGAGGTGTGGGGCCTAAAATTGCTCACAGTATTCTAAATGGGGCCTAACTAATGCTTTATAAAGCTTCAGAAGTACATCCCTGCTTTTATATTCCAAGCCTCTTGAGATGAATTGCATTTGCTTTCTTAATTACAGACTCAACCTGCAAGTTTACCTTTAGAGAATCCTGGACTAGGACTCCCAAGTCCCTTTGCACTTCAGCATTATAATTGTTCAAGGATTGTTCAAAGAGGATAGGGCATCCGCCCGCATTCAGCGTTGGACTCTACTCTTGGCGGTGTATGAGTACATCTTGGAACATCGCCTAGGGGTGAAGACGCCCCTGGCTGCCTCTGTCCACCAGTATGCCAACGCCAACAGCATCGGGTGAGGTGACCGCTGTTCTACATTTTATGGACTCTTTGCCTGTGATGGCGGCCCAAGTGAAGGCATCGGCACAGACTACCCTTTTCAAGGGTAATGTATCTAATCATCGTGGATTCACATTCCAAATGGATGGATGTTCACCAAATGACCTCGACGACATCACAAGCTACTACCGAGTGGCTCCGGCAATCCTTTAGTGTTCCCAGACTCCCGACGTACTGGTATCACACAATGGCACTGCCTTTACAAGTTTGGAGTTTGCCGATTTTCGAAAACAAAATCAACTCCATGTTGGAACCACACCCTACCACCCATCACCCAATGGGTTGGCCGAATGAGTGATGCAGACTCAGAATACAGAAACAGACCAGGGGTTCCCCTGAAACAGGCGGGGCAGCACCCGCAGAGCTTTTGATTGGATGTCGGCTGTGCACGTGGTTGAGCCTCGTTTTGATGGACATCCGAGAAAGGATCTGCGACCAACAGAAACAGGATGGAACAAAATGGACCAGATCCATTCGGGAATTTCCAGCAGGCGAAGCTGTTTACGTCTGAAAGTTTGCAGGAGTATTGCGGAGCCCGGGAATGGTGATTAAACAATCCGGTGCAGTCTCCTATTCTGTACGGGTACAAAGAAAGGACTCTAACCGACATGCGGACCATCTCCGAAGTGGGGCTGTATAGGACCTGCCGAAGCACCCAAGGATGGTAGTGCCTCTTCCTCCAGAACAAACACCGTTGATACCCATTGAAGCGGCTGAGCCCCTTGATTCGGAGATGCGGGAGGTTGACTCATTTGACCCGGAGTCGGACATGGAGATTTTACCCACAGAGGCCCTACAGGAGGCCACGGATCTGCAACTTCACAATCCCAGTGGCCTCACCTGAGTATGATCTACCCAGATGAGGGAGGGGGGGGGAGCACCCCCATAAATCAGAGACTGCTGGTCATAACTACCCTGGCCCAAGTGTGGGCTGGGCGCAGGAGACCCTTTGGGGAGTAGGAGGTGTAAATATATAAGGAAATAAATCTATCTTTTTCTACAGTCATTGCTTCGAGTGGTCACTTTCCTGAGACTTTACAGTATCCCTCCCAAGATGCCCAGTTGGTGGGTGTCTTGATGATTCTTCCCCTTGTTGGGGTTTTCTCTGTGGAGGATGGCATAAATCCTCCAGTGGTGATGGGGCCAGTTTGGTGCCTCTGATGTTCTTGGAGATCAGTGAGGTTGATTATGCAATTGATTGTGGATATCCTTGGTTTACTGGCTCCTGTATGAGAGTGTACAATGCCAAGTCCGGTCTTGTACCGTGGGTGATATCCTGTTGCTCCCCTGTGCTTGGAATGTCCCTTTTTGGGCTGGATATCCTGGGATGCTGAGTAAGATTTCGGATGAGCCGTTTTTTCCATTTTGGGTTTGTGATGAGGGGCATGTGCCATGCACCCATGTACTTACAGCTATATCCCATTACCCTGTTATTCTGAGACCCTCTTCTCTTCGCAGTATCTTTTTATCCTGTCACTGTTAGTGTGTTAGGTGATACCGACTGTAATCATTATAATCTGAACCAATTGTATGGGCAGCACAGTACCACAGTGGTTAGCACCGTTGCTTCACAGCGGCAGGGTCCCAGGTTCGATTCCCGCTTGGGTTACTTTCTGTGTGGAGTCTTTACGTTCTCCACATGTCTGCGTGGGTTTCTTCCCACAAGTCCCGAAAGACGGGCATTTAGGTGAATTGGACATTACGAATTCTCCCTCTGTGTATCCGAACAGGCGCCGTAGTGCGGCGACTAGGGGCTTCTCACAGTAACTTCAATTGCTTTGTTAATGTAAGCCTACTTGTGACAATAATGAAGATTATTATTATGAATATTTGCTGGTTTTCCATGTATAAATGTGTAGAATGTATAGAATGAAGATCGCTCTGTACTGTGCCAGAGTTTGGAGATTCGTTGCATCTGGTGGTTATTTGCAAAATATTCTCTTGGAACTAATGTCCTTGTGAATCTTTTCTGGGTTTTTGTCATTGTTATATTGGGATTAAAGAATCTTCGACTGGTTTCTGCAAAGGTACCGACAGGTCTTAAAAGGACATCATAATGTGTTATTGCTGCTTAAAGTTGGGGGAAATGTGTTGTGGTGTGCGCCCAAACATGGTGCGAGGATTTTATCCTCAATTCTCGTTGGCTGTATGAGCACTCGCTATGTGAGAAGGTTTGTGCCATTTTACCATGTTTTCATGGTCACATCCTCCTCTCTCATTCTCCAGTGTATCCGTTGGTACATACAGAGGCACCAAGTTTAGTGATTAAGCTCAACCAACTGTACTGTTGTTCTCCTGTCTTTTTATGTATATAGGTATGCTGAGACACTTGCGTTGTGCTGTGCTGTACCAGTCCTGAGGATTTGTTGTGTTATTTGTTAAAATGGAAAAACTTTAATAAAAATATATATTTAAAAAGCAATTCAAAGTCTTCAATAAAAATACATTTCATTGAAAAACAAAAGCTCAGCAGAAAGATCTATCCATAACTTAGTCAGGGAGTTAAGAATAATATTAGATGAGAAGAGGCTTGTCATGTTGCAAATAATCGGAGGGAGTGTTTTTAAAAACCAGCAAAGAATCGGCAAGAGGTTGATGGAAAAAGGGAATAATAATCTTTATTAGTGTGACAAAATAGGCTTACATGAACACTACAATGAAGTTACTGTTAATGAAGTTAATCGCCAAGTATTTAATAGGCGATACTAACCCAGAATATAGGTAGATTGTAAGAGTTGTAACAAGTGTAAAAAAAGGAAGAGAGTAGCTAAAGTAAATATTGGATGCAGAGACAGAGCAATTTATCTTGGTGAATGAGGAAATAGCAGAGACATCAAATATTTTGTGTCTGTCCTTGCTGTAGGAGACACAAGTTGCATACTCAAAATGGAGGGCAGCCCCAGTGCTCAAAAGGAGGACAAAATAAAGGTAATCCATTTCAGAAGAGAAAAAGTGTTGGAGAAACCTAAAGGACTAAAATATGACAATTCCAGGGTCAGATGGCCTAGACCTGAAGTTTTAAAAGAGACCATTGCAGAGACAACAGATACCCTGGCTATGATTTCCCAAAATTCTCTAGATTCTTGAACTGCCCCAACCGACTGGATGTTAGAAAATGTAACAGTGCTATTTAACAAAGGATGGAGAGAGAAAACTAGGAATTACAAGTCAATTAGCGTGACACTAGTTGTAGGAGGAAGTGCTGGAATCTATCATCAATGAAGTCTTAATGCAGTTAAAAATAACATCATAACATGATCAGACAGCGGCAACATGGTGGAATGGAAGGGAAACTGTATTTGGGCAACTTATTCAATATTGCTGAAAAGAGGCAAATGTTGCTGAACCTTTTTGTCTTCCATGCACCAGGACAAATGCAAGAATGTCAAATTTCAAACATTCAGAACAAGTTTATACTACTGGCGAAAAGGGTACTGATTGATTGGAAAGTCAACTCTGGATGAGGTGTTGCTATGGAGACAGCAACGGGGAATGGGGCTCCCCAAGTCCCCAGATAAAAAGGAACACATTCCTTTTGTTTGCACAAAATGGGTCCCTGCATATGAATGCATGTTGCTACGAGCAAGCGTGAATGCCAGAGATGTCTGAGGCTATCCATGGAAGTGGTTACCGAACCTGCCGGATTCAACAGCAAGACCTACAGCCACATTGACTGGTGGCAACTGTTATAAGGTATTGGGTTTAGTTTGATAGGTCTTTTTAAGGAGTTGTGGTCTTAGATAGTTCAACAGTAAGTATTTATCAATGATGAGAAACATTATACGTAAGTACAGTAAAGGTCCAAGCTGGGATTTGTCCCCATGCTTGCTTGTACACTTGGCTCTGTCTAAAATTACATTGACCCTTGGGGCAGATCTTGTGTGCATCCTGGGGATTTTTTATGGACATGGAAACTGGATGTGATGGGAATTGGGAAAAGTACTCGTTTGAAAATTGTGGCCATTATCAGACACCATCTCTTCCGGGATGCCATCACCTCTTTCAGCCTAAACTACGGCATCTGTGATTTCACCTCAGCCCATCTGGTAAGGTAATCCACCACAATAAGCAATTATCTGCTGTTCAAGACAAATAAATAGATGCCCAGCCTCTCCCATGGCCTGGTAGGGAATTATGTTTGGTCCTGCTTGTGCAGCGCACACATCTGACGTTCACTATCATGTCCTCAGTTACCCTGGAAATGCCCAGACAACAGATGGTATATTTGACACATGATCTGCCCTTGGTGATGCCCGGTTGCCCCTGGTGTATTATTTGGAGGATGTTCATCTGAAGGGAAGCTGCTCTTTGTAGACAGGGAGATCATCAAAGACAGTCGAGTGTTTTTGTTGTTTGAACTAGTTTCACTGTACCACTGTTTTGTCTCTCTAATGGCCTTGTTGACAGCAATGGCAGCTGCAGGCACACTCCCATCTCACTTATGTTCCTGGTGAATCTGTTGGAGTTTACTTGTGGCTGTTGGCAGGTGTCTCCTTGCCAATTGGGAGTGTGCTCCCAGCTCCTTGATCAGATTAACATCCTGTTTAATAATAATAATATCAGCAGGTTCACTATGGCCTTGGAAAGTGTGCCTGCCATTGTTTGGTTTTTGCGCTGGGTATACATCTTTGGGTAGACAGACCTCCTGATATGTCGGTGGAACCTCTGGATTCTGGGAGGCATCTTTGCCAGCTGCTTCTCATCTACCAATGAGACGAGTGTCTTACGGTCAGTTTCACTCATGACATTTAGGATAATTGTGCTCTGATGACCTCTCACACGTTGATGAGAATTGGAGGGATTCCTTTTCAATTTTGGCGTATCTAGTCTCTGCGTCCAATAGTCCTCTGGAAGCCTGTACACCAGTCAGCAACTTCCATCCAGTTGCTCTTGAAATAGGACCGTTCTGATGCCCGTGGGTGACATATTCGCTGCTATGGTGGTGGGCAGGGGTGGGTTGTAGTGGTTGGGAGCAGCATCGCTTTGAAGTGAGTGAATGATTGCTCTTCATGTGTGTCCCAGTACCATGTCTGGCCTTGCTTGAATAGATGCAGCAATGATTCTGCGACATGTGCAGATTTGGTAAGAATCTGGCCACCAAGTTTACCATCCCTAGAAATCTCAAGGTCCAACATCAATAATGGGGTTGGGAACTTGCCAACAGTTTTGTTTTCTGTGGGCCTGCCTTTACTTTTGATGATGGGTCCAGGAACCAAATACCATGGAGAACTTATATTTCTCATTCAGCACCAGTTGAGGGCAAGTTTCCAAAAGCCACTGTTGGTATTGAGTTTTGAAATCACAAGTGAGGCTTTCATTTACTGTGGACATTGGGTCTGGCCATGGCTTATTGTGCTGCGTCAAGTCAATGCAAAAACTAATGGACCCATTCGGATTTGGGATTGAGATCATCCTGAAACAACCTGCAGTTGTTAGTGTGTTATAGACCCCTGGTCAGTTCTCAACAGTGGCTAAGAGGTTGGACCAGATGCCATAACATTTTTTAGTTTTAATGTGGTGCTGAAAAATTAATTCGGTCCAGGAGTGATAACGTAAGGAATAGGGCTTGCTTATGTTACAAAGAATCTATATCAAAACAAAAGAAAATGATATTTAAACTTCTACTTCAGTTCTAACTCGAACAGATTACATGCAGTTTCTTAATCTCAACACATTAGTTCCCATTAGACAACACATCCATAAAACATACAGCTCTACTTCCACTTACAGAGAAGGGCAAAGATGATACGTGTATTTACATTAAAAAAAATAAATTTAGAGTACCCAATTATTTTTTTTTGCAATTAAGGAGAATGTACTAACTCCACATGGACAGTGACTCGGGGACGGGATTTGAACCTGGGTCCTCAGTGGTGTAAGCAGCAGTGCTAACCACTAAGTCAATTTCCTTTAGAACCCTTTTCAAATGTCTGCATTGTAGCAGCTTCCTTCATGATCGCTATGGGTGATCTCTCTCTCTTTGGCTCTCCCTCTCCCTCTGGCTCTCTCTCTCACTCTGTTTCTCTCTTCCTGCTCTTTCTCGGCCCACCCCCCTCAACAAAGGTTCTCCCCTGAGGTAGATAGACTTGAATCTCGTATCGGTATCATGGGTGATTTCCCACTCCTGTTTATACAAAAGAACAGAGCTATGCCATTCATATGTAACCAACCTTCCATTGATGGGCAAATAGGTCATCTGACTCTGTGGTAGGCTGATGGCTGGTCAAACAAGGTTGTCCCGAAATGCAATGGATCATGAGTGGATCATCTTGGCTGAACCGGGACATCTTGTGTATTCCCACTAATAAGGTTAAGTCTGAATGGGACAAAGTGACTGGGGCAATGGGTGTATCCCTCTATCTCTGCTACTGGCAGTTTTTAATGTAATGTATATAACAAGCAGCAAGGGTCCTAGCACCGACCCCTGTGATACACTGCTGGTCACAGTCTTTCAATCACCCTTTGCCTCCTATTAATAAGCCATTTTGGGTCTTGTATAACCCTAACAGAAGATTTCCCATTAAACAGCATGTAAAATGACCATTAGGCTCCCAACCCCACTTAGGCAGGCAAAATGATGCTTGCATTTGCAGAACATATTTCTACTGTTTGTGGATCTCCTGCACACTCAGTGTGAAAGCCTGTCTCTGTGGTATTTTTCATGACCTCTCCTGATCACTTTCCAAATTCTTCTCCACTCACCTGTTTGAACAGGATTCTTTTATCTCTCAAAGCTCCGTCCAGCCCCTCGAGGAAGGTTCATGTATGTCCAGACTTGAACTCATCATTACTATCTGGACTTTTGATTACCCAAATGGGATCTGACCAAAGCATTATAAAGCCTCCACAGTACATTCCTGCTCTTGTACTTTAGCTCTCTTGAAATTAATACTAACATTGCATTTGCCTTCTGAGTCCCTTTGTGCTTCAGATTTCTAAAGCCTATCCCCATTTAGAAAATAGTCTATGCCTCTATTCTGCCTACCAAAGTGCATAACCTCACACTTTTCCACATTGTATTCCATCTGCCACTTCTTTGCCACTCTCCTTGCTTGTCCAAATCCTTCTGCAGCTTCCCTGCTTCCTCAGGACTACCTGTGCCTCTGCATATCTTTGTATCATCGACAGACATAGTCAAGTGCCTTCAGCTCATTCTTACAGATCGTTAACTTATATCGGGAATAATTGTGGTCCCAACACTCGCCCCTGTGGAACACCATAGCCACCGGCTGCCATCCTGAAAAGGACCCCTTTATCCCCACTCTCTGCCTTCTGCCAGCCAGCTGAACCTCTATCCATGCCAGTACCTTGCCCCTAACATCATGGGCTCTTATCTTATTTAACAGCCTCCTGCAATGGCACCTTGCCAAAGGCCTTCTGGAAATCCAAATAGATCACGTCCACTGGATTTCCTTTGTCTAACTTCCTTGTTACCTCTTCAAAGAATTTTAACTGATTTGTCAGACATGACCTCCCCTTGACAAAGCAGTGCTGACTCAGTCCTACTTTATCATGCACTTCCAACATTTTCCAATCCTCTGGGATCATCCCTGCCTCCAGTGATTCCTGAAAGATCACCACCAATGCCTCCACAATCTGCTCAGCTATTTCTTTTAGAGCCCGGCGGAGTGGTCCATCCAGTCCGGGTGATTTATCCAACTTCACCACTTTCAGTCGCCCCAGCACCTTCTCCTTCGTAAACTCCCCTCTAACCCCTGACTCTCTGAAGTTCTGGTTTGCCACTAACGTCTTCCACCGTGAAGACTGATGCAAAGTACCTATTCAGTTCCTGTGCCATTTCTTTGTTCCCCATTACTACTTTTCCAGCCTCATTTTCCAGTGGTCCAATGTCCATTCTTGCCTCTGTCTTAACTTTTATATATCGAAAAAACTCTTGCAATCTTCTTTTATGTTACTAGTTAGTTTATACTCTTATTTTATCTTCTCCCCTTATTGCTTTTTTAGTTGTTCTCGGCTTGCTTTTAAAGACTTCCCAATCCTCAGCTTTCCCTCCAATCCTCGCCACGTTGTATACTTTCTCTTTTGCTTTTATGCTGTCCCTGAATTGCCCTGTCAGCCATGGTTGCCTCATCCTCCCCTTAGCATGTTTCCTCCTCCGTGGGATGAATTACTGTTGTGCCTCCCGAATAACCCCCCAAAAATCCTGCTATTGCTGTTCCACTGTCTTTCCTGCTAGGCTCCTTTTCCAATCAACTGTGGCCAGCTCATCCCTCATGTCTTTGTAGTTACCTTTACTGAATTGTAACACCATTATATCTGATTCCAGCTTCTCGCTCTCAAACTGCAGGGCAAATCTATTATATTGTGGTCACTGCCCCCTAAGTGTTCCTTCACCTTAAGTTCCCTAATCAAGTCTGTCTCCTTACACATTAGCAAATCCAGAATTTTCTGTCCCCTAGTGGGCTCTACCACAAACTGCTCAAAAAAGCCCTCTCGTACACATTCTACAAATTCCTTTCCTTGGGATACCCTACCAACCTGATTTTCCCAGTCCACCTGCATATTGAAGTCCTCCATGATTATTGGAATATTGCTTTCCATTTATGCCTTTTCTATCTGCTGATTTATTTTCTGCCCTGCATCTTGATTACTGCTCGGGGACCTGGACAATACTCCCATCAGGAACTTTTTTTCCTTTGTGATTCTTCACCACTACTGTAAGGGTCCTTCCTGTACATTCCCTGTTTATTCCCTTATTTGCACTTTCTTTTATTTTGCTGGTATTATTTTTGACCCATGGATAATTAATGGATATGTATCTTTAAGGCAAGCAGCAGAATTCAGAAGTTACAGGAGAGAACCCTCTGCTAGTCTCAGCTGGTTTAAACAGGAGCTCCAGACTTGTTGGCATCAGAGAGAGAGATGGGGAGGGACTCGGTTTGATTAATTGGCTGGTGGCAATTAATTGGTCCAAATGGCTATTCCCTGCCTGGTAACAGGTGGTGATTGGATTCTATCTCAGTGGAATGATTTTCAGAGTCCCAAGGAGTTACCGTCTCGACCCTGGCAGCACAGAGGCATGGACCTGCTACTGTCTTCCTCTGTGTTTTCACCAGAAGTGCTGTATTCCGGAAATTGCAGAAGACCTGAGTGGATGAATCTGCAGAAAAAACATTACAGGCTGAAAACCAAGAGCAGAAAGGCTGTGACTGCTACAGCTGCAGAGAATCTGAATGAATGAATCTATAGGGAAGACCAGTATAGGCTACAAACAGATACTGTAGCCCACAAGCTTGCTGTGAAGGTGTGCTAAAAACCACCAGCTGCAACAAATACATTTTTTAACCTTTTTAGTTATGATTTTTACCTCTTTCCACCCCTCTGTTTTTCTGTCTTGTGTGCGTGTGTGTGTGTGTGTGTGTGTGTGTAGAGGGTGGGGGTGGGTCAAGTTAAAGTGGTAATTAGAAATTAGATAATTAACCAGTTGTATTTACTGCATATTTCATTCCAGTTCTTGTTAGAAATAAACAGAAATTGTGTTTACATTTACAAACCTAGTGACTGTAATTATTGAGCAGCCAAGGGCCAAAGACTTTGGGTATTTTTCGAAGAATTATTGGTTAGTTCACTTGTGTTGCGATTCCAGGTCAAGTGGGGCTGGAATTGACTGTGTTCTCGCTCAGGGTGTTGTAACATTACCCACATAGATGCTATGCCTTCCATTAGGACACATATCCTTGGATATTTAGATCCCAACCTTGATTCCCTTGCAGCCACATCTCTGATGCCCACAACATCATAAGCGCCAATTTCAATATGCGCTACAGCAGCATCTGAAGGGATGGCTCTTTGGGGACAAGGGGTACCTAGTAAAGAGGTGGCTGATGACACCAGTGTAGAGGCCACATGAGGCGGAGACTTGCTACAATGAGGATCATGCTTCAAACACACGTGCTGGTGGAGCAGGTGATCGGATAGTTGTAGATGTAGTTCAGATACCTGGATCGGTTGGGGGTTGCCCTCCAGTACAGCCCCAGAGGGTGTCCCCACATTATTGTGATCTACTGTGCTCTCCTCGCTGCTACAGAGGGGAGACCACCTGGTCCTGGAGGAGATGGAGAAGTGCCACATCTCAGATGAGGAGGAGGTTTGATGATGCTGAGGGGGAACCCACGCGCAAGACGAGGGGTGAGGATATCCCCAACTGTGCTATCACAGCTTTAGAGTGGTGCCAACCATAGGTTTCAGTGAGTGAGTGGGCAGGACACTTAGGCCATTGGCCGGACTCTGCAGGAGAATGATGAAGGCTTGCATTGAGGACAGAGTGATGCTCCTCTCTTCCTCAGCGATATGTCTGACTCCTGCCTGATAGAGAGCTGAATGCGTCTTCACTGGGTTATCAGTCTGAGAGGTGGCAGAGACATGGGTCTGCCACTCTCACACTTTACAGGGATGAGCCCAATATCGGTTGCCTTGTGTACTATGTAACATAACATAATTTTGTTGCCTTTGTCACACAAGAACAATATGTAACACTGATGAAATGAAAGAATGTCATCGGTGAAAACCCCGTCCTGTGCTCACTGTGCTTGCGAATGTTACATCTTGGTGCCCTCCACCCCCACTAACACTTGCAGGCACTGACATTGGAGGCAGGTTACTGACTCCGCTGTTGTGTTGGCCGTGAGGACCTTGGCGTTGTCCTCTGGCTGGCGGGGCCTAAGCGGGCTTGCCTGGGATGGTGCGACCAGTGACATAGCTGAGCATTCCTCAATCAGTATTTGTGGTCACTAGCAGAGAGGTGGAGGAGCTGCTGCCCTTGTCCAGAGCGCACAGATGTGGCTGCTCGTCTCCCAGTGTGAGATACACCTGCCTGCACCTCTCAACCCACCATTGATGGAGAAGCACCTTGCAGAGAGACTAGATACATCATTCATCTCTCACACTGGGCAGTGACCTCCTTGCACATGGCCAGTGTGTGGTCTTGTAGGTCTGAGTGCCACACCAGAAACCCCTGATTCTATTCCTGGAGCTGTCCCTCCAGGAGAGTCATCACTCTCTCAATGGAGGAGGCTTGAGGCTTGCTGCTCGAGTTCTGTTGATTTTCCTACTCTGTCCTTGCCCCTTGTTGGTGGGATTAGGGGATCAGGTGGGGGATTGGGCCTTGGCAGATTTCTCTTTCAGAGGGTTGGTGCAAACTTGTAGGGCCGAATGGCCTCCTTCTGCACTGTAGGGATTCTATGATTCTCTGATCGATGCTTCTGCCAGTCGCTGAGCTCTGTGTTTTCTTTCATCTTCTGTTCTTATCATTGTAGGTTTTAGATGAAGTTTTTCATGGTCTCGATTTACAGATAACTATGCAATTAATACAGATTTTGCATGAGTTTCTGCATGGAACTATTTAAAAAAAAAAAAAGTGTTTTTTACTCAATTAAGGGGCAATTTAGCGTGGCCAATCCACCTACCCTGCGCACCTTTTGGGTTGTGGGGGTGAGACCCGCGCAGACACTGGGAGAATGCAAACTCCACACGGGCAATGACCCCGGGCCGGGATGAAACCCGGGACCCCAGCGCCGTATGGCAGCAGTGCTAACCACTCTGCCACTGTGTGGGCTGGAACTATCTCTTGGCATACTCTACTGTCATGTGACCTTGCATCACTGATGATGGAGACTGTGGGCTGGATTCTCCGCCATGCCACTTTTCAGCCTCGGCCCGCCGGTGGGATTCTCCGTTACCCCAGCCGGTCAATGGTATTTCCCATTGTGGGAGCTAGTTTAGCTCAGTTGACTGGAGAGCAGATTTGTGGCCAACTGTGCAGGTTCAATTCCCGAACCGGCTAAGGCTATTCATGAAGGCTCTGCCTTCTCAACCGTGCCCCTCGCCTGAGGTGTGGTGATCCTCTGGTTAAATCATCACCATCAGATCTCTTCACCCCACCCCCACCCCCCAACCCCCTCAAGGGGTAAAGCAGCCAATGGTCATCTGTGACTATGACAACTTTACTCTTGGGTTAAATATTTGCTTATTCCTAATCCAGGACTCAATCCACAGTTTGTTGCAGCAATATGTTATTACTTATTTATATTATTGTTTTCACGATCACTTTAATGAGAAGGCTCATTAAGTTTATAGTTCTAAAACGATTGCGCTCTATTGCTTATGGTTTCATATGCAACTTAATGAATAATGAATGGCTCAAACTACTTGGGATGTATTCTTTGATATGTGTTTGATCCCAAATTTCTGTCTTCACTTCTAATTCTGTTTCTCCCAGGGCTTTTGAATGCTCTATTGTTCCCTCATCTCTGTCTGGAGCTTTTCCTGTGCCCATCAGTTTCAAAGCATTTTTTACCTCTGATATGGAGCTTGACCCATCGTTTGCATTTATATCTTGAGCACTCCCTTAATTTGGATAATTATACAATTCACTTATATTCTCTGTTCATTTTTTTGCTGTTGCTTTCCTTTCAAACAATATTTTACCATCCTTGTCTTTTATGCACTTATTGTTACCCTTTCTATCTGTCAAAGATTTCACTGCCTGGTGCAGAGCTCTCATTTCCTGATTCCTTTCCAAGGTATATGGGAGATGTTTGCGAGGGCTAGTACCCATAATGCTCTGCCAAGCCACACATCAACGTCATAAAGGTTATGGGGAGGGCAGACCAGTGTCCCAGAGCTTTCCAACTCTCTCATTTATGACTCCAAGCAACTGCTTGTGCACACCGGTGGTAATACTCCAGGATTTCAATTCGACAGTTGTGTAAAACCTAAATTAGGCTCCCATCAGATTTAGCTGGTGTGGGGACGTCACCCCTTCTAATGTGCATGAATTCTTGGAATGGCAGAGGCGGCAAAAGATCCTAACCAGTTAGTTGGGCAATGACTCGGAAAGCGGAGACCAGAAAGATGTGTAACACACCCAACGTCACCGTCATGACCCTGAGTAAGGCAATGTGATCAGCCACCTGTGAAGAACCTGGGACCTCGCACAGAACAAGCCCCATAATTAGTCGTGGAAAGTCATAGAGGGAGACAGGTTCTGTTGTAAATAGTGACCGGGAATGAGAAGCCCTTGCTCAATGAAGTAATCAATGGATTTATGACAAAGTTGACCTAAACTCTCAAAAGTGGTCAGCTTCTGAAGCCTATTATACTCCGTGAAAGAGGGAACGTCTTGAGAATAAGAACATGGAATATAAGGACTTTATAATCAGGGCAGGAAGCTTGTTAACTTCATACAGTTAATTAATTGAAATAGATCATTTCAAGGTTACTGGCCAAACTCAGAATGATCATGGTGGCACAGTGGATAGCACTGTTGCCTCACAGCGCCAGAGGCCCGGATTCGATTCCGGCCTTGGGTGACTGTCTGTGTGGAGTTTGCACTTTCTCCCTGTGTCTGCGTGGGTTTCCTCCCACAGTCCAAAGATGTCCAGATTAGGTGGATTGGCCATGATCAATGCGTGGGGTTACAGGGATAGGGCTTAGGCGTGGACCGAGGTAGAGTATTTTTCCAGAGCGTCGGTGCAGACAAGATGGGCTGAATGGCCTCCTTCTGCACTGTCGGGATTCTATGGATTCCAAGATCAAAGGAAAGTCATTTGACCTGGTTGTCGTGCATGTTTATACCTGACGTGAGATCTCTGATAGGAAACAGGCATTTTATGGTGACATTCTGAAGTGCTGCTAAAATCTAAAAAAACATCAGGGATGCATGTCAGTCAACGTGGCTTTGGATCGAGAAATGAGTCTCGAAATTCAGTTGGACCATTTGAAAGTGAAATAATTTTTAAAAAAAATAAAGCATTTGATTCATCTAATGTTTTGTAAAGCTTTCCACAAAGTAATAACAACTGCTTTTGTGCTAAGCTAATCCTAGTCAATGTGAAAAACTAGACTGGGAATCAAGTGAAAAAGAGAGGAAAATAAAAAGAAACAAATGTAGTCTGAATCATGTTTAACAGTTTTATGATATTTAATAGAAGAAAAATAGAGAGGTTTCAGTGGTTGGAGATCAAGCTCTAATTGTAAGGATTAATATCCTAGTGGCAAAGTAGTGCATTCTGTGGTGATATGCCTATGGACTATATCATAGAGGGATGGTGTGCGACCTCCAACCTGCAGGTGGCAGTACAGACATGCAATGCGGTATTTAGACCAAGGTCATGTAACCTGTGACCCCGATATAAGGAGAGACACATCCGGCCATCTGCAGAAGAAGATTGAGAGGGTAATAAGATGTATATGTGAATGGTCAGTGCTAGGTGCAAGTTTCAGAGGAGTAGTTCGCAGATTTATGATAACGTGCTGTGTATTAGATTGCTATCTGACTACCAAGACTCAATAAAAGATTCTGGTTTGGACAAGTCAAAGTGTTTGGTAGATTCCTTCGTAAAGTACAAAGGACCGAACACAACACATCCCTTTAATTGGGATTCCTAGCCCCACAGGTAGTGAATGTAAATTTAGAAGAATTGGCAGCTGTTGTGGGATATGGTTAGATCCTATTTGAAGCTGTGGTTGGCCTAATGTTGAACTCCTATTTGCATAGGTTAGTTGCCCAGTGTGTTGCAGTTCTATTCACAGACGGTTGGTTCTAATAGGTTGTCACAAATTCACATTCAGATGGTTTAGGTTTGAATCCAAGGCTTTCAATGGAATATTGTAATGAATGTACAAAATTGACATATTGGGCGGAATTCTCCATCCAGGGACAACGGAATCGCGAAACATGGTTGAGCAGAAAAACGTGTGGCACGTGGCGCAGTGGTTAGCACTGGGACAAAGGCGCTGAGGACCCGACTTCGAATCCCGGCCCTGCGTCACTGTCTGTGTCGAGTTTGCACATTCCCCCCGTGTCTGCGTGGATTCCGCCCCCACAACCCAAAAATGTGCAGATTAGGTGGATTGGCCTCGCTAAATCGCTCCTTAATTGGAAAAAAAATAATTGGGTACTCTACATTTTTTTTTTTTTTTAAATGGTTGGGCAGAAAATTACACGTGAGCCGAAGTTCGAGGCAGGCGCCAAGCGGCGAACGGAATGCCATGCTCCGGTGCCTCTATAGCGGCGCGAATGTGTTCTACGCCGCATGGTGGTGTGGGCATGCAAATTGTACAGTAAAGGCCGTTGCCATATCATTAACAGGCCTGACCCAGCATGTTCTGGGCCTCCCACGATGCTCCGCCTCTGCTCGGTGGAAGTGCTGTGAGGCGGGGACCACAGGATCCAGGCATGGACTGCCATTGCAGTGGCCTGCAAGGTAGCCATCTGGCTGCGCTCTGCACTGTTAGCCCACCATGGCCCGTGGTTGCGCAGAGCGCCACTTTACTGGTGGGGTATCATGAGGCCCACCCAAGGAGGACACCAACAGTGGACCCCACAGGAGGGTGCAGGATAAGGGCCGCAGAACGTACCGCTGACATGGATAGCGCTAGCCAGCAATACTCCTGCTGGCAGGGACGGGTGCCAGAGTCAGAGGCCCCCTGGTGACGGGCACTGATTGGCCACGGATGTGGCATGGATGGCAGAATGTCAAGGGGAAGGCCACGGGTAGGGATGGGACATGCGGAAGCAGGGACTGCAATGCAGGTCAGGGCCACTGTGCAGCCCGGTGGACCTGGTTGGGCACAGGGATAACCGCCATGCTAACATGTTGATTGTTCATCCCCTGCAGATAATGGCACTCGGTATACAACTAAGGGTATTTGGCATCTGCCTGGCCATCGCAGCCCTGGCGGATGCCATGAGGCGGCACAAGCAGGAACTGCTTGGTGTGGTGCCCTGCAGCAGCAGAGCCTGTTCTGAAGGACGGGGGCCAGCTGGAGCGAATGGAGAGTTGCCCACCCAACAGGCTGAGGAGGAGGTGGGAAGGCGGCGGTGCATGTACCGGGAGTGGCTGATATTTAAAGAACTGCTGAACCGGGGTTTCCGTTGAAGATTTCGGCTAACCAGGGAGACCGTATGGCATATCTGCTGCATCGTGGCGTACCTGGAACTGCAGTGGCCGTCAAAGTGATGGTTGCCATGAATCTTTATGCAACGGGTTGGGGACCTGTCTGGGATCTCCCAGACCTCTGTGCATCCACACCATCATAGAGGCCCTGTCTGCCCAGATGGTGCAATTCGTCAGCTGAATATGGACCAAACCCACCATGTTGTCCTGTTCACCGCCATCGCTGGGATGCCCCGGGTCCAGGGGGTGATCGGAACACATATCCCCCTACGGGCACCAGCGCATTAAGAGCTGCACTTTAGGAACCGCAAGGGGTAGTGTGAGTCATCCTAAAGTCTGTATAAAAGACAGACAGAAAGCGCACATTAGTAAGCATTGCGCAGGTCAAGGAGACACAGCCTGAGTGAGTGAGACACAGACAGAGTGAGAATTTGGTGCAGTGAGGTAATTCGGTGAAGAGTGGGAGAAGGTGATTTTTCCCTACTGTTTTGTTCTCTCTCTTTCTTCGGGCCTAATTTCGGGAGCCGTTCGGAGGAGGAGGAGCAGTCTCTGTGAGTATAAAAACCGAACGATAACTTCCTGTTTTCCAGTTTTCCCCCAAAAGTGACGTCAGAGGGAAGCTGTGATCTGATTGGTTGATAGCAAATCTGCCCCAAATTTAAAAAAAAAAAACACAGCTAAACTCGTAATCTTAAATTAAACTAATTAATTAATTAGTGATGGCTGGTCAGCAGATGTGCTTGAGCTGCTTGATGTGGGAGCTGGCAGATCCTGTTGCGAGCTGCAGCGACCACATCTGCAGTAAGTGTTGGCTGCTCGAAGAGCTCCGGCTCAGAGTTGATGAGCTGGAGTCTGAGCTTCAAACACTGAGGCACATCCGGGAGGGGGAGAATTACCTGGACACTATGTTTCAGGAGGCAGTCATACCTGTCAGAGTAAGTAGTTTAAATCCTGCCAGTGGCCAGGGACAGCAGGGTGTGACTGCAAGTCAGGCAGGTAAAGGGAACCAGCAGTCAGGAACTCAGGAGCCTCAGCCCTTGACCCTGTCCAACAAGTATGAGGCACTTGCTCCCTGTGTGGATGGCGAACAGGGCTGCAGGAAGGATGAGTCAGCTGACCAAGGCACCATGGTTCAGCAGGCCATTCAAGGGGAGGGAGTAAATAGGCAAGTTGTAGTTGTAGGGGATTCTATTATCAGGGGGGTAGATAGTATCCTTTGTGAGCAGGATAAAGAGTCCCGCATGGTATGTTGCCGGCCCGGTGCTAGGCTGCGGGACATCTCTGACCGGCTTGAAAGGATACTGGAGAGGGAGGGGGAGGATCCAGTTGTTGTGGTCCATGTCGGTACCAACAACATAGGCAAGTCTAGGAAAGAGGACCTGTTTAGAGATTATAAAGAGCTAGGATTCAAATTTAAAAAACAGGTCCTCAAGGGTCATAATCTCTGGATTACTGCCCGAGCCACGTGCAAATTGGCATAGGGCGGCAAGAATAAGGGAAGTTAACACGTGGCTGAAAGAGTGGTGTGGGAAAGAGGGGTTCCTTTTCATGGGACACTGGCATCAGTTTTGGGACAGGGGGGACCTATACCGTTGGGATGGTCTCCACCTGAACCGAGCTGGGGCCAGTGTTCTGGCGAAAAGAGTAAATAGGGTGGTCAATAGGACTTTAAACTAAAGATTGGGGGGAAGAGAAAGTCAGGGAACCAAGAGGTGAAGTAATCAGTGGGAAGCGTAGCTGCTTAGGAATACAAAAAAGCACGAAAAGACAAAACTCAGGAGATGTTACGATAGTCCCCATCCCACAAAATATGACACAGTGTATGGAAAGGCTCAGTAAACCAAGGTCCACCACACTAGGAAAACAAAAAGGGACGGTCAATAGAGAATTAAAGGTGCTATATTTTAAAGCGCGCAGTGTACGGGACAAGGTAGATGAGCTTATGGCCCAGATTGTGACTGGCAGGTATGATGTGGTAGGCATCACAGAGACATGGTTGCAGGGGGTTCAGGACTGGCATTTAAACATCCAGGGATTCACAACCTATCGAAAAGACAGAGAGGTGGGCAGAGGGGGCGGGGTTGCCTTGTTAATTAGGAATGAAATTAAATCAATAGCACTAAACGACATAGGGTCAGATGATGTGGAGTCTGTGTGGGTAGAGTTGAGGAACAACAAAGGCAAAAAAACCATAATGGGAGTTATGTACAGGCCTCCTAACAGTGGTCAGGACCGGGGGCACAAAATGCACCACGAAATAGAAAGTGCATGTCAGAAAGGCAAGGTCACAGTGATCATGGGGGACTTCAATATGCAGGTGGACTGGGTAAATAATGCTGCCAGTGGACCCAAGGAAAGGGAATTCATTGAATGTTTGCAGGAGGGCTTTTTGGAACAGCTTGTGATGGAGCCCATGAGGGAACAGGCCATTCTGGACTTAGTGTTATGTAATGAGCCAGACTTGATTAAAGATCTTAAAGTAAGGGAGCACTTAGGAGGCAGTGATCATAATATGGTCGAATTCAATCTCCAATTTGAAAGAAAGAAGGTAGAATCAGATGTAAAGGTGTTACAGTTAAATAAAGGTAACTACCGGGGCATGAGGGAGGAACTGACGAAAATCGACTGGGAGCAGAGCCTAGTGGGAAAGACAGTAGAACAGCAATGGCAGGAGTTTCTGGGAGTAATTGAGGACACAGTACAGAGGTTCATCCCAAAGAAAAGAAAGGTTATCAGAGGGGGGATTAGGCAGCCATGGCTGACAAAGGAAGTCAGGGAGTGCATCAAAGCAAAAGAGCAAGCCTATAATGTGGCAAAGAGTAGTGGGAAGTCAGAAGATTGGGAAGGCTACAAAAACAAACAGAGGATAACAAAGAGAGAAATAAGGAAAGAGAGGATCAAATATGAAGGTAGGCTAGCCAGTAACATTAGGAATGATAGTAAAAGTTTCTTAAAATACATTAAAAACAAACTGGAGGCAAAAGTTGACATTGGGCCGTTCCAAAATGATGCTGGTAATTTAGTGATGGGAGACGAGGAAATAGCTGAGGAACTAAATAAGTACTTTGCGTCAGTCTTCACAGTAGAAGACATGAGTAATATCCCAACAATTCCGGAGAGTCAGGGGGCAGAGTTAAATATGGTAGCCATCACAAAGGAGAAAGTGCTAGAGAAACTAAGAGGTCTAAAAATTGATAAATCTCCGGGCCCAGATGGGCTACATCCTAGAGTTACATAGACGTCATTACATAGAACATACAGTGCAGAAGGAGGCCATTCGGCCCATCGAGTCTGCACCGACCCACATTAATCCCTCACTTCCACCTTATCCCCGCAACCCAATAACCCCTCCCAACTCTTATGGACACTACGGGTAATTTATCATGGCCAATCCACCTAACCTGCACGTCTTTGGACTGTGGGAGGAAACCGGAGCACCCGGAGGAAACCCACGCGGACACGGGGAGAACGTGCAAACTCCGCACAGACAGTGACCCAGCAGGGAATCGAACCTGGGACCCTGGCGCTGTGAAGCCACAGTGCTAATCACTTGTGCTACCGTGCTGCCCTAAAGTTCTAAAGGAGATAGCTGAAGAAATAGTGGAGGCGTTAGTTATGATCTTTCAAAAGTCACTGGAGTCAGGGAAAGTCCCAGAGGATTGGAAAATCGCTGTTGTAACCCCCCTGTTCAAGAAGGGAACAAGGAAAAAGATGGAAAATTATAGGCCAATTAGCCTAACCTCGGTTGTTGGCAAGATTCTAGAATCCATTGTTAAGGATGAGATTTCTAAATTCTTGGAAGTGCAGGGTCGGATTAGGACAAGTCAGCATGGATTTAGTAAGGGGAGGTCGTGCCTGACAAACCTGTTAGAGTTCTTTGAAGAGATAACAAATAGGTTAGACCAAGGAGAGCCAATGGATGTTATCTATCTTGACTTCCAAAAGGCCTTTGATAAGGTGCCTCACGGGAGACTTCTGAGTAAAATAAGGGCCCATGGTATTCGAGGCAAGGTACTAACATGGATTGACGATTGGCTGTCAGGCAGAAGGCAGAGAGTTGGGATAAAAGGTTCTTTTTAGGAATGGCAACCGGTGACGAGTGGTGTCCCGCAGGGTTCAGTGTTGGGGCCACAGCTGTTCTCTTTATATATTAACGATCTAGATGACGGGACTGGGGGCATTCTGGCTAAGTTTGTTGATGATATAAAGATAGGTGGAGGGGCAGGTAGTATGGAGGAGGTGGGGAGGCTGCAGAAAGATTTAGACAGTTTAGGAGAGTGGTCCAAGAAATGGCTGATGAAATTCAACGTGGGCAAGTGCGAGGTCTTGCACTTTGGAAAAAAGAATAGAGGCATGGACTATTTTCTAAACGGTGACAAAATTCATAATGCTGAAGTGCAAAGGGACTTGGGAGTCCTAGTCCAGGATTCTCTAAAGGTAAACTTGCAGGTTGAGTCTGTAATTAAGAAAGCAGATGCAATGTTGTCATTCATCTCAAGAGGCTTGGAATATAAAAGAAGGGATGTACTTCTGAAGCTTTATAAAGCATTAGTTAGGCCCCATTTAGAATACTGTGAGCAATTTTGGGCCCCACACCTCAGGAAGGACATACTGGCACTGGAGCGGGTCCAGCGGAGATTCACACGGATGATCCCAGGAATGGTAGGCCTAACATACGATGAACGTCTGAGGATCCTGGGATTATATTCATTGGAGTTCAGGAGGTTGAGGGGAGATCTAATAGAAACCTACAAGATAATGAATGGCTTAGATAGGATGGACGTAGGGAAGTTGTTTCCATTAGCAGGGGAGACTAGGACCCGGGGGCACAGCCTTAGAATAAAAGGGAGTCACTTTAGAACAGAGATGAGGAGAAATTTCTTCAGCCAGAGAGTGGTGGGTCTGTGGAATTCATTGCCACAGAGGGCGATGGAGGCCGGGACGTTGAGTGTCTTTAAGACACAAGTTGATAAATTCTTGATTTCTCGAGGAATTAAGGGCTATGGAGAGAGAGCGGGTAAATGGAGTTGAAATCAGCCATGATTGAATGGTGGAGTGGACTCGATGGGCCGAATGGCCTTAATTCCGCTCCTATGTTTTATGGTCTTATGGGTGCAATCCATGAAAGTGCAGTTGGTGTGAGATCAAGAGGTGCACATCATACACGTTTGCTCCCAATACCCAGGCAGCGTGCACGACCCCATCAACCTAGTGCACTCGACCGGCACCTTTTGAGGTGCCCCCCTGGGTGTGGGGTTGACAATTAGGCGACAGGGGTTATCTGTAATGGTCTTGGCTGATGATGCCTATCCGGAGGCCACAGACCAACGCCACAGACTGCTGCAACGACACCCATGCTGTGACCAGGGGAATGATAGAGCAGTGCATCGGTGCATGATGCGGTCAGGTTCCTGGCCCGCTCTGGAGTTACCCTGCAGTGTGGTCCCAGGAGAGTCTCACACATAGTCATGGTCTGCTGCATCCTCCACAACATTGTGCAGCAGAGGAGCGACATTCTGGAGGAGGAAGGAGAACACCAGGCCATGTCAGACGAGGACGATGCGGAGGAGGGCCAGAAATTGCAGGGCACAGGAATGGCACAACGTGTACGCCAGGGCTGCAGCGCACGGGACAGTCTAATTGCATCCAGGTTCACCGACTGGCGGCCCGGCCGGCAACAGCTTGAACGTTCCACACCCCCCCCCCCCCATATCCACGTTTCCATCGTCCGCCTGGGAGATCCCAGCATGCGTGCTGCCCTTTCCATTACATGGTCCCATTGGATCCCTGGGGTGGCGGGAGTGGGGATGGGGTCTGGGGTGAAGATAGCGGGTGGATGGGGTTAGGGTCTAGGGTTGATAGGGGGTGGGGTTGGGTACTGGCGTGATGTGCGGTGGTGGGACCTACTACATGGCGGCTCCACATATCTAGCCCCGTCTCCTTGTGCCTCTTGGGTCACACTGGTGGGTGGCCCCTGACTGCCCTGGGGGCCCTGGCCCGTGCCCACCTCCAACGCCTGCGGCATCGCACCATCCCCACCTGTTACCTCTTCAGCGTCCAGCCCAGCCCATCCCTCACACCCTTCAGACTGAGCACCGAGACAGGTCTCAACATTGGTGAACAGATGTTTATTGTGATATATGCAAGTATGGTTTCCCTGTGGTTTATTAAATTAATTTACAAAAGGCTTCTGACCTGTGATGGGGTTTGCTTGATTGGAGACGAGGAAGCTATCAATTAAAAGTTAGTGTTTCCTCTTATTGCTAAGAATTGTTTAACTGTTGATTGTGAGCTATTTTCTGTGATGTTAATGTGGTTTAGCCCTGTTTTAATAGTGAAGTTTATTTTAATACAACACATCCAAATGTTTCAGTAGAATCACTCTTGGAACGAAGTATCCTTTCCTCACAATCTTACAAATTTAAAGAAGTGTTTGGGGTTCTTGTCTGGTCACCCAACAAATGTTGAGAGTCTGGTCTGGGATCTTAATATAGATAATAGAGGTGACTGGGTCACTTGATCTGTGTGCCTCACAATGGCAGACCACTTTATCTTCAGGGTTGGGGTGCTGGGGTGGAATTTATAGGGAGAAGTCATTATGTTGCATACATTTTGTTTTCTCC
Organism: Scyliorhinus torazame; assembly: GCF_047496885.1. Lineage (NCBI taxonomy): Eukaryota > Metazoa > Chordata > Chondrichthyes > Carcharhiniformes > Scyliorhinidae > Scyliorhinus > Scyliorhinus torazame. The sequence continues at coordinate 221,847,514 of NC_092716.1, forward strand.
AGAGCATACAAGTCTGATTGATCAGCACGTGGTTTGTTCTAGCTGTTTTGATGTCATAATAATCTGTATTCTTGTCACAAGTAGGCTCACATTCACACTGCAATGAAGTTACTGTGAAAAACCCCCAGTCGCCACATTCCGGCACCTGTTCGGGTACGCAGAGGGAGAAGTCAGAGTGTCCAATTCACCTAACGAGCACTTCTTTCGGGACTTGTGGGAGGAAACCGGAGCACCCGGAGGAAACCCCACGCAGACACAGGGAGAACGTGCAGACTCACACACAGTGACCTAAGCTGGGAATCGAACCTGGGACCCTGGTGCTGTGAAACAACAGTGCTAACCACTGTGTTACCGTGCACCTTATAATAACCAGCTACCACTTTACCAGCTATTTCAATAAGAATAGGATGGGGTTCAGCTCAATTAAAAAAAATCCCCTGCAATTTATAACGGGTAATTCATTCCAAATCTCCACTTGCCATTTATGATAGAATTATTCACATGTTGGCTGTTCTACATTTGGGTCCTGGCTCAAAAATACCCAGGAAATATTTTTCCTCCCCTATACATTCTGCTTCAGGATAATAAATTGCTGGAACCAGAAAGCAGAGTTAATGTTTCAAGTCCGTATGACTCTTCTCCAGAGTTTATTACGTTGCTTCAGGATAACCTCCCTTGGAGATGAATATGTTACAGTCGAAGTCTGAGACAATTCCATAATTCCGTCTCGTTATTGGTGGAGGCGAGACCAATCAGTGATCCAGTTCTAGTGATGCATTTGTGTTGTCTCAGAAGACTGCAGTGTAACTGGGGAGTGAAATCACTTATTGATAGGCACAATGTACTTTGGCAAACAGCATGAAACCACTGTGGGACAATTGTCATTTTAGCATTGCTGTGAAGCCCACCAATATAAAAATGAAAGCTGAGGCTTGGGCAGGTGCTGTGGAAAAACTACTTTTTTGCAAATTGCTTGGGAGGTTGGAGAGGAGGATATTTAGGAAAAGGGAACTTAAATGGAACAAAATCATGAACAAGTGGGTGGCTGCAAGAGGGAATGAAAGTACGTCACATTACAGAGGTAAAAACACGCTGACCTGTGGTGATGGATAGGAGTTTAGCATTGACATTTAGCTCCAGGCTGAACAGAACACTAGGTGTATAATACCTGGCTCAAACTGAATCAGCGGAGGAGGGGAATATAGTTGAAGCAGGTGTACAGAGCTTGCTGCAGAAACCAAAGAAGGTGGCCTTGGTTTATTTGGTGTTCAGCCAAACAATTTTCTGGCCTATAAATGAATTGATATTGTCTCGTCTGACAACATTGTGGAACTAAGGCAGCATGGTAGAGTTGGGTGTCACAAGCATATACACATGGAAACTTGCACCATGTTTGTAGACCGTTTTCCTGCCCTCTTCCCCAGAAAATCTCCATTCTCAGCTGCAAATATTGGGAGAAAGGGGGTTGAGACCCATCATATTGAATGACACCCAAACATACATATTAGAAACACATGTAGGCCATTCAGGCCCCTTGTCCCTGCTCTGCCATTTGATAACATTGTCCATATTGTACCAGTGACGACAACTCAACAATATTTAATTAGTGGTAAAGAATTTTGGACTTGTGAAAGGTGTTTTGTCCTTTTTTCGCTATACCTGCATGTTTGTATGTCATCCTGGGATGGCTGAAACAAACAGAGCTAGATGGCCTTTGTCATTCATAATTATCCTGCAAATGGAAGGTGGGATCATGGCTGGATTTCTGTTTATTTTGTTGCTAATTAAAGTCTAGAAGGGATAATAGGTGAGTGGACAAAAAGACAAGACTGAAGTCGATGCAAAAGGCTCTTGAGAATCTTGTACAGTGTAAAACAAGTTCCTGATTCACTGCTGTCCTGGTGATCACACCCCATAAATTCTGCTCACGGTAAACTTTAATTTTCTGATGGGATTTAAAAAAAAATTTTTTTTTAATTGAACCCCCGAAGTTGCCCGTAGGTCAGAAGCAGCAGTGCAGCAACTTGATAAAATTGACACTGACAGACTGGTTTTAAAAAGATTGAATTTATAAAATTCTGTCCACAGATTTCTGCTCAGACTGGATGATGAGAAACTCTGTTTAAAATACGGCTAACCACTCCTGACCCCTAGATCCCGGTGTTTGGCACAGTCTGCACCCCTCTCCCGGACCCTGGTCTTGGGGCATCCAGACACTGGGTACTTCAAAGTGCTGGGAGTGAGTTGTAGTGCAGAATGACTCTCTGACCAGAGCCCATGGGTAGAAGGAGACTTGACTGTGAGCCAAAGTGAGTATTTAAAATGTTCTCCTCTAAATAACAGATTTTCAAACTTTTGAGGCTGAGGTTTCTGGAGGGGAGATGGTGACAGAGGAATGGTCAAGCTGAAAATGATGATATTTAAATGTGCGTACCACTGTTTTTTATGCCATGAAATAGAGGAGCCTTTAAAATAATCCTTGATGAAGCCACATCCCTTTGGTACAATAAAATCTGATATGAAGGTTTATAGATAGTGGTGTCATATTGAGCAAGTAGATACATTCCTCCCAATAACTACTGGAAGAATTGCCTACAAAATTTATGTTATCGCATTCACATTGTTCATTTTGATTGGGTTGTTGGGAGGAAGCCAAGACTTGAGACCACAAAAAAACAATTTCAAATTAGTACCAGACCTGCATGTAATTTAATAACCAGATTCTTGTGTTTTATCTTCAGTGCTTTGCTGATTAATTTGGTGAAATGTTCAGCTCTGTTGGTGTATGTTGGGTGATATCAAATGTCTGCCCATTTTCATTCCTGCCTGATTATTCATTCAATGGATTACAATGGAAAGGAAATTCGGGTGGGGCTGTAACCGGCAGGAAATCCATTATTGCCCTCCTTATGCTCCATCAACATTGAAGTTTCCAGTGTTGTATCAATGCTAGCCAAAGTTCCTTATACTTATTTGATTATTTAATTTTCATAATGTCTATTTCATTGATGTCCCTGATTTTGTTTCCCATTTAATGTCGTGGTTTAATTATTTTTAATGCCACTTGCCTTCTCCACAGTGAAGGATTTAAGTTCTGCTCCTTCAACCCACTGTTACCTCTGTTGTTCACAATTAACAATCATGTGCATTTATCACCAGGAATTACCAATAAACACACCACAGGTAATCACGTATCAGTGATGTAAAAGGTATGAGTTAGTCAATATTCAACAGCCCCTTTAAGCCCCAAATCTGACATACGCCAGGGAAAGACAGTCCATGAAGTTAATGGGTTTGTAATATAAAAACACAAATACCCTGGAGTAGGTTCAAGTCTGTGCTGCAATCTTGTGGCGATGGTGATGGTTAGAACAGTTAAAAAAAACTTGATTCATATTATTTATTGAGTCAGCCAAACCTTTTTTATTAGATTACTGTTGCACAGTTACTTCCCGGGTATCCATTATTGTCCATTGGGGAGACAGGGACTCCCCTCTCAAATATGCTTCATATTTGCATGAATACACCTGTAGCAACAGCTTGTCATGGAACTGTCTGACCGGAACCTATTGCAGCAGCAATAATTATGTGACAAGGGTGTGTGCAGGATTCAGGACACCCCCAAGAAAAGAGGAGAAAAACGTTTTAAACCCGTATATTTTGTTTTGAATGATATGAGAAATGTAGACCCGAGTGTTTATAATTATCCACTGAGTTTTTGCAACAGCCCAATTGCCATCCTTCAAATGTTAATTTCTTAGCCAGATGCTATAGCAGGTTTAAATCCACAGAAACGCTGGCTGTGCAATTAAGCTAATGCAGCTTCAATTAACAAGACATTCTCCCTGATCCTATTTTTTTTGTGTGGATTAAGGGGTAACATTATATTGCCCCCTATAACGAAGGCTGCAGCAAACAGTTATCAGAGGAATAGAAGGTACACACCTGCAATTTCCTATTTTTTTTTCTTTACAAATTTTAACATTTGCTTCAGGTGCACAGCACTGCTTTGAGTATTGAGCAATTTATGAAGAGACACTGTGTAGCCTTGGATTTTTCTGATGAGTGTTCTTTCACACACACTGGATTTAATTAGTGCTTCTGAAAGGATGAGGTTTTGAAAGAGCTGTAAGCCGTGTGATTGGACAGGAGGGGGAGTGATGTCAAAGGGATAGTGCTGTATCTGTGGAAACAGGAATAAATAAGGAAGACAAACAGTAAATTGGCAGAGGGTGCTGGACCCAGTTGCATCTATAGTGGGCTGCTCAGCAGGATAGGCAATTTATGGCAGCTGCATTTTCAGTTCAATGAAACGAGGAGCTTCCTTGCCGAGGAGGATTAAATGTAGAATTTTTCAATTGCTTCACAAAATAATAATTGTATGCCTCACAGACTCCCCCTCTCAAATACATGGCGCAGTCCTTATCTTGGAGGCTCAAACTGGAGCAGTTTTTGTGCATCTGCTCTCTATTGCTCACTGCAGAGGTGTAGTCCTGACTGGACCAGCTCCACGTTCCATCACTCTCAGGGCAGGTATCGCAGTGAAGAGAAAGACCCAGCAGATTTCAGCGTAGACTGTGCCTCTCAAATAATCTCTGGCTGCCGTCCGGTTTCTCCCCTGCTGCAAGATTTTCTTGCGTTGTAACTGAGGAGAATGGACGGAGTGAGCAGCAACAGGACTATGTCCTACAGCAGATGGAGTTATGACAGGTACTCTATATTTTCTGTTGAGGTGGTTTTATTATTCCAAATCCCAATGAACCTACCATGACTGTGTGTTCAGCATAGCAATACTGGTGATAGCAAGCTGGGGTTCTTACCCTTCAGAAGGAGAGCAACATTTTGTGAATTCAAGTCGATGTTTTTTGAGGAATGAAGCATCTATCTGTTGGCTCATGGTACTGTTCTTTTCTCTGATGCTCAGGAATTGCTGTGAGTTTAAGTCGACTGTGCATATGCTTGAATTTTAATTGTAAATCATCAATAATTGATATACAGTTAAAGTGTGATGGTATAACTCCATATATGACAGTCATATGTTTTAAAAATGGGCACCTTCCCTTTTAATTTAAAATGCCTTCAGTGCAACAAAAGTAGATGCAAATTGTTATCGGTAAACGCAGGCTGAATGAAAGCTGATCGTTAAATGAAAAGTGCCTTCAATGTTACAAAATGCATAGAAACTTCCATAAATCTGGGGTTTACACACACACAAGTAGGTTAAAGTTCCTCTTTCATATCTTTCTCAACTGTACAGGTTTCCCCTCTCTAAATCACCATTTTTTTCCCTGGAAAGGTGAGGCCTCCAGTTTTTCTGCCTATTACTGTCCCCATTCAAGAGCTTGTCCATTAAGGAGCAGTGAAGTCCTCTGGAGCCCATGACTGGCTCACTTTCAGGAGTTAGTCACAACTACTTCATTTACTAATCTAGTAACCTTCTTACCTTGCTATACATCAGCTTTCTCAAGCATGGGCTGAAGGGCATTATCAATAGATGTTTGACTAGAAATCACAAACACTTGCTTCAACTTTCACTTTTCTTGCCTGGAAAAGATAACATCGGGGCATTGGAAATTTATTGCCATGGAAACGATGGATCATGATACAATTTGCTCATTTTATCATTTTAATAATTAAAACAGGACAGAGAATGATGACGACCAGTCGAGGCTCCAGCATGGTCCGTTCTGTCTAGACTGCTGCAATGGTAACTGAGAATAACAAATACAGAATTAAAGACCAGGCAATATATGTTCTTGTATCAGTACTGATTATCAATCGTTTAGGATTATGTGTTGTATTTTTAAAAAATAAATTCCAAGTTCCGTGACCCACCTAGTAATTGTGTTGCGATTGCAGTTTCTGATTGTTGGTTTTGCTAATTTGTGTACAGAATGAAATGATGCGATCATTTGTATTCACACGGGAAGCTAAGCTTGTAATCACATCTCTCCTGTGATGGGGTGGCTAGTAAAAGGTTCTTTAATTAAACAGCAATTGTAGTGCGGGCAGAATTTTGTAGTAAAATCGGTGCACTTTAAAATTGCTTCCCAGTGATTGACTTGTGTTGAATTTAGATTTAAGCAACACCCTGCGGAATGAGGGACCACAGTGTGAAATACCTCAAAGAAATGTAAGCTAACATCAGTACCCCTGGCATTCTTGGGTAGGAGCTATCCTGCAATTAACTATCTTTGTCATTTGGGTATTCTACAGACCTAATTCATCAAAGTCTTGCCTTACACATTTTAAAAAGTAAATTATTTTTAATGTAAATTAAGAAAATTAACCATTACCTATCGACAGTCCTAGTGTTGGGATCTGGAGGAAGGTATCTGAGCATGAATGCTCATCAAGGCCAGTGTTCATGTTTCCCAATGCTGTTTTAGATGGGGCTTCTGGGATTAGGGAATATAAATGGTTTGTAATTTAAGGGACAGGGATTTGACACTTCTGACCAGAGCTCGTGGCATTTGTATGAATAAATCTGAACAAGAAAAAATCTCTTTTAAAGAAAAAGATACAAAATAGTGGATGTTCATACCGTGGGCAGCACGGTAGCATGGTGGATAGCACAATTGCTTCACAGCTCCAGGGTCCCAGGTTCGATTCCGGCTTGGGTCACTGTCTGTGCGGAGTCTGCACACCCTCCCCGTGTGTGCGTGGGTTTCCTCCGGGTGCTCCGGTTTCCTCCCACAATCCAAAGATGTGCAGGTTAGGTGGATTGGCCATGATAAATTGCCCTTAGTGACCAAAATTGCCCTTAGTGTTGGGTGGGGTTACTGGGTTATGGGGATAGGGTGGAGGTGTTGACCTTGGGTAGGGTGCTCTTTCCACGAGCTGGTGCAGACTCGATGGGCCGAATGGCCTCCTTCTGCACTGTAAATTCTATGATCTATGATATAGTAGGAGATGGTCAGCCAACAAAATCTCTGTTTCACCAGTGCGATCAGATAAACATATAATGGGCGGAATTCTCGGGCCATTGCAATTCGCTTTTCCCGCCAGCACCGCGCTCTTGCCCGTGGATTTACCAGAGGTGTGGGGTGGCTTCAATGGGCAATCTCTTTGACAAGCAATGGGAGTATAGAATCCCGTTGCCAGCAAATGGCACGCAGCCAAGGAACACACGGTTGAGGGACTGGAGAATTCGGGCCAATAAATGCTAGTTACAGGATCCCTCCTTTTTATTTAAAGTCCGTAATTTATCGTCAGGTATTTATATGGTTTGGGTGGTGCCACATTAACATTACTGATACGTGATCCTAAGATGTTTTTCGTGGTCTCAAGTGTGAAAATCTTTAGGCAGGATTTAACTAAATGGGAGCAAAGTCCCATAATGAGTGTGTTTAGCCGCGTGTTTCCCAGCACTCAGCGTCGATAATCAAAATGCTATAAAAGTGGCACCCTGGTCAGATGGGGGCTGCAGCGGGGAATGCTTGGCCGAGGCCGCACATAGGCCCGCACTGTACACCGAGGAGCTCCGCTTGCCGGAACTCCTCAGTGTAGTGGGAATGGTGCCCCGATCCCTGGAGCCCCCAAAAGGCCCCCCCCCCACCAAGCCCCAATGCACCAGGGGAGGGTCCCTGACATCCCCCCTCCTCCCAAAACCGGCTCGATCGCCACCTTGCAGAAAATCCCAGCTTGGCAACTTGGCAGTGCCAAGGTGTCCATGTGGCAGTGTAAGGGTGTCCAGGTGGCACCAGCAGTTACAGGGTACCACCCTGCCCAAGGAGCATGCACTGGGTTGCCCCAATCCCTGGGAGAACCCCACACGAGTGCCGTTCCCTCTTGTCCCCGTTTGCGGAGACCATTACTGAATGGCGCTTGCCCCAGGTCTCCGAGGGGAAGGAGATATATCCCAATGCCTTTGGAATCTGCACGTTAAAGTGAGACTAGCTGTCTCGCTTTAAAATGCAGATTTTCCAAAAAGTGATCCCGCCCATTATTTATATTGCAACGTCAATCCCGCGAGGCATTGTGAGCTAGGTAAACCCAGGAGCAGGGTCTCCCGGCTACTATCGTTCAAGCTGCGCTGCAGGCTCAGTGTGGCTGTTCGATCGCACCCTTTGTTTTTCCTCATCAATATAAAATTAAATGTGAGCCGACTTTAATTTTAAATTGTGTGCTGTTTTCTGTCGCCATTCCATAGCCTGGTCCTTTCTTTGACAGGACCTGTGTTTGAGATAATAGGTAAGGGAGGGAGTTCCAGTATTTTGGCCCAGTCACAGTAAAGGAATGGTCATGCATTTCCAAGTCAGGAGGGTGAGTGGCTTGGAGGGGAGCTTGCAAGTGGTGGTATTCCACGTAATTACTGCCCTTGTCCTTCCAGATGACAGTGGTTGTGAGTTTGGAAGGTGCTGCCGAAGGAGCCTTTGTGGGTTCCTGCAGTGCATGGTACACTGCTGCTCCATCGAGTCTACTCTGCCATTCAATCATGGCTGATATTTTTCTCATCCCCATTCTCCTGCCTCATCCCCGTAACCCTGGATGCCCTTATTCATCAAGAATCTATCTATCTCTGTCTTAACGACACTCAGTGACTTGGCCTCCATAGCCTTCTGCGGCAAAGAGTTCCACAGATTCACCACCCTCTGGCTGAAGACATTTCTCCTCATCTCTGTTTTAAAGGATCGTCTCTTTAGTCTGAGATTGTATCGTCTGGTTCTAGTTGTTCCTACAAGTGGAAACATCCGCTTCACTCTATCCAGGCCTCGCAGTATCCTGTAAGTTTCAATAAGATCCCCCCCACCCCTCATCTTTCTAAACTCCAGCGTGTACAGACCCAGAGTCCTCAACCGTTCCTCATACGACAAGCTCTTCATTCCAGGGATCATTCTTGTGAACCTCCTCTGGACTCTTTCCAAGGCCAGCACATCCTTAGGTATGGGGTCCAAAACTGCTCACAACTCCAAAAAAAATAGGGTTGACCAGAGCCTGATACATCCTCAGAAGTACATCCCTGCTCTTGTATTCTAGCCCTCTTGACATGAATGCTAACATTGCATTTGCCTTCCTAACTACCGACTGAACCTGCACATTAACCTTAAAAGAATTGTGAACAAGGCCTCCCAAGTCCCTTTGTGCTTCTGATTTCCTCAGCATTTCCCCACTTAGAAAATAGTCCAAGCCTAAATTCCTCCTTCCAAAGTGCAAAACCTCACACTTTTCCACATTGTATTTCATCTGCCCTTCATTGCCCACTCTCCTAATCTGTCCAAATCCTTCTGCAGCCCCCTTGCTTCCTCAATACTACCTGTCCCTCCTACAGATCTTTGTATCTTCTGCAAACTTAACAACAGTGCTTTCCGTTCCTTCTTCCAGATAATTAATGTATATTGTGCAAAGTCGTGGCCTCAGCACCGACCCCTGAGCCACACCACTGGTCACCGGCTGCCATCCTGAAACAGACCTCTTTATCCTCACTCTCTACCTTCTGCCAGTCAGCCAATCCTCTATCCATGCCAGTATCTTACCCTTAACACCATGGGCTCTTAACTTATTTAACAATCTCCTATGTGGCACCGTGTCAAAGGCCTTCTGGAAATCTAAATACATCACGCCCACTGGTTCTCCTTTGTCTAACTTCCTTGTTACTCCTCAAAGAACTCTTAACAGATTTGTCAGACATGACCTCTCTTTGACAAAGCCGTGCTAATTGAGTCCTATTTTATCATGCACTTCCAAGTACTTCGCGATCTCATCTTTAATAACGGACTCTAAAAATCTTATCAATGACCAAAGTCAGGCTAACCGGCCTATGATTTCCCATCTTCTGCCTCCCTCCCTTCTTAAACAGTGGTGTTACATTAGCCACTTTCCAGTCTTATGGGACCCTTCCTGCCTCCAGTGATTCTTAAAGATCACGATCAATGCCTCCACAATCTCCTCCGCTATCTCATTTAGAACCCTGGGGTGTAATCCATCTGGTCCAGGTGACTTATCCACCTTCAGACCTTTCAGTTTCTCCAGAACCTTCTCCTTAGTGATGGACATTGCACTCACCTCTGACCCCAGATTCTCCTGGTGCTCTGGCATCCCACTGGTGTCTTCTACCGTGAAGACTGATGCCAAGTAACTATTCAGTTCGTCCACTTTTACTTATTACTTTTCCAGCCACATTTTCCAGTGGTCCAATATCTACTTTTGCCTCTCTCTTACCTTTTATACATTGAAAAAAACTCTTTTATCTTCTTTTATATTACTAGCTAGCTTGCACTCATATTTTATCTTCTCTCCCCTTATTGCTTTTTTAGTTGTCCTCTGCTCACTTTTAAAGGATTCCCAATCCTCTGCCACTAATTCTCGCCACTTTGTATGCTTTTTCTTTTGCTTATACTGTCCTTGACCTCCCTCGTCAACCCCTTGTCCTCCCCTTAGCATGTTTCCTCCTCCTTGAGATGAATTTCTGCTGTGCTTTCCGAATAACCCCCAAAAACCTCTGCATTGCTGTTTCACTGTCTTACCTGCTAGGCTCCTTTTCCAATCAACTCTGGCCAGCTCCTCCCTCATGTCTTTGTAGTTACCCTTATTTAATTGTAATCCCGTTACATCTGATTCCAGCTTCTCCCTCTCAAACTGCAGGGTATATTCAATCATGTTGTGGTCACTGCTCCCCAAGGGTTCCTTCATCTTAAGATCCCTAATCAGGTCTGCCTCATTACACATCACCAAATCCAGAATTGTCCCCTAATGGGCTCTATCACAAGCTGCTCCAAAAATAATCTCTTAAACATTCCACAAATTCCTTATTTTCGGATCCACTGCTAACCTGATTTTTCCAGTCCACCTGCATGTTGCAGGTTAAGCTTGCAGGCCATGAAGATACAAAACAAACCAGAACTTTATTGGAAAGGTGTTGTCACACAGCCTGCTAGCATAGCCTGACTGTTCACCTGCCCAAATTGCCGATGATGTCATCAGTGCATCACGTGATTGAACTGTCCAAGTGACTGATCACCTGAAGTTGGTTGGACTTAGGACACTACACTGAGGAATTTCTGCAGTGATACCCTGGAATTGAGATGATTGACCTCCAACAACCACAACTATCTTCCTTTGTGCGGGGTATGACTCCAACCAATGGAGAGTTTTCTCCTTGATTCCCATTGACTTCAATTTTGCTCGGGCTCCTTGATGTCACACTTGGTCAAATGTGGCCTTGATATCATGGGCAGTCATTCTTGTGGCTGGGGTTCAGCTGTTTAAAGTAAGGCTGGAGTGAGGTGAGGAGCTGTGTGGCCCTGGTGCAACCCAAACTGAGTGTAGGTTATTGCTAAGCAAATGCCACTTGATAGCACATTGATTATCCCTTCTATTACTTCACTGATGATTGAGCGTGGGCTGAGAGGGCAGTAATTGGTCAGGTTGGATTTGTCCTGCTTGTGCACAGGGCATATCTGGGCAATTTTCACACATTGCCGGGTTGGTACCAGTGCTGCTCTGGAACTGCTTGGCTAGGGGCACGGCAAGCTCTGATTGCTGGAATATTGTTGAGGCCCACAGTCTTTGCAGTATCTAGTGCCTTCAGCTGTTTCTTGATATCACGTGGAGCGAATCGAATCAGCTGAAGACTGATACCTGTGATGGTGGGGATTTTTGGAGGAGGCTAAAATGGATCATCCACTTGACCTTTCTGGCGGAAGATTATTGCCAAAGCTTCAGCCTTCTATTTAGCACTGATCTATTGGGCTCTCCATCATTGAGGTTGGGAATATTTGTGGAGCCTCCATCTCCAGTGAGTTGTTTAACTTTTCGCCTCCATTGATGGCTGGATGTGACAGGACTGTAGAGCTTAGATCTGATCCGTTGGTTGTGGAATTCCTTAGCTCTGTCTATTACTTGCTGCTGATGCTGTTTGGCAGACAAGTAGTCCTGTGTTGTTGCTTCACCAGCTCATTTTTAGGTTTGCCTGGTGTTGCTCCTGGCATGCCCTCATGCACTCTTCATTGAACCAGGGTTGATCCACTGGCTTGGTAGCAGAGTGGAAGATATGCCAAGCCATGAGGTTAGATTGTGGTTGGGTACAATTCTGCTGCTGTTTATGGCCACAGCACCTCATGGTTGCCCAGTCTTGAGTTGCTGGATCTGTTCAAAATGTACCATTTAAAACATGATTTACGTGTATTTGCTGCAAATTAAGATGTAGGAAGCTGAGCTTTGGATGACATCAGATGTTAGAATATGGGGACCAGCCAGGGGTGCATTGGAAGTAACAAGACATGGATGAGGGTTCAGGGAGCAGACAAGCTGAGACCGGGGCAAAGTCCAGCGATGACCTGGAGGTTGAAATAGGTGGCCATAGCAGGCGCATGAGGATGGAAACTCTCCTGATCAGATGTGACACCAAGGTTGTGACAGACTGGCTTAATTTCTTAATTCAGACAGTTGATGGGGAGAAGAAGGGAGTTGGGAGCTGGGGAATGGAGTTTGGAGAGGGGGGTGGGCAAAAAATGGCTTCAGTCTTCACAAATTTAATTGGAAGAAATTTCTGCTCATCCAGTTTTGGATGTCAGATATACAGCCTGACAACTTGGCAAAAGTGGCTGAGTGTCATTAGTGTACATGTGAATTCTAACATTGTTCCTTTATGGATGATGTTACCAAGGATCAATATATCAATGAGAAATAGGAGGGGGGTGGGGGTGGGTGAGGATGGATCCTTGGGAGACTTTAGTAGTAGCAATGCGGGAACAGGAAGAGGAGCCATTGCAAGTAATTCTCTGGTTGTGATGTGATTGATGGAACCAGGTGAGTGCAGTCCCACCCAGTGGAGGAGCATTTGTGCAGATGGTGTGGCCAATCATGCCAAAGGCTGCAGACTGGACGAGGAGAAATAGTTTCCCTTCACCATGGTCACATAGGATATAATTTGTGACCTTTGCTAAGAGCTTTGGTAGCATCAGGAACTCAGTTTGGAAGGATTCAAACATGGAAGTTCCAGGGAAGATTGGAATTGATTTGGGAGGTGATGACACTTTTTCAAGGACTCTTGGAGAGGAAAGGGAGGTTGGCGATGGGGCGGTTGTTTGCAAGGATAGTGGGATCAAGGGTTGTTTTATTAATGAAAGGGGTGATAATGGCAGACTTAAAGGAGAGAGAGACAACACCTGAAGACAACCATTTGCAATCTCGGCTAATACAGTCTGTGATACCACTGGAGATTTACTAATTTAGTAATGTATTCTGTACACCTATGTTCATCTTTGTAACACACAAGCTGCAAACAAATGATTTACAAATTTCTTGAAGCTGATTTGATTTAAATATACTATTTCTAATTCAGCAACAAAGTCATCACAATCTACTGAAACAAAAACTGGCCTGGAACAATCTAATCACTTATTTAGCTCTTTCAGAATTGCAACCCTGCAATGAATTGTGCAATAAAGACAGAAATTATCAAATTACTCAGCGTTTCTGGCATCTCTGGAGGGAGAGAACAAAAATGCAATTTGAACTTAGTCACTAGCTCTGCTAATGGTGCGTAACAGAAACAGCGAATTCCCCATCTTACGGTTAACAATACCATGGATGATGCATTAGTTGATCTGAATTTTACACATCGAGATGAATCATGGCATTTATACTCACAGGATAAAGGGATTGGTTTTTAACATCCCCCCCCTTTCTCTTGGAGAGAGTGGATTTGGGGATGTGTTTTAAATTAGGAGGGGAATTTGTCTCGTGTGCTCATGCTATTTTATTTGGCTGAAGAAGGTTACATGTCCAAGACCATTGGAGAGTAATGTTGAAGGGAGTGGCATGGCCTGATGATGCCATTGGACAGCTGGTTCCAGGAGAATGGCTGACCACCACCTTGTCAGGCTCTGGATGAGTAAGGAATGCCCGCTTTGCCAGTGATAGCATGAATAATTTTTAAAAAAAAATTTACATTGGAAAATTTTGATGGAAATTCTGAAGACTGCACTGAACCAAACAAACATGACGATTTGAGATGCCAAGAATATATGTTGTGTGGCAAGGTTAAGGAATGTGTGCTTTTTTCCCTTAAAGGATTAACTGCTGGGCAATCTAACTTTAATTTTAAATATTATGATTGATCAATGTGAGGTTGGCTTGGTGTAAGGGGGACCTCACTGTATATTTAAAAAAATAAAATATGTATGAATATCTTAATGGCTATTGGACAAAGACCTTTTAAAATAGCTGAAGATGGCTGAAGCTATGTCTGTCTGCGACCCTCGAACAAAAAGAGCTGTCCGGCAATATTGATGCAAAAGAGCACCTTGTTATTTTGAAAGAGAACTATACAAAGGCCATCTGCATCTCCTAACCCAGGTTGACCAACTGGAGCCTACTCGTCTGCGAGGTCAAACGGCCATGCAACCTTTCCTTCAAGCCTTAATGGTTGAGAACTTTAATCACCTTGGGTGCTAGATCAGGGTTATACATCCCTTGTCAAAGATGATGTGGAGTGGTGGGAGTCATGTGATGTGCACCCCTACCTGGTGGAACAAGTTATATTGCCTTACTGTACTTAAATTCAGGCTGCCATTTTACCATCTAACAATCACAAGAAAAGGGCTCTTCCCAGACTGCATGCCTGATGCCCATCTATACTGATTCTCTTGTACTACCGCCCACAATACTGATTCAACTCTGCATGCTTATCTCATCATGCAAAGTCAACACACTGGAAAAGTGAATTAAGCAGAATTGGTTTTCAGCCCACCAACCTCCGTGAAGGAATACCTCATGGGAATTCGATTCTGGGCGCTGGAACCCATGTGAGACAACATTTGCTTCTCTGTGGTCCGCACTGGAAATCTTTTCTCTGTCCTTATTTTGCAGTATGTGTAAAGGAGGCAATGTTGCTACCCTCCCGCAATAGTGTGTGTGTGTGTGCAAATAAACTAACCTTCGAATTCATCCTATCAGAGTTTGCGTGGGGTTATTAATAGAAATTCAAATGCAACAAAACCGAGGGGTTGGGACTTATGCCGGCCCATTCAAAGGATGAAGCAAATTGAAACTCTTTTCTGTTTATGGGTGGCTGGTGAGTGGACAAATTAGTACTTTTAAAATTAGTCCGTCCTCCCCCAGCCACACACACATTCCTGTCTGTGACACTTGGGCAATATAGCAAATAACATGCACATAGGGGCCAGATTTTCATGGAGCTCTAAATCTCCGTTGACCTAAAAAGCATGGGGGGGGGGGGGGTGCAGTTAAAAAGCCCACTCTCATTTCTGGCGAAAACCATTATTTGACAATAATGAGCGTGATTTGCACATGAACCATGAATCTGGTGGTCCACTTAAAATGAGTGGAGAGTTCAAACAGATATCAGTTTTGCTGCTGCATAACCTGCAGTGTGGAAGCGGCAAATTGGAGAAGATGTAAATGCTATTCAGGGTGGATAATGTCATGATCTG
This sequence comes from Scyliorhinus torazame, assembly GCF_047496885.1. Classification (NCBI taxonomy): domain Eukaryota; kingdom Metazoa; phylum Chordata; class Chondrichthyes; order Carcharhiniformes; family Scyliorhinidae; genus Scyliorhinus; species Scyliorhinus torazame. Next base: position 221,862,912 of record NC_092716.1, read on the forward strand.
AGGTTTATTAAATTCCCCGCTCTTTAATCTTAAAAAAAAATGTTGCAGCTATTGTTAAGTTTTCAAAAACAATCTGTTGATTGACAGGCGTGAGTTTGGAAAACATATTAGCATCTGTTCATGCAGTTTTGATAGAGATCTTTGTTGCCCCATTTATTCTGGCATTATAAATGCTTGGTTGAGTTTCAAAAGCTACAATTGTCTCAGCAGGAGCTTCCTAGTTCACAGGTTGATAGACAACATAAGTAAGTTATTAAAATATTTGTCTTTATGGTTAATTGAAATAGATGTTTTTTTAATTAAAAATGAAAATGAGAGATTTAAAAGTTCTGAATGGATTTAATGAATGGGAATTGTTTTCACCATCAAGTGTGTAAGAATGCGAGATTTTTTTTCATCGTGCAGGCAGATGGCGTTAGCTTAGATGGGCTTTTTGGTTGGCATGGACCAGTTTGGACCAAAGGGTCTGTCTCCATGTCATATCTTCATGTGGCTCCTGAGCTTTGCCCATGGTGAATGGTGTGTGAGTGCCTATCGAGGTGGCATGGACGATATGAGGGGCATGTGGGCGAACAACTTCTAAAAAAGCAAGGCCAAAGCACTCGGGAACCAGGGCAGGTCTTCTAACCAGTCTGCCTTGAGACTCACTGGCCGACACCCACATTACCACCTGTGATGCACTTCCAGGGTGAGCGAGCCACGCTCCATCACGCAGCCCCCACTGGAGGTGTGTCTAGCGAGTTGGGAAATGTCCTAATTCAAGTTAAAATCTGGTCCAAGGTGAATAAGTAGGAAATTTAAAACCTTTTGGGCGAGGGAGGGGGGGGGGGGGGGGCGGGGGTGGAGGGGCGGTGAGTTATTGAGTGAGTTACTAGGCAAAGGGTATGCAATGTAGAGAACAAATGGGTTCGCTGGATGCAATTCAGGCAAAAGAAGGGTGAGACGATGGGCAGTTGGATGCAAAAGGGACATGTTTGATAAACGTGATGACCTTTTCCTGTTCCTAAGATGACTTGTGTTCAGCAATGAATTAAAAATAACTTTTAACATCATTAACGTATTGTCACTAACGTGGAGGAGGTAGAGAACTTTTATAATCCCTTGCGATTATATTTGCTGGTGTGGGGGATGTGAAATGGATTAGGTTCCCTCTGTCTCCCATAAATTGAGTGGCATCAGCCAGCCTGACCAACCCTTAGGCCTATGGAGGCCAGGTTTCCTCCGCTAAAATATGGCGGATCGTGGAAGGTGGAACAATGGAGGCTAACATACTCTTTCATGAGCTTAGGCAAAAAGGTGGGAAGGAAGAGAGAATACCTCCTTTTGAGGGTGCCCCGAGCTCATCCGGGCACCCCCTAGGATTGGGCACCCCCGAGGATGGTAACCCCTCCTTTTGTGCCTCATCTGTTGACCACCAAGAACGCAAACCCCTCCCTCGGGTCCTTGATCCCTCCCCAACCAAAAACCTGGACTTTAAGTTTGGCATCCACGTTCTTCCATGGAACTACCAATAGTGACCCCTACTGAGTTCTGGTGCTGCTGGGACCACTCAGCTGCCTGCCAATTGGATTGGCAGGTTTGTCCTGAAGACTGGACTTCTTGTGCCTCAGAAATGGGAATCCCACTCTCAGTTTGTTAAGGCCAGCCTTTTCCCCCATCAGAGGGGTGGGCAAGCAAAACGTTGCCACATAAAATTCACCCTGGTATCTAACGTATGCCTGTGTGAAGATATTGCATGGAGGCCTTTATTGGCAGTAGCAACACACTAGGCACTCTATTTGTGTCAGGCATGGATGTGTAGGCTTGTGACGGATGAAGTTATGCTGCCTGTATATTGGCTGCATTTGTACTCCTAAAATTGTTTTTTTCTTTTCTTTGAATGTCAGGATTAGCAGACAAATGATATGAAGTGATTCACTAATTAACAGCAGAACATTGTTGGAGGCAGATTTTTATCCAGACCTGTTTTCCTGTTTTCTCCTGATCATCTGTGGATAGATACATCAGTTTTTTTTTAGCAGGGAATATTTGGGCAATAGAGTAGGAAATAAAAAGATGTTTAACATTGAGCCAAGGTGGGTGAAGACACCTCTAAAGACACTGACCCAGGCTTTGTGGTCTTCAGCTGGTTGGAAATTGGATGTAGAACCCACAGTGCACCTTGTGATGCTGTGGAAGTCCCAATTGCCCTGCAAGTTTGACCATCTGGGTAATTTCCCTGCTCCCTGGGACCCTCCGAAACAGTCTCTGACTGACTTGGATAGTTAGCCAGGAAATGTTAGACAAACAATCTGAGCCTAACTTTGTGTAACTGTACAAGTGATCCCTGATCCCTCTCATTGAATAACCCCCCACCCCCAGCCCTTGTCCTGTCAACCCCTCCTGACCCAACACAACTACCCCTGACCCATCTGCCATGCCACCACTTTATCCATCTGCCACCCAACCCACTTCCCCACTAACCTCACCCCCCCCCCCCCCATCTGTTCACTCATTCATCTCCTCACCCATTTACTAAGATTCATTCATAATAATAATCTTTATAATCTTTATTGTCACAAGTAGGCTTACATTAACACTGCAATGAGGTTACTGTGAAAAGCCCCTCGTCGCCAACATTCCGGCGCCTGTTTGGGTACACAAAGGGAGAATTCAGAATGTCCAAATTACCTAACAGCATGTCTTCAGGACTTGTGGGAGGAAACCGGAGCACCCGGAGGAAACCCATGCAGACACGGGGAAAATGTGCAGACTCTGCACAGACAGTGACCCAAGCCGGGAATCGAACCCGGGTCCCTGGAGCTGTGAAGCAACAGTGCTAACCACTGTGCTACCGCGCTGTCCATTCATTACCATTCACACTGAAATTTTAACTTTTTTACGGAGTTAGTGCCATAAAAAGGGAAATATCTTCTGCGTGATTCTCCGCAATGGTTCAGACTTTGATTGGAGGATTTGGGCCAATATTTCTGACAAGGAGACTATTATAACAGTTTGATGGGCTTATTGTTTTGGCTTGCAATATAGGCTTCCTCGTGCATGAGTGTAGGCATGCGATCCATGAGCATGCTTTGCCAAATTGGGTGAGATGATCAGAGTTCCTGTTAGCGAAATGACAAATTCAGCATATGCAACACTTTTCAATGATTTTGGAGGTCTTCCAATGCACGTGTGAAAATTCATTCTAGCTTCTCGTTTAAAGGAAGCCTATGCAAATTGGTCCCAAACTGAAGTCGGTGATATTTCTACCTGCTCACTCTCTTCACACTAGAAAACTGTCTGCTGGGGATTGCTTCTATCGGCTTGCTTGACTCTTCAGTATTGGTTCTTTAAAGTTCTGTATGGCGGTATGAGTAATATTTTATCCAGTGTTTTTGTGACCCTACTTTTTGTTGCATTATAAAACTATTTTACCCATTCCGTTACCAGTAATAGTTTACCTGGCAATGTTATTTGAACTTTAAGGAATTCTTCCTCTGTGTCCCTGACCAGGTGCCGGAATGTAGCGACTAGGGGCTTTTCACAGTAACTTCATTGCAGTGTTAATGTAAGCCTACTTGTGACAATAAAGAATATTATTATTGTAAACTTTACTGAATTGGCAGTTCTTTTTTTTGAAAATGGTTTATTAAAGCATTTATATAAAATTACAAAAAATACAAACCATGTATTTGTTTTCTCCTGATCAGCTATGGATGTATTTGGGCAGCAAGGTAGCACAAGTGGATAGCACGGTGGCTTCACAGTGCCACCGTCCCAGGTTCGATTCCCCGCTGGGTCACTGTCTGTGCGGAGTCTGCACGTTCTTCCCGTGTCTGCGTGGGTTTCTTCCGGGGACTCTGGTGTTTCCACCCCCCTCCAAAGACGGGCAGGTTAGGTGGATTGGCCATGCTAATTTGCCCTTAGTGTCCAAAAAAGGTTAGGAGGGGTTATTGGGTTACGGGGATAGGGTGAAAGTGAGGGCTTAATTGGGTCGGTGCAGACGCGATGGGCTGAATGGCCTCCTTCTGCCCTGTATGTTCTATGTGCAAACAACCGGAACCCCAAACAACAACCCTTCAACCCAAAGACCCACCCCTCCCTCCAACCTGCCTTTAACAGCTAACAGTGACCAACTCTCTAAAATACAATATAAACGGCAGCCACCTCTGGTAATGACCTTCAATCGACTCCCTCATGGTGAATTTGACCTTCTCGAGGTGCAGAGATTCCCTGAAATCCCCTAACCATGACAAAGCACTCGGCGGCATTGCTAGCCTCCGACCCAGCAGGATCTGCTTCTGCCCCAACGATGAGGCGAAGGCAAGGTCATCTGTCCCCAAACCCATCCGCAGCTCCGGCACATCCCGAACTCCAAAAATAGCCACCGAAGGACAGGGCTCCAGCTCAATACCTAACATCGCCAACACAGTGTTAACTTCATTGCAGTGTTAATGTAAGCCTGCTGGTGACAATAAGGATTATTATATTATATATTAAAATGACCGTCAGAACCCCTCCCAATTTGGAGCAGGACTAGAACATGTGTGTGTGTGTGTGTGTGTGTGGTGAGCAGGTCCTCGCGAACAGCGCTCTCACACCTGTCTTCCACCCCTTGGTGAGGTGTGCTGGAAACACTTTTTTTTAGCTGTATTAGGCTCAGTCTCTCACACAATGACATGGCGTTCACCCTCGGCAACACCTGACTCCATACCTCCTCCTTCAGTGTTGGCCTCCAGCCATTTAGCCTTTACCCCTTCCACCAAACACAACTCTTCCGTCACTAGTCTTTCATACATGCTGAACGTGTTGCACTGGCAGTTTTATTTCATCTGTGGTACAGGAATAAATTGAGAAATAAATATTTATCTGCTTATAGTAACTGTCACATCATGAATCAGAAACACACATTTAAAATAGGCCAATATATTGAGAATTAGCTAACTTCTGAAAAAACTTATTTTGATTTAATGTGCGATTAATAAATTTGGCTCGAGAGCTTTTTTGTTGCTTTAGGTAGCCAGATAGTTTTTCATCTTGCTGTTGATTACCTACAGTTACAGGTAAATTACATTTCCAATTTACTCCTAAGTGGAAGTTGCAGTATCAGTGCTGGGGACTGATTTGATATGCATTTGATATGGGAACTATTTGATATGCATGTTGAGAGTAGATTCAAATCAACCCACCAGAAATCTAACAATCAATCTGACACGTGAAACTGCATGTTGGGGGCTGCCTGTGAAACAATGGCCCATAACTTCCTGGTTCCCCAGTGTTGCATTTAGAGGATACCCCAATGATGTGCTGGAGATTCCCTCTAGGGAGTTCCCAGGTGTGGGTTTTCCTGGTAATTGTCCGAAGCGCTAACTTCCTCAGGAAAATTGCGCTGGGAACCAGCTGACAGAAGCGATTTTAAGTCGCTAACTTCGGATGGTTCTGCCAATTTTCCCCTGATAGTTACTCTGAAAGAGTTGGAAGGATAAAAAAATCAGCTAACTCCAGAGTAACTATTTAAACTCCCAGACCCAGCCTTGCATGGGACCCCCCAACCCCGCCATTGTCTGAACCACTTATCTTTGAAACTGACCTTTCCCCTTTAAATTGTCACTTTCAACACCACATTTATGGCAGCCAGGGGTTAGCTTTGCTGCTCCTCTCTCACCCAGCCTGACTGAGAAAAGTTGGGCGAGACAGGGACTTTGCAATTTTTACATGGGAAAGTCCATCTAGAATGGCAATCCGCTACTCTGAGCAAGCTACTGTGCAATAATTGTGATAAAAGGATGATCCATGATGAGTTGCTTCTATTCATTCTATATGTAAGGAGGCTGGTTTTTATTTGCATCATGAGACACAGGTATGAAATTGGAGGCAGCTTCTTCTATCTAAATGATTTCCATAAGCGCTCACAGCCGTACATGACCTTTATTCTCTTGTGTTACTGTCTCCCTGTCTAATAATTAAACTTAGAACTGAAAATGGGAGGATAGAATTTGAAAAATCTCAACTGTTAGACCACATGATACAGACTAAAGCTCTGCTCCATGGGAAGCGATACAATATAATGCAATAATCAAATTCAGCAACCGCTAATCAAACTGGCTTGTCTATTAAAATGAGTTTGATGTTTGTACTGGGCAATGACCTTGGTAGAGACCAATGATGATTTTACTTTATTTTCTATCCAAATGCCCAGGGGCGGAATTTAACTTTATCTTTTTTCCCCGCAGTGTGTGATGGCGCGCGGGGAAAGCCGCGTTGGAGCCGTCAGCACCAGCTTTCTCTGCCATTTTGTCAGGAACATAGTTCAAAAAACTTTAAGGGGTGGGTCCCAAAGAGTCAAGGTGGCTGGGTGGGCTCTGATGGAGCCTGCCTCGCCAGCAACATAGATCTTAAAAAATATATCGGGGCACCATTTTTAAAGGTGACCCGGTACACAGAAGTTAAAACGAAACATCCTGCCCGGGGGAGGCAGTGCTCAGGCATGGACTCTTTGCTCCCCCCCAGCGATGAATTCACCTGTGCTCCTCTGATGGGTCTGCCTGGTGTGAATGCTGTTGGAGACTGGCTGTAATTCACAACAATGTGAATGGATTGTCTAGTGGGGCGTTGGGGAATGATCAGGCGTGGAGGCTTGTAACGAGATTTTCTGCTTCCCGTCACCAAACCCACCTGAAAGGACCGGGAGTGGGAAATCCCCGCCCAGGTATTTACTAAAAGAATAAAGTCACAACATTTGCTGCTTAAATAAACAGAACATGAATACTAATAACTAATCTCTGCAGTCATTTACTTTAAAGTTATTAAAAGCAGAATGAACACAGTTACTTATGCTCTAAACCCAACTTCATAACTCAATTTTGCTTCCTTTGCCATTTAAACTACACTCCCAGAAAACCCAAGGCAGATATTTATCAATTTGGAAGATTAACCATTTCGTCTGAGGACTGTTTCAAAGGTTTCACTGTTTCCAAGATTTGTATAAGGGTTCAGATTTCTTTTGCCTTTTCATTTACTTCTGGCAAACCTGTCCCTTCAAATATCCTTCAGCTGTTCCATGGTTGTAGACTCCCTATACAACAGGGGTATTGCCAGCATCATAAGTATAGCCACCTCTGATCGGAACTCTCTCAGTTTTAAACGTTCTTTTACTTTGGAGTTTGCACGTAAGAACTCTTTCTCATGCTCTTACCAGCTTGGCTATTGCAGAAGTCCAACTCCGAGAGTGAGTCCTTCAATGTTCTAGGTTTCGAAACCCTTTCAGTCAGCATACAGAACTTCAACAAAACTTGCTTGAAAGAGATGTTCCTTTCAACCAGCTCATTCTAAACTAAAGAGAACCACACTCTTGAATTGACTGCGTCCTGCAATTAACTTTTTGTGTTGACCTTTTGCCTTTGTATTGTTATCTCCCAGACAGCTTTGTTACTTGATCAGTTAGATTAGTTTATATTTGATTTGATTGGATTTATTGTCACGTGTACAACGGTCCAGTGAAAAGTATTGTTCTGTGTACAATCCAGACAGATTGTTCCATACATGAAAAACATCGGACATATGATAAATACACAATGTAAATACGTAGACATTGGGCGAAGCATACAAATTACAGTGCTACACAGTAAAGACGATGGGCAGAGTGATCTGTTCAGTCCATAGCAGGGCCATTCTGGAGTCCATTACGAGAAGCAAATTGCTTTTTACAAGAAGCCATCCTCCAGAGATGCTTCAATCTTTTTTTAAAATTTAGAGTACCCAATTATTTTTTTTCCCCAATTAAGGGGCAATTTGGCTTCGTCAATTCAACTATCCTGTACACCTTCGGGTTGTGGGAGTGAGACCCACACAGACACAGGGAGAATGTGCACACTCCACATGGACAGTGACTCGGGGCTTGGATCAAACCCGGGTCCTCAGCGTCATGAGGCAGCAGTGCTAACCACTGCACCACCATGCTTCCGAGATGCTTCATTCTTAAATGGATCGTTAACGAAACACATTTTTTTTCCTCCAAAAGCAAAAGGGCCATCACAACTGTTTTATTTTTATTTGACAAGTTCCTGGAAGCATGTTCCCTGTGGCTATAGGCATAAGCTTCTTACTTATAGAGCTACATCGTCCTCATTCCTGTGGTTCCTGAATCCTAGCGAATAGAAAATGGAACATGAGAACATTTCTCTGGTGCCGTGAGGATAGTTTTCCTTTGAAGTTCAAACGTGCTTTTTTTTCGCACTGGTCATAGGATCGAAATGTTTCAAAATCTTAATCAACAATGTGAAACTTCTACTTTCACCGATGTTTCAGCTAAATCCCACCCACAACAGAAATGGCGAGCAGCATTTTCTGGATCCCAAAGTTGGGATCGAATGGGGTTCCAAGCCTGCACTTGCTGGGACCCAGACTGGTGGAATAATCTCTAACCTTCATCGGAAAGCAGAGAGCCTCCCGGTGCTGCCGACTCAATCATGGTGTAGGCCTCTCCAGCTCCTTGGCAGCTCCACTGAGAGAGGTGGGCGGCGCTGAGGCAGGTCTGAGAAAGTGAGGGCACCTCAAAATCAAAATGTTCTTGAGGTGTAAAAATCGTGGAATATTTTTTAAAGCGAGAAGGTGGCAGGCTGCTTGGATTGAGGGTGAATTCCCTCCAGTTGGACCCTTGGTGCCATGGAGGGGTCTACCATTCCTATTCGTGTCCCCGTCTTTGAGGGATGGAGCCTCTGGCTCTCATGGACCCCCAAGCTGCTTCTAGGAGGCTGCCTCCATGGTGCAGGGGTTGGGGGGGGGGGGGGGGGGCGGGGAACACACCTTGTGCTTCCAAAATTACTTGGGGCCTTCATTTTTAAAAATTGCTGCCTGGCTTTGTGCAACAAACAGGTGATTCACTTCCTAGGCTGTCCCTGAGAAACATCCCAGCAGCAGGAATGCATTGGGAATGCATTCCCCCTCCCAACCAGAAGCTGAACTGGACTAGCCATATCAATACCATGGCTACCGGGCAAGTCAGAGGCTAGGAACCCAGCGGTGAGTAACTCGTCTCCTGATTCTCCAAAGTTCGTACACCACCTACAAAGCATAAGTCAGGAGCGTGATGGAATACTCCCCACTTCCCCAGATGAGTGCTGCTCCAACAACACTCGAGAAGCAACGCTCGAGAAGCTCAACACGTGGCGGCATAGTGGTTAGCACTGCTGCCTCACAGCGGCGGGGATCCGGGTTTGATCCCGGCCGTGGGTCACCATCTGTGTGGAGTTTGCACATTCTCCCCTTGTCTGCATGGGTCTCACCCCCACAAGACAAAGATGTGCAGGGTATGCTAAATAGCCCATGAATTGGAATTTAAAAAAAAAAGTAAGGCTCAACACCATCCAATCAGCCCGCTTGATTGCTACCGCTTCCATAAACAGTCACTTCCTCCACCACCGACGAACAGTGGCAGCCCTGTGTGCCACCTACAAGATGCAATACAGGAACTCACCAAGGCTCCTTAGGCATCACCTTCCAAACCCACGATCACTACTGTCTGGAAGAGCAAGGGCAACAGATACCTGGGAAGATCATCAACTGGAGGTTCCCCTCCCAAGTCACTCAACATCCCGACTTGGAACTATATCGCCATTCCTTCACTGTCGTTACGTCAAATTCCTGAAGCTCTCTCCCAAACAGCACCGAGGGTGTGTGTACATACACTCCATGGACTGCAGCTCACCACCACCTTCTTGAGAGCAATAGTGTAGCCCTCAACTCGTAAAAATGAATTAAAAATAAAAACATTTCCCAGTCCCATTCCTCTACGCCTGCCACCATGATACCAGGTGCTTCAGTTGCCAATCTGCATCTCATTAACACTTTAAATATGTTGCCTTCGTCGCCAAAGGAAATATTTTATCTGCCCTCTGATGCGTGAACAGTGTCTTTCTTTCCAATTTTGTAGCAAACAAAGAGCAGCCTTGGTTTAAAAGAAAATCAAATAAATTTTTAGTTTGTTAAGAGAGTTTATTAAAAATAATTTTTAGTTTATTAAGAAAGAAATCCTTTAATAGCCTTGGATATAAGAAAGTAACTTTTGGAGTGGGAGGAAGGAAGAGCAAACCTTGCATCTTAAGCAAATGGGAGGTAGAATAAAAATATTACATGACTCAGTCGATGTTGGTGCGACCAGGGGAACATTTATCTGTATCTGAAGCAAACTTTGCAAAATATCCAGTAAATATTCACATAATGGGCTGGATTCTCCGCCCCGCCACATTTCAGTTTCACCCCGCCGGTGGGATACTCCGTTTCGCCGGCTGGTCAATGGGGTTTCCCATTGTAGGGCAGCCCCACGCCGTCGGGAAACCCCTGCTGGCAGAACGGAGCATCCCACCGGCGGAGAATCCAATGTCTGTCGCTTGGACCTTTAAGCATCAGTAAACTATGCAGTAATAATTAACATATCGCCTCAGTAAATTTGCGACAGTCCATTGTAAGCATCAAAAAAATAAGTCCTCGATCATCTGTGAGCAGTGTGACCAAGAATTTATCAGTTGAATGTAAAAGAGAATTTGCAAACCTAAAATTGAAACAAAGCCTGTCGAATGGATAGATTGTACAATTCAATTTCAGGCCAGTCAATGAAGGGGCAGGGTATAGTTGCTGAGGTAAGCCCTAGAATTGAGGCTTAACTGAAAATTAAATCTTTGAAAAATACTGAACAATATTATGCAGAACCTGCTGTTTTCAAGAGCAAAAGCTCAGTGATTTGGCTATAATGCAAGAGAGGCAGAGCAGAAATGTTCCTCAACATGATACAAATGCTTATGAAACACTTCAGTACATGGACAAAATAAGGATTACAAAAGTCCTTTGAAACCAGAAATGACTGTGGTATTAGCATTTGTATGACATGCCTTTGCTAAAACAGTAAACTGAAGAATTAGCTTTGTTAATACATCGAAAATAGGAGCAGGAGGAGGCCCTTTGTCCCTGCTCTGCCATTCATTATGATCATGGCTGATCATTAAATTCAATACTCTGATCACACCTCCCTCATATCCCTTGATTTTTATTTAGCCCCACGAGCTACATCTAATTCCTTCTTGAAACCACAAAACATTTTGGGCTCAACTACGTTCTGTGGCAGTGAATTCCACAGATTCGCCACTCTCTGGGTGAAGACATTTCTCCTCACCTCAGCCCGAAAAGGTTTACCTCTTATCCTCAAACTGTGACCCCGGGTTCTGGACTCCCCCACCATGGGGAACATTCTTTCTGAATCTACCCTCTCTAATTCTGTTAGAATGTCACAAGTTTCAATGAGATCCCCTCTCACTCTTCGAAACTCCAGTGAAAATAAATGGATTAAGAGTGCCATTAAAATAAGTATTTGCTGACAGTGTCATCTTTGGTTTCTCAATCTTAGTCTTGCTACTAATTCTGCTTGTCTGCCACACAGCAATCCTTCACGGCCTGAGCTGTGTGGATGTGTATGTTTTTATGGTTGTCTGGTTGTACATCCTTGCATCCCTTGGTAGGCAGTTGACATCTCATTATTGACATGTCAATATAGCCCCTTGACTAAAAGTTGCGTGAATGAGTCAAGCTAGAACATAGAACATAGAGTGCAGAAGGAGGCCATTCGGCCCATCGAGTCTGCACAGACCCACTTAAGCCCTCACTTCCACCCTTTCCCCGTAACCCAATAACCCCTCCTAACCTTTTTGGTCACTGAGGGCAATTTATTATGGCCAATTCACCTAACCTGCACGTCATTAGACTCTGGGAGGAAACCGGAGCAGCCGGAGGAAACCCACGCAGACACAGGGAGAACGTGCAAACTCCGCACAGACAGTGACCCAGCGGGCAATCGAACCAGGGACCCTGGCCCTGTGAAGCCACAGTGCTATCCACTTGTGCTACCATCCTGCCGGGCTAATGGGACATACAGCAAGAGGCCTCACTCCAGTGAACTCAATTCCACCATTAGACTAAATTTAGTAAAATTAGGATTTCAATCCCTCTGTTTTTCTGGAGATAGGACTGAGGAGTGTGGTATGGGTGGCACAGTAGCATAGTGGTTAGCACTGTTGCTTCGCAGCTCCAGGGTCCCAGGTTCGATTCCCAGCTTGGGTCACTGTCTGTGCGGAGTTTGCACGTTCTCCCCATGTCTGTGTGGGTTTCCTCCGGGTGTTCCGGTTTCCTCTCTCAGTCCAGTGATGTGCAGGTCAGGTGGATTGGCTGTGCTAAATTCCCCTTAGTGACCAAAAAGGTTAGGAAGGGTTATTGGGTTACGGGGATAGGGTGGAAGTGAGGGCTTAAGTGGGTCGGTGCAGACTCGATGGGCCGAATGGCCTCCTTCTGCACTGTATGTTCTATGTTCTAGCTTGACTCATTCACGCAAATTCCCCATAAAAAAAGGTTAACTGGGGTTACTGGGTTATGGGGATAGGGTGGAGGTGTGGGTTTAAGTAGGGCGCTCTTTCCAAGGGCCGGTGCAGGGGAATGATGGGAAGAGATGGAGGCCACAATCACCTTTAGATAAAGCAGCAAATTTGAAGGCAAGCGAGCTAGTATGTGGCTGATTGTGTGATTGTGTTGCAAGTGCTCTGCGCAGGCTTAGTGATTAACTTAGTCCAGTTTATTCTGTGCACCGCATATCTTTAATTCTTGAAATGTGTCATAAAGTGGAAGATTATTTAATTTCAGCTCAGTGTCCCGTGTTTCATTGGCTGTTTGGACAGCATGTACTTCAATTAGAATTGTTGACTAGAAACCTCAGGGTGAAATACGTGAAACCGCAAAATATTTCAATTTGTTTTCTTTGATCATATTTCCAGACCTTTGGGTACCCCAAACAAAAACATGACTTTCACAATAATTGGCCTGTAGATGTATTCAGTATAGTCCTGTGTATGTAGTTTTTTGAAAAATGTGTTCTTTGGGATGTGGGTGATGTTGACATGGCCTGTGTCCTGTGTGTCCTGCACATGCATTTGTTTCTTTTTGTCATATGGAGTGAGCTAAATTTTCCTCTCCTGCCACAGTACTGAAGTAGCTCTTATTAATGTAAAAATTATTATATATGGGCTATAATGTTCTGGATCCACAATGTTGGAGGGAGTTCCAGGATTTTGCCCCAGTGACAGTGAAGGAATGCCAATATACTTCCAAGTTAGGATGGGGAAGGCTTGGAGGGAAACCTCCAGATGGTGGGGCTCCCAGGTATCTGCTGCTCCTGTCCTTCTAGATGGTAGTGGTCGTGGGTCTCACCAAGCCTGAGTCAGGAAGGCCGGGCGAAATGGGTGCTTTGGAATTCAAGTGTAGGTAAGTCGCTAAAGAGTGGCAATCTGCCACCGGTTGCTACTCTGCGGAAGTTACAGGCCATTAATGTCTTGTGTGATTGTGACAACAGAAAATTATCCCACCTCATCCTTCTTGACCTGTCTGCTGCCTATGACATGTTGACTACACTATACTCTCCCAATGTCTGTACTGTTGCTCAGCTAGATGGGACTGCTTTCATCTGGTTCCATTCTCACCTATCTAATGGTGACCAGAGAATCACCTGTAATGGCTTCTCGTCCTCTTCCTGCGCCATTACCTCTGGTATTCCTCCTTGGCCTCCTCTTATTTCACATTTACATGCTGCCCCTCAGCAGCAACATCTGGAAAACGCAGCACAAGTTTTCACATGTACATGGATGCTAATCAGGTATAACTCATCAGCACCTCTCTCCGCTGCTCCAGTATTGGTCAATTATCAGACTGTTTATCTGACATCCAATACTAGAGGAGTGGAAATTTCCTGCACTTAAACATTGGGAAAACTGAAGACCATGGTCTCGATTCTCCATTTCAGCGGCTAAGTAGTGGCTCAATGGAGAATTTGTGGGCGTTTTACGATGCCAAAATCGGCGCTGAACCCTCTCCGATTCCGAGACCAGTGAGGGGCTAGCAGAGGCGCCGGGTGAAACTCCTGGTTCCCGCTCCGAAAACGGGCATGTCCCTGGCCGTGCATGCGCACGGCGACGGCCTGCAGCGGTCGCGCCATACAAAATGGCGCCGGCCGCGCGCAGACCCGACCCGCCAATGTGATCCCACAGAACACTCACTGGGCACCCCCCACTGGTCCCCCCCAGCCGTCATGGAAGCCTCGCCCCCAGCCAGCGGCACGGATCCATACAGAGTATAGCGCAGCCTGGAACTTGGCCCATGGGGGGGCGGAGCATCGCAGGAGGGCCTGCCGATGACACGCCAACGGCGTTGCAAAGGTCTACGGCAAGCGACACGTGGCCAGTTCAGAGGGAGCGGAGACTCGTAACCCGGCATCTAACCAGTGCTGGCCCCGATTTGGGCGTCGGAGTGGATTCTCCGTCCAATTGCCGGTTACGATATTGGTATTGGGCAATGGAGAATCCCGCCCATTGTTTTTGTTCCTGCTCCAAATTCCGTTCCCTCGCTACCCATTTAATCCCCCCCTTGCTAACTAACCCAGTCTGTTCGCAACCTTTGTATCATGTTTGATCCCGAGATTAGCTTCTGACCACATATTTGTGACGTCAATAAGTCTGCCTATTTCCACGTCCATTTCTTCACCTCTGCCTCAGCTCTTCTTCTGCTGAGGTCCTCATTAATTTCTTTGTTACCTCCTAGACTTGATTGTATTAATGTACTCTTGCCCACATTCTACCCTCTGTAAACTTGAGGTCATCTAAAAATCTCCCCTGTGCCACATGATCTACATTAGCTCCTGGTCAAACGAGGCTTTTTAAAAATTCTCATTATTTTAAAATCCCTTAATGGCTTTTCCCAACTCTCTAATCTTTTCATGCCTAAGAACCTGACAAGATATCTGTGCTCATCTAATCCTGACCTCGTTCAGCATCCCTGATTTTAATTGCTCCATTGTTAGTGGCCATACCGTCAGCTGCCAAAGCCTCTGCATTGAAATTCCCTCCCTTTGTGACTACAGATTGCTAATATTATTCAGCTCATCACTTCTGCTGGCTGATTGGCCTTCAAGGCAAGTGTTTTTCCACACAGGAAAATAGTCCATAGTTTTTCTGTACTAGGAATTCAATTAGTCTTGTGGCGCATGGGATAAATTAGACGGTAAACTGTGATTTGTGTAAGGATTGTATTCTGTTTTCTGCAGGAGTGCACTCACTTCTTTATGAAAAATGCTTCATTTCAAGTAGTTCTTACAGGAATTTTCCTGACCTGATTATTTAATTAATTCTTTAAGAATTGATTCTGGTCTTCCAATTCTGCATTCGATTGTAAAGTTTTACATCTATATTAGTTATGGTAATTAATGCTATTTTGAGTGAAGCATCAACGTTTTGCTGGTTCGAGAAGTGTCTTCTGTGGCTAACGTCTACCATCTTAAAATAAAAAATTGGGCTGGAGTTTCAGATTTGGGAAGACTGTGGACCATTTTAAAATGGCAAGTGAGAGCTGAGTATGGAGGTTCGGCCCCTGTTTCTGGCTGAAACCTGTTTAACACACAGCCTTGCCTCAGAGACAGAGACCAGTAAGTGCCAAACCAGAAATGGGGTGTGGGTGGTTGTGACTTTGGAAGAGTGTATCCATGTGGTCCCTCTGGATGCTTCCTTGTTTCAGGCAGCCAAGCAGGTGACAGGAGAGATTGCCCGGCTTGTTGGGTGAAGAGTGTAGTGAAGGAAGAAAGTAGACAGATGGGCGAGGCACCTTCCCAAGTACAGGCAATAGTGGAAGGGCAGAAGCAGTATTACCTGGCCAGAACCAGGTACCTTGCCAGCAGGTGACACAGAACACAGAACAAAGAAAAGTGCAGCACAGGAACAGGCCCTTCGGCCCTGTAAGCCTGCGCCGACCATGCTGTCCGTCGAAACGAAAATCTTCTACACTTCCGGACTCCGTATCTCTCTATTCCCATCCTATTCATGTATTTGTCATGATGCCCCATAACGTCACTATCGTCCCTCCTCCCACCACGACCACCGGCAGTGAGTTACAGGCACCCACTACCCTCTGTGTAAAAAAAAAAAAAACTTACCTCGTACATCTCCTCTAAACCTTGCCCCTCACACCTTAAACCTATGCCCCTAGTAATTGACTCCTCTACCCTGGGAAAACGTTTCTGACTATCCACTCTGTCGATGCCCCTCATAATTTTGTAGACCTCTATGCCCCTCATAATTTTGTAGACTGCTACCAGGTCGCCCCTCAACCTCTGTCGTTCCAGTGAGAACAAACCAAGTTTATTCAACCTCTCCTCATAGCTAATGCCCTCCATACCAGGCAACATCCTGGTAAATATCTTATGCACCCTCTCTAAAGCCTCCACATCCTTCTGGTAGTGTGGCGACCAGAATTGAACACTATACTCCAAGTGTGGCCTAACTAAGGTTCTATACAGCTGCAACATGGCTTGCCAATTTTTATACTCAATGCCTCGGCCAATGAAGGCAAGCATGCCGTATGCCTTCTTGACTACCTTCACCACCTGTGTTGCCCCTTTGTGACCTGTGGACCTGTACACCAAGATCTCTCTGACTGTCAATACTCTTGAGGGTTCTACCATTCAAAACTGATGAAGCTTTGGAGGAATATCAGGAAAGTAGGACAAATCTCAAACGCGCAATAAAGAGGGCTAAAAGGGGTCATGAAATATCTTTGGCTAACAGGGTTAAGGAAAATCCCAAAGCCTTTTATTCGTATATAAGGAGCAAGAGGGTAACTAGAGAAAGGATTGGCCCACTCCAAGACAAAAGAGGGAATTTATGCTTGGAGTCAGAGGAAATGGGTAAGATTCTTAATGAGTACTTTGCATCTGTATTCACCAAGGAGAGGGACATGACGGATGTTGAGGCTAGGGATGGATGTTTAAGTACTCTAGGTCAAGTCGGCATAATGAAGGGGGAAGTTTTAGGTATTCTAAAAGGCATTAAGGTGGACAAGTCCCTAGGTCCGGATAGGATCTATCCCAGGTTACTGAGGGAAGCGAGCGACAAAATAGCTGGGGCCTTAACAGATAACTTTGCAGCATCCTTGAGCACGGGTGAGGTAATGGAGGACTGGAGAATTGCTAATGTTGTCCCTTTGTTTAAGAAGGGTAGCAGGGATAATCCAGGGAATTATAGACCTGTGAGCTTGACGTCAGTGGTAGGCAAACTGTTGGAGAAGATACTGAGGGATAGGAACTATTCACATTTGGAAGAAAATAGACTTATCAGTGATAGGCAGCATGGTTTTGTGCAAGGAAGGTCATGTTTTACAAACCTAATAGAATTCTTTGAGGAAGTGACAAAGTTAATTGATGAGGGAAGGGCTGTAGATGTCATATACATGGACTTCAGTAAGGCATTTGATAAAGTTTCCCATGGCAGGTTGATGGAAAAAGTGAAGTCGTATGGGTTCAGGGTATACTAGCTAGATGGATAAAGAACTGGCTGGGCAACAGGAGACAGAGTAGTGGTGGAAGGGAGTGTCTCAAAATGGAGAAAGGTGACTAGTGGTGTTCCACAGGGATCCGTACTCGGACCACTGTTGTTTGTGATATCCATAAATGATCTGGAGGAAGGTATAGATGGTCTGATTAGCAAGTTTGCAGATGATACTAAGATTGGTGGAGTTGCAGATAGCGAGGAGGACTGTCCGAGAATACAGCAAAATATAGATAGATTGGAGAGTTGGGCAGAGAAATGGCAGATGGAGTTCAATCCAGGCAAATGCGAGGTGATGCATTTTGGAAGATCTAATTCAAGAGCGGACTATACGGTCAATGGAAGAGTCCTGGAGAAAATTGATGCACAGAGAGATCTGGGAGTTCAGGTCCATTGTACTCTGAAGGTGGCAATGCAGATCGATAGAGTGGTCAAGAAGGCATACAGCATGCTTGCCTTCATCGGACTGGGTATTGAGTACACTAGTCGGCAGGCCATGTTACAGTTGTATAGGACTTTGGTCAGGCCACATTTGGAATACTGCATGCAGTTCTGGTCGCCACATTACCAGAAGGATGTGGATGCTTTAGAGAGGGTGCAGAGGAGGTTCACCAGGATGTTGCCTGCTATGGAGGGTGCTAGCTATGAAGAAAGGTTGAGTAGATTAGGATTGTTTTCGTTGGAAAGAAGGAGGTTGAGGGGGGACCTGATTGAGGTCTACAAAATTATGAGCGGTATGAATAGGGTGGATAGCAACAAGCTTTTTCCAAGAGTGGGGGTGTCAATTACAAGGGGTCATGATTTCAAGGTGAGAGAGGGAAAGTTTAAGGGAGATGTGTGTGGAACGTTTTTTACGCAGAGGGTGGTGAGTGCCTGGAATGCTTTGCCAGAGGAGGTGGTAGAGGCGGGCACAATAGCATCATTCAAGATGCATCTAGACAGATGTATGAACGGGCTGGGAACAGAGGGAAGTAGATCCTTGGAAAATAGGCGACAGGTTTAGATAAAGGATCTGGATCGGCACAGGCTGGGAGGGCTGAAGGGCCTGGTCCTGTGCTGTAAATTAGTTTGTTCTTTGTTATTCACTGTATATTCCCTACCTGTATTAGTCCTTCCAAAATGCATTACCTCACATTTGTCCAGATTAAATTCCATCTGCCATCTCTCCACCCAAGTCTCCAAACGATCTAAATCCTGTTGTAAGCTCTGACAGTCCTCATCGCTCCCCGCAATTCCACCAACCTTTGTTTGTGTCGTCCGCAAACTTACTAATCAGACCAGTTACATTTTCCTCCAAATCATTTATATATACTACGAACAGCAAAGGTCCCAGCACTGATCCCTGCGGAACACCACTAGTCACAGCCCTCCAATCAGAAAAGTACCCTTCCATTGCTACTCTCTGCCTTCTATGACCTAGCCAGTTCTGTATCCATCTTGCCAGCTCAGCTCTGATCCTGTGTGACTTCACCTTTTGTACCAGTCTGCCATGAGGGACTTTGTCAAAGACCTAACTGAAGTCCATATAGACAACATCCACTGCCCTACCTGCATCAATCATCTTTGTGACCTCCTTCAAAAAATCAAGTTAGTGAGACACGACCTCCCCTTCACAAAACCGTGCTACCTCTTGCTAATACGTACACTTGCTTCCAAATGGGAGTAGATCCTGTCTCGAAGAATTCTCTCCAGTAATTTCCCTACCACTGACGTAAGGCTCACTGGCCTGTAGTTCCCTGGATTATCCTTGCTACCCTTCTTAAAAAAAGGAACAACATTGGCTATTCTCCAGTGCTCTGGGACATCACTTGAAGACAGTGAGGATCCAAAGATTTCTGTCAAGGCCTCAGCAATTTCCTCTCCAGCCTCCTTCAGTGTTCTGGGGTAGATCCCATCAGGCCCTGGGGACCTATCTACCCTAAATCTTTCAAGATACCCAACACCTTGTCTTTTTGGATCTCAAGTGACCCAGGCTATCTACACACTCTTCTCCAGACTCAACATCCACCAATTCCTTCTCTTTGGTGAATACTGATGCAGAGTATTCATTTAGTACCTCGCCCATTTCCTCTGGCTCCACACACAGATTCCCTCCCCAGTCCTTCAATGGGCCATCCTTTCCCTGGCTACCCTCTTGCTTTTTATGCATGTGTAAAAAGCCGTGTGATTTTCCTTAACCCTATTCGCCAATGACTTTTTGTGACTCCTTTTAGCTCTCCTGACTCCTTGCTTAAGTTCCTTCCGACTTTCCTTATATTCCATATAGGTTTTGTCTGTTCCCAGCCTTCTCGCCCTGACATATGCCTCCTTTTTCTTTTTGACGAGGCCTACAATATCTCTCGTTATCCAAGTTTCCCGAAATTTGCCATATTTATCCTTCTTCCTCACAGGAACATGCCAGTCCTGAATTCCTTTCAACTGACATTTGAAAGCCTCCCACATGTCAGATGTTGATTTACCCTCAAACATCCGCCCCCAATCTATGTTCTTCAGTTCCCGCCTAATATTGTTATAATTAGCCTTCCCCCAATTTAGCACAATCACCCTCGTACCATTCTTATCCTTGTCCACCAGCACTTTAAAACTTACTGAATTGTGGTCACTGTTCCCGAAATACTCCCCTACTGAAACATCTACCACCTGGCCGGATTTATTCCCCAATACCAGGTCCAGTACAGCCCCTTCCCTAGTTGAACTATCTACATATTGTTTTAAGAAGCCCTCCTGGATGCTCCTTACAAACTCTGCCCCGTCCAAGCCCCTAGCACTAAGTGAGTCCCAGTCAATATTGGGGAAGCTGAAGTCTCCCATCACAACAACCCTGTTGCTTTTACTCCTTTCCAAAATCTGTCTACCTATCTGCTCCTCTCCCTCCCGCTGGCTGTTGGGTGGCCTGTAGTAAACCTCCAACATTGTGACTGCACTTTTCTTATTCCTGATCTCTACCCATATAGCCTCGCTGTCCTCTGAGGTGTCCTCCCGCAGTACAGCTGTGATATTCTCCCTAACCAGTAGCGCAACTCCTCCACCCCTTTTACCTCCCCCTCTATCCCGCCTGAAACATCTAAATCCTGGAATGTTTAGCTGCCAATCCTGTCCTTCCCTCAACCAGGTCTCTGTAATGGCAACAACATCATAGTTCCACGTACTAATCCAAGCTCTAAATTCATCTGCCTTACCTGTTATATTTCTTGCATTAAAACATATGCACTTCAGGCCACCAATCCCGCTGTTTTCAGCAACATCTCCCTGTCTGCTCTTTCTCAGAGCCATAGTCACCCTATTTCCTAGTTCTCCCTCAATATTTTCACCTTCTGACCTATTGCTCCAATGCCCACCGCCCTGCCATACTAGTTTAAACCCTCCCATGTGACACAAGCAAACCTCGCGGCCAGGATATTTATGCCTCTCCAGTTTAGATGCAACCTGTCCTTCTTATACAGGTCACACCTGCCCCGGAAGAGCTCCCAGTGGTCCAGATAACTGAAACCCATCCTCCTACACCAGCTGATTACCCACGTGTTTAGCTGCTCTATCTTCCTATTTCTAGCCTCACTGGCACATGGCACAGGGAGTAATCCAGAGATTACAATCCTTGAGGTCCTGTCTTTTAACTTTCTGCTGAGCTCCCTGAACTCCAGCTGCATGACCTCATCCCCCTTCCTGCCTATGTCATCAGTACCACGACCTCTGCCTGTTTGCCCTCCCCCTTCAGGATGCCCGCTCCCCATTCTGAGACATCCTGGACCCCGGCACCAGGGAGGCAACATACCATCCTGGAATCTTTCACGTCCACTGAAACGCCTATCTGTGCCCCTGATTATAGAGTCCCCTATGAATATTGCTCTTCTGCGCCTTGACCCTCCCTGCTGATTATCAGAGCCAGCTGTGGTGCCACTGCTCTGGCTGCTGTTGTTTTCCCCTGATAGACTATTCCCCCCAACAGTATCCAAAGGGGTATACTTGTTCGCGAGGGGGACAACAATAGAGGATTCCTGCACTGACTGCCTGCCCCTTCTGGTGGTCACCCATCTCTCTGCCTGCACCTTGGGTGTAACCACATCTCTATAACTGCTATCCATGACGCTTTCCGCCACCTGCATGCTCCTAAGTGCATCCAACTGCTGCTCCAACCGAACCATGCGGTCTGTGAGGAGCTCCGGTTGGATGCACTTTCTGCAGATGAAGCCACCCGGGACGCTGGAAGCCCCCCGGACATGCCACACCTCACAGTCAGAGCACTGCATCCCTCTAATTGACATTGCATTGACTAATTAATAAATTAAATTTAAAAATAAATTTAAAAAAAGGTTACTGTTAACTATATGTTTCCTCGCACTAGATTTCTACTATAAATGTAAATGCTAAATACAGTACTCTCCGGTGTCTGGCTTAGATACCCCTCTAAATTATGATTAAGTAATTAATGAATTATGTTTAATTTTTACATTTAGTGCAGATTCCCGACCAGCCATTCAGGTCACAGCTTTCCTGTGACATCCCTTTTCAGTTCTCGCCCCCCCCCCCCCGCCCAAGTCAGAATAGCAGAATATCTATCACTTACCTGTTCCCAAGCTGTTCCCCGGCTCTCTCTCTCCCGAAAATGAAGGCCGCTGGAACCTGGGGGTAAGATTTTATATCACCTATCTTCCCAGGGTGCTCCCTGGTTTTCTCCCTGCTCCCCGAATGCACTCTGGATCTCTCCCTGCAGATTACCAGTTACAAAGTCAAACAAAGGAAATAGAACAAAAAGGGCAACAGCACCTCCTCCCACTGCGAATTACCACACTGCCCAAATTACCAAGTTCCAATTCCCACTCTGGCTGTGTCCCACTCACTCAGGATGTGTCTCCTTCACCTGCGCAAAGAAGGAGTGAGGAGGCAATATCACCCCCGAGTGAAGGGTGTACAATTTCCGAAGAGGTTTTTGTGACATGAGCGAGAGGTAATACAGACAAAGGCTCTGAATATCGTGAAATAATGAAGGACATTTGCACCATGGTGGAGGAAAAACCTGTGCCACAGTCGACTGGTTCCCATGCCCTGCCTGCTGCAGTCAGGTTACCGTGGAGCTCCATTTCTATGTGGCTGCTCACTGGGCTTTGCCACAGGCCTCTTGTGGCTTTTCACAATCAACTGCCCGGCAGTGCATCACCACTACCACTGGTGCATTCTTTGTTCAGGTGGGGAAGCATGGTGCCTGCGGCACGTCTATGGGGACGTTGTACAGGAAAACCGGCTTTGCCTCATGGCCAGCTTCCCACATGCTCAAGGAGGGGTAGTCTGTGCCCACTTCACTCCTAAGGCCACCAATGTAGCAGCTGGGGACATTTGTGAACACACCACTCCATTCCAGTCCATCAATTTGCAGGTTGTGTGTGACCACAATGAAGCTTTCCTGCATGTATCTGCTGAAGACTCATTATTCACGCCTGCCACAACTTTCCAGTCCAGAAACCAGATATGTCATCAGCCTTTCGTGGGGGGAAAAAAGGTAGCCATTATGGAGCAGGCTACTTACTCCAATGACATAACCAGAGACGGTGCCCAAGCTTGCTACAACAGCCATTTGCAGATGAGGACTGTCAACGAGCAGGATGTTAGCCTGTTGAAGGTATTGTTTTGATGCCTTGTCCTATCAGGCAGAGCATTCCAGTGCTCGCATAAAAAGGTTTTGTTGACAATGGTCATTTGCTCCATGAAATGGTATAGGGGATGGGCATTCGCATTGAGGCGCCAGAGGCCTGTGAAAGAGATGCATCATGGGAGGAGGAACCCATCAACTCTGACCGCGATGACACCAAGGAGGAGGGTGACGATGGGAGACATCCTGAAGGGCAGGCCCGGTTTCCCCTGGATGGACTGTGCAGGATGCCATTGTCGCCAGGGACTGAATTCGGAGGCAATTCACTTAAGCAATCTTTAGAATCTGAATACAGATCCAGCAGTGCCCATAAACATGGGCATCACCTGAAAAATGTGCTGTGCCAATCTCTAACGAGAGAAAATACCAACAGCAACCCCCTTGAGCAAAGCTGAATTCCATCACTCTTGGCTCCTTATTGTTCTCCAGATGTCCTTTGAAAGGAATTTTCTGCTGGAGGCTTCAAATAACCCGGAAAGAACCTTGCCTTGTCCCTAGCCAAAGTTTGTCCACCATGTCGAGAGTGCAAGGTGAAACTCTAAACCTGCAGATACAATTGTTTTGGCCAACATAAATGCAGTGATTGGGCACTGCAGGAATAAGGCACATGTGTAGTCAGCAAACCATCCACTGCCTTCCACAGCCTTCACACATGACTTGCGCACAGTGTGCGATATCTACAACATGCAGTGCTGCAACTCACCTGAGGCTCTTGGTCAACCCAAAGTCTCTATCCTGGAATGATGAAGGTTTTAATCACAATCGAGCTCTCGTGTGTGCACCCACACACATTTCATTCAGATGCAATAACCTGACATATGGAGCAGCTACTCCACCTCACCTGTTGAACACTCACCTGGAGCAGTCTGCCTTCTGCACACCACTCAGGGTGGAACTAAGCCAAATCGTCGGCATCTTATCAAAAGTTGGGTCGTGACTACTATCAAAATACTGGAGTAAAAGGAAGTTTGCAGGTGAAAAAAGAGAACTGAGGAGACCAATTGAGAATTTTTCAGGGAAAGAGGAACATTTCACTTAGGTCTTAGCAAACTTTGATCTTCAATGAATAGTTAGTGAGCTTCAACCATCCGGGGCTGGATTCTCTGTTTTTGGTACTATGTCCCCACACCGTCGTAAAAACTGTAGACCGTCATGCCAGAAAAACTGGCGTGAAAGGGCCACATATTCCTAGCCCTGCAGGGGGCTAGCAGGGAAACAGTGTAAATCTAACAGCTTTTGCTGCAGATACGGGCCCCCGCACTTCCGGGTCGGAGGCCGCGCATGTGCATGGCGGCGGCCTCCAGCGGCCGCGCGTGCTCCATGGCGGACTCAGACCGCGGAGCTGGACCCTGGCCAAGCAGCCAACCCTGATTGCCTGCCCAAACATTGCCCGACCGTGTATAAGGTCCCCCTGCCCTCCGATTGGCCCACCCCCGACCAGGGCGGCCGCAGACTTAGTCCGCAGCCGCCACGCTAGTATCCCAACTAGCAGAACCATGTTAGATTCACGCCGTCGGGACTTCGGCCGGTCAAGGGTAGAGAATGGTGGGGCGGGCCTCCAGCAATGGCCGCAGGTAGGCGATATGCGGCGCGGTGTACTCTCTGAGTACGCCGCTTTTCAGGGCCCGGAGAATCGGTGAACCGGCGTCGGTCCCGATTTTGTGCGCTGAAATGGATTCTCCGCCCCGGCCGCAATTTTGGCGTCAGGCTGCGGAGAATGCAGCCCCAGATGTCTTTATGAAATATCGTGGAAAATGTTTTGAACAAGAAAAGGAGGTTCTCGTAAATCAGAATAATTGGTTGAATGCAGAATTAAAATGCAAAGCTAATGCATTTAGAATTTCATTGTGAGAAGAACAATGAGATTATTAAACTTGAAAGCAAAACGGAGGAAATGAAGAAGCAGATGGTATGGAATGTCGCATTTTGAAATTTGTTCCTGTGAATAAAAACTCACTGTTGAACTTAATTACCGACAAAATTTGAAATTGCAAATCTGCAACCGGAAAATCTGAAATTGCAAAATGATCTTTGAATCAATGACGAGTGACACTTTAAAAAAAAAAAATTCTCGCCAGTGATGCTACACAACATGTCGAGGTTGGCAGGGGAACAGTTTGCCAAAGAGCATTAAATATTTGGGAAGGACTGGACTTCAATAGTTCGGAAGTTGTGCAAAAACATTGAATGGTTGAAACAAATTATAAAACTTCAGAGGGAGGAAGTGATTAACATGGTCAAACGGAATTTAACAGAACTAGTTTGAAATTGGACTGGGAGAAACAACAAGATCACAATGTTCAAAGAACAAACAAAGCAGGTATACAATACCATTTTGAGTGAGCATAAGAAGCATCTTAACAGCATCATTGAAATGGCGAGAAGAGATTTTGACAAGAGAAGGAAGGAGGTGGTGAGGCACAAAAATGACATTTTGACAGTGTTAAATGAAAATTGAATTTACCATATGTGAATTTGGTAGTGGGCTTGAGAATGGAACTATGCCTACAAGTGACGCACAGGACAATTGGACTGTAGACTTAATTGGAACATTCTTTTCGGAATTGAGAACTGGAAATCAGACGAAAACCCAGGATTTGAGTTATGATAATACCATGTGTAGATTCTGACACTGTTAAAGTCATTATAATTGCATAATATTGCAGGTGTAATTGTGAGCTAAGAAAAGTTAACTTGTACGATATAATAAGTATGTGATTTGATACTTTTGTGTAAAGTGGATGAAGATTTTGTTTCAAAGAAAGGAAGGGGATGGAAAATGGGTCATTTTAAGGGATTTATATTTGTATTGTGAGGAATAGTTTTAAGTGGTTGTAATTTGTGTTTCTGTGTAAGGAAGGGTACACCTATAACCTATAGTTACATTAATGCGAGCCAAAGATGTTTTATCAGTTTAAACTATGCTGCATCTATTGTGCTTAGAGAGGGATATGGCATGAAAAGCAAACAAGCATAAAGTTGTTGCCGAGCAACCGGAGGCACCTTTAGGGTAGGAAGGCTTTTTGAGTTCGGTTCTAGGTTGATATGTGGCAGTGGGAGATAGATAGTATGAGGGAAGGCATCTCTCACAACTCTGCCAAAAGGCTAGAGAGCGAACATCTCTCTCAGATTTTCTAGAATAAAAGCCATACCTTGGAGTAATGGTTAAGAAAATAACTGCTGGAAACTTAAAGAACAGCTCGCGAAGGAAACTGAAGAAATGAAGAGAAGTTTTCAAAAAAGTCTGAAGTTAAAGGGACGAAGAGGAACTGCCTTTGAGAACAGTATATTGTTTATGAAAGTCAGACCTAGGAAGAGAAGAGCCAATGAGGTTTGCTACAAACAAGCTATATATCTGAAGCAATCATAAGTTTGGGCATCATTATTTCCAATGTTTGAAGTATTATGTTCTGTTGGGTTCTGAGTACCTGAATTAGGGGAAAAACATTTAAGGCAAAGGAAATCAGAAATGCTCGGTGGAAAACCTGGAGTGGATTCAGTGTTAAAAGTGGAGTGGAAGCTTTGATTGAAAGGATAGTTTGGAAAACCTGGCATGGTTTCATAATGCAAACAGCTGATGGAAAGCATTGTTTGAAAGAAGAATTTATTGCGTGTGTTTTTGGGGAGTGATGTTTGGAAATCCTCGCAACAATCACCTGGGAAGATTATGAGAAATCTACGGAAGATCGGTTGAGTGACATTGGCCATTTGGTTTCAAAGTGGCGTGTTGTCTTTGAAAACTGTCCATATGAGTGTTGTATCATAATCATATTGTTTCATATTTAATAAATGATTTTTCCTTGTTCTGAAAACTAAATAGCAGTTCTGTGACTCTGTTCCTCCATGTTTTCTTAAAAAAAGTAAAGGTTATGATTTTTTTGAGCCAGTATTCCATTCTGCAACCTTCCTGTCTCATTATAACACCAACTGGCATTGTAACACTCCTTCCTCAAATGCATGTGTGGCTTGAATAACAAGTGTTACAATGGCCAATGACATCTGCAACAACACTTGATGTCTCTGACCCAGCCTTCCACCGACGGACATGCATAGCCATACAATTCACATTTCTCACTCTACCATCTCTAAGTGTCTGGCTATAGCCACTGGTAAGAGCCATGAAATGAACAGGGTGGGGGAGAATTGTCAAATCCTGTTCTCTTCTCAGCTGTCCATAATTGGTAAGCTTTTGAGAGGAAGGTATGTGTTTTAATCCCTGAGTGTGTAGAAATTTGAATAACCAGCAGCAAGCTTGTCGTGAGTTTAAAGGAAGAAAGACGATTGTTTTTTATGCAGTCACCCTAAAATCAAATACTCCGGAATTTATCTCTCAGTCACAGACAGGTACACAACATAAGTACAATTGTGGAGAATAGTGCACTTTTATAGGTTATAAGCAAAAGAATAGTTCTTGATTCACACAATAGTCTTGCTTTGGAGAACATGTTGTGGACCTGGCGAAGAAGATGGCTTCACTTCTGGAAGGTTGCTTAGGTGAATTCAGTATCAAAAGTCATTTCAGAGTCATCTTGAAGGATAGATTTTCTGCAGGTCATAAAGTTAGTTGCTTGTGGTCTTTTTTTTAACCAGTTTGCTGTATTTGTGGACCTGAAAAGGAACAGGCTTAGAGAGCTCCAAGGCACAGATGGTATTGTCCTTTCTACTATTGTCCCTCTACCTCTCTCCAGACAGCACTTAAAAGATTTTGGTGTCCGACGCCAATGGAATGTAATCATTAGGTGGTGCAATGTTCACACGCACACATGCTGTGTGTTCAAGTGAAATGTCACTGGTAGTGACAGTTTAGACAGTAAGAAAGATTACTCGATTGTTGGCAGTCAAGAAAGGTAAATGATGCAGTGTTTTCTTTTTAATAAACATTTTATTGAGGGATTTTTTTGGTATCACAACAACAACACAATAAACAATATACATGAAACTAAACATAGTGCAAAAGCCGTCTCCCTCTCTTACAGGTCCCACCTTTATTAACCCCCTACTCTAAGTTAAACTAACCCCCCCCACCTTCTGCTGACGATTAATTTTCCGCGAAGAAGTCGACGAACGGTTGCCACCTCCAGGCGAACCCTGACAGTGACCCTCTCAAGGCGAACTTGATTTTCTCCAAACAGAGAAAGCTAGGCATGTCCGATAACCAGGTCTCCGACTTCGGGGGCTTTGAGTCCCTCCAGGCTAATAGTATCCGTCTCTGGGCTACCAGGGAATCAAAGGCCAGAACGTCTGCCTCTTTCTCCTCCTGGATTCCTGGGTCTTCCGACACCCCAAAAATCGTCAACTCTGGACTCAGCGCCACGCTTGTTTTTAAAACCGTGGACATGAATCTGCAAACCCCTGGCCCAAATCCACGAAGCTTTGGACATGACCAGAACATGTGGACATGGTTCGCTGGTCCTCCCGCACATTTTGCACACCTGTCTTCCATCCCAAAGAATCTGCTCATCCGGGCCACTGTCATGTGAGCCCGGTGAACGACTTTAAATTGTATCAGGCTGACATGTTGCAGACGCGTTGACTCTACTCAACACTTCCGCCCATCGACTATCCTTTAGTTCTCCTCCCAGCTCCTCCTCCCACTTGTGCTTCAGCTCCTCGGTTTGCGGCTCCTCTGACCCCATAAGTTCCTTGTAAATGTCCGAGACGCTCCCTTCTCCTACCCACCCTCTGGAAACTACCCTGTCCTGAATCCCCCTTAGCGGTAGGAGCGGGAAGGTTGACACCTGTTTACGTAGGAAGTCCCGCAGCTGCATATCTGAATTTGTTTCCCCTCGCCAACCCAAACTTCTCCTCCAGTGCCCTCATACTTGGAAAGCGTCCCTCTATAAACATAACCCCTATCCACTCAATCCCTGTTCTCCGCCATATCCGGAACCCCCCATCCATACTTCCCAGGGCAAACCGGTGATTATCACAGATTGGGGCCCAGACCGATGCTCCCTCTGCTCCCACATGTCTCCTCCATTGCCCCCAGACTCTCAGGGCCGCCACCACCATGGGGCTGGTGGAGTACCGTGCTGGCGGGAAGGGCAGAGGCGCAGTTACCAATGCCCCCAAACTGGTGCTCTTGCATGAAGCCGCCTCCATGCTCCCATGCCGACCCCTCCCCCACCACCCACATCCTGATCATGGCTATATTCGCCGCCCAGTAATTATTACTAAAATTAAGTTGTGACAGCCTCTCCCCGACTCCGCTCAAGCATTACCTTCCTTACCCGTGGGCTCTTGCCCGCCCAAACAAAGCCAGAGATCACTTTGTTGTCCCGCTTAAAAAAGGACCGCGGAATAAAGACAGGGAGACATTGGAACACGAACAGGAATCTCGGGACAACCGTCATCTTCGCCGTCTGCACCCTCCCAGCCAGTGACAACGGGAGCGCTTCCCATCTCCGAAAATCGTCCTTCATTTGGTCTACTAGTCGGGCCAGATTTAATTTATGCAGCCGGTCCCATTCCCGCGCCACTTGAATGCCAAAGTACCGAAAGCTTCCCCCTACTAATCTAAACGGCAGCTCCCCAAATTGCCCCCCCCCCCACCCCCCCACCCTGGACCAGCCCCTTCCAGCCCCTCTAGGCTCTCAGAGCAATTGCCAACAGCTCTATAGCTAGCGCGAACAATAGTGGGGAGAGGGGGCTTCCCTGTCTCGCCCCCGGTGCAGTCTAAAATAGTCTGATGTCGTACTATTTGCCTGTACATTTGCCACAGGAGCCTAATAAAGCCCCGCCCGAATCCGAACCGTCCCAGTACCTCCCACAGATAATCCCATTCGACCTGATCAAAAGCCTTTTCTGTATCCATTGCGATCACTACCTCCACCTCCCTACCTTCCGGGGGCATCATGATCACATTTAACAACCTTCTTACATTGGCCACCAACTGCCTACCCTTAACAAACCCTGTCTGGTCCTCCCCAATAACGTCCGGAACACAATCCTCAATCCTGGAGGACAAAGGTTTGGCCAGCAGTATGGCGCCCACATTCAACAGGGATATCAGCTCTGGGTTCTTGTCCCGCTTCAGAATCAGCAAAATCGTGGCCTGTGACATCGCCGGGGGCCGGGCCCCTCTTTCCCTTGCCTCATTGAACATCCTCATCAACACCGGCCCCAATATCCCAGAGAACCTTTTATATAACTCCACTGGATACCCATCCGGCCCCGGGGCTTTACCCGCCTGCATGGCCTTCAGACCCTCTACTATCTCTTCCAACCCGATCGGGGCCCCCAGCTCGTCCACCTTTGGGAAATTCAGCCGTCCCAAGAAGTGCCTCATTCTCTCTGGCCCCGTCGGGGGTTCCGACCTGCACAGCCTACTGTAGAAATCCCTAAACACCTTATTCACCCCTGCTGAATCTTCAACCAAGCTCCCATCTCCGTCATTTACTTTCCCTATCTCCCTGGCTGCCTCCCTCTTTCTAAGCTGCTGTGCAAGCATTCTGCTGGCCTTTTCTCCATACTCATAGATCGCCCCCCCTCGCCTTTCTCAGCTACTCCACTGCCCTCCCTGTGGTTAACAAGCCGAACTCCGCCTGTAGCCTCCGCTGTTCCCTTAAAAGCCCTGCCTCTGGGGTCTCCGCATACCTCCTATCGATCTGTAGCATCTCCTTAACCAATCGGTCCATCTCTGCCCTGTCGACTTTCTCCCAGTGGGCCCGTATTGAGATCAGCACCTTTCTCACCACCGCCTTCAGTGCTTCCCAGACCACTGCTGCTGATATTTCCCCCGTGTCGTTGACCTGCAGGGAGTTCTGAATACATTTCCTCAGCTGCTCGCACACCTCTTCGTCAGCCAAAAGTCCCACATCCAACCTCCAGTGCGGGCGCTGGTTACTGTCTTAACTAATCTGCAAGTCAACCCAGTGCGGAGCATGGTCTGAGATTGTAATCGCCGAGTACCCTGTGTCCACCACCCCTGCCAGTAAGGCCCTGCTCAAAATGAAGAAATCAATCCAGGGGTACACCCCCCCCCCCCCCCCCCCATCATCTGCTCCATGAACCCTTTTAGTTCCTTTGCCATTGCTGGCACCCTGCCCATTTTCGAGCTTGACCGGTCCAAGCCAGGGTCAATAACTGTGTTGAAGTCCCCTCCCATGACCAACCTGTGGGAGTCCAGGTCCGGTATCTTCCCCAGCATCCTCTTTATAAACTCCACATCATCCCAATTTGGCGCATACACATTTACCAATACCACCTGCACCCGCTCTAGCTTTCCACTGACCATAATGTTCCGACCTCCCACATCCAAAACTATTCTACCTGCCTCAAACACCACCCGCTTATTGATCAGGATCACGACCCCTCTCGTCTTTGAATCCAGTCCTGAGTGAAAGACCTGACTGACCGAGCCTTTCCTCAATCTAATCTGGTCAGTTGCTCTAAGGTGCGTCTCCTGCAACATTACCACGTCCGCCTTCAGTCCCCTAAGATGCGCGAACACACGTGCCCTCTTGACCGGCCCATTTAACCCTCGAACATTCCAGGTAATCAGCCTAGTTGGGGGGCTCATTGCCCGCCCCCCTTTGCTGATCAGCCATCTTCTTTTTTGGGCCCGCCTCCAGCCCATGCTCCACGCCTCCACCGGCCCGCCCCCAGGCAGCCTCCGCCCCCAACCTCCTCTCTGTCCCTTAGCCCAAGTCCCTCCCTCGTCAGCTGAACATTTTTCCCCCCTCCCCCCCCCTCCCAAGTAACAACACTCTGTAACCCCACCCCTTTGATAAACTGAACATATGCACCCCCCCCCCCCCCACTGTGCTTCCGTGAGCTAGCTCACCCAGCTAGCTTGGTGGCCCCCATCCCTGGCGCCAGATAGTCTCCCACCTATTGTTCCCCCCCCCACCTGCTCATACAAACATACTCCAACATCAGACAATCCCCACACAATTGCTCGACAGAAAAACACCAAAATCTAAACAAGCACACGTCCATCCCCTAACAGTGCAAATGCAAACCTTAGCTCACTTAGCTCTGCCACTGGTCCCAAATCAATACACCAGGCATTACAAACCGCTTCCACAAAACAAAAAACAAGAAACTTTTTTTTTAAAAAACAGAGGTGCAAAAAGGAAAAAAAACATGAACGCTGCAGCAAAGTTCAAAAGTTCTCAGTCCACCACCAGTCCTTTTCTTTTCACGAAGCCCAGTGCGTCCCCAGGCGACTTGAAATAAAAGTGCTGTTCCTCGTACGTGACCCAGAGACGAGCTGGATACAACAGTCCGAACTTCACCTTTTTCTTAAAAAGGATCGACCTAATCTGGTTGAAGCCTGCTCTTCTCCTGGCCACCTCCACACTCAGGTCTTGGTAGACCCGCAGGATACTATTGTCCCACTTACAGCTCCGTGTCTGCTTGGCCCACTGTAGAATGCGCTCCTTTTCCAAGTACCTGTGGAATTTCACTACCATTACCCTCGGGGTGGGGGGTGGGGGGTGGGGGGGGGGGGGGGGGTGGGGCGTGGGGCGGTCTCCCGTTCGCTGCTTCCTCGCCGGTGCTCTGTGAGCCCTGTCCACCTCCCAAGCGTCGGGAGAATGCACCATCCCCCAGCAGTTTGTCAAACATGTCTGCGATGTATGCCCCAGCGTCCGCTCCTTCGGACCTCTCCGGGAGCCCAACGATTCTCAAGTTCTGCCGGCGGGACCTATTCTCTAGGTCCTCCACCTTCTCCAGGAGCTTCTTCTGCTGGTCTCTCAGCATCCCCACCTCCAACTCCACCGCAGTTTGATGTTCCTCCTGCTCAGCCAGCGCCTTCTCCACCTTCTGGATCGCCCGATCTTGGGCGTCCAATCTAAGCTCCAGCCGCTCAATCAACACTTTTATCGGGTCCAAGCAGTCCCGTTTCTGCTTAGCAAAGCCTTCCTGAATAACTTGCATCAGCTGCTCCGTTGACCGCTGGGTCGACAAACCAGAGGTCCGGTCCTCCGCCATGCTGTCTTCTGTTGCAGCTTCAGCCCAAGCCTTCTCTGTCTTTCTGTTTCTGCCTTTACGAGCACTTCTAGTCCTTCTCTCTATGTACCGATGTGGGAATTCAGTACACAATTGCCTCTGTCTTCAGTTTTGCAGTTCAAGTCCGGTAGAAAATCAGGGGGAAAGGTCCAAAAGTCCGACCCGAGCGGGAGCCACCAAATGTGCAACTTACTCCTTCATAGCCGCCACCGGAAGTCAATGATGCAGTGTTAACATAAAACCCTGTTACCTTGTGACGAAGGCATTCTGCTCTCAGTATGATGCTGCATCTCATGCCATCAACTTTAAAAGTATACTATATTCCTCTGATATGCTACTATCTGTGTTGACGGATTGTTAGATTGTCAGATGTGAAGGTTCTTCCTTGGCTATCTCTTCCTCCTCCTGATGCTTTATGGATGATCCAGCGTTGGGGCAGATGTGCCAGTTAGTGCTGATGGGATTGCGTGAAACACAGAAGGAGGTAATTGGAGTGAAGCAGTTTTAGAGTGTGTGGATCCAGGGCAGTGCCTTCAACCATCCTAACCACCTTGCCATGCAACCCACCCTTCACACTTCCCCTCAAAATAATTTCCCATCTGCTCAATGCACTAACAGCACCACCTCCACCACTGACACCATGATTGATAGTGCCTCTGACACCTTTTGGCACCTCTTTCACCATCTTTCGTAATGTACTCTGAGGGCACCTTGGAATCTCCATTGCTCTCTCCTCAACTGAGCGAATCTCCCTGAGCCACTCTGACCTATCTCTAGTCCATAAGCTATAGGAGCAGAATTAGGCCATTCTGCCCATCAAGTCTACCCCACCATTCGATCATGACTGGTTATGTTTCTCATCCCCATTCTCTTGCCTTCTCCCCGTAACCCTTGATCTCCTTATTAATCAAGAATCTATCTATCTCAGTCTTAAAGAACCTCAGTTACTTGGCCTCCATAGACTTCTGTGGAATTGGGTTCCACAGATTCACCACCCTCTGGCTGAAGAAATACCTCCTCATCTCAATTTTAAAGGATCATCCCTTCAGTCTGAGGCTGTCCCTTCGGGTTCTAGTCTTTCCTACTAGTGGAAACATCTTGCTCCAAGTCCATTCTATCTAGGTTTCCCAGTGTTCTGTAAGTTTCAATAAGATCCCCCCTCATCCTTCTAAACTCCATCGAATAGAGACCCAGAGTCCTCAACCACTCCTTGTATGACAAACCTTTCATTCCAGGGATCATTCTTGTGAAGCTCCTCTGGACCCCCTCTAATTTAAGCGGGTCTGAGCTCTTCATATCCATTATGACACCAGTAGAGATAAAACAGCAACACTGTCCTCGTGAGCCCCACCTACAAATATTCTGTAAACGCAGCAATGGCTTTACTGAAGCGAGATTGTAGTCCAATTGAAGGCTGTAATGAACAAGTAGTTACTTCAGCAGCTCCGGTACAGAATGACTGCTGTGGGTGAAACGCAGACTCTTATGCTCCGCCTGCTGGGCGGAACCAGCAGGTAGATTCTACCACTCGTACCACAGTATGAGCAGCACGGTAGCATGGTGGTTAGCACAATTGCTTTACAGCTCCAGGATCCCAGGTTCGATTCCCGGCTTGGGTCACTGTCTGTGCGGAGTATGCATGTTCTCCCCGTGTGTGCGTGGGTTTCCTCCGGGTGCTCCGATTTCCTCCCACAGTCCAAAGATGTGCAGGTTAGGTGGATTGGCTATGCTAAATTGCCCTTAGTGTCCAAAATTGCCCTTAGTATTGGGTGGGGTTACTGGGTTATGGGGATAGGGTGGAGGTGTGGGCTTGGGTAGGGTGCTCTTTCCAAGAGCCGGTGCAGACTCGATGGGCCAAATGGCCTCCTTCTGCACTGTAAATGCTATGAAAAGTATAAGGTACATCCCACCTAGGTACCGCGATACCCCTAATATAGCCTACCACATTCATCCCCTGTTTAAAAAAAGAGTCCGGCGGGGTTGGTGGCCTTGCTTTTACAGTGGTAGAGGTTATAGCGGTACCCTTCGGTGCCTTTACATATAATACTCATATTGACAGACAATTATTTACAAGTTCATTTTACAATGAAGCTATCAGCTGGTCGGGGGTCCTGGTCGTCCTCTGCGATCGTCGCAGTCCCGGCGGTGATGCTGGCATCGACTCGAGCATCCGTAGCTCTGGGAGCGTGTCATCTTCAGCTTCATCGCATCCGGATGGGGCCAGTGGGAGGACGGATCCTCCTGGGAAGGGGGCTGCGGTGGTGTGCACCGGTGAAAAAATGGTTGGGGTTGGTGGGGGGGGGGGGGGGGGGGGGGTGTGAGTGGGGATCCAGCGGGGTTAGATCCCAGAGGGAGACCGTGTCTTGTCGGCCGTCAGGGTGCGCCACATAGGCATACTGGGGGTTAGCATAGAGGAGATGTACCCTCTCGACCTGTGGGTCCGACTTGTTGGCCCGTACGTGTTTGCGGAGTAGGACGGGTCCGGGGGCTGCCAGCCATGTTGGGAGCGAGGTCCACGAGGAGGACTTCCTAGGGAAGGCAAGGAGACGTTCATGAGTGTTTCATTGGTAGTAGTGCACAGTAGTGATCGGATGGAGTGAAGTGCATCGAGGAGGACCTCCTGCCATTGGGACATTGGGAGATTCTTGGACCGTAGGGCCAGTAGGACGGCCTTCCAGACCGTCCCGTTCTCCCTCTCTACCTGTCCGTTTCCCCGGGGGTTGTAACTGATCGTCCAGCTGGAGGCAATGCCCTTGCTGAGCAGGAATTGATGCAGCTCGTCACTCATTAAGGAGGACCGCTATCGCAATGGATGTAGGCGGGGAATCCGAACAGGGTAAAGATGCTGTGGAGGGCTTTAATGACGGTGGCAGCCGTCATGTTGGGACTGGGGATGGCGAAAGGGAACCGGGGTTTCCTGGCTGCCGCACTGCACAAGCTTGTGGAGAATTTAGGGGTGCTTTGGAATTGGCCGCGGGTGGGGTCCACCCTGTCCATGCGGGGACCGCGCGGTCGGGAACATCGGTCTGGGTGTTGCGGGAGGCTACATCTAGGGAGTGCGCAAGTTTCCGTGACTCTTTAAGCCCTAGCGTGTCGTTTTCCAGCAGTCGCTGGCGGATTTTAGAGAACAGCATGCCCGCAACAAAAGCATCCCGTATTAAGAGTTCGGTGTGGTCATTGGCTGAGACTTGTGGACAGTTACAGTTTCTACCTAACACTAACAATGCGCAGAAAAATCCAGTGATTCCTCTGGGATCTGCCGTCTGGTAGCTAAAAGATGCCGAGCGTATACCTGATTCACAGTGCAGACGTAGTGCTCTTTTAACAAAGTCATTGCGTCTTCGAAACCGTCCGTGTCTTCGATAAGCGTGTAGATTTCTGGGCTCACCCTTGAGTGGAGGACTTGCATTTTCTGTTCCTCCGTGGGGGTAGTCGGGGCCGTCCTAATGTACCCGTTGAAACATGCCAGCTAATGTTTAAAAGCTGCTGCTGCATTTGCCGCGTGGGGGTTGATTTGTAGACACTCTGGCTTGATGCGGAGAGCAGCCATTCTTCAATTCTTGTTCATTAAGTTGATGCACGATCAATCACTACTGAAGCGAGATTGTAGTCCAATTGAAGGCTGTAATGAACAAGTAGTTATCCCAGCAGCTCTGGTACAGAATGATTGCTGTGGGTGAAACACAGACTCTTATGCTCCGCCTACTGGGCGGAACCAGCAGCCAGGTTCTACCACTCATACTACAGTATAAGGTACATCCCACCTAGGTACCGCGATACCTCTAATATAGCCTACCACATGGCTATCTCGGAGAGAACACCGGCTCCGATCTCATTTTCCAATTCAGCTGTCATAAGTTTATGTACACTGTGGACCCCATGTTATAAACACTTAGAAAATCATTGACTCCCTGGAGTCATCTTAAGGCTGTATTCCATGGCTGGCTCTGTGGGCTTTGCAGTGGGCTTTCATCTTCTGGAGTCTGGGTGAAAATTGGCACCAATTGATGAGATGAACCTTCTTTCCCTGGCTGTATGGATCTTTACTTTGAACCACAGGCCTACCTGATGCTAAAGCTGGTATCTGAATTTAGGGAGGTGCTCCATTCCTCATTGCTAACATTCTTCTTGGTCAGCGCAAAGTTCCCAAAAATGAATTGCGAATTAGGATTTGGATCGCTTAAGCAGCGATCTGGGCGAAATTCTCCGTAATCGGCACAATGTCCGCTGACCGGTGCCAAAAACGGCGCACATCAGTCCGGCATTGCGCCGCCCCAAAGGTGCGGAATCTTCCGCATCTTGAGCGGCCGAGCCCTAACCTTGAGGGGCTAGGCCCGCGCCGGACTGATTTCCGCCCCGCCAGCTGGCGGGAAAGGCCTTTGGTGCCCCGCCAGCTGGCGCGGAAATGACATTGCCGGGCGGCGCATGCGCAGGAGCGTCAGCGGCCGCTCACGGCATCCCCACGCATGCACAGTGGAGGCGGTCTCTTCTGCCTCCGCCATGGTGGAGACCGTGGCGAAGGCGGAAGGGAAAGAGTGCCCCCATGGCACAGGCCAGCCCGCGGATCGGTGGGCCCCGATCGCAGGCCAGACCACTGTGGGGAGCCCCCCAGGGCTAGATCGCCCCGCGCCCCCCCCCCCCCCCAGGACCCCGGAGCCCGCCCGTGCTGCCTTGTCCCGCCGGTAAGAGAGGTGGTTTAATTCATGCCGGCGGGACAGGCATTCTAGCAGCGGGACTTCGGCCCATCCGGGCCGGAGAATCGCCGGGGGGGGGGGGGGGGGGGGGCCCGCCAACCGGCGGGGGTGGGATTCACGCCAGCCCCCGGCGATTTTCCGACCCGGGGGGGGTGGTTGGAGAATCTCGCCCACACCCCTTGAGATTACTGCCTTTGCAACCACTTGCTGGCTTCTCTACATTTAAGTCCATTCCTATTTTATCAGTGAGTGAAGAATTTTAAATGACTTTCTTTATATTAGTGGGAAAAAATTTGGATAAACATTCTATTTAATGCAGGGGCCTGTGTTCTTTGCTATTAGATCTTGACGTAAGATCCATGGCATCTTCTTGGGATGTTGTGTATTATATATTGATCTTTGGTAGTTTAGCTGTGACAAACAAACCAAGCTTCTAAGTGGTCAATGGTGACATTGTTTGATTGTGATACAGCAGCAGGAAGTAAAGATATTGTTATTCGGACTGAAGTTGAGAGTTAAGAGTTAAATGAGGTTTCATTTCTCTAGCCAAAATATCCTTGTTGAGCAGACAGCTGAACTACTGGGATAAACCTGCAGTCAGTGGATGTTGCTGCTCCAACTCAATTCTGGCGTGCAGCCATGTTGAATGAGCGATTTGGGATTTTATTGATGAGGCCATAACAGGTGGGGATGGGAGATTTCCTTCCCCAACATTCATTAGTGAACCAGATGGGTTTTAATGCAAGTCCGGCAATTGCATGGTCACTATTCTGTCATGAAATCAACATTAGCATATCATGGTGCAATCACACACACACTGATGGACAGGTAGTTGGACCAACCAACACACACACAACATCGCAGCCAATCACCAGTGAGAGCACACGCACTATAAAACAGGGAACACCACAGTTCCCGCTCATTCTACCAGGAGATAGCTCAGACCACAGAGCTCACAGCGCGCCACTCATACATACTCCATGTGCTGAGTGCCTCACCAAGGTAGTGAAAGGGCTGTGTCCACAGGTTAGCTGGTGAAGCACGAACCTCAGCCAGCAGTTATTAATTATTATTGCACAAGACAATAAAACAGAGTTGTACCATATACAACCTTGTTGGTTCATTTGTGCATCGGAACACCCAACACGACATATTCCTGATGCTAACTTTTTATTCCAGATTGATTTAAATTTGCTAGATACTCTGTGGGGTTGCTCCAGGCCTCTGAACTATTGGATTGGATTTGTTTATTATCACTTGTACCGAGGTACAGTGAAAAGTATTTTCCTGCGAGCAGCTCAACAGATCAGTAAGTCAATGAGAAGAAAAGGAAATAATAGGGCAGCACAAGGTTTACAATGTAACCACATAAGCACCAGCATCGGATGAAGCATACAGGGTGTAGTGTTAATGAGATCAGTCCATAAGAGGGTAATTTAGGAGTCTGGTGACAGTGGGGAAAAAGCTGTTTTTGAGTCTGTTCGTGCGTGTTCTCAGACTTTTGTATCTCCTGCCTGATGGAAGAAGTTGGAAGAGTGAGTAAGCCAGTTGGGAGGGGTCTTTGATTATGCTGCCCGCTTTCCCCAGGCAGCGGGAGGTGTAGATAGACTCAATGGATGGGAGGCAGGTTCGTGTCATGGACTGGGCTGTGTTCACGACTCTCTGAAGTTTCTTGCGGTCCTGGGCCGAGTAGTTGCCATACCAGGCTGTGATGCAGCCAGATAGGATGCTTTGTATGGTGCATCTGTAAAAGTTGGTCAGGGTTAATGTGAACATGACTGTGACTGTTACTGTTCCAGTAATAGTTTTTCCTGGGTTTCCATTATCTGCAGAGCGTTTGCGACAAGGAACCCTTTTTTGTGGTTTGAAGGGGGGAAAAATACTAGCAGTCAGGTGTCAGGCAGGCAGGGATGTCTGAAGGACACTCTGGGCTCGCGTTCACCCGCACCCCAAAATCTACAGGGAAAAATAGAAAATCTCACTTTGACAGACGTTGTTGACTGAGGTTACTTTTCCAAATGATGTCTCTGCCAGTTAATCTCTCTGAGGCAGCACACCCTTGCGACTGAATGTCTGACTTCAAGCTGGATGTGACATTCTGACTCATGCTGAGATCCGGATATCTGGCTCACAGCGAGATGGGAATGTCTGATTTGACCGTTTTGCTAGATGTCTTTGTAATCATCCCAATTACACAAGGTCATTCTTTTTACATTGTATTGCTTGACATAAATCATGCTGAGGTGACCAGAGCCCAGTGTTTCTTCTTTGACCACAGAAATCAAGGTAACCACAAAACTTTTTTTGTTGGCTCTGGTGGACCCATCTGGGTTCAGCCTGAGGTAACCTGCTTTCTCAGAATCGTGAGCAGTCAGAGAGAAGACGGTGAGATCTGTTATTAGTGGCTGCCATGTAGCATAGAACTTGAACATGTGCAATACTGCTCAGCTGGGGCCTGAAATGTGGCTGCATCTCTTTTTTTTTTTTGTTACCAGCAAGCTGCAGAGCTGACTTATAGATGTATAGGAAAGTAGCAAAAAAACAATACCTTCTTTACAAGTATCTCCTGCAGGAGTACCTTGAATTCAGCATTCAGCAACCTCAGGTTGGTTGGCCATATTGTGACTTGCATGCAGGTTCATGTCTGACGTTTACAGGTCCCTTTCCCAATGCTTCTTATTCCCAATCCTTTTCAGCTGTGCCAAACGTTGCTGATAGGCTGAGATGTCTTTTGATGACTGTTCAAATTCTGATTATTTTTCTCCTCTAAACTTCCCCCTTTTAATTATTCCTGTCCTTTCAAATTTTGATTTGCATATTTTTGCCCCCCGACCAGTGTCCTCTACCGACACGGCCTACTTTTCATCCAGTGCTGTGAATTATTATGCAAACAAGATTAGATACAAATTTTGGTATTCAAGCTTACACAAGATTGATTGCCGCGCAAATTTGACACAATTGTTTTGCATCTGAAGATGAAGATCACCCAGTATCTAAGTGGGTAATCAACTAAATTATCCTAGCCACGGCTGCACGGTTGTAAACATCTTCATAAAGACATATTTCTGTTTGATTGAGCAAAATTAAATGGGGACTTGTTAATCTAGTTTATCCTTTGGACAGAGGGTGATACCAGATATGCCGTTGCAATTGGCTTATAACCAACAGGAATTATACCTTCAATAACCTTCTGAAGAAACTATTAATAAGCCATTATGATCAAGATGCAAGTGAACCAGACTTTCCATTTATCCCAAAGACTTTCTATGGGCTTTTGCACTTTATGTTCCTGACAGCCAACTATCCAAAAAGTGCAGCACCCTCTAACAGAGCACCTGGAACCTGTGTGAACAGGGCAAGCAACTTTGCATCTCCTGAAGCAGCAAGATTGAAGAATTGTTCATAAGTAGCACCGAGTGTGAACCAGAATAATGAGTTCAATGTCGAATCAGGTTTAGTAGGTAAAATAAAGGGGAAAAGAAAGATTAAATTAAGGGACAACAATGAAAGATACTGAAAGTGAAAGTAAGAGAATTTGAAAAAAATCCTCAACAATAATTTAAGTTTGACAGAGTGAGATTCTACAATTAACAGTAAATTTTCAGTGCCAAAGAGGTTGTTTGATTGTATTTAATACTCGTCATGCCTTTAAGAGTCTATGGTTCATTTACTTTGCATATCTTGTGTAAGTGCAGAAAATTTGCTGTTATTGTGCCGCCTTTGGAGGACGAGTTTTGGTTTTAAACCATGTACAGTTGCAGGATTTGCATACATATCATGCTAAGCATTGTTAGCCTCACCATCATTTCTACAGCAAAGTTTAGCCCTATTTGTTTTCTTTTTAAATATAGCTTTTATATAATTTTGCTACGATAGCAAGACAACAGATACATTCGTTTGTGGAGTCACATTTGTGAAATAGTAAGATGAATCAAAAAATCTTTATAGGCAATGGAAAAAGTAAAACCCTAGAACAAACATGATGGTATGAGTATCTAGTGATAGCTCCTGAGGTTCAGTCATCATTCTCAGTTAGCAGTTAATACATAAACAAAAAGATAATCTTAAATTAAAGCTCTCAATGGGCTTAGTCTTTTTTAACTTTTGAAGTGGTTCTAATCGCAAAATGTTCTCTTTGTTTGCATAAGTAACTTTCACTTGGATTAATAAGGGACAGCCAGCATGCGTTTGGAAACTGATTGGAGTTATTTGATGAAGTACAGAGTTGATGAAAGTAGTGCAATCGATGTCCATGTAGACTTTGAAAAGGCATTTAATAAAACATCCAATGACCGACTTATTCTGAAAACAGGATAATGTGGTGGATAAAGGGGTGGTGGTAATGGGGGGGGGGGGGGGGTGGGGTATCCAATTGGCTCAGGGATAGGAGGCAAGGGATGATGTACAATTTGATTTTTTGGGCTGGAGGGAAATGTGCCATGGGGTCCCACAGCTATCAGTATTAGATCCATTGCTTTTCTGGTTACATATAAATAACCTGGACTTGGGAATAGAAAGTGCAATTTTGAAA
The DNA here is from genome assembly GCF_047496885.1 of Scyliorhinus torazame. Taxonomy (NCBI): domain Eukaryota; kingdom Metazoa; phylum Chordata; class Chondrichthyes; order Carcharhiniformes; family Scyliorhinidae; genus Scyliorhinus; species Scyliorhinus torazame. The sequence continues at coordinate 221,905,116 of NC_092716.1, forward strand.
ACTGCAGACAATCCAAAATTCGTCATTGTAGTGAATGGTGAGCAGGATACAGGCATACTTCAGGAAGACATAGAGAGACTGTTAACGTAGTGCTTTTGTCACTGGACTGGTGATTGAAAGACCATGGAGTGGATGGTGGAAATTGAATCCAATAAATATCTGGAATTAAAAGTCTAATGGTGGCCATGAAACCATTGTCAATTTTGTTGGAAAAACCCGATCTGGTTTGCTAATGTCCTTTAGGGAAAGAAATCTACACTCCTCATCTGGTCTGATCTGAGCCTCCAGATCCACAGCAATGACTCTGAAATCAAAACCGCCACAAAACCAATAAAAAGGAAAATAACTGGATAGACCACCTGGCATCGACCTGGGTACTGGAAACTACAATGGCAAACCCAGCCCTGCAAAGTCCTCTTTACTAACATCTGGGGGCTTGTGCCAAAATTGGGCGAGCTGCCTAAGGAGCCTTGGTGAGTTCCTGCAGTGCATCTTGCAGATGGCACACAATGCTGCCACTGTGCGTCAGTGGTGAAGGGACTGGATGTTTGTGGAAGGGCAATCAAGTGGGTTGCTTTGTCCTGGATGGTGTCGAGCTTCTTGAGTGTTGTTATCATTGCGCAACAGCTTCCTACACAAACCCTGCACATCCGTTAAAAATTGACATTTCCAATTAATTGCTTTCAATGTCCTGCATTAAGCCTATGCTTTATTTGTTTTACAGGATATCATGATTTAATCTCCATTTCTGGTGTCTTTCGACATTAATGCGGAATTTCTTTTCTAAATTAATCAACAGTGTTGTGCAATGTTGCATTATACGGATACAGCAAAGACCTTGACAATGATTAGAAAGCTAAAGGGGATTTAAACTTCTTTCAGTTACTTTGCTCTCTATAAGCTTTGAAGAATGAGGCATTTGTTTGGATTTTGCTGTTGTAATGTCAGAATGGAGCGATCAATTTGGGCTGTTTGAGTAGTAATTACTGCTTATAACCAGTTGGAAGTTTCAGACCTATGTAAAGTGCGATTGAAAATGTTCTGAGAAAATTTGTGGTGTCAGCAGGGAAGATGCACTTCAATAGATCTGTGTTCTTTGCAATTAAATGTTGGAGTTTGTATATTGATTACTTTGTATGGTCGAAAACAGCATACAGCCTGCTCCTTGTTTCAAATTGGTACCGAGTTCTTCAGTGATTATTATTTAAACACACTTTCATGAAAATTAGCAGAAATTTTAATGAATTAAATCATGTATTCTATCCACTTCCTCATCTCTTTCCATTTCACAGAAACAATACCTAGGTGAACAGTATCCCCATCATTGCTTTTATTAAAAGCGAGGGCGTGTGCTGTTGCTTATGTGGGGTCAATAACATTGATTTGTACAAGTGCCATCAATCTGCTAAATAATGTAAATTTAAACATGTAATTAGATCACCAGTGTGATCCAATCTGCTAACACTAATTCCCACTATCATCCGATTTCAAGTTTATCTTTGGTTTTAACATCTGGCAGTTTCCTTTGAGATACATTGAACTTATGCTGAAGTAAATTCTGCTGCTTTTCCCATTATTCATTTTTGTTTCTAATGTTAACCCAGACAAGCTTTGTACTGGAGCCCAAGTTAGCAGAGGATCATGAATTAGGGGACCAGGCTAAGTTGGGCTTGAGGCTGATAATGAAAAGGAAGCTTGAGGCATAAACATTATCAGGAGAGTGGTGATAAATAGATTTAGAAGGGGGGAGATGACTGAGGAATGAATCCGTGCATTGTAGGAATATTATTGATGCAATCGAGCAAATAGGGATGTGCAAAGCTGGAGAATTTCAGAGGAAGGAAGCACGTGGAGGGAATGGCTCTTAGCAGCTAGTCCAGCTCGTTTTTGAAATTAATACAGGTCAAAAATCAAGATAGAAAAGAGTAGGATCACAATATAATAGTGGGCTGATGTAATTCTTGGGGTTTAAAATTCTGTGGTTTATAGGAGGGACAAAAGTGATGCACTTAAATGTTCCACCGTATTATGATCTTGATGACACTGAATTTCAATAGTCGGTGGAACATTTAAGATGGTCTATTTGAAACCTAGAAGCTACACTTGAGATACAGTTTTGAAGTGAGAAAGAAAAGGTTTGTTAACATATTAGGAGTAAATTTCCCTTGTGGGAACCTTTACTTTGGCCAAGAAAACCTTTCACTGCCACACCCAAATAAGAAAACAAATGAGCAATTTGAGTGACTGCACTCCAACAGCTTGGAGTAAATCATTGGTGATTTCAGATCTTATCTGACTTTTGGTTTGTTGCAATTTTTATTCACTGATGTTAAGGTGGACAGTCTGCCCCTTGTCTATTTGTTTCTGAAGTTCTGAGTTACAAAACCAATGTCCCGTAAATCTACTTCCAGCTCTTGCTGTCATTCCTCTGAACAATGAATTGACATTTGTAATTTATATGAAGTAGGACTTTTTGCCATGATTATGTTTCATGTCTATTATTTGGATTGTTTTAATTATTAAAAACAATCTAGAATGTTTTCAATCTACTATCAGTGTCTAAGTTCCTTGTGCTGTATTTGCTCAGACGATTGTATTAATGAAAAGTATTTCTCAATAGAACAAATTTTGAATGCTGTCCACTACAATGAAAATTTTGAGTGAGGTACTTAATTGCTAACTTTTCTTTTTCTCCTAAAGCATAGTTGGGGCATTGAATTCAATAACTTGGGCAATGGAGGGGAAACATTCTTCCTTTCCCCATCCCCCCTTGTAAAATACAACGCATCAAAAGAACAGGGCATCAAACTCAAGCCTCCGGCATTTTATCCTGGATTAACATTTCGGTATAACATTGAATAACTGGTGTCATCTTTTGGATGGGGCATTAAATCAAAGACCTGTCGGCCAGTTCAGCTGAATGCAACTGATCCTACAACAATATTCAAAGAGAGAAGGCAATTCTCCATGAGTCCTGATCAATTAGGTAGGCAGGTCAGACGTCTCGTGCGTCGGTGCAGACTCGATGGGCCATAGGGCCTCTTCTGCACTGTATTATTTTGTAATTTTGTGAATTCAGTCAATAACACAAAAGATAGTAATTGAATCATAATGGAACAGAAGGAGGCCATTTGGCCCATCAAATCCATGTTCGCTCTTTGGGAAGTAATCCAACCAGACCTTCCGTCCCATTTCCTGCCTCTATTCCCATAGTCCTACAAGGTAATTTTATTGAAGTGGCCATCCAAATTATTTTTGAAATCATTAATCCCTTCTGATTCCACTACCTTATTGTCAGTAGCGTGTTCCAGGTATTACCAATTTTAGCATAAAAACAAGTCTTCCCGCACCACTATGGCGCCTCTGCCGCCCCTCCCTCCACACAACAGAAACAAAATCACAAAGACCCCAAACATGACCTATATATTATATATAAAGTTACATTCAGCAATGCAAAAGTTGTGTGATTAATTAAAAAAGCACAGCTGTCAGCAGAAAGGAGAAACCTTTCTCCTTGTTTCCAAGGCGCAGAGCAAAACATGCAAGTGCACTTTTACATAACCTCTTCAGAGAACTTTCCCCATCAGAAGCACCTCCCACCATTTTAAATTGTCACCATCGCCCCATTTTAAATTGTCATTTTCAAATTCTTTTTGTGCCTTTTGTTTAGCTTCTGCACAAATGTTATCTTTTGGGATTGAAAATGTTTTTAAAAAAAATCATTCGCAACCTTGGGCACGATTCAGCCACTGCGTTGAGCCCGGCGCAGAGCCGGGGAAAAACTCCCCGAGGCACCAAAAAGCCCGGAAAAGTGCGGGTGAATGGCACGATGAATCTCTGCACTGCAGCTACCGAGAAACACCCCTCCAAACGCGCCTGAAAGCTGACTTGGTTTCATGTCCACTAGATTGCACCCCTTGTTGAAAGGAGTAACAATCTCATCAGGAACACAGCATTTTAGATTCAACTCGAATTGTTTGAAATTTGTTTTCAGCATTTTTGTAAGAAGGTTCTCACCCAAGATAATTTTGGGGTAAACAAACAAACTGGATCAATTGAAATATCTCATTCCAATTCATATCACTGGTCATTCAAAATTTAGAACTGCCAAGCTTTAGATGTGTGAGCCGCCTTATTCAGAATTAAAGACTCTCACTGACCGTGGCATAATATCTAGAATGTCACCATGGCAACCAGTGAAATTCTACTTCTCACAATGTAACAGGTTAGTTACCTCTCAACATGATTCAAACTAACACTTTAAGTTCTGTGTTTTGGTTCATAACATACTTGAAGAAGAAAATATAATTATGTCATTCTCACATTGTTTCTTCAGTTGCCTTTTTAACTGACTGTAATAAAGCTATAGACCAAGAAATAACAAATAAGTTTGCTTTCATGGTTAACTAAAACCTCCAGCAGTTTTGGACCAAAAGAGTTGGAGGGACACCGGCTAAATTGATCACCATATAGATTTTAATTGTAGGAAAGGGGCAGCATCTTTATCATATCTCTTCTGCTGATCCTTTCTGATGTTTTGTAACTTAACCTCATATGAAAAGCAGTCCAGAAGACATGTCTTTAAACTGTAGAAAGAAATGTCTAGACTCTAAAGGTGTCGAGGAGTAAGGGGACAGTGCTAGAGTATGGTATTGAGGAAGAGGATCAGCCATGATCATGTTGAATGGTGGAGCAGACTCGAAGGGCCGAATGGCCTACTTCTGCTCCTAGTTGTAGCAAGTTTTTAAAACGCTCGTCAAATTAAAGAAAAATGTTTTGAAAAGTTGAAACTAGATTTATGCCAGACATTTCCAAGGCAGAATTTTTTTTTTTTTTAAATTGCTTATTGTCACAAGTAGGCTTCAAATGAAGTTACTGTGAAAAGCCCCTAGTCGCCACATTCCTGCGCCTGTTCGGGGAGGCTGTTACGGGAAGCTCATCTCTTCCAAGTTGCAAAAGTTACATTTTCAACAGGAATGACATACATTTTAAATATAGGTTTCTGGTTTGTAATTCTTCAATTTTCCATATCTGCACATTCCTAAATTGAAACAAACAGATTCAACAATTGCATTTGTACTTTCATGCAGCTTGGAAATATTAATTCCTGTAATGGGTTATGAATTCAAATGTGTGTTAAATTCCCATCCCCGTGCATCTCCATCTTGTCCCTGTTTTCAAAGACCTCCAGACCAGGCAGTGCATCCACCAAGTATGTTTTAACATTGGCTTTGAGGCCGTGGGGGACTGTGTGTTGAGGCTTTTTGTGATTTTGAGTAGGATTATTCAGTCCTGTGGGAGAGTTAGAAACCCGATGGGAGGGATTCAAGTGTGAAGTTGCAGAAGAAATGGGCAGTGATCTGAGAGGCGACCACATGTTCAAAGACTTTGGAGAGGGAAGGAGGGTGTAGACTGCAGCCACCTGGGTTGGCCACTTCCCGACTTAAAATGGAGAACCGCAAAGGCTGAAGGGAAATTCAGCCAACACAGGCAAAGACTAGCAAGTGCAGAAATCATGTATATTGAAACCTGCAAAACAACCAGACAGCACTGAAACCAGCAGCCATCTGCATAGTAATGCAGCAGCCACCTGCATAGTAATGAGCGATTCCAAGGCACAATAGCAACAGTTAAGGTGAATAAGCCAGACTCCTCGGCGCCAGCAGGAGCCAAGACAAAGGAAGGCCAACGGACATTTAGGGACCGCCCAGCGATCAGGGAACCGCTCCAGCATTGGAGAAATCGATCCAAGTGATCGGAAAGTAGTCCAATCACTTCGAACCAGGTACGGGGTCCGCCCCGAAGGACAGGAAGCCCCTGGGGACTATAAAGTAAAGCCCCCAAGTTCAAATCATCTTTCTTTGGCAGGGTCACTCAGCAACTTGGATCAACCCATGAGAATGACCTGTCTCAGCTGCCACCAACCAAGTAAGTCTCAAGTCAACGCTCGCTACGAGATCGGCGCTCCTAGCTACCAGTCCATACCAGCTTTTGAATCCTGCAGACTCAGAACCTGAACGAAAGGCCATTTGTTCCCCTGACCTGGTGGGCCAGTCCGAAGCTAAGTATAGGTCTTTTAGTGATAGAAATAGCCTAGAAAGTAGAGTTTATGCATGAGTAGTGATTTACTGTGTATAATAAATGTGTTTTGATTTGAATCTTACTAATTGGTGTGTTGAGTTATTGATCATTACTTGAACATGAGCCTCGTGGCGGTTTCATAAAGATACCTGGCGACTCTAGAGCAAAGGTTAAACAAACAGAGCAAGTTACGATTTTAAGCTAAGGTAATGTTAAGCAGTGGTTGTATTTGGGGGAAATGGGCCAGAAATCTGTTCAAGTCACTGAATTTTCGACAACTAGCTGCAGGTTTAAATGACTATTCCTCCACTAGGAACATGGGGAAGATGTGCTATCGTGCGACAGGCTGTTTAAAAACCCAACAAAATTAAGAAGGAAAGTATTACATGCAAGTTGCTGAGCAAATCAGGACATCCATGATCACAGATAAATTATTCTTAGAAATGTGAACAGTGTCAGGTGGGCGATGAACAATTGCGTTATTTTATCTCTGCCCAGGTGTCATGGAAACTATTGTAACAGTTCCTAATGCTTTCCGCTAGCTGTGCCTCTCTCTCTGGCCAAGCCGCAAATCATGATCCGTATCATTATGTTTACAATCGAAGATCACAATGAAAAGCAGGAGTGGAATAAATACAAGACAAAAAAGGCTGATATAGGCTTGGTTTGGGCTTTAGGCCCCGAACTTGTAATGGAATCCTACCACAACGCACACAATCGGATTGTGTGCAAAGTGCCTTTCAGCGCGTATGATATGTGCAGATTGTTTTCCATTAATAATCAAAATAACATCTGACCTACAGTCAAACCTTAAAACCTTTCAGCCATGCTTGAGAAACAAAAAATTAAAAAACAGAAACAAAATGACACTGCAGGCAGATCATTCTGCGAGCTTCCAAATTCATACATAAAACCGTGATGGTGCTTCGGCATAAGGGCCATAATATCTGTATTCTATCAAGTGAACACAAAATAAGGTGCCAATAGTGAGCAGAACTGACCACAGTGTTGGACGGGGCAGTCATGATGTTGAGAAATGGTTCAAATGGAGAGGCTGGAGGTGGGGACAGGTAGGTGGAGGTTCATGGTGAGTTGGCAGTAGTTGGCACAATGGCATCAAAAGATAATGGAAGAGGTAGGTGGCAAGAAGCCTGAAAATCAATGGAAGGGTGTAGGCAGGAAACAAAATGAAATTGGGTAGGCAGGCTACAAGACACAAACCCTGATTGGAGTGAGATCATGAGGACCAATCAGGCTCCCCAGTCACATTAAAGGTAAGCAAACATGACGTGGGTCCCGAAGGTCGGTCAGTTGACAAAGGTGGGTCCCGAAGATTGGCCAGTTGGCAAAGGTGAGTCCCAGGGGGAAAAACATTGAAAAATACTTGTTCTAGTACTCTCATTCTCTGATGGAAAGCAAAATAAATCTGTAAATTCAGATTTAGGACTAACACTTTGCATATTTGACTGGGTTGATATTCATTTTTAATGGTTTGGACTAAGCTAACCCCGCCTTGGGGTCTTTAACGATGTGTTCCGTGTGGCAGTATAATACTGCAAAAATGAAAATTGTGCGTTTGATCTCAATTTAATAATATATTTGACAGAAGCCAAATGGCACAGTTGAATAATTTAGTCTAACACTTGGATATTTGTAAGTTTTATTATTTGGGTATAAATATGTGTGCTTCCACTAACACACTCTTTATTTCTCTTAGTGTACACAAATGAAGTTGAATAAAACCCATCTAAGTTACTATGAGTGCAATGATATAGATATCAGTGCTTTTTGGAATGCGATTTTTTTTTTTTTTAGAAGTAATTTGTTTGGACATTTTATTTGCAGGATTTTATGAAGCAATTTATTTTTATTGTTGCGGACGGGGCAGAGAGGTAAAACTGAACTCATTTTCTCGTAACCTGTCGGTCAACAGAGGTGTTTTACTTTATTGAAATAGACTGTGGTCCGTTTCCCCAAACCCACTTCTGTTTGTGAGATCAATTTTGTAAAGTGACTTGCTGCAAACTCTCTTCTAGGGTTAAATCCGTTTATATATAAATATAGTTTAATCACACATTTCAAACCGAGGGATATCAGTTCACATTATTGCCCGAGTCCAGAAAATCTGAATCCAGTGAGGGATCCTTCATGGAGGAGTTTGGGCAGGTTCAGCAGAAGCAGGATTTGCAGAACTCCCTAAAAGTTGATGGTGATGCAGTAAGATGAGGCTGGTGTACAGAGACTCCGTCTGCTCATCAAGCAATAATGGGGGTCTTCCACAGGAACAGGCGGCAAGGAAGCTTAGACTTGATGTGTGAGCAAACCTGGAGCCCTGCTTTGATGTTTGCAGGCTAGAGTTTAAACAGCAGACAGAGTTGTGAGTCTAGACATGTAATATTAAAACCATCCAAAGGGCAGAAGGTTATGTGATGTTGTCCATTAAAGAGTCAGGCTAACGAGCAGTTTTTATGCACCGTGTCCAAACCTATTGTTCACCATAGGAGAAAGATAGTGACTTTTTGTGCGAATGCAGGTATCACATGTTTTGATGGTTCTTCCTTTGTTATAGGACTAGGCACACTGCTGGCCCCTGGTTTCATTGATTGTAATGTATCCTCACAATAAGTGGTGAGTTTCCATAAGGCTGATGATTGAGCTTTTGTCCTGTAACTGCTGTTGGAAATTTCCAGAAACAGGAGCCAACTTGTGAATCATGTGACCTATAGCAGCAGGCCTTTGGTTCAGCAAGATCCACATTTTAAAATAAGTGACAAGGTAAGGTTGATATGGACAGTTTATGATCTCTTTCATGTCTGAGGGACATCACTAAATAAATGTATAGCAATGTTTATGTATTTTAAGATTATGAGAGTAAACTTGCTCAGAATTTATAAACAGATAGTAAAAGTTTCTACAAATGTAGAAAACAAAAACGAGTGGCAAAGGTAAATATTGGTCCTTTAGACGATGAGAAGGAAGATTTAATAATGGGAGATGAGGAAATGTCTGATTATTGAACAGGTTTTTTGGGTCGGTCTTCACAGTGGACGACACAAATAACATGCCAGTGTCTAATGGAGGTGAGGACCTTGAAACGATTGTTATCACTAAGGAGGTAGTGATGGGCAAGCTAATGGGGCTAAAGGTAGACAAGTCTCCTGGCCCTGATGGAATGCATCCCAGAATACTAAAAGAGATCGCGAGGGAAATTGCAAATGCACTAGTGATAATTTGCCAAAATCCACTAGACTCTGGGGTGGTCCCGGCGGATTGGAAATTGGCAAACGTGACACCACTGTTTAAAAAAGGAGGTAGGCAGAAAGCGGGTAATTATAGGCCAGTGAGCTTAACTTCGGTAGTAGGGAAGATGCTGGAATCTATCATCAAGGAAGAAATAGCGAGGCATCTGGATGGAAATTATCCCATTGGGCAGGTGCAGCATGAAGGGCAAGTCGTGCCTAACTAATTTAGTGGAATTCTTTGAGGACGTTACCAGTGCGGTAGACAACGGGGAGCCAATGGATGTGGTATATCTGGATTTCCGGAAAACTTTTGACGAGGTGCCACACAAAAGGTTCCTGCATAAGATAAAGATGCATGGCATTAAGGGTAAAGTAGCATCATGGATAGAGGATTGGTTAATTAATAGAAAGCAAACAGTGGGAATTAATGGGCGTTTCTCTGGTTGGCAATCAGTAGCTAGTGGTGTCCCTCAGGGATCAGTGTTGGGCTCACAATTGTTCACAATTTACATTAATGATTTGGAGTTGGGGACCAAGATCCATTAAAACATGCTGCTGTGCAGAGAGACCTGGGTGTGCTAGTGCATGAGTCTCAAAAAGTTGGTTTACAGGTGCAACAGGTGATTAAGAAGGTGAATGGAGTTTTGTCCTTCATTGCTAGAGGGATGGGGTTTAAGACTTGGGATGCAGGGGGGATCTTATAGAAACATATGAAATTATGAAGGGAATAGATAGGATAGATGCGGGGAGGTTGTTTCCACTGGCAGGTGAAAGCAGAACAAAAGGACATAGCCTCAAAATAAGGGGAAGTAGATTTAGGACTGAGTTTAGGAGGAACTTCTTCACCCAAAGGCTTGTGAATCTATGGAATTCCTTGCCCAGTGGAGCAGTTGAGGCTCCTTCATTAAATGTTTTCAAGATAAAGATGGTTTTTTGAAGAATAAAGGAATAAAGGTTTATGGTGTTTGGACGGGAAAGTGGAGCTGAGTCCACAAAAGATCAGTCATGATCTCATTGAATGGGGGAGCAGGCTCGAAGGGCCAGATGACCTACTCCTGCTCCTCGTTCTTATGTTCTTCTAAGTTGGTCAAATGCCCGAGCAAGCAACAAGGATTCTTTCATTTAAAAAAAAAAAATTTTTTTATTGAAGTTCTCACAAAATATCAACAACAAAATGAAAAAGGAACCCAATAGAATGAAATACAAAACAAAATGAAACCAGCCCCATGCCCCCCTCCCCCTATCCAAAATAATAAATTAACACCTCGAATTAACACATGGCAAACATAGCAAATATAAACACCCCCTCAGATCCCCCACTGTAGACAAGCAAAAATAAAATTGAACCCCCCCACCCCCCGGGTTGCTGCTGCTGCTGACCATTGTCTACCGTTCTGCCAGGAAGTCCAAGAACGGTTGCCACCGCCTGAAAAACCCTTGCACCGATCCCTTTAAGGCAAATTTCACCCTCTCCAATTTAATAAACCCCGCCATATTGTTGATCCAGGATTCCACACTTGGGGGGCCTCGCATCCTTGCACTGAAGAAGAATCCTTCGCCGGGCTACCAGGGTCGCAAAGGCCAGAATACCACCCTCTTTTGCCTCCTGCACTCCCGGCTCCCAAGCAACCCCAAATATTGCGAGCCCCCAGCCAGGTTTGACCCTGGATCCTACCACCCTCGACACCGTCCTTGCTACGCCCTTCCAAAACTCCTCCGGCGCTGGGCATGCCCAGAACATATGGGTGTGGTTTGCTGGGCTCTCTGAGCACCTAACACACCTGTCCTCACCCCCAAAAAACCGGCTCATCCTTGTCCCTGTCATGAGTGCCCTGTGCAGCACCTTAAACTGTATGAGGCTGAGCCTCGCGCACGAAAAGGAAGAGTTGACCATCCCAAGGGCATCTGCCCACGTCCCCTCCTCGATCTTCTCCCCCAACTCCTCCTCCCACTTACCTTTCAACTCCACCACCGAGGCCTCCTCCTCCTCCTGCATCACCTGTTAAGTTGCCGAGATCTTCCCCTCTCCAACCCACCCCCCCGAGAGCACCCTGTCCTGTACCGTGCCTGGCAGCAGCAGCAGCAATTCCATCACTTGCCGCCTGGCAAATGCCCTTACCTGTAGATACCTAAAGGTGTTCCCCGGGGGGGAGCCCATACTTTTCCTCCAGCTCAACCAGGCTCGCGAACTTCCCATCCACAAAGAGGTCCTCCAACCTCCTTATCCCTGCCCTGTGCCACCCCGGAAACCCTCCACCTATTGTCTCTGGAACAAACCGGTGGTTCCCCCGTATTGGGGTCCACACCGAGGCCCCCCCCCCCCCCCCCCTGTGCCGCCTCCACTGCTCCCAGAGCTTGAGTGTAGCCGCCACCACCGGGCTCGTGGTATACCTCACTGGAGGGAGCGGCAGCGGTGCCGTTGCCACGCCTCCAGACTTGTACCCTCACAAGACGCCGTCTCCAGCCTCTTCCATGCAGCCCCCTCCATCACCCACTTTTGCACCATCGTCGCATTGGCAGCCCAGTAGTACCCACAGAGGTTGGGCAGTGCCAGTCCCCCCCTATCTCTATTCCGCTCCAGGAACACCCTTCTCACCCTCGGAGTCCCTCGCGCCCACATAAACCCCGTTATGCTCCTGTTCATTCGCCTAAAGAAGGCCTTCCGGATAAGAATGGGGAGGCACTGGAACAGGAACAAAAACCTTGGGAGCACCGTCATCCTAACTGACTCTACCCTACCGGGGTAGCGGCAACGCGTCCCACCTCTTAAACTCTTCCTCCATTTGCTCCACTAGCCTCATGAAATTAAGTCTATGCAGGGCCCCCCAGCTCTTGGCCACCTGGTCCCCCAAATACCTGAAGCTCCTCTCCGCCCTTTTTTAGTGGGAGCTTGCCAATCCCCCTCTCCTGGTCCCCTGGGTGAACCACGAGCAACTCACTCTTCCCCATATTGAGCTTGTACCCTGAGAAATCCCCGAACTCCCTGAGGATCCTCATTACCTCCGGCATTCCCCCCACCGGGTCCGCCACATATAGAAGCAAGTCGTCCGCATAGAGCGACACCCTATGCTCCTCCCCACCCCGCACCAGCCCCCTCCAGTTCCTCGACTCCCTCAGTGCCATAGCCAGGGGTTCCATCGCCAGTGCGACGAGCAGGGGGAACAGTGGACACCCCTGCCTCGTCCCTCGATGCAACCAAAAGTACTCAGACCTCCTCTTGTTAGTGGCCACACTCGCCATCGGGACCTCGTATAACAGCCTAGCCCACCTGACGAACCCCTCCCCAAACCCGAACCTCTTCACCTCCCACAAGTACCCCCACTCTACCCTATCGAAGGCCTTCTCAGCGTCCATCGCCACCACTATCTCTGCCTCCCCCTCCCTCGCCGGCATCATAATAACGTTCAGGAGCCTCCTCACATTCGCGTTCAACTGCCTCCCCTTCACGAACCCCGTCTGGTCTTCGTCGATCACCTGCGGCACCCAATCCTCAATTCTCGTGGCTAAGACCTTCGCCAACACCTTGGCCATCTACGTTTAACAACGGAATCGGCCTGTAAGACCCACACTGCAGGAGATCTTTGTCCCACTTCAGGATCAAGGAGATCAGTGCCCGGGACATCGTCGGGGGCAAAGCCCCCCCCCCCCCTTGCCTCATTGAAGGTCCTAACAAGCAACGGCCCAACATGTCCACATATTTTTTGTAGAATTCGACCGGGAAAGCGTCCGGCCCCGGTGCCTTCCCCGCCTGCATGCTCCCTATCCCTTTGGCCAACTTCTCCAGCCCAATCAGGGCCCCTAATCCTGCCACCAGTCCCTCCTCCACCTTTCGGGAACCTCAATTGGTCCAGAAAGCGGCCCATCCCTCCCTCCTCCAGTGGGGGCTCGGACCGATACAGTTCCTCATAAAAGTCCCTGAAGACCCCATTGATGCCAACCCCACCCCGCACCACACTCCCTCCCCTATCCTTAACTCCCCCGATCTCCCTAGCTATGTCCCGCTTCTGAAGCTGATGTGCCAGCGTCCGACTTGCCTTTTCCCCATATTCATAAATCGCCCCCTGGGCCTTCCTCCACTGCGCCTCCACCTTCCTGGTGGTCAACAGGTCGAATTTGGCCCGGAGGCTACGCCTCTCCCTCATCAGTCCCCCCTCCGGCACCTCCGCGTACCTACTGTCTACCCTCACCATCTCCCCCACCAGCCTCTCCCTCTGCTCTCTCCTCTCCTTGTGTGCCCTAATGGAGTTCAGCTCTCCCCTAACCACCGCCTTCCGCGCCGCCCAGACCACCCGCACTCGGAACTCCCCGATATCGTTGGCCTCCATGTATCTCTCTATGCTTCCTCGGACCCGCTTATTCACCTCCTCGCCGCCAACAACCCCACCTCCAAGCGCCACAACAGGCGCTGGTCCCTCTCCTCCCCCAGCTCTAGGTCTACCCAATGCGGGGCGTGATCTGAAATGGCTATCGCTGAGTACTTGGTATCCTCTACTCTTGCTATCAGTGCCCTGCTCATAATAAAAAAGTTGATCCGGGAATAGGCCTTATGAACGTGCGAGAAGAATGAAAACTCCCTAGCCCCCGGACTTGTAAATCTCCAATGGCTCACCCCTCCCATCTGGTCCATAAACCCCCTCAGCACTTTAGCCGCCACCGGCTTCCTACCCGTCCTAGACCTGGAACGGTCCAGTGCCGGATCCAACACCGTGTTAAAGTCCCCCCCCCCTGCCCCCCCCCATTATCAGGCCCCCACTTCCAATTCCGGGATCCAACCCAACATGCACCGCATAAACCCGCATCGTCCCAGTTCGGGGCATACACGTTGACCAGTACCACCCTCTCCCCTTGCAGCTTACCACTTACCATTACGTACCTGCCGCCATTGTCTGTCACAATGCTCGACGCCTCGAACGACACCCTCTTTCCCACCAAGATCGCCACCCCCCGATTTTTGGCATCCCGCCCCGAATGAAACACCTGACCACCCCTTCCTCAATCTTACCTGGTCTGCCACCTTCAGGTGTATCTCCTGGAGCATGACCACATCCGCCTTCTGCCCCTTCAGGTGCGCGAACACACAGGCCCGCTTAACCGGCCCATTCAGTCCCCTTACGTTCCAGGTTATCAGCCGGATCAGGGGGCTATCCGCCCCCCACCCCCGCCGACTAGCCATGACCCCTCCTCGACCAGCCACATGCCCGCACCCCACGCCCGGCCCGTTCCCCACGGCGGCAGACCCCCGTCCCAAACCCCTCTACTCGCTCCAGCTCCCCCTTGACCATACCAGCAGCAACCCGGTACTCCCCCGCCCCCCCCCCCCCCCAAGCTAGGAGCCCTCCTAGCTGCTTTGCTCCCCCCATTGCACTCCCGCAAGTCAGCTGACTCCTGCTGACCCCGACCACTCCCACCTCTCCTTCGACTCCTCCCATTGTGGGACTTCCCCTCCTCCTCCATTACCCATCAGCTGCTCCGCCTCCCCCTTCCATCCCAAGCGCGGGAAACAACCCTCGCTTCCCCGCCCCGGCCCCGCCCTTCCAGCCTTCAGCGGGGGAAAAAGCCTGCGCTTTCCACCTGCCCGGCCCCGCCACCTCTGATGCAGCTCCTTTTACAGGCCCAGTCCCCTCATCCCCGACTCGGGCCTCCCCCTCCCTCGCGGGGCCCTATGCCCCCTATCGACCATCCACCCCTACTCCATTTACTTGCCCCCCTCCAAGAGACCACCCGACAGACCCAACCAAAACAGTGCCCAACCCACCCTAACCACCCACACCGAATCAAAAAGAAACAAGAGCAAAGAACCCCCCCTCAAAATGCAACACACCAACAGCAATCCCCGACCACCCATCTCGACCCTCAGTCTGTGTCCAGCTTCTCGGCCTGAACAAAGGCCCACGCCTGCTCCGGGGACTCAAAATAATGGTGCCGGTCCTTGTAGGTAACCCACAGTCGCGCCGGCTGCAGCATGCCAAACTTCACCCCCTTCCTGTGCAGCACCGCCTTCGCCCGGTTGTACCAGGCCCTCTTCTTCGCCACCTTCGCGCTCGAGTCCTGATATATTCGAACCTCCGCGTTCTCCCACCTGCTGCTCCTTTCTTTCGTGGCCCATCTGAGCACACACTCCCGATCAGCGAACCGATGAAACCGCACCAGCACCGCCCGCGGAGGCTCGTTAGCCTTGGGCCTCCTCGCCAGCACTCTATGGGCCCCTTCCAGCTCCAGGGGCCCCTGGAAGGACCCCGCTCCCATCAGCGAGTTTAACATGGTGACCACATAGGCCCCCACGTCCGACCCCTCCAGCCCCTCCGGGAGGCCCAGGATCCGCAGATTCTTCCGCCTCGACTGATTCTCCATCTCCTCGAACCGTTCCTGTCATTTCTTGTGGAGCGCCTCGTGCGCCTCCACCTTTACCGCTAGGTTCACCACCACTTTTTTAGTCGCCCCGCTCCTGGTCCAAGCCGTACACTGTCGGGGGAATGTTGCAGTCGTCTTCCCACACCGGGAAATGTTGAAAAAAAAATCCAGTTGGGGGCCCTGAAAAGAGCCCTAAAGTCCGTTCCAAGTGGGAGCTGCTGAACGTGTGACTTAGCTCTGCATAGCCGGACTTCCGGCTGCGGCTATGCCGAGGTAGGTCGCACGTTCGGCAGCTCCCGCCGGGAACGGACTTTTGGGCTCTCCAGAGGGGCCCAACGACAATTGTTCGACGGCTTCCAGTGTGGGAAGGTGACAGCAAGGTCCCCCCGACATTATATGGATTAGACCAGGAGGGGAGCGGTTAAAAAAGTGATCTTGGGGCAGCGAAAAGTGCGAGGGAGGAAAAGCAAGATGGCGGCAGGTGGAGACCAAGCAGCGTGGGCGCAGTGGTCGCAGGAGTAGCAGGAGTTTCTTAAACGCTGCTTTGCAGAGCTGAAGACAGAAATGCTGGCACCAATGAAGGCGGCGATTGAGAAGCTCATGGAGACCCAGAAGGCCCAAGGGGTGGCGATCCGGGAGGTGCGGCAAAAAGCCTCGGAGAACGAGGACGAGTTCTTAGGCCTGGCGGTGAAGGTGGAGGCGCACGAGGTGCTGCACAAGAGGTGGGCGGAAAGATTCGAGGACCTGAAGAATAGGTCGAGGAGGAAGAATCTTCGGATTCTGGGTCTCCCTGAAGGAGTGGAGGGGCCCGATGCCGGGGCATATATGAGCACGATACTCAATTCGCGGGAGCTTTCCCGAGGCCCCTGGAGCTGGATGGGGCTCATCGGGTCCTGGCAAGGAGACCCAAAGCCAATGAGCCGCCAAGGGCTGTAGTGGTGAGGTTCCACTGCTTTAAGGACAGAGAGTGTGTCCTGAGATGCTCATGCAGGCCAATTCCTCTTCTGAATGTTGACTTGAAATTATTGTCCAAGGTTCTGCCACGAGGATGTCCTTCCAACAATCATTCGGGAGGACCTGACTGGGTTTATCAGACCACAATTTTCCAGTAACAATGTTAGAAGACTGAAAGTGATTTTCCAAAGTGGGAACTGGATGGGCTGATGCGTACATTGTGAGGTTTGGATTGGGTGAGGATTACATGAAGTGGATCCAAGTATTGTATCACAGACCTGTGGCAGATGTGCTCATAAAAGGTTTAAGGTCGACGAACCTTGTGCTTCAAAGAGGGACTACGCAGGGTTGTCCTCTGTGCCCCTTGTTGTTTGCGTTGGCCATTGAGCATTTTGCGGAGAACAATAGAACAGACGGCTTGATATGAGGATTAGTGTGAGGGGAGATGCAGCACAGATCACGCTTTATGTGGATGGCTTGCTCCTGTTTTTCTTGAACCCAGGCACATTGATTCCCGCCATTATTGGAGTAGTGAACGCTCCTGTTTCTCTTGAACCTGGGCATTTGGATTCCCGCCCATGTTGGATTAGTAGACGCTCTAGTTTTTGTTGAACTTGGTCGTTTCCATTTCTGCCAATATTGGAGTAGTGGATCGATTTAGTGCCTTCTCTGGTTACAAGATCAAAGTTACTAAATCTGAGGCTATGCCAGAGGGGAAATTGGGGGGGGGGGGGGGGGTAAACAGCCTCCTCTCATTAATTTACCATTTTAGATGGTGTCCCCAAGGATTTAAATATCTGGGAGTTTCAATTACCTCCTTCTTTAGACAGTTGTTTGGGGACATCTTTCCTCCCTTGATTGTAACTATTCGGTGGGATTAGCTCGTTGGTCCGCTGTACCGATTTCTTGGCGAGGGAGGTTCCCCTAATAAGAATGAATGTGTTGCCTAGACTGTTATATCCCCTGCAGATGCTGCCCATACTGTTATTGGCTAGGGTTGTTAAGGAAATTAATGGAATGATTAGTACATTTATCTGGAACAAAAAGGGCCTTGTCTCAAGTTTGGTATGCCCTAGCTACCAGGAGCTAAGGGAGGGTTTGTCTGCTAAATATTAGGCCGGATCAACTGGCCTCTTATCTAAGATTTATAAGGTATCTACTTGACTCGATATTAAAGTAGACCAGTCGTTTATCCTTTACAGGCCTTGTTTTTTTATGATGACTTTAATGCTGGTTCTGCTAAGTATGATAATCCTATAATTATTAATACTTTTAGAGCGTGGAGGTTTATCAGATTAGAAGTGAGATCTAAACTGACTTCTGCTCTCTTTCCTATCTAGGGAAGCCGAGACTTTCCACCCAGTCTAACCGACCATGGATTTGATAGCTGGAGAGATAGAGGCATTTGTAGGCTGGGAGACATGTTCAGAGATGCTTCCTTGTCATCCTTTGAGCAGCTCTCCACGTCCACTCTATCCAGGCCTCGCAGTATCCTGTAAATTTCAAGAAGATCCCCCCTCATCCTTCTAAACTCCAACGAGTACAGACCCAGAGTCCTCAACTGTTCCTCATACGATAAGTTCTTCATTCCAGGGATTATTCTTGTGAACCTCCTCTGGACCCTTTCCAAGGCCAGCACATCCTTCCTTAGAAATGGGGCCCAAAACTGCTCACAATACTCCACATGGTCTGACCAGAGCCTTGTACAGCCTCAGAAGTACATCCCTGGTCTTGTATTCTAGCCCTCTTGACATGAATGCTAACATTGCATTTGCCTTCTGAACTGCCGACTGAACCTGCACATTAACCTTAAGAGAATCGTTAACAAGGACTCCCAAGTCCCTTTGTGCTTCTGATTTCCTATGCATCTTCCCATTTAGAAAATAGTCCAAGCCTAAATTCCTCCTTCCAAAGTGCATAACCTTACACTTTTCCACATTGTATTTCATTTACCACTTCATTGCCCAATCTCCTCGCTTGTCCAAATCCTTCTGCAGCCCCTTTGCTTCCTCAATGCTACCTGTCCCTCTACAGATCTTTGTATCATCTGAAAACTTGCAAAAGTGCCTTCAGTTCCTTCTTCCAGATCATTAATGTATATTGTGAAAAGTTGTGGGCCCAGCACAGACCCCTGAGGCACACCACTAGTCACCGGCTGCCATCCTGAAAAAGACCCTTTTATCCCTACTCTCTGCCTTCTGCCAGTCAGCCAATCTTCTATCCATGCCAGGATCTTGCCCTTAACACCATGGGCTTTTAACCTATTTAACAGTCTCCTATGCTGCACCTTGTCAAAGGCCTTCTGGAAATCTAAATAAATCACGTCCACTGGTCTGTAGGGTAAATTCTATCATATTGTGGTCACTGCTCCCTAAGGGTTCCTTCACCTTAAATTCCCTCATCAAGTCTGCCTCATTACACGTCACCAAATCCAGAATTACCTGTTCCCTAGTAATGTCTGTCACAAGCTGCTCCCAAAAAAATCTCTTAAGCATTCCACAAATTCCTTTTCTTAGGATCCACTACCAACCTGATTTTCCCAGTCCACCTGTATATTGAAGTCTCCCATGATTGTGCAATATTGCCTTTTTACATGCCTTTTCTATCTCCTGATTTATTTTCTGCTCCACATCCTGACTACTGCTAGGGGGCGTGTACATAACTCCCATCAGGGTCTTTTTACCTTTGCGATTCCTCAACTCTACCCACAGAGATTCTATGCCTTCTGAGCCTATATCGCTCCTTAACTTCATTCCTCACTCACAATGCAACCCTGCCCCCTTTGCCCATCTGCTTGTCCTTTTGATAGGACATATATCCTTGGATATTTAGATCGCAGCCTTGAACCCCTAGTAGCCACATCTCTGTGATGCCCACAACATCGTACCAGCCAATTTCAATGCACGCAACAAGCTCATTTAACTTGTTGCTTATACTGAGCGCATTTAGGTACACCACCCTCAATCCTGCATTGACCACCTCCCTTTTCACCCTCTCCTCAGTCACTCTACCCTGTACTGTGGCCCTTTTTAATTTTTGACTATGGTTTCTCTGCCTTACACTTTCCCCCTTACTGCATTTTGTTTCTGGCCCCGTTTTACTACCCTCTGATTTCCTGCATCGGTTCCCACCCCCTGCCTCATTAGTTTAAATCCTCCCCAACAGCACTAGCAAACACCCCCCCCAGGACATTGGTTCCAGTCCTGCCCAGGTGCAGACCATCCGGTTTGTACTGGCCTCACCTCCCCCAGAACCGGTTCCAATGCCCCAGGAATTTGAATCCCTCCCTCTTGCACCATCTCTCGAGCCACGCATTCATCCAATCTATCCTGACATTCCTACTCCGACTGGCCCGTGGCACTGGTAGCAAGCCTGAGATTACTACATTTGAGGTCGTACTTTTTAGTTTATCTCCTAACTCCCTGTATTCAGCTTGTAGGACCTCATCCCGTTTTGTACCTATATCGTTGGTGCCTATATGCACCACGACAGCTGGCTGTTCACCCACCCACCCACCTCCCCCACCGAATGTCCTTTTGCCGCTCCGAGACATCCTTGGCCCTTGCACCAGGCAGGCAACATACCATCCTGGATTGCATCCGCAGAACTGCCTGTCTATTCCCCTTATGATTGAGTCCCCTATCACTATAGCCCTGCCATTCTTCTTCCTACCCTCCTGTGCAGCAGAGCCACCCATGGTGCCATGAACCTGGCTGCTGCTGCTTTCCCCTGGTGAGCCATCTCCCTCAACATTATCCAAAGCGGTAAATCTCCTTTGCAGGGAGATGACCGCAGGGGACACCTGCACTGCCTTACTACTCTTGCTCTGTCTTTTGGTCACCCATTTTCTATCTCCCTCAGTAAGTTTCACCTGCAGTGTGACCAACTCGCTAAACGTGCTATCCACGACGTCCTCAGCATCGCGGATGCTCCAAAGTGAGTCCACCCGCAGCTCCAGAGCCGTCAAGCAATCTAACAGGAGCTGCAGCTGGACACTTCTTGCACATGAAGGAGCCAGGGTCAGTGGACTTGTCCCTGAGCTCCCACATCGCACACGAGGAGCACGGCACGGGTCTGGGATCTTTTAAATCTGCTATGTCTTAAATCTTAGGTTAATGTATACAACCACAATGCCAAAAAACAAAAGAAAAATAAATAAATAAATAGACAAATGAAAAGAAAAACTACTTACCAGTCACTTACCAGGGATAAAAAGCACCTCCTCCCCACCCAGCTTTGAATTCCCACCTAGCTTCAAATTCCCAAACTCACTCTTCGCTGCGATTCACTCCTGGCTGTCTCTTCTCTGGCTCACTGGGTGAACTCACTGGGAGTGAGTTACGATTGCTCATTTAAATTGGCCTGAGTTGACTCTCCCTACCTGCTAAAGTTAGATCAAAGTAGCTTAAGGTGACTGACAGTTAACTGCCAACCATTTTATGTGAGTGGGTGGGGCAGTCCCTTATTAACCTTCACCGCACAATTCTAGATTAAATTAAATTCCTGAAATTAAAAAATCCTTACCAATTCAATTCCCACCTAGTTTCAAATTCCAAAACTCAATCTTCACTGTGCTTCACTCCTGGCTGTGTCTTCTCTGGCTCACTGGGTTATATGGGATTGCGCTGGTAAAATTTAAGTTTGCAATAAAATGAAGGAGGCCCAGCTCAAGATGTTGCACCGTATACATAATCTTTATTAGTGTCACAAGTAGGCTCACATTAACACTGCAATGAAGTTACTGTGAAAATCCCCTAGTCGCCACACTCGGGTACCTTTTCGGGTACACAGAGGGAGAATTCAGACTGTCCAGTTCACCTAAAAGCATGTCTTTCAGGACTTGTGGGAGGAAACCGGAGTACCCGGAGAAAGCCTGCGCAGATATGGGGAGGACGTGCAGACTCCGCACAGCCGGGGATCGAACCTGGGACCCTGGTGCTGTGAAGCCACAGTGCCAACCACTGTGCAACCATGCCCATATTACGCCTAATCTTAGACACTGGCTTTATCCTGCTGAATCTCCATTGTGCCAAAAGAGCCAGTTGGTGAGGGTGACTCTATACACAGCCTATGGGCATGTGTCAAGATTCAATACTATTGGTCTAGTGTGGTCAGCGTGCTGGAGAGGACATTTGATAGAGCCTTTAGAGTCTCATCGTATATTTATGATTCTGAGTCTTCCAGATGGGAGAATTACTGATAAGAAGAAAGGTTGTACAATATATTACGATCCTGAATGAGACCTCAACAGTGACTGGGATATTGGGCAGAAACCCCAATATTTTATTTTAATTTGGTAAGACTCAGAGGAAAGGATGCCTCACTCCAGGAGTGATTTCACATGAAATAGGGATATGGTACATTAAAACAAACTTTATTACTGACACAGTATTAAAATATCTATAACATCACACAAGTAAATAGCTTTCAATCACCCCTTAAACAATGTTCATCAATACAGTGACACAGTAACCCTTAACAGCTATCTTTATTCCCCCTCAAGCAACAACACCATTTCCGCTCTCAATCCAATTTGCAGACGCAGGCATACTTGCTTAAGAGAGATTCTGGAGACTGTTTTAAGAGATAGACCTGAATCCTGTCAGAACTGTGCAGGAACTCCAGCTCAAGTCTTCATAAACTGTCTTCATGGTTTGATTTTCAAATTACTTTTAGTTGGAAGTGATGCTTTAATTGCACCCCTGGCTCCCAAAAACATAGTTGCCTTTAAAACCAGGATTTTTATAAACATGACTGTAGCACTCACACATTAACTCAGGCTTTTAACCCTTACTGCACCAAATACATACAGTACAATATCTCTGAAATTCCTAAGTTCTTCACAAATATCCTACCATGGCTGCTCGTTTGAACATCCTATGCTCCTGGATCAGTGACAAATATCCTTCAATTCAAAACTGGCATGAGCTAGTTATGGAGTGCATCCCTATGGAATTCCTGAAATCTGTAATTCGTTCTAATCCGATGCAGTCTGTAAAGTATGGGACCCTTTTCTTATTCCCCTCCTATACTCTCCCTACTATATTCCTTATACACACACGATTGTGTGGCAAAATATGGCTCCAACTCCATCTACAAGTTTGCTGATGGCACGACCATAGTGGGGTGGATCTCAAACAACGATGCGTCAGAGTACAGGAGGGAGATAGAGAAACTAGTGGCCTGTGCAACAACAACAATCTCTCCCTCAATGTCAGCAAAACTAAGGAGCTGGTCATTGACTTCAGGAAGTGAAGTATTGTACATGCCCCTGTCTGCATGAATGCTGCCGAGGTGGAGATAGTTGACAGCTTCAAATTCCTAGGTCTAAACATCACCAACAATCTGTCCTGGTCCACCCACATCGATGCTACGACCAAGAAAGCACAACAGCGCTTTACGTCCTCAGGAAATAAGGAAATTTGGTATGTCCACGTTGTCTCTTGCCACTTTTTACAGCTGCACCATAGAAAGCATCCTATCTGGCTGCATCACAGCCTGGTATGGCAACTGCTCACCCCAAGTCAGCAACTGCTCACCCAAAGTCTGTAACTGCTCACCCAAAGTCTGTAACTGCTCACCCAAGACTGTGAGAAGCTACAGAGAGTAATGAACATAGCCCAGTCCATCATACGAACCTGCCTCCCATCCATTGACTCTGTCTGCACCTCCCACTGCCTTGGGAAAGTGGGCAGCATAATCAAGGACCCCTCCCACCCGGCTTACTCACTCTTCCAACTTCTTCCATTGGGCAGGAGATATAAAAGTCTGAGAATACTCACTAACAAATTCAAAAACAGATACTTCCCCACTGTTACCAGACTCCTGAATGGCCCTCTTATGGACTGAACTGATCTCTCCATGCATCATCACTACTGCTGTAGCACTACGCTCTGTATGCTTCCCTCGATGTCTATGTATTTACATTGTGTATTTATCATATGTCCTATGTTTTTCACGTATGGAACAATCTGCCTGGACTGTACTTTGTTGTGTTTATTGTTTAAAAAATCGAAAAAAAACTAATAAAAAATATTTTAAAAATTGCTTTCCCCATAAGAACTTTGTCTTTCCCCCCCAACATTTTTGTACAGAGCAATGAAGAATGGTTGCTGAGAGTTCTACTCGTGTGTGTGTGTGTGTGTGTGTGTGTGTGTGTGTGTGTCTCAGTAACAACTGTTCTTTGTTTGAGATAATGATACCTCATTGAGTTTCTATTTGTGGGTCTCTCTCTGTGACAGCTTGATCACATTTCTCTGAATTGAGGTGTTTATCAGAAATTCCTATTACACATTCCTTTCTAGAATTCTGTTTTCTCTCTCCTCTCTTGAGGTACTTTGCCTCAAGTGAGTGTTGGCAACCATTGACCTCCATGTCAATCTTGCTCGAGAGGCATAGAGCATTTATGATGGTGGGACATTCTTCCACTTTGCAAGGATCTTTCGAAAGATAATTCTTTGTCCATCCCGATCTCTTTTGCTGTTGATCCTTCCCATCAGCCTCAGACTTCCTAAATTATGATTTCTTATTATGGGCACAAGAAATTCCAACTATCTCTTCCTAATCTTGGTCAGCAGAATTCTTCTGGTCTGATTTTATTACTGCCCCTTCATTGGTACTGTGACTTGTCCAAGATATCTTCATTATTTGTCTCAAAAAATGGCAAAACTCAATTCATGCAACAGCTCACATATCACCCCCTCGCGTATGTGTGTTGTAGCAATCAGGATTCTCAGCTTTGTTTTCATGGCTAATTTTGAGTTGGTCATTATCTTGTTTGTTTTTTGAAATGCTTTTTTGGCCATTCCAATCCTTAGTCTTATTGCTTGGTTGCATTTTCCGGTCAAAGTTTACATAACTCCCAGGTACCAAGATTTCTCTACCTGTTTGACCTCTTCATTGTTCACTGTGGTCTTGCATTCTGGTATGAGTTTCCTTTTTGGACATGATGAGATATTTTGTTTTCTTAAATGCTCAGCCCTTTCTTCTCACTTTCACTTGCTACTCTTTCCAAAAATATTTGCAGTCTTGCTTGAGAGTGGACAATCAGAAATGTGTCATTGGCGTATCTTAATATTAAAGCTGTGACCTCAGACTAATTATCCAGGAAGGTCTTCAGTCTCGATCAGAATAAGTCTGGGGATAAACTGCACCCCTGTCTGACCCCTCCTTTAAGCTTCACTAGATTATTCCCACCTTTTATGGATACTGTTTGTTCCCAATAAAGATTTATCATCACTGTCAAATCTTTGCCATCAACGTCAAGAGACTCTTAACATGTTCATCAGTTCTTCATGTTTCACCTCTTTTTTTAAAGGATATTTTATTCCAAACACACTCAACAAAATAAAAAAAACTTAACATCCAATCCAAGCAAGTAGTTTGTACATGTTTCCCCTTTTAACTGCCCCTGCAACAAACAGCTCCTCAAATATAGCCACGAATGACCACCAGCACACCTCCAAGCCCTCCTCTGGCCCCCTTAAGACAAATTTGTTTGTCTCCAAATTTGCACAGAAATTTGTACAAATCCTGCAGCCATGCCACAGACCCCTGGTAGTGTAGCTTGACCTCCAATTCAAAAGTATCCGTCGCTGGGCAATCAGAGAGGCAAAGGCCATGACATTGACCCCCTTCCCCTCCAGCAACTCCAGCACCTCTGACACCCCAAAGATCGCCACCATAGTGTCCGGCTTTACCTCAACCGCTGCAATTCTCAATAAGTTCCCGAACACTGTCTCCCAACTCCTCACACCCCCAGACCATCTGAGCATGATTCGCCGGTCCCCTCTCACACATCTCACACCCGTCAGCTACCCCCGAAAACCCCCCACTTATCCGAGTCATGTGGACCCTGCGCACTACCTTAAATTGCATCAAACTCATTCTTGCGCAGTAGGAGGTTAAGTTCACTCGCTGCATTACCTCACACCAAAGTCCCCATCTTATCTCCCGCCCCAACTCCTCCTCCCACTTCCGCTTGATCCTTTTCTGTACCGTCTTGCCCTGCTCTCCCAGCCACCCATATACATCCCCAATCCTGTCATCCTCCACCTCATCTGGGAGCAGCAATTTCTCTAGGAGGGCATACTCTGGTACCTGAGGCAACGAAGGCAGTTCCTTGCGCGCAAAGCCCCGCACCTGCCAGTATCTAAATGTACCCCCCTTGCTAACTCAAACCTCTCCCGCAGCTCCTCTTGCCCAGCGAACCTCCCCTCCGGAAACATGTCCCTGACATGCCCCAACCTCTCCTCGCTCCACCAGCTATACATCTCATCTATCTACCCCCGGCATGAACCTATGATTCTCACACAATTTCTGACTAATTAGAAATGGCAAAGATCCAGTTGCAGATTAAGCAGCTTGAACATGAAAAGGAATTAAAGCAGCTTGAATACGATAGAGAGGAAAGAGAAAAAGAGATAGAGAGGAAAAAGAAAAGGAGAGAGAAGAAAAGAAAGAATGGCTCTAGCAGAACAAAAAGAAAGAGAAAGGGAGACACAGATAAGGGGAAAAGAAAAAGAGAGTTTGTACTTCAGAAAATGGCCATGAAAAATTGACAGTCAGTTAAAATTGGCGGATTTAAAGGGAAACGTACAGTTGGAGGATCGTGATGAGAATAGTGAGAAAGAGCGTCATAGTTGAAGGCTTGGTGGGGATCTATTTAAATATGTCCAAGCATTGCCAAGGTTTGACGAGAAGGAGGTGGAAGTCTTTTTCATTTCATTTGAGAAGGTAGTTAAACAAATTAAATGGCCACAAGACATGTGGGTATTACTGATTCAAACAAAGCTGGTAGGTAGGGCTAGTGAAGTGTTTGCATCACTCCCGGAGGAGGAATCTGGAACGTATGAGGAGGTGAAAAAAATCCATCTTAGGTGCATATGAACTAGTGCCTTAAGCCTACAGACAAAGGTTTAGAAATTTAAGGAAAGAATTTGGTCAAACATACATGGAGTTTGAAAGGGTCAAACAGAGTAATTTTGATAGTTGGCTTAAGGGCTTTGAAAATAGACCAAATGTATGAAGCTCTCAGAGAAATTATACTTTCGGAGGAGTTTAAAAATTCAATTCCCGATGTAATGAGAACTCATGTGGAAGAGCAGAGGGTTAAAACTGTGAAGTTAGCAGCAGAAATGGCAGATGATTATAAATTAGTTCAGAAATCAAAGCTTGATTTCCGACATCAGTTTCAGCCTGTGAAGGATAGAAACTGGGGACATGAGAAATACTCAAGTGCTAAAGGTAAAGGTGATCTGATGGGAGATAAGAAGGAGAGTGTACCTCTGATTAAAAAAGAAATCCAGGAGGATGGAAAAGAAATAAAAAGTTTCAAATGTTTTCACTGTAATAAACTAGGCCATGTAAAGTCACAGTGTTGGTGGTTGAAGAAAAGCACTGGGAAGGCTGATGTGGTAAAACAGGATAAGACAGTGGGGTTTGTTAAAGTGGTAAAGGAAAGCCCAAGTGAAGTGAAGGAGGTGCAAAAGATTGTACAGCCTGATCAAGAGGTGATTGATAAAAAGGTGTCAGATGTCTTTAAAGAATTTACTTGTGTGGGTAAAGTTTACTCGTGTATCAGGAGCAGGTAAAGAAGTCACAATTTTAAGAGATACGGGAGCTAGTCAATCTTTGATGGTAAGAGATGAGGAGTTATGTAGTTTGGGAAGAATATTGCCAGAAAAGGTGGTAATATGTGGAATTCAGGATGAGAGTTCCATTATATAAGGTAAGGTTTGAAAGTCCAGTGAAGAGTGGTGAAGTGGGTAGTAGGAGTAATAGAGAAACTACCTTGTCCAGGAATACAGTTTATCTTGGGTAATGATATAGCTGGATCGCATGAGGGAGTGATGCCTACTGTGGTGGATAAGCCAGTGGAAAATCAGACAACTGAAGTGTTGAAGGACGAATATCCTGGGATTTTTCCGGATTGTGTAGCAACAAGGTCGCAAAGCCACAGGTTAAGACAAGAGGAGAAATCAAAGAGTGAAGATGAAGTTGAAGTGCAATTATCAGAAACGACTTTTGATCAGATGGTTGAAAAAGAACAAGAACAGGTGGAGGATGAGGCGGATATTTTTAGTTCAGGAAAATTGCCGGAGTTACAACAGAAAGATGTAGAAATAAAACGGATGTATCAGAAAGCATATACGGAAGAGGAATCAGAGTGTGTACCAGCGTGTTAGAACAAAGAACAAAGAAAGGTACAGCACAGGACAGGCCCTTCGGCCCTCCAAGCCTGTGCCGACCATGCTGCCCGTCTAAACTAAAATCTTCTACACTTCCTGGGTCCATATCCCTCTATTCCCATCCTATTCATGTATTTGTCAAGATGCCCCTTAAATGTCACTATCGTCCCTGCTTCCACCACCTCCTTCGGCAGCGAATTCCAGGCACCCACTACCCTCTGTGTAAAAAAACTTGCATCTTACATCTCCTCCAAACCTTGCCCCTCGCACCTTAAACCTATGCACCCTAGTAATTGACCCCTCTACCCCAGGGAAAAGCCTCTGACTATCCACTGTCTATGCCCCTCATAATTTTGTAGACCTCTATCAGGTCGTCCCTCAACCTCCGTTGTTCCAGTGAGAACAAACCAAATGTATTCAACCGCTCTTCATAGCTAATGCCCTCCATACCAGGCAACATCCTGATAAATCTCATCTGCACCCTCTCTAAAGCCTCTACATCCTTCTGGTAATGTGGTAACCAGAATTGAACACTATACTCCAAGTGTGGCCTAACTAAGGTTCTATACAGCTGCAACATGACTTGCCAATCTTATACTCAATGCCCCGGCCAATGAAGGAAAGCATGCCATATGCCTTCTTGACTACCTTCTCCACCTGTGTTGCCCCTTTCAGTGACCTGTGGTCCTGTACACCTAGATCTCTCTGCCTGTCAATACTCTTGAGGGTTCTACCATTCACTGTATATTCCTTACCTGCATTACACCTTCCAAAATGCATTACCTCACATTTTACCATAAAAGTGATGTTTTGATGAGAAAACGGAGACCTTTACCTATGCAGCCGGATGAAAAGTGGGCAGAAGTTCATCAAGTAGTATTGCTGGTAGGGTATAGAAAGGAGATGTTGCGAGTTGCACATGAGCTATCAGTCGGAGGTCATTTGGGAATAAGGAAAACTCGAGCTAAGATCCCAAAACATTTTTATTGGCCTGGACTACATAAAGATGTAGTTAAATTTTGTCAATCATGTCACACATGCCAAGTGATAGGGAAACCTCAAGCAGTGATAAAACCAGCACCCTTGATACCCATTCCAGCATTTGAGGAACCTTTTACAAGGGTCCTAATTGATTGCGTAAGACCGCTTCCTAAAACAAAAAGTGGGAATCAATATCTTTTGACTATAATGGATGTGTCTACTAGGTTTCCAGAGGCCATTCCAGTACGTAATATTACAGCTAAAAAGATTGTGGAGGAGTTACTTAAATTCTTTACTAGATATGGACTACCCACAGAAATGCAATCAGATCAAGGATCAAATTTTACCTCAAGGTTATTCAAAGAAGTTATGGATAGCTTAGGAATAAAACAATTTAAATCAACTGCGTACCATCCAGAATCGCAGGGAGCGTTAGAAAGGTGGCATCAGACATTAAAGACAATGTTGAGGGCTTATTGTCACGATTATCCAGAGGATTGGGATAAAGGAATTCCATTCGTACTGTTTGCAATTAGGGGTGCATCCAATGAGTCAACCAAATTCAGTCCTTTTGAATGAATTTTTGGTCATGAGGTAAGAGGACCACTAAATTGATTAAGGAAAAATTGGTGAGTGTGAAATTGGAAATTACATTATTGGATTATGTGTCAAATTTTAGGGAACAATTAAATAGAGCAGGTGAATTGGCTAGACAACATTTAAAAGTTGCGCAAAATGTGACGAAGCAGGTAGAGGACAAGAAATCCAAAGTTCGTAGTTTTGCCAGTGGAGATAGAGTTTTAGTATTGTTACCAGTGGTAGGTGAACATTTAAAAGCTAGGTTTTGTGGACCGTATCAGATAGAAAGGAAATTAAGTGAGGTGAATTATGTGGTAAAAACACCAGATAGAAGGAAGACTCACCGAGTGTGTCATGTGAATATGCTTAAAAGGTACTTTGAAAGGGAAGGAGAGAAAAAGGAGGAGGTTTAAATGATTCTAACTCAAAGTGACAAACCAAATCCAGGTGAGTGTCAATTTAACATGCCTCAAATTAAATTGGAAAATGAGGATTGTGGTGGTATGTATTAGGGGTATTAATGCACCCTGGGATGCCGAGAGGCTATTGATAGATAGACACTGGATCCCGATTGGATCAGGCCGCCTTCTGGCTCCACCCAGCAAGACGGAGTATAAGAGACCGGGTTCTCCCAGCAGCCGCATTCTGTAACTGTGCTGCCGGGGAACAAGTCTGCGTAATAAAACCATCGTTCGACTCCTTCTCATCTTGTCTCGTGAGTGATTGATTGTGCTACAATTTATTACGCAAATTTTTAAGGACATGGAGCTCCGAATCATTCCGGAGTGTCTGTGAATCAGCCTCCACGCGGCAAACGCAGCGCCCACGTTTAAACATTGGTTAGCATGTTTCCAGGGATACCTCTGAACGGCCCCCGGCATACCTACAGAGGAACAGAAAATCCAGGTCCTGCATGCCAGGGTGAGCCCTGATATCTACACGCTTAAAGAGGATGCGGAGGATTTCCCGACGGCGATCGCGATGCTGATTGGAATCTACGTTCGGCCCGTCAACCAGGTCTACGCACGCCACCTGCTCGCGACGAGACGGCAGATCCCCGGGGAATCGCTGGATGAATTCTACAATGCACTGTTGATACTGGGCAGAAATTGCAACTGCCCATCGGTTGCGGCGACTGAACACACAAAGCTGCTGGTCCGAGATGCGTTCGTGGCAGGTATGCTTTCGTCCCAAATTCGCCAAAGACTGCTTGAAAGAGACACACTAGGCCTCAAAGAGGCACGGGCCCTCGCTGCCTCGTTCGATGTGGCGTCATCTTGGGTCCCGGACTCCACGCGGGAGGGATGGGTGCCGCCAGTTTGTCCCCCCCCCCGGCAACGTGCGATCCTTGGGCGGCGCCATCTTGCCCACCCCCGACCATATGCGACCCGTGGACGCCGCCATCTTGGCTGACATCTAAGAACCCCGGGATGGATGGCCACATGGGGCCTGAAGATAACGACCCGGTGCAACAATTACGACTGGCTTCGGTGACCCTGGACCAG
Source organism: Scyliorhinus torazame (assembly GCF_047496885.1). Lineage (NCBI taxonomy): Eukaryota > Metazoa > Chordata > Chondrichthyes > Carcharhiniformes > Scyliorhinidae > Scyliorhinus > Scyliorhinus torazame. The sequence goes on from NC_092716.1 coordinate 221,935,998, forward strand.
TCGCGACTCCAAACGGCATCAACAACGATATTCGTAAACGGGTATGAGACGCCCTGCCTGATCGACTCTGGGAGCACGGAGAGTTTTATACATCCTGGTACGGTAAGACGCTGTTCTCTTCCGATCCACCCAAGTAATCCAAAAAAATTTCTGGCGGCGGGGTCCCACTCGGTAGAGATGAAAGGGTTCTGCATCGCGAACCTCACAGTGCAGGGTAGGGAGTTCAAAAACTACCGGCTGTACGTCCTTCCCCACCTCTGCGCTGCCACACTCCTGGGATTGGATTTTCAGTACAATCTCCAGAGCTTAACGTTTAAATTCGGCGGCCCTATACCCCCACTCACTATCTGCAACCTCGCGATCTTCAAGGTCGATCCGCCTTCCCTGTTCGCGAACCTCACCCCGGATTGCAAACCAGACAGTACAGCGCCTAGGACCGATCTTTTATCCGGTCAGAAGTCCAGCGGCTGCTGAGGGAAGGCATAATTCAGGCCAGCATTAGTCCCTGGAGAGCCCAAGTGATAGTCGTAAAGACCGGGGAAAAGCAGAGGATGGTCGTAGACTATAGTCAAACCATCAATAGGTACACACAGCTGGATGCATACCCTCTCCCCCGCATATCCGACATGGTCAATTGGATTGCACAGTACAAGGTCTTTTCCACGGTGGACCTTAAGTCAGCCTACCACCAGCTCCCCATCCGCCCGAGCGACTGAAAATACACTACCTTCGAAGCAGACGGGCGGCTCTACCATTTTTTAAGGGTTCCATTCGGCGTCACTAACGGAGTCTCGGTCTTCCAACGGGAGATGGACCGAATGGTTGACCAGTACGGTTTGCGGGCCATGTTCCCGTATCTCGCCACAACCAGCAGGACCACAACGCCAACCTTCAAAAATTCCTCCAGACGGCAAACGCCCTGAATCTCTCATACAACAGGGAGAAATGCGTGTTTAGCACCGACCGTCTAGCCATCCTCGGCTACGTAGTGCGAAATGGAGTGATAGGCCCCGACCCCGAACGCATGCGCCCCCTCATGGAGTTCCCCCTCCCTCACTGCTCCAAGGCCCTGAAACGCTGCCTGGGCTTCCTCTCTTATTACACCCAGTGGGTCCCCAACTACGCGGACAAGGCCCGTCCGCTAATCCAGTCCACAGTTTTCCCCCTGTCGACAGAGGCCCGCCAGGCCTTCAGCCGCATCAAAGCGGATATGGCAAAGGCCACAATGCACGCAGTCGATGAGTCCCTCCCCTTCCAAGTCGAGAGCGGCCACCCTCAACCAAGCGGGCAGACCCGTGGCCTTTTTTTCACGTACTTCAGAAATCCGCCACTCATCAGTGGAAAAAGAGGCCCAGGCCATAGTGGAAGCTGTGCGGCATTGGAGGCATTACCTGGCCGGTAGGAGATTCACTCTCCTCACTGACCAACGATCGGTTGCCTTCATGTTCGATAATGCACAGCGGGCAAGATCAAGAACGACAAGATCTTGCGGTGGATGATCGAACTCTCCACCTATAACTATGAGATCTTGTATCGTCCTGGAAAGCTGAACGGGCCTTCCGATGCCCTATCCCACGGCACGTGTGCCAACGCACAAGTGCACCGTCTCCGAACCCTCCACGAGGACCTCTGCCACCCGGGGGTCACTCGGTTCTATTGCTTCGTGAAAACCCGTAACCTGCCCTACTCCATCGAGGAGGTCAGGACCGCACCAGGAACTGCCAGATCTGCGCAGAGTGCAAGCCGCATTTCTTCAGGCCAGATAAAGCCTCCGCCTGGACTTCAAAGGCCCCCGCCCCTCCACCGAGCGCAACATGTACTTCCTCAACGTGATTGACGAATACTCCCGGTTCCCATTCGCCATCCCCTGTCCCGACATGACCGCGGCCACGGTCATTGGAGCCCTCGGCACCATCTTTACACTGTTCGGTTTCCCCGCCTACATACATAGCGATAGGGGGTCCTCCTTCATGAGCGACGAACTGTGTCAATTCCTGCTCAGCAAGGGCATCACCTCGAGCAGGACGACCAGTTACAACCCCCGGGGGAACGGTTAGGTAGAGAGGGGGAACGGAACGGTCTGGAAGACCGTCCTACTGGCCCTACAGTCCAGAAGTCTCCCAGTTTCCCGCTGTCAGATGGTCCTCCCAGATGCCCTCCACTCCATCCGGTCGCTGCTGTGTACAACAACGAATCAAACACCTCACGAATGTCTCCTTGTCTTCCCTAGGAAGTTCTCCTCCGGAACGTCACTTCCGACCCGGCTGGCAGCCCCGGGACCCATCCTGCTCCGAAAGCATGTAGGGACGCACAAATCGGACCCGTTGGTCGAGAGGGTTCATCTCCTCCACGCGAACCCTCAATACGCCTACGTGGTGTACCCCGACGGCCGACAGGACACAGTCTTACTGCGGTACCTGGCACCCGCTGGAGCCCCACGCACCCCCCCCCCCACCCCCAACACCAGTGACCCCCTCTGGAGCCACACACATCCCCCCAACACCGATCGCCCCCTCCCTCCCGCTGGCCCACCGCACAGCCACCCCCTTCCAGGGTGGATCGGTCTTTCCCCTGGCCTCGAATTGGGATACTGAAGCGGAACGAGGCATCGCAACGCTCCCAGAGACGCCGAGTCCGGAACCTGTGCCTGCATCACCACCGGGGCTAAAACGATCGGCGAGGATGACCAGGGCACCCATCCGACTCATCGAATCTGAATATGAAGCACGAAATGCCTCTGTAAATCATTTTTTGGGTTTGGTTGCCCAGTAAAAGCGCCGTTGTAAGTAGTTAGTATCGGAGCATGGCCGCCGTGTTAGCGGCATCCTAGGTACCGACTCTGGAAACCCCTACGGCCCACTACCCCGCCGGGTTCCTTTTTAACAAGGGGTGAATGTGGTGGTATGTATTAGGGGTATTAAGGTACCCTGGGATGCCGAGAGGCTATTGGTAGATAGACGCTGGATCCCAATTGGATCAGGCCGCCTGCTGGCTCCACCCAGCAAGGTGGAGTATAAGAGCCCGGGTTCTCCCAGCAGCCGCATTCTGTAACTGTGCTGCTGGGGAACAAGTCTGCATAATAAAGCCATCGTTCAACTCCTTCTCATCTTGTCTCGTGAGTGATTGATTGTGCTACAAGGATGTTCTTAAAAATTGGGATAAAGTGTTGAGTCACCTTCCAGAGGAAACACGGACTGATCTGAAAGAGTTATTCATATCACGTGGGCAAGCTTGTAGAGATAAATTGGGAAGTACTAAAATGGCTATACATGATGTAGATGTGGGAAATGCTGTTCCAATCAAACAACATCCATACAGACTTAACCCTTTAAAATTGGCACAGGTTAACAAAGAGATTGAAAGTATGCTTAAAAATGTCATAATTGAAGTGGGTTGCAGCCAATGGAGCTCACCCATAGTGATGGTACCAAAGCCGGGCAGTACTCAAACGGTTGTGTGTGGACTATAGAAAGGTTAATGCAGTTACAAGAATGGACTCTTATCCTGTCCCACGCTTGGAGAATTGCATTGAGATGGTGGGTCAATCTGCTTTTATTTCCAAACTGGATTTACGTAAAGGTTACTGGCAGGTACCTTTATCCGAAAGGGCGAAGGAGATTTCAGCTTTTGTGACTCCAGATGAAATGTACCAATTCAAAGTTATACCATTTGGCATGAAAAACGCTCTAGCCATATTTCAACGGTTAACTAACAAAGTTGTTTCAGGATTACCCAATTGTGGGGTGTACATCGATGATGTGGTAATTTTCAGCCAGACGTGGAAAGAACATTTAAAACATCTGATGGAGTTATTCGATCTACTTCAGGAGGCTGGTTTGGTGATAAACCTAGCCAAAAGTGAATTTGGAAAAGCCCAAGTCACTTTCCTTGGCCATAAAATCGCACAGGGTCGAATGGTCACACGAGATGTGAAACCAACAGCTATTGAGGAGTTTCCGACACCCTCGACACGAAGGGAAATAATGTGATTTCTTGGCATGAATGGATTTGATCGAACATTTGTGAAAAATATTTGTAGCGTGGTTGCTCCACTGATGGACTTGCAGAAGAAACGTTGAAAATTTCTGCGGACTTTCAACAGGCATTTGACTGCGTGAAAGCTGTGATAACCAATGCTCCTGTGTTGGAGAATTACAAGGGACTCTGTGATCAGATTGAACTAAAAGTATCTGACTTTAAAGAGACATGTCGAGGCGTAGAGAAATGGACGGATCGTGCAGAGACCTTCTTGTTCAAAGAGACTGTCAATCGAGAAGGATTTCAATTGGAGGAAGAAGAACAAAAATGGACTATATTATTATACCTGTTTGCATGTGTTTTTTTTTTAAACAAAAAAATATATCTACTGTGTGTATTTCTTAAAGGATAGTGAAAAGTTCAAAAATGAAAGCATCTTGAAGTTGATGGTTTATTTTTTTTTCTTGGGGGGCGGTGTCATGTGAGAGTACCTTTAAGAAATAGGTGTTTATTACTGCAGTGATGTCAGAGAGTGGGTGGTGCTGGGCTGTCTGTCAGCTTTTTACTTTCACTTTAGGCTTTTTGCTGCAGGGTGGGTTTGGTTTCATTTTAGTTTTGGAGAAGCTGAAAGCACAGCAGGATGTGTATGAATCTCTGCAAGCTTATGAATGTTCATTTGCTGATTTCAACGTGGTAACTGCTCTCAATAGTGAATTTAAACCTGATCTTTATGTTAATAGGGTCTTTTGTCTGCTGAATGTTGTTTTGGGAATTTAGTAAGGATTACTTAGTGTTGTATTCTTTGGGGGTTGTATTTGAATTGATGGTTGCTAAGATGTTCACTATGTTTTAAAAAGGTTAACTTGAGTTCATAGAATAAACATTGTTTTGCTTTAAAAAGTACTTTTCCATTTCTGCTGTACCACACCTGTAGAGTGGGCCGTGTGCTCCCCATACCACAATCTATTAAAAGTTATGGGTCAGGTGAACTCCATGATATACTTTGGGGTTCTCTAAACCCTGGCCCATAACAGAATCCCGTTAACATTTTATAAACACACAGTAAATATCTTATCAACCACAAACACTGATACTTTCCCAAATACAATATTCTATAGGTAACCCTTAATAACTTACCAAACAACATCCATAAGTTAAATCCTTTTAAAAATAAAGACAGCAGGTTTAAATGCTCTACAGAAACAGGTATTACTTTGAAGTTATCAATGATCTGGAGACATTCTTTAGCTTGTAGAGAGAGAGATCATTAGAATTGGTTTCTTTTTCACAGTTAACATTGTATATGATATATTATTGAAACATTACATTATTTGGCATTTTATTCGTTATCCTTATTGTCTCCCAAATTTTAGTATCTCACTGATATAGGACAGATGTCAGAGGTAGGTTCTTTACTCAGAGAGTAGTAAGGGCGTGGAATGCCCTGCCTGCAACAGTAGTAACTCGCCAACATTAAGGGCACTTAAATGGTCATTGGATAAACATATGGATGATAATGGAATAGTGTAGATGGGCTTTAGAGTGGTTTCACAGGTCGGCGCAACATCGAGGGCCGAAGGGCCTGTACTGCGCTGTAGTGTTCTATGTTCTATTATACAGCTGCTTGCTTTGAATGCAGCTCTCCACCTCTGAAAACGAAACCAAAAACACACTGCAGCTGCCAGCTCAAAAACGATAGTGAAGGACAGACAGACATCCCAGCTCCACTCACACAATGACATCACTGCAGCCATTTGATGAATTGCCCATTTCTTAAAGGTACATCCACCTGACAGTCTGGAACCCCATTTCAATAAATTTTATAAAGTTAGCAGGTTTCCCCGCCATATCGTACCACTACAACTTATTTTCAAAATGGGAACGAGGTGAAGGGAACCTGCCGGAATGCACAGATATAACCACAATGGTGAGAGGGCATGCCCCGGCACATGGGAGCTGGAACTGCTCCTGTGGGGCAGTTTCAGGGGGCTGTGCCAGGGGGTAGTGCAATAGGTCCCTCTGGAGAGCTCCATTTGGGAGGGGGGGGTGGAAACCCTTTCTATGGGGCAGGGTTCCTTTGTTTTATATTGGAGTTTGGGGCATTCTTTAAATAAGCTGTCCCGATCTCTGGCATCTGACCTAGCGCCCCCCCCCCCCCCCCCCCCCCCCCGCCTCTCCCTCCAGCAGTGTGACAGCGAGGGCCAATATGATCATAGAATTTACAGTGCAGAAGGAGGCCATTCGGCCCATCAAGTCTGCACTGGCCCTTGGAAAAAGTACCCTACCTAAGCCCAGGCTTCCACCCTATCCCCGTATCCCAGTAACCCCACCTAACCTTTTAGACACTAAGGTGCAATTTAGCATGGCCATTCTACCTAACCTGCACATCTTTGGACTGTGGGAGGAAACTGGAGCACAATTGACTTACAACGCTTAAAAACTGGGCAGAGTTGTTTGGGGACTTTGCTGCAACTTAATCAGATGAATCCATGTTGAACAGAGCCAGTGTTCCAGAATTGCTAGTTAATCTCAAATGCTAGTGTTTATTTTCCAATGCTGAATCCACATTGGAACACATTTGCACTCTGGAACACTGACATCCTGCACATCAATGAGTATGAAAAAGCTGTCATTAGAGTATCTGCTCACTGCATGAGGGACATGTTGCCTTAGGAACAATGCAGACATCTGAGTCTCTGGGTTATATTACTCAGTGTTATTTGGAATGCAAAAGCTGTTGGGACAGAAATTGCTTTGGAAGGATTCCATTTTTTTTATAACATGCTGTTTAATGATCTTAGGATGTATCAAGGGCTGTGTTGGTTAATAAACAGAGTATCTATTTCGTGGGAAGGAAAGGGCTGTTCACTAATTATTGTACACAAGTCTACACTGCAACTGAAAGCCAAATCATAGAATTTACAGTGCAGAAGGAGGCCATTTCGCCCATCGAGTCTGCGCTGTCCCTTGGAAAAAACACCCCACCCAAGCCCACACCTCCACCCTATCCCCGCAACCCAGTAACCCCACTCAACCCTTTGAGACACTAAGGGCAATTTAGCATAGCCAATCCACTTAACCTGCACATCTTTGGACTGTGGGAGGAAACCGGAGCACCCGGAGGAAACCCACGCACACACGGGGAGGATGTGCAGACTCCGCACAGATAGTGACCCAAGCCGGGAATCGAACCCAGGTCCCTGATGCTGTGAAGCAATAGTGCTAACCACTGTGCTACTCAGCTTGACTGCTCCCCCTTCAACAAACATTCAATCCCTCCACCACGGGTTCCCCTCCAAGTCATTCACACCCTGACTTGGAAATATGTCGCCGTTTCTTCACTGTCGCTGGGGCAAAATCCTGGTACTCCTTCCCTCACGGCACAGTGGGTGTACCAACACCTCAGGGACTGCAGCGGTTCAAGGAGGCAGCTCAGCACCACCTTCTGAAGGGCAACTAGGGTTGGGCAATAAACGCTGGTCGAACCAGCGACACCCACAACCCGCAAATGATTATTTTTTAAAGGAAAAGCTTCAAATTTGTGGGACCAGATCCAATTCGGTAGCAAACCGCCATTTTAAACTATTGTCAAAAATTTGCTAAACTGATTACTTGTCCGTTGAGGTCTTAAGGTTTCAAGCATAAAAATACTTTAGAGAAAAACAAATGCAACTTCTAGTTTCACTTCTGACTTATTTTTGTTTTATTTGCATAAAGGTTCCATTAACTTGTTTGTTTTGGCCCACTAAATAATATCCAGCAGATTTTACTGGTGTCAAGCTGTCAGAACAAAATGTTTTCTTCTCGGTTATAATGTTCCAGATTTACGAGTTGTCTTTTTAATTTCTCGCGCTGACAAACCCTTACACTGCAGTATTTTGCCCAGTATCTGAAATGAATCACAGAGTCGGGACTTAAGAGTGTGTACACATACAAATGAACAGTGTCTGTCGTGTTTGTTAGGATGTACAAAACTCATTTTGAAGTAGATGGAAGAATTCTGGAATAAGGAGAAATATATTTCCTGATACCCCTTATGAACTTCATTGGTCTATTTGTGGAGGCTTCGCTAATTGGACAATACTTTGTGAACTTGATTTCATATATGCTTCTGATTGCTGTTTATAGCTAAACCACATTGTATTGCCTCTTTGGACTTCCTTTACATGTGCATAACTTGGCATTTTCTTCTGTTGACCTGGGTGGGATTGGAGGAATGGGGTGGGGAGTTCTCACCAGGCATATCTCCACCAATACGACACTGAATTCATGAGCTCCTGAGAAATTGGAACTCCTGGTATTGGGTGTAACTGCTCTTGCTCATACCCCTTCCATAATATCGGCATTGGAAAGGGGCAGAAAGAGGCTCGGCCTTTAGAACATCCTATGGGATTTGCAACATTAGTGTGAGGCCTTGCATATCTGGGTCCAGGCCTGAGGGCTGGGAGGACACTCCTGTGGATCACAAACACTAGCATGGACCAGTTGGGCTGAATGGCCTGATTCTGTACTGTACAATATATGTACGTTCTGGCTCTTCCCGCTCACTACTGCCAGAGTTGCGAGTGTACAGTAAGGGCCAAAGATTTTTGGCTTCAAGGTTATTAAGATGGAGAGAAGTATTTGTTTTCGTTTTAAACAGAAATAAATAACTGTCGATAGCAACTGTGCCCATATTTATAGAATCACTATAGTGCAGATGGAGGCTATTCGGCCCGTCAAGTCTGCACCGACCCTCCAAAAGAGTACCCTACCTGAGCCCACTCACCCACCCTAACCCTGTAACCCCATGACCCCACCTAAATTTGGACACTAAGGGGCAATTTAGCACGGACAATCCACCTAACTTGCACTTCTGACTGTGGGAGGAAACCGGAACTCGCACACAGGGAAAATGTGGAAATTCCACACAGACAGTCACCCAAGGTTGGAATTGAACCCAGGTCCCTCGCACTGTAAGGCAGCAATGCTTACCACTGTGCCGTCCTACTTCAACCTTCTTTACATGAAGACTAAATGTGATTTATATCCAGTGTTCTGCAGTTGAGAAATGTTCAGGCAGGTGTTTCTCTACAGCCAATTTTCCCTGTTTGCTCATATTCTGATTAACCCAGGTCTCCCTCCTTCAAGATGCTGGAATGGATATGCAAGTGACAGGTAGCTGCTGACTAATATTGAACGTTATGAGGTGCTGTCATCTTCAACGTCAAGGGAAGTTTGATTAGTTCTTGGAACTCTCATGTCCAAACAGAAAAGGAACATCACGTGTATTGCTATCGAAAAAAACTCCTTTAAATCATGCTTGCAGCGCACTACATCATGCCTGAGTTTACACATGTGTAAATGAGTGAGTAGGGGGAAGAATGACAGGGTGAAGGCAGTACAAATCATGAGAAAGACTCTGATTTCACTCCCCCCGCCACCCCCACCCCCACACACAAAACCCCACGATGTTCATCGGAATCCCATTCAGCCCATCGAGTCTGCACCAACCCTCCGAAAGAGCACCTTCGCCCACTCTGTCCCCGTAACCTAATCTGCACATCCCTGGACACTAAGGGGCAATTGATACTGACTAATCCACCTCACCTGCACATCTCTGGACTGCGGGAGGAAACGGGAGTCAGCCGGAGGAAACCCACATTGGCACGGCGAGATAGTGCTGTTGTCTGTAAATTCAGCCACTACGACCAGTTTATTATTCCCACATTTTATCCAGGTGCCCTTATTTGCGAGATGAACAAAGGACAGTCACAGGTTTACATTTCAACGCAAGTTTTATTTTCAAACACAATACAATGGTTATTCTCCCAAATTATCCCAACTATAACATGTCTAAGATTCTTGATACTACCCATTCCGCTGAACTGGATCGAGCTGTGGGTCCAATCCTCTGAGTCTCTGTTGTCTAGGGGCCTTCGCCTGCGAAAGTGGGTCTCGCACGCTGCTTCATTTTGTCCTCTGGTCCGTCGTTGAGTGTTCGCTGGTGCCTCTGCGTCGAGTCTTCATTGGGGAGGGTCTCTGGATGCTACAGTCTTATCCCCTTCTTAGTGCCCTTCCAGAAGCTTCTCTAGTCCTCAGCCAACGAGGTCACTGGATGGGGGTCGTAACACCCAATGGAGTTTCCGATTGCAACTCTGCCAGACACCAGGAACTCCCCTCAAAGGTTCATCCTCAGGTGAATTGTCTTCATATAACCTTATTCCATATAAGGTGATCAGGTGCCAGAAAGTCTGACTTCATCTGGGCAATCCACAATAATTGACCCATTTGAATGGGGCCAATTATCTGCTGATCTCCTGTTTACAGGACAGGCCAATACTTGCCCTGGCTATCTGTCTCTGTGCAGTGTATTCGAGTTTGGACGTTTTGCTTCCCATCAGGCCTGTCTGTGGTTCTGACTGTGATTTTAAGTTACAATGTTCAATTCTTCATTAAAGTGTCCAATTATATGTCGGGCCTAAAATTCAGGCCATTGGCCATTTTACCGCAGTGCAAACTCCTCACGGTCACCTAAGGCTGAAATCGAACTCGGGTCCCTGGCGCTAACCACTGTGCCACCGTCTTCTCAAACCCAAAGTTTTGACTGTCTCTGTAAAATGGTTTTGAGGACTGGAACTTTCTGGGTTCTCTTCCTATGCAGGTTTGCTCAGTTTCCCAAAGTTGAATTTCAGGGTCTGGTGAAAATAAATTTGGGACAACAAATTATTTTCTCAAGTTTCCAGTTTGAGCAGTTCTCCATTGTCAATGGGGCCAGCATAACAACTCAGTGTTTGTCTACTTCTCCAAATTACATAAGCATGGCTTACTGGGGCTGGTTTAGCACACTGGGCTAAATAGCTGGCATGTAATGCAGAACAAGGCGCAGGTTCAATTCCCGTACTGGCCTCCCCGAACAGGTGCCGGAATGTGACGACTTGGGGCTTTCACAGTAACTTCATTGAAGCCTACTTGTGACAATAAGCTATTATTATTACCACCCCTCACAGTTTTTGCCATTTGCAGTGGTGGCGTTCATGTTGAAATAACCACCAAGCTAACGTTTGTCTTGATGGTGACCATTATTCTTGTATACTTGTGTTGTGACAAGAATAGAAATTCCATCTAAGCAGTCAGGGTGTTGGGGTGTGTAGTCTACATATGCAGCTGATCTTTTGTGGACTCAGCTCCACGTTCCCGCGCAAACAGCATAACCCTTTATTCCTTTATTCTTCAAAAAACCACCTGTCTTTATCTTGAAAACATTTAATGAAGGAGACTCAACTGCTTCACCGGGCAAAGAATTCCATAGATTCACAACCCTTGGGTGAAGAAGTTCCTCCTAAACTCAGTCCTAAATACTTCCCCTTATTTTGAGTTGATGCCCCCTAGTTCTGCTTTCACCCGCCAGTGGAAACAACCTGCCCGCATCTATCCTATCTATTCCCTTCATAATTTTATATGTTTCTATAAGATCCCCCCTCATCCTTCTAAATTCCAACGAGTACAGTCCCAGTCTCCCCAACCTCTCCTCATAATCCAACCCCTTCAACTCTGGGATTAACCAAGTGAATCTCCTCTGCACACCCTCCAGTGTCCGTGCATCCTTTCTCAGGTAAGGAGACCAAAACTGAACACAATACTCCAGGTGTGGCCTCACTAACACCTTATACAATTGCAGCATATCCTTCCTAGTCTTAAACTCCATCCCTCTAGCAATGAAGGACAAAACTCCATTCGCCTTCTTAATCACCTGTTGCACCTGTAAACCAACCTTTTGCGACTCATGCACTAGGGCACTCGGGTCCCTCTGCACAGCAGCATGTTTTAATATTTTATCCTTTAAATAATAATCCCTTTTGCTGTTATTCCTACCAAAATGGATAACCTCACATTTCTCCAGGATATGATTTCTGGTAAACAGGCAGTGGCTGCCAGTAAATGCTCATGTGACCAGTTTATTTGGGAGCTAAACAACAGAGGATAAATAGTCAAAAAAGTTACTTTATAGCTGAGAGTAGGCTCCTGGGGGGGTTCTTTGTTCGACCAGTTTACTTTTAGTGTTTACAGTGAGACAGTGTGAAGGAAGCATCTGTTTCAACAGAATTTACTTGAAATTCTGGGTGTTGGCTAAAAACTGAAGGATTTTATTAACAGTGAGTTGAACCTCTGGTATAGCCAAGCTGATGAAAGAGAGAATTACAGAATATCAGAACCAGAAGAGTTCTGACCTGAAGCCAGGACTTGAGATTTCAGTGTTGAACTGGGAGCTTGCAACCTTGTACGATTGGAGGAGATTTGAAACGACACCATGCTGGAAGTAAGCGGAAGGCCAAGAAACTTCAGCCCTTATAAAACTCCTTTGAAGTAGTACTCCGACCAAATAGTTAATCTTTTAATTTTTAATACATATCTGCCTTGAGTTTGGGGTACAAGACAAATGGGTGTAGAAGGAAGGCGGGGTTAAGAAGCTTGGTTTGGAGGATAAGTAACTGAGTTCAGTGTTGTTATTATCTCCGAGTTTGCGGCAGAGAGAAAAGTTTTGTTGATGCCACACTCTTGGGTTCTTAGACACGATGTGTGGTTTTATTACGTATGTTGCTCATGCAACCGAGGATGGAGAGTTGAAGCCTGCACAAACACTCTCTTTTCATGTCATTACAGATCACGGGACCCTTCACCAACAGGGATATGTTCTCTGATACATAATAAGTGTACTTTTAATATCTTTAACAGAACTGGTTAAGAGAAAGTGTACCTTTTAAATTCACATTGTTTGACGTTTGCGTACTAAAATTATTTTGTTAAGACCATGAAACTTTATGGTTTAATTCTTTTAGTAGATATCTGGTTTTTTGGATTCTTAAAAAAGCACATTACTGGACTCTGGTGATCATAGCAATGTACTGAATAGTTTCTTACAGTACATTTTTAAGTAATATTTGTTTGCTTAGGAACCCATCTAGAAGCATCTATGAGCATCTCCTTATTATTGAGGTACCATCTGTCATTGTTTGTTTGCCTTTGCACAGAAAGCAACATTACTGAGACTTCCCGGAAGAGCTGGCAACTGAACATATTAAAAACTGCAAGGTTTCTCTGTTCGGGATTCTGCTCTGAATTCTGCTCTGATATTTGGTTCAGAAAGCTATGAAGTGTGAGGCAGTTGTTCCAAATCGATTTCAGTTCAATACTGCGACTGAACAATGACAACAGATGAGCAACAGGCAGATGTTGCCACTGCAGAGAATGTAAGATCCAATGGCATTTTCCAAAAAGGGTAATTAACCCATTATGGACCTTGGTCATTCCAATTAAGCTTATATTTGTTTGCTCTGGCTTGTGATGAGAACTCCGAGGTTATTCTTTCGTGTTTAAGATAATTTTATTAGAAGGCAAATAGTAGCTAAGAAGTAGAACATATTCTAAACATCTAGCCCGGTTCAATAATTGAGAATGAAGTGTGGTGATTATTCTGGAGTTTAGATTGATTACCTTTGAGAACCCATGATGCAGAACCTCCCCTCAGGAGAACAAATGGGTAAGGACGAGTCTGTGATAGGTAAACATGATGGGTTAAAAGGCCTTCTCTCTTTCTACACTTGTTATTAATTAATGAACATGTTTGGTGGAATCTTGCGAGGAGTGGCAATCGCCATTGTCATTCTGCTCCTGTTTTTTTACACAGTGTCAGAGTTCCGCATTTCTGGCCTGGACTTCCAAACCAGCCCTCTCCTTCAGCAATCACGGAGTCCTTCTTCACAGGATCATTTGGGGGGAAAGCTCAGCCATGTCCCCTTTAACACCACTAGCTGCTGTATTTTGGTAAATCTTAAAATTCACTAACATGAAAAGCTGTACGACATTTAAATAGTTTTTAACGGTGTTAGTGAATGAGTGTGAGTGAGATAAGTGGGTAGAGTAGTTAGGATGCCAGATGGATCGGATGACAAGGTTGCTAGGCTGCCAGTCTTAAGCGTGGGTAGGGTGCTGAGGTTGGGTTGGAGGGGAGGGAGTTGGGAGGGGGTGCTGTCTGAGGATCAGGGGGTAGTTTAAAGTGGGGTCAGCTAGTCAGGGGATGAGTTGGGGTGTGCGTCAGTGGGGACTCAGGAGGTGGAGGGGGTTTGGGCGGGGAGAGGTCAGTTGTAGTGTTTCCCAGGGGTTAACATTTCCTGGGTAACTATCCAGGCAAGTGAGTTGGAACCCTCAATGTAAATCATTGCTGGAGATGTTTTTGGAGGATCTGTACACAGAAGAATTGCCTATCCGCAGTTGAAACTTCCCAGGCAATTCCCATGGAGTCCCTGTGTTGGGAATTCGGAGGGGTTGCCCAACGCATCTTCTGGGGTGCCTCCTCTGAGGTATGACCAACTGGAGGTGGGAAGATCGGGGACAATTGCAATGGAATGTTTCAAGCTCTCCACACTGAATGGTTAGTTCTCCTTGTCTGGGTCTTGAAGGGAATGTGTGTGCTGAGATGTAATTACCTTTCTCAAAATTAATTGCCAGATTTTCATAAAGGTGGTAGCTAATTGTTAATCATATTATGCCCACTAACTGAATGCTAGCTGCTCTTTACAGGAGGCCTTTTTCCGCCTAGAAAATAGATACATTTCCTTCTGCTACTTCATCCGTTCCATGAGCTAAATTTTGGGTGCAGCTCCATGAGGATGTATTCATCAACTTGGGCATTCATCAACTTGGGCAACGTTTGCACAGTATCAAAGAGGCTTTGAGAAAGACAGTGATTGTTCATCTTTGAAACTAATGAGTGTTTTAAATCTGCAGTGGAAGGAGGGAAAGACTTACTGGGATCACAAAATAAACTGAAAGAGAATTAATGAATTTCAAACCTTGCAGTGTACAAAAGTGGTAGAACTTGCTTTCCATTCAAAGATTGAGAAAACGATCCATGTATATTGTTACTCAACTGTGTCAGGTAAATTCCCATTCCAAATAAACTGAAAAAAAGTTTTGCCCTGTACAAGAGTCATCCAGGCTCGAAACGTTAGCTCTGTCCTTTCTCCACAGATGCTGTCAGACCTGCTGAGATTTCCCAGCATTTTCTGTTTTTGTTTTGGATTCCAGCATCCGCAGTAATTTGCTTTTATCAGCTTTTATGCTCCAAGGTATCATTATGCCCTGCATTGAAATATAATAAGGTTACTGAAGGAGTTTCCAAGTAAACATTGTCTACACAAAGGGTTTGAATAAAACATGTTGTGTCAATTGAGTTAATGATCGAGAGAAAGCATGCGTTTCAAAACAATCTGCTGTTCCACTACCATTTCTACATTTTTGACTTGTCTGGTACACATTGTCACCTTGTGTCCCAAACATTTGGTGAGTTTTGAATCAGACCAGATTGAACAGAGCCACTACAGCACCCTTTTTAGCCTTAATCAGCCCCATTTACAGTCCTTTTGTCTTCTGTCCTCGACATCTTTGTCAATCTCCACCTATCGCTGGCCCCCTATCCAGCCCCATCCCCCCACTACCCCCGCCGCTACAGTATAAATCTGACCCCATTTCCAGTTCTCACTAACTTTGACAAAGTGTCACCCAGACTCGAAACGTTAGCTCCCTTTTCTGTCCACCGATGCGGTCAGACTTTCTGAGATTGTCCAGTATTTTCTGTTTTTGTTTTGGACAGAGCCAGGCTTGCTGAAAAGATGCCCAGCAGATCTCTGAAAGAAATAGATATTATTCATCAGTCTAGCCATTGTTAGAAAAGAAATAAAGAAAAGTTTAGTGACCACAGAGGAGTCCAAAATGAGAGGCATAAAGAAACTTATTTTATTACAAAATAAATTATATACACAGTACACGTCAGGTCCCAGCCAGGACTACTCATGCTCGACTCTCATTTGGGCCACCTATTATGCTAAAGTGATGCATCTAAAATAGCAAATACCCTGTAGCAGATCAGGGCTGGAATTCAGCCTTTGAGTCTGCTGATGTCCATAATGTCGTGTTGGGTGTTCCGATACACAAACGAACCAACACGGTTGTAGATGGTACAACTCTGTTTTATTATTCTGTACAATAATAACTATTACCTTCTGGCTGTGGTTCGTACTTCACCAGCTAACCTGTGGACCCAGCCCTAGCACTATCTTAGTGAGGCACTCAGCACATGGTGTATGTCTGAGTGGCACTCTGTGAGCTCTGTGCTCTGAGCTATCTCCTGGTAGAATGAGCGGGAACTGTGGTGTTCCCTGTTTTATAGTGCGTGTGCTCTTACTGGTGATTGGCTGCAATGTTGTGTGTGTGTTGGTTGGTCCAACTACCTGTCCATCAGTGTGTGTGTGTGATTGCACCATGATATGTTAATGTGGATATCATGACATCCCCCTTTTCACCTTGCCTACATGGTAATAAATATTGGTGTGTACTGAGTGCATCTGAGTATGTGTGTGCAATATTTACAACATGTACATGAGGCTAAACTATATACATAGGGACTTCCGGTTGCGGCGACGACAAGCTAAGCCGCACGTTTCGGCGGCTCCAGCTCGAACGGACCTTCGGGCTCTTTTAAGAGCCCCAATGGGAAATTTTTTCGGGACGAAACCCGGTGTGGGGTGAGGCAACAGGGAGTCCCCCCCAGCGGAAAAGAAAAATATCGTCGGCGGCGGCCAGATCTCGGAGAATCCTCGAGGGCAGCGGCAGAAGGAAGATAGGAGCAAGATGGCGGCGGAGGGAGCCCAGGCGACATGGGGACCAGACCAGGATGATTTTCTAAGACGGTGTGTGGAGCTGTTAAAAAAGGAGGTGCTGGCCCCGATGCTACAGGCAATCGAGGGGCTTAAAGAGACACAAAAGGCCCAGGAGATAGAGCTCCGTGTGGTGGAGCAGAAGGTAACGGACAACGAGGACGAGATCCTGGGCCTAGCGGTCAAAATGCAGACGCACAAGGCAATAAGAAGTGCACCGAAAGGATTGAAGTCCTGGAAAACAGATCACGGAGAAAGAACCTCCGGATCCTGGGTCTCCCCGAGGGAGTGGAAGGAGCTGACGGCGGGGCTTACGCGAGCACGATGCTACGCTCGCGAATGGGAGCTGAGGCCCCCTCGGGCCCCTTGGAAGTGGAAGGGGCCCACCGGGTCCCTGCGAGGAGACCAAAGGCTGGAGAACCACCTAGGGCGATGATCGTGCGATTTCACCGCTTCAATGACAGAGAGGTGGTTCTGAGATGGGCCAAGAAGGTACGAAGTAGTAGATGGGAGAATGCGGTGATACGAGTGTATCAGGATTGGAGTGCGGAGGTGGCGAGAAGGTGGGCGAGTTTCAATCGAGCCAAGGAGGTGCTGCACAAGAAGAAAGTGAAGCTCGGGATGTTGCAGCCGGCGCGATTGTGGGTCACGCACCAGGACAGACATTACTATTTCGAAAAGGCGGAAGAAGCATGGACCTTCATTCAAAACGTGAAACTGGACCAGAACTGAGGGACTGATGTTGGAGGGGAAACGACAATGCTGATGTATATAGGGATGTAAATTGGGGAGGGGGGGGGGGGAACACTGAGAAATGTGGGCGCCGGTGGGGGGGGAAGAAGAGACACAGGCGGGGGATGGGGAATGGGAATGGGGCGGTGGGGGAGTTGCGCCATGAGGGGCAGGATGGTTCTAGAGAGCGCGGGGTTTCTTTTTCTTTTTCCCGCGTCAGAGAGATGATGGCGGGAAGATAGGCGCAAGGAGGATGGGAGTTCCTCACACTGGGGGGGGGGGGGGGGGGTCAAGGAGAGAATGGGAGAAGCCGGGGTCAGTTGAAGTCAGCTGACTTTCGGAAGCAATATGGGGGAGTAACCGTGCTAGATGGGGATCTAGCGGGGGGGGGGGGGGAGGGGGGAGGACAACTGGGTTGCTGCTGCGGAGAGCGAAAGGGAGCTGGTAAGAGAAAAGGTGGCCGGGGCGGGAATGCGCCGCCTGGGGGACGGGTGGGTGCACGGAACCGGGACGTGGGACTGGCCCAGAGAGGGTGATGGCTAGTCGACAGGGGAGGGGGGCGGGCAGCCCCCCAGTCCGGCTGATCACGTGGAATGTGAGAGGCCTAAATTGGCCGATTAAGAGGGACCGAGTGCTCACGCACTTAAAGGGACTGAAGGCAGACGTGGCCATGCTTCAAGAGACGCATCTGAAGGTGGCGGACCAGGTTAGGTTAAGGAAAGGATGGGTGGGACAGGTGTTCCACTCAGGGCTGGACGCAAAGAATAGAGGGGTGGTCATATTGGTGGGGAAACGGGTGTCGTTCGAGGCTAGGAACATTGTAGCAGACAGTGGGGGCAGATATGTGATGGTGAGTGGCAGATTGCAGGGAATGGAGGTCGTGCTGGTCAACATATATGCCCCTAACTGGGATGATGCGGGATTTATGAAGCGGATGCTGGGACGCATCCCGGACCTGGAGGTAGGAAACCTGGTAATGGGGGGGGGGGACTTTAACACCGTGCTAGACCCAGGGTTAGATAGATCTAGATCCAGGACCGGAAGAAGGCCAGCAGCGGCCAAGGTGCTTAGGGGGTTTATGGACCAAATGGGGGGAGTGGATCCGTGGAGATTTGCTAGTCCGCTGGCCAAAGAGTTCTCCTTTTTCTCCCATGTCCATCAGGTATACTCCCGGATAGATTTCTTCGTTTTGGGAAGGTCACTGATTTAGAGGGTGGAAGGAACTGAGTACTCGGCCATAGCTGTTTCAGACCATGCCCCACATTGGGTGGATCTGGAACTAGGAGAGGAGAGGGAGCAGCGTCCACTCTGGTGACTGGATGTGGGATTATTGGTGGATGAGGGAGTCTGCGGAAGAGTGCGGGGATGTATCGAAAGGTACCTGGAGGCCAACGATGATGGGGAGGTCCGAGTGGGGGTAGTATGGGAAGCGCTGAAGGCGGTGGTCAGGGGAGAGTTGATCTCCATCAGGGCGCACAAGGGGAAAACAGAGGCCAAAGAAAGGGAAAGATTACTGGGGGAGATTTTGAGGGTGGATAAAAAATATGCGGAGGCCCCGGACGAAGGACTATACAGGGAGAGGCGACGACTGCAGACGGGGTTCGACCTGCTGACCACAGGGAGGGCAGAGGCACAGGGAATGAGATATGAATATGGGGAAAAGGCGAGTCGCCTGTTGGCCCACCAGCTTCGAAAGAGGACAGCGGCAAGGGAAATAGGGGGAGGTAGGGATGAAACGGGAACCACGGTGCGGAGAGCAGGGAAGATAAATGAGGTGTTTAAGACCTTTTATGAGAGGTCCCAACCCCCAGAGGGAAAAGAGGGGATGCAGCAGTTTCTGGACCAACTAAGGTTCCCGAGGGTGGAGGAGCAGGAGGTGGCAGGCCTGGGGGTGCCAATTGGGGTGGACGAGGTGACCAAAGGGCTGGGGAACATGCAGGCAGGGAAGGCCCCGGGACCTGACTGGTTCCCGGTGGAATTTTACAGAAAATATGTGGACTTGTTGTCCCCGCTGCTGGTAAGAACCTTTAACGAGGCCAGAGAAGGGGGGACCCTACTCCCGACAATGTCGGAGGCGATGATATCACTAATCTAGAAGCGAGATAAAGACCCGCTGCAATGCGGGTCTTATAGGCCTATCTCACTCCTAAATGTGGGCGCCAAGTTGCTGGCAAAAGTGCTGGCAATGAGGATAGAGGATTGTGTCCCGGGGGTGGTGCACGAAGATCAGACAGGGTTCGTAAAGGGGAGACAATTGAATGTCAACGTGCAACGGCTATTGGGGGTGATAATGATGCCCCCAGCAGAGGGGGAGGCAGAGATAGAGGCGGCAATGGATGCAGAGAAGGCATTTGATAGGGTAGAGTGGGAGTATCTATGGGAGGTGCTGAGGAGGTTCGGGTTCGGGGAGGAGTTTGTCAGCTGTGTTAAACTCCTCTATGGGGCCCCAATGGCAAGTGTAGTCACAAATCGGCAAAGGTCGGAGTATTTTCGACTACATAGGGGAACCAGACAGGGATGCCCGCTGTCCCCATTACTGTTCGCGCTGGCAATTGAACCACTGGCCATAGCGCTGAGAGACTCCAGGAAATGGCGAGGGGTGGTTAGATGGGGAGAGGAACACCGAATGTCACTCTACGCGGATGACCTACTGCTGTCTGTGGCGGATCCAGTGGGGGGGATGACAGAGGTCATGCAGATATTGAGGGAGTTTGGAGATTTCTCGGGATATAGGCTTAACATGGGAAAGAGTGAGCTTTCCGTGATACACCCTGGGGACCAGAGTAGAGGGATAGATGGCCTGCCGCTAAGGAAAGTGGAAAGAAACCTCCGATACCTGGGGAGTCAGATATTCAGATAGCCAGGAGCTGGGGAACCTTACACAGACTCAATCTGACTCGGCTGGTGGAACAAATGGAAGAGGATTTCAAAAGGTGGGATATGCAGCCGCTGTCACTGGCGGGCAGAGTGCAGGCGATTAAGATGATGGTCCTCCTGAGGTTCCTATTTGTGTTCCAATGTCTCCCTATATTGATCACTAAAGCCTTTTTCAAAAAAATAGATAGGAGCATCATGAGCTTCGTGTGGGCAGGGAAGGCACGAGGGTAAGGAGGGGGTTCCTGCAACGTAGCAGAGACAGAGGGGGACTGGCGTTGTCGAATTTGGGCGACTACTACTGGGCCGCCAACGTGGCGATGATTCGTAAGTGGATGATAGAGGGAGAGGGGGCGGCGTGGAAAAGGCTGGAGATGGCGTCCTGCAAAGTAACGAGCTTAAAAGCGCTGGTGACGGCGCCACTGCCGCTCTCCCCGAAAATGTTTACCACGAACCCAGTGGTGGCGGCAACATTAAGTATCTGGGGGCAATGGAGGCGACAGAGGGGTGTGTTGGGAGCCTTGGTGTGGTCCCAGATCAGGAACAACCATAGGTTTGCCCCAGGGAGGTTGGACGGAGGGTTCCAGTGCTGGAATCGGGCAGGAATTAGGAGAGTGGGAGACTTATTTATAGATGGGACGCTTGCGAGCTTGGGAGTGCTGGAGGAAAAGTATGAGCTGCCCCTGGGGAATATCTTTAGGTATATGCAGGTGAGAGAATTCACGAGACAACAGGTGAGGGAATTTCCGCTGCTCCCGACACAAGGGACCCAAGACAGGGTGCTTTCGGGGGTGTGGGTCGGGGAGGGCAAAGTTTCCGAAATATACCGGGAGATGAGGGAAGAGGGGGAGGAGCTGGTAGAAGAACTGAAGGGAAAATGGGAAGAAGAGCTCGGGGAGGAGATTGAGGAGGGTTTGTGGGCAGGTGCCCTAAGTAGGGTAAATTCCTCTTCCTCGTGTGCCAGGCTTAGCCTGGTCCAATTTAAGGTGCTACATAGAGCACACATAACGGGAGCAAGGTTGAGCAGATTCTTCAGAGTGGAGGACAAATGCGGGAGGTGCGGGGGAAGCCCGGTGAACCACACACATATGTTTTGGTCGTGTCCGGCACTGGAGGGGAGTGGCGGGAGTGATCTCGAAGGTGGTGAAGGTCCGGGTCAAGCCAAGCTGGGGGTTGGCTATATTTGGGGTAGCGGATGAGTCAGGAGTGCAGGAGGCGAAAGAGGCCGATATTGTGGCCTTTGCGTCCCTAGTAGCCCGGCGTAGGAATTTACTCGTGGAAGGAAGCGAAACCCCCCGGCGTGGAGGCCTGGATAAACGATACGGCGGGGTTCATAAAACTGTAGCGGATGAAGTTTGCGCTGAGAGGTTCGGCTCAAGGGTTCACCAGGCGGTGGCAACCGTTCCTCGACTATCTAGCGGAACGTTAGGGGGAAAATAGATAGCCAGCAGCAGCAGCCCGGGGGGGGGGGGGTAAATTGTGTGTGTTCTAGATGGGGTGAGGGGGTGGGGGGAGCATTATTTTGTGTTATTTGGTTAGTTTACTATATTATTTAAACAATGTTATATATCAGTTATCATGTTACCGTTTTTGTTGATTTGTAAGGGGAAAAAATTGTGTTTGAAAACTTTAATAAAATATATATTTTTTAAAAAACTATATACAGAGGAAGGTGTCAGGTGCAACAGAGCAACGAGGTTGTACCAATAACAGAACAAATGCAATCAGCAAACAACGAGAGAGAACTTCTGGAACGACAAGGAAGAAACACGTTAACATTGTTGCAAAACAATTCAGTGAGCCAATGTGCTAACAGGCTCATAAGTCCAGTCTATTAGGTGGGCGACGAATTCGGGTGACCGCCTCAAGGGTGGGTCAGGATCCACCGGCTGAGGAATGGGCCTGGCCAAGGGCGAGAGAGGAATAGGCAGAGTGGCAGGAAGCTCAACGAAGTTGACATCAGGGACAACAGGAGGGCGTGGCACCGGTGCATGATCACGTAGCGAGCGCGGAAGCAGCTGAAGGGCCCGCCGATTACGCCGGCGAATGGAGCCATCAGGCAGGCGAACCAGGAATGAGTGGGGAGCCACGCGGCGGTGAACCTCGGTGGTTGCCGACCAGCCACCCTCCGGTAGGTGTATGCGGACGTTGTCTCCAGACGCCAGGGCAGGGAGATCAGTTGCCCAAGTGTAATGTGCCACCTTCTGCTGAGCACGCTGCTGTCGCATCCTTTGCAGTACTGGGGCATGGTCGGGTTCAGGAACATGAATGGACGGTACAGTGATCCTGACGGTTCGACCCATCAACAGCTGGGCTGGCGAGAGGCCCGTGGACAGTGGGGCCGAGCGATAGGCCAGCAGGGCTAAACAGAAGTCAGATCCAGCATCAGCAGCCTTGCAGAGGAGCCGCTTCACGATATGGACTCCCTTTTCCCCCTTGCCATTCGACTGGGGATGCAAAGGGCTGGATGTCACGTGTGTGAAGTCGTATGAAGCGGCAAAAGAAGACCATTCTTGGCTCGCAAAACAGGGTCCGTTGTCAGACATGATGGTGAGCGGAATTCCATGGCGAGCGAAGGTTTCTTTGCATGCTCTGATGACAGCTGATGATGTCAAGTCGTGCAGGCGTATGACCTCCGGATAATTTGAAAAATAGTCAATTATAATGACGTAGTCCCTGCCGAGTGCATGAAAGAGGTCCACACCCACCTTCGCCCAGGGGGACGTGACCAACTCATGGGGCTGAAGTGTCTCAGGGGGTTGCGCTGGCTGAAACCTTTGGCAGGTGGGGCAGTTGAGCATCATGTTAGCGATGTCGTCGCTGATGCCCGGCCAGTACACAGCTTCTCGGGCCCTCCGCCTGCACTTTTCAACTCCGAGATGGCCTTTGTGCAATTGTTCGAGGACAAGCAGGGGCAAGCTGTGTGGAATCACAATCCGGTCCAACTTGAGGAGGACACCATCAATGACGGCCAAGTCGTCCTGGACATTGTAGAATTGTGGGCACTGCCCCTTGAGCCACCCTTGCGTCATGTGGCGCATCACACATTGTAGAAGGGGGTCAGCCGCAGTCTCACGGCGAATGTGGGCCAGACGTGCATCAGTAGCCGGCAGATTGGCTGATGTGAAGGCTACTTGTGCGTCGACCTGACAGACGATCCCCCCCGATTTGGGCGGTGTGCTCACTGCTCTGGACAGAGCATCCGCGATGATGAGGTCCTTTCCCGGGGTGTAGACAAGTTGGAAGTCGTACCTCCGGAGCTTGAGCAGAATGCCCTGGAGGCGAGCGGTCATATCGTTGAGGTCCTTCTGAATGATGCCGACCGGGGGGGGGGGGCGATGGTCGGTCTCCACAGTAAACTGCGGAAGACCATACACATAATCGTGGAATTTGTCGATGCCGGTCAACAAACCCAGGCACTCCTTTTCAATCTGCACATAGCGCTGTTCTGTGGGGGTCCCGACCTGATGCAGTGTCGTCCCGTTGCAGGAGTACCACTCCAATGCCGGACTGGCTGGCATCAGTCGAGATCTTTGTGTCCCGAGTGGTGTCGAAGAACGCCAATACCGGGGCGGTGGTGAGCTTGATATTGAGCTCCTCCCATTCCTTCTGGTGTGCGGGCAGCCACTGGAATTCCGTTGTCTTCTTGACCAGGTGGCGAAGAGCCGTTGTGTGGGAGGCAAGGTTGGGAATAAAGTTGACCATCCCGAGAAAGTCTAACACTGCCTTCTTGTCTGCCGGCTGTGGCATGGCTGCAATAGCTGCCACTTTGTCGGCATCCGGCCGCACCCCTGACCGGGAGATGTGGTCCCCCAGAAACTTTAGCTCAGTTTGGCCAAAAGAGCACTTGGCTTGGTTGAGGCGCAGGCACTGATCTCGTATCCATGCAAAGACACGCTGGAGACGACTGATGTGCTCCTGTGGTGTGGTGGACCAGATGATGATGTCGTCAACATAGACTCGTACCCCTTCGATGCCCTCCATCATCTGTTCCATGATGCGATGAAACACCTCGGATGCCGAGATGATGCCAAACGGCATCCTATTGTAGCAGTATCTGCCAAAGGGAGTGTTGAAAGTGCACAGCTTCCTGCTGGACTGATCCAGTTGAATCTGCCACAAACCCTTTGAGGCATCAAGCTTGGTGAAAATTTTAGCCCGGGCCATTTCGCTCGTGATCTCTTCCCGTTTGGGTATGGGGTAGTGTTCCCTCATGATGTTGTTGTTCAGGTCTTTCGGGTCGCTGCAGATCCGGAGCTTGCCGGGGGGCTGTTTTACGCACACCATGGAGCTGACCCATGGCGTTGGCTCCGTGACCCGGGATAGCACTCCTTGGTCCTGCAGGTCCTGCAGCTGCTGCTTGAGGCGGTCCTTGAGTGGTGCTGGGTCTCTACAAGGTGCGTGAATGACAGGGGTGGCGTCCGGTTTGAGCCGTATTCTGTAGCAGTGTGCCCATGCCCTCGAAAACCTCCTGGTTGTGGGCGAGGAGCGAGTGGAGCTGCGCCCTAAAGTCGGCATCCGGGAAATCGGACGTGCCTCCTGGAGACAAAGTGTGAACCCGCTGAACGAGGTGGAGGATCTTGCACGCCTGTGCGCCCAACAGAGAGTCCTTCGAGGATCCAACTATCTCAAAAGACAGTGTGGCTGTATGTGAGTTGTGTGTAACCTCGAGCTGGCAGGACCCCGTGGCCTGGTTAACGTTTCCTTTATAATCAACCAGCTGACAGTGGGATGGCAGAATCGGTGGTTTAACCTTCAAAGTGTGGAAGGCTGACCATGCAATGAGATTGGCGGAGGCACCAGTGTCTAAGCGGAATGTGATTGGTGATTGGTTGACCATTAGGGTGGCATACCATTCGTCACCCGGATTAATGCTGTGCACTGGCATCGGCTGGTGGGTCCGACTTGGGGACATCTGGTTCTTGTTTATTACCGCAACACGGAAGGTTTCCCGGTCGTCAGTATCACCGGTCTGCATGTCGTCAGGGTATGACTCAGTGTATGGGGGCTGAATGGCCCGCACGTCCCTGCGAGGCTGGCGGAATTGCAGAAAGTTAGCAGGTTGAGCTGCTCGACAGCAGACAGCGTAGTGGCCCATCCTGCCACAGCGGAGGCATTGTCGCGCTTTGGCCGGACATTGCCGCTTTAAGTGTGCGGATCCACAGTTGCCGCACGTCGTGATGTCATGCGCGGTGTGGTCCTGCGTAGAGCATGCCTCCGCATTCCGTCCCTCTGCGTCGACGTCCCCTCTTTTGGCACGTACAAGCGCGGGAGGCCTCGGAAAGTGTGCAAAATGGCCGCCCTCGTCCGGGCCGTGGGCCGGGAGGAAGTCGATCGACTGGACCCGTTCGGCCTCGTAGGACCCCTGCCGTGCCGATTCGGCCGCCTGGAATTGGGAGTACCGGCTGGTCGCATTTTCGTGGAGGACGTAGGTCTCGATGGCGGTGGCTAGGGTGAGGCACTTTATTTTGAGGAGCTGCTGGTGTAGGGTGTCCGAGGTGACCCCAAAAACTATCTGATCCCAAATCATGGAGTCGGAGGTGGCCTCATAGCCGCAGGACTGCGCGAGGATACGGAGGTGTGTCAAATAAGATTGAAAAGGCTCATCCTTACCCTGCAGGCGCTGCTGGAAGAGGTACCTCTCGAAGCTGTCATCGATTTCCACTCTGAAGTGTTCGTCAAATTTTAGAAGGACCGTCTTGTACTTCGTCTTGTCCTCGCCTTCCGCGAATGCCAGGGAGTTGTAGATGTGGATGGCGTGTTGCCCCGCCGTGGAGAGGAGGAGGGTGATCTTCCTGGTGTCCGATGCATTCTCCCTGTCTGTGGCTTCTAGGAAGAGTTGGAAGCGCTGTTTAAACAGCTTCCAGTTGACGCCAAGATTTCCAGCGATCTGGAGCGGCTGCAGCGGGCTGATGGTTTCCATGGTGCAGGATGGCGGGTTTCTGAAGAGGTGCAGGTAGGTCTCACAGTCGCTGGCGAGTTTCCAGTCCTGGTATCATGTCGTGTTGGGTGTTCCGATACACAAACGAACCAACACGGTTGTAGATGGTACAACTCTGTTTTATTATTCTGTACAATAATAACTATTAACTTCTGGCTGTGGTTCGTACTTCACCAGCTAACCTGTGGACCCAGTCCTAGCACTATCTTAGTGAGGCACTCAGCACATGGTGTATGTCTGAGTGGCACGCTGTGAGCTCTGTGCTCTGAGCTATCTCCTGGTAGAATGAGCGGGAACTGTGGTGTTCCCTGTTTTATAGTGCGTGTCCTCTCACTGGTGATTGGCTGCGATGTTGTGTGTGTGTTGGTTGGTCCAACTACCTGTCCATCAGTGTGTGTGTGTTTGCACCATGATATGCTAATGTGGATATCATGACACATAATATGATTAAAATTTGCTTTCATAGTCAATGTTATCAGTTGTACTTGACTGAATTGCAGCACTATAACTTGCTGAAAGCTATCCATTATTTCTAAATGTAAAATGCATGAGTGTGTTCATCTTTTTAATGTAGGGACGGCAAACGATTGCTCAAAACCTCTGTAAATTCTAAATGCCGGGTTGTTTTCACAGTAAGTGCTCTTTGCTGTTGAGTAGTGGCAAATACGGAAGGGAATTTATGTTTCGGGTTGATGATCTTTCGCTGGTTCTGTGAAAGGTCATCAGCAGAAAACTCAACTCCGATTCTCTGACTCTGCAAATGCAGCGAGACCTGCTGAATATTTCCATCATTATCTGTAATGTGTCGTTTATGTTGGTGAATGACCTCCCACTATAAAATGTCACTCAGAATAAGACCATCCAATAAACAAGTAAGAAGAACAATGTTACTGATTTGTTTTTAATGTGCTGCCAACTCATTTAAGGTAAGCTCTGTAGAAGTGAGAAGCAAACTTGAGTTTCTTTGGAATAGCAGATTGATTCAAGGGGGAAAAAAACTAGTTGAGTTATGGAACAATCTAGTTTAGGATTTTAAAATATTCAGTTGTAACCATCAGCTAGTAGTCAAAGGGAAACATGAGACTTCAAACCACAGCAAATTACTTTGATAGTCAGGTGTGCTCACATTCAACCTTACTGGAAATTATGCTTTGATGTTTCGGCATGAAATACTGAGGGCCCCAAAATACTACATTTGGAGCCTATTGGGCTGATTTGGAGTTCTGATTAGCTTTTGAGAGTAGAGGCTTCAGAATTTATTTAATTATGGAACTAGGAGATTAGCAAGGCAGCTCCATATGCTGGGAGCAGAGTAATTATGCTTTGATCTGAATTTTAAGCAGACAGAGAGGCTCTCTGGAAATGCTGGTAGAAGACCAAATCTTGAAGGCCTCAGAGTCTGGCCTCGACCATTTTCATGGTGGTGGGTGAGCGGAGGGTGATGTGGGTTATAAATTGCATGGAGGCAACTGCTCATGTAAATCACCAACTGCCTCCACTTGTATGATTTTGGTGCAGTAGTTAATTGAAACAGTGTGCAGATTAACAGATCTGAAACTTGTGGGTTTATTCAGCTAGACGGAACTTTTGGTGCTGGTGCCGAGACACTTTTGAGAGAGGTAAGGCACCCTTTGGGGTAGGTCAGATGTCCTTTGGGATTGTTAAAAATAGACATAGTTTTGAGTTAAAAGTTCATAAAATCATTTGGAACTATCAAGCTGTCAAAGAACGTTCAAAGCTCATTGGAACTATTCAAAGCTGTCAAGGGATTTAACTCTTCTGGGCTTTAAACTAAAAAGGGAATGTGTCACGTTCATACTGTAGGTGCAGGGTAGCACGGTAGCATTGTGGATAGCACAATTGCTTCACAGCTCCAGGGTCCCAGGTTTGATTCCGGCTTGGGTCACTGTCTGTGCGGAGTCTGCACATCCTCCCCGTGTGTGCGTGGGTTTCCTCCGGGTTCTCCGGTTTCCTCCCACAGTCAAAAGATGTGCAGGTTAGGTGGATTGGCCATGATAAATTGCCCTTAGTGTCCAAAATTGCCCTTAGTGTTGGGTGGGGGTACTGGGTTATGGGGATAGGGTGGAGGCGTTGACCTTGGGTAGGGTGCTCTTTCCAAGAGCCGGTGCAGACTCGATGGGCCGAATGGCCTCCTTCTGCACTGTAAATTCTATGATAATCTATGATACTGCTATTTCACTCTGTCAGTTGGCATAAACCTGAGGGTTATCATTATAGAATTTGTGCTGCATGACCGACCGATATTACAACTGAAAATTATTATTGTACAATGCCTGTTCAGTGAGCAGTTTGAAAGCTCCAAGTGGTTACAGAATAGGAATGTTTATTGTCAGAAGAGATTTTGATGTATCGAATGATTTTTAATCAGTTTTTAAAACAGTGACATCCTCAAAGGACACTTTATTTTATGTCAGCACAGATTCTGAAGTTTGCCCATGATGGATACTAGGTGAGTTGGCATGAATGAAGTGTAATGGCAAATGGTAGTAGATGGAGGAGTGAGTTAGTATTGGTTAGCACTAAGTTGATCTAGGGTTTATAATGGGCCTTGGGAATTAGTAGGTGATATAGTTGGATGGCATAAGGAGCATGACGGGCCATAGGGAGGTTAGGGGCGCATGAGGTGGCATCGGTTGGCATGAGGAATGTGTGGGGTGGGGGAGCGCTTTAAAAAAAAAAAAATATATATATATATTTTTTAACCACTTCAACAAAGCGCGAAAACATAAGGACAGGCTTTCCACCCAGCTCGCCTCTGCACCTGGCCGCCTCTGTACTCCCCACCCTGGAATGAAAATCTGATTTGGGGCCTTTTCTTTCCCCCAGGGTCGGGTTGGCAGATCCAGTAAATGTCCTGCGCCTTGGTCTGGGAGGAAAATCCAGGGCTTTCAGAACCTAGCCCACTGACTTTTGACAGTATTAGGCATTGGTTCCTGGCTGCTTTCTTTCCGATGGATATTAAAATTTCATTGCAGAAATGAGTTGAAACCAAATTGGTGTCAGTGGCTGGTTGCTTAGTTACATTAAACTGCATGGTTGTAGCCAGCAGTGCTGAAGTGTGGTTTTGCTTTGAATGGCAGTGAGGTACTAGCAGTTAGAATGTAGTTTATGTTGTCCTCTTAACTTAAATGCTGTCATCTGGTATTTGGGAGAGGGTAATACTTGGCAAAGTGCCACATATTAAAATTGTTAACAAAATTGAAGCCCGTGGAACAATACGGACAGTAGCAGCATGGATACAAAATTGGTTAATGGACAGGAAACATAGTTGTGGTGAATGGTTGTTTTTTGAACTGGAGAGAGGGATGTAATGTGGTGTTCCCAGAGTTCAGTAGCAGGACCAGTGTTCCTTCTAATTTTTCTTTGCTGTGTAAAATCTCTTTATTGTACTGTGCAGTCCCTTTAAGACTGTGGTGTGGTTCAGCTTAATGGGATTTTTAATTAGTACTACTGCAGTTTTTACTATATATTAATGACTTGGACTTGAGGGTGCTGGGCACAACTTTGAAATCTGAAGTTAACACACAATCTGGAAGAGTAGTAAATGGTAAGGAAGGTAGTAATGGAGTTCAAGAGGACAAAGACTGGCTGGGGGTATCGATGGACACCTGGCTGATGAAATTCAGTGCATTGAAATGGTACACTCTGGTGGGAGGACTGAAGAGGGATGATAAATGCTAAGCTGCATTCGGAATGCAAAAAAAAACTTTGGGAGCTTTTGTGCACAAATTTTTGACAGTAGAAGGTTAGGTTAAGAAACAAGTTAATAAAACATATGGGATCCTTGGCTTAATAAATGTAGCAAAGAGTACAAAAGTCAAAGTTTTGCTAACATATATAAAATACTAATTCTGCCCCAACTGGAATATAATATCAAATTCTGGGCATCACCTTTTAGGAGAGGGTACAAGAAGCGACACACTTGAAAATAAGGGATTACAATTAAAGGAATAGACCAGGGAAGCTGGATAGAGGTGCCGACAATCATGCCGGATTTTGATAGAGAAAATAAATAAAGGGCGTGATCTAATGGCCACGCTGCACCCAAAAACCAACTCACCGCACAGCATCGTGGCTGATAAAATCCAGGAGAACCCGCTCCCGGGTTCTACCCAGCTCGCCAGCCTCGCGAAATCCAATGCGATCTCGTGAGACATTGCGATGTAAATCCTGCCCATTGTGGGCAGGATCACTTCCTGCATATTAGAGCAAGACAGCTAGTCTGGCTGTAATGTCCAGAACCCCGAGATACCCGAGGAGTTGGGACTCATCCCCTTCGACTCAGGGTTCTGGGGCAAGTGTCATTCAGCAATGGTCCCCACAAACGGGAGTCAGGCGGAACAGCACTTGTAGGGGTGTACCAGGGAATTAGAGTCTCCCAGCTGCATGCCCTTTGGGAATGGTGGTGCCCTGGCACTGCTGGTGCCAGCCTGGCATGGGGACCCTCCTATAGTGCATTCGCGCTGGGGGGTTTGGGGCCATTCTGGGGGCCTTGGAGATCGGGGGGGGTGCAATTCTCCAAAATGGAGACTAAGTGTTCGTGCCGTCGTGAACGCCGTTGCGTTTTACGACGGCGCGAAACGGGCGCGGGGACGACTGATTCTGTCCCCCACAGGGGGCCAGCACGATGCTGGAGCGGTTCACGCCGCTCCAGCCTCCCTTCCCGGCGCCAAATGGGTGCCGCGCCAACCCGCGCATGCGCAGTTGGACTGCGCCAACCCACGCTTGCGTGGGGAACTTCTTCAACGCTCTGGCCCCGACGCAACATGGTGCGGGGGTTCTGGGGCTGGCCGCGCAACAAAGTAGGCCCGGGGGGGGGGGGGGGGGGGGGAGAGGCCGGCCCGCCAATCGGTGAGCCCCGATCACGTGCCAGACCCCATCAGAGCCCCCCCCCCCCCCCCCCCCCCCCGGTGAAGGAGCACTTTTCCTTGCTCCACAGGCCGCCCCCCAACTCTTCACGCAGAGTTCCCGCCGGCAGTGACCAGGGGTGAACGGCGCCGGCGGGACTCTGCCATTTCCGCGCGGCCGCTCAGCCCACCTGGGCCTGAGAATCGGCGGCCTGGCCTTGTACAGCGGCCCGCGACCGGCGCCACGCCAAACTCGCCAGCGCACATGGTGGCGATTCTCCGCGCCTCGGAGAATCGTGCGCCGGTGTCGGGGCGGCATGGCACGATTACGGCGATTCTCCGGCCCGGCCCGGAAAGGGTCTCAGAGAATCGCGCCCCGGGACTCCATTTACAAATGACATCCTGATCTCACGCTACACTGGGGAGTTCTGGTGAGCGGAGCTCTGCAGGGTACAAAACAGGGCTACATTCGGCCTTGGTCGTGCATTCCCCGCTGAGGCCCGATATACAATGCGAGTCGTGTTGAATAGTCATGTGTTTCTCAGCACTGTGAGCGCTGGGTAACATGTGGCTAAACACGGTCGCTACGGGACTTTGTTCCCAATCAGTTGAATCGCACCCATATACTTTTAAATGGCTGAGGGTGTGATAATCAGAGAACGCAGGTTTAAAACAATTGGCAAAAGAGCCAGTGGCAACATGAGGGGGAACCTTTTTACACAAAAAATGTTTGGGGTTTGAATGTACTGCCTTAGACTGATGGATGCAAGTTCAATAGCAACTTTCAAAAGGGAATTGGATAAATACCAGAATAAAATGTTGCTGGGGAAGAGTGGGGAAGGGGCACTAACTCTTTGATAAAGTCTCCATAGACTCAATAGGCCAAATAGCCTCCTTTGGTATTGCATGATTCTATGACTAAAACGTGATTATTACCTGTTGTAGCCTTAGGATGCACTGATCATAAGCACCCAGATTCTGTTCCCTGTCTGTGAAGAGTTGATGATCTTTGCCAAAGCAGTACTTGGGAACTAGGAAGAAAATAAATCTTGCACTATTCCTACTCTTAATGGATAATGGGTGACCAGCATTAGATTCTAGTGTGTTTGTGTGTTGAAACATATAAGGGCCTAAGGGGACTTGGCAGAATGGGCGATGAAAGGATGTTTCCCCATGTAGAAGAGACTGGATCTAGGAAAGTTAAAAATAAGTGGTTTAAATTGGAGCTGAGGAGAATTTTTTTCTCTGAAGAGGGTTGTGAATTTTGGGAATAATCTTCGCTAGAGAGCAGTGTAATTGAATATTTATAAGGGAGAGATAGATTCTTGACTAAGGTATTCATAGATAGATTCTTGACTAAGGCAGAGGTAGATAGATTCTTGACAACACAGAGGTAGATAGATTCTTGACAAACTAGGGAGTCAAAGGTTATTGGGGTAAACAGAATGTGGAATAGAGTCCACAATCCGATCAGCCGCGATCCTTTTGAATGGCGGAGCAGGTTTAAGAAGTCGAATGGCCTACTCCTCCTCCTAATTTATATGTTCATATGGAGTAGGATTAGCTGTGATTCCCTCCAACAATGTGTCGACTTACATATGTTGAAACACCATTCGGGAAGGTTAATGCCGGGTTATTGGTCTCTATGGAATCGGAAGCAAGCAGCCAGCAAAGAAG
This sequence comes from Scyliorhinus torazame, assembly GCF_047496885.1. Lineage (NCBI taxonomy): Eukaryota > Metazoa > Chordata > Chondrichthyes > Carcharhiniformes > Scyliorhinidae > Scyliorhinus > Scyliorhinus torazame. Next base: position 221,968,763 of record NC_092716.1, read on the forward strand.
AAAGGGCAATATTGATAATTATACAAATATAAAAAATTGCTGAGGAACAATATTTGTAAGACGTTTGTGTAGAATTCTGGGAGAATCAAATAACAGAATAAATCATCAATAGTCACTAAACTGGTTAAAAATTGCTGACAATTCTCTGGATGATGATTGCAAACATTAGGTAAAATGAAGCTAAATTATCTGTACAGAAATGCCATGTTATTGGTGATTTGATAAGACTGTTCAAAACAGTTGTTTCATAAGGGGGTCATGGTCGCACAGTGGTTAGCACAGTTGCTTCACAGCTCCATGGTCCCAGGTTCGATTCCCGGATTGGTCACTGTCTGTGTAGTGTTTGCACGTTCTCCTCCGGGTGCTCCGGTTTTCTACAACAGTCCAAAGATATGCAGGTTAGGTGGATTGGCCATGCTAAATTGCCCTTAGTGTCCAAAAAGGTTGGGTTGGGTGGGGTTACGGGGATAGGATGGGGGGGGGGGTGTCCTTGGGTAGGGTGCTCTTTCCAAGGGCCGGTGCAGACTCGATAGGCCGAATGGCCTCCTCCTGCACTGAAAATTCTATGATTACAAAGTTTATCAACTGCATGGGTTTGCCGGACTATAAATGTCAGAGACTCTGCCAATCCCAAACTCCAGAATGGCGAAGGAAGCAGCAGTTGAAAACCTACAGGAACGGTTTTTTTTTGTGTGAGGGTAGCCGCTAGAGCTACGTCGGAGGCGTCGCTCTCGACCTGGAAGGGGAGGGACTCGTCGATGGCGCGCATCGTGGCCTTTGCGATGTCCGCTTTGATGCGGCTGAAGGCCTGGCAAGCCTCTGTCGACAGGGGGAAGGTAGTGGTCTGTATTAGGGGGCAGGCCTTGTCTGCGTACTGGGGGACCCACTGGGCGCAGTACGAAAAGAACCCCAGGCAGCGTTTCAGGGCTTTTGGGCAGTGCGGGAGGGGAAATTCCATGAGTGCGCGCATACGTTCGGGGTCGGGGCCTATTATCCCATTGTGCACTATGTAGCCCAGAATGGCTAGCCGATCGGTGCTAAAAACGCACTTGTCCTCGTTGTACGTGAGGTTCAAGGCTTTGGCGGTCTGGAGGAATTTTTGGAGGTTGGCGTCGTGGTCCTGCTGATCGTGGCCGCAGATGGTTACATTGTCGAGGTACGGGAACGTGGCCCGTAACCCATGTTGATCAACCATTCGGTCCATCTCCCGTTGGAAGACCGAGACCCAGTTGTGACGCCAAAAGGGACCCGTAGGAAATGGTATAATCGCCCGTCTGCCTCGAAGGCTGTGTACTTGCGGTCACTTGGGCGGATGGGGAGCTGATGGTAGGCGGACTTGAGGTCCACGGTGGAGAAGACTTTATACTGGGCAATCCGATTGACCATGTCGGATATGCGGGGGAGAGGGTACGCGTCTAGTTGATGGTCTGGCTATAGTCAATGACCCTCCTTTGTTTCTCCCCTGTCTTCACTACTACCACCTGCGCTCTCCAGGGACTATTGCTGGCCTGGATTATGCCCTCCTTTAGTAGCCGCTGGACTTCGGACCGAATGAAGGTCCGGTCCTGGACGCTGTACCGTCTGCTCCTAGTGGCGACGGGTTTGCAATCCGGGGTGAGGTTCGCAAACAAGGACGGGGGCTGCACCTTGAGGGTAGCGAGGCCGCAGATAGTGAGTGGGGGTATGGGGCCGCCGAATTTAAACGTAAGGCTCTGTAGGTTACATTGGAAGTCTAAGCCCAGCAAGGTGGGGGCACAGAGTTGGGGAAGGACGTTAAGTTTGTCGTTTTTGAATTCCCTCCCCTGTACCGTTAGGGTGACTATGCAGAATCCCTGGATCTGTACGGAGTGGGATCTTGCAGCTAGGCAAATCTTTTGTGCGCTGGGGTAGGTAGTTAAGGAACAGCGTCTTACCGTGTCGGGGTGTATAAAACTTTCCGTGCTCCCGGAGTCGACTAGGCATGGCGTCTCGTGGCCGTTAATTAGGACCGTTGTCGTCGTCGTCTGGAGAGTCCGGGGCCGAGCCTGATCGAGCGTAACCGAAGCGAGCCGTGGTTGTAGTAGTGGGGTGTGGTCCGTTGTTGCCGTCCAAGATGGCGTCGGGGATGGACAAAATGGCTGCCCCCATACATCGTACGTGGCTGAGGGGTCACAAGATGGCGTCGGGGGTGGACAAAATGGCCGCCCCCATGCGTCGTACAGGTCGGGGGCGGTCCAAGATGGCGGCGCCCCTCCTCCCCTCGTGGTGGTCGGGACCCAAATTGGCGGCGTCTGCGGGTCGCACATGGTGTGCTGGGGGGTCTGGGGAGCGCTAGGACCGCGCGGAGTTCCTTCACTGCGAGCGCCAGGGCCGCGGGCGCTAGGACCGCGCGGAGCTTCCTCACCGGGGACAGCGGCGGTCGGGGCCCAGGTAAATTGCGCCGGCGGGTCAGGCGTGGGGCGCGGGACGGGGGTGAGGGCCCAGGTCGGCGGCGCCGGCGGGACAGGCGTGGGGTGCGGGGTGAGGGCCCAGGTCGGCGGCGCCGGCGGGACAGGCGTGGGGCGTGGGATGGGGGTGAGGGCCCAGGTCGGCGGGTCAGGCGTGGGGCGCGGGACGGGGGTGAGGGCCCAGGTCGGCGGCGCCGGCAGGACAGGCGTGGGGCGGCGAGCGCTAGGACCGTGCGGAGCTCCCTCACCGGGGACAGCGGTGGTCGGGGCCCAAGTCGGCGGAGCCGGCGGGTCAGGCGTGGGGCGCGGGACGGGGGTGAGGGTGGCGTTCGGGACGCGAAAGACCCATTCCTCTCCGTGGAGAGTGTTGGCCGGCACCCAAATCGGGAGCGCCGGCGGCGGGTCGTACATGGACTGCGGGGAGGGGGGTTGGGGAGCGTAGGCGGCGTGCAGGGCTCCCAGTTCTCCCGGGACCGCGGTGGTCGGGACCCAAAATGGCGGCATCTGCGGGTCGCACATGGCGTGCTGGGGGGGTTGGGAGGCATAGACTGCCTGTAGGGCTCCCTGTTCTCCCGGGACGGCGGCGACCTCGCGGGATCGGCACACCACCGCATAGTGGCCCTTTTTCCCGCAGCTTTTGCAGATGGCTGCGCGGGCCGGACAGCGTTGTCGGGGGTGGTTCGCCTGGCCGCAGAAATAACAGCGGGCGCCCCCGGTGCGACTCGGCGTTTGGGCCGCGCAAGCCTGTGGGGTGTCCGGGGGGGGGGGGGGGGGGGTTTGCCGCGACGGGTACGTACGGGGCCCAATGGCCTGCCGCGCGGTCGGGGCCGTAGGCGCGGGTAGCGCGGCGTAGAACTCGTCCATCGATTCTTCGGCAGCTTGCCGTCTCGTCGCGAGCTGGTAGCGAGCGTAGATTTGGTTAACTGGGCGGACATAGAGACTTTTCAGTGCTGCGAACGCCGTCTGGAAATCGTCAGTGTCTTCAATGAGGGTGAAAATCTCCGTGCTCACCCTCGAGTGCAGGACCTGCAGTTTTTGTTCGTCTGAGACCCGGCCAGTGGTCGGTCTGAGGTAGGCCTCGAAGCAAGTCTGCCTGTGTTTGAAGGCTGCTGCCGCATTCACTGCGTGGGGGCTGATCCTCAGGCATTCTGGAATGATCCTGAGCTCCATAGTCCTTTTTAGGCACGCTTAATAAATTGTAGCGCACAAAGACTCCATGAGACGAAAAGAGTGAAGTCGATGAGGCTTTATTAAGCGTGTCTGTTCCCCAGCAGCCCGATAGTAAACTGGCCTGCGGGGGAAGGCACCGGCTTCTTATACTTCGCCTTCAGGGCGGAGTATGAGGTCAACGGCCAACCAGGACCCGGGATCTGTCAGCCAATGACATTAGGGCTTCCAGTCCCACATGACCCCCAATACATACTACCACACAGGCGTCTAGCCTTGTCTCCATTCTCGTAAAAAGTCCCCATGTCTGGTGGAGTTGGTGCACTGCCTTCCTGGTGGATAGCATGTTAAAGCCCATTTGTAGCTTTTTCCTCTCCAGCAGAAGCTCTGCGATCGGGGCCTCGGAATACCATCTGTCTACCTACAAAATTGAGTGGATCGGTTGTTGCCTAGCTGCCCTCTCTTCCCTGTCTCTACGAACCTTATAGGTGATAATTTCTCCCCTAACCACAGCCTTCAGTGCCTCCCAGAACGTGGACCTGCTGTTCTTAGCGTACTCGGCTATGGCCTGTGATATTTTCTGACAGAAGGTCTTGTCGGCCAAGAGGGTCGCGTCCAACCTCCATGTGGGGCGTTGGGCACAGCCTGTCCACAACCTCACATCCATGTAATGTGGAGCGTGGTCAGAGATTACAATCGCGGAGTATTCTGCTCTTACTATATCTGGAAGCACCAATTTCCCCACTCCAATGAAGTCGATGTTGGTATAGACCCTGTGTACGGTCGAGAAAAATGAGAATTCCTTCTCTCCGGGTGCATGAACCGCCATGGATCCACCGCCCCATCTGTTCCATAAACATTCCCAGTTCACTAGCCATGCCTGTCTTTTTCACCGTTCAGGAGTTCAACATGTCTGTCAGTGGGTCCTGAACACAGTTAAAGCCTCCCCCCAATGTTCAGTCGATGCGTATCAATGTCGGGGATTTCCGTCATGGTCTTCTTTATAAATTCCGTGTCGTCCCAGTTGAGACATACACGTTCACCGGGACTACCAGTGCGCGGTTCAGGACACCGCTGACTATGACGTACCATCCGCCTTGGTACGTAACCGTCCTTGTCACCGTAAACACCGTCTTCTTGCTTATCAAGATTGTTACCCCCCTAGCTCTTGTCCCCTAGCAGGAATGGTACATCTGTCCCACCCAGCCCTTCCTTACCCGCAGTCGGTCCTTCTCCCTCAGGTGTGTCTCTTGGAGGAAGATTATATCGGCTTTCATATCTTTCAGGTGGGAGAAGATTCTGGATCTTTTCACTGGGCTGTTAAGTCCCTGACATTCCAGGTGACTATTCTTTTTCTTTTATAAATTTACAGTACCCAATTCATTTTTTCGAATTAAGGGGCAATTTAGAGTGGCCAATCCACCTACCCTGCACATCTTTGGGCTGTGGGGGCGAAACACACACAAACACGGGGAGAATGTGCAAACTCCACACAGACAGTGACCCAGAGCTGGGATCGAACCTGGGACCTCGGTGCTGTGAGGCTGCAGGGCTAACACACTGCGCCACCATTCTGCCCCCCACGTGACAATTCTGAAAGGGGTTTTAAATCCACTCCTTCCTGTGTGATCGACCAAACTCACCTTGTGGATGTGCCCCTGCATTCCGGGGTTACTCTTTGCTAGGACACCATCCAAAATGGCCGTGGTCACCGTTCTCACCATGAGGCCAGGCCCGGGTTTCCCTTTGTCCAGGGGCCACCCAATAGGGCCGCCAACTGAGTGCACACCATGTGGGAGAGCCCATGCACTATGGGGTTTCCCTTTGTTGAGGGACCCTCCAAAGTGGCTGCTAATGGCGCCATCTTGTTCCACGTTTCCTACGTTAACCTGCTTAAGCCAGTCTAGAAACCTTCCCACTCTTGTCATTATGATCCCCCCGTGGTTTTGATTTCTCCTGACCCCCCCCGTAGTCCCTCTCTTCTGTCTACCTCCCTGCCTCCTCCCCCCCCCCCCCCCCCCGGCCCCGGCGCTCTGTCTCCCTTTCCCGCTCAGACGCTCTCCCCCCTGGTGGGAGATGCGTTGTGGCCCCCTCTCTCTCATACCGCCTTGCGCTATCTTTCCTGCTAGCATGGTAGCCCCTCCCAAGGTCGATTTACCCCCCTCTTACGCCCGCTCTGCTGGTGCCCCTTCTGTCTCCACCTCCCTCTCTCCTGCGCTCTGCTGCCCTCGACCCCTCCTTACTATGAGCTGGTTCCCCTGTTCATAGCAAGACGATGCAGTCCCATGCAAAATTGTCCAATTCTTTCTTTCACTTCCTCTCTGCTGTCCTCACCGTTGCCTCTCTTGCTGCCTGTCCAAACCATTCTTACAGAATAACTCGTCCACATCTGCAGGGACAGTAAAATAATGTTCTTTGTCCTGAAATGTTACCCAGAGCCTGGCTGGAAATAACATCCCGATTCTGACCTTGTTCTTATATGGGGCCGCCTTTCCCTGGTTAAATTCCACCCTGCGCTTTGCCAGGTCTGCCCCAATATCTAAATACTCTCTGATTTTATGTCCCACCCAGTTGCACGCCTTCGTCAGCCGAGCCCAGCAAAGGATCCTTTCCCGGTCCTGGTATCTGTGCAGCTTGGCTATTATCTCCCTCGGCTGCTCCCTAGCCCTGGGCTTTGGTCGTTGTGAACTGTGAGCCCTGTTGATCTCCGGTGGCTTGGGAAAGCTGACCCTCCCAACCACGTTGCCCAGCATTTGGGCCACGTAGTCGGTTGGGTCCCTGCCTCTGGCAGGCCCACTATTCGAATGTTCTGCCTCCTTGACCGATTCTCCAGGTCCTCCACCTTCCCCTTCAGGCTTGTCTGGGTCACCACCAACCTCTTGATCTCGGCCTCCAGGGCAATGATTGGGTCACTCTGGTCTGTTGATGCCTATTCCAACTCCCGTACCGTGCTCCCTTGGGCTTCCAGTCTCATTCCTATGTCATCGAGAGGCATCTACATGACGGCTGGGTGCCTTCGCCAAGCCACCTTTACTGTCGCCTTTATCTTGGCCTTGATGTTTAGTTCCCTGGTTAGAAACATCTTCCATCCATTGCCTGGTGTGGGGTGGGGGTGGGGGAGGGGGCGGGGAAGGGGAGCGGAGCTCGCTTTCCGTGTCGTCGCCCTCCCCCTCTCGGGAGTGGCCGGGGACCCCTTGCCTCATGGTTCCTCTGACCTGCTTGCTTGCCGCTCCTGCCCCTTGCCGCAATTCCTGGTGTCCTGCGGCCTCGGTAGCTGCTGCGTCCTGGCATTTACGTCGTTTGTGTTATCTTTGAGGGTAAGGGGATGTTTAAGTCCGGTTTTGCGGGCTAAATTTGGTCAAAAGTGCTTATTCTGTTGACCTGTGGAGGAGAGCCACCTGATGTGTGACTACACCACACATCCCCCTCAGCGGAAGTCCACCAATGTTCTTTTTTAATTCACATGCTCCTCTTTCATACGTGGAATTTCATTTTCTACATTACTCAGGTTTTCGTTCAGTTTGTTATCTGCAATAAATGTTTCATTTTTGTCCACAGTATTGTTCAAGGTTTGTTAAGATCAACTGTATTGCAACAGGCAGTTGATCATCACATTACTATCTCCAAAAGCCAAATCAGTACCTCGGATAAAATCTATTCCTCCAATCGGCAATTTGGGAATGATTCCCTCCATAACAATTCCATTTACGAGATTACTCCTCAAATTAACTTCATACAAAGAAAGAGGTTCATCCCTTCCATTAATATCCCTTATTCATACATTTTTGTTTATGTCTTGCCATAATTAATTTATCTGATCCTGTTTCTCTAAAAATTTTGATTTGTTTACTTATTTTGTTAGATGAGTGAGGGAAAATTTCTCCCTTTGAAACAAAACATCCAAAATCTCCAATAGCCTGACTTTCTTCACCAAAATTCAAATAATTCTCTGAACTATCTTGAGATCTATTCCCCTTTCTCATTGATTCTGAGGGGGCACATTTTACCTGCACCGCTGCTATAGTTTTAATAGCCAACTCCTTTTTAGATACTTCCTTTCCTACTACTGTAACTGGGCTTCCATTTAATTTCCAACAGTCTGCCCGAATATGTCCCACTTTGTTTCAATGGATACATTTAGGCCTCAGACTGTCACTTCCACCCTCAGCACCTTCCCTTTTGATTTGATGTGAAATTTCCTGACCATCCCAAACTGTTCCATCTCTTTCGTGACTCTTTGTTTTCTTTCCTCCCTCCCACTTTCCATCCTGCTCTGGTTTAAAACGATGACAGAAAAATTGATTTGTTCTATGGACCAGTTTGCAATGATCTGCTAACTCTTCTGCCTGTCAGTCAATTTTAACTTCTTCTTCCTCAACATGCATCTTTAAATTCCTCTGAAAGGATCACCTCTGTTAGGAAATTAAAGGTAGTTTTAAGGGATTTATGTTTGCATTGGTAAATATTAGAAATAAGATATCGTTTTAAGTGGGTTTAATTTAATGTTTCTGTGGCTGGAAGGGTAAAGCCTATAGTTTCATGCTGGATAAAAATATTTCTATGTGTGGGAGTTGGTTTCAATTTCAGTTGTGATTCCATTGTGCTTAGAGAGGGCTATGGTGTGAAGAATAAATAAAATGTATAAGCATGTGAATGTTGCTTAGCAATTGGGGCCTTGTAAGGTAAAGAAGCTTTTACATTTTTGTTTTAGTTGAATTTATGGACAGTTGGAGACAGCACACTGAGATTGAACAGGTCTGAGTTCTGCCAGGAGAAGCTCAACAGGTCAAGGGAGTTGCAAAGATACAAACATCCTAAGGAAAAAGATACAATCCCGATAACCAGGGAACTGGGGAAAAAAAGAATGTTTAAGATACCTGAAGTCAAGAGAAACGGGACAAAGGTATTGTTCAATTGAATTCAAGGAAGTGTAAACAAAGTGTTCTAAGTTAGAGACAATTGCAGTGACTCGATTTAAAGTGGGACACCAGACTTCTGAGGAAGATGAAACGTTTGATGTCATTTTAATACAGTTTGAGAATCAAGAGTTAAAACGACTGTGAGCAGATTGTACAGCAGTCAAGCCAAATAAATTCTAAAAGGGTTGGTGTAAATCGTGGACTGGATTCACTGTTAAAAGTGGAGCAGAAACAAAGTGTCATTTGGAATATCTGGGGCGAAATTCTCCCCCAACGGCGGGATGCCCGCCGACTGGCGCCAAAGCCGGCGCAAATCAGACGGGCATCGCGCCGGCAAAAAGGTGCGGAAGTCTCCGCATCTTTGGCGGCCTAGCCCCAACATTGAGGGGCTAGGCCGACACCGGAGGGATTTCCGCCCCGCCAGCTGGCGGAAATGGCGTTTGTTGCCCCGCCAGCTGGCGCGGAAATGCGGCGCATGCGCGGGAGCGTCAGCGGCCGCTGTCAGTTTCCCCGCGCATGCGCGGGAGCGTCAGCGGCCGCCGAAAGTTTCCCGCGCATGCGCAGTGGGGAGAGTCTCTTCCGCCTCCGCCATGGTGGAGGCCGTAGCGGAGGCGGAAGGGAAAGAGTGCCCCCACGGCACAGGCCCGCCCGCGGATCGGTGGGCCCCGATCGCGGGCCAGGCCACCGTGGGGGCACCCCCCGGGGTCAGATCGCCCCGCGCCCCCCCCCAGGACCCCGGAGCCCGCCCACGCTGCCTGGTCCCGCCGGTAAATACCAGGTTTGATTTACGTCGGCGGGACAGGCAATTCCTGGGCGGGACTTCGGCCCATCCGGGCCGGAGAATCCAGCGGGGGGTCCCGCCAACCGGCGCGGCTGGATTCCCGCCCCCGCCCAATCTCCGGGAGCGGAGACTTCGGCGGGGGCGGGGGCGGGATTCACGGCGGCCAACGGCCATTCTCCGACCCGGCGGGGGGTCGGAGAATGACGCCCCTGATCTAGATTTTGGAATGTAAACTGCTAAGGGAATGCATTATCATGAGAGAAGATTTAAAAGCATGTTTGTGGGAATGGAGTGATCGTCATCTGGGAGGGGGGGATGGAACCCGAGGAGAAATCCACAGTCACTATCTTGGGTCCAGAGCGGAGTGCTTGTACTTGCCCACAGTCATCTTGTGTGCTTAAAAGCGACTTTGTTAATGACGCCATTGTAGCTTAAGGTGCACTTTATAATCCATGTTAATCTTAAATCTGTGCATACTTGTTAAGTATTACAATTCCTCACCAGACCCCAACAGTGGCTAGGATACTGGACCAAAACCCTAATATATGTTTTTAAGTCATGATGTGGAGATGCCAGCGCTGGACTGGGGTGAGCACAGTAAGAAGTCTCACAACACCAGGTTAAAGTCCAACAGGTTTATTTGAAATCACAAGCTTCTCCTAGCAGTGCTGAGAGAGATGTTCCCTCTTTAGCTTCCTATAACCAACTGATATTAATTAAGTTAAAAACACAATCGCAAAAGCCTTATTGCCCTAAAGGTGCCCCTGGTTACTAAGCAACAGCTTTTCCCTTCTCCATGCTTTTGTTTTACCTTTCACATTGTAACCCCTCTAAGCACAATAGAAGCACAGTTTAAGATGACCAAACCTCCAAATAAACAAACACCTTTGTCTAACATGAATCGAACTAGAGTTTTACTCTTGTTACACAGAACCACTAAATAAAACCCACCTAAATCAATAGTTTATTTCTAATATTTAACAATACAAATATAGCTCATCTGATACTATCTCTGCTTTCCTGACCATTCCAAAACGTTTCCCAACCATCTGCAATATTTTCCCAAAGATGACTGAGTTGATGTGGTGTGAAGTCCTTGTGACATACTGCCAACTCCTGACACCATGTAAATGTAGTGTGTTCCTGAATCATTGACAGCAAGGACTTTCAACAATAGTAATAATTCACTAGTTTAGCAGTTACTTCAACACCTGTGCTTTGCCCCCACTCCCGGGGGTTACTTGCATGCTCCTGCCACGTGACCCGTTTTGTAGCCATGTCATCATGTTCTCACATGACGACTTGGTCTATAGGAAGAAAATTCATTGGGGGCTCGTGGTGGGGAGGGTGGAGTTGGGGAGGAAATCTGCTTAAGTTCAGTTACTACCAACAACAAGTAACAAATGTCACTTGAATGTGAACATGAGCCTTTGGAAAAATCCTTTATAATTGCACATCTCTCACAGTTCTGTTGTCACAGATACTTCATAAGGTGGTAGAATTTTCAGTTCAAACATTAGGTGCATACTAAACATGGATTTAGCTTCGAAAGGGCCCAAGAAATGAATAAGCTGAAATTGATTCCTGATTAATGGTAACCTCTTGGGTCATGAAGCATAACATCATTACTGATTACATTAATGCTGGCTGTTCAGGTTATTAAATGCTGACTGGGACATCATTAACCAGACAATCTCACATTAAGAGTCTTTTCAAAAATGAAACCACTATGTTTTGACATCCTCTTGTTATCCAGTAACTGCTGTTGATAACATCAAGGGAAATGACTTGGAGAAATTAATGAGCCCAGTGATATGAAAGAAGTACTTTGGCTGATCATGATATCTAAAGAAATTAATATTAATTTAGTTGGCAGATCCAGCAATGCTTTCCCCAATCCTGGACTTCCTGCTGATCATAAAAAGTGGGCAGAAATTGAGTAAAAGAGAAGTGAGTGAGTTACTGTTTAAGCTTTTTAGTGGTGAAAGCTTTGGTCCAGGATCAAATTTGATCTTCTATGATTAAAAATGTATGCTCTTTTATTTGCTTGATAGCTTGCCTTGATTCAAGAAGTAACTGCTAATATTATATATATTTGAGATTTTTGGGTGTTTACCCTCTACAGTCGACCTTGGAGTGTGTGGCAATCTCCAGGGATCCTCCAATGGGCCCTCACACCAGGAGGGTGGGGGGCTTTGTAGCTTTGATAGAAGCTCAAAGGGCTTCTGTTCTGACTCAGCTCCACTGTGTTTGATGTGGAGATATTGGAGGCCATGTACATAGGGGTGTTAAGGGATCACTCATCTGCATTTTCTCAGACCATTTGGAGTGATAACTTTCCATCCCATTGGAGTAGTACTGGTGCAATAGGAGCAGCATACATGGTGCTCACCCAGAATGTCAGATACATACACGGATATAGGTTGAGGGTTGAGAGATTTAGAACTGAGATGAGGAGGAACAGAGGGTGGTGAATTTGTGGAACTCGCTGCCCCATAGTGCGGTGGAATCTGATGGTTTCAAGAGGGAGATAGATATATTTCTGATACAAAAAAAAACAGGTCAAAGGGATATGGACAACAGGTGGGGAGGTGGATGAGACCAGGAAGAGATCAACCATGATGTGATTGAATGGCGGAGCAGGCCCGAAGGGCTGAATTGCCTACTTCTGGTCTAGACTGTAGCTAGAGGTTTGCATAGACATGGGCTCCAGAAAACCCCAGCCGCAATTATCTTAAATGTCCCAACGATAAGCAATTGCGATCTAATACCTTGGTTGAAGCTGCAGGTGAAATACCTCATTGGAATGTTCGGGTTGGTAGATCATATAAGAAAGACAATGGGCGGGATTCTCCCAGCACGGGGCTGGGCCGGAGAATCCCCGCAACCGGGCCATGCCGCCCTGCCGCCGGCACGCGATTCTCCGATCTGTGGAGAATCAGCGCCATGCGCAGCGCTGGTCGCGGGCTGCTGTACGTGGCCGGGCCACCGATTCTCCGGCCCGGATGGGCTGAGCGGCGGCTCTAAAAAGGCAGAGTCCTGCTGGTGCCGTCCACACCTGGTCACAGCCGGTGGGAACTCTGCGCACAGGGTCGAGGGGCGGCCTGATTGGGGGGGGCCCTCCGATGGGGCCTGGCCCGCGATCGGGGCCCACCGATTAGCGGGCCGGCCTCTCGCTCCCCAGGCCTATTTTCTTCCGCGCCGGCCCCTGAACACCCGCGCATGCGCCGACGCTACTGCGCATGCGTGGATCCCGCAATGCACAGTTCGTGCCGGGATTGGAGGCTGGAGCGGCGTGAACTGCTCCAGCGCCACATGGGGCCAGAATCGGTACTGCCAGCGGCCCGTTCATGCCGTCGTGAAACGCGCCGGTGTTTCCGACGGCGTGGACACTGCTGCCGAATGGGAGAATCCCGCCCATGATTGATTGACATTTAGGTTAGAAATAAATCCAAGGAAATTATTGTGATTGATGTAAAATTCGGAATTATCTTTTATAACTTGGTCTACAAAATCCTCTTTTTTCAGAATGTAAAATTATTCAATTTATTCAAATATAAGCAATTAACAAAATGTAGAATGATCACCTTTTACCAATAATAAACAGGGAACGCATTTAGCAATTTTTGAGTCAGTATGTCATCCATATAAAATTATCTGAAAGCTTTAATTAATTACTGGATTCAGGGAGTGCTAAACGTGTTAACAAAGACTGTTACTGTAGAGGGACTTTAGGCAGAATTTACCGGCTGTTCACGTTGGCGGGATATTCCGGTCCCACCTGTGGCGCATGGGTTACCTGGCAACTGGCAGGCCGCCTTCACCGCCGAAAAACACGTGGTGGATTGGTCGGTAAATCCCGCCCTTAGTGTAACTTTTTAGTGGAGAGAAGTCATCAGAAGTGCTGTGTTATCAAATGATCCCTGGCATCTCTGGCTGCACGGCCTGGCTCTTTGGGGAGTTGCATTGGGTGGGGAGGGGGTGTTCCGCTTATTCCGTGTGGTGGGGGGCGTTGCCTGTATGCGTGGGGGGGTCTCCGTGTGTGTGGCGGGATTCCTGTTGTTCTATTGGAGTGCTGTTTAAATGGGCAACCCAATCTTGGGATTCCTAGTGTTGCTGGCTTTTTTCAGCCGTGCCCGTCAGCCTGACAGTGTGGGCCATGCCTCCATTTAGTTTTGCACAGAGCGCTTCAAAATGTGATGAGTAAAGCGGGCTGTGAAGCAGCTGAGCTGAAGGCCAGTTTCCTCACCTCAGCCAGCACTGTGCAAAAAAGAGAAACGTCCGCCCGCCCAATGCCTCTTGGTCATCTTGAGTTTAATTTGATCTACGGTGATGACTGGACTTTGACCGTGTTGACTATCTTACATGAGTAAACACAAGCCCATACATCTCAATATATTAAACCATAGTCACATTGACTTGTGAGCAATACATTCTAAAGAAATTGTTTCAATTTTTTAAATTTGTAGATGGTATGCGGGCGTCGCTGACTAGGCTAGCATTTGTTTTTTCTATCCCTAATTGCCCTTAAGAAAGTGGTGGTGGGCTGCCTTCTTAAGGTGCTGTAGCCTATGTTTGTAGGAACACGCACAGTGCTGGGAAGGGAGTTCCAGGATTTTGACCCAGCAACAGTAAAGGAACGGTGATATAGTTCCAAGTCAGAATGGTGTGTGGCTTGGAGAGGAGCTTGTAATGCTGTGACTGCTGCTCTTGTCCTAAGTGGTAGAGGCCGCGGGTTTGCAAAGTGCTGTCAGAGGAGCCAGTGCATCTTGTAGCTGGCACACACTGCTGCCATTGTACAATGGTGATGGAGAGAGTGAAATTTGAAGGTGACGGATGGGGTGCCAATCAAGTGGGCTGCTTTGCCCTGGATGGTGTTGAGCTTCTTGAGTGTTGTTGGAGCTGCACTCATCCAGGCAAGTGGAGAATATCCATTACACTCCTGACTTGTACCTTGTAGATAATGGACAGGCATTGGGGAATCAGCAGATTAGTTATTCCCCACAGAATCTCCAGCCTCTGACCTGCTTTTGTAGCCACAGTATTTAGATGGTTGGCTCAATTTCTGGTCAATGGTAACCCTGCAGGATGTTCATAATGGCGAATTTACCCATGGTAATAAATGTCAAGGGCGATGATTAGATTCTCTCTTCTTGGAGATTTTCATTGCCTGGCCCTTGTGTGGCATGAATGTTACTTGCCATTTGTCAGCCCAATATTGTCCCATGTCTTGCTGTAAACCCAGACTGCTTCGGTATCTGAGGAGTCACAAATGCGGCAGAACATTGTGAAACCATCCATGAAAATTCCCACTTCTGATCTTGTGATGGAAGGAAGGTCATTGATGAAGCAGCTCAGGATGGTTGAGCTGAGGACAATACCCTGAGGAACTGCTGCCGGGTTGTCCTGGGATTTCTGAGTTGATTTACAGCTTTTTGATGTCTTAAATATTAATGTGCTGATCCCTTGCTTTATTCCATTGCTTCTGTATAGCAGTTGCCATTGCACATAAGTATGATTACCTGTTTTATCCTGAATAATTCCATCTGGCACTTTGTTTTTTTTATTGGAGGACATCCTGTATGGGCAGCCTATGTAATTTCCAGTGACCTGTTTCCTGGCAACAGGTAATTGCTAATGTTGTCATGCTAATCCCTTTCACATCAACACACGTTTGTTTTGGACTTTAGAAAATGTGGAAACTGTTACTTGTTTTGTGTTAAATTGGGAGAGGCACTAAACTGTGACAGCGCATTGTATATTAGAAAGTTATACTTTGACGTTGAGTGGTTGTTGCTTGGATATTCTCAGTCCATGGTATGTTTTACATTGTAATCTCAGTATTTAACATTGGGGCCAGATTTTATTTTTGCTGACAAGACTCCACGGTTCTTTAAAAATGGAGAGTGGAACCTGGATGTGGAAGACCCACCTCCATTCCCTACAGAAATAATTTTTTTGTGGCAGGGGGAAAGGTGTGTGAATTGGGAGGTGGGAATGCCAAACTCAGCATGGCATTTGGTCTTAGTGCTGCATTCAGACAGACCCCTATTTTGGCTATGTCAAGGACCTTAAATGTCAGTGTGGAACTCTCAAATTCACGAAGTACACATAAATGCTCTTGAAAGGTGGATACAATCTGTTTCAGTATCGTGATATGAAGTTTTTTTTCTTAAAAAGTCCCCTGCTCTTTAAACTTGGTGGGGGTGGGGAGCTGAAGCTGTCAGCAAGAGTTAAAAAATCCCACATGCTGGACTGCTTTGACTTACAGGACACATGGTGCAGACTAGAAACCAATTATGACCACCTGTTCCACAAATAGTGTTCTTTGTTGATATTTCCCCAAGTGCTGTCATTATGAATGCTTGCTTCAGATTCAAAAGCTACAGAAGAGGCTATCTTTGATAGGGCAACTGAATGAACGTGTTTTTGTTTTTATAACAGATTAACCACTTGAGATTTTAAAATGTTGAATGGGTTCCGTGAATGGGAGTTTTACACCATTAAGTGTGCATGAATAACAGCTGTATTAGCTTGTTGGAAGCTTAATTTTTTCATCACATGCCTCCTGAGGTCTGCCCATTGTATATACTGAGTAAGTATCTATGTAGGTGGCATGGGTGGGTCTGGAGGGGCATAGGGGTGTGGGTGGGATATGGGTTGGCATAAAGGAAGCATAAGGCTATGAGGGAGTATGGGGGTGGGTGAGAGTTAGGGCCTGTGAGGGGCCTGGGCCAGAGACCCTAATAATCTCAATAACAACTGAAATGAAGTCCCAGAGAACTGAGTTGGGCCCTCCACTTTGGCACTTGCCCGCTCTTGTGATCAGCTAAGAATTTCTTCTAGGGTCGGCAGGCCAGACTATTCCCCACACCCGCTCCCCAGAGAGAAAATAGGGCCCTTTAAACTGAGGTGTGTCTGCTGAGTCATAAGATTTCCCGAATCCAGACCCACAGGATTTTTCAATAAAGCATGGCATGACTTTTTTATGTTGATGTCAAGAAAAGTCCTTTTATGTTTTCCAGCAGATCCATCCCTGTGAACTACATTTGAGCAAATTTAAGCATTTCTCTGCGGTTTTAAAATTTCCCATGTCACCCTCCCCTTGTCCTCCTCGTATTGGCATGTCACACATCCAGCGTTCTCCCCTCGGGTCAACACTCAACTATCCATTCGAAATGAACCCAAACAAAAAATGCATTTCTTTGTACTTGTTTTTATAAATCTGTTTTACACCAGTGTATGAATACGTAAATATAGCTGTAAATTACTCAAATACCTGTTACCTATATATTTATAACAGTGTTTATATTTCGGAGTATGCTGGCAATGTTTACACATTGGGTGTCAGTGCGTTCAGTAAAATGCACACTGTTGTACATGTGCAGAAAACCCAAATCATTTACAGCAAGACATGGGGGGGGGAAAAGTGATTAATAATAATGTTAACATCTTAAAAATACATTACTGCAACAATTCTTTTCAAAGCTGTGTTAAGCACAAAGCATTATTTTTTGCAGGTGAATGTTTAATGGCTGTCTGAGGTATCTTACTTTGTTATATCTTACTGCTTATAAGGAAGGAATATTGATTCCTTCTATGTTTAATTTCCATAGCTTCTACTGATTCCAGTTTCTTTCCATCCAGTGTTCTTGAGTCCTTACTGGGAAATTAGCAACATCTTTTGGCTACCCTGATGGATCAACAAGGATCCTGAGCCTGGTATCTCCTGTCTGACAATCTCAACATTTCCTTTAACTCACCTCAGACTAGATTGGTACCCATTCACTGACATCTACTCATAAACCAATGCATTCCACCTTGCGACGGTGTGTAATTACTAACAATGCCTTCATTGTAAATTGCTTCTGATGGACTCTGCCTCTGCAATGACTTAATTGATCTGTGGAGCTTTGACGAGTTGAACAATTGGACCACTCCACAAAACATTCTATTGGGTCTCTGGTGGACCTGGAGTAAATAAAGCCACCATGACCTGATTGCACCAGTACGGCTCTTTGCCTGGAATTTAAATGTGAAAATGTTAAATTCCCTAAGTACCACTCAGATCAGAACTAAAGTATACAAACTTTCCAAAACCAAATGATGAAAATTTTAATTTAAAAAAATCTCTCATCCATTTTAATCAGAAATGTTCACCAATGGAGAATAACATTTACTCAGCCCTCTAATAATCATTTAAATAAATTATTTCTTCAACCACTGGCATGACTACATCTTCAGGTTTCCCATATTTTACGTTGCATGGTGCTTATTCTCCTGTACATTCGCACTTACTTGGATCCTGATCCAATTTTCTAAGAAATATTCACTAGTGACTGAAACATGCATTCAATATTACCACCTGTTATCCCGACTGATTGAAAAGGATGTCGACATTGTTTATTAGGGGTGCTCTGGGTATATTTACACTATTAACAGCACTGTCAGTGTGTAGTGACTTCCACCAGTGCTAAATGATAAAAGATGAATTCACCAGTTCTGCATTCTCCACTGGGAGCCGCATGCAAAGGGAACATTGGTCAAAGAATCTGTGTGACAGCGTTATAATCCTGTCTTCAACAACCAGTGCTCCCTCAAGCAAAGCTCCCTGTTGGGATTGCAGCATCAGTGAATCTAATCTGTACAATAAGTTTAGGATCAGTGTAACTCGAAGGCAAAGAGGAGTTGTGCATTGGTAGTATCATGATTGTTACTGGACGAGTATCCTCCAGAGTGTCCTCCAGCCACATCCTTTGATCACATACTTGGCCCAAAACTCTCCCTTTCACCTTGCACCATTATCCTTTTTGTTATTTACTCTCTTTTTTGCTTTCCACCCATTACACAGCTTAACATAAAAGCAAAATACTGCTGATGCTGAAAATCTGAAATAAAAACATGGCAATACTCAGCAGATTAGGCAATATCTGTGGAGAGAGAAACCTTGCATCAGAATGAGAAACAGTTGGGCAATGTACAAAGTTTTAAGCAAATACAGATGCAAAGGATCAAAGAACAAAAGGAAATGTGGTCCGTTCTGAAGAAGAATCATGATCGACTCAAAACTTTTTTCTCTCGCCACAGATGCTGAGTATTTCCAGCATTTTCTGTTTTGGTACATATTTATAGTACGTATTCATTTGCCTTCAGCTTTAGCTATAAGCCTTTTATGAGGAATGTTATAAAATACGTTCTGGAAGTCCATATAAATAACACCCAGAGACAATCCTCGGTCCACTACTTCAATTGGCTCTTCAAAACATTGGATCATGTTCATCAGATGTGACCTACCTTTTACCTAACCATACTGGCTTTCTCTGACCAGCTGAAAACTTTCAATGTTTCAGTCAACCTAACCTTAATTATAGACTGCAGTTATTTCCCCTCCAACAGATGTTGGGCTAGCTGGCTGTGATTCTCTGGTTTCCCGCTCATCTTTCTGAAATAACAGTGACATACACAATTTTCCAACGTAAGTACTTCATTATAACCTTGGTCCAAACATGAGCAGCAGAGCTGAATTCCTGAGTTCAGGTGTACGGTAGCACAGTGGTTAGCACTGTTGCTTCACAGCACCAGGGTCCCAGGTTCGATTCCCGCTTGGGTCACTGTCTGTGCAGAGTCTGCACGTTTTCTCCGTGCCTGCGTTGGTTTCCTCCAGGTGCTCCGGTTTCCACCCACAAGTCCTGAAAGACGTGCTTGTTAGGTGAATTGGACATTCTGAATTCTCCCTCCGTGTACCCGAACAGGAGCCAAAGTATGGCGACTAGGGATTTTCACAGTAACTTCATTGCAGTGTTAATGTAAGTCTACTTGTGATAATAATGAAGATTATTATTAAGGTGTGGTGCTGGAAGAAGGGTGTCTGTTCACATTGACCTTTACTTAAAATTTGGGAGTGGGATAGACCGAATAATTATAGTCCAGTCAGTCTGACCTCGGTAGTGGGCGGATTATTGGAATCAATTCCGGGGGACAGGACAAACTGTCACTTATAAAGGCAGGGGTGAATGAATGACAGTCAGCATGGATTTGTTCTTCACTTGCCACTAGGCACAATTCAAACACTTCTTCCAGGTGAAATTTATTTGGGCAGCATGGTAACACAGTGGTTAGCACTGTTGCTTAACAGCTCCAGGGTTCAGATTTGATTCCCGGCTTGGGTCACTGTCTGTACGAAGTCTGCACGTTCTCTCCGTGTCTGCGTGGGTTTCCTCCCACAGTCCAAAGATGTGCAGGTTAGGTGGATTGGCCATGCTAAATTGCCCTTCGTGTCCAAAAAGTGGATAGGCAGGGTTACTGGGATACGGGATAGGGTGGGGGTGTGGGCTTAAGTCGGGTGCTCTTTCCAAGGGCCGGTGCAGACTCGATGGGCTGATTGGCCTCCTTCTGCACTGTAGATTCTATGACTCTTCAGTTGCCTGGGTAAGAGGAACTACAAGAGCACAAGAAGCTTGATACCTTCCTAGTCAAAGCAATCAGCTTGATTGGCACTTCACCCATCATGCACTCCCTTCACTACCAACACACTGTGGCTGCAGTTTGTACCATTGGGAAGATGCAATGCAGTAGATCACCAAAGCTTCTTTGACAGCACCTTCCTGTACTCTCTACCACCAAGAAGAAAACAAATGCAGCAGGCACATGTTACATCAATTGAAACCTCTGCGGATCTGCCACATCCAGTGAATGATGGTGGACAATTAAACAACTAATAGAAGCTGGAAGCTCCACCAATATCCCCTTTCCCAGTTATGGGGAAGCCCAGCACATCAGAGCAAAAGACAAGACTGAAGGGCCGAGTGGATGACCCATTTCTGCCTCCTCCTGAGGTCCGCAACATCACAGATGCCCGTCTTCAGCCAATTTGATTAACTCTACACAATGTTGAGGAATGGTTAAGGCACTGGGTCCTGAGAACAACCTAATAATAGTACTGAACACTTGTGCTCCAGAACTTTCCATGCCCCTAGAAAAGCTGTTCCAGTATATCTGCATCACTGGCAGCGACCCAACAATGTGGGAAATTGCCCAGGTACTTCCTGGTCATCAAAATCAGAAAAAAACCAATCCAGGCAATTATTGTCCCATCAGTCTACTCTCGACTAACAGTAAAGTGATGGAAGGGGTAATTGACAGTGCTATCAAGCGCCATTTGCTTAGTAATCTGTGTGGTAACTGGATGGCGTGGGCTGAGAATTTGTAAATAATATTTGCACCTCACAAGTGCAGGCAATGACCATCTCCAACAAGAGAGAATCTAACACTCTCCTCTTGACATTCACTACCATCCTGGGGTTACCATTGACCAGAAACTGAAAAAGTCTTGCCATATAAATACTATGGCTACAAGAGCAGGTCAAAGACTAGGAATTCTGAGGAGAGTTACTCACTTCCTGACTCATCAAAGCCTGTCCACCATCTACAAGTCAGGAGGGTGTTGGAATGCTCACGTCCTCCACCATGTGTGTACCATACATAAGATGCACCGCAGCAACTTACTAAGGCTTCTTCGACAGCACCTTCCAACCCCACAACCTCTACCACCTGGTTTATAAACAAGGCCAACAGCGCAGGTTCAAATCCCGTCCAGGCTGAGCTTATTCATGAAGGCCCACTGTTCAACCTTGCCCCTTGCCTGACAGGTTAAATCACCATCAGTCAGCTCTCCCCCTCAAAAGGGAAAGCAGCCTATGGTCATCAGGGACTATGGTGACTTTCTTGTACTTTTACCCCCCAGAAAGAAAAGGATAGCATGAGCATGGGAATGTTCCCCTCCAAGCCACACACCATCCCAACTTGGAACTAGATCACTTTTTCTCCACTGTCGCTGGGTCAAAATCCTGGTCCTTAAAGGCACTGTGGTTGTACTACCACTACCTGGACTACAGCGGTTCAAGAAGATGGCTTACCACCAACCCTCAAGGATAACTACAATGGGCAATAAATGCTGACCTATCATATAAAAGCCATATCTAATAAGTGAAAAAATAGAATCTCCGGGTGCACGATGCTAAATGTTGCTTTTGTACAAAGTGTAACTGCTCAGTGTTGATGCTTGTTGTATAAATACCCATGGACTAACTACTAAAACGTGTTTTAGATCGAGAAATAATTACACTGGGAATTTCCTCAAGGCTTGCAGCTACTATCACTACAGCAGAAATCTCATTCCATTTCATTGAAATCGCAGCATCGGCAAGCGGCAACCCCCAAGTCAATTCTCAGTGGTCGGAATATCACGTTTTATACATTAAAAACAAAGCCTGGCATTTTTTCAGTTCATTTGAGGATGCAAACTCTAAAATTGCATTCGTAGCCTGATTGCTGCAGTTAGCAGAACTGCCGGAGGGCGAATTAAAATTAAAGGAGGACAAAGTGATTTATTGTCCTTTCCTTTATCAGTGCTTTGCAATACTGAATTTCTCCCAGGATACCTCTGTTTATAATACATTTTACAGTGAGATTGTGACAAAATGCACATAACACTGCAATTTAATACATTTAGATTCATGGACATCAGTTCATAAATAGGCCCTGGCCAATCATTTGTTTCCATGACAACAGTTTCAGATATTTGGATGAAAAGACAATCTGAGTTTTATGTTTTAACTGGAGAGTCAAAGCGCTGAACGTTCAGCCGAAGTTTCTGATGGGCTAAGTCCAGAATGCCTTCAGCTGCCCTCGGCCCTTAAGCGCTGTAATTCTGTCCCTAACCCTCTCTGCCTCTCAGCATCTATTAAGATGCTACTTAAAACCTACCTCTTTGAAGACTTGAATCAAGCTATTGATGATTCACCTGGTTGTCTCCTTATGTGGTTCAGTGTCAAATTTGGTTTGATAATGCGCCCGTGAAGTTTGTTGGGATGTATGTTAAAAAGGTGCTATATAAATGCAAGTTGTCCTTGTGCGCAAGTTTTTTTCCATGTAACTCCCCTTGGGCACAACACAGGAGAAAAATTTATTTGTTTAGCACCTCTTCAAGGTGGTTTTACAGTGACTGGATTGTTTCTATGGGAGCATGCAGTGGGTTACCTCTAGCACAGTCTGTCCGCATGGAATCAACTTTAGTCTGCTTGGTGGTTATTTCCCCCACTGTGATCAGCGAAATGAATTTGGTGTCTGAATAAGCTCACAAACAAATAGTGTCAGCTTGGCTCAGTTTGTGGCCTTGGTCCAGAAAGTCATGGCTCCAAATTTCACTTTGATGATATAATCACAGCGCCCTCACTAACTAACTCGGTGGTTCAATGGTGAAGCTTAATCCTCGGGTCGAATCCATTAATATTACTGCCCATTTCCACCTCCAAAACATTGACTATCTCCATTCTTACCTTACCCTTGAATCACTGAAACTGTCTGCTGCTAGATTTGACTTTTCCAGTACTTCTATCCTGGCTTATTGAGTACCACTCTACCTAAGCTGCAACCTGCACAATATTGTATACCAACAAAATCCCATTCATCCATCACCTCAATAGTTTGTGACCTCTTTTGATTTCCTGCCACCTGATTCCAAGTCCTCACCCTTGTATTCAAATCCCCCGACTGCTTTGCTTTGCCTGATTTCACTGTCACTGTCCAGTCTGACATCGCAACTCTTGCACTCTGCTCTGCCAACTCCAGTCTGTGACATGTAAATTGTACAATTACCATACAATACTAAAGCGCGGAAGGAGGACATTCAGTCCATCGAGTCTGCACCGACCCTCCGAAAGAGCACCCCACCCTATCCCTGCAACCCCACCCCACCTTTGGACAACAAGGAGCAATTTAGCACGGCCAATCCACCTAGCCTACACATCTTTGGACTGTGGGAGAAAACCAGACCACCCGGAGGAAACCCAAGCAGACACCGGGAGAATGCGCAGAATCTGCACAGAGAATCAACAAGGTCAGATTCGAACCCGGGTTCCTGGTGCTGTGGGGCAGCAGTGCTAACCATTATGCTACCCGGGAAAATTGATTTTATTATTGTTACACTTCATGAAATTATATTAGTTTGCCATTGAAATAGATATAAATGATTAGTTAACTGCACATGGAAGGGCCCAGTTAATTCTTTCAACGAGTCAATTCCGATAAGTGGTGTCAGTTAAGCATTGAGTTTTGTTTTTAATAGCAACAGAGTTAGAAACCTGTTGTTAAGTTATTATGATTTTTTTTTTATCATGCTATTATGATTTACTAATGACTTTCAGCATTTTGTTTTATTAAGATGACGTTAGTTGAGGATAATAATCATTGAACCTGAGCAATACTTTAACGCAAACTGCAATTTGCACTTTACCAAATTTAAATTATCAATGGCAACAAAGTATGTAACAATATTTGGGAAGGCAACACTTCAAAGTCATAGACAGGATATTAAAGTAGGTTGCACAGTGCTGTGCTTCTAGTTTGCATCATGTTTGCTTGCATTCCCCCCCTCGCCCAAAGAGGCACTGCGTAGATTGAAGGAGAGGTTGATGATGAGGGAGAGGAGTTGTAACACTTGTACACAATTTTTATCATGATTGTATTGGCCCAGATTTTGTGGTTAGCATCAAAGGACAAGCACTCATCATTCAATGTGCTGGCAGCTTCCTGTTGAGTTTTTATTGATTAATGAAGGGGATTAATAAAGGGATCAGGGGTTATGAGGAAAAGACAGGAAAATAGGGATGAGAAACATATCAGCCATGATCGAATGGCGGAGCAGACTTGATGGGCTGAGTGGCCTAATTCTGCCCCGATATGGGCAGCACGGTAGCATAGTGGTTAGCATTGTGGCTTCACTAGTGTCCCAGGTTCGATTCCTTGCTCGGTCACTGTCTTTGCGGAGTCTGCACGTTCTCTCCGTGTTTGCGTGGGTTTCCTCCGGGTGCTCCGGTTTCCTCCCTGTAGCGCACAAAGACACAAAGATTCGTGAGACGAATAGAGTGAAGTCGATGAGGCTTTATTAAGCGTGTCTGTTCCCCCGCAGCTCGATAGTAAACTGGCCTGCGGGGGAAGACTCCGGCTTCTTATACTCCGCCTTCAGGGCGGAGCTAGAGGTCAACGGCCAACCAGGACCCGGGATCTGTCAGCCAATGACATTAGGGCTTCCAGTCCCACATGACCCCCAATACATACTGCCACATTCACCCCTTGTCAAAAATGAACCCGGCGGGGTGATGCTTCGTATGGTGGTAAGGGTTTACAGGGCTGGTCCTGGGAGGAAAAAAAACATTCACAT
Source organism: Scyliorhinus torazame (assembly GCF_047496885.1). Classification (NCBI taxonomy): domain Eukaryota; kingdom Metazoa; phylum Chordata; class Chondrichthyes; order Carcharhiniformes; family Scyliorhinidae; genus Scyliorhinus; species Scyliorhinus torazame. Next base: position 221,993,276 of record NC_092716.1, read on the forward strand.
GGCAATACAGTATTGTACAATTTTGTCCTGTTGCAACTATTTACAGAGGGTATAGGAAGAAAAGAAAAATGTTCTTGTGAAAAGTCCATATTTAGTTTTAGATCGACGCCACGAGTCGGTCGGGTGGTCTGGTCGTCTGTGTCGATCGCCTCGGCCCCGGTGGTGGTGGTGCTTGTACCGGTGTTGTCGCCTCCATGAGCCTTACGGTTTCAGCTTGGGCTTTATTCTTTGTCGGTGCTGAGGGGAGGGGAACCGATCCTCCTGGGAAGGGGGCGGTCGCGGGGTGCGGCGGTGGCAGGAAGGGGGGGGTTGGGTTGATGGTGTCGGGGGAGTGTGCGTGTTGCCGGCGGGCGCCAGATCCCGCAGGGAGACCGTGTCCTGTCGGCCGTCGGGGTACTCCACGTAGGCGTACTGGGGGTTCGCGTGGAGGAGGTGAACCCTTACGACCAACGGGTCCGCCTTATGTGCCCGCACATGCTTTCGGAGCAAGATGGGTCCTGGGGCCGCCAGCCAGGTCGGCAGCGACGTTCCAGAGGAGGACCTCCTAGGGAAGACTAGGAGACGCCCGTGCGGCGTTTGATTAGTGCTTGTACATAATAACGACCGGATGGAGTGGAGAGCGTCCGAGAGGACCTCCTGCCACCGTGAAACTGGGAGGTCCCTGGACCGTAGGGCCAGTAGGACGGCCTTCCAGACCGTGCCGTTCTCCCTCTCTACTTGCCCGTTCCCCCGGGGGTTGTAGCTGGTCGTCCTGCTTGAGGCTATGCCCTTGCTGAGCAGGAACTGGCGCAGCTCGTCACTCATGAAAGATGGACGTATGCGGGGTAACCGAACAGTGTGAAGATGCTGTTCAGGGCTTTAATGACTGTGGCCACGGTCATGTCAGAACAGGGAATGGCAAAAGGGAAGCGGGAGTATTCGTCCACCACATTAAGAAAATATGCGTTGCGGTCGGTGGAGGGGAGGGGCCCTTTGAAATCGAGACCGAGGCGTTCAAAGGGGCGGGAAGCCTTAATCAGGTGCACTCCATCCGGCCTGAAAAAATGCGGCTTGCATTCCGCGCAGATGTGGCAGTCCCTTGTGACTGTACGGACCTCCTCTAAAGAGTATGGGAGATTGCGGGACTTGATGAAGTGGTAAAACCGAGTGACCCCCGGGTGGCAGAGGTCCTCGTGGAGGGTTTGGAGGCGGTTAATTTGTGCGTTGGCACATGTGCCGCGGGATAGGGCATTGGACGGCTCGTTCAGCTTTCCGGGACGATACAAAATCTCATAGTTGAAGGTGGAGAGCTCGATCCTCCACCTTAAGATCTTGTCGTTTTTGATTTTGCCCCGCTGTGCATTATCGAACATGAAGGCTACCGAGCGTTGGTCAGTGAGGAGAGTGAATCTCCTGCCGGCCAGGTAATGCCTCCAATGTCGCACAGCTTCCACTATGGCTTGGGCTTCCTTTTCTACTGAAGAGTGGCGGATTTCTGAGGCGTGGAGGGTCCGGGAGAAAAAGGCCACGGGTCTGCCCGCTTGGTAAATGGTGGCCGCTAGAGCTACGTCGGAGGCGTCGCTCTCGACCTGGAAGGGGAGGGACTCGTCGATGGCGCGCATCGTGGCCTTTGCGATATCCGCTTTGATGCGGCTGAAGGCCTGGCAAGCCTCTGTCAACAGAGGGAAGGTCATGGTCTGTATTAGGTGGCGGGCCTTGTCTGCGTACTGGGGGACCCACTGGGCGTAGTATGAAAAGATCCCCAGGCAGCGTTTCAGGGCTTTTGGGCAGTGCGGGAGGGGAAATTCCATGAGTGCGCGCATACGTTCGGGGTCGGGGCCTATTATCCCATTGCGCACTACGTAGCCCAGAATGGCTAGCCGATCGGTGCTAAAAACGCACTTGTCCTCGTTGTACGCGAGGTTCAAGGCTTTGGCGGTCTGGAGGAATTTTTGGAGGTTGGCGTCGTGGTCCTGCTGATCGTGGCCGCAGATGGTTACATTGTCGAGATACGGGAACGTGGCCCGCAACCCATGTTGATCAACCATTCGGTCCATCTCCCGTTGGAAGACCGGGACCCCGTTTGTGACGCCAAAAGGGACCCGTAGGAAATGGTATAATCACCCGTCTGCCTCGAAGGCTGTGTACTTGTGGTCACTTGGGCGGATGGGGAGCTGATGGTAGGCGGACTTGAGGTCCACGGTGGAGAAGATTTTATATTGGGCAATCCGGTTGACCATGTCGGATATGCGGGGGCGAGGGTACGCGTCTAGTTGTGTGTACCTGTTGATGGTCTGGCTATAGTCAATGACCATCCTTTGTTTCTCCCCTGTCTTCACTACTACCACCTGCGCTCTCCAGGGACTATTGCTGGCCTGGATTATGCCCTCCTTTAGTAGCCGCTGGACTTCGGACCGAATGAAGGTCCGGTCCTGGGCGCTGTACCGTCTGCTCCTAGTGGCGACGGGTTTGCAATCCGGGGTGAGGTTCGCAAACAAGGACGGGGGTTGCACCTTGAGGGTTGCGAGGCCGCAGATAGTGAGTGGGGGTATTGGGCCGCCGAATTTGAACGTAAGGCTCTGTAGATTGCATTGGAAATCTAATCCCAGCAAGGTGGGGGCACAGAGTTGGGGAAGGACATTTAGTTTGTAGTTTTTGAACTCCCTCCCCTGCACCGTTAGAGTAACTATGCAGAATCCCTGGATCTGTACGGAGTGGGGTCCTGCAGCTAGGGAAATCTTTTGTGCGCTGGGATAGGTGGTCAAGGAACAGCGTCTTACCGTGTCTGGGTGTATAAAGCTCTCCGTGCTCCCGGAGTCGACTAGGCATGGCGTCTCGTGGCCGTTTATTAGCACCGTTGTCGTCGTCGTCTGGAGTGTCCGGGGCCGAGCTTGATCGAGCGTAATTGAAGCGAGACGTGGTTGTAGTAGTGGAGTGGGGTCCGTTGTTGCCGTCCAAGATGGCGTCGGGGATGGACAAAATGGCCGCCCCCATACATCGCACGTGGCTGGGGGGTCACAAGATGGCGGCGGGGGTGGACAAAATGGCCACCCCCACGCATCGTACAGGTCTGGGGCGGTCCAAGATGGCGGCGCCCCTCCTCCCCTCGTGGTGGCCGGGACCCACAATGGCGGCGTCTGTGGGTCGCACATGGTGCGCTGGGGGGACTGGGGAGCGCTAGGACCGTGAGCGCTAGGACCGCGCGGAGCTCCCTCACCGGGGACAGCGGTGGTCGGGGCCCAAGTAGGTGGCGCCGGCGGGTCAGGCGTGGGGCGCGGGGTGGGGGTTAGGGGGGCGTTAGGGACGCGCAAAACTCCCTCCTCTCCGTGGAGAGTGTTGGCCGGGACCCAAAGCGGTAGCGCCGGCGGCGGGTCATACATGGGCCGTGGGGAGGGGGGTTGGGGAGCGTAAGCGGCGTGCAGGGCTCCCTGTTCTCCCGGGACCGCGGTGGTCGAGACCCAGAGCGGCTGCGCCTGCGGGTCGTACATTGCGTGCTGGAGGGGTTGGGGCGCGTAAACGGCTTGCAGGGCTCCCTGGTCTCCCGGGACAGCGGCGACCTCGCGGGACCGGCACACAACCGCATAATGGCCCTTTTTCCCGCAGCTTTTGCAGATAGCTGCGCGGGCCGGGCAGCGCTGTCGGGGGTGTTTCGCCTGGCCGCAGAAATAACAGCGGGCACCCCCGGTGCGACTTGGCGTTTGGTCCGCGCAAGCCTGTGGGGTGTCCGGGGGGGGGGGTAGGGGGTTTGCCGCGACGGGTACGTACGGGGCCCAATGGGCTGCTGCGCGGTCGGGGCCGTAGGCGCGGGTATTACGCGCGGCCACGTCTAGGGAGGCTGCTAGGGCCCGTGCCTCTGAGAGTCCTAGCGACTCTTTTTCTAGAAGTCTTTGGCGGATTTGGGAGGATTGCATACCCGCCACAAAAGCATCGCGCATTAACATGTCCGTGTGTTCGTTTGCGTTCACCGACGGGCAGCTGCAGGCTCGGCCCAAAATCAGCAGCGCGGCGTAGAATTCGTCCATCGATTCTCCGGGAGCTTGCCGTCTCGTCGCGAGCTGGTAGCGAGCGTAGATTTGGTTAACTGGGCGGACATAGAGACTTTTCAGTGCTGCGAACGCCGTCTGGAAATCCTCCGCGTCTTTGATGAGGGAGAAAATCTCTGTGCTCACCCTCGAGTGCAGGACCTGCAGTTTTTGGTCTTCTGTGACCCGGCCGGTGGTCGTTCTGAGGTAGGCCTCGAAGCAAGTCTGCCAGTGCTTGAAGGCTGCTGCCGCGTTCACTGCGTGGGGGCTGATCCTCAGGCATTCCGGGATGATCCTGAGCTCCATAGTCCTTTTTAGGCACGCTTAATAAATTGTAGCGCACAAAGACTCCGTGAGACGAATAGAGTGAAGTCGATGAGGCTTTATTAAGCGTGTCTGTTCCCCCGCAGCTCGATAGTAAACTGGCCTGCGGGGGAAGACTCCGGCTTCTTATACTCCGCCTTCAGGGCGGAGCTAGAGGTCAACGGCCAAACAGGACCCGGGATCTGTCAGCCAATGACATTAGGGCTTCCAGTCCCACATGACCCCCAATACATACTACCACACTCCCACAGTCCAAAAACGTGCAGGTTAGGTGAATTGGCCATGCTAAATTGCCCTTAGTGTCCAAAAAAGGTTTTAAGGGGTTATTGGGTTTGGGGGATAGGGTGGAAGTGAGGGCTTAAGTGGGTCGGTGCAGACTCGATTGGCTGAATGGCCTCCTTATGCACTGTATGTTCTTTGTCTATGTTTTATGTCTATGTCTTCTGGTCTTATAGGCTATTAAGGAAAGTCATCTTATCATTTTGGTGTTTGACCAAACAAGGAGCTCTTTGTGGAGGACCTGTGGCATCTGTGAACAGAGAAAGTAACAATAAAGCACTTCAACCAATCATATTTATGAAACCTTACTGACGTACAGTCTGGGATTATATGGAGCCCCAGGGATCATGATGAGAGGTGAGGCGTAGAATTTAAAATCCGGGGGTTGGTATGCCCCTACCTTCCTGCTGTTGCTTGCACTTTAACATTCGTTTGGAAGGTGGTGGTTGGCCCTTGTGTCTTTTTAAGCCTCTTAAGAGCTTCAGGACCTTGCCACTACTACTGTTTCTTTACCAGCAGCAGGTGGGCAGTTCACCATGTGGGAAACTGCAGGTTACACCCTGACAGCTTCCTTGCAGGCTCAGCAGGGTGGATTCTTCCAGCCATGGCCGTCCTTGCTGGCAGGGTGGGTTATCCTTCATGTGCCACGGCGTTCCCTCATCACAACTTACCCGCTGCTATTGGAGTCTGGAGTTAAACAGGTCTTTGATCCACCAGGGAGTCGAGTATTATTGGGAGCCAGCAGTAAAGTGGAGTTGTTGCTACAATCAGACCAGCTAAGATCTTATTGAATGGTGGAGCAGGCTCGAGGGGCTGCATGCCTGCTCCGCCTCCTCCGCCTCCCATTTTGTATATCCGTACGTTAGAACAGCTACATTATAACCTACACTATGGATATTTTAGCTGAATCTGCTTGTGAATCAAGTTTAAGTCGACACTGGCTTGATGTGTCCAAGTGTATATGCTTTGCTTCCTTGGATTTAATTTGTAATGTTTCTTTTTTTAACATTTTCAACCACTGCACTGTCAGGAGACAGGCAAGAAATCCTTGAAATCCATTGAATGAACCAAAAGAGATGCAGAAGAATTCAGCAGATGGGAATGCTACCAGGAGAATGACAAAAACAAGCAAAGAGGCTGATAGCTTGCATTAAGTTGCTGATGTGCAACATTGCTATAATGGGTGGGATTTTCCAGTTTCGCCAGCAGTGGGCGCCATCAACCTTCAGTCACTCTCCAAATTTTTCCATCATGCCCGCCGCTGGCCAGAACAGAAATCCCGATCAATATCTCAGCTTGGACGGATGTGCAAAACAAGTCCTCTTTATAACCTCTTTCTTTGCAGCATCTAGGAGGAAATTTTGAACACCGGGTGGGAAAGAATTGTGCTCAGAATACAATGTTTTGTTCACGTACCGTCATCGATCAATTTTCCTGCCCCGACTAGGTGTGTAGGCAATCAATCTCAATTTATCACCACCTACTGTGTTAGTGCCTTGGACTGACAACCAAATGATACACTAAGTCATTGAAGGGCTTGGAGATGCTATGGAGTACATGGGAGTTTGATAAGGTAGCTGCACTTTGAACACTATATATGACTGGAATTCTCTTACCACAGCAGGTAGCATGAGATGAAGGATACAATCCAAGATGTGCAGGTTTACATGGAGCTGTTAGGAACCCTGCTGACATTACCTGTGGGAGTGTCTCAAAACCCCAAAGGGTAACTTGAAACATTGGTGCTCAGTCATGTATTTTTTTGTTTGGAATAATGTGAGGAACTATATACAATTAATGAGGAACCAGTTCAATCATTGTCTAAACAATTGTCATGAATGTAAGAAATTGTTATATATTGTATTATATATTTGTTGCAGTAATGTTATTCAAACCCCTGGTTTAAGATGCATACAGGCAGTATATCTGCTAAAACTGTGATTAAGGGGTCATAAAAGTGAGGTAATCATTGAGTTTAACCATGTAATTGTTTACAGATAGATGGCTAATGGAACATTGTTTTAATTTTTGAGGACCCCTTGGGCGTAGATAATGTATGGAGATTGATGCTTAGTCCTGGGTGAACAGGTCATGGGACATTTTAGTGGGATGCCTTCTGATGTAATTATAGGGGTGAAGCCAGGTCTGTCTATAGTTTAACAGTTTTCAATTGGATTTTAGTCTGACAAGATATGTCTTCAAATGGCCCCTGAATGATTCTCTCCAAGGCCTTTGGACAGAGAAAAGCTAGTAAACCTGATAAGTTTATTTATAAGTTGTCTTTGAACTATATTGGTTTGCTTAATTGGAATATGTATATAATATATATACTTGAGGGTGTAGGGAGTTTTTCCTTTTATTCAAGAACTGTTTTAACTGTTAATTGTAAAGCTGTTACTTTGTTGCTAATGTGATTGATTCTATGTTTAAATTAAATTTTGTTTCCACATAAAAATTGGCCGTGGCTCTGAATATTAGATGGGACAGGCCTCTGTGGCTCGGATCATTGGTGAAGCTCACCTGTATGGCTGTTGGATGGGAACACGCCTGCTTCCACAATGAGGGTGCTAGTAGTTATACTCTTTGCTATTCCCTTCTGTGGATTTTGCTGTATACCTCATTCAATTCCTTGCCTTTAGCAATTTTAGTTTGTATAGCCCCACTGATCTTTGGTCAATAATGTTTTTGATATGGCCATTCACACCACAATGTGTCAAAACTCCTGCTAATCTTGTTACTGGACAAATCACTTCTGATTATTCCTCTAGGTGCCTGCTCGTGTTGTTCTGTTATTTTATTTTCATCTCAAGTTCACTGTTGGTCTCATTAACATTTCACATTCTTTTTTAAAATAATTTTAAAGTACCCAATTTTTTTTTTTCCAATTAAGTGGCAATTTAGCGTGGCTGATCCACCTCCTCTGTGCATCTTTGGGTTGTGGGGGTGAAACCCACGCAGACACGGAGAAAATGTACAAACTCCACACTGACAGTGACCCGGGCTGGGATCGAACCCGTCTCCTCAGCGCTATAGACAGCAGTGCTAACCACTGTGCCACCATGCCACCCTAACTTTTCACATTTCTGAAGAGGAGCACCACTCCTGGCTGATCAAGAGTCTCTCCTGCCCTTACCACCTATTTGGCTGCTTTATGAACACACCTTCCTTGGCCATCAAGTGTTGTGAGGCGGAAAGGACTCCAGCCCGGAACTTCTGGCTGAGAGGCAGGGATGCTACCCATGTGTCACATGACCTCCAGACAAGTATATACCACAGCTCCACAGGGCTTACCAATATTGTAAGTGGATAGCAATATACGTGTAAAACAGGAAAAAATGGTGTTTGTGTCTGTAGAAAGAAAAACATCTTTTCTCGTCTATGCTCAAAACATGATTATCGTCTGCAATAAGAGATGCTAATGATTAAAATGTAATCACTTCCATTTTTCAACAGCAACTCTGAAATCTTATTAAATACGAATTTGATATATAGAGTTCAGCAAAATATTAATATTGGCAATTTATTTTAATGTGTGCTCTAATGATTTCGAGGATTATATGTACATTTTAACTTTTGGATAAAAGCTATGTCTGTTGGCTTTCTTTTCCTACTCTCTCTTTTCTGTGGCTCTGTTCCAATTATGGCAATCAGTGAATTTACCTTCTTTCTATATTGTCTATGTCCGAATGCTTAGGGTCGCCAGGTATCGAATTATACCACCACAAGTTTCAACCGGCTATCGATCAAAGAGCCAAACACCAGTTAGTTAGTTCAAGGTCAAGGGTACTTTATTTACACAAAATTAGTCATGCAACATAAACACTACTAGTTAACTACACCTATCAGCTAAGACAACCTGTACTTCGGGCACCCAGCTTAGGTCAGGAAACAGTGGCCGCTGTTCAATTCTGGATCTCTCGGGTTCGAAGGAGTAACTGTTGCTCAGCTGGGCTCATCCGTCTGGTAGCGGACATTGAACTCGAACTCGCTTCTGGTGTTGCTACGATTGGCGATGACCGTGACCGGGGTACCAAGGCCAAAAGAGAGCGAACATATGGCGAACTCTTCCTTTATACTCGGGGTTTTTTCGCACTCTTTTGGGCGGTCCTTTGATTTGGGCCTTACTAATATGGTGATCCCTGATCACTCCATTCGATTCCTTAGCCAATAAGTGGGCGGGGATCTGGATGACTGGGCGTGTCTCAAGCGGTCATTGACCCTGTTGTTTGCGTTCCCCTTGGACAGGGAGTGGCGCCGAAATGTCTGGGACTGTCCCGGTAGCTGGAGCACCAGTCCTGTGTGTTGGGGGAGATGGGCCATCACCTGCTAATCGGCCTGATTAACATGCTAATGGGACGGAGTTTCGATGCCGTCTGGACTTTTGCTGCCAAATATGCATTTCAGGCTCTGAGCTTGCCTGATTCTTGGCTTGTCCATTTTCCCGTCAGTCTTTGCGAGTTGCTCTGTACCTAGTTGGAAGTGGCCATCCCAGATGGCTACATGTCTTAAGTCATCTTTGATTCTGTGTTCATATTTGAATTACTTCAGCTTCAAACTGAAGAAAACCAACTTTTATTCTTCAATTCAGCCAGTTAGTTCCAATTTCAACTCCCTTCTGAATATTATGTTTTTAATATGTCTAATTTAGCCAGCAAGATTTAAAATTAAATATTTGAGACATGGTTGTAAGATTTTTTAAACTATCAGCAGCACGGTATCATTGTGGATAGCACAATTGCTTCACAGCTCCAGGGTCCCAGGTTCGATTCCGGCTTGGGTCACTGTCTGTGCGGAGTCTGCACATCCTCCCCGTGTGTGCGTGGGTTTCCTCCGGGTGCTCCGGTTTCCTCCCACAGTCCAAAGATGTGCAGGTTAGGTGGATTGGCCATGATAAATTGCCCTTAGTGTCCCAAATTGCCCTTAGTGTTGGATGGGGTTACTGGGTTATGCGGATAGGATGGAGGTGTTGGGTAGGGTGCTCTTTCCAAGAGCCGGTACAGACTCGATGGGCTGAATGGCCTCCTTCTGCACTGTAAATTCTATGATAATCATATTACAAATGGTAGATGGATCACAACATTCCATTTCAACAGGCCATAAATATTCCAATGTGACCCAATTGAAAATCCAATTCTGAGCGTGTGTGTATGCACCTGCGGTGTGTTTGTAGCTGGATCTCTGATGGGGATTTTTAAGATGTGTCAAAACAGTTTAAACCATTACACTGCCGATACGTCGTCAAATATTTTTGTAAAGGAATATTTACTTGTCTGGAATTTTACAGCCTGTTGCGGTGAGGCAGAGCTGCTAAATGCAGGGTGCCGTTCAAAAGTCCATTGACTTTGGTGGGACCAGACAATCCCACCGGTGGCAGGGGCTGTAAAATTTTGCTCTTTTCTGTTTATTCCTGGAGTCAGTATTCAGCTCAGTATCATTTTCACCTAGGAATCAAGAAATTTGAGATTCATGGCTTTTATAAACAATTCAACATGCTCAAAATACTCTACGGGACAAAGTAATTTTGCGTCCACATGACTTTGAGCCATAACCTTCGCTTTCCTGAGTTGCTCATTCTCTGCAATAGAACATACAGTGCAGAAGAAGGCCATTCGGTCCATCGAGTCTGCATCGACCCACTTAAGCCCTCACTTCCACCCTATCCCCGTAACCCAATAACCCCTCCTAAGAGTCTGGGGAGGGGGCACAAAATATTTATTATTTAATAACCTCTTGCCCCTATTTTGTAAAAATATTTGAGCTCTGATGGAATAACAATAGCAGGTAACACTCCCCAGGGCTATAAAGCAGTTATGCGACAAGAAGGGCAAGGTACTTCATATCTGCCAAAATATATGATAACACAAATAAATTGTTCGATGGATAATGCACAAATGTCTGTCTTTTTAATATTGCAAATAGTTTACATGGTGTGATTTTATGGAAGCTCCTTTTATGATGATTGATTGCACAATTTAAACATGGCATTACTAATAGTTCAATAGAGGACTTGCAATTCTATGGTCCGGTTGGATACTGCTGTTGCTATGGGTGATCTTGTGGAACATGTTGATACAGCCTGACAATCACACTCATCGTCCAGCTTGATTTTATAATTATTGAGGGGAGAGGAGTGATTCTGCATTAAACTGCATTTCCAGAATCTAAGGAGTTTTGGAAATAGCAGTCAGCTCATCCACTGTCTCTGCAGCTATCTCCTTTAAAGCCCTAGGGTGTAGGCTATCAGGTCCTCGGGATTTATCAGATTTTAGCCCCTTGAGTTTCTCCGCTGATATTAATTACTTTATTTTTTTCACTCTTATTAGCCCCTAGGTTACTCTGTATTCCTGGGATGTAACTTGCCTTCTGTGAAGACAGATATAAAATATTTGTTCAATGTTTCTGCCACTTGTTCATTCCTTATTGTAATTTCCCCCACCTCTGTTTCTAAGGGACCAATATTTACTTCAGCTACTCGCTTTCATTTTATATACATAGTGAAACTCTTACACATCTGTTTTTATATTATTGGCTACTTTCTCTCATTATATCCTTTCCCTATTTTATTAACTTTTTGGTGGACTTTTCTGGTTTCTAAAACACTCCCAATTCTCATACTACTATTCTTTGCAAAATTATAAACCTCTTCTTTTAATCTAATACTATCCTTAGCCTCCTTAGTAAGCTACAAATGGATCTTTCATGGTAAACGTTTGTTTTTCAGCTGAATATATATTTGTTCAACATTTTGAATTGTTTTATTATATGTTTCCACTGTTTATTTATGGCAACACCTTTTTAGCCTGTTTACCCAAACAACCGTAGCCAGTTCTCCCTTCATACCTATTATGGCTTTGTTTAAGTTTACTTCTCTTGTTTATGGTTAGAGTACCTCATTTTCAAAATAAACATGAAATTCAATTGAATTATGATCACTATTTCCCACTGGATATTTTACTATGCTGGGATTTCCAGGTCTCTTCGTGGCGGGACCCGCCGTGGAAAGTTCACTGATCCAGCCAAAAGTCCATTGACTTTCGGCAGGACTGAACGATCCTGGCGGTGGGCAGGGCAGGAGAATTCCGATCTATGACATTACTAATTAGCCATGCCTCATTCCAGAATACATGATCTAAAATTGCTTAAATTCTTAGTTTGTTCTACAATCTATTTCTCTAGGAAGCTGTATGCAAGGGTGTTCGACAATTCCATTTTGCAGACCACTTTTGCCAATTTAATGTGTGCAGCTGTTTGAAGATTACAGCCTTCAAAACATTGCTTTTCCTACAAGCTCTAATTATTTTTTGTTTATTGCACTGTTCAATGGTCTAACTTGTGGTCTATTGGGGGAACTATAAACTACCCCCACCAGCATTTCAGATCCTTGTTATTCCTAATCCCCTCCCATACTGATTCTACTGCTTGATTTTCTGAGCCAAGATCCTTACTCATTGATGTCCTTATGTCATCTTTTACTATCAGGGTTTCCCATTCTGCCTATTTTTTTTTTTTGAAATGTTGTGTGCCCTGGAACGTGTACTGCCCAAATTTGATCACCTTGTAACTATGGGCGGGATTCTTCGAAAACTGGCGCGATGCCTGGGACCCGGTGCCAAAAACAGTGCGGATCACTCCGGCATCGGGGCCCCTCCAAACAACGCAAATTCTCCGGCCCCGAATGGGCAAGGAGCGGCGTGACGCCATTCACGATGGCGTCACCCGACGTGGACGGTGACATCATTGACGCCGCTCAAAAGACGTTCTCCCCCCCCACCCCGGAAGACCCGACAAGATGGCCGCCCGCCGCGCGGCCCCGAGCTTCCAGGACTGCGACATCGAGGCGCTCCTGAATGCAGTGGAGGAGAAGAGGGAGTCCCTGTACCCCGGACATGGCCGCAGGGTCGCCCCACACCTCAGCCGGCGTCTGTGGAGGGAGGTGGTAGAGACCGTCACCGCTGTGGCTCTGACACCACGGACAGGCACCCAGTGCCACAAGAAGGTGAACGACCTCGTCAGGGCAGCCAGGGTGAGGTCCCCCCTCCCCCCCCCCAGCCCGATGTGCGGCACACCCCCAGGTGAAACCAACCCTAACCCTAACCTCTGCACTATACGCGCAACTGATGGCGTGCATTCATATACCTGTCTAACACTGTTGCCTTTTACCCCTGCCACCCACCCGCCCCCCACAGGAGAAGCACGCACACAACAATAGGGAGCATGAGGACTGGAGGGGGCCCAGCTGATGAGAGGCCACTCACCGTACATGAGGAAAGGGCCATGGAACTGGCTGGCGGACCTGCGGACCGGGAGGTTGCCGATGCAGAGGTCGGGGACCCACCAGCAAGTGAGCCACTGACAGCCTGTCCCCATATCCCCTCTCCCCCATATCCCCCATATCTCCCCTCCCACATATCCCCCATATCCCCCCTCCCCCATATCCCCCCTCCCCCATAGCCCCCTCCCCCATATCCCCCCTCCCCCATATCCCCCCTCCCACATATCCCCCCTCCCCCATATCCCCCATATCCCCCCTCCCCCATATCCCCCCTCCCCCATATCCCCCCTCCCACATATCCCCCCCCCATATCACCTGATCACCGCCTGCGTGTCTAATCATGCATGCTTTATTGTGTATCGCAGGAGCAAACGTCGAGGCACCCATCCCCGCAGATGCCGACCGCCCGCAGGATGCCCCAGGGCGACCACTGGATACGGAGAGACCCGAACCCTCTGGCACCCGACACCCGCAGGATGCCCCAGGGTGACCACGGGAGACGGAGAGACCTGGAGCAATAGGGAGACGACGCCCCCGTCTCGTGCGTGTGCGGCATTGCAGACGTGTGCCACCCAGCGACGAGGGGGGCAGCCACAGGCCCCCGTCGCAGCCAAGCCATGAAACCACAACCCAGGACAGCCCTACCCAGGAGACCCCTACTCAGGCCACCCCTACCCAGGAAACCGAAATACAGAACAGTGACACAGAGTGGATGGGTAGAGACGAACCGCCACCCCAAAGTACCATGGACTCAGAATCGGACGATACGCACGACACAACGCCACTGCTGTCTCCAACACCCTCCACCATCGCAGAGACACCTCGGTTGGGCACTTTAGTGGTGAAGCGTCTGGTACACTCACTGGTGCGCACAACACAGCCGTACAGGTACAGCAGCTGGAGGTAGGAGCAGCAGAGGGGCCGGGCGGTCGGAGGGCATCCTGGCGCAAGCGAACATCTGCCACCCAGATGGATCCCGGGTTCCTGGAGTCACCACACCCACCCATAGCCCCGATGCAACCACTGAACCTGGGATGAGCAAAGAGGGTGACGGCCGGCTTGCAACAGCTGCAGTTGCAGGTGGAGGAGTGCACCCGCGTCCAGGAGCTGGGAGTGGTGCCGGTCATGCATGCCACCCAGGCCGACACCGCACGAGTGGCGTCCGCGGTGGAGGCAATGGGTGCGACGGTGTCAGACATGGGGAGCAGTATGCGAGGCCTGGGGCTTTCCTTGCAGGCGGCGTCTGTGGCCCAGGACATGGCTGCCCTCTCACAGGAGGCCATGAGCCAGTGCCAACGGCAGATGGCAGAGGCGTTCAAAGCCATGGCCCAGTCTCAGCAGCCAATGGCCCAATCCCTGCAGGCCATGGCCCAGACTCAGCAGGCCATCGCTGAGGGCATCGGCGCCATTGCCCATGTGCTAGCCAGCGTCGCACAGTCACAGACAGGGATGGCCAACTCCCTGAGCTCCATGGCTGCAAACCTGCAGACCCTTGTCGATACCAGCACGGGCCTCCAGGACTGGCAGTGGCAGGTGTCGGAGGGGCGTCGGATGGCAGGGGTGGTGTGCATGCAGGTGGGGTGGGTGTAGGTGGGGCGGGGGGGGGGTGAGGGTGCTGGGTGGATGGGTGGGGGGGTGAGGGTGTGAGGGTGTTGCCATGGTGTGTGGTATGTGGCCATACTCGCCGATTACCACGCCCCCTAGTCAGTAAGCCCATGTAGAGGCTTGGGGGCCATTGGGCACCCCGAGGGAGGAGGAGTTGCTGGCGCCCATCCCTGGTCCCCCTGTAGGGGAGGTCCAGGAACACTGCAGCACCTCGGACTCCCCCCAACCCCCCTTCTGTCCCAGGCGCATCGGGTGGGCAACGGGCAGGACAGGCTGGCAGCTCGCCATCCCAGTCGCCCGGGCCGCAGCCTGGCCCATCTAGGCCAGGACGCCCCAGGAAACGGCCGCCAAAGGGATCCCGAGTAAGAGGGCAGGAATCACAGGAGTCCACCTCCAGTTCTGCTGTACCGTCTGGGGAACCACCTAGGCGTAGTCAAAGGGCCCGTAAGGCCAAACAATTAGACACTGAGTAAGTTGGCACGGGTGCAGGGCACAGACGAGTTTTAGAGGCTAGGGCACGTGTATGCACTGTTTGTTATTAAAATCACTTTAACACCTACAGAAGCTGCCTTTGTGCTCTGTCCGAAGCGTGCGGGGGTCTCATGTACGTTGAGCACCAGTGTGTGTGTGAGGGGTGGTCTTACCTCAGCCCCAGGTGAGTCTGCCCTCTTCCCCCTGGGCCGCCATCAACATCCCCCCGGGCAGTGGACGGGACCGTGCGCTGCAGTGTCACAGCCGCATGCAGGGATGGTCCGGGTGGATGGTGGTACTGTGGCCATGGGTCAGACATCGTCCAACAATGTGGAGCCAGGAGATCATTGCAGAGCGGTTTGTCATCATCCTCCATGGCCTACAATAGACACGCTTCCACCGGCGACCGTGAGAGCCCGGCCGTCGTGCCACAGGTGGATCTGCAATGGAGGGGTGGTGTGCATGCGGGTGGAGTGGGTGTGGTGGGGGGGGGGTGAGGGTGTTGGGTGGGTGGATGGGGGGGGGGTGAGGGTTTTTGGGTGTAGCCATGGTGTGCGGTATGTGGCCATACTCGCCAATTGCCACGCCCCCTAGTCAGTGAAGCAGGCGGCTATCAGCCTATCCCGTGCCCGCTGGCCCAGCTGGTAACGGTGGACAGCCACCCGCCCATGTCTAGCCCATCTGCCCTGACCATTGCCCCCATCTCCCTCATCTGGGGAGGACTGCGCCTCTTCCTGCTGCTCCTCCACTGCGCCCTCCTCTGTCTGCGGAACATCGCCCCTCTGCTGGGCTATGTTGTGCAGGACGCAGCACACCACAATGAAGCGGCCGACCCTATCTGACGGATACTGGAGGACACCCCCAGAGAGGTCCAGGCCCTGAAACGCATTTTGAGCACGCCAAAGCACCTCTCTATCACACCCCTTGTCGCTGCAAGGCCATCATTGTAGCTGTTCTCCGCGTCATTCTGTGGCCTCCGTATAGGCGTCATCAGCCACGACCGCAACGGGTAACCCCTGTCGCCCAGCAACCAGCCCCTGGGCTGGTTGGGCTGCATGGGTGCGACTGTTGGAGGATGGCACCTGGCCAGGTGGACAAATTCCCTTGCCCACGCACCCCCCGTCCCCGGCACTCATCCCCCCGTACCCAGCACTCGCCCCCCCCCCCCCCGAACCCAGCACTCATCCCCCCCGTCCCCGGCACTCATCCCCCGTACCCGGCACTCACCCCCCCCCCCCCCCCCCCCCCGTACCCAGCACTCATCTTCCCCGTCCCCGGAACTCATCCCCCCCGTCCCCGGCACTCATCCCCCCCCCCGGTGCTCACCCCCCCCCCCCGGCACTCACCCCCCCCCCTGGCACTCACCCCCTCCCCCAACCACGGCACTCATCCCCCCCGCCGGCACTCATCACCCCGTACCCGGCACTCACCCCCCCTGTACCCGACACTCATCCACCACTCCCTGGCACTCATCCCCCCGTCACCCTCGCCGGCACTCACCCCCCCCCCATCCCCGGCACTCACCCCCCAACCCCGGCACTCATCCCCCCTTCCCCGGCACTCATCCCCCGTCCCCGGCACTCATCCCCCGGCACTCACCCCCCCGTACACGGCACTCACCCCCCCCCCGTCCCCGTCCCCGGCATCATCCCCCCCGTCCCCCTCGCCGGCACTCACCCACCCCCTTCCCCGGCACTCCCCCGAACCCCCCCCCCCCACCACGCACACACCCACACACACCTCTCCCCCACACACACAAACTGCAGCCTCGCCATCACCTCTCCTGCGGCCACCCCCCAGGCCGTGACCTACCTCCACGCTAGACGGCGTCAACCATCAGCACTGATTGACGCCGTTAAAAAGGTGTTTTGATTCACGCCGACAAGTCTGAACAAGTCTGCTCAATAAAGCCTCGATTGAAGTTCTTTACGTCTCGCCTCGTGTGTGATCGATGGTGCTACAGACCTGTTAATTAAAACTGTTGTAGTTTCCAAAAGTGAGAATTCATTGAATATAATTCGTCTCTAAAAAATATAATTGTGCTGGTCTGGCAAAAATATTGTGTCGTTTCTCAGATATTCTGGGTCTTTTTTTGTGGCAATGAATGTATCTGAAATACTAGTGTTGTCTGTAAAACTGAGACACTTTGACCAGTTTATTACTCAAACGTTTCACCCAGGTGCCTTTCTTTGCAAGATGAACAAAGGATGAATACAAATGTATGATTCAACCAAATTTATTATTTATCACAGTAAAACAGTCACCCCCCCCACTTAAATTACCCCAAATAGTAATAATCCCAAGATTTTTAACACTACCTGTGCTGATGGGAAAATGTTGGGAAATTCAATGTTCCATATGCTCAGCTAGAAAGACCCCAGCAATCCAGATTGATCACGATAAATGGTGGCCCGTGGGAAATAGCAATGAGTGCACAGAAAAATGAAAATCTAAAGCAGTTTTTCTCTCTGAACCTCTTAGTTTGCAGACAATTGTCATTTTAAAACAAACTCTGATTGTTTCACAAGTTCCTCCTTGACCAAACACTCTCTGGCTGTTTCTTAAATGATCTGCTTTCCATGATAAAGTCAGCAATTTAGTACCATTTGCAACTCCTCCGATAATGAACAATGCAGCACAGGACCAGGCCCTTGCAATACCTGGACAACATTCCGTTTTGGCTCGCTAGGTGGTGAGTAACATTCACAATGACCATCTCCAGCAAGAGAGAACCTAACCATTTCTCCTTGACGTTCAATGTCATTAGCATCCCTGAGTCCCACATCATCGACATCCTGTGGGTTTACCATGGACTCAAAACTGAACTGGACCAACCATATGAATACTATGACTGCAAGAGCAGGTTGGAGACTGGGAATTCCATGATGACTATCTCACCTCCTGTCTTCCGTAAGCCTGTCCATCATCTACAAGGCACAAGTCAGGAGCGTGATGGAATACTCTCCATTTACCTGGATGAGTGCTGCTCCAACAACACGGGAGAAGCTCGACAAAGCAGCCTGCTTGATTGGTACCCCATCCTCCACCTGAAACAGTCACTCCCTCCACCACCAGCACACAGTGACAGAAGTGTGTATCATATACAAGACACACTACAGCAACTCGCCCAGCCTCCTTCAGCATCACCTTCCAAAGCCACAACCTCGACCACTTGGGAACAAAGGCAACAGGCACATGGGGAACAGCGCCACCTTCAGGTTCACCTCCAAGTCACAAGCCTTCCTCCAGGTCAATAAAGATGAGCAATAAAAGTGGGTCTTGCCAGCCATGTCGAATGTCTGAATAAAAAGAGGTACCGTAATTAGGTAAAAAGGTTTTCTTGTCTCAGGGAAACTTTAATTGAAGCTGGATGAATTATTGTTTTGTTTTCTCTGGTGATGTCAGTGCCACTGGAGTGATCTTTACCTGTGGTGGTCACCTCCATGTAGCTGGTGGCCTCCCCACTTGCAGGGTGCCACTCTGCAACCAGCAATCTGCTCGGAGACTGGGAAATTAGCCATTAATTGGGCCTTTAATTCCTCAAATTGTCCAACGTCACTCTCAAGCATTTTACCTGCCTCTGAGGCTGGACAATCCTGGTCGCAGAAGCTAATTCCTCGAATGAGAGAAGTAGAATAAAAGGAGCATGATCTTAAAATTAGAGCTAGGCTGGTTTAGAACTGGACAACACCTTTTCACACAAAAAACACTGGAAACCTTAAGCAACCTCCTCAACAAGGTTTTGGATATTAGGTCAATTGACATTTTCAAGATTGAGATTGGTACAATATTGTTCGTGAAGGGTGTAAAGCAATAGGGAACAAATTGATGGATAGCAATCTAATTCAGTGGCTGAACTGTTTTGTGGGATTCTACCCTGTCCAATATGGAGTGATTAATTGCAGAGGAAATGAAAATTTGTTCAGGATTTAATAGCCTATCTTGTATGACATGTTTCAAACTGCATCATAAAAACAAGTAGTGTCCCTTTAAAGGGCTGCCTTTTTTTATAAACAATTTTATTGAGCGTTTTTTGGCATATAAAACAATGACATTGAAGAGTACCGTACAAAAGGAAAAGCAAATAACTCATAGTACAAACCACAACTCCATTCTCGCAAGGATCTGCCTAAACCACCCCCTACTCTACTCTACCCTAGCCCCCCCCCCCTGCTGACGATTAATTCTCCGCGAAGAAGTCAATGACTGGCTGCCACCTCCGGGCGAGCCCCGATAGTGAACCTCTCAAGGCGAACTTAACCTTTTCTAGACCGAGAAAGCTTGCCACGTCAAATGGCCATACTTCGGTCTTCGGGGGCCTTGAGTCCGTCCATGCCAACAGTATTCGTTACCAGGGAAGCAAAGGCCAAGACGTCGGCCTCCTTCTCCTTCTGGACTCCGGGGTCCTCCGACACCCCAAAGATTGCCACCTCAGGACTCATTACCACCCCAGTTTTCAAAACCTAGGACATGATGTCCGCGAGTCCCTGCCAGTACCCCCTGAGTTTAGGGCACGACCAGAACATGTGCACGTGATTAGCTGGCCCACCGACACATCTGGCACACTTGTCCTCCAGCCCGAAGAATTTACTCATCCGGGCCACCATCATGTGGGCCCGGTGCACGACCTTAAACTGGATCAGACTGAGCCTGGCGCATGTTGCGATGGTGTTTACTCTGCTCAGAGCTTCTGCCCAAATACCGTCCTCCATCCCCCCCCCCCCCCCCCCCCCCCCCCCCCCCACGAGCTCCTCCTCCCACTTAAGCTTCAGGTCCTCAGTCTGTGTATCCTCTGCTCCCATTAGTTCTTTGTAAATATCTGAGACTCTACCCTCACCTACCTCTCCCCTCGATACTACCCTGTCCTGCCTCCCCTTTGGCGGGAGGCGTGGGAAGGACGGCACCAGTCTGCGCACGAAATCCCGCACCTGTAAGTATCTAAAGTAATTCCCTATCGCCAGCCCAAACTTCTCCTCCAATGCCCTCTGGAGTCTCTGGAGGGAGACATGTGGCCCCAATGCTACAGTTTGGGTAGCACCACAATATCGATAATCAATAGTCAATGATCCGTAGTGAGGTCCTTTTATTTGTGCACAAGGCTTATTTGTGTTCACCACATGAGGGATTTTGAGAATAGATGAAAATAATTGCCATACCAGCTGTTCCCACTATTGTACAGATTATATTTAGATAGGAATTTTAGGTTGCCGAGGTATCTGAATTGCTAGTAATTGTACACAATAGAACGTCAGAAAGTTGCTAAATTAGCCTATCTGGACCCAGTTTTTCTACAAGATCATTATGATCGTAACAAAATAATAATGAAAGAAAACCACAAACACCCCTTTGCAACATTCCGTTGCAGGATTTTTATTGTCAGTAGCCTAATCAAAAGTACATTTGAAGTGCAGAAGTTTTTGTATCAACCCAGTTTCTTCACATCAGTCCGAAATTAACCCTTCATCAGTCTGTTTCTTTGTTGTCCTACTGTCACTTTTTTTTTGATGTGTTCAGAATTGACCTCCTCTGATCTCTGAGGTTGGCGTGCAGTCACTTAGTTCAACGGTAATCAGTAGGTTTTTTTCATATTACATCCTTTGATGTTCGGGATTGCTCACACCTATCAGGTTTTTTTAAAAGAAACAGCAGCAAAACACGATGGAAGGTTGATTACTTGGCTTTAGATAAAACCATCAGCATTCATTTATGTCAAACAAGATAAATTACTGAACTAGGAAAATGGGGTGGGGGTGGGAGAGGGTGGGGAGTCTGTCTGTTTAATGTTTTTCCACGAACAAACCACATTATATTCCCTCTGTATTCAAAATGTTGACATCTACTAAAGTTTAAGCTCTTTCAGCCAGCAGATATATTTTATCCCCGGGATCATAGAACATACAGTGCAGAAGGAGGCCATTCGGTCCATCGAGTCTGCCCTCACTTCCACCCTATCCCAATAACCCCTCCTAACCTTTTTGGACACCAAGGGCAATTTATCATGGCCAATCCACCTAACCTGCACATCTTTGGACTGTGGGAGGAAACCGGAGCACCCGGAGGAAACCCACGCACACACGGGGAGGATGTGCAGACTCCGCACAGACAGTGACCCAGCGAAGAATCGAACCTGGGACCCTGGCGCTGTGAAGCCACAGTGCTATCCACTTGTGCTACCATGCTGCCCAAAAATCGGTGCAATATATTCTTAGTTTCCATTTCTTAAAGATTTTGATATGTTAAAGAATATTATGGAAATAAAGCAGAAATGGAAATAATATTAAGTCAATCTGACCATCTTAAAGTTACTTTCAGGAGAATTTGTGGGGTATGATTGTGTGATTGAGATTCATAGCTTCCAAACACCAACTGTCTTACAATAGATGTTCTTTAGAAGCCTTGAATAGCGGGGTAATTGTTCAGATTGTACCAATATAGATTGCTATCTCAAATGATAAATCTGGTGTAGAGTTACTTATTATCTTTTATCAACAATTACTATTACGCAAGCTTTTGTCTTTTTCTGTCTGTCTCTTTTTCTCTGGAGACAGAATGAAAGATGGCTCTGAGATATACAGTATAGAGAAGCATCTCCAGTCAGTAACAGATCCAACAGTCATGTGTCATGCTTTGGAGCATCATTAATCTAATTTCTGTGGCAACAGTCACCTTCCTCCCATTCCTATGGACGTAACACTCATTAATTCATAGGGCAAAACAATGAGATTTATGATGTGCAAAGGCTTATTTAATTCCAGGTATTTGAAGATGCGCATTAAAGTAACCATGCTGTTCACTCCCCACCGGAAAGACAGCACAAATGCCTGAAGTATTGCATACACGGCACTAATTGAAAGATAGTATCACCTTGAAAGGGCATTAATTTCACAAGTTACCTCAATATCAGGAAAGAATTAACATGTAACTACATATAGTCCACATAAGCAATGCCAACAGCAGGAGGAGGTGGAGGAGGACGACAAGTGAAGAGGCTCGGCAGGAAATAGCTCTTCTTATGCGATGAGGGGATGTCATGTAGCACTTGCCTGAAAAACTTTTAAAGGCCAGCTGTCAATTATTTTTTATTTTGAAGCTAGCTTTTCAGTTGAGAGCTACTTTCAGTGAATGCACTACAATTAAGGCGTCAAACCTACACGATATTACCCACTCGCCGGTTCCTTTTTTTCAAATTTGCTGTTGGCTATTTGTAACACACCTGTCAGAGGCTCTTGTTGAAAGTCCCAATAAATTGGGACACTCACTTTATTCCAGCAACACTGCCATTGTCTTGGTCTTGATTTTGATTGTCGTTTTGCAATTTTTTTATTCATTGAAATGTTTAACAGAACAGATTAACTAATTTGGTTGAAAGTGACAACTCCATTTTGTCCATAAGAGTTTATAATTTATCAGCAGGTATAATGGTTATAGTGCTTTGTTTTTTGATGCTTATCTGAATTTGATGCAATCTGCCATTTTCAAAGTCACCCACGTTCACTGTTTCACTAACTCAGCCACACTTTGAACATTTTAAAAAATGTCTTTACTGTAATGGATGGGCAATATCTTTCTGCACCCCATGCCCTTCTCTGGCCAACTGGGAGGCCAATTATTTCCATGTCTCTACTCAATGCTCAACCTCTCACCTCTGTGGGAGCCAACACCACTTTGCCATACACCTCCTCTCAATGACCAGGCCGGGACCGGGACCTCGGTTACAATGCAGAAATGAGACGCCCAAACCCAGGTGCTGCTGGAGTAGAGTTGCTGAAAACTCAGCACACGTTGGAGAATATGCGTGCCGACCAAAATGTTTTTTTTAATAGTTTAAAGATCAAACGTACTTTTGATCCAAAATTGTAACCACAGTAACATTCCTGTTGTCCAGCACTCTATCGGCAGCGTTCACTCAATTCACCTCTGGACACCTCCAACACTCCTGTGATCACCCTGGATTGGATCACACTGGATCAAAACGTGGCAGTCATCTCAGTTTGCCGGCATGGATGATGGGCGGGCACCTCTCATTCCCGGAGCGTTCTGGATAGGACATCTTACTGTAGTGATTTTCTCAACTTTACCAAGCAGCCCGGTTTCTTAAATGTGTAAAAACGAAAATACAGGTTTGCTCCATTGCATCGGTCAATGTGGTTGACTCTGTCATGCAAAGTATCCCTACCTTTGGGATGTGCAGAATTGCATTCCACCAGATAATTATGGCCCATCTTGGTTTATTCATCTGGAATAATCCCAAAGACAATGCCCCTAATCCTGTGACAGTTCTCCAGATCTTTGCGATAACTTTGGCGGAGAAATAGCTACTTGGCCTATTTCTGGAGGCATTTTGCTGGTTCTCTGCTGC
Source organism: Scyliorhinus torazame (assembly GCF_047496885.1). Classification (NCBI taxonomy): domain Eukaryota; kingdom Metazoa; phylum Chordata; class Chondrichthyes; order Carcharhiniformes; family Scyliorhinidae; genus Scyliorhinus; species Scyliorhinus torazame. The sequence goes on from NC_092716.1 coordinate 222,016,587, forward strand.
AGTTACTGCAGGAGGTTGGGCAACCTTGGTTAAAAATCTATCCCAATATGTTATGTATGGTTCTAGTTCATTCTTGAAGAAACATTATCAATATGTTGACAAAAAAAATGAACAGATAAATTTGAAACATATAAGAATTAAGTGAATAATCTGACTTAAAAATATGTTTGGTAGGGTACAGTGGCAAGGGCTTTCTTGGAGATATCTGTGCCATAAAACCAAATACTGGTTTTTGGGGACACACAGCCCATCTATAGGGATGATTAAAGACAATTATTTAGTTAGTTCCTCCCCAACCCCTTGTCCAATTTAAGGATTCACATCCTGTTGGAGACGGAGGCCAGGCAGAGTCATCAGTGGGCAGGTCACATGACCGTGCAGTAACTTGAACAAAGTAATTTGAGATTCTGAAAGGCTCCCACAGTTTTGCTTTCTTGTAATTCCCGCCTTTTCTCCAACAACCTCTTCCTGAAGCTTTGTTTCACGCTTCTCATTCTTTCTGCCATTCGTTTTTGGGTTTTGACTTTTCTAGCCCTTCTTTCTGTTTGTGTGCCTCTCGCCTCTCTTTTTTTCAGTTTTGTTTTGTTCCACCTCCCTGCCTTTCTCTGTTCTGTTCTCTTGGTCTTTTTTTCTCTTTCCATGTCAGCCTACCTTTAGGAGAGGCGTGTCCATGAATATTTCTCCCCCACCCCCCACTTCAAATAGTAGATCTGACTTTTTAAATTTAGGCTTTTGATCTTTCTCAACTGAAACCAATTCTATTGTTCCCCCCCCACCCCCCCCACTTCTGATCGATTATTCACCAGTTGAGTGGATTAACCTGAGGTGGGGGGCTTTTTATTCATTTACAGTGGAATCATGAGCGACCAGGTAGTGAGGGTGAGATGTCAAGATATGGTTAGGCAGTGGAACTATGGTGTGAGATGGTTAGCAAGGGTTGGAATTTTTTTCCAATGCAAGATAAAAATGAGCTGTGGGGTTGTAATTATCAGCACAGGAAATAACATTTCTGGTGCAATGTCAGCCCTGGCAGGCATACTTCCACAATTTTAGTTTTCTATTTACAGCTTTTTGCATTTGCTCCATGCAATAGTGAGCACTCTATGTACACTTGCTGTGTTGCAGCCTCTATAACAAATATGTTTTACTCGACTAATTGTCTATTTGATGGCTTAAATATTCTATTGAACTACTTAATTGATAAAGCAGTTGTCTTTCTAATGACAGCTTGAGACAGATTCATCTGCAAGGATCTATTCTCATAGATTAAAAAGAACTACAGCTGTGCCAATTACCCATAAATGAAGCCTCAGCTTGAAAAATTTCTACATTCAATCTCTGGTTGTGAATCAATTTGGTAAAAAAAATCACCACTTGGCACGGTGGAAAGTGACGGAAGGTGTTGTCGACACTACTATCAAGCAAGATGTACTCAGCAATAACCTGCTCCCGGACACCCAGTTCGGGTTCTTTCGGGACCACTTAGCTCCTGACCTCCTTACAGCCTTGGTCCAAACATGGGCCAAAGGCCTGAACCCAGGAGGTGAAGTGAGAGTGACTGCAATTGACATTTGGCTGAATGTGGCATCAAGGAGCCCGAGCAAAACTGAAACCAATGGGAATCTGGGGGAAAGCTCTCCATTGGGTTGAGTCATACCTCATACAAAGAAAGATGGTTGTGGTTGTTGGATGTCAACATCTCAGTCCTGGGACATCACTGCTGGAGTTCTTCAGGGTAGTGTTCTAGGCCTAACCATGTTCCGCTGCTTCATTAATGTCCTTCCTTCCAACATAAGGTCAGAAGTGAGCATGTTCGATAATTGCACAACATTCAGCACCATTCATGACTCCTCAGATACTAAAGCAGTCCATGCCCATATGTAGCAAGACATTGAAAATATTCAGGCTTTGGCTGATCAGTGGCATGTAACATTTGTACCACTTAAGTACCAGATAATGACCGTCGAACAAGAGCAAATCTAACCGTTTCCCCTTGACATTCAATGGTATTACCATTACTGAATCCCCCACTATCAAAATCGCAGGGGTTACCACTGACCATAAATTGAATTGGACCAATCATATACATTAGCGCACCATCAGCTGGCCCACCTGCGATACTCCGCCTCTGATGGGCCGAGTTCCCGATGGCGCGGGCCACGTATGGTCCCAGTGGTCGTGGGTCTGGCGTGCCGGTGACCGGATAGTGTCCAGCATCACTAGACTCGGTCGTAATCCATGCCACAGGCTGATGTCTTTGGTCCCTGAAAGACTCATTTATATCCCTGGTAACTGTCTTAAGCTCTGTTTGTACCTCTGGACTCTGACATTCTCTCAGCTCATTAGCTGCTGAAATCCTCATCCATATGTTGTTATCTTTAGCTTTGACTATCTTAATTCAACCGGCCTGCCTCTAACCTTCTACTCTAATTAAAATTCTGCACATCCAGAACTTTGCAGTCTGTGTCTGAGCGCGATCCAAATGTGATTGGCCCTGTGCTTACTGATCTCCCTGGTCCAACAATGATTTCATTTTAAAATCCTCACACTTGTTTACAAACCCCTCCTCCTCCTACAGCTCTGTGCCTAGAAATGTTTTTATTGATGTTGCTCTTGTTAAGTGCATTGGGACCTTAACTACACTAAATAAATTATATAAATATACGTTGTTTTAAAATATTGGGTGGCACAGTGGGTTAGCACTGCTGCCTCACAGTGCCAGGGATCCGGGTTCGATCCGACCTTGAGTCACTGTCTGTGTGGACTTTGCACATTCTCCCTGTGTCTGTGTGGGTTTCCTCCGGGTGCTCCAGTTTCCTCCGACAGTCCAAAGACTGGATTAAGGTTAGGGATTGGCCATGCTAAATTGCCCATTTGTGTCCAAACGTTACTTGGGGTTACGGGGATAGAGTGGGGGAGTGGGCCTGGGGAGGGTGCTCTTTCCAAGGATCGAGGCAGACTTGGTGGGCTGAATGACCTCCTTCAGCACTGCAGTGATTCTATGATTTTATGAACTTGCCTGTCCATAGCTGTCCCTCTCTCCAATCTTACAAGCCTGTGAGAGATCTATGCTCAGCCAAATCTGACATTTTACACATCCCTGATTTTCAGCACACCACCCCCCTCTCTATAAACCTTTCTGCCTACCTCTCTCTCTCATCCCTCCTAAGATGCTCCTAAAAACTATGATCAAACTTTTGTCCATCTTTCTGCTCTCTCCTCCTACGGCCCTGTGTCTAGAAATGCTTTTATTGATGTTGCTCTTGTTACTGCATTGGGAGGTTAACCACATTAAATGTATTATATGAATGTAAGTTGTTGTTTTAAAGTACACCTTAGAAAGTGAGACAAAGAGGCAAAATGGTTCTTGGTGGGGGTACCAGAGTTTGGGGTTAATCAGTTGACGGTGGAACAATGAGAATTGGAGGAATTCAGGAGGTTCCAGAGCTGGATAAAGCTATAACAACAATTACAATTATATGGTGCCTTAAGCATAGTAAAAAGTCACAAAATGCTCCACGGGAGCATACTAATATTCCCTACATATGATATTGCTCTGTTGGAAGGTGCTTTCACTTTCCTCAAGCAAAAGAACATTGTGAAGATTGTCGCCATGATCAGGATCTTTGAGGAGTAGCAGCCATTGTCTGATTGCTGCTCTGCTTGAACATTCCCCTGACTCCATGCTGCTACGCGTTTCTTCCAGGGCCTTCTGAGGCCAGTTTTTCCAGAAATGTGTTGCGCAGTGTCATTTGGGAATTCCGAAGCAGTGTATTGCCAGGGGATGGCACAATACCCCTTTACAGTACTAGCTGCCACATGCTAAATTTAAACGTCCAGTATGTGGGTGAGTGAATGAATAAGTGACTGGGTAGAGGTGGCAGGGTTGGGTATGTATGTGGGTCGGTGGGGCATTGGGTCAGAGGGTAGTCAGGTCTGGTCAGTGGGAGGATAGTCGGGTGGTTGGGGATAGTGTGGTCACGACGGGTGGTCCACGGGACAAGGGGATAGTTGGGTTGTGGGTGGATACTCAAGGGATTGGTAGAGGTGGTGGGGGGGTGGTAGGAGGGTAGTAATTGTGAATGACTGATGAGTGAGTACTGTTGTTACCCAGGTACTAGGCTAGGTCTTAATCTGCCGAACATTTCCTGGCTAGCTATTCAGGTAAGCACATCAGAACTGTCCGAACTCTCCAACTCTAACTCTGCGGCGGGGGGTCCCAAGGAGCTGAGGAATTGCCCTTCAGAAGTTCAAGCACGTCGGGCAATTGCCACGTATGACCATGCATAAGGACCTCTACAGGGTCCTGAACTGCACCTTTGGTCATACATCAGGGGCGGGCTTCTCCCTTACCCGGCGGGGTGGGGGGGTCCCGGCGGGATGGAGTGGCGTGAACCACTCCGGCAGCGGGCCGCCCCAAAGGTGCGGATTTCTCCGCACATTGAGGGGCCAAGCCCTCACCTTTAGGGGCTAGGCCCGCGCCGTCCCGCCGGCTGGCATGGAAGGCCTTTGGTGCCATGCCAGCCGGGGCCAAAGGGACTCCGCCGGCCGGCGGAAGTCCACGCATGCGCGGGAGCGTCAGCGGCTGCTGACGTCATCCCCGCGCATGCGCGGGGGGCACCTCCGCGTCGGCCATCGCGGAGGCTATGGCCGACGCGGAGGGGAAAAAGTGCCCCCACCGCACAGGCCCACCTGCGGATCGGTGGGCCCCAATCGCAGGCCAGGCCACCATGGGGGCACCCCCCAGTGCCAGATCGCCCTGCGCCCCACCCAGGACCCCGGAGCCCGCTCGCGCCGCCTGGACCCGCTGGTAAGGGAGGTGGTTTTATTCACGCCGGCGGGACCGGCATTACAGCAAGCGGGACTTCGGCCCATCGCGGGCCGGAGAATCGCCGGAGGGGGCCCGCCGACCGGTACTGCGCGATTCCCGGCCCCGCCGTATCTCCGGTGCCGGAAAATTCGGCGGGGGCAGGATTCACGCCGCCCCCCAGCGATTCTCCGGCCCGGCGGGGGGTCGGAGAATCCCGCCCCTGGTCTTCCACATTCACAGAATCACACAGTACAGAAGAGGCCCTTCAGTCCATTGAGCCTGCACCGACATGTGAAAAACACCTTACCTACCTATCTAATCCCATTTACCAGCCTTGGCCCACAGCCTTGAATGTTATGACGTGCCAAGTGCTGATCCAAGTACTTGAGAGAAGAACTGAGGGAGATCAACATTAGTAGAGAAATGGCGCTAGGAAAACTGATGTGATTGAAGGCAGATAAATCCCCAGGGCCTGAGAACCTGCATCCCAGAGTGCTTAAGGAGGTGGCTCTGGAAATAGTGGATACATTGGTGGTCATCTCCCGGGATTCTATAGCCTATGGAACTGGCCCTGCAGATTGGAGGGTAGCTCACATCACTCCGATATTCAAAAAGGGAGGTAGAGAGAAAGCAGGGAGTTATAGACCAGTAAGCCTAACATTGATAGTGGGGAAAATGCTTGAATCCATTATCAATGGCTTTATAGCGGAACATTTAGAAAGCAGTGGCAGGATCAGTCAGAGTCAGCATGGAGGGAAGGGAAATGTATGTGGGTCCGTGGGTGGTCATGAGGGGCGCTGGGTCGGATGGTAGTCAGGTCTGATCAGTGGGAGGATAGTCGGGTGGTTGGGGATAGTATGGTCATGACAGGTAGTCCACAGGTCAAGGGGATAGTTGGGTTGTGGGTTTATAAGGGGATAATGATAATGATAATAGCTTATTGTCACAAGTAGGCTTCAAATGGAGTTACTGTGAAAAGCCCCCTAGTCGCCACATTCCAGCGCCTGTTCGGGGAGGCTGATACGGGATAGTTCCCTTATGAAGGGAAAATCATGCTTGACCGATTGGAATTCTTTGAAGATGTAACCAGTACAGTTGACAAGGGGGAGCCCGTCGATGCGGTATATTTGGACTTTCAGAATGCGTTTGACAAAGTCCCGCATAAGAGATTATTGTGTCAAATTAAAACGCTTGGGATTGGGGGAAATGTATTGAGGTGGATAGAAAACTGATTGGCAGAGAGGAAACAAAGAGTAGGGATTAATGGGTCCTTTTCAAATTGGCAGGCAGTAACTAGTGGGGTACCACAGGGATCGGTGCTGGGACCCCAGCTATTCACAATATATATTAATGATTTGGATGAGGGAACAAAATATAACATCTCAAAGTTTGCAGATGATACCAAGTTAGGTGGGAGGGTGAATTGTGACGAGGATGCAGGGGTCCTATAGCATGATCTGGACAGGCTGGGCGAGTGTGCAAATCAATGGCAGATGCAGTATAATTTGGATAAGTGTGAGGTTATTCACTTTGGAAGCAAAAACAGGAAGGCAGATTACTACCTGAATGGTTGTAAATTGGGAGAGGGGAGTGTGCAGAGGGACCTGGGTGTCCTTTAGCACCAGTCGCTGAAGGTCAGCATGCAGGTACAGCAGGCGGTAAAGAAGGCTAATGGTATGTTGGCCTTCATTGCGAGAGGCTTTGAGTATAGAAGCAGGGATGTGTTGCTGCAATTATACAGGGCCTTGGTGAGGCCACATCTGGAGTATTGTGTGCAGTTTTGGTCTCCTCTGAGGAAGGATGTTCTTGCTCTCGAGGGAGGGCAGTGGTTTACCAGACTGATTCCAGGAATGGTGGGACTGTCATATGAGGAGAGATTGATTAGTTTGGGATTGTTCTCGCTGGAGTTCAGAAGAATGAGGGGGATCTCATAAAGACTTATAAAATTTTAACGTGACGAGACAGGGCAGATGCAGGGAAGATGTTACCAATGATGGGTGTGTCCAGAACCAGGGGTCACAGTCTGAGGATTCAGGGTAAACCATTTCGGACAGAGATAAGGAGACATTTCTTCACACAAAGAGTGGTGAGCCTGTGGAATTCATTACCACAGGAAGTAGTTGATGCTAAAACTTTGAATATATTCAAGAGGCGGCTAGATATAGCACTTGGAGCGAATTGGATCAAAGGCTGTGGGGAGAAAGCAGGATTAGGCTATTGAGTTGGATGATCAGCCATGATCGTGATGAATAGCAGAGCAGGCTCGAAGGGCCAAAAGGCCTCCTCCTCCTCCTATTTTCCATGTATCTATGTATGTGTCTATACCTCGACTACCCTCCCAAGCAATGTATTTCAGACCATCCTTTGAACAGAAAAGGTTTTCCTCACATCCACCCCCGAAACCTCCTGTCCCTCACCTTGAACTTGTATCCCCTCGTGATTGACCGTTCAACTAAGGGGAACAGCTGCTCCCTATCCACCCTGTCCATGCCCCTCATAATCTTGTTACCCCTCAGTCTTCTCTGCTAAACAAAAACAGCCCAAGACGAGCCAACTTCTCTTCATAACTTAAATAGTCCATCCAGGCAACATCCCGGTGAATCTCCTCTGCACCGCCTCCAGTACAATCACATCCTTTCTTTAATGAGGTGACACAGTACTCTAACTGTGCCCTCACCAAAGTTCTGTACAACTCCAACATGACCTCCCTGCTTTTGTAATCTGTGCCTTGGTTGATACAGGCAAGTGTCCCATATGCCTTTTTCACCACCCTAATAACCTACCCTCCCACCTTCAGAGCCCGATGAACAAACACTTTGTTCCTCAGAACTTCCCAGTATCATGCTGTTCATTCAATACTTCCTTGTCAAATTACTCCTTCCAAAGTCTATCAGCTCACACTTTTCAGGGTTAAATTCCATCTGTCACTTATCTGACCATTTGACCACCCCGTCCAAATCTTCCTGTAACTCAAGACACTTAACAAAGAACAAAGAAATGTACAGCACAGGAACAAGCCCTTCGGCCCTCCAAGCCCGTGCCGACCATACTGCCCGACTAAACTACAATCTTCTACACTTCCTGGGTCCGTATCCTTCTATTCCCATCCTATTCATATATTTGTCAAGATGCCCCTTAAATGTCCCTATCGTCCCTGCTTCCACTACCTCCTCCGGTAGCGAGTTCCAGGTACCCACTACCCTCTGCGTAAAAAACTTGCCTCGTACATCTACTCTAAACCTTGCCCCTCTCACCTTAAACCTATGCCCCCTAGTAATTGACCCCTCTACCCTGGGGAAAAGCCTCTGACTATCCACTCTGTCTACGCCCCTCATAATTTTGTATACCTCTATCAGGTCGCCCCTCAACTTCCTTCGTTCCAGTGAGAACAAACCGAGTTTATTCAACCGCTCCTCATAGCTTATGCCCTCCATACCAGGCAACATTCTGGTAAATCTCTTCTGCACCCTCTCTAAAGCCTCCACATCCTTCTGGTAGTGTGGCGACCAGAATTGAACACTATACTCCAAGTGTGGCCTAACTAAGGTTCTATACAGCTGCAACATGACTTGCCAATTCTTATACTCAATGCCCCGGCCAATGAAGGCAAGCATGCCGTATGCCTTCTTGACTACCTTCTCCACCTGTGTTGCCCCTTTCAATGACCTGTGGACCTGTACTCCTAGATCTCTTTGACTTTCAATACTCTTGAGGGTTCTACCATTCACTGTATATTCCCTACCTGCATTAGACCTTCCAAAATGCATTACCTCACATTTGTCCGGATTAAACTCCATCTGCCATCTCTCCGCCCAAGTCTCCAGACAATCTAAATCCTGCTGTATCCTCAGACAGTCCTCATCGCTATCCGCAATTCCACCAACCTTTGTGTCGTCTGCAAACTTACTAATCAGACCAGTTACATTTTCCTCCAAATCATTTATATATACTACAAAGAGCAAAGGTCCCAGCACTGATCCCTGTGGAACACCACTGGTCACAGCCCTCCAATTAGAAAAGCATCCCTCCATTGCTACCCTCTGCCTTCTATGGCCTAGCCAGTTCTGGATCCACCTTGCCAGTTCACCCCTGATCCCGTGTGACTTCACCTTTTGTACTAGTCTACCATGAGGGACCTTGTCAAAGGCCTTACTGAAGTCCATATAGACAACATCTACTGCCCTACCTGCATCAATCATCTTAGTGACCTCCTCGAAAAACTCTATCAAGTTAGTGAGACACGACCTCCCCTTCACAAAACCGTGCTGCCTCTCACTAATACGTCCATTTGCTTCCAAATGGGAGTAGATCCTGTCTCTAAGAATTCTCTCCAGTAATTTCCCTACCACTGACGTAAGGCTCACCGGCCTGTAGTTCCCGGGATTATCGTTGCTACCCTTCTTAAACAGAGGAACAACATTGGCTATTCTCCAGTCCTCCGGGACATCCCCTGAAGACAGCGAGGATCCAAAGATTTCTGTCAAGGCCTCAGCAATTTCCTCTCCAGCCTCCTTCAGTATTCTGGGGTAGATCCCATCAGGCCCTGGGGACTTATCTACCTTAATATTTTTTAAGACACCCAACACCTCGTCTTTTTGGATCACAATGTGACCCAGGCTATCTACACCCCCTTCTCCAGACTCAACATCTACCAATTCCTTCTCTTTGGTGAATACTGATGCAAAGTATTCATTTAGTACCTCGCCCATTTCCTCTGGCTCCACACATAGATTCCCTTGCCTATCCTTCAGTGGGCCAACCCTTTCCCTGGCTACCCTCTTGCTTTTTATGTACGTGTAAAAAGCCTTGGGATTTTCCTTAACCCTATTTGCTAATGACTTTTCGTGACCCCTTCTAGCCCTCCTGACTCCTTGCTTAAGTTCCTTCCTACTTTCCTTATATGCCACACAGGCTTCGTCTGTTCCCAGCCTTTTAGCCCTGACAAATGCCTCCTTTTTCTTTTTGACGAGGCCTACAATATCACTCGTCATCCAAGGTTCCCGAAAATTGCCGTATTTATCTTTCTTCCTCACAGGAACATGCCGGTCCTGTATTCCTTTCAACTGACACTTGAAAGCCTCCCACATGTCAGATGTTGATTTGCCCTCAAACATCCGCCCCCAATCTATGTTCTTCAGTTCCCGCCTAATATTGTTATAATTAGCCTTCCCCCAATTTAGCACATTCATCCTCGGACCACTCTTATCCTTGTCCACCAGTACTTTAAAACTTACTGAATTGTGGTCACTGTTACCAAAATGCTCCCCTACTGAAACATCTACCACCTGGCTGGGCTCATTCCCCAATACCAGGTCCAGTACCGCCCCTTCCCTAGTTGGACTGTTTACATATTATTTTAAGAAGCCCTCCTGGATGCTCCTTACAAACTCCGCCCCGTCTAAGCCCCTGGCACTAAGTGAGTCCCAGTCAATATTGGGGAAGTTGAAGTCTCCCATCACCACAACCCTGTTGTTTTTACTCTTTTCCAAAATCTGTCTACCTATCTGCTCCTCTATCTCCCGCTGGCTGTTGGGAGGCCTGTAGTATACCCCCAACATTGTGACTGCACCCTTCTTATTCCTGATCTCTACCCATATAGCCTCACTGCCCTCTGAGGTGTCCTCTCGCAGTATAGCTGTGATATTCTCCCGAACAAGTAGCGCAACTCCACCTCCCCTTTTACATCCCCCTCTATCCCGCCTGAAACATCTAAATCCTGGAACGTTTAGCTGCCAATCCTGCCCTTCCCTCAACCAGGTCTCTGTAATGGCAACAACATCATAGTTCCAAGTAGTAATCCAAGCTCTAAGTTCATCTGCCTTACCCGTAATGCTCCTTGCATTAAAACATATGCACTTCAGGCCACCAGACCCGCTGTGTTCAGCAACTTCTCCCCGTCTGCTCTGCCTCAGAGCCACACTGTCCCTATTCCCTAGTTCTCCCTCAATGCTCTCACCTTCTGACCTATTGCTCCCGTGCCCACCCCCCTGCCATACTAGTTTAAACCCTCCCGTGTGACACTAGCAAACCTCGCGGCCAGGATATTTATGCCTCTCCGGTTTAGATGCAACCCGTCCTTCTTATACAGGTCACACCTGCCCCGGAAGAGCTCCCAGTGGTCCAGATAATGGAAACCCTCCCTCCTACACCAGCTGTTTAGCCACGTGTTTATCTGCTCTATCTTCCTATTTCTAGCCTCACTGGCACGTGGCACAGGGAGTAATCCCGAGATTACAACCCTCGAGGTCCTGTCTTTTAACTTTCTGCCCAGCTCCCTGAACTCCTGCTGCAGGACCTCATGCCCCTTCCTGCCTATGTCGTTAGTACCAATATGTACAACGACCTCTGCCTGTTTGCCCTCCCCCTTGAGGATTCCCTCTACCCGTTCGGAGACATCCTGGACCCTGGCACCAGGGAGGCAACATACCATCCTGGAGTCTCTTTCACGTCCACAGAAGCGCCTATCTGTGCCCCTGACTATAGAGTCCCCTATTACTATTACTCTTCTGCGCTTTGACCCTCCCTTCTGAACATCAGAGCCAGCCGTGGTGCCACTGCTCTGGCTGCTGCTGTTTTCCCCTGATAGGCTATCCCCCCCGACAGTATCCAAAGGGGTATATCTGTTCGAGAGGGGGACAACCACAGGGGATTCCTGCACTGACTGCCTGCCCTTTCTGGTGGTCACCCATTTCTCTGCCTGCACCTTGGGTGTGACCACATTTACATAACTGCGATCTATGACGCTTTCCGCCACCTGCGTGCTCCTAAGTGCATCCAATTGCTGCTCCAACCGAACCATGCGGTCTGTGAGGAGCTCCAGTTGGGTGCACTTTCTGCAGATGAAGCCATCCGGGACGCTGGAAGCCTCCCGGACCTGCCACATCTCACAGTCAGAGCACAGCACCCCTCTAACTGACATTGCGTCAATTAATTAAAATTTGTCTTTTTTTTAAAATACTTTTTTTTAAATTTCAAAGTTACTGTCAACTATCTGTTTCCTAGCACTAGATTTCTAATAGAAATGCGATAGCTAACTATAATACTCTCCGATCTCTGGCTTAGATATCCTCTAAATTATAATTAAGTTATTATGTTTAATTAGTTCCCAAATACTCAAAATTTTTTTTAAATTTACGTTAGAATCCCAACCAGCCACTCTGGCCACAGCTTTTCTGTGATGTCACTTTAGTTTCCCCCCGACACACACAATTTGACGGCTGTTAACCACCCGGCCCATCTTTGTGTCATCTGCAAACTTACTGATCCTACCCACCACATAGTTATACATGTTGTTTATATAAATTTTTAATAATAGGGGATCCAGCAAAGATCCTTATGGTACACCACTGGACACTGGCTCCAGTCACTAAAGCAGCCATCTGTCATCACCCTCTGTCTCCGACAACTAAACCAATTTTGAATCCACCTTTTCATGCTACTCTGTATCCCATGTGCATTTGCCTTTTTTATAAGTCTCCCATGTGGGACCTTGTCAAAGGAACATAGGGACATAGGAATTAGGAGCAGAAGTAGGCAATTCAGCCCTTTGAGACTGCTCTGCCATTCAATCTGATCGTGGCTGATCTCTTCCTGGTCTCAAATGCACTTCCCTGCCTGTTTTGGATGGGGTGGTGTTTGTGCAGTGTGTCCAGGAAGCTTTTCTAACGCAGTATGTAGATTGTCCGACCAGAGGAGGGGCAATATTGGATTTAGTACTGGGTAATGAGCCAGGGCAAGTGATAGATTTGTTAGCGGGGGAGCATTTTGGAGATAGTGACCACAATTCTGTGACTTTCACTTTAGTAATGGAGAGGGATAGGTACGTGCAACAGGGCAAGGTTTACAATTGGGGGAAGGGTAAATACGATGTTGTCAGACAAGAATTGAAGTGCATAAGTGGGGAACATAGGCTGTCAGGGAAGGACACAAGTGAAATGTGGAACTTGTTCAAGGAACAGGTGCTACGTGTCCTTGATATGTATGTCCCTGTCAGGCAGGGAAGAGATGGTCGAGTGAGGGAACCATGGTTGACAAGAGAGGTTGAATGTCTTGTTAAGAGGAAAAAGGTGACTTATGTAAGGCTGAGGAAACAAGGTTCAGACAGGGCATTGGAGGGATACAAGATAGCCAGGAGGGAACTGAAGAAAGGGATTTGGAGAGCTAAGAGAGGGCATGAACAATCTTTGGCGGGTAGGATCAAGGAAAACCCCAAGGCCTTTTACACATATGTGAGAAATATGAGAATGACTAGAGCGAGGGTAGGTCCGATCAAGGACAGTAGCGGGAGATTGTGTATTGAGTCTGAAGAGATAGGAGAGGTCTTGAACGAGTACTTTTCTTCTGTATTTACAAATGAGAGGGGCGATATTGTTGGAGAGGACAGTGTGAAACAGATTGGTAAGCTCGAGGAAATACTTGTTAGGAAGGAAGATGTGTTGGATCTATCCAAGGATTCTATGGGAAGCAAGAGATGAAATTGCAGAGCCGTTGGCAATGATCTTTTCGTCCTCACTGTCAACAGGGGTGGTACCAGGGGATTGGAGAGTGGCGAATGTCGTGCCCCTGTTCAAAAAAGGGACTAGGGATAACCCTGGGAATTACAGGCCAGTTAGTCTTACTTTGGTGGTAGGCAAAGTAATGGAAAGGGTACTGAAGGATAGGATTTCTGAGCATCTGGAAAGACACTGCTTGATTAGGGATAGTCAGCACGGATTTGTGAGGGGTAGGTCTTGCCTTACAAATCTTATTGAATTCTTTGAGGAGGTGACCAAGCATGTGGATGAAGGTAAAGCAGTGGATGTAGTGTACATGGATTTTAGTAAGGCATTTGATAAAGTTCCCCATGGTAGGCTTATGCAGAAAGTAAGGAGGCATGGGATAGTGGGAAATTTGGCCAGTTGGATAACGAACTGGCTAACCGATAGAAGTCAGAGAGTGGTGGTGGATGGCAAATATTCAGCCTGGATCCCAGTTACCAGTGGCGTACCGCAGGGATCAGTTCTGGGTCCTCTGCTGTTTGTGATTTTCATTAATGACTTGGATGAGGGAGTTGAAGGGTGGGTCAGTAAATTTGCAGACGATACGAAGATTGGTGGAGTTGTGGATAGTAAGGAGGGCTGTTGTCGGCTGCAAAGAGACATAGATAGGATGCAGAGCTGGGCTGAGAAGTGGCAGATGGAGTTTAACCCTGAAAAGTGTGAGGTTGCCCATTTTGGAAGGACAAATATGAATGCGGAATACAGGGTTAACGGTAGAGTTCTTGGCAATGTGGAGGAGCAGAGAGATCTTGGGGTCTATGTTCATACATCTTTGAAAGTTGCCACTCAAGTGGATAGAGCTGTGAAGAAGGCCTATGGTGTACTCGCGTTCATTAACAGAGGGATTGAATTAAAGAGCCGTGAGGTGATGATGCAGCTGTACAAAACTTTGGTAAGGCCACATTTGGAGTACTGTGTACAGTTCTGGTCGCCTCATTTTAGGAAGGATGTGGAAGCTTTGGAAAAGGTGCAAAGAAGATTTACCAGGATGTTGCCTGGAATGGAGAGTAGGTCTTACGAGGAAAGGTTGAGGGTGCTAGGCCTTTTCTCATTAGAACGGAGAAGGATGAGGGGCGACTTGATAGAGGTTTATAAGATGATCAGGGGAATAGATAGAGTAGACAGTCAGAGACTTTTTCCCCGGGTGGAACAAACCATTACAAGGGGACATAAATTTAAGGTGAAAGGTGGAAGATATAGGAGGGATATCAGAGGTAGGTTCTTTACCCAGAGAGTAGTGGGGGCATGGAATGCACTGCCTGTGGAAGTAGTTGAGTCGGAAACATTAGGGACCTTCAAGCAGCTATTGGATAGGTACATGGATTACGGTTAAATGATATAGTGTAGATTTATCTGTTCTCGAGGGCAGCACGGTAGCATTGTGGATAGCACAATTGCTTCACAGCTCCAGGGTCCCAGGTTCGATTCCGGCTTGGGTCACTGATTGTGCGGAGTCTGCACGTCCTCCCCGTGTCTGCGTGGGTTTCCTCCGGGTGCTCCGGTTTCCTCCCACAATCCAAAGATGTGCGGGTTAGGTGAATTGGCCAATGATAAATTGCCCTTAATGTCCAAATTGCCCTTGGTGTTGGGTGAAGGTGTTGAGTTTGGGTAGGGTGCTCTTTCCAAGAGCCGGTGCAGACTCAAAGGGCCGAATGGCCTTCTTCTGCACTGTAAATTCAATGATAATCTATGATTAATCTAGGACAAAGGTTTGGCACAACATCGTGGGCCGAAGGGCCTGTTCTGTGCTGTATTTTCTATGTTCTATGTTCTATGTTCCGCACATTCCTTTAACCCGTTTTTTAAAATCAGAAATATATCTATCTCCCTCTTGAAACCATTTAATGATTCGGACTCCATTGCACTATGGGGCAGCAAGTTCCACATATTCACCACCCTCTGCGAGAAGTAGTGCCTCCTCATCTCAGTTTTAAACCTTCCGCCTCTCAACCTATATCTGTGACCTCTTGTTCTAGGTTGCCCCACAAGGGGTAACATTTGGTCTATATTTACTTTATCAATTCCTTTTAGTATTTTATATACCTTGATCAGATTCCCTCTCATCCTTCTAAACTCCAAAGAGTATAAGCCTAAATTGTGCAATCTCTCCTCATACACCAACGGGAGTTTGGACCTTAAATACCATTTCTTAATTTCTGGGTCAGAATCTGTACTTTGCAAAGTAATGCTAACATGTAAACTGCAATCAACACAAGACTATTATCATCTTCTCAGGGTAATTAAGGATAGACAATAAATGCAGCGTTGCCAATGTTATCCACAACTGGATATCTATATCTATCTAGGCACACATATTCATAACTCTAATGGAGCATATCGGAGCACCCACAAGCAGAACAATAGTACTGCGAAATTATGAGCAAGACCCCATTTTGTTCAGCTCCCACTTTCAGCCTCACTCAGATACTTGAATGTACCAAGCAGAGGTTAGGAGTCTCCAGCAGACTTGTTTAAGGACAACAGAATGTTGTTTCAGCACCTGCAACTGAATACAAAAGTAACGTAGCTTCAAAAATGTGAAAAACGCTGCTAAAGTATTGTTCACAATGCATATTTATAATTGAAAATGAATCCAAGCCATGAGGTTGTAATTTACTGCAGAGGATAAGCTCTTAACGCTTAAGTAGATATCATGTGAAATGAACAATCGATTAAATTATCTGTGCCACCCATAATAATGCTAAGACCAAAATGAAAGCAATGTTCCGAATTAAATGTGTCACTGGATTTAAACAGATTGCAGATAGAGGGAATAGAAATATCAACACTGTCGGCAAAAAATGCCACACAATTTACAGAGGGAGGTAACAAGGAAAGGAATTACAAGATTTCATGTGGAATCATAGGGCCAAATCTTCCAGTCTCCAGATTGTTGAGGAGATGACAGGGTGCGTAGATGAGGGGAGTGCCATTGATATAGTTTGTATGGATTTCAGCAAAGCCTCAACTGTTTACAATCTATATAAATGATCTGCAAGCTGGGACAGAGGGTAACATCGCAAAATTTGCGGATGATACTAAAATAGGTGAGAAAGCAGGCAGCGAAGAGGAGATACAGATTTTACAGACAGATATAGACAGGCTAGGAGATTGGGCCAAAATTTGGCAGATGGAGTTTAATATGGATTCGTGTGAGGTTATCCATTTTGGCCGAAAAAATAGTCAGGCATATTATTATCTAAATGGAAAGCAGATTCAAAATGCGTCTGGGCGGAGGGATCTGAGTGGTTTTGTTCACGAATCGCAGAAAGTCTGTATGCAGGTACAAAATGTAATAAGAAAGACAAATGGAATGTTAGCATTTATTGCAAAAGGACTGGAATATAAAAGTAGAGAAGTATTGTTGCAATTGTATATAGTGTTGGTGAGACCACATCTGGAGCATTGTGTCCAGTTTTGGTCGCCTTATTTGAGGAAGGATATGGTGGCTTCCTTCGACAGGACCTTCCAAACCCATGACCACTACCATCTAAGAGGACAAGAGCAGCAGATACCTGAGAACCCCACCACCTGGAGGTTCCCTGGAAGTCATTCACCATCCGGACTTGGAAATATATCGCCGTTCCTTCACTGTCGCTGGGGCAACATCCTGGAACATCCTCCCTAACAGCACAAAAAGTAAATGCAAGGCCAGTAAGGGATTTAAAGGTTAGAATTTTAAATTGCGGGAACTTGTGCTCATCTAGGTAAACCATGCCAGAGATAAGGCCATCAGAGGTACAGATAAATCCATGGTTGAGTAAATTGACAGCTACAGAAGTATCATGGCAAATAATAATAATAATAAATCTTTATTAGTGTCACAAGTAGACTTACACTACACTTACACTACAATGAAGTTACTGTGAAAATCCCCCAGTCGCCACACTCCAGCGCCTGTTCGGGTACACGGAGGGAGAATTCAGAATGTCCAATTCACCGAACAAGCACGTCTTTCAGGACTTGTGGGAGGAAACCGGTGCACCCGGAGGAAACCTACACCTCAAGGACTGCAGCGGTTCAAGAAGACAACTCACCACCTCTTTCTGAAGGGCAACTAGGGATGGGCATTAAATGCTGGCCTAACCAGCGACGCCAACATCCCGTAAATTAATTTTTTAAAAGTAAGTGCAAGCGGCGATTGGATGATTTGACATTTACTGAACATGGAGGATGGGATGCCAGCCAAGAGGAATGGTCAAGTCTGGATGAGGATTTTCAACAGCCAAAGACAGAGAGTGGAAAGAGACAATGTTACAAAGCTGAAAATGGGTGATCTCGATAATGAAGATATTATTGAGCTCAGATTAGGGTCAAAAAGGATGCAAGGTTGCCAATTCAAAATTCATCGTGAGCAAACTGCTTTCTCATTAAAAATCCTACGCAAAACCCCCGGGAAATGCCTTTAGATATATGCAGGTGAGGGCTTTTGAGGGGGGACAGGTGAGGGAATTCCTGTTGCTCCTGGAGAAGAAGTTCAAGACAGGGTGATCTCGGGTGTATGGGTCGGGGAGGGCAAGGTGTCGGAAATACACCAGGAGTTGAAAGAAGAGGGGGAAGCGCTGGTAGAAGAGTTGAAGGGTAAATGGGAGGAGCTGGGGGAGGAGATCGAGGGAGGTCTGTGGGCTGATGCCCTAAGTAGGGTTAATTCCTCCTCCTCGTGTGCCAGGCTCAGCCTGATACAATTTAAGGTGGTCCACAGAGCGCACTTGACGGGGGCGAGGTTGAGTAGGTTCTTTGGGGTGGAGGACAGATGTGGAAGGTGCTCAGGGTGCCCGGCGAACCATGTCCATATGTTTTGGTCATGCCCGGCACTGGAGGGGTTCTGGAGAGGAGTGGCGGGAGCAATATCTCAGGTGGTGAAAGTCCGGGTCAAGCCAAGCTGGGGGCTAGCAATATTTGGAGTAGTGGACGAACCGGGAGTGCAGGAGACGAAAGAGGTCGGCATTCTGGCCTTTGCGCCCGGCGAAGGATCTTGCTAATGTGGAAGGAGGCGAAGCCCCCCAGCCTGGAGGCCTGGATAAATGATATGGCTGGGTTCATAAAGTTGGAGAGAATTAAGTTCGCCTGTTAGAGGAAGGTCGGTCAGCAGCAGCAGCAGCCTTGGGGGGGGGGGGGGGGGGGGGGGGGGGGGGGGCTGCCTGGGAGGGTGGATGAGCAAGAGATAACATGGAGGGTTGGGGAAACTGGCACGTACGGGTGAAGGCCAGTGTACAAAGCTGTGTAAATATATCATTTTGCCATGTATATATCTTGCTCTGTGCGATTTCTCGTTTTTTTTTGTTAAGGTGGGGGGGGGTTATTGTTTGTAAGGGTTAAAAAACTTTAATAAATATATATATATTTTTAAATCCCACGCAAAGAAAAAACCCAACAATTAGCAAGAAACGTTACATCATCAATAACTTGAAGAAAATAAACTGAAACAATGGGCAATGAAAAATCCCTTGCTGCTGCATGCAGAGCAATCTTGCAAATTATCTTTTGAACTGGTACTGGAAGTGGAGGTGATTAGTGGACGAGACAAGAAATTTCTGCCTGGCAATAAGCACAGGCTGAGACGAAAGAGGTTAAGGTCTTCATCGTCTGATATTTCATCTCGATGATAGCCATCTTTCATAAGCTAACAGTTCAGATCCTGATGAACTTGGTTGGCCTCTCCCTCCATCTTCTCTCTTGGCTTCTCACTGTGGTGCCCATCACATATTCGTGGTTCAAAATTATTTGTAATTCTATTCTGGTTGCATGCCCAGGGATACGTTTAATTCTCATTTCAGTATCTCAGTAAAAGCAGGCAGTGGAAAGCTTTCTGGGTGTTTACCCTGTGTACAATGAGTGGTTATGTCTGAGACTGTGACTGGTGACAGTAATGGAATTGGTAACAAGGGAATGAAGTTAATGGTGGGGACCAAGGGTGATGGCTTCAGTCTTCTCAAATTTAACTGGAAATAATTATGACTGATCCACAACTTTGATGTCGGATGAACGGCGTGGAAAATCAGGGGCAGTGGAGACATCTAAAGTGGAGAGTTGCAGTTGAGTGCCATCACTGTACGTGTGGAAATTAACCTGATATCTGTGAGCAACATGTAGACATAGAAGAGGAGAGGCCAAGTACAGATCCCAGGAGGATTCCTGAAGGATGTGTAGGGGTGAGTAGAGGTACTGGGATTGGATCGGTAAGAGTGGAACCTGGCGATGGAAGTATCATTGAGTGACATAACAAAGGAATTAAGTGTATCGGATGGTTCTGGTGAAGTCTGCAGTTTTGGCAGAGGACAGTTAGGGCTGCAGTGAATGGGAGATTTGACTGAGCGCCAAATTCCCTGCCCTCGCTGGCAGCAGTAGTGGGGTGGACTCGCACCGGAGAATCCTAGCCTTAAGCTCAGGTGTGCGATATGGTTCAGCTATGTGTGTACAAGGCTTGAGGAGTGAAGGTGAGGGCCATACCAAGGGAATTACCAATGTCGAAGGGTGCATGATTTTGCCAGAGATAAGGCCATCAGAGGTACAGATAAATCCAGGGTTGAGTAGATTGACAGCTGCAGAAGTATCATGGTAAATAATAATAATAAATCTTTATTAGTGTCACAAGTAGACTTACATTAACACTGCAATGACGTTACTGTGAAAATCTTCTAGTCGCCACACTCCAGTGCCTGTTCGGGTACACTGAGGGAGAATTCAGAATATCCAATTCACCCATCAAGCACGTCTTGTGGGAGGAAACCGGATCACCCGGGGGAAATCCACGCAGACACGGGGAGAACTCCCCACAGACAGTGATCCAAGCCAGGAATCGAACCCGGGTCCCTGTTGCTGTGAAGCAACAGTGCTAACCACTGTGCTACCGTGCAATGAAGGGAACAAGGCTAGATAACTGATTGCGTGAAAGTGCTGGTGGAATTGGAAGATAATCCAGAGATGTGGGTGGTGAGGGGTATAAAGAAATGGTTGGAGATAGCCTTGTCAGCAATCGAGACCACAAGGAATACATGAAATGGCAAGTTCAAGGGGGTGGCCTTGAATATGGATTGCAGAGATTTAGGGAGCACAGGAGGTCAATGAGATCAGAGTAGTTTGCGAAACCTGAGTTGCCACTAGAGTTGTACTTCTTGTGGAGATGATAGAGAATGAGGAGTTTAAAGGAAAGACATATAGGGCGAAATTCTCTGGTATCGGCGCGATGTCTGCCGACTGGCGCCCAAAACAGCGCAAAACAGTCGGGCATCGCGCCGCCCCAAAGGTGCGGAATGCTCCGCATCTTTGGGGGCCGAGCCCCAACCTTAAGGGCCTAGGCCCGCGCCGGACGAATTTCCGCCCCGCCAGCTGGCGGCAAAGGCCTTTGGTGCCCCACCAGCTGGCGCGGAAATGACATCTCTGGGCGGCGCATGCACAGGAGCGTTAGCGGCCGCTGATGGCATCCCCACGCATGCGCAGTGGAGGGAGTCTCTTCCGCCTCCGCCATGGTGGAGACCGTGGCAAAGGCGGAAGGGAAAGAGTGCCCCCACGGCACAGGCCCGCCCGCGAATCGGTGGGCCCCGATCGCGGGCCAGGCCACCGTGGGGGCACACCCCGGGGCCAGATCGCCCCGTGCCCCCCCCCCCAGGACCCCGGAGCCCGCCCGCGCCACCTTGTCCCGCCGGTAAGGTAGGTGGTTTAATCTACACCGGCGGGACAGGCATTTTAGCGGCGGGACTTCGGCCCATCCGGGCCGGAGAATCGCGGGGGGGGGGGGGGCCCGCCAATCGGCGCGGCGCGATTCCTGCCCCCGCCGAATATCCGGTGCCGGAGAATTCGGCAACCGGCGGGGGCGGGATCCACGCCAGCCCCCGGCGATTCTCCGACCCGGGGGGTCGGAGAATCCCGCCCCATATGGGGTGAAACAAGGTGAGCTGTATGAAAGAGAAGAAGGCAGAAAAGATCAAGCTGTGGTTTGGCGATGAGAATCACACTTCACTGGTTTGGGTAGGGTATAGAACAAAGAACAATACAGCACAGGAACAGGCCCTTTGGCCCCCTAAGCCTGTACCGGTCATGATACCACCCTTGGCCAAAACCCTCAGCACTTCCTTGTGCCGTATACCTCTATACCATCCTATCCATGTATTTGATGAGATGCCTTTTGAACGCCATTAATATATCTGCTTCCACAACCTCCCCTGGCAACGCATTCCAGGCACGCCCCACCCTCTGTGTAAAAAAACCTGCCTCGCACGTCTCCTCTAAACTTTGCCCCATGGACCTTAAACCTATGCCCCCTGGTGACTGACCCCTTCAGCCTGGGAAAGAGTTCTTGCCCATCCACTCTATCCATGCCCCTCATAATATTGTAGACCTTGCATATAATGGAATATTAGCAAGGCAGATTGGTTTGAGTAAAGGATCCTTCTGTTCTCTCAGGTTGATATTGGATGATTAATTCATGAGACCCAGCCTATTGCCCCGTGGACCTGAATTCACGGATGCTGGTGGAATTTAAATGCAATTAATAAATCTGGAATATAAAGCTCGTTTTAGTAATGGCGACCATGAGAACTATCTTCAATTATTGTTGATAAAGACATTTGGTTGGTTTATGTTCTTTAGGGCAGAAAGTCGTCCGTTCTTATCCAGTCTGGCCTACGTATAACCCCAGACCCAAAGAAAATGCTGGAAAAACTCAGCAGGTCTGGCAGCATCTGTGGAGAGAGAAACAGAGTTAACATCGCAAGTCCATATGACTCTACTTCATGGAATTTCATTTGCTATTTCTCATTGCTGTTTGAGGATCCTTGCTTTGCACAAATCACCTGCCATGTTTCCCAATAACAACGCACAACAGTCCAAACGTAACTAGACTTCAAAAGTACTTAATTGTCTGTAAAGCGCTTTGGGATGTCCTGAGCACGAAATCAATGCAAGATGTTTTCTCTTTGTTGCCTCATTATCTTCATTACAAAAACTGTTGATCGATGTCTCTGACTTGACAAAACTTTTTTTTAAATCATTTCATAAACTTGGCAACAAGGGATAGCCTAGGTCTCATTAAATTAGAAACGAGGAAAAATCCATTATGAACTCATTAGTAAATAAAGTGAGAAAAGGTTGTTAGGATCTGATTAGTTTGGAGACTGAGGAAGGCCCATTATTGGAAAATTCACTGGGCAACAACCTTTTAATTTGGTTTCATATCACCTTTATTTTAACTGCCTAACTGCACACTGACACAATTTGACAACCTCCAAATTATTTCCTGTGCTTCAAATTTGACTTGCTGGATGAATTAACTGATCTGGCACAAATGGAAATCAGAACAGCAAATTGTAATTCAGTTGGTTTGGACAGCGACTATGCTTATTAACTGTGTGACTAAAGGAATGCAACATCCACCCACAAAAAGCCTTCACTTTTTCCTTTGACTGTTTGCTATGGCAACCGTTTCCATATAACCAGCACAGAACATTATTGTGACAGGAAAAGTTTGGCAATTAAAGTGGAGTCCTGTATGAATAGTATCGAGGGGTTCATATTTAGCCGAAATCCGTTCCTGACATAAGCCCAAACACACAAATATTCTGAGATTGAATAAAGCAAATGAGCAAATTTGTTTCTGAATTGCTCGTCTCTTACAGATTTGGATTTGATCAGCATATTGGCGCTTCTGATGACTACAATTAAACCGTGTTCCTGAGTGATTCAACTCTTTTAAATAAGCTGAAGGAAAAATAAAGTCAAGATCCACGAGTGACATCGGCAGAAGTGACCCTCGCTGATTTTTCATTTTACAAATTTCTTGTACAAGAGCGCAATACAGGAAAACTGAGGTTGCCACGTAAAGGAAAATAAAGATAAAAACAAAAACTCTATGCTCAATTTCTTTATGTATGGGAATGGGAGGTGTTTCAGTCAAATAAACCCAATAAAAATGTTGATGATTAGTCCTTTTATATGTATAGCTGTGCATGAGCTGCTTTGGAAATGACACACATCTTTTTAAAAATCTCTGCAACCAACTTCAACCTTCTCCCTGGCAACTGTCTTAGGCTGAACCAGAATGTTTGAAACTGTGGTATCCCACATGACCCTAAGATGAACTTCTGACCACATATACACACTATAAATAAGAACGCATATTTCCAGCTCCATAATGCTCGACTCTGTCTTTCCCTTGACCCATCTGCTGCTGAGACCCTCATCTTCTCCATGCCTTTGTTACTTAGAGATTTGACAGTTCCTGTGCACTTCTGGCTTGCCTCCCGCATTCTATTCTCTGTAAACTTGTGATCATCCAAAACACTACTGCCTGTGTCCTTAATTGCACCAAGTCCCATTCATCCATCTCTCCTGCACTTGCTGACATACAAAGGCTCCCAATCACCCAATACCTCAATTTTAAAATTCTCATCCTTTCAAGTCCTTCCATGACCTTGCCTAAGATATTTGCGTTCATCTAATTCTGGCCTCTTGAACAGCCTTGATTTTAATTATTCCATAATTGGCATCCATAATCCTCCTTAAAATCTTCCTCTTTTGGCCACCGGTCCAATATGTGTGGCTCGATGTCAAATTTTGCTTAATATCACTCCTATGAAGTGCCTTAGGATGTTTTATTACATCAAAGGTACTGTATAAATATGAGTTATTGCATCTCCAATACATCTGGAGTTAGACAAAACATTGGCAATGAATGCAACTTTGGCTGCCATTGAGTCTGGGGAACAGTAACAGGCAGCTGTAGAAAAATCAAGAAGCTAACATGAAGGCACAGAAAGGCAAATTTTATGTTATTTTTATTGCAAGCGGCGTTTGAGTGTAAGAGTGAGGAAGGCTTGTGAAATTATTTCGGGACTTGTTGAGACCATATCTGGAGTATTGTGTATTTAATAAGGACATGGGGAGTCCACACCAAGTAAAATAAGAAATAAAATGTTATTTACACAAACGTTATGTACACTACCCGGTAGATCCCTCCTGGGTTCCTGCTCTGTTGGTGCCTTATTGACCGACCTGAGATACATGGGTTAATTGAGATACCCCGCCCCTAGCCGAGGTGCTCGTACTCCTGCAGGGGAAGGGGGAGGTTGAGCATTCCCACCCCGCATGTTCTGTGTGGGATATTACATTCCCCCCCCTGAAGTCCGAAGACCCCCTCAATGAGCGACAAGGCGGAAGAGGAGGAGCAGGTGGAGTCTCCTTGGCTCCAGCAAGCCATCATGGAGCTGAGGCGTTGGATCAGTCGGCGCATACTTCGCTGTTGAACGTCGCCTGCAGCAGGAATGTCGTGGTGGACAATTGTCAGGAGGCGGCTGAACTACGGAGTCGCCGTCCAATACCTCCGAGGTCGGCGTCTCCATCTCGGAGTCGGAAGACACCACGTAGGACATGTGAACGTCGAGAGAGACTGGAAGCGTCACAGCAGGCTGGTTGAGCAATGGAGCTGGAGGACCCAGGACAGGTTTCCTCCAAATTACTTCATGAGAGAGCAACCTTCATGGGTGAATGTGATCCAGGTGCTGTCTCATGAGTTGCCCCTGGACCTGAACTTGATAAGAGACTGATCCTGTTTGATGGACGACAGTCCCAGAGAGCCAGCGTGCATCGTCATTGAAGTTATGAATGAACACCATGTCGTCAGGTGCGAAGCGTCAAAGAGGTCAACGTCGAACTGGGCAACGCCCTTGTAAATCTTGGTTATGGCGCACCTTTGCACCAATGTCTGGTAGAATCAAACTCAGTCATGTTCGAAGCCTATGACCCATTAATATCTCAGCGGGAGCTACCCCAGTTAACGCTTGTGGGGTGGTCCTGTATGAGAATAAAAATCATGTCAATTTTGTGTTCATCGAGCCAGATGTCTGTTTCTTGAGCCCTAGTTTAACCATCTGCAAGGCCCTCTCTGCAAAACCATTTGATGCCGGATGGTATGGGGTGGTGCAGACTTGTCGAATCCTGTTGTTTTTCACAAAAGCGGCAAATTCTTCGGAATTTCTTCAGACTTGTCGAATCCCGTTGTTTTTCGCAAAAGCGGCTTATGAAAGAGGTCCCGTTATTGGCCATGGGTTCCTCAGGGATTCCATGGGTGGAAAAATAAATGCTCAATCACTTGATGGTCGTCTGGGGAATAATCAGCGCCATCTTGTGGACCTCCAGCCACTTTCCGTGGGCGACAACCAGGATGAGAAACATCAAACACAAGAAGGTACCAGTGATGGTGGCATATACACGAGCCGAAGGGAAGCCCGGCCACTCCCAAAGGGTGCTGCCGCAGGGTATTTCTGATGCTCTTGACAATGGAGTACTGCTGGGTCAATGTCTCGATATCCGTGTCCAAACCCGGCCACCAGACGTAACTTCGCACCAGCATCTTAATTTTGGACACTCTGGGGTGCCCGTTGTGAAGGTCTTTCAACACGATAGCCTGTCCCATTGCCGGGACAACAACCCTAGTGACTCACCAGAAGATGCCGTCTTCCATGGTCAGCTCCAACAATTTTGAGGACAAGGACTTCAACTCCCCTGGCATCTGTCGCTGCTGCCCACCATCTTGCCCCACTGTTGCACCCTGGCAAGTACAGGATCAGTTTGTGTCCAGTCACAAATACACAAGGCAGTGACGGGCAAGGAGTCAATTAAATTCAGAACAGCAATTACTTTGTCCTCATTGGGGGGTTCGTGGATTCGATCTGCAGGGGAAGATGGTTCAACGCATCAGCATGGGCAATCTGGGTCTCTGGGCGGTGCTCGAAAGAGTAATCGTAAGTGGCCAATAAAAAACCCAGCTCTGAATCCTCGTCGACGCTATCGGCAGAATCACCTTGTCTTCATGGAAGAGGCCCAGCAATGGCTTGTGATTGGTGATGATATGAAAATGGCAGCCATAGGCGTATTGATGAAATCGCTTTACACCGAATACTACCGCCAGACTTTCTTTTTCGATCTGGGCATATTTTCTCTCAGCCAGTGTCCAGTAGGCAAAAGAAATCGGACGGTCACAGCTGTCGCTCATCCGGTCTGTGGGGATGCCACGTGAGGGGCAACGCCATGAGACGTTCACCTCCATCCCTTGTATCTCTTGGATGCCACGTTCCACTCTTTCTTGGGATAGGGAGATGTGCAGTGCCTGCTGAAACGTTAGGGAGGCTTCGCTCAGAAGTTTTTTCTAAGTCTCCATATTATTAATACCGCAGACCAAATTATCGTGGAGCATATCGGACAAAACGGTTCCATGCTCACAAAACTTGGCTATCTTCTGTAGCCAAGATACAAACTCGGTGACAACTCACAGGAGGACCTCTCTGCCATATTAAACAGAAATCTTTGAATGATTATCAATGGGGTTGGGTTAAAGTGTTGTGCCACAAGTGTCATGAACTGATCGAATGATCGCGTATCCGGTGTCGCCGGGTACGTGAGACTCTGGATCACCCCAAACGTATGCGGTCCACAGGCTGTCAATAGTATGACTGTCTGGCGCTCGTTCTCAGTTGATATTGTTGGCCCGGACGAAATAACATATTCATTCAACATAGTGGTTCCAGTCTTCAGCACCGGCACCAAATGCATCTAACCGCCCAAACAGAGGCATGGCGAATCAAAGATATCCAAACCTGAGTCCAGAAAATCGGAGAGGTGGCTCGGCTGAGTTGGTCGCAGCATAAAAAAAAACAGTTTACTCCTCGTCGCCAGTTTAATGAGTCCACACTGAGTAAGATAAGAAATAAAGTTTTATTTACACAAATGATATGTACACTACCCATTAGATCCCTATCGGGTTCCTGCTCTTCAGAATCATGCCCGATGATATTTCACATCCATCTGAGTGGGCAGGTGGGGCGTCAGTTTAATGTCTCATCCAAAATGGCCCTTCTGAAAGTGTTGCACACCCTCAGTGTCAGTGCAGATCTTTTCATAAGTTCATAAGATATAGGAGCAGAATTCGGCCATTTGGCCCATCGAGTCTGCTCCGCCATTCTATCATGGCTTTCGTGAGACTTGACTCCGGAACCTTGTGACTCAGGCCAGAGAGTTACCAATTGAACCACAGATGATACTTGAGGAGAAGCTTTGTCTTTTGGCTTTGGAATACAAAATAGTTTGCTGCTTTTTGCACAATACGTTGGTCATTTATATTTCATGACATAGGTCATATTCGATGCTGTGCCAACCTTTGCCCTCCCCCGCACCATCCAACCCCACAACTTTGCAGTATAGCTGATTTAAATGCTGGTAAAACTCCCTTAGCAGCTACCTCAGTTATTCACCTGGCCTCACCTATAGAGACAACTGTTTTCCCTCAGTTTCCAGGTCAGCACCATCCCTAACCACACAGCTCTAGTAACAAAGAGAGAATACCCACGCCCAAGCCAGCACCATCTTTCATTTCCCTTCACTACATTTGTACTCACAACAGTTCTCCCAGTGCTCTCATCTCTGGCTTGAAGGTGTGCCACTGTCCTTTTACCAGCTCTCATCAAGGCACTTGCCAGGTGTGCCCAGATTTCTGCTTGCATTCTGCTGCCATGCCAGCCTGGTTGAACAGCAGAGGCTTAGTCACAAGAGAAGTGAAACAGAGAAATGTGAATCGTAACTTCTGTCTCATGAACAATGGAATTGAATGAGCATGATTCAACTAAATGGAAACAAAGCAGGGCACCCATCGCCTCATTGCACACATGAAAAAATGGCAGCTTGCAGTGCCAACCTAGCAGTGCCCATGTCTTGTGGGAATGCCATCTGAGCACCATGGCAGTGCCAGGCTGACACCCAGGTGGCACTGCCAAGGTGCCCAGGTGGCACCACCCTGCCCAAAGGGCATGCAGCTGGGAGCCTCCAATTCCTTGGGAGACTCCTACAAGTGACATTCTGCCTGGTCCCCATTTGTGGGAATCTTTTTTTTTATTCAAAAAAATATACTTTATTCATAAAATTTATCATAAGCATTACAGAAACATTTCAAATTGTCTTGACTGTACATTTCCGGCAGAGTTACACATTGCCTTGACTTTCTTCCATTCAATTTTGATATTATTATACACATATCACTCTTTACATTACAATTCCTTCTTAAATATTTACATTGTCATGTTTGTTTTATACATTGGAGTGTTGGTGGCCCAGACCGAGGGGTTTTACACTGTTACCCGCCCCTCGGTGTACATTTGCTGGAAAGACCTTACACAGTGGTCTTTCCCCATTACGCCTTGGCGGCAGCTGCCCCAAGCTTGAGTGCGTCCCTCAGTACGTAGTCCTGGACCTTGGAATGTGCCAGTCTGCAACACTCGGTCGAGGACAGCTCTTTGCACTGGAAGATCAGCAAGTTTCGGGCAGACCAAAGAGCGTCTTTCATCGAGTTGCTGACCTTCCAGCAGCAGTTGCTGTTATCCCGCTCACAATGGGTGGGTTTTACATTGCATCATCTCACGAGATTATGTTGGCGCAATCATATGTTTACCCACCCCTCTTCACCGCTATTTGGTTATGTTAGCCAATTGAATAATAACTACACATTTCAAACAAATATATTTTCAAATTTATTCTTGGGACGTGGACACTGCTGACTAGGCCAGCATTTGCTGCCCAGCACACCTGTTCTTGAGAAGATGGTGGTGAGTTGCCTTCTTGAACCGCTGCAGTCTATGCGGTGTAGATACACCCACTGTGCTGCTAGGGAGGGGGGTTCAGGTTTTTGATCCAGCTACCAAGAAGCAACTGCTATATATTTTTAATCGGGATGGTGAGTGATTTGGAGGGGAACGTCCAGGTGATGGTGTTCCCACATTAACTCATAGAATCATAGAATTTACAGTGCAGAAGGAGGCCATTCGGCCCATCAAGTTTGCACTGGCCCTTGGAAAGAGCACTCTACTTAAGCCCACACCTCCACCCTATTCCATTAACCCAGTAACTCCACGTAACCTTTTGGGCACTAAAGGGCAATTTAGCATGGCCAATCCACCTAACCTGCACATCTTTGGACTGTGGGAGGAAATTGGAGCACCCGGAGGAAACCCACGCAGATACGGGAAGAAAGTGCAAACTCCACACAGACAGTCATCTGAGGCCAGAATTGAACCCAGGACCCTGGAGTTTCATAGATTTCATAGAATTTACAGTGCAGAATGAGGCCATTCGGCCCATCGAGTCTGCACCGGCTCCTGGAAAGAGCACCATACCCAAGGTCAACACCTCCACCCTATCCCCATAACCCAGTAACCCCACCCAACACTAAGGGCAATTTTGAACACTAAGGGCAATTTATCATGGCCAATCCACCTAACCTGCACATCTTTGGACTGTGGGAGGAAACCGGAGCACCCGGAGGAAACCCACGCACACACGGGGAGGATGTGCAGACTCCGCACAGACAGTGACCCAAGCCGGAATCAAACCTGGGACCCTGGAGCTGTGAAGCAATTGTGCTATCCACAAGGCTACCGTGCTGCCCTATGAGTTGTGAGGCAGCAGTACTAACCACTGTGCCACCATGCCGCCCCAAACTGTTCCCCTTCTCCTTCTGGATCAGTGTTTTTCAAACGTTTTTTTCCCCAGGATCCACTTTTGCCATGTGGTAGTCACCACTGTTGTATTATATTGTATATATGGGTATTACGGTAAGGCTCCTGTACTACAGGTACGGGGGTAGATCCCTGCCTGCTGGCTCCGCCCAGTGGGTGGAGTATAAATGTGTGTACTCTCCGAACAGCAGCCATTTCGTCAGCTGCTGTAGGAGGCCACACATCTCTGTGTAATAAAGCCTCGATTACATTCTACTCTCGTCTCGTCGTAATTGATAGTGCATCGTGCCAACTGGCTGACCTTCAGGACCCAATACCACGTTTGTTTACCCAGTCTATCTTGAGTCAAGGCATGTGTTTTCTTGCCCCAGGAAAGGGGGAGGAAGTAAATCATCTAGTTTTGCTGTTCTTAATCATTATCCAGTAACCCCTGGGTGCATTGAATTTATGTCAACAGTGAGTGAGGGCAGGATTAGACATGCCTGTGATGTCCTCCTTTCTATAAAGGTTCACTGTCCAGGGTCACACATGAAGGAAAGAAACACATGAGAGATACTGGCGGACCACCATAATTGTGGGACCCTGCCTGAAGGAACCAAAGAAGCGAAAGAAGAAGTATGAGCAGAAGAGAACAAAGAACAGAGGTGGGATTCTCCGCAAACTGGCGCGATGTCCACTACCCGGCACCAAAAACGGCGCGGATCACTACGGCGTTGGGCCGCCCCAAAGGTGCGGACGTCTCCGCACCTTTAGGGGCCAAGCCCTCACCTTCAGGGGCTAAGCCCGTGCCGGAGTGGTTTCCGCTCCCCCGGCTGGCGGGAAAGGCCTTTGGCGCCACGCCAGCCGGTGCCGAAAGGACTTCGCTGGGCGACGCATGCGCGGGAGCGTCAGCGGCTGCTGCGTAATCCACGTGCATCCGCAAGGGAGGGGGTCACTTCCGCTTCCGCCATAGTGAAGACCATGGCGAAGGCGGAAGAAAAAGAGTGCCTCCACGGCACAGGCCCGCCGGCGGATCGGTGGGCCCCGATCACGGGACAGGCCACCGTGGGGGCACCCCCTAGGGTCAGATCGACCTGCGACCCCCCCAGGACCCCGGTGCCCGCCCGCGCCGCCTTGTCCCGCCGTTCACAAGGTGGTTTAATCCACGCTTGCTGGCGGGGGTTGACAGCGACGGGACTTCGGCCCATCGTGGGCTGGAGAATCGGCGGGGCTGGGCCCGCCGACCGGCGCGATTCCCGCCGACCGGCGCGATTCCCACCCCCGCCGAATCTCTGGCGGCGGAGAATTCGGGACACGGCGGGGGTGGGATTCATGCCAGCCCCCGGCGATTCTCCGACCCGGTGGGGGGTCGGAGAATCGCGCCCCAGATATCACTGGGAGAGAGCCCTATGTGGTTCTTGTTCATAAAACAAGCACAAATCTGAAGATAGTGATTGTAGCACCATCGATCACACACGAGGCGAGACGTAGAGAACTTCAATCGCGGCTTTATTGAGCAGACTTGTTCAGGCTTGTTCCCCAGCAGCTCAGTCACAGAATGCAGCTGCGGGGAGTAAATTGGGTTCTTATACCCCGCCTATCTGAGTGGAGCCCAGTAGGCGGTGGATCCAATCGGGATCCTGCATCTGTTCTCCAATAGCTCCTCGGCATTCATGGTGTACCGTATTACCCCAAATACATACCACCACATTCTCCCCTTGTTAAAAAAGAACCCGGCGGGGGGGTGGGTGGCATGGTGTTAGGGGTTTACAGGGTCGGTGGAGATCTGGCCTGAAAAAATGCGGTTTGCATTCTTCGCAGATTTGGCAGTTCCTGGTGACTGTTCGGACCTCCTCGACGGAGTACAGGAGGTTGCGGGCCTTTATAAAATGGTAGAAGCGAGTGACCCCCGGGTGGCAGAGGTCCTCGTGGAGGGCTTAGAGGCGGTCCACTTGTGCGTTGGCACATGTGCCGCGATATAGGGCATCGGACGGCTCGTTCAGCTTTCTGGGACGGTACAAGATCTCATAGTTGTAGATGGAGAGTTCGATCCTCCACCGCAGGATCTTGTTGTTCTTTATCCTGCCCCGCTGTGCATTATCGAACATGAAGGCTACCGACCGTTGGTCAGTGAGGAGAGTGAATCTCCAACTGGCCAGGTAATGCCTCCAATGTCGCACAGCTTCCACTATGGCTTGGACCTCCTTTTCTACTGAGGAGTGGCAAATTTCTGAAGCGTGGAGGGTCCGGGAAAAAAAGGCCACGGGTCTGCCCGCTTGGTTGAGAGATGCCGCCAGAGCTACGTCGGATGCGTCGCTATCGACTTGGAAGGGGAGGGACTCGTTGATGGCGCGCATCGTGGCCTTTGCGATATCCGCTTTGATGCGGCTGAAGGCCTGGCGGGCCTCTGTCGACAGGGGAAAAGTAGTGGACTGGATTAGTGGGCGGGCCTTGTCTGCGTACTGGGGAACCCACTGGGCGTAATAAGAAAAGAATCCCAGGCAGCGTTTCAGGGCTTTGGCACAGTGGGGGAGAGGGAACTCCATGAGGGGGCGCATGCGTTCGGGGTCGGGGCCTATCACTCCATTACGCACTACGTAACCCAAGATGGCTAGACGGTCGGTGCTAATCCCGCATTTTTCCTCATTGTAGGTGAGGTTGAGGGCGTTAGCGGTCTGGAGGAATTTGTGGAGGTTGGCGTCGTGGTCCTGCTGGTCGTGGCCGCAGATGGTGGCGTTGTCGAGGTATGGGAACGTGGCCCGTAAACCGTGCTGGTCAACCATTCGGTCCATCTCCCGTTGGAAGACCGAGACTCCGTTCGTGACGCCGAATGGAACCCTTAAGAAGTGGTATAGCCGCCCGTCTGCTTCGAAGGTAGTGTACTTGCGGTCACCGGGGCGAATGGGGAGCTGATGGTAGGCGGACTTCAGGTCCACGGTGGAGAAGACCTTGTACTGTGCAATCCGATTGACCATGTCGGATATGCGGGGAAGAGGGTACGCATCTAGCTGCGTGTACCTGTTGATGGTCTGACTGTAGTCTACGACCATCCTCTGCTTCTCCCCTGTCTTCACTACTACCACCTGAGCTCTCTAGGGACTATTGCTGGCCTGGATTATGCCTTCCTTCAGCAGCCGCTGGACTTTGGACCTGATAAACGTCCGGTCCTGGGCGCTGTACCGTCTGCTCCTAGTGGCGACAGGTTTGCAATCCGGGGTGAGGTTCGCAAACAAGGAGGGTGGTTCGACCTTAAGTGTCGTGAGGCCGCAGATAGTCAGTGGGGGTATAGGGCCGCCAAATTTAAATGTTAAGCTCTGGAGGTTGCATTGGAAGTCCAACCCCAGGAGGGTCGGAGCGCAGAGATGGGGGAGGACATACAGCCGGTAATTTTTGAACTCTCTCCCCTGCACCGTTAGGTTTGTGATACAGAACCCTTTGATTGCAACGGAGTGGGACCCCGCCACCAGGAAAATGTTTTGGGTGCTTGGCCGAATTACAAGGGAACCGCGTCTTACCCTGTCCGGATGAATAAAACTCTCCGTGCTCCCCGAGTCGATCAAACACAGCGTCTCGTGCCCGTTCACCAGCACCTTTGTCGTTGTCGTCTGGAGCGTCCGGGGCCGCGACTGGTCGAGGGTCACCGATGCCAAACGTGGTTGGTGCATCAGATCGTTGTCTTCAGGCAGTGTGGAGCCGTCCACGCTGGGGTCCTTGCCTGTCAGCCAAGATGGTGGCGTCCATGGCTCGCACGCTGCGGGGGGTGGACAAAATGGCTTCTCCCATGGGAAGCACACGGCCGGGGGTGGACAAAATGGCCACTCCCATGGATCGCACGCGGCCCATGGGTAGGAAGGTGGCGGCGCCCGTCCCCACCTCGTGGTGTTCGGGGTCCAAAATGGCGGCGCCTGTTGGCCGCCCGTGGGTCACTGAGGGGGTTGAGCCCGTGGTCCCGTTTCTTCCCCGGAGATAGTGGCGACCCCACGGGACTAGCACACCACTGCGTAGTGCCCTTTTTGCCGCAGCTTTTACAGGTGGCCGAGGGGGCCGGGCAGCGCTGGCGGGGGTGTTTTGGCTGCCCGCAAAAGTAGCAGCGGGGCCCCCCCCGGGTGGGCTGGGATTCTGGCCGCGCACGCTTGCGGAGGGGTGGGGGGTGCCGGGGGGTCGGTCGCGGTGGGGGTCCACGGAGCCCAAGGGGCTGTAGTGCGGTCGGGGGCATTGGTGCGGGCATTTTGGGAGGCCACGCCGAGGGAGGCTGCAAGGGCCCGTGCCTCTGTGAGTCCGAGAGAGTCTTTCTCTAAAAGTCTCTGGCGAATTTGCGACGATGCCAAACCTGCTACGTAAGCGTCTCTGATCAGGAGGTCCGTATGTTCATTCGCCGTTACCGCTGGGCAGTCGCAGTTTCTTCCCAGGATCGTCAGCGCATTGAAGAATTCGTCCAGCGATTCCCTGGGGATTTGTCGTCTCGTCGCAAGCTGGTAGGTGCGTAGGCCTGGTTGACGGGCCTAATGTAGGTCTGTTTCAGCAAGTTGATCGCCGCTGGGAATTCGTCCGCGTCCTCGATGAGAGCGTAGATTTCGGGACTCACTCTGGAATGCAGGACCTGCATCTTCTGGTCTTCCGTTGGTCTGCCGGGGGCCGTTCGGAGGTACCCCTCAAAGCACGCCAGCCAGTGTTTAAACGCCGATGTTGCGTTAGCTGCTTGGGGGCCGATTCGCAGGCACTCCGGGGTGATCCGGAGCGCCATATTCCTTTTTAAGTCTGCTCAATAAATTGTAGCACCATCGATCACACACTAGGCGAGACATAGAGAACTTCAATCGAGGCTTTATTGAGCAGACTTGTTCAGACTTGTTCCCCAGCAGCTCAGTCACAGAATGCAGCTGCGGGGAGTAAACCGGGTTCTTATACCCCACCTATCTGGGTGGAGCCCAGTAGGCGGCAGATCCAATCGGGACCCAGCATCTGTCCTCCAATAGCTCCTCGGCATTCATGGTGTACCGTATTACCCCTAATACATACCACCACAGTGATATTATGATCTGGATTTATAATTGGCTTAATTAGAATTCAATTACTTGATGTAAGTTTATTCAACTCCAAAGTGCACTATTAGAAACAAATTCGTCAATTTTGTTGAATGCTGACAACACTAAAACTGACCCACAGACAACTGACAAACTAACGGTTCTGGTTGCCACTAATCATACAAAATGGACATTGAAAAAGGTTTTCTCAGATATTCAATTTGTGCTCATGTCTCCCTAACCAGAAGACATGCCGTTGCAGTTACTCTGTGGAGACTTTTGTCTCCAATAATGTAGCTCTTGCTGCAATGGCAGCCGATTCCCTCCCACTGAATGCGCCTCCATGGCACCTGGTTCACACGCTCCTGGCCCCAATAAAGATTTTGAAGTTATTCGTCTGCACGGAGACATTGCCTCGGTTGTATTGCTATTGTCATCACAGAGAACACAAAAAGCACACACACACACACACCGAATCCCTGTCCAGGTTTGTGCTCACTCACCGAGGCCTATGACACACTCTGACTGTTGCATCTGCTGTGCTTGGCTATGAGTTCTCTGATGGTCTCCTTCTGGTTAATGACGGGCTCTTTCTGCTGTTGATGTTGTCTACTAGACAACTGTTCTGCATTGGGGCAGAGCACGTGGGGCCATGTCCAAAAGGATGGAAGTGCAGGTGACCCCATCAGGCCAAATTCTTGGGCCGCAGCTTTGGCCAGGAGAGGGCAAGCAATCTGCCAAACTTTTTGCGGCACATGGTTTGCGGAGTGGAGCTGCCGCCAGGAAGGGGGTGGTGGTGGTGGGTTGAGGGAGCACCGCGAGATTTACAGGAGCAACTTTTTAAATAACGCCCTTATTAATGTTACAGTTTAATTGGCGGGATTACTCAGATGCCCTGAAATTGAGGGAGTGGCTGCAACTGATTTCAAAAAATTCTGGAGCTTCTCTCTGCCCTTTCTTCAGTCAAATATTTGCTCCCTCTAGAGTACTGAATTGATATTTCAGGCTGGGCTTTCCCTGCAGGCTTCTAAATGCTGCTGTTGGGAAACTGTGTCCGTGACTGATGGACACAGAACACTGCAATCCTCAGTTCCCCGGCCCTTCTGACACCTGCCGTGACCCACCCACGGGTCGCACCCTCACTTTGAAAAATCCTGTTCTAGGTAGTACTATTTGTGGGTTTGGAAGGTGCTGTTTCAGGAGCCTTGGTGAGTTCCTGCAGTGTATCTTGCAGATGGCATACACTGCTGATATTGTCTGTCGGCGGTGGAGGAAGTGAATGCTTGTGGGTTGGGGTGGCAATCAAGCAGGCTGCTTTATCCTGGATGGTGTCAAGCTTCTGGACTGTTCTAGGAGCTGCACTCATCGAGGGGAGAGTAGTCCATCACATTTCTGATTGTGCCTTGTAAATGGCGGACAGGTTTGGGGAAATCGGGAGGTGAGCTACTTGCCACAGGATTCCTAGCCTCTGACCTGCTGTTGTAGCCACAGTCTTTATATTAATTAACATACTTAACTTAGATATTTATATATCACTTAATGTAAAGAAATATTTAGAAATAGTTTAAGGATCTGAATGTATTATGAAATTAAATTGTATTGTATTTTTGTTGGCTTGCATTGCTGACATGATATAGCCAGAGGACACCAAACTCTCCCCCTGTCGACTTGGAGGCATGTGATGTCCATACATTGTTTAAATGTTGGTGCTCACATCTGCTCCATTTTTTGTTTATGAAATACATGAGCTGTATACAGGTAAATCAATCATTAAAAAACAAATTCCAATTAAGGGGCAATTTAGCGTGGCCAATCCACCAACCCTGGGTTGTGGGGGTGAGACCCACGCAGACACGGGGAGAATGTGCAAACTCCACACCGACGGTGACCCGGGGTCAGGATCGAACCCAGGTCCTCAGCACCGTGAGGCAGCAGCGCTAACCACTGCGCCACCATGTCGCCCTAACGCACTCTAAACTCAATCTCAGAACACCAATTCTCCTAGCACCATCTAATGTTCTACTTCACACACTGTCCATTTTTGTAGCCTTTGTATATAAAAAAAAATCTCATTCACAAAAGGTATGGACAGATTCTTCTTTCAAAGGCCCTGGCTTGCAGAACAGGAGTTCCGCCACATGTACACAGTTCGTCCTGTGACACGCAGATTATAGGTCTGGTAATTCTTATTCAGAATGAACCTGGATAAATAATTTAACTAAAATTGGTTAGAATTCAAGATGTGATTTAAAGTCACATCTGCCTTGAGGATCTGATAAATTGTCAAAGTTCATTTCACAACAAAGCTATCAATTATTTGCTTGTGTAGGGAGGAAATTATTTTGTAGGATTTAATTGAGATCACTCCTCTATGAGTTATGCCGCTAACCTCCCAGTTCATTGGTTCCACCTTCATCCCAGAGCTGGACAGCTAGAAAGCTTAATCATGTTTGACCCCAATTGAATAAACTATGTCAAATCAACCAATTCTCATGCCTTCGATTTCTTCCCATTCACAGCTAGAAGCCAGTACACTCACATGGATGGTTCACATTTAGCAGTGTCAAGTCACTCTCAATATCGACCGACTTGTAATTGAATTCAAGAAATTTATGGACCTTCAATCTGACAGTGAATAAATTAACCTCGCACTAGCTCTAATTCTTTGCTTAATGCTACATGTGAACATGTTTCTGTTATTTCAGTTGTGTTCCCTCCTCCCCCTAATTTTTCACCAATGCTCAGGCACCTGCGCAGTAAAGTTATTGAAATTAAATAAGTTCATCCCTTCAGATTGGAATGGTTTAAACCAGCTCTGAGAAGTGACCAGACCCTACACGGATCTAATCCTTCACCCAACACTTCTATTGAAAATTCTCGGCTCTAAGCTTTATCAGGGGACCATTTGTCTGAATGCTAATGACACCTATAAGACTACAAGACATAGGAGCAGAAATAGGCCTATTGGCCCATCAAGTCTGCTCCGCCATTCAATCATGGCTGATATGTTTCTCATCCCCATTCTACTGCCTTTTCTCCATAATTCCCTATCCCCTTATTAATCAAGAACCAATCTATCTCTGTCTTAAAGACACTCAGTGACTTGGCCTCCACAGTCTTTTGCGGCAAAGAGTTCCACAGATTCACCACCCTCTCCATGTCCACTCTATCTAGGCATCTCAGTATTCTGCCAATTTC
The DNA here is from genome assembly GCF_047496885.1 of Scyliorhinus torazame. NCBI lineage: Eukaryota > Metazoa > Chordata > Chondrichthyes > Carcharhiniformes > Scyliorhinidae > Scyliorhinus > Scyliorhinus torazame. Next base: position 222,054,631 of record NC_092716.1, read on the forward strand.
AATGAGATTCACCTCATCCCTCTAAACTCCATCAAGTACAGACCCAGAGTCCTCAACCGCTGCTCCTATGCCAAGTCCTGCATTCTGGGGATCATTCTTGTGAACCTCCACTGGACCCTCTCCAAGGCCAGCACATCCTTCTTAGATATGGGGCCAAAACTGCTCACAATATTCCAAATGGGGTCTGACCAGAGTATTTTATTCCTCCTTACTTTCCATCATTCCCCCTTCTTATGGCGGACTGACTCAAATTATAGATGAGCCAAAACTTCCTCGAAATGACGATCTGGAAGACTGAAGTCATTGTTTTTGGCTTCCATCATGAACTCCACAATTTTTTGCCAGTGACTCCAGTTCCCTCCTTTGCTATTTGCTGAAGTTGAACCTGACTGTGGAAGCCTGGGTGCCGGGTTTTTACTCCTGCGTCGTGTGAGCAGAGTCTGGAAAATTCCTGACTGCCAAAACCCGACTCGGGAGAATCTTCCTGGAATGGCTGGATTTTCATTCAGGGGAGCCTGATATTAATCGGAAAAGGGCCCACCACTCTCAGAAACTGTGCAGAGGCATCTACAGGGAGCTGCTGAGTGCCAGGGTTGGTTAAAAACCTTGCTTTGATACTTAGTCTTTGACATAGTTATAATGAAAACAGTAAGGACTTCTAGCCCTCACATCTACTAACCCACTCCACATGTCCCATCCATGCCAACTCATTAAATTCTTACCCTCCAACTCCACCGTGACCCCTCATACCCTCCATGCCAAACTATGCCCTCCACCTACCCCCATGGCTGTTCATAGTGCCTATGCGAATTGTGCTAATTCATGCCTAGCCATGAGCCCTCATCACAATGGCCCCTATGCTACCTTAGCGTCAATGTATGCCAACACATGCTTCCATTACCCATCAGACTTTGCACTTACATCTTCCATGCTAACTCATCCAATATCCACCATGGCAGAACTGGAGAGCCATGATGAATGAAATTAATTTTAAGTACCCATGAAATACATCCCACCCCCATTTCCCCAACCCCCCAGAAAAATGGTGGATGCTGGAAATGGGGATAGGACATCAGGATTCAGGGCTCCAACCCCATTTTGGCTAAGGTGCACCTGTATGAAGATTGGGGTGTTGGGGTCTTTTTCTGCCCGGAGCTGGCTTTAGCCTTCACATACTCTCCACCTCCATGATCACTTACTTCCAGTGATATTTTGATCCTCATTGTTCCTGAAATCCACCCCACATTTTTGTTATTATTGAACTTGATTTCCTCAATGAATTTCATGCCAACTTTCTATTCTCTATCCTGTATGAACTCTCATTGTTCAAAACTTATCATACCATAACCTGCACTGTCCTGCTTGCTTAGCATTTCCATTTGTGGTACTGTGGGAGTGCTGCACTGTCTCGGTCGAAATGTGCCTTTAAGGGTTAGCAGCATGACATCACTAGAAGGGAGGTGTGTCACATGATCCAGTGTTCGTTTCAGTTTTGTTTTGGAGCAGAGCACACACACAGATCTGCTGCTGAAGTATTCAAGCTTCTTACCTTTGTATAGATGTTTGCATGTGCTTAGTCAAAATAAATGAACCCATAATGTGTTTGCACAATCCCTAACAAGTGATTGGTGCTGATATCATTATAACAGTATGTTTATACGATCTTTGTGTAGTCACACAGCCTCTCAGTAAGATTCAGTACAGGCATAACATGGTGAACAGACTTAAATCATGCTATCTGGCAGGAGATGACATTTAACGTACTTGTCAGACCATGGTGGAGTCAAAGCATCGAAGGGTGTCGAAACTGCAGCATGGTGACTGAACAGAAAAGCTTTGAAGGCACAGTCCCGTGATATTGCTCAAGTAAAGAGCTGGTACTCAGAGAAATCCCTTGTGGTGAGATTGCAGTGCATGGCCTGTCAATTCAGTGAGTGCGACAGCATGGAAGTGAGAAGACCAGCATGACCAGGCCTTCCCTGATAAATGTGCGTGTGAGTGCATGAATGAGACCGTGAATGCATGACAATACACTTCATTCAAGGTGTGTGGGAATAAATAATCTTCTTTCTTTTTAAACTCTAAAGCTTGCTGCTGAATTATTTAATTGGAATACACACTTCAAGGACAAGAAAACACACACCTCTTTCCATACAAAACCTGCCGATCATGGGAAGTAAGAGAACGCATAGATTCTGTCTGTGACAGTGCCGATTGTTCAGTTCTTTCAAATCATTAACAAATTAGAACATGATATAGAATTTTCAATATCTCAAAAGATAAAACACAGAACCCTATCTGCTTTTAAATGTACTAGAAGGAAGAATTTCACTTTTGTCTAAAATGCAACCAACAACACACAATTGTTAAGCATATTCACATTATTACACAAAGCCAGGATATCTTGAGCAAACCAAAGCAAGAGACATGCAAGTTCTTTGTTCCTCAACCTTGGTTTGTTTAATATTCATCAATGTTGAAATTCTGCTAGGCAAAGTTAATGTACCAATGTTTAACATGTTTATAATAGCTCTTTGGAATGAAAATATTGGACTCAGTAAAGTGGTATATTTAACAAGTTTCTTTATAAACCCTGTGTGCACTATTTTCTGCATGTGTGCACGAATCCATTTTATAAAATAGGGTTAATACCTATTGTTACAATCCCAGTTGATTCCCTGTTAGAAGGGAAGATTCCAGAAAGGAACCCTGGCTGAAACGACTACAATTTTTAAATTGTTTTAATAAATGTGGAGGAACAACGTCATGGGATCCCTAATTAGTTTTAACAACAAGAAGAAAAACATTTATTAAACATGAAAAAATTGGATGATGATACAATACTCCTTTACTCCCCCTTATCCCTTAACAATTACAAATAGATTTTAAGATTAACACAGATTACAAAGTACATATTAAGCTACAATGGTCTCATTAACACAACATCTCTTTTAAGCACCAAGATGACTGTGGGAAAATATGCTCTCCACTCTGAACCCCCAGTGTATGTTTGTGGAGTCCTCCCAAATGATGATCACATGACAGTGTCCCGATTCCATTTCCAAAACACACTTTAAAATCTTCTCTCATAATAATGCTTTCCTTTAGCGCTTTGCATCCCGAAATCCAGATCAGGTTTCATAGAACATAGAACATAGAATGATACAGTGCAGTACAGGCCCTTCGGCCCACGATGTTGCACCGACATGGGAAGTCAAAAAACAAAAGCCATCTAACCTACACTATGCCATTATCATCCATATGCTTATCCAATAAACTTTTAAATGCCCTCAATGTTGGCGAGTTCACTACTATTGCAGGTAGGGCATTCCATGGCCTCACCACTCTTTGCGTAAATAAACTACCTCTGACATCTGTCCTATATCTATTACCCCTCAGTTTAAGGCTATGTCCCCTCGTGCTAGCCATTTCCATCCGCGGGAGAAGGCTCTCACTGTCCACCCTATCTAACCCTCTGATCATTTTGTATGCCTCTATTAAGTCTCCTCTTAACCTTCTTCTCTCTAATGAAAACAACTTCAAGTCCATCAGCCTTTCCTCATAAGATTTTCCCTCCATACCAGGCAACATCCTGGTAAATCTCTTCTTTCCCAAATGACACTTTTAAAAGCAAATCCAGTCCAGGATTTTACACCAATCCCTTTAGGATTTACTTGTCTTGACAGCTGTACAAACTGTTCACAATTGCTTTAGCTCTCAATTGCCAGACTGTATCAAAATGACACCAAACATTTCATTTACCCCAGAAGTCTGCTGTCCCACTTTAAGTCTAGTTCCTGCAATTATATCTTTAACTCAGAACACATTATTTACTCTTCCTTGAATTCTTCTGAATAATACCTTGGGTCTCTCTTCACTGAACTCCAATTGTCTTAAACTTTCTTTCTGGCCTAATTCCCGGGTTATCTGTATTGTAACTTGTGCCTGAGGAAACTTTGCAGCTCCCATCCTGTACTGGCAGAATTGAGAGCTGTTCACTCCCGAGTGATCTGTCTCCAACTGCCAACAAATTAGCTAAACTAAAATGCTCATTTACCGTACAAGGCCCCAGTTGCTAAGCAAGATCCAGGGCTTATGTCTTTTATGTATTCTTCACATCATGGCCCCCTCTAAGAACAACAGAAATACAGTTAGCACTTAACCAGTCCCAACACATACAAACACCTTTGTCCAGCATGAAACTAACTGCAGGGTTTACCTTCCAGGCATATAAACATTAAATTAAACCCACTTTAAAACTATACCTTATTTCTTATGTTTCCTAATACAAATTTAATTCCCTTAAAACTACCTTTGTTTTTCTAACACTGTATACAAAAAGGGTACACAGGAACAATGTATAAATATATTATATATGTGAATCTTGCCCATTAGATTCTTATCTTATAAAACCAACAATCCTAAATAGGTCAATTACTAAATATGACAGGCTTTCTATGATAATGTTCAGAACCGAGGAAGCAGCAAGTATTTTGGATATTCCAGTATATTCCTAAATACCGATCATCAACATAAATGGTGAAAATTCCATATCTGCTGGTATAAGTCATTATGATGGTTGTACAGTATTAAAAATTCTGAACAATGGAACTGCTTTTGGGTGCACATTGTTAATAATTAACACATAAAGAGCAGAATCAAAAATTAATAAATCTGAGATCAAGTCTTTCATTTGTACACATATGGGCTTTGGGAGTTATAAAAATAAATTACTGCAAAGTTTGCATCCATAATTGTTTGGAGAAAGTAGACATGATAATTAAATAAGGCTCAGAATAATAACGTGGCCTTTCTTGTCCAATAAAGAAAACTCATTAAAATGAAGATACTCCCAACTGTATGCCATTACGAGTCAAGTAAATTTCACAACAAATGCAGCAGTCATCAGTTTGTGAATTGCTCCAAAACAATAAAAGGCATGAAAATGTCAGAAATCGACTTTCTCTTTTGGTAGGAGTGTGCTCAGTGTAAATGCCATTTTCCACTGTCATCCCAGCACTAGTTACCTTTGTTGGCTCCTGTTTCAGAAAAATAGGATGAGAACATTTGCAGTCCTTCCACTAAATCAGGTAAAAGTACAAATCTGGGGAGGAATTATATCACCAGGACAACGGGCAGGGAAGGAATCGAGACCAGGACAACAACCTGGGAATCTGCAGGCACAGCATGCAAGCTAGGTGAGAAGATACCATACTGGCCTTCCAGTAAGTCATAATGGGACTTACCTGGGGATTCATGCCCAGATCCTGGTGTAGCCTCAAAAGATTGCCTTTTTAAAAAAAAAATTTAGAGTACCCAATTCATTTTGTTTTTCGAATTAAGGGGCAATTTAGCATGGCCAATCCACCTAGCATGCACATCTTTTGGGTTGTGGGGGCAAAACCCACGCAAACACGGGGAGAACGTGCAAACTCCACACGGACAGTGACCCAGAGCCGGGATCGAACCTGGGACCTCGGCGCCGTGAGGCTGCAGTGCTAACTCACTGCGCCACCATGCTGCCGTCAAAGATTGCCTCTTGACCACTGCGTTCCTACCCCATCTCCCCATGTCCTTCACCCTAACCTCTTCCTTGAGAGGGTTTATTGGTGGTACTGGCAGTGGATCAAGCTGCTAGCCCACACTACATTTCGCATTCCCCCTTCCTGTGGGTGGCAGTTATGTAACTATAATAGTGCAAAACTCTGTCGCTTATTATATGCATGTTAGACACTCCCTCCAGCCCTACATATTTTGGTAGCTTAAGATTTCTTTCAGATGTTGCAAGTTTGGCACTTACCGGGCCAAATGACTGAGGATTCCCAACTCCATTATATTTTGTCCAACATTTCCTTGGTCTCCCCATATCCTGATTAAAAGGTCTGTACCAGTTGCACACGAAAGGAGCTTGAGGATGATTGTCCTCTGATTTTCTTTTTCAGTGTGAGTGCTAGCTTTCACATCCTCCGTTAGGAACAGGCAGGAGTAGCATTAAGTCTGCACCATCAGCATCATTCAGTGGGCAGCACGGTAGCATTCTGGATAACACAATTGCTTCACAGCTCCAGGGTCCCAGGTTCGATTCCGGCTTGGGTCACTGTCTGTGCGGAGTCTGCACATCCTCCCCGTGTGTGCGTGGGTTTCCTCCGGGTGCTCCGGTTTCCTCCCACAGTCCAAAGATGTGCAGGTTAGGTGGATTGGCCATGATAAATTGCCCTTAGAGTCCAAAATTGCCCTTAGTGTTGGGTGGGGTTACTGGGTTATGGGGATAGGGGGAGGTGTTGACCTTGGGTAGGGTGCTCTTTCCAAGAACCGGTGCATACTCGATGGGCCGAATAGCCTCCTTCTGCACTGTAAATTCTATGATACTGGCACTGGATTTCAGTGATATAATAGTCATGTTCATTTCATTGAAGTCAAGGGACCGGAAAATCAGATGGAGTGTAAAACAGATGACTTGTTACATGTTTCCCACTGGGTGGCAATATTCCAATAAATCACAAAGTTTTGTGAAGTTTCTGAAGGCGGTGAGTTGGAGGGGTTTACATTACATAACATAACATAGAACGACACATGATGTACAGCACAGAAGCATGTCACTTGACCCAATAGAGTCATGTCAGTATTTATCCCCCATTCAAATCTACTCACACCCTATTTCACCTTAAAATATCAGCAGAGCACTCTTCTCCTTGCCCTCTCATAGGTCTATCAAGTTTCCCCTTGGATGTTTAATCTTGGCTAAGATCAAGTGGAGGATCAAACGTGAGATCAGGTGTAATGGCTGTTCTTGTCTGCTTGGATCTCAGCAAACATGAAGGATTAGTGATAAATGTTCAAGTTGGCATGAAGTGTAACTTTTGAGGTGAGCACAGATGGGATTCTGCCCCTGTCCTAGCTGGTGAAGCCAAATTGCTGCAGTGTAATCCTGCACATAGTGCACCTATTGCAGCCAGCATGAGTCAACGATAGAAATCGTGGTAGACATAGACATAGAATGTATAGTGCAGAAGGAGGCCATTCAGCCCATCGAGTCTGCACCAGCCCTTGGATAAAGCACCCTACCTAAACCCACACCTCCACCCTAACCTCGCAACTCAGTAACCCTTTTTGGACACTAAGGGCAATTTAGCCTGGCCAATCCACCTAACCTGCACATCTTTGGACTGTGGGAGGAAATTGGAGCACCCGGAGGAAACCCACGCAGCCACGGGGAAAACATGCAGACTCCGCACAGACAGTGGCCCAAGCCGGGAATTGAACCTGGGACCCTGGAGCTGTGAAGCAACTGTGCTAACCACTGTGCTGCCATGCCACCCCACGGGTGAATGCAGTGCCAATCAAGCAGAGTGGTTGGTCCTGAATGACGTCAAATGTCTTGAGTGTTGATGTAATTTCACCCATCTAGGCAAGTGGAGAGTACTCCATTATGCTCCAATGTGCCTTGTAGGTGAGTCAACGAGTGAGCCACTTGCTGCAGAAAAGAGAGGAGTCTATTACCTGCTCTAACAGCTGTAGCATTTATATGGCAAGTCCTGTTGAGTTTCTGGGCAATGGTGAACCCCCAGCACAGTGATGGTGATGCTATTGGATGTAACGGGGAGGGAAGTGGTTAGAGATAGGCTTATTGCCTGGCATTTGTATTGCATCAATTTGTTGATGCAATACAAGCCTGAATATTGTCCAGGTCTTGCTACATTCAAGCATGGCCTGCTTTATTACCTCAGGAATTGCAAACCGGGCTGCACACCACACAATCATCAGCCAACATCTGCACTTCTGATTTTATGATGGAGGGAAGGTCATTGATGAAGCAACTGAAGCTGGCTGGGTCCAGGAAAACACCCTGACGAACTACTGCAGTGATGTCGTAGAGCTGAGATGATTGACCTCCCAACAACCACCTTCCTTTTTCAGCAAGTAAGAGTCCAACCGGTGGAGATTTTGCTCTGTCTTCCACGGAATTCAGGTTCCTTGGTGCCATACTTAGTCAAATGCTGCCTGATGTCGAGGATAGTTATGTTCGCCTCTCTGAAACTTGGCTCCTCTTTCTATTTTTGAACCAAGACATGATTGAGAGGTGTGGAGTTGTGTAGCCCTGATGGAACCCGAACTGAGTGCTGGTGAGTAATTGCCACTTGATAGCACTGATGGTTACTTCTATTACTTGGATGATGTAAGGTTGATAGGGTGGTGACAGACTAGGTTGGATTTGCTTTGCTTTTTGTGGACAGGATATATATGAGTAATTGTCCACATTATTGTTTCATTGTCATTGTTGTTGCTGTACTGGAAAGCTACGACACCCTTGTGTAATATATACTATTGTGCTTCGATTCAATGACTGTCAGTGCCGATCACTGCATATTAGATTCCAAATGGGACATTGGATCCAGCTTGCTGATACAATGCAAACCAATTTGATATCAGCACCTGTGCGAACACAAATGCTGTGGTACCAATCCTAATCATGTGAACTCTGTAGCTGTCATCGCTAGGTTAAGCTGTGGATTCTGCTCCTATGGTAGTGGTTGATTGAAAGTGACATTGGAGTCAGAACTTTAAAAACTGTAAGGGTGGAAAACAGTCGGGCAGTGAACTACTGTGGCAGGGTTGAGGAACAAGTGACTGCAGGAAGGGGGAAGTTTCTGCCTTGGACAGGAAAGTAAACTGCACAAGAGGTATTCAATTTGAGTTAAATAAGATCCCTTCCTGATGCGGGTAGCTCAGAAAATCTGGATGCAACCAAGTGCCTGTCAATTGTAAGTAATTCCATGACACTTTACAATGAGGAGTCAGGGATTCTCCTAATATTCTCATCAATATTCCTCTCTCAACGGAGATTGCAAAGAAACAAAGAAGTTTAATATTTGTTTATGAAATATAGATGTTCGCTGGCAAGGCCAATATTTATTGCTCACCCCTTAAGCAGGTGTGGTAAGGCATCAGCTTTACTGGCTGCAGGGTATATGGTTAAGGTGCTCCTGCAGTGCTGTTGGGAAGGGAGTTCCAGGGTTTTGATCCAACAATAATGAAGGAAAGGCGATATAGTTCCAAGTCAGGATGGTGTGTGACTTGGAGGGAAGCTTGCAGATGGTTCCTTGTTCTTCCAGGTGACAGAGGTTGTAGGTTTGGAAGATGCTGTAGCAAGTTGCTGCAATGCATCTTGTAGATGGTACATATTACAGAGGAGGGAGTGAATGTTTAAGGTGGTAGACAGGGGGACAATCCGGCTGCTTGGTGCTGGATGGTATTGAGCTTCTTGTGTATGGTTAGATCTGTACCCATCCAGGAAATTGGGCAGTGTTCCATCTCAAACCTGCTCTAGTGCATTGTAGATTGTGGAAAGGTTTCGGGAAGTCAGAACTTGGGTTATTTAATGCAGAATTCCACATCTCTGGCCTGTTCTTATTGTCACAATATGTCCAGTTATGTTTCTGGTGACCCTCAAGATATTGATGCTGGATGATTCAACGATGGTAATACTGTTGAAGGGAAGTGTGGTATTCTTTTAAAGCATAGGCTTGCAAATACAAAGGTACAAACAAACAAGACCTTTATTGGAAAGGTGTTCACTCTACAGGCTGTTCAGTAGACTGCCCATTTGCCCGTGCAAACAGTTGATGATGTCATGAATGTGTCACATGATCAGACTCTTGAAGTGATCCTGTTCCAACTAGGATCAAACATGATCCTTTCACAACACTTTCCTCCCCCTTTGCATTCGAGATTCCTGCAATGAAACACAGTATAACATTAACAATCAAAATTTACAATATGAACAATTGATAAACACTGCAGTCAATAAGTTAGATGTTTCAGAGAATGTCGATTTTCTGTGCAGTTGTTGGTGAACCTCGAGCATCTGCTGTTTTTGGTTTAGTTTGAACATCGTCTGTAGTTGTTTCAACTGGAGTTGACGTATTGTCTGAGGCTGACTCGGTGTTGAAGTTTCCTCAGCTGGGCTACTATCTCCTACTGTTGTCTCTGGCATTGTCACGTTCTCTGCAATATCTAGGTCTTCACCTGGCACAGTTTGTTACGGACTCTCAGTTGCCTCTGTCTCTGGCAATCTAGTTCCAGTTGCTAAAAGTTGATCAGTGTGTCTTCTCCACACTACATCATCCCGACTTTGAAAGGTAGTCCTGTCTGTGCTAAGATGATGGCAGCTATTCACTGGTTCTTTAGTTCCTTGGTAATGCTATGTTTTATGCATTTACGGCATGTGGGCATCGCTGGTTAGGCCAGCATTTATTGCCCATCCCTAGTTGCCCTTCAGAAGGTGGTGGTGAGCTGCCTTCTTGAACTGCTGCAGTCCTTGACGTGTAAGTACACCCACTGTGCTATGCGGGAGTTCCAGGATTTTGGCCCAGCGACAGTGAAGACGCGGCGATATATTTCCCAAGTCAGGGTGGTGATTGACTTGGAGGGAAACATCCAGGCGATGGGGTTCCCAGGTATCTGCTGCTCTTGTCCTTCTAGATGGTAGTGGTTGTTGGTTTGGAAGGTGTTGTCTAAGGAACCTTGGTGAGTTACTGCAGTGCATCTTGTAGATCATAGGCATGGCTGCCACTGTTCTTTGGCGGTGGAGGGTTTGAATGTTTGTGGAAGGGGTAGCAATCAAATGGACTGCTTTGTCCTGGATGGTGTCAAGCTTCTTGAGTGTTGTTGGAGCTGCACTCATCCAGGCAATTGGAGAGTATTCCATTACACACCTGATTGTGCCTTGTAGATGGTGGACAGGATTTGGGCGGTGTGGTAGTCGGTATTAGGGGTATTACGGTACCTAGGTTGAGGCGGTAAGATCATTGGTGTGGGACGTACCTGAGACAGGAAGATCATTGGTGAAGCCTGCCTGTTGGTTCCGCCCAGTAAGGCGGAGTATAAGAGTCTGTGTCTCCCTAGCAGCTTCATTCTGTACCTGCGCTGCTGGGGGAAACATCCAGTCCAATAAAGCCTTCAATTGTCATCCAATCTCGCTTCTGGAGTCATTGATCGAGCATCAGTTTATTGGACTAGATCTTAAAGAATGGAGCTCTGAATCAAGCCGGAGTGTCTGCAGCTCAGCCTCCACGCGGCAAACTCAGCGGCAACCTTATAACACTGCCTGGCGTGCTTCAAAGGGTACCTCAGGACGGCCACGACTGCACGCATGGAGGACCAGAAACTGCAAGTTCTCCACTCGAGGGTGAGCCCAGAGTTCTACACCCTCATTGAGGATGCGGACAATTTCGAGGCCGCGATGGCCCTGTTGAAAGGACACTACATTCGCCCAGTAAACGAGGTTTACGCCCGACATCTGCTAGCGACAAGGCGACAAATCCTGGGGGAATCGCTGGATGAATTCTACCGTGCGTTCCTGGTATTAGGTAGGAACTGTGACTGGCAGCAAGTTTCAGCCAGTGACCACACAGAACTTTTAATCCGGGACACATTTGTTGCAGGTATGCTGTCCTCCCAACTCCGGCGGCGGCTGCTGGAGAAAGAGACACTAAGCCTCAAGGAGGCACGGGACCTTGCTAGCTCCCTGGATGTGGCCTCCCGAAACGCCCAGATGTACGTCCCCGACCGCGCGGCAGCCCCTTGGGCAGCGTGGAACCCACCCGTGGCCGACCCCGATGCATCCCCCACCCCCCCACAAGCTTGTGCCGCGCGGCTACCAGGCAACCCTGGGGGGCCCTGCTGTTATTTTTGCGGGCAAGCCAAGCACACCCGGCAGCGCTGCCCCGGCCCGCTCCTCCATCTGCAAAGGTTGTGGCAAAAAGGGCCATTTTGTGGCGGTATGCCAGGCCCGGGCGATCGCCGCTGTCTCCGTGGGCGAACCGGGGCCATCGCCACAACTCTCTCCACTGGTCGCGGGCGCCGCCATCTTTATTTTCCCAAGCCATGAGTGGGCCCCGGGCTCCGCCACCTTGTTCCCCAGGGACCCGTGCGATGCGTGTGCGCCGCCATCTTGGCCACCCCCAGCCATGTGCAACCCGTGTGCGCCGCCATCTTGGCTGGAGTCTCAGGACCCCGATTCGGATGACCACACACCACCCGAGGAAAATCTTTAACTTCTACCACGACTTGCCTCGGTTACCCTGGACCAGTCTCGGCCCTGAACACTCTCGACTGCGACGACGACCGTGCTCATCAATGGGCATGAAACATCCTGTCTGATCGTCTCCGGGAGCACAGAGAGCTTCATACGCCCCAACACGGTAAGGCGCTGTTCTCTTCCCATACACCCAGTCAACCAAAAAATCTCCCTGGCTTCCGGGTCTCACTCGGTAGAGATCAAGGGGTTCTGCGTAGCGATCCTCACGGTCCAGGGAAGAGAATTAAAACATTTCCGACGCTACATCCTCCCTCACCTCTGCGCTGCCATGCTCCTGGGATTGGACTTCCAAGCAACCTCCAGAGCTTAACCTTTAAATTCCGCGGCCCTATAACCCCCTCACTATCTGCAGCCGTGCGACCCTCCAGGTCGACCCGCCTTCCCTTTTTGCGAACCTCACCCTGGATTGCAAACCCGTCAACACCAGGAGCAAACGGTACAGTGCCCAGGACAGGACCTTCATCAGGTCGGAAGTCCAGCGGCTACTGAAGGAAGGTATTATCGAGGCTAGCAACAGCCCCTGGAGAGCTCAAGTAGTGGTTGTAAAGACCGGGAAGAAGCACAGGATGGTCATTGGTTATAGTCAGACCATCAACAGGTATATGGAATTCGACGCGTACCCTCTCCCCCGCATATCTGATTTGGTCAATCAGATTGCACAATACAAGGTCTTTTCCACGGTGGACCTCAAATCCACCTACCACCAGCTCCCCATCCGCCCCGGCGACCGAAAGTACACTGCATTCGAAGCAGATGGGCGGCTCTACCACTTCCTAAGGGTTCCCTTCGGCGTCACAAATGGAGTCTCGGTCTTCCAATGGGAGATGGACCGAATGGATGACCGGTACGGTTTGTGGGCCACGTTTCCGTACCTCGACAACGTCACCATCTGCGGCCACGACCAGCAGGACCACGACGCCAACCTCCGCAAATTCCTCCACACCGCAAAAACCCTTAACTTAACTTACAACAAGGACAAATGCGTGTTCAGCACCGACCGTCTAGCCATCCTCTGCTACGTAGTGCCTGATGGAGTCGTAGGCCCAGATCCCGAACGCATGCGTCCCCCCGTAGAGTTTCCCCACCCCCACTGCTCCAAGGCCCTGAAACGCTGCCTGGGATTTTTTTTCATATTACGCCCAATGGCTCCCCAATTATGCGGACAAGGCCTGCCCACTAATCCAATCCTCGGTTTTCCCCCTGTTGGCAGAGGCCCGCCAGGCCTTCAGCCGCATAAAGGCGGACATCGCAAAGGCCACGATGCATGCAATCGATGAATCCCTTCCCTTCCAAGTCGCGCGTGACGCATCCGACGTAGCTCTGGCAGCCACCCTCAACCAAGCGGACAGGCCCGTGGCCTTCTTCTCAAGCAACCTCCATGCTTCAGAAATCCATCATTCCTCCATTGAAAAGGAGTCCCAGGCCATAGTAGAAGCTGTGCGGCACTGGAGGCACTACCTGGCCGGCAGGAGATTCAAGCTCCTCACTGACCAACGGTCGGTAGCTTTCATGTTCGATAATGCACAGCGGGGCAAGATAAAGAACGATAAGATCTCACGGTGGAGGATCAAGCTCTCCACCTACAACTATGAGACCTTGTATCGTACCGGGAAGCTAAACGAGCCTCCTGATGCTCTATCCACTTCCTAACGCACAAGTGGACCGAATCCGGGCCCTCCATGAGGACCTCTGCCACCCGGGGGTCACTCGATTCTTCCATTTTATCAAGACCCGCAGCCTGCCCTACTCCCTCGAGGAGGTCAGGACCGCCACCAGGAACTGCCAAATCTGTGTGGAGTGCAAGCCGCACTTCTACAGCCAGAGAAAGCGCACCTGATAAAGGCTTCCCGTCCCTTTGAACGCCCCAGTAAGGACTTAAAGGGGCCCTCCCCTCCACCGACCGCACACATACTTCCTGAACGTGATTGACGAGTACTCCTGGTTCCCATTCGCCACCCCCTGCCCCGACATGACCGCAGACACCGTCATAAAAGCCATCCATAGTATCTTTACCCTGTTTGGTTTCCCCGCCTACATACACAGCGATAGGGGGTCCTCCTTCATGAGCGACGAACTGCGTCAATTCCTGCTCAGCAAGGGCATCGCCTCGAGCAGGACGACCATTTATAACCCCCGGGGAAACGGACAGGTAGAGAGGGAGAACGGAACGGTCTGGAAGACTGTCCTACTGGCCCTACGGTCCAGGAATCTCCCAGTCTCCCGCTGGCAGGAGGTCCTTCCTGGTGCCCTCCACTCCATCTGATCACTGCTGTGTACCACGACAAACAAAACACCTCATGAATGTCTCCTTGTCTTCCCGAGGAAGTCCTCCTCCGGGACCTTGCTCCCAACCTGGCTGGTAGCTCCTGGACCCATTCTGCTCCGCAAACACGTGCGGGCGCACAGGTCTGACCCATTGGTAGAGAGGATCTACCCCCTTCACGCTAACCCTCAGTACGCCTACGTGGCGTACCCCGACAGCCAGCAGCATACAGTCTCCCTATGGGACCTGGTACCCGCTGGATCCCCCCCCCCCCCCCCCCCACCACCAACCCCACCCTCCCTCCCACCAGCGCACCCCATGGATGCCCCCTTCCCAGGTGGATTGGTTCTTCCACTGGTCCCACCCAGGGGTGATGAAGCTACCGAAGAAGCCAAAGTCACGCTCCTGGAGTCATGGATGCCCGAGCTGGCACCTGCATCACTGCCGAAACTGCGACGATCACAGAGGACGACCAGGGCCCCCGATCGACTAATTGCTTCATTCTGATGTGTACATGTAAAATGAATACTGTAAATAGTTGTGACATGTAATATGGCAAAACACTGTACCACCGACAGGTACCACCATAACCTCTACCACAGTATAACGCGAGACCACCACCCCCGCTGGACTTTTTTTTTTTTAAAACAGGGGGTGAATGTGGCAGTCGGTATTAGGGGTACCTAGGTTGAGGCTGTAAGATCATTGGTGTGGGAGGTACCTGAGACAGGAAGATCATTGGTGAAGCCTGCCTGCTGGTTCCGCCCAGTAAGGCGGAGTATAAGCTGGGGGAAACATCTAGTCCAATAAAGCCTTCAATTGTCATCCAATCTCGCTTCTGGAGTCATTGATCGAGCATCAAGAGGTCAGGAGGTGAGTTACTCACTGTAGCATTCCTAACCTTTGACCTGCCCTGGTAGCCACAGTATTAAAGTAACTCGTCCAGTTCAGTTTCTGATCAATGGTAACCCTCAGGATGTTGATTGTGGGGGATTCTGCAATAGTAATGCCATCGAATGTCAAGGGTCAGTGGTTAGAGCCTCTCTTGTAGGAGATGGTCATTGCCTGGCACTTGTGTGGCACAAATGTAAATTGCCACTTGTCAGCCCGAGCTTGGATATTGTCCAGGTCTTGCTGCATTTGGACATGGACTGCTTCATTATCTGAGGAGTCGGGAATGGTACTGAACATTATGCAGTCACTGCAAACATCCCCACTTCTGACCTTATGATGGAAGGGAGTTCATTGATGAAGCAGCTGAAGGTGGTTGGGCCTAGGACACTTTCCTGAGGAACTTCTGCCGTGATGTCCTGGAGTTGAGATGATTGGCCTCCAACCACCACAACCATCTTCCTTTGTGCCAGGTATGACTCCAACCAGCGAAGAGTATTCCCCCTGATTCTCATTGATTCTAGTTTAGCTAGGGCTCCTTGATGCCATACTCTGTCAAATGCTGCCTTGATGTCAGGACAGTCACTCTCACCTCACCTCTGGCATTCAGCTCTTTTGTCCATGTTTGAACAAAGGCTGTAATGAGGTCAGGAGCTGAGTGACCCTGGTGGAATCCAAACTGAACGTCCGTGAGCAGATTATTACCGAGTACATGCCGCTTGATAGCACTGTCGATGACTCCTTCTTCCATCACTTTGCTGATGATGGAGAGTAGACTGATAGGGAGGTAATTGGCTGGGTTGCATTTGTCCTGTTTCTTGTGTACAGGACACACCTGGGCAATTTTCCACATTGCCGGGTAGATGCCAGTGCTGTAGCTGCACTGGAACAGCTTGGCTAGGGGTGCGGCATGTTCTGGAGCACAAGTCTTCAGTGCTATTGCCTGGGATAGTCAGGGCCTATAGCCTTTGCACCATGGGCCCTGACAATACCCCAGCACTTTCTGACCTTTCTGAAAAACACAGCATTTAGCCCTGTCTCATGTCCAAAACCTGTCGGTTTCCTCTCAACAATTTTTCTTGTCTTAGGTGGCTTCAGCAAATCAAACGTAACTGACGTTTTACCATGAGTAATGCTGTACAACTTTGGGTTGTCATGTACGTTGTATTCCCGTACGTCATCATGAATTGGTTTAGTCGTTCAGACAATGATTCTTGCCAACGAGTTACTTTCAATGAATGCTTCATTGCATGAACAATCCTTTCAGCCAGCCCTTTGTGGCAGAATGATAAGGAACAGGTCGGATGTGTTGGGTTCTGTTCTCCTTTTGGGTCATTTGTGAATTCTTGCAAAATGAACTGTGGTCCATGGTCGATGAGAGTAATCGAATTTTGCAAAATCTCACCCTGTCTTCATGATGGCGACGCCAGGCCATTTCAAGTGTGAGTCTACCACATTGAAAAACATTTGTCTTTCCAATGGTCTGGCATAAACTATGTGAACTCTTTGCCATGTTCTTCTGGCCATTCGCATGTGTGCAATAGAGCTAGTGGCGGCAGGTTTCGAACTTCTACGCAAGTCAAGCACACGTCTGCTTTCTCCTCAATTTCGCGATGGAGCTCTGGCCACCAAAAATAGCTTTTGGCTATCTCCTTCATCCTTACTATCCCACAACGACCGTCATGAAGTTGGTTTAGAAAACGTTCCCTTAACAATGGCAGAATGATGACCCTCATTCCTCGAAGGAGACAACCAGCTTGTACGGATAGTTCAAGTCTTTGGGTAACATATGGCTTCAACTCTTTTCTCCCGTGATCTTGCCACGAAGCACGGTGTCCATAATTTCTGCCAGTGGTGGATCGTTTCTGGTATATTTCTTAACTTGTCCTGCAGTTCCAGGAGTGTTATTGACTTCTCCAAAATAGAAAATATTACCACTCAAACTATTCATTGATGTTTCGTTAGGTAAAGATAATCTAGAGAGTCCATCAGCATTCATGTGGAGATTTGATTTATATTTTATTGTGTATGTTTGTGCTGACAACTGAAATGCCCCATCTCTACATGTGGCTCATTGTTAGAGATGGAACACCAGTGTGCAACCCAAGTATCATTGTCAGTGATCGTTGATCCATTAGAAAAATTAATTTCCTTCCACACAGGTATTAGAAAAAATGTTTGATTCAGAAAATGGTGCCTGGAGCTTTCTTCTCTGTCTGCAGGTGCAGACTTTGATGCCAAATGGAAGTCTTTGATATCTGAATAGCCGTTTGTGTGATTGTCCAATATTGTTGTGAATCTGAATCCACATTTATTTGGAGATGAGCTTGACTAAGGTCAACTTTACTGAAATTCTGGCCACCAGCCAACCCATCAAATAAGTAATCAATTAAAGGCAGAGGATACTGCTCTGCAGACAGCACCAGATTGATAGTAACTTTAAAATAGCCACATCTGTATACTGAACCATCTTTCTTCATTACAGGTACCATTGGGTATTTGGAATAATGGGTTTAAAGACCCCCGTCTTAACCAGCCTCTCTTATTCTGCCTCGACTTTAGGCCTCATGGGGTTCATCACTGACTTAGCCTTTAAGTATCTTGCTTGGTTTTCATCCTTAATCCTTATTTTGACTGAGATCTCTTTCATGCTTCTCAGCTGTCCAATAATGGCATTTTTCTTTAAAGTCTTCAGTAGACCCTGCTTTGGACTCTGGCATGCGATTCACCTTGGCGCAGTTTAGTTTGATTCTCTCCAGTTAGGTTCTCCCCATTAGGTCTGGGTAGTCACCTTTAATAACATGCAGGGGCAGGT
The DNA here is from genome assembly GCF_047496885.1 of Scyliorhinus torazame. NCBI lineage: Eukaryota > Metazoa > Chordata > Chondrichthyes > Carcharhiniformes > Scyliorhinidae > Scyliorhinus > Scyliorhinus torazame. The sequence continues at coordinate 222,072,700 of NC_092716.1, forward strand.
CTGTGGTTTGTCCATTTAATTGCACATTGATATGGGCCCTCAACAGTGACATGGCCACTCTTTGCAGGTTTTACGGCGATATGTCGTAGGTCTACAAAATTATGAGTGGATAGTCAGAGACTTTTTCCCAGGGTAGAGGGGACAATTACTATGGGGCATAGGTTTCAGGTGCGAGGGGCAAGGTTTAGAGGAGATAGAACATAGAACATAGAAAATACAGCACAGAACAGGCCCTTCGGCCCACGATGTTGTGCCGAACCTTTGTCCTAGATTAATCATAGATTATCATTGAATTTACAGTGCAGAAGGAGGCCACCCGGCCCCCCCGAGTCCGCACCGGCTCCTGGAAAGAGCACCCTACCCAAACCCAACACCTCCACCCAACACCAAGGGCAATTTGGACATTAAGGGCAATTTATCATTGGCCAATTCACCTAACCCGCACATCTTTGGACTGTGGGAGGAAACCGGAGCACCCGGAGGAAACCCACGCAGACACGGGGAGGACGTGGAGACTCCGCACAGACAGTGACCCAAGCCGGAATCGAACCTGGGACCCTGGAGCTGTGAAGCAATTGTGCTATCCACAATGCTACCGTGCTGCCCTTGAGAACAAATAAATCTACACTATATCATTTTACCTTAATCCATGTACCTATCCAATAGCTGCTTGAAGGTCCCTAATGTTCCCGACTCAACTACTTCCACAGGCAGTGCATTCCATGCCCCCACTACTCTCTGGGTAAAGAACCTACCTCTGATATCCCTCCTATATCTTCCACCTTGCACCTTAAATTTATGTCCCCTTGTAATGGTTTGTTCCACCCGGGGAAAAAGTCTCTGACTGTCTACTCTATCTATTCCCCTGATCATCTTATAAACCTCTATCAAGTCGCCCCTCATCCTTCTCCGTTCTAATGAGAAAAAGCCTAGCACCCTCAACCTTTCCTCGTAAGACCTACACTCCATTCCAGGCAACATCCTGGTAAATCTTCTTTGCACCTTTTCCAAGGCTTCCACATCCTTCCAAAAAGAGACGACCAGAACTGTACACAGTACTCCAAATGTGGCCTTACCAAAGTTTTGTACAGCTGCATCATCACCTCACGGCTCTTAAATTCAATCCCTCTGTTAATGAACGCGAGCACACCATAGGCCTTCTTCACAGCTCTATCCACTTGAGTGGCAACTTTCAAAGATGTATGAACATAGACTCCAAGATCTCTCTGCTCCTCCACATTGCCAAGAACTCTACCGTTAACCCTGTATTCCGCATTCATATTTGTCCTTCCAAAATGGACAACCTCACACTTTTCAGGGTTAAACTCCATCTGCCACTTCTCAGCCCAGCTCTGCATCCTATCTATGTCTCTTTGCAGCCGACAACAGCCCTCCTTACTATCCACAACTCCACCAATCTTCGTATCATCTGCAAATTTACTGACCCACCCTTCAACTCCCTCATCCAAGTCATTAATGAAAATCACAAACAGCAGAGGACCCAGAACTGATCCCTGCGGTATGCCACTGGTAAGTGGGATCCAGGCTGAATATTTGCCATCCACCACCACTCTCTGACTTCTATCAGTTAGCCAGTTCGTTATCCAACTGGCCAAATTTCCCACTATCCCATGCCTCCTTACTTTCTGCATAAGCCTACCATGGGGAACTTTATCAAATGCCTTACTAAAATCCATGTACACTACATCCACTGCTTTACCTTCATCCACATGCTTGGTCACCTCCTCAAAGAATTCATGTATGAGGCAAGGTTTTTACACAGTGGGTAGTGGGTGCCTGGAACTCGCTGCCGGAGGAGGTGGTGGAAGCAGGGACGATAGTGATGTTTAAGGGGCATCTTGACAAATACATGAATAGGATGGGAATAGAGGGATACGGACCCCGGAAGTGTAGAAGATTTTAGTTTAGACGGGCAGCATGGTCGGCGCAGGCTTGGAGGGCCGAAGGGCCTGTTCCTGTGCTGTACTTTTCTTTGTTCTTTGTTCTTACATTGTAATTTCTCTTGGTTAGCAGTTTCTGGTACCAACGAATCTGCTGTTCCAGTGCCCACCTCCATTTTCACTGGTTGTCCGTTCAGTAAAGGAGTGACTCAGTAATAGTTTGTTGTGCCCACAATGGCCACTATGTTCAACGACAGTTCATCATCTGACTGTGACTCTGGTCCTTTTACACCCCTTTTTTGTACCATGTGGATCCTTTTCTCTCTATTAGGTTTTTAATTTGATACAGTTGGTTCTTGCTTTTTATAATTCTTGTTTAGAACTTGCAATTTAGCGCAGTAGTTAACACTTGCTTCACAGCACCAGGCACCAGGGTTCGATTTCTGGCTTGAGTCACTGTCTATGCGGAGTCTGCACATTCTCTCCGTGTCTGCGTGGGTTTCCTCGATGTGCTCCGGTTTCCTCCGGAATTTGGACATTCTGAATTCTCCCTCAGTGTACCCGGACAGGCGCCGGAATGTGGCGACGAGGGGATTTTCACAGTAACTTCATTGCAGTATTAATGTAAGCTTACTTGTGACAATAAAGATTATTTATTATTAACAGGGATATATCATATTGTTTATTTTATTTTCCCAACAGGCACATTCGATGTGCCGCTTTTTACCACAATTCCTGCATATTGCATCCTTTCAGCTGCTGCAAATTCCCCAGTGATCATGACTTCTGAAGCCTTCTTTAGGTTTAAGTTGCTTTCTATTAACAACCCTTTTTGGATAGCTTTGCTTCTTAACTCGCACACTAGCCTGTCTCTCATGGAGTCGTTCAAGACCTCTACAAATTCACAATATTCAGCGAATTTCTTCAAAGTAGCTGTGAACTATATGATTGATTCACATTTCTGGTTACGTTTTGGAACACTCTCAGCTCTAAGCTATTGTTGCAGGGTACTTGCTACTAACAATGCTACCTGTACTGTTCCACTATTTCTGGGCAGAGTGCATGGCGAGCTTCTTTTTGATGTCCAAAAGCTATTTTGGCTATTTTACATTTTGGTTCCTTTGATGGCTGCTACTGATATTTGGCACCCTTCCATTGCTAGCTTTGGTGTAGCGAAGTTTTTAACTTCATAATCCTTTTCAGATGTTTGTGCATGGATCAATGATTTTTCTATCTTTTTTTTACTTCTCTGGGAGTCTGCAAGTGTGGTTCTGACCTCCTCCTTTAGGGGATAGGCTTGCACACCACGAAGTATAAACAAACATGAACTTTATTGAAAAGGTGTTTACTCTACCGGCTGTTAGGATAGAATGTTTGCCTGCGCAAACGGCTATTGACATCATCAATATGCCACGTGATTGGACTCTTAAAGTGACATTGCTCCAACAAAGAACAAACATGAATGCACAACAGGGAGATACTTAGAATTTCTTTCAATTTGTGACAATAATTGCCTGACACTCGTTACTTACCACTTATCAGTGGAAGTCTGTATATTGTTTAGATCTTTGCATATATAGGCACAGACTGCTTCATTCTTGTTTGTGGGATCGTGCTGTCCATCAGTTGTTTGGAATCTTCACCAACCTAAAACAGTGACTACTTCAAAGGTAAGTCATTGGGGCTGATTTAGGACATTCAGAGAGTGTGAAAAGTGTTAACAAATTGTGAATTCTCCATCCTATCTTTATCTTAAACTGTCTTTCACATCTAACACAAAGTCAGAATCTTGACTTCGATAAAGCAGCCGTTCAGCAGTATAATCGGATATTTTTTGTCAAGACCGCATTAAAAGAAATATCTTTTATTACATCATGAAAACTAATTGGTCACCTGGAGTTCCTGCTATGTGTGTGCCTTCTGTAATGCAAAATTGGCAGCTGGACAGATTTACTCCTGGCATACATCTATTTCTGCTTGTGAAGGGAAAGGTTCATGCCTATTTTCTTTGTCCTCCGTGTCGAATCAGGCATCTTTCTCTCTTGGATCACTTCGACCACTAGCTGGCAGTCTACTCCAACAATATTTGACATGAAATACTTAACTCTTCAAATTATGTTTTGTCTGCAGTTCCTTTACATCCCTTCGTTTTGCTCCGGTTTTTCATAAAAGTTTTTTTTTTCTAACATCTACCTCGGGTTCTCCTGCTGGAACCATCTTTTTTCAAAAGGGAACAGATTTAATTACGCCAAGTTTGTAGCCCTATTTCCTGGGCTTTAAAATTGGTACAATTTTCATTGGTCTTCTTTGATCACTTTTTGATGCCTCATCATTTGTTCGTAATGACAGGGAAAAATGGTCCAAGAGTGGTGTTAGCAATTATTTATAGAATACCCACATCACTTCCTCATGCTCTAGCAATGTATCCTGTATGGATTTATTATGAACCTTAATAAATCCATCTTGGCCATTGGTGCTGTATAAATTGATGATGCTTTCAGCAGCTATTCAATAGCATCCCAATCAATTATCAATATTTTTTTTGTTTTTCATATAACCTTCATTATAAAGTCATACTTGACATTTATCCCAGCTATAGATTAACTTCCATTTCTTAATATTGAATATTGAATTTCACTTGTGTTTTTTTATTTGACGGCATTTCACATCTTGGAGCATCCTGTTTAGACATTCTCATTACAATGCTGTTGTCCTTTGTCACTGAACATTATACACAACAACCCTGTGGTGAGAGTTGGAGGTGAGAAAATAAATAATCACTGTACAATTTACCATCATCCTTGAATGACTGTCCAGTGGGTTCCTGTCTTAGCCAGTTGATAAGTGGGACCATCTCTGGGCCACCTGCTATTCTGCCAGTCCTTAGCCTGCAAACTGCACTCATTTTCAGCATGCACTTTGACCCTTGAAAAGAACTGGACCTTCCGCTTGAGGAAATGGGCAGCCAGCCCGACTGAGGTGGCCCATCTCCCTGTTAATAATAAATAATCTTTATTGTCACAAGTAAGCTTACATTAATACTGCAATGAAGTTACTGTGAAAAGCCCATAGTCGCCACATTCTGGCGCCTGTTCAGGTACACAGAGGGAGAATTCAGAATGTCCAAATTACCTAATAGCATGTCTTTTGGGACTTGTGGGAGGAAACCGGAGCACCTGGAGGAAACCCACGCAGACATGGGGAGAACATGCAGACTCCACACAGACAGTGACCCAAGCCAGGAATCGAATCTGGGACCTGGCACTGTGAAGCCACTTTGCTACCATGCTGTTCTCCATCCATGAGTTAAAATCCACATTTCAGATCCCCCTCCTTCCCCACAAAGGAAGTAATTATAAAGGCTGTGGCAGTAAAATATTGTGAGGAGGGAATGCCAAGTTTGAATGGAAGAGTGAACTAGTATAGACTGAATGGTCTCCTTCTCAGTACTTTCCCTTATGAATCAAAACTGACAAAAATGTTACCACAGATTCTTGGCTTTGTGATCAGTGTATTATTACAACTTGCACGGGTGATGTGAAATATGAGTTACGGATAAGCATTTGATGAGATTCACATGGATTACGAGGTCGCCCTCATGTGGCCAGTCTTCTGCCATGCGTTTATTTGTGCAGAATGTAAAACGCTCTGAAAAATTGTTCAAGTCAAGAATGGAAGTAATAGCTAAAATAATATCCAAAAAGTTTTATTCTGACAGCCAGCTTGATGGATTGAGAAAATTGAGCTTACCGTGGAAATTTCCATACAAATGGAAATCATTATGTCTGTGTCGGCTCTCTGCCCGATCAACCCCAAACTAATCTTGCTGCTCTTTCCCACAATCCCTTATCTTTTTTTTTCTTCAAAATGTATCTTTTTTTTTAAACAAAAAAGATGCAACGATCTCTGCACCAACTAATCCTTGTGGAAAATCATTCCGTGCACAAACAATTCGCAGTACAGACTCTTCTCTGAGAGGAACCAGTCTTTCCTACTCAAATTTCTTGTTCGAGGTAGGAAAACAAAGGTAGTTTTAAGCAATTTACATTTGTATCAGTAAGCATTATAAATAAGGCATAGATTTAAGTGGATTTAATTTAATATTTCTGTGCCTGGAAGGGTAAAACCAAGAGTTAGATTGATGAAGGACAAAGGTGTTTGTATGTGTGGGGGTTGGTTTCAATTCCCGTGATTCAACTGTGCTTAAAGAGGACTATGGTGTGAAGATGAAATAAACCAGCAATGGTTGCTCAGCAATAAGGACTGGTAAGGTAGATAATTTGTAAGTTTTAGCTTAGCTAATTTAATTGCAGTTGGCGGTTGGTAGTGAGAGCTCTCACAGCTCTTGTGAGAAGCAGTTGATTTTAGAAGGCTAATTACTTTAAAATCATATAATGAAATGAAAATCGCTTATTGTCACAAGTAGGCTTCAAATGAAGTTACTGTGGGAAAGCCCCTAGTCGCCACATTCCGACGCCTGTTTGGGGAGGCTGTTACGGGAATTGAACCGTGCTGCTGGCCTGCCTTGGTCTGCTTTCAAAGCCAGCGATTTAGCCCTGTGCTAAACAGCCCCTATCCCTGTGCTAAACATTGATTTCAGATGATTGCATTCACAAAGGAAATATGCACCAGAAATGCCTTTGGGTCAAAACACTGTAGAGTTTATTTTCCTTATCTGAAAGGACTCTTACCAGCAACTAAACAAGGGGAACATCTCTCTCAGCCTTGCTAGAAGAAAAGCCATACTACGGAGTAATTGTTTAAAAAAACAGATGCCAGAATACTAAAGTCCAGCTAGTTACGGAAACTAGAGAAATGAAGAGATGTTTCCAAGAAGTGGAACAGATTAACGGAACAGAGGAAACCGGGACCAAAACAGGCCACTGTTCAGTGACGTCACAGAGTTGAAAAGAACATAGAACATAGTGCAGAAGGAGGCCATTCAGCCCATCGAGGCTGCACCGACACACTTAAACCCCCACTTCCACCCTGTCCCCGTAACCCAATAACCCCATCTAACCTTTTTGGTCACTAAGGGCAATTCACCTAACCTGCATGTCTTTGGACTGTGGGAGGAAACCGGAGCACCCGGAGGAAACCCATGCAGACACGGGGAGAACGTGCAGACTCCGCACAGACAGTGACCCAGCGGGGAATCGAACCTGGGACCCTGGCGCTGTGAAGCCACAGTGCTATCCACTTGTGCTACCGTGCTAAAAGGTATTGGATTGTGAGAGGCCAGAAAGATATCTAAAGTAATAGCAAGATTTTTGAGAAATTTCTACAGTTTGGGAAACATTATTTGAAATAATTGTGGAAATCAGTGGCTGGACCTCGGAGTTTGCGTAAAAACATCTAAGACAAAGGAAACCTGAAGAGAGAAGTATAAAATCTAAAAGCAAAAAATTGATGGAAGCAGTGGAGGGAAAGCATAATTTAGGAGAAGATTTTAAAATGTGACTATTGAAAGCGGAATTTGAAATCAATCATGTGGAAGCCAGAGTTCAGTGAGACAAGGTGGCTCATGGTATAAACATCATCTGGGGGGGGGGTTCTTTGAGTAGAAGTCCACAGACATTTACTTGGGTTCAGAGGGGAGTGTGTCTTACCACAGTCACCTTGTGTGCTTAAAAGGGACTTTGTGTGTTCATAAGACCATTGTAGTTTATAATGTACTTTGTAATCCATGTTAATCCTAAAACTGTCTGTAATTGCTAAACTAAAGGGGGAAGTAAAGGAGTATTGTCTTATAATTCAATTTTTCATGTTTTATTAATGTTTTTCTTCTCATTGTTAAAACTAAGTAGTGGTCCTCTGACTCTGTTCCTCCATGTTTATTAAAAAAAGTAAAAGTTACAGTCTTTTGAGCGAGGGTTCCATTCTGGGATCTTCCTGTCCAGTTATAACATCAACTGGGATCATAACACATGGAAATAGTCTTCAGTCCTTCCTCATCATTTCAGTTTCTTTTATCTCTTGCATCACCATTGTGACTATACAATGTATAATTTCTATGGCTTCCAATCCTTGGAAAGCACCTTAACATTTTTTTAAATGCCTCGGCACAGTGAGGTTGTGAGGAGCAGTGGAAATATGCACCATAAATTTCCCCAGGGTTTCTCGGGTGCTGTATAAACATCAGAGAAAACCCCATTTACACAGGTGAACAGATGTTCTGCCAATGTTACAGCCATGGAGCAGGTGTAAGCACAAATAAATTCTGGCAACATCTTGGGCGCGATTCTCCACTCCCACGCCGAAGTGGCCGCGCCGTCGGGAACGCCGTCGAGGTTCACAACGGCGCGGACCGGCCCCGATCCCGACCGATTTAGGGCCCGAAAAAGGGCTAGGATCGGGGCCGCGTGAACCTCGGGCGGGAATTTTGCGAAGGCCGCGTCGTCTCCGTGCGACGCCCGAATGACGCACCGCTGCGTCATAAATTGCGCGAACCGCGCACAGAGGACCCGGAGGAGAATTGAGGAGATGGCTGAGCCCCGAAGAGCCGCACCGAGGTTCCGGGATACGGACCTGGACACCCTGGTGGATGAGGTGGAGTGGAGAAGGGACACCCTCTGCCCAAGACGTGGGCATCGCCAGCCATCCAGCGCGGTGAGGCGCGGCTGGCGGGAGGTGGGCACTGCAGTCAGTGCTGTGGGGCAGACCCCCCGGACGGGGGAGCAGTGCCGCAAGAAGCTGCATGACCTCACTTGGGCTGCCAGGGTAATTGCCATGAGGGTGCCCCCAGGCCCCCCCCCCCCCCCCCCCCGTGCCGGGGGGGGGGGGGAAGTGGGGTTGGGGGCGGGGGGCGTTGGGAGTGTTGGGGGGGACTGGGGCATCAGGGGCGATGGTGGGGGGGGTTTGGGGGGTGTCACGGTGCCCAACTATCTACTCGACCCACATGAGCCCCGGGGCCCCCCTGGAGCAAACCCATGGCGTGCTGTCTCCTGAATCAGCAACAATGTTGTCAATATCTGCATGCCCTGATGATACCCGCCTAATGGTGATGCTTTATCCAACCCCTCCCCCCCCCCCCCCCCCCCCCTGTCCATTCACGAGCAGAGGGCCCTGGACCTCGCTGGGGGATCCGCCACCCGGGAGGTCGCGCCATGCCAGGTCGGAGGCGCAGAAACAAGTGAGAGAACCTTGCATGTCCTCTCCACCCCCAACCCGTCATCGCCCCCCTCACACTCTGGCCACTGCACCCCAGATCCCATCCCCCCTCACACTCTGGCCACTGCACCCCCGATCCCATCCCCCCTCACACTCGGGCCACTGCACCCCAGATCCCATCCCCCCCCTCACACTCGGGCCACTGCACCCCAGATCCCATCCCCCCTCACACTCTGGCCACTGCACCCCAGATCCCACCCCCCCCCCTCACACTCGGGCCACTGCACCCCAGATCCCATCCCCCCTCACACTGTGCACCCACCACCACCATACACCCGGGCCACCGTGTCTAACGAACCCCAAATCTTTTATGTTCCCCAGGGCCATCGTCCGAACCTTCAGGGACGTCTCGCCCAGGAAGCAGCGCAACGCCACCCACCGCAACGGCACCCAGGGACGCACGCCAGAGGTTGATAGTTGGTCGGACAGGAGGGCAGACCTCACAGTCTGGGACACAGGACCGGGACGCTGAGACCTCCGGGACAGACATTAGTCAGGGGCACAGGGTGGACAGTCATGCCGAAGCGCACATCATGGCCACACCCCCGCTGGATCGAACTGGAGGTCAAGACGACATGGCCCGCATGGAGCTTGCGCCGGGCCATGAGGGGGACCAGTACACACCAGACTTCTTGGCGAATGATGACCTCGAGCTTGCGGCACTGCTGTCTCCCACACCGTTCACCATCGCAGAGACACTCACCTCGGTTGGGCAGATAAGTGATGAGGCTCCCGGGTCACGGTCTGGTGTGCACCCCACAGCCGAGCCGGTACAGCAGGTGGAGTTTGGAGCAGCCGAGGGGCTGGACGGTCGGAGAGCAGCCTAGGCCCAGCAAACAGCTGCCACCCAGACGGTTCCCGGGTTCCTGGATGTAATTGACCCACCCGGACAACCGATGCGTATGGACACCCAGGGACTGAGTAACGGGATGAGGGCCATCTTCCAGCACCTGCACATGCAGCTGGAGGAGTCTATCCGCGTCCAGGAGCAGGGAGTGGTGCCGCTCATCGCAGCCACCCAGGCTGACACCGCATGGGTGGCGTCCGTGATGGAGGCAATGGGTGAAAGGGTTTTGGCCATGGGTCAGGTTCTGCAAGGCGTTGGGCTTCATGTGCACCCGTCATCCATGGCCCAGGAGCGGGCTGCCCTCTCTCAGGTAGCCATGCGCCAGAGCCAACACGACATTGCTGCCGCTCTCCGGGCCCTGGCTGAGTCTCACCATGCCATGGCCCGGTCCCAGCAAGCGATGGCTCAGTCCCAGCAGTCAGTCGCGGAGAGCATAGACCGCCTGGCGCACATGATGGATGGCGTAACGCACTCGCAGGTTGAGATAGCACAGTCCATGGCAGGAATGTCGCACTCCCTGGGCCCCGTCTCGGCGAACATTCGGACCGTGGTCGATACCGCTGCAGGCCTCCAGGACTGGCAGTGCCAGGTGTCGGGGGTGCGACGGGGCATGTCTCCGAGCGCATCTCCGTCCCACAGTGAGGCCCGGGGGCCACCGGGCTCCCCGAGGGAGGAGGAGGTTCTGGGGCCCGTCCCAGTAGCTCCACCAAGGGACGTTCCGGTACACTCGGCCTCCCCCCGTTCCGTCCCTGGCGCATCTGGTGGGGAGCGGGCAGGTCAGGGTGGCACCACACCATCCAGCACACCTACCGAGCAGCCTGGCCCATCGAAGCTGGGCCGCCCCAGGAAACGTGTGCCGACGGGGAGCCATGTCGAAGGGCGTGATTCTCAGCAGTCCGCCTCCACTCCTGCTGTACCATCTGGGGAGACACCTAGACGTAGTGGTAGGGCCCGTAAGGCAAAGTCGTTAGGCACATAAGAAGTTGGCACGGGTGCAGGGCACAGTCTAGTTGTAGTGGGTAGGGCACCTATGTTCACCACACGAATAAACGCACTGTTAAATTTGACTTGTAAGACTGTGTGCTATGTCCGGTGCCCGGGCGCTCGTGAGGGTGCCCGATTGGCGTCGTGGTATACGAGTCGTTCAAGGTCTGTTCCGGATGTGGTGACCCCCCCCATAATCGGACACCGTTGTCCTCGGTACACCGACGCCAGCCACCCCACGGGCATGTGGTGAAATATCCGTCACGAAGGCTGTGACCACCGGAGTGCATGGTTCAGCTAAAGCCATGAGTCAGACCTCGGCTGGTGAATCTGAGCACACAGCTCATCGCAGAGCGGGCTGTCACACCCGCTTACCCAATCATCAACGTTGTGCAATCCCGTAGTGCCGCAGTGGTAAGGTGATGTGGAATTGGTGCCGTGAACGCGGTGCGGGGGGGGGGGGGGTTGGCATGTGGTGCCCGTGTGCAGGACTGACGGTGCAAGTGGCAGTGTTCAGCGAATCCCACCCCCACAGTGCGTGAACCGTGCGACCACCAACGCGTCGCATGGCCGCTGTCCCCGGCGGTGCCGTCGTGCAGCCTCCTGGGCGTAACGAGCAGCCGGGCAGTGTCTGCGTCCTGCGCCCCTCCCCCCACCCTGATGCGCCCCATCCTCCTCATCCTCCGCATCCTTGTTTGTGTTGGCTCCGGTGCCGTTGGGTCCTCCCTCCGACTCCTCTATCAGGTCATCTCCCCTCTGCATGGCAATATTGTGCAGCGCACAGCAGACCACAACTATGCCGGTACTGTAGGGCCCCTCCTGATCGGTCCAGGCATCTGAAGCGCATCTTCAGCAGGCCGAAGCACCGCTCCACCACACACCTGGTTGCTGCATGTGCCTCGTTGTATAGGCTCTCCGCGTTGGTGTGAGGCCTCCGTATTGGCGTCAGCAGCCATGATCTCAATGGATAGCCCTTGTCGCCCAGCAACCAGCCCCTCAGCCGGGGGGGGGCATCCATCGAACATTGCGGGGATGAACGACTGTGCTAGAATGTAGGCGTCATGCACACTGCCGGGGTACTTTGCACACACGTGCATGATCTTCATGTGGGGGTCGCACACCACCTGAATGTTCATGGAGTACGCACCCTTCCTGTTCACGAACACGTCCCTGCTGTCTGCAGGTGGGCGCATGGGGATGTGCACACCATCGATGACACCCTGGACCATTGGTATCCCGGCCACCTTGGCGAATCCACGTGCCCGTGCTTCCTGCTGTGCTCGCTCCTCGGGGAATTGAAATGTACCTGTCCGTGATGGCGTACAAGGTGTCGGTGACGGCCCTGATGCACCTGTGGACTGATGCCTGTGATATCCCGGAGAGGACCCCGCTCGGCGCCTGGAAGGAACCGGTAGCGTAAACGTTTAGGGCCACCGTCACCTTGACGGAGACTGGTATAGCGTGTCCTCCTCCCATTCCACGTGGTGCGAGGTGCGCCACGAACTGGCATATACGTGCGACCGTCTCCCTGCTGAACCGTAGTCTCCTCCTGCATGTGATGTCCGGTAGGGTCTCGAACGACATTCTGTCACGGTACACCCTAGGCCTTGCTGGACGCCTGTGGCGCCCTGGCACCACCATCAGTGGATCCTCGTGCTCCACCTGCTCCTCCTCCTCCTCCTGCTCCGCCCCCAAGCACTTCCTCTGCATTCCTCGCCGTCTGGCGGTCAATGTTCCCCTCGGCATCCCCCTGTACATTCGGGTCCTGAGCGCGTGCGGCCTGCGCGTCGACGACGGGCCACTCCGCGGCCATCCCCTCTGCTGCACCGGCGACCGCTGCATCTGCAGCCACTGTGGGCCGTCCGACTCTACGCTGCCGGATGGCAAACTCCAGAGCTGCGGCTCCAACCACGGCAGTGAACATCGCTGTCTGGTTGGCATACATGGTGACCTGCAGGAGGGTGGTGGGGGGCAGAGAAATGACATGTTACACGGAGGTTCTTCCACACCTCGCCAGCCGGGTTGCATGGGATACCTGTGTGTCCTGGTGGCCTGGTCGCGCTGCAGATACGCAGCCAGCCTAACACCTGGTCACTGTCTGCGCCCAACGGTCACTTCACACCGTACTGCTCACCAGTGTGCCACTCGCCTGTGCCCATCAGCCACACGCACCCTGCGGCCGTGTCCTCGTCACCGTCCTGCCATATCAGGGCAGCTGACATGTGGCATCCGCGGATGGACGATACCATCCACACTCTCCCTCACCCCCCTCCCACCTGCACACTCTCCCTCTTCCCCCCCCCCCCACCTGCACACTCTCCCTCATCCCCCACCTGCACACTCTCCCTCTCCCCCCCCACCTGCACACTCTCTCTTCCCCCCCCCACCTGCACACTCTCCCCCTCCCCCCACACCTGCACACTCTCTCTCGCTCTCTTCCCCCCCCGCCTGCACACTCTCCCTCTCCCTCCCTCACCTGCACACTCTCCCTCTTCCCCCCCCTCACTTGCACACTCTCCCTCCCCCCCACCTGCACACTCTCCCTCCCCCCTCCCACCTGCACACTCTTCCCCCCCTCCCACCTGCGCACTCTTTCCTCCCCCCCCCCACCTGCACACTCTCCCTCTCCCCCCCCACCTGCACACTCTCTCTCTCTCTCTCTCTCTTTCCCCCCCACCTGCACACTCTCCCTCTCCCCCCCCTCCTGCACACTCTCTCTTTCCCCCCCCCCACCTGCACACTCTCTCTCCCCCCCCCCCACCTGCACACACTCCCTCCCCCCCCCCCCCACCTGCACACTCTCTCTCCCCCCCCACCTGCACACACTCCCTCTCCCCCCCCACCTGCACACTCTCTCTTCCCCCCCCCCCACCTGCACACTCTCTCTTCCCCCCCCCCTCCACCTGCACACTCTCTCTCTCTCTCTCTCTCTCTCTCTTCCCCCCCCCCCACCTGCACACTCTTTCCCCCCCCTCCCACCTGCACACTCTTCCCCCCCCCCCACCTGCACACTCTCTCTTTCCCCCCCCCTCCCCACCTGCACACTCTCCCGCACCCCTCCCCCACCTGCACACTCTCTCTCTCTCTCTCTCTCTTCCCCCCGCCCCCCTCACCTGCACACTCTCTCTTTCCCCCCCCCTCCCCACCTGCACACTCTCTCTTCCCCCCCCCCCCACCTGCACACTCTCTCTCTCTCTCTCTCTCTCTTCCCCCCGCCCCTCCCACCTGCACACTCTTCCCCCCCCCCACCTGCACACTCTCCCGCACCCCTCCCCCTTTGGCCGCAGCCTTCTCAGGGAAGCCGACCCGGTCTCCGGGCGCTGCGCTACAATCCGCTCACCTCCTCCCTGCTCGGCGTCAGCCAGCACGACTGGCTGACTACTTTAAATAGCAGGTGTGAACGGCGACGGCGTGAACTGGGGTCACGCCGTCGGGACTTCGGCCCATCTGGGTCTGAGAATAGCAGGGGTGCCGGAGAATCGCCGTTTTGGGTGTCTCGGGTGCTTCTCCGGCCTGCGGCCCACGAAACTCGACCGGGCCATTCCCGCCGCTTGGGAGAATCACGGGAGGGCGTCGGACCGGCGTCGCGGGAAATTTTGGCAGCCCAGGCGATTCTCCCAAGCCTATAATGAGCAGTTTCCATTAGATTGAGCCAGTATTTCCAGTGAAATTCACCTAAATCGGGGCCAATGGGTGAAAGCATGGGCTCTGATGCTTCTCCTGTTTCTGGGCCCCTTAATCCACCTAATTCCCACCTGTAACCTTTCCCCTCACATCCTTCAGGTGCCCAAAAAAGGGAACCATATAGCATTGGGGTGAATCTGTTTCATATAAGTTTAGCAATTTTTTAAATTTTGTACTCTATATCCAACGAAAGCTCAGGGGCGGGATTCTCCGCAATTGGCGCGATGTCCGCCGACCGGCGCCAAAAACGGCACGAATCAGTCCGGCATTGCACTGCCCCAAAGGTGCAGAATTCTCCGCATCTTGAGGGGCCGAGCCCTCGCCTTGATTTCCGCCCCGCCGGCTGGCGGGAAAGGCTTTTGGCGCCCCGCCAGCCGGCGGGGAAATGACTTTGCCGTGCGACGCATGCGCGGGAGCGTCAGCGGCCGCTCACGGCATCCCCACACATGCGCAGTGGAGGGGGTCTCTTCCGCCTCCGCCATAGTGAAGACCATGGCGAAGGCGGAAGCAAAAGAGTGCCCCCACGGCACAGGCCTGCCCACGGATCGGTGGGCCCTGATCGCGGGCCAGGCCACCGTGGGGGCACCCCCTGGGGCCAGATCGCCCCGTGCCCCCCCAGGACCCCGAAGCCCGCCCGCGCCGCCTTGTCCCGCCGTTCGAAAGGTGGTTCAATCACGCCGGCTGGCGCGGGTTGACAGCGGCGGGACTTCGGCCCATCCCGGACCGGAGAATCGGTGGGGGTGGGCCCGCCGACCGGCGCGATTTCCACCGACCGGCGCGGCGCGATTCCCGCCCCCGCCGAATCTCTCGTGGCGGAGAATTCGGGACACGGCGGGGGCGGGATTCACGCCAGCCCCCGGCGATTCTCCGACCTGGTGGGGGGGGTCGGAGAATCGCGCCCCTAGTTTCAGTATGATATACAACCACAGTTTATTTCACTTATTTACACACAACGTTGTCATTCATGTTCTGCAATAGCTGTGCTTCTTTGAACCTGACCCTATGCAATAGCTGAACAGCAACATCCAAAAGACTTGTGCCCCAAGCATCACAAACAACAATCCTGTGCACAAATGAGAATACTTTGAACTAATAGTGATGTATGACTCTTGGTTTCACTTCCAAGTTTATAATTGGCAAAGACCCCCAGTAGATTAACACCAACCAATTTGTGCAATAATGTACTATTTCTAGCCACACAAGTGGGCTTTGTTTACAAAAAAATATATATTTGCATTAAGTTATAAATATTATCTCATCTTAAGGTGAAACTAACCATCCTTACAAATGCCTTGCATGGAGCATATAATAGGGGAGCAAAGTACTGCAGGTATTGGAAATCTGGAATATAAACAGACCAGACAATGCTATAAATACTCAAAAGGTCAGACAGCATCTGTGGCGAGAGGAACAGTCAATGTTTCACGTCACTGCACTGGTTCTGATGAAGGGTCTCTGACTTTTGTTTCTCTCTCCACGATATGAAGATTCCAGCGCTGGACTGGGGTGGGCACAGTCAGAAGTCTCTCAAAACCAGGTTAAAGTACAACAGATTTATTTGAAATCACAAGCTTTCGGAGCGCTGTTCCTTCATCATGTGGAGGCAGGTTCACAAACACAGCATATATAGGCACAGACATAATTGCAAGATAATTATGGATTGGAATGTGGAGAATGGTTGGAATGCGAGTCTTCACAGTTAAACAAGTCTTTACAGGTACAAACAGTGTGAGTGAAGTGAGGGATAATCACAGGTAATTGAGGTGTGAATTGTCTCAAGCCAGGACAGTTAGTAGGATTCTGCAAACCGAGGCAGTATGGTGGGGGTTACATGTAATGTGACATGAACCTGAGATCCCAGTTGAGGCCGTCCTCATGCGTACGGAACATGGCTACCAGTTTCGGCTTGGCGATTCTGCGTTGTCGTATTTTGAAAGCCGCCTCGGAGAATGTTTACCTGAAGATTGGAGGCTGAATGTCCCTCTGTACAGATGCTGTCAGAGGTGCTGAGCATTTTCAACATTTCATGTTTCTATTGAAGCAAAAATATACCTTTGCCAGCCCTCCAAAAATCCGTCAGACTTCCTGTAACCTCTCATTCTCCTTCAGCAAGAAACCAGCAGCAATTGCCTGAGATCTGGGGTTTGGCACATCATTAAACATGACTTTCAAATTAAAAGTTAAGGCATGAAGAAAACCAAAACAACATTACTGTCAAAGCAATAAATTGCTCATTTCAAATATGAGTAATTGATAAAGGTGACTATTAAAAAGTGCCAGAGCTGACTAATGGGACCTATTCTTTCCATTTATTTGAAGAAGCAGAGCTAGAGAGAGATGGACTAGAGTCCAAGGCCTGGGCACCAGGGAAAGGGACATGGGCCAAGCTACGGAGATGGGTTTAGCTAACACTGACCTTGTGTTTGCCATTGTCAGCGCACACTCTGAGCTGGTCTTGGTGGAATTCATTCAAAAGTAGGGTTCAGAGGTCCGTTGGGCGTGATTCTCCCCGTGCCGGGCCGGAGAGTCGCCGCAACTGCGCCCCGATGCCGGCGCTTGATTCTCCGAGGTCCGGAGAATCGGCGCCATTTGCGCCGGCTCTTTTGGCGCATGCCGGTCGCGGGCCGCTGTACGCAGCGGGGCCACTGATTCTCCGGCCCGGATGGGCTGAGCGGCCGCGTGGAAAGAGCAGAATCCCACCGGCGCCGTCCACACCTGGTCGCTGCCGGCAGGAACTCTGCGCGAAGGGTCAGGGGGCGGCCTGGGTGGGGTGGGGGGTGCTGCGTCCCCAAGAGGGGCCTCCGATGGGGTGTGGCCCGTGATCGGGGCCCACCGATCGGCGGGCTGGCCTCTTTCTCCCCCCCCCCCCCTCCCTCCCCCAGGCCTACTTTGTTGCGCGTCCGGCCCCTGAACCATGTTGTGTCGGGGCCGGAGCGTTCAGTAAGGCCACTTGCGCATGCGCCCCCAGTGCGCGCCAGGAAGTGAGGTTGGAGCGGCATGAACTGCTCCAGCGCCATGCTGGCCCCCTGTGGGGGCCAGAATCGCTAATGCCACGCCACGGCATTCACGACGGCGCAGACACTCTGTCCCGCGATCGGAGAATAGCGCCCGTTGTCTTTCAGCCAGGGTTTTCCTCCTCACCCCGCTGGATGTGTGGATAGGGTTTTGAGGAGGGATGAGGTGGTGGAAAGGAGTAAGGCATGTATGTAAATGTTTCGGCACCAAGCAGTGGGTGTGGGTGAGTAAGGGTTTGTGTGTGTGCGGCTGGCTGGCTCCCTTCCTCACTCACTCACCTCACTCATCTAAATCCTTGTGATCCATTTTATAACATTTCCCTCCCTCACTCACTCACTCACTCACTCACTCACTCACTCACTCATCCAAATCTCTGTGATCCATTTTACAACCTATGTACCTAATTTGTAGTTAATCACAGCTGTGTTTTATTTGCTCAAAAATGGAACTGCTTATCACATTGAACTTACTTGGTCAGAGAACTTCAGACATATTCATAGTCTGGTTCATACCATAAATCAATAGAGATGTGGGGCGTCATTCTCCGACCCCCCGCCGGGTCGGAGAATGGCCGTTGGCCGCCGTGAATCCCGCCCCCGCCGAAGTCTCCGGTATCGAAGATTGGGCGGGAATCGGGCCCCGCCGGTTGGCGGGACCCCCCGCTCAATTCTCCAGCCCGGATGGGCCGAAGTCCCGCCCAGAAATTGCCTGTCCCGCCGGCGTAAATCAAAGCTGGTATTTACCGGCGGGACCAGACAGCGTGGGCGGGCTCCGGGGTCCTGGGGGGGGCGCAGGGCGATCTGACCCCGGGGGGTGCCCCCACGGTGGCCTGGCCCGCGATCGGGGCCCACCGATCCGCGGGCGGGCCTGTGCCGTGGGGGCACTCTTTCCCTTCCGCCTCCGCCACGGCCTCCACCATGGCGGAGGCGGAAGAGACTCTCCCCACTGTGCATGCGCGGGAAACTGTCGGCGGCCGCTGACGCTCCCGCGCATGCGCCGCATTTCCGCGCCAGCTGGCGGGGCAACAAACGCCATTCCCGCCAGCTGGCGGGGCGGAAATCCCTCCGGCGTTGGCCTAGCCCCTCAATGTTGGGGCTTGGCCCCCAAAGATGCGGAGCATTCCGCACCTTTGGGCCGGCGCGATGCCCGACTGATTGGCGCCGTTTTTGGCGCCAGTCGGCGGACATCGCGCCGTGGGGGGAGAATTTCGCCCGTGATCTGAATGTTTAACAGATGAATGATTAAATCACAAGTTTGACAGGTCTACTGGTGGATAGTGGTGATAGCACAACTCTAATCATGTCAAACTTTATTGCATTTAGAAACCTAATAAATAATTTTCCAGTTTGTATACCTGTAGTTGTAAAGCATTTGCTGTAAATAATTAAGATAAGTTATACAATGGGAAATGTGCCTTTTGTGCAAACAAAATCAAACTGGTGGTTTTGAATTTGCTGATGCTGGCAATGGAACTTGATCATAAAGCGGCCTCTTAGAAAATAAAGGGCTTTATTCCAGTTACGTTTTGTGTATAATTAGGAGCAGTGTGCTATAATACCAAGGCATTTTTTTTTTAAAATTTAGAGTACCCAATTAATTTTTTCCAACTAAGGGGCAATTTAGCATGGCCAATCCACCTACCTTGCACATCTTTGGGTTGTGGGGGCGAAACCCACGCAAACACGGGGAGAATGTGCAAACTCCACACGGACAGTGACCCAGAGCCAGGATCGAACCTGGGACCTCGGCGCCGTGAGGCAACAGGGCTAACCCACTGTGCCACCGTGCTGCCCTTACCAAGGCATTTTTCTTTTTGATTTGTTGGATGTATTAATGCATTACAAATTCTAATTCTGAATTAAGAATAGAAAACATTCTATACGGGTCTAGACTTGCGAGAGAGGGGGAAGGAAAGTCGAGGAGGACTTGGTGGGAGAATGGACGGCAAGGGTACCGGTTTAATACCTTGAGTACTTCCATTTTCATCAGTTTAATGCATGTCTGTATTACAGAACACTGGACAACGAGAGAATAGGGCAGATGCATAGCGAAAGAAAATATAGCAATAGAATAATGACATTAAAGCAAAAACATCTCAGTGGGGTTCAAAAACACAGAAGCATTTTATGAATAATAGATGTAGTGTATTGAAAAGATGCTTATTGCATCTTTCATTGTTTTTTTTCAACAAAACCTTGGGTTGCTGTAGCTACATGTCCTTGACAAAATAGCACTTTTCTAATCAAAGTCCTCTAGTTAGTCCACTGCTGCTCTAAATGGAGTAATGCATCTATTTTGCCGTGGATAGACTTCCTTTTGGTAAAGTTTGATTTTTTTAAAAATCCAGATATAATGAGTGAACACTGATTTTAAACTGATTCGCCAATAATGCCAACCTCACTGCCTCATAAATCCAAAGCAAAGCACTTCTTAACTTGAAATCATGACCCAATATAAATTGACAATTGGATTAGAAACCTCATTAGTGGTTTACTTAGTCTCTAACAGGTCACATGAATTTAAAGTTGGGCTCTCAGTTTACCTATAATTTTAAAAGCAGACCCACAATGTGTCTCTGAGTCATAGGGTCATTCAGCAGAGAAACAGTCCCTTCGGCCCGCCATGTCTATGCTGACCATCAAATATCAATCTATACTAATCCCATTTACAAGCACTTGGTCCATAACCTGCTATACCTTGGCGATTTAAGTGCTCGTCCAGATGCTTCATAAAGGTTGTATGAGTGCCTGCCTCCACCACCCTCTCCGGCAGCGTACTCCATACTTCCACCACACGCTGGGTGAAAAAACCTTTCCTCAGGGTCCCGTCTTGTTACGTTTTGGTGTTTGGCCGGTTGGAATAATTGCACTGTAGAATGTCTAGTTCTTAATTAAAGTTTTATTATTTAACAAAAGCGTGGTAAAGGTAACTATAAGAATATCAAAAACTACCAACTATAATAAATTAACTGTGACTATCCACTACGAAGACTTTCTATCAACACCCTGAGGTAGCAGTGTCACATGGTTGTTCTCTACCGCCACCAGCTAGTCAGAGGTTTTGTCTGTCACTACGTAACTGCTTATGCATATCATCATACCCTCTAAACTACTTCTCACCTCAAACCTATGCCCTCTGGACTTCGACACCTCTGCCGTGGGGCATTCTTATGATCTACCCTATCTATGCCTCTCATAATTTTGATGTGGCGATGCCGGCGTTGGACTGAGGGTGGACACAGTAAGAAGTAGCTGTGCTCTGAAAGCTAGTGATTCGGAACAAACCTGTTGGACTTTAACCTGGCGTTGTAAGACTTCTCATAATTTTGTATACCTGTACAGATCCCCCCCCCCCCCCCCCCCCCCAGCCTCCTCTTCTCCAGGGTTCCAGTGCTCATGGATTCTTGATCTGCAGCATGCACCCCTTTTCACAGTTAACTTTCTTCACAAAGAAGGAAGTTGAGTTCCATGCTTTTATATCAGTCAGTTTTGCAACTTTGGCCATTGGAGAATTAACTTTGTGCACTGACTCCCGAGGTTTACTTTGCTATTATTCTGCTAGCTGATTTGTAGACTTAGAGTCTTATGCATGTATGGTCCTATTGCTGGGTTACAGTGGTAGATTTTACAATGCAGATGCAGAAAGTCAAATTCTAGATGTGACTCTCCTATCACAAGAACTCCAAAAGCACTTTTAGTTGTAAATGAAAATCTACTGACTGCATTGGGTCTTCAGACTATTGGTCACTTAGATCTCCCCATCAAAAAACAAAGAACAAAGAAAAGTACAGCACAGGAACAGGCCCTTCGGCCCTCCAAGCCCGTGCCGACCATGCTGCCCGTCTAAACTAAAATCTTCTACACTTCCGGGTCTGTATCCCTCTATTCCCATCCTATTCATGTATTTGTCATGACGCCCCTTAAACGTCACTATCGTCCCTGCTTCCACCACCTCCTTCGGCAGCGAGTTCTAGGCACCCACTACCCTCTGTGTAAAAAATCTTGCCTCGCACATCTCCTCTAAACCTTGCCCCTCGCACCTTAAACCTATGCCCCCTAGTAATTGACCCCTCTACTCAGGGGAAAAAGCCTCTTGGCTATCCACTCTGTCTATGCCCCTCATAGTTTTGTAGACCACTATTAGGTCGCCCCTCAACCACCGTCGTTCCAGTGAGAACAAACCGAGTTTATTCAACCTCTCCTCATCGCAAATGCCTTCCATACCAGGCTACATCCTGGTAAATCTCTTCTGCACCCTCTCTAAAGCCTCCACATCCTTCTGGTAGTGTGGCAACCAGAATTGAACACTATACTCCAAGTGTGGCCTAACTAAGGTTCTGTACAGCTGCAACATAACTTACCAATTGTTATACTCAATGCCCCGGCCAATGAAGGCAATGTCTTCTTGAGTACTTTCAAGGGGTACCCCTTTCTCCACCTGTGTTGCCCCTTTCAGTGACCTGTCGACCTGTACACCTAGATCTCTCTGATTGTCAATACTCTTGATGGTTCTACCATTCGCTGTATATTCCCTACCTATATTAGACCTTCCAAAATGCATTACCTCACATTTGTCCAGATTAAACTCCATCTGCCATTTCTCCGCCCAAGTCTCCAAACGATCCAAATCCTGCTGTATACTCTGACAGTCCTCATCGCTTTCTGCAATTCCACCAACTTTGTGTCGTCCGCAAACAGACCAGTTACATTTTCCTCCAAATCATTTATATATAGTACGAACAGCAAAATTTGATGTAAATGGTTCTAGAACAGCCATATAAGCAGATAGAATTTATTTGCTTCTGCTGCACTGTCAAATGAGATTCCAGCATTAAAATCCCTTCAATTCATACACTTGATCTTATTCATTTATGGGATGTGGGCGTCGCTGGATGGCACAGCATTTATTGCTCATCCCTAATTGCCCTTGAACCAATGGCTTGCTAAATGAATGGTCATTTAAGAATCAACCACACTGCTGTGGGTCTGGAGTCACATGCAGATGAGACCAGGTAGGGATGGTAAATTTCATTCCCTAAAGGACATTGGTGACCGAGATGTTTTTTTTACAACAATTGACAATGGTTTCATGGGCATCATTAGATTTTTGATTCCAAATTTTAGTTGAATTCGAATTTCACCATCTGCCCTGGTGGAACATGAATCTCGGTCGCCAGAGCATTTCCCTGTGTCCAGTGAGGGACAATACCGCTACACCGCCACCTACCCAAATCTGTGCTTGTCTAAAGCTTGACACTAATTAATAGCTCAAAATTATTGTTGGTCCCTGAGTACATTCTCTTCCTGCCCTCCCCTTTCACCTTATACTGGCATAACAGATGGTAAATGCCCATTTTCCTGCACTCTCCACCTCCCAATAACGCGTGCCACTATTGACTCCTTCAGAGCAGAGCAATTGCCCCTAGCAGGCAAAGCTTATCCAGTTACTGTGATAGCTTTTAACGTGTTCCCCAAATTTTGAATTTAAAGTGGAGCATCTAGAAGTTATTTTCTAAGAAGTTTCCTGTCTAAAAACAGTTCTTCATATCTGTGTAAGTAGAAAATGTTTTCCCTGAGGAATTTGTGAGACCTAAGCGCCCTCTCATGAGATTGCAAGAGAGGGTAAATTTTACTGACCAATCATCTCTCCCATATAATCATATTGATCCGTTGTGAATATTTGGCATGTCTGGTTCTGTTAGGGGTCCTGTTGGGGTGAGCAGCACTCGGTCACCATGGGCCTGGAGTCTGCCTGTCAGAAAGTAAAACCATCTCCCTGTTGGGCTAGTTTAGAGGCATCATGATGAGAATGGTTGCCACATATTTGACACTATCCTAGTCTATTTTCCTCCCAGATGCAATAACCAGGTAGGCAACTGTGGGCTAACAAACTAATAGAGACATAAAGTCATTGGGCGGGATTCTCCGACCCCCCCGCCGGGTTGGAGAATCCCTGGGGGACGGCGTGAATCCCGCCCCACCGCTCCGATGCCGGCTGCTGTATTCTCCGGCCCCAGTTTTAGGGCGGGGGCGGGGATCATGCCACGCTGGTCGAGGGCCGTTGGCAGCGGCCTCCCCCGGCAATTCCAGCAGCTGTCGGTTCCTGACCAGTCCCGCCGGCGTGAAATGGACATGGTCCATCACGGCGGGACCTGGCATGTAGGCCGGCTACTGAAGTCCTGGGGGGGGGGGGACCGCGGGGGGGGGGGGGGCTGTGGGGGCTGGGGGCCCCCCACGGTGGCCTCGCCTGCGATCGGTGCCCACCGATCTGCGGACGGGCTTGTACTGTGGGGACAGCCCTTCCTTCTGCGCCGGCCTCTGTGGGGCTCCGCCATGGCCGGTGCGGAGAACCCCCCTGTGCAGGCGCAGGAAACACGCCTGCCGGCAGGCGCATGCGCGGAACCACGCCAGCGGTTCTGCGCATGCGCCAACTCGCTACGGCCCTTCGGCACCGGTTGGCGTGGCGCCAACCCCTCCACCGCCGGCCTAGCCCCCGGAAGTGCGGAGGATTCCGCAACTTCCGGTTGGCCCGCGCCGGAGTGGTTCGCGTCGTTCTTGGCATCGGGCCATCCCGCCAATGGCGGGAGAATCCCGCCCATGGAGTCCTATAGCACAGAGAATGCCCTTTAGCCCATTGCATCTACGCCGGTCAAAAAAAGCCACATATTTGACACTATCCGAGTCTATTCTAATCCCATTTCCAAGGACTTGGCCCCATAGTCTTGTCTGCCTTGGGATCGCAGGTGCACATCTAATTACTTCTTAAATGTTATGAGGGTCTCTGCCTCCACCACCCTTTCAAGCAGCGAGTTCCAAACTCCCATCACCCTCTGGCTAAAAAACCCTTTTGCTCACATCCCCTCCAAAGTTACTGCCCTGTTACTTTAAATCTATGTCCCCTGGTCATTGATCCCTTCACCAAGAGGAAAAGTTTCTTTCTGGCTACTCTATCTATGCCGCTTAATTTTATACATCTCAATCATGTGCCCGCTCAGTCTCCTCATTTTTCTTCAGAATGGCATTTCATTGGCTTGTAAAGAGGGTGTGACAGCTGCCATTAATCAGTGTTCCGCGCAGTGGGAAAAGGCTGCACTGGTGTGGAAAATGCCCTGGAAAAAATGTGGAGTGCCATTCTTGTAATAGGGGAGGATGTATGCCAGCAAAAAGCTCCAAATATAGAATGTCAAAAATAAACCAATTAAAAGATATAGCATTCAGGAAATTGAAGATGAAAAAGACAATAAAATAGTCATTCACTACTTCCTAATTGGAAAATTCAGTCCATCTGGTTTTATAGAATTATTATTTTTAACTTTTATATATTTTTAGTTACTTCCGGTGAAGTGGCTTTAGGGACAGACCTTGACTGTAAAGCAGGAATGATGGCTTCATTTTTGTTATAACCCCTAAGTATCTTACGGGGTGAGAACAATTCACTTCCGTGTGAACCATGCAGAATACGAGCTCCCCTGTTAAGGGAGTGGGGGACCTCTAAACAATGTATAGTTGTAGGGTATATAAAGTCGTCCAGTTAGACACCGGCAAGGCCCAGTTGGGATCTATCGTGTGATGTTTATAATAGTTATTGTAAATAAACCAAGTTTATTTGAACTACTCGGTGTGGACACCTTTGTGACCTTATAAAAACCTTCAACAATAAAAATAGATGACAAGTATTCATTCTGTTCATCAACCATATGAGTATCTTCATAATTAATATTCCATAAGAAATCCTGCAAGAACCAATTTGATTCTTGATTGCATTCTACTTTTTATCCGAAGTGAAAACCTGCTTTCACTATGATAACGTTTCTGAATGTTATTTTAATATTCTAAATGTTGGCTATAGTCAACTCCAGTTACTTTTTATAATTTGCTGAAATATTTATACAGCGTGCATTGTCTATAGGCCTTTACAAACATTCCCATTTAATCAAATTCTCAAACTACTGTGGTTTATTTTTATTTAAAAAATAATAATTTTAGAGTACCCAATTCTGCTGATACTGTGCGTCGGTGGTGGAGGGAATGTTTGCGGGTGGGGTGATAATCAAGCGGGCTGCTTTGTCCTGGATGGTGTCAGCATTTGTGGTTTCAATTATTTTACACCATTCAGTCTGTAATGTGTCAGATGATGCCTACCTTTAATGCCCCTTTCAAAAATTCCTAATTGTTAACACTTTTGGCTTTGGGGAACTTAACCAAAATGAGTTGGTGGCTCATTGCCTGGCGCAAAGAGAATTGGTCCATTGTTTTGCGAGTCCAACTTCCTTGTCCAGAACTAACCCCATGTGAAGAGCTGCACAGACAGATTATCAAATATTAATTAATATATAAAAAGCAGAGGAATTAAGCTTTTGTTTTCAATTTTGAGGACATTGACTCCTTTTAATACTGTGAAATATTTCATGAAGTGTAACTTATTAACCAAAGTGATCACTGCCTTTCCAGACTATGTAAGAGTGAGTCTGAATCATACACTTCAGTGTAAAGTTCACTGTACTTTACAAATAGTTAGCAAGTAGCAGATATTTCCCAGATGCCTTTTCCTTTATTGTACTAACTGAAGGCGCACAGTGGTCTGCATTGCTGCCTCACGGCACCAGGGACACCGGGTTCATTCCGGCCTTTGGTGACTGTCTGTCTTGTATGGAGTTTGCACGTTCTTCATGTGGAACCGTGTTGGCCCACGAATGGGGTGATGGCACAGAACGCTTTCCCTTCAAGGACCCTGGCGGAAGCTGAACGTTGTTGCACTCAAATCGAGAAGGATGGCAAGAAATTGCACCAATATGTTTATGGGAGACATTTCTCTATTGTGACAGACCACACGCCACTGCTCGACCATTTTAGGGAGGATAAGGGAATCCCACCCATTGCATTGGCTAGAATTCAGCCTTGGGCATTTCTACACGCCGCGCATGAATATTCGTTTCAACACCGCCTGGGTACACAGATTGCCCATGTCAATGCTCTCAGTCGTTTTCCATTGCCCATAGGTGCCCCGTCCCTACCAGTGTTGGATGGAGTGTCTGCAACTCTCAACTGTACGGATACCTTGCCGGTGACAGCTACTCAGGTGTGTGTGGATGCAGTGGGATCGGGAATTGGCGGAACTTCGCCTCATGCTTTTGAGCAGTGGAGCGCAAAGGGGCCTTTCCTGCAGACCTCCGGCCTTTTGCCCAGAAGTTCTCAGAACTCAGTGTGGAAGGCGTTATCTATTGTCTGGAGTTCCTATGGTAATCCCGCCACAGGGTCCCTGCTGAAGGATCTAAACAGTGGGCACCTGGGCGTCTTTAAGATGAAGATGTTGACCCGTAGCTATGTCTGGTGGCCTAGCATTTATGTGGAAATTGAGACAATTGTACGCAGCTGTCCGTGTGCCAGGAGCATCAGGAGCTCCCTCCGGCGGCCTCCCTCCACCCATGGGAATGGCCAGAAAGCCGGTGGCTGTGTCCTCATGCGGACTTCACAAGGCCTTTCATGGGGCGAAATTCTCCCCCAACGGCGGGATGTCCGCTGACTGGCGCCAAAGACGGCGCCAATCAGACGGGCATCGCGCCGGCCCAAAGGTGCGGAATGCTCCGCATCTTTGGCGGCCTCGCCCCAACATTGAGGGGCTAGGCCGACGCCGGAGGGATTTCCGCCCCGCCAGCTGGCGGAAATGGCGTTTGTTGCCCCGCCAGCTGGCACGGAAATGCGGCGCATGCGCGGGAGCATCAGCGGCCGCTGTCAGTTTCCCGCGCATGCACAGTGGGGAGAGTCTCTTCCGCCTCCGCCATGGTGGAGGCCGTAGCGGAGGCGGAAGGGAAAGAGTGCCCCCACGGCACAGGCCCGCCCGCGGATCGGTGGACCCCGATCGCGGGCCAGGCCACCGTGGGGGCACCCCCCCGGGGTCAGATCGCACCGTGCCCCCCCCCCCCCCAGGACCCCGGAGCCCGCCCACGCCGCCTGGTCCCGCCGGTAAATACCAGGTTTGATTTACGTCGGCGGGACAGGCAATTCCTGGGCGGGACTTCGGCCCATCCGGGCCGGAGAATCCAGTGGGGGGTCCCGCCAACTGGCGCGGCCCGATTCCCGCCCCCGCCCAATTTCCGGTACCGGAGACTTCGGCGGGGGCGGGGGGCGGGATTCACGGCGGCCAACGGCCATTCTCCGACCCGGCGGGGGGTCGGAGAATGACGCCCCTGGAGTCCATGGGCGAAATTCTCCTACCCGCCCCGCCACATTTCTGCCCCGACCGGCCGGCGGGAGTCTCCGTAACACCGGCCGGTCGATGGGGTTTCCCATTGTGGGGCAGCCCCACGCCGTCGGGAAACCCCCGGGCGCCGGCAGAACGGAGACTCCCGCCGGCGGAGAATGACGCCCCATGTTCCTCGTCACAGTGGATCCCCACTCAAAGTGGCTTGATGTGTACAGGATGGCCTGGCAACATCGAGGCCACGGTAGAAAATCTCTGGTGCTCATTTAGTACCCGTGGGATCCCTGAGGTCCTGGTGACAGATAATGGCACTCCCTTTACTCATGAAGAGTTTGCTGCGTTTGAAAATAAAACTGTATTCAGCATATTCGAACCGCTCCGTATCATCCCTCCTCCAATGACCTGGCGGAAAGGATGGTCCAGACTTTCAAAAGGGGCTTAAAAAACAAACCACGGCTTCCATTTTCACACATCTGGCAGCGTTCCTTCTTTTAAAAAATATTTTAATTAAGTTTTTTATATTTAATATATAAGAAAGAGGGCACAGTCCACCCCAAACAAAACTAATACAAAGAACCCCCCCCACCCCTCCCCACCTGTGAGATACCAAATATGATTCCTAGGGGATTGTGCTCCAAATCTATCTGCAAGACTGCTGACAAGATGCTGAAGAATGAGCCCCAAAACCTCCCAACTCGGGTCAAGACCAGAACATATGGACATGATTGGCCGGGCCCCTCCCAAACCGTTCGTACTTGTCCTCCACTCTTGCAAACAACGGGCTCATCATCGACCTCGTTAAATGTGGCCTATGCACCACCTTTAACCTAATCTTGCACAAAGTTCTGCACTGCGAAACACTTCACACCACACCCCCTCCTCCATTTAGCCTTAACCCCCTCCAGCAATACCATATCCTCCTCCAGAATCCTCCCAAAGATCTCCGAGGTACCCCCTCCTCCATGTCCGCCACCGACAGCATTCTCTCTAACAGCGAGGAGGGTGGCATCACCGGGAACATTGGAAAAACCTTCCTTGCGAAATCCCGCACCTGCAAAAGCCCAGAAGGTTTCTGACCATGGAATCCCAAAATTCTCCGTCAACTCCTCCAAACTCACGAACCGTCTGTCAAGAAACAATTCCCTCATTCCTACCACCCACTTATCCTCCCAGCCCGGGAACCTAGCATCTAACCTAGTTGGTTCAAACCGGTGATTTGCACAGATTGCCGCCATCTTCGACACCACCCCTAGCTTAAAATGCTGCCGAAAATGCCTGCAAACCTTCAGTGTAGCCATCATCACCGGATTGCCTGAGTTTCTCCCTGGGGAGAATGGGAGTGGCGCCGTCAGCAGCGCCTGCAACCCCGACCCCTTACATGAACCCAATTCCATCTTAACCCAAATTTCCTCCTGATCGCCGTACCAACCCAGCACCTTTTCAGCATTCGCCGCCCAGTAGTAATAAATCAAATTCGGTAGCATCACACCCCTCTACTGTTGTCCCCTCTGAAGCACCATTTTTGGAAATTTGGTCACCTTGCCCGCCCAGATGAACGTGATTGGCCACTCCTCTCCCAGAAAGAATGCCTTCTGCAAAAACATTGGCATGCATTGGAATAAAAATAGAAACCGCGATAAAATATTCACCTTCACTGATTGAACCTGGCTGGCCAATGATAGGGGGAGGCTATACCACCTCAGTAGATCCGCCTTGACACTACCCACCAGGCTCCTGAAGTTCAACTTATGGAGTTGGGCCCAATCTCGAGCCACCTGCGCCCCCAGATACCTAAAGTGGGAGGTCGCCACACAAAAAATGCAACCCCCCCCTCCCCCAAATGCACACCCTTCACCGGCGGGGAAACCAAAAACACTTGCTCTTCCCCAAGTTCAGTTTGTACCCCAAGAAAGCTCCAAATCGAGTCAGCAGCCCCATTACATCCACCACTGTGGGGACCGGGTCTGAGATATACAAAAGAAGGTCATCGGTGTAAAGAGAAACACCATGCTCCACTCCCTCCCTCCGTATCCCCCGCCTCAATACGATGTCCCGATGCCCTGTGCAAACAGGAGGGAGGACATAGGACACCCCTGCCTCGTTCCCCTCTGCAACTGGAAGTATCCCAAATGCAAATCATTCGTACGGGCACTTGCCTTGGGATCTCTATCGGGCAACTTAACCCATGACACAAACTTGGGCCCTATCCTAAACCGTTCCAACACCACAAACAAGTAACTCCACTCCACCCTATCGAAAGCTTTCTCTGCATCTAGCGTCTCAATAACCTCCTACTCCCCCTCCCCCTCCCAATGGGGAAAGCACCATGCTCAACAGACACTGCACATTCAAAGACAATTGCCTACCCTTTGTGAACCACGTCTGGCCCTCACCAACCACCTGCGGAAGACGCTCCTTCAATCTGAGCACCAGCATCTTAGCCAGAATCTTGGCACCTACATTTAGTACAGATATCGGCCAAACGACCCGAACTCTACCGGGTCCTAACCTTTCTTCAATAGAAGCGTAATGGATTCCTTCTCCAGTGCATACACCGCCCCCATTGTTGATCTCCTCGTACTCTTGGAGTATGAGCATCCCAGATAGGCCACTCAACTGAAGCTCAGTACAGACTTACATAAAAGTCGGCCCAAAGCAGGGCCTGGTGTTGTTAGTTCTCACAGCAATGACTGGAGTGGGAGCAAGTTACTGCCTTGAACAGAATATTGTATGTAGTTAAATAAATCTCTGTTCTACCACCGCTGGCTTCCACAAATTACTAAAGGGTCGTGCTGATGTGCGTCTATGCTCTCTGGATTTGGGAAGTATGGTCTTTCACTACAGGGAAAATGTAGGCTTCGTGTTGGGCAAACGACACCGGTATGGATTTTTCATTAACTCGTTTTGGAGACACTTCGACATAGTGATAGATATTTCCTGAACTAAAATAAGGGGCAGAATTGTGAACATGGCGATTCAGGATAGGAAACTCAAATTAATCAATTGCGCTTTTTCTGAAGACCTGAATAAGAAATATAAGTTAAAGGTAGCAGGGACCTGCCTAATATAATTCAAGAATGTGGTTTGCTTTTACCTGCCTACTCCTTGTGCTCTAGCGCTAAATACGAAAAAGCCAAAATGATTGTTCAATCTATATAACAGTGCCACTTTCAGAATTTATGGCACAGAGTCCCATTTAATGGGAGAGCAGATCAAAGGACTGGGTGTGGACAGCAGTGCTCCTCATTTTCTGGCTGTTAACTTTAATGATCGGGAAACCAGGAGCACTACAAATCAGACCCTGTGACCTTTGCACCCAGTTGTCTGAGGGGCCTCCAATTGACTGAGGTTCTGTAAAAGGCATGTTAATCCGTAAAGTGTAACCCTAACTTTAATTTTCAGCACAGAAATTAAACTCAACATATTTGGGTGTATTTCCTATTTTAAAAATAAAATAAAGATTTAAAATTCCATTACTGCATTCCTGTGAGAGGCATACCCAGGTGTAGAAATAACACAGGAATTTAGGATGAGCACATTAAGCTCTTAACAAAATATACCTGAAGCTTTAAAATAAATGATTGCGGCTACAGCACAAGTTTTCCAGTTCGAAAGATTAAGAGTTGAAATATTAACCTGCTGTGTCCGTGGATGATGATTTACTCTGAATGTTTGGAAGAATTTTCTGTTTGTACTTCAACACTGGCAACCACTGCATTTTTCCCTTTTTATTTACACAAGGTTCCTTTGTTCATTTAGGCTGTTTTCTTAAAAATGTTTTCAGAGGGTGATGACCAGGTAGATGAAAGAGCAGGTTTGATTTGATGAAACTAGTAGTTTCTGGCTCGGTCTTTAGAATTGGTTCTGGACTGGACCTCAATGAGCCAGGTGCTTTTGTGGTAAGTTTTGTAAGTACAAACAATTCTTAAGTGGGCGTTAATTCTGTAAAAAGCAATGTAAATCAGACATACGAATTAGGAACATACATACAAATCAGGAGGAGGAGGAGTAGGCCGGTCCGCCCCATCCCCATCCCCCACCCGCCCATTCCCCCCCCCCCCCCCCCCGAGCCTGCACTACAATTGTATAAGATCATGATTGATCTGATTGTTGCCTCCACTCTGCATGCCTGTCTAACCCTCAGTGATCATTGTCTCCCTTTTTAGTAAATAATCTATTTCCCCCTGCCTTACAAATTATCAGTAACCCTGCCACCACCACTCTTTGGGAAGAGACTTCCAAAACCTGACCACCCTTGGAGAAAAATATTCTCCTCATCTCAGTTTTAAGTGAGAGATCCGCTGTGGGATCCTCCGCTTCGCTGGCAGCGTATCCATGGCCACAGGTTTCCCGACCGCGTGGGGGTGGCCACAATGGGAAACCCCATTGGCTGGCTGCGGAAACGGAGAATCCCGTTCCCGGCGGGGTCATGCCCTAATAGAAAAAGGGGGCTGGTGGGACAGAGTATCTCGCCTCCACTTATTTTAAAACTGTGTCCCCTAATTGTAGTGTCTCCTTCAAGGAGAAGGATCCTTTCAGCATCCACCTTGTCAGGTCCCCGCAGGACCTTGCATGTTTCCATAAGACCACCCCTCAATCTTCTAACATCCAATGGTTACACTCCCATCTTGTCCAACCTTTCCTTGTAAAATAACCCCCCTATCCCAGGTATCAGTCAAGTGAACCTTCTTTGAACTACTTCAGACGCATATCCTTTCTTAAGTAAGATCAAAGCTGTACATAGTACTCTAGATGTGGTCTCATCAATGCCCTGTACAACTGTAGCAAAACATCCTGCTTCTATATTCAATTCCGTTGCGTTAAATGACAACATTCCATTTGCCTTCCTCATCACTTGCTGTACCTGTATACTAACTTTTTGTGATTCATGTATCAGGACACCCAGATCCCTCTGCACCACAGGGTTCTGCAACCTCTCTCTCCATTTAAATACTGTACCGTTTTTCTATTCTTCCTGCCAAAGTGGACAAGTTCACATTTTCCCACATTATACTCCACCAGCCAAATTTCATCCACTCACCTAACCTATCTATGTCCCCCTGCAGGCTCCTTATGCCCTCTTCATTATTTCCTTTCCCACCTATCCTTTGTGTCACCCGCAAATTTATCACCCATATATTTAATCCCTTCATTCAAGTCATTGATATAAATTGTTAATAGTTGAAGCTCCAGCACTGATCCCACATCAAGAGCTCTTATTTTGTATAGTAACCTGTGGTGTGGCACCTTGTCAGCTGCTTTTTGGTAATCTAAGTACAGCACATTCAAAGGTCCCCCTCTGTCCATGTTGCTTGTTACTTGTTTGAAGAACTTCAGTAGTCAAGCATGATTTATTTTTCTCAAAACTGTGTTGATTCTCCTTGATTGCACTGAAATGTTCTCAATACCACACTATAACCTCCCTAATAATAGATTCGAGCAACTTCCCAAGACAAAAGTTAATCTAACAGGCCTGTCATTCCCTGCTTTATGTGTCCCTCCTGCCTTGAATAGAGGAGAAACAGTCACTATTTTCTGACCTGATGGGACTTTTCCAGCTACTAGGGAATTTTGAAAACCAATGCCGCCACTTCTTTCAAGACCCTAGGATGAAGTCCATCAGGACTGGAGGGCTTGTCAGCTTTTAGTTCCAATAATTCGCCTAGTACCCTTTCCCTGGTGATTGTAATTGTTTTATGTTTCTTACTTCCTTTCTCCTGATTCACAATTATTTCTGAAATGTTATCTGTATCGTTAAAAACAAGTAGGAACAGAAATGGGAGCACATCTAACTGGTGATATGCCTCACTGCTTAGAATTAAATCTTATTTTTTATATTTTAATTGAATCATAGAATGGTTACAGCCATTCATCCCATCCAGTCTGTGCTAGCTCTCTGCAACAGCAATGCAGCTTGTCACAACCCTCTGTCCTTTCCCCATTGCGTTTTTCTGCTCGGATGCTTATTCTTTTGAAAGCTATTATTGAACCTGCTTCCACCATGCTCTTGGACAATATCTTCCAGACCTTCTTTTAAATATAAATTTAGAGTACTCAATTCTTTTTTTTCCCAATTAAGGGACAATTAGCCTGGCCAATCCACCCACCCTGCACATCTTTTTAGGGTTGTGGGGGTGAGACCCACGCAGACACGGGGAGAGTGTGCAAACTCCACACGGAGAGTGACCCGGGGCTGGGGTCAAACCCGGGTCCTCAGCCCCGTGAGGCAGCAGTGCTAACTACTGGGCCGCCCGATTCTTACAAACCTTAACCACTTTTCCTCATGATGCTCTTGTTTTTTTGCCAGTCTCCTTACATCTGATTCTCAACACCTTTTGCTGAAGTGAACAATGTAAATATACCTCCAGGCTTCTCTGTTCCTGACCCCCCCCCCTTTAGAATTGCACCCTTATTTTGCTGCCCCTCAGTCTTACAACTAAAATGTACCTCTTTGCACTTCTCTACATTGAACTTCATCCACCGTATGCTCGCACATTTCATCATGCCCTCTTGCCGCCCATCATTATCCTCTTCACAATGCACAATACTTCCAAGTTTTCTGTCATCCCCAGATTTTGAAATTGTGCCCTGTAAACCCGCCAATGTCACAAATTGAGAGAAGCAGTGGTTCTTGGACTGACCTCTTGTATACTTTCCTCCATTCTGAAAAGCACCCATTCACCACTACTCTCCACCCCCTGTCACTCAGCAGACTTCATCTCCATGCTGCCTTTTATTTGGTCATTTTTCTGCATAGTATGTTTCAATATTGTTAAAATTCAAATGAATTTCTAGAATACTGAAACCTTTCAGTGCATTTCTGGAAAACTAGACCTTCCCACCCCCTGACCTATTCTTGGCAGTGTCGACTGTCACAGTTTTGCACTCAGCCTTGAGCCTAATAGCAATGGTTAGAAACTATTCAGCCTGAATATATCAGGATTACCCTTCATTTCAGTGCGCCTCAGCAAGCAGCAGGAAGCAGAAATCCAGTGGAGAGGGTCATTGTTATTGCAGCGGCTGGGGATTGTGCCCACCTTCAAAACAGTTGCTGAAATGAGGGAAAGTCAATATCGGTAAGAGTTGTTTCAGCTCTTTTATACTTTAAATGTTCTTTTGTTCCTTCCACTGGCTGAGTGCTGTTTGCATTTTGAATAGCATACAGACAGGGAAATAAAGACAGACTGACGTGTTTTGTAACCGCTGGGTGCCGTAGCCAGGATAGTAACTTTGTCTCTATCACAGTAATTTTGGTTCTGGACTGTAATGACACTGCAGGAGGTGAATTTGTAAAGATTAGATGAAAGAGAAACCTTTGGGATAAATGGAAGCTTTAAATGGATCATAGTAAGCCTTTGTGGGATTAGAATGGTTTTGGTGCACTGGATTGGAATGGCTTTAATGCACTGGGTTGGAATGGTGCTAGGGCACTGGATTGGAATGGTGCTAGGGCACTGGATTGGAATGGTGCTAGGGCACTGGATTGGAATGGTGCTAGGGCACTGGATTGGAATGGTGCTAGGGCACTGGGTTGGAATGGTGCTAGGGCACTGGGTTGGAATGGTGCTAGGGCACTGGATTGGAATGGTGCTAGGGCACTGGATTGGAATGGTGCTAGGGCACTGGATTGGAATGGGGCAGGGCACTGGGTTGGAATGGTGCTAGGGCACTGGGTTGGAATGGTGCTAGGGCACTGGATTGGAATGGTGCTAGGGCACTGGGTTGGAATGGGGCAGGGCACTGGGTTGGAATGGTGCTAGGGCACTGGGTTGGAATGGTGCTAGGGCACTGGGTTGGAATGGTGCTAGGGCACTGGATTGGAATGGTGCTAGGGCACTGGATTGGAATGGTGCTAGGGCACTGGATTGGAATGGTGCTAGGGCACTGGATTGGAATGGTGCTAGGGCACTGGGTTGGAATGGTGCTAGGGCACTGGGTTGGAATGGTGCTAGGGCACTGGATTGGAATGGTGCTAGGGCACTGGGTTGGAATGGTACTAGGGCACTGGGTTGGAATGGTGCTAGGGCACTGGGTTGGAATGGTGCTAGGGCACTGGATTGGAATGGGGCAGGACACTGGGTTGGAATGGTGCTAGGGCACTGGATTGGAATGGGGCAGGGCACTGGGTTGGAATGGTGCTAGGGCACTGGGTTGGAATGGTGCTAGGGCACTGGGTTGGAATGGTGCTAGGGCACTGGGTTGGAATGGTGCTAGGGCACTGGATTGGAATGATGCTAGGGCACTGGGTTGGAATGGTGCTAGGGCACTGGGTTGGAATGGTGCTAGGGCACTGGATTGGAATGGGGCAGGGCACTGGGTTGGAATGGTGCTAGGGCACTGGATTGGAATGATGCTAGGGCACTGGATTGGAATATTTCTAGTGTACCTCATTGGAATGGTTCCAGCAGACTGAAATGGAAACTTCTAGAGCACTCAATATGGTGTTTTACAATGTTAAAAGTGTGATATGTTTAATAAGGACACGGGGAGACCACACTGAGTAAATATAAGAGCAAAGTTTTATTTACAAACAATACTTCCCGGTAGACCCAGACAGGGTTCCTTCTTGGTCGATGCCTTACTGGCCGACCTTATATACTCTGGGTAATAGTGGTACCCCGCTCCTAGCAGGCGAACATAGAACATACAGTGCAGAAGGAGGCCATTTGGCCCATCAAGTCTGCGCCGACCCACTTAAGCCCTCACTTCCACCCTATCCCCGTAACCCAATAACCCCTCCTACATTTTTGGGACACAAACGGCAATTTAGCATGGCCAATCCACCTAACCTGCATGTCTTTGGACGGTGGGAGGAAACCGGAGCACCCGGAGAAAACGCACGCAGGCACGGGGAGGCCGTGCAGACTCCGCACAGACAGTGATCCAGCGGGGAATCGAAACTGGGATTCTGGTGCTGTGAAGCCACAGTGCTAGCCACTGTGCTACCGTGCTTCCCGTACTCCGCAAGGAGTAAGGGGAAAACAAGCATTGATGCCCCGTAGGTCCCGTGTGGGATATTTACAACATGATTACAACTTGTTGTAGTTGTGGACTCGACTAGAATACATTCTGCCCTTGTGCGCTGAAGAATATCTGTTTTCCATAAAACATATTTGTCTATTCACTCGTGGGAATAGGGTTGTCAGATATTATATCACTTGCTGCTGGTGAAATGCAGGATTGTGGATCAGACTGCCCAATTTTTGTTTCCGTTGAAATTAGATGTTTAGTGGGCAGCTGACCTGACATCACCCATTTTACACCATCACAGAAATTAAAACTATCCAGTCACAGAATCAGGTTGGTCACCTTCGAATGCCATATTGCTCTAATTACACGATTCACATAAATCAAAGCTATTTCCAATGTAAACGCTCTGCTCTGGTGTTGCTACTGTAGTTGAATGGGGAAAATAATTTTTTAAAAATCAAGCGATGCATTCCACAAAGGTAGGGTCAGCTGTTTTGTAATTGTACTGCACTAGTATTCAGTTATTGTATAATTGGGATGAATGTGCCGTTATCTCTCTGCAAAGAAACGTCATTGCATTGTAAAGTAACTTCAAAGTGACTCATTTAAATGGAAAAGCAGCCTCTATTTTCAGAGCTTGTATAAATCTGGAATTAAGTTCCTACTAGTTACTTATTGACCAGACTTCATTAACATGACATAATGCATGTTAACACACACTGCAGACAGCCTGATGTTAATTTGGATCAGATCAAGATTGTAGTATAAGGAACCAAAAAAAACCCAAAAACCTATATATTTAATGTATTTTGAGTTATTTTCCCAACAAAAACATGTGGATGCAAAATTGTTTCAACCATAAGTTTGCACCAAGGGTATATTTTTTTCAATTTTTCTTCTGGATTCTGTTTGGAAATGCAATTTTATGTGAAAGGCACTGTACGATGTAAATGTATTCTTCTCTTTCACCACGGTGGCATAGTGGATGGCACTACTGCCTCACAGCACCACGGGAGCCAGGTTTAATTCTGACCTTGGGTGACTGGCTGTGTGGAGTTTGCACATTCTCCCCGTGCCTGAGTGGGTTTCCTCCGGGTGCATTCAAACTTCCACACAGCCTCTCAGGTACACAGCCATGGCAACAGAGCACCACTGCTTCACAGGCTGTATTAAGGTATCATCCACCTTAGTATTACTTCAGATATCTGGCTTCTCACAGCCAACTTCACAAAATCTGCACCTTTCAACTGTCTTTAACTTGGAGCCTGTCTCAGCCCTTTTCGTTTGTTGCAATGAACAGTACCTTGTTCAGTTTCCAGTTCCTTTGTCCTTTTGACTTAAGTCTTCCTAGGACTTCTCTTTTTATTCCCTGGTTTCTAGAACTACACGTGTTTCAGCTTTTGGGACTTGCTTTCTGCCCCTGTCACCATTGAACTCCCTTCTCTCTCTGCTGGCAGTTTCTATGAGAGCTGTTTCCTCTCTGGTACTTGGTTCCAAATGCACCTGGCTCCAACTTAAAACTAAAGTCAAAAGTTTGTTCTAGCCCAAAGTGGCCCCTGGTTGCTTAGCAACAGCCGAGTCTTTCTTTAATCTGTTTACTTTTATGTCATTAACCCTTAATCACAATGCAGACACAGTTTGAAATGAAACCCAAACCCATAGACATGCAGGTACTTTTGTTTAACATTCATCTAACTAAGCTTTTTGCCCTTTCATTTACAGAAACACAAAATTAAACTCACTTAAAGTTGCACCTTATTTCTAATGCCTAAAAATACAAATATAGATGACATAAAACTGCCTCTGTTTCCTGACAGTGTAAATAAACATTGTGTAATTGAAGAAATCAGAGTGCAAGAGCTGTCAATCAAGTAATGATTTTCCTGGGACTCAGCTGCTTCAAGGGGGTAACGGATGCCTGAGCTCTCTTCCAAACCTCACTATACATTCTTAGCTGAGAGCCCAGACATCCATTGGATTATTGAAACACCTGAGCCCTGAGGGAAAACATTGCTCGATTGACAGTTTTGGCTCTCTAATCACTTCTGTCAGTTGTACACAAGGTAAAGAGGTTTCAAATGCTTGCAGTTCCCGTGACTGATACTTCAAAGGGTCTGGATGATTGACACCTTTGGCCCACAGTGAAAGGCTATTTTTTTGTAAGAAAATGGAAAGTTATGAATGAATGACAGCTTTTTCTAAATGCATCCTATTGTTACTGTAGGGTGTATAGATTCTATACAGTGAGTGAATAGGTACGGAAGTGCCGCAGCTTGGCTTGGGGTGTGAAGAGCCATGGAGGGTGAGTGGGGGAGTGTGAGGGGACATGGATAAGATCCTTTAATTCATCTTTTGGAAGTTTCCCTCATCCAAACTATGGTTCACAACACCTTTTGAGATGTGGTAATTCACAAGACCTTTAAGGCTTGCCATCATGGAAATTGCAGAGGACCAGGACATGCCTATCTCCACATGGAGGCGGCCAAAGTCAGGAATGTAGCGTGTGGGCCCGTAACCTGAACCAGCTCACAACCTGAAACGGCATTGTTAAAAATTGGAAACCCTGGGAATGGGGTCAGGAATCCCAGAATTAGATCCCGGCCAACATGTCCACCCCTCCACGGAGTCTGCCCATCTCGATGAAAATCCAACGGATATTCACTGGAAGTGACGGCCTTTTGACAATCACTTTGCAGCTGGGAGTGGGCACACCGATACCACAAAAAGCACTGACTTGCCCTCCCCACAACTCAATACAGCAAAATGAACTGCAAGCACTCATTATTAAAGCTCACAAGTGCGCACAAGAAGTCTCCTGCCACCATTTCAGGAGTGGAAGCGAGAAACGGAATCGGGGGTTCATAGAATTCATAGAATTTACTGTGCAGAAGGAGGCCATTCAGCCCATCGAGTCTGCACCGGCCCTTGGAAAGAGCACCCTACTTAAGCCCCATGCTTCCACCTTATCCCCATAACCAATAACCCCACCTAACCTTTTTGGACACTAAGGGCAATTTAGAATGGCCAATCCACGTAACCTGCACATCTTTGGACTGTGGGAGGAAACCGGAGCACCTGGAGGAAACTCACGCACACACGGGGAGAAAGTGGAAACTCTGCGCAAACAGTGACCCAAGCCAGGAAGCGAACCTGGGACTCTGGAGCTGTGAAGCAACTGTGCTAACCACTATGCAACCATGCTGGTGAGGCGATGGCTGTGTATTGGTTGGGTAGTAATTTGTTGTTAAGGGAGTTGAGTTTGATGCCCATCATTTCCCTTCCACCGTTTCCGATTGCTTACTGTTTCAGTGGTGGCAAACTGATCAGAACACTTTTGAATTTGGGGGTCATGACCCGGAAGCTGCTTGGCCACAGGTATTCATTAACTTCCAGAAATGCTGTTGCTAGTTCTCTCCTCTGTGGTTGTTGGTCGAACATTTATTTCTTTTGAAGCTGGCAGGACTCCAATCCCACAATTGAGATCCTGTTCTGCAGAACGGAATAGTGATTCGAAGACTAATGACGACTGTATTCTTACCCAGGAGTAGGATCGGCCATTCCAATTATTCCCGAAGTTGTCATCACATAATCTCCTGACTCCAAACTCCCTGCCACACAATCTCGGGCAGCGTCATCCGACATGTACATTCTCTTGGTATGCGCCTTCCCATTCAATCGAAGAAGGAACAGCATTTTCATCATCCGAATGGATGATTCTTGACAAGTCAGTCTAACAGCCTTTTTGCCCTCCCTGATAATTTTTCTAATTCGTAGACAAACATGTTCAAACAGCATTAAAATTAAAATAAACTATTTTTGATTCCTGCGTGCTTTTTCTTGACCTGGAGTTATATCTTTAACATCTACGGACTCTTGGATAACCCTGGAGAGTTGACAGGCCTGTTCAAAGAATGTAATAAAATAGAGACATTGATTTATAACTTTCAATTTGAAGTCCATTGTAGTCCAAATCTCTGGCTCTACTTTTTACCCGATAATCCTAACAATGAACTTTGGCTGGCTTCCAAAATCCATTGATGTGTGACATCCAAATGTTTTTACCTGCATGAGTAAACATCAGGATCTTACTGGGGAATAAAAGTGCTTAGCTGCCTCAGGCACGGAAAATGCTATTAAGGGAGTATCTTCGATAACTTTCATGAAAAATGTGTCCCCATGGTGGCTTTAACTCAGACAACATTTACACTATGAGCTATAAAACATACAAAAATACGGTCTCGACCTCGCTGATGTTTCCAGGAATCTGAGGTTTAATGTAGAGTAAAGTAAACCATCAACGAGAAGAGTGAAATGGAATCAATGAGAACCTCAGCTGAATGGATTGTTTCTCTTTTGTGAATATACCTGTATTGAACACAAGATAAACTTTTGCTTTGTTGCCATTTAACCCAATTTCTTGACCAGTTCTTTTCTAGCCCAACAGTGAAGGAAGCACTGCTGGACCTGGTTCTGGGAAATTAGGGGGATTAAGTGTCAGGAGGAAAACATTTAGGGAACCGTGATCATAGGTTTTAATTAGCAATGGAAAACAACCAGGAAAAATCTAGAGTAAAATGCTCTATTGGATGGGGCCACTTTCTGGGGGTTGTGCAAATACACAGGGGGTTGAGAACACCCCCATTATTATCCCCCCCCCCCCCCTGCTCACCCCCACCTCACCTTATCCCCGGGCAAATTGGAGTAAAATATTGGTAGGTAAAATTGTAAAGTAACAATGAGTTGCGTTTAAAGAGGAGGTAGATTGGGATTCCTGGGAGGTGAAACGTACAGCAAGCCCCCGAATGATGAAAAAGATAAATGGGGCAATTCTCCGGCCGCGTTGTGCATGGTGCAAATCCCGCTATGTTGGGAAAAATCCGGGGGAGGCCTGAAATAGGATTTGGGTCAGGCACCAAACAGTTTCCGATGCTCCTGGCCCGCTTCAGCTGGCGTGAGCAGGATCCCGTCCAGAAAGGGCAAGCTCATTTGCATTCATTTTAATCTGATTAGTGACATTAAAGTCAAATGCAGTGACCTATGCTACCCCCCCCCCCCCTCCCTTCAATGGGAAGGCACTAGGGCACAAATCACAATTTACAGTGCAGAAGGTGGCCATTCGGCCCATCAGGTCTGCACCAGCTCTTGGAAAGAGCACCCATACCTCCACCCTATCCCCGTAACCCCACTTATACCCTTTGGACACTGAGGTGCAATTTAGCATGGCCAATCCACCTAATCTGCACATCGTTGGACTGCGGGAGGAAATCGGAGCACCCAGTGGAAACCCACACACACATGCAGAGAAAGTGCAAACTCCACACAGACAGTCACCCGAGGCTGGAATTGAACCTGGGACCCTGTAGCTGTGAGGCAGCAGTGCTAACCACGGTGCCACCATGTAACGTACATTCAATGAAGTGATACAGTTTGGTAGGAAGAACGAGGAGGGGCAATGTAAAATAAAGGGCATAATTCTAAAGGGGACTCGGAAACCGAGGTCTGGGCAGAACATGTGCACAAATTATTAAGGGTGGCAGGGCAGGTTGAAGAGTTGGTTCGAAAGGCTTATGGAATCCTGGGCTTTATAAATAGGGGCATAGAGTACAAAAGCAAAGAAATGATGATGATTTTTATAGAGCACTGGTTCAGCCTTGGCTAGAGTATGTGTCCAATTGTGGGTACCACACTTTAGGAAGCTATGAAGAGGGAGCAGAAATGATTTCGGAGAATAGTTCCAAGAACCGAGATTTCATTTTAGGGAATCGATTGGGGGAGCTGGGTTGCTCTATTGAGCGAAGTTTGAGAGGAAATTGGTTTTCAAAATCACGAGGGGTCTGGACAGCGTAGATCCCTTTGGCCAGAGGGCCAAAAACCACAGAGCACCAATTTGAGGTGACCAATGGCGACATGAGGGAGAGTTGTTTTTTGACGCATGTGGATCATTTCTGGAATGTACTGCCTGTGATTAAGTAGAGACAAATTCAGTCGTGGCTTTGAATAGATCACCCGAAGAAGGAAAAACTGCAGGGCTGTGGGGAAAATGCGGGGAAAATAATAAAGGTCCACCACTAATAGGATTTGATTCCTCTCACACACCCAGCTATGACTCACAGGCGAGTGAGATAAGTGCTTAAAAAAGAATGTCCTCTGAAAAGTTATTGGCAAAACAACTGAGTTGGTGGGGAACAAAAGTTAGCACTCGGTGCACACACCTGACGATCTCCGTTGCAGCAGGGAACTTCTTCTTCAGGAATTTGATGTTGTTACCATCAGAGTTTGTGCTTAGCAATGTTTGGTTTGAATCATGGAGAGGGGGAGCAGTACATCAGTGCAGTTTCAGGGCTCATTGTAGCATGGAGCTCACTGTGGTGCACAAGGCCAGTAAGCTGCAGATTCAATGGCATTAAAAACAGGACACTTTGACAAAGAGTGGTAGCCATTCTACCCATCTATTAGAAATTGA
This sequence comes from Scyliorhinus torazame, assembly GCF_047496885.1. NCBI lineage: Eukaryota > Metazoa > Chordata > Chondrichthyes > Carcharhiniformes > Scyliorhinidae > Scyliorhinus > Scyliorhinus torazame. The sequence goes on from NC_092716.1 coordinate 222,115,934, forward strand.
CCACGTTCTTTCCTATTATAAAGCAATTTAGTGCTGAATCAAGCTCTGTGCTTATTAAATGCAAGATGCAACCCAGCAGGTGTTGAAGAATATGACAGGGAGATGTAACGGACTCCATATAATAATTCTGCATTTCAGAAGTCAGTGTTGTGAGTGAGTATTTTAAGCTCCTCCGTAAGGAACCTTTGCAGTACGTTGCAAAGGAGTTAGCAGGCGGGGCAGCAGCGCCATTTTGTCTATTTTCAGTCAGTAGCAGGGGCGAGATTCTCCGACCCCCCCCCCCGCCGGGTCGGAGAATCGCCGGGGGCTGGCACGAATCCCGCCCCTGCCGGTTGCCGAATTCTCCGGCACCGGATATTCGGCGGGGGCGGGAATCGCGTCGCGCCGATAGGCGGCGGGTCCCCCCCCCCCCTCGCGATTCTCCGGCCCAGATGGGCCGAAGTCCTGCCGCTAAAATGCCTGTCCCGCCGGCGTAGATTAAACCACCTACCTTACCGGCGGGACAAGGCGGCGCGGGCGGCTCCGGGGTCCTGGGGGGGGGCGATCTGGCCCCGGGGGGTGCCCCCACGGTGGCCTGGCCCGCAATCGGGGCCCACCGATCCGCGGGCAGGCCTGTGCCGTGGGGGCACTCTTTCCCTTCCGCCTTCGCCACGGTCTCCACCATGGCGGAGGCGGAAGAGACTCCCTCCACTGCGCATGCGCGGGAATGCCGTCAGCGGCCGCTAACGCTCCCGCGCATGCGCCGCCCTGAGATGTCATTTCCGCGCCAGCTGGCGGGGCACCAAAGGCCTTTTCCGCCAGCTGGTGGGGCGGAAATTCGTCCGGCGCGGGCCTAGCCCCTTAAGGTTGGGCTCGGCCCCCCAAGATGCGGAGCATTCCGCACCTTTGGTGCGGCGCGATGCCCGACTAATTTGCGCCATTTTGGGCGCCAGTCGGCGGACATCGCGCCGATACCAGAGAATTTCGCCCCAGGACTGCCAAAGAGGAATGTGTTCTGTGCCCCTCAACATGATTGGAAACAGATTATTTGCTCAGGATCTCATTGTTTTTCCGTTGAATCGCGCCGTGTGTGTGATTCTAACATTTTAGCAGTGACTACCCTTCAAAGTTTGACTATGAAGTATGAGATCATGAAAGGCACTAAACCAATGCAAGTCCTTTCTTCACTTACAGGGTGGAAGTTTCTCATTATTCAGCAAAGCGGAGCAGCGGGCGGAAAAGACGGGTTGGAAACCGTCGGAAACTTCCTCTACCATGTTGGGAGCCTCTTAGAAAAAACGACAAAGGGTGGGTGCCCCAATGTCACGGCTCTGATTTGAGTCTGCCCCGCCAGCAACTTGGGTTTCTTTTTGAAAAAAAATATTTTAATTCTTTTTCACATTTTCTCCCAAATTTACACCCACCAACAACAAACAATAATCAGTAATGAATATAATGTCAATCCCCATATCAATAACAACGATCCCATCCTCCCACCAAACTCCCAAACAGCAGCCCTCATGTTAACATAAACAATAACAAAAAAGAATCCGGAATCACCCATAGTCACCTTAACACTTACAGACCCACCCCCCAGTGTTCGATGTAATCCAATTCTCGAAAGTGCACAATGAATAACGCCCATGAATTGTAGAACTCCTCCATCGTTCCCTCAGTTCAAATTTGCCCTTCTCAAGAGTCAAGAATTCCAGCAGGTCCCCCTGCCATGCCAGGGCACAGGGTGGAGAGGTTGATCTCCATCCCAACAGGGTCCACGTTCAGGTGATCAACAAGGCGAAGGCGACAATATCTGCCTCCTCACCCGTTTCCAACCCCGGCTGGCCTCCTGAGGGCCGGGGTCCAGTTTCACGTGCACCACTTTCGAGATTATCCCAAAACCTTCTTCAAGCAATCCTCCTGCTCTGGACAGGACCAAAATATATGAATGTGGTTTGCAACCACCCCCCCCTCCCTCAACCCACAATGCTCACACACACCTTCTACCCCTCAAAGAGCTGGCTCACTCCCGCCTTTGTGATGTGAGTGAAACTTAGGTTTATAAGGACGCCACAAATTTTTTTTAAAAGTAGAAACATTTCCTCCACCTTCCCATCCCCCCCCCCCAAAACCAAGGAACCCACCCTCACCACAAAGCCCCCCCCCCCTCAATGCAACACCCAACCTTCCACCTCCACGTACTGCCCGGACACTGTAGGGGACTGTGCCGGGGGGAGTGCCTGGGCTTATTCCCGCTAGGGGCTCTATTCACCTGTGCCCCTTTGGTGGGTTTTGTTCATCATGAGGATAATGTCCTGATGGACAATCCAACTGGGGGCAGGCGGAGGGGGGGGGGGGGGGCGGCTAAAGGAAATGGGCTTCCTAACTTTCAAAGTCGGGTTCCCGTTACATCATAGGTGAAGGGAGGGTGTACAATCCCGCGGTGTAAAAGCTGTTTTGGGATTCCCGTGCAATTTTCCGTTCCCGCCCTCCCAACTCCAAAAAAACAGAGCACAGGATGCTCCTCCTCCCTCGCCCCTCCCCCACCCATAGCCCCATAGGGTTAAACACTTTCCAGCATGTGCTCATCAAGACATCCAAGAGAACTTACAACAATAAGAAATCTGGCTAAAGGGTTCATACTTTCAATTGATAAAATGCTGTCACAAACTGGGATACAGCCAAGAAGAGGAACAACTTTACCACAACCACCCTGACGAAACCCACAGGTGGTGACATCAACACATTCCAGGGTGAAGCATGCATCTGCATTTGTGAAAAAGAAACTTTATTTTGAGAAGTTGAAGTAATCAGAGAAAAGAATTAGAAGCAAACAACGTTCTGACTAAACCTTTAGTCTGTGGCGCTTGGCCCATGTACAACTTTAGAAATACCACGAATGTATTTGGCAACATTAGTTTTTTAAAAAATATTTTTCTTTCATCAGCCTTCCTACTTCTAAATTAACAAACGGTCGAAGGCAAAGAAGATCAGGACCTTACTCTACAACTTATATTATTCTTTAAAATCTGAGACTCTGTTCAAAACATAGAAATCATCAGTTGCAGAGTGAAGGAAAAGAAGCCGAGGCTGGAAATCTGAAACACAAACAGAAAATGCTGGAAATACCCAGTAGATCAGTCAGCATCTGTGGAGAGAAATAGTTAATGACCGGAATCTTCCGTTCAGGAGTCTAAATTCAGTGGTGGGAAGTGGGAGCGATTTCTGCTGGGGCAAAGGGGCGGGGGAGTAGGGGTTAAGGCTGACCATGCATGATCTTGTGTTGTTCAGCTTATTAAGCATGCATTTGTGAGGAGCTCGCCGATTCTTGCAGTGCGCACAGTCAGGAAATTGCCGTTCCCTCCGTTACCTCAGAGGGTCAAAGGTCCGGGCTCCATATTTTAAAAAGCAGCTGGAGAACCTCCACTATCCCTACCACCTTTGAGCTCCTCCCTTCCCTGCTAACCCTTTCTCCCTTCCTTGATCATCCTCCACACAACTTGCACAGCTAGCACCTGGTCCCGAGCATAGGCTGGCATTTACAGAATCTCCCCAAAGAGGACATTGCAGCAGCAACCCACCGTTAACCACAGACCAAGTCTACCTCACCAGTTACACACGAATGTGCACGTCTTCATTGGCGGGGAAACTAATTCCGGCAAAGGGGCCTTTTAAGGAGCATGCATGACTTGCTGATGATAAAAAGCTGCCCCCACCTTTAACCTGCCCTTGAAGCCTCAAGTACTTAAAGTTCATTCTGCCGTCGGAAAACTGATTTTTGTCCTCGCACTAAATTAATTTCCCCTACCCGCTGCTGGCAGGTCAGGAAGATTCTGCCCAATGCTTCAGGTTTATTCTTAGTTATGTACTCAGTTAATCTGAGTGTGTTGTTTCATTCTTCTCAACGCAATACCACCCATGGGTATATGTATAAGTTTCTATCTTTTATAAAGTCCCCATGCTTCTAACTCTGACTCATGAATTACAAGGAAACAAATTGCTCACTCAAAATGTTGATGTGCTTAACCGGGTTAGTTTACTTGTACCACTTAACAAGGACACAGATTTGAAGTGGTTACAGGAAAATTAAAATGGTTACAGAAAATGATTACAGATTTAACGGGTTCGTCCACTTTCCTAGTTTCCCAAAGCATGCTGGTTGAATGCCAAGTGTGAAATTATGCACAAAGGCCTTTCCTTGTTCTACGAAAGAGTGGCAAGAAGTAGAACAATTGAGGGAGGTAATTCCAGAGCTTATACTTGCCTTGGCAACTGAAGGCATGGCCACCAACGGTGGAGCAATCAAAGTCAGGGATGCTCAAGGGGCCAGAATTGGAGAGGTGCAGAGACCTCGGTGGGCCGGAGGAGATTACAGAGAGGGAGGGGAAGGGCTATCAGTAGATTTGAAAACCAGGAGTAGAATTCTAAAATCATGGCATTGGGGGCAAATGTAAGTCCATGAGCACGGGGGTGGTAGAGGGATGATAGTTGATGTAAATTAGGATATTGTGAGGCACACTGTATATTTTTTTTAATTGTCTATAGACCGGCTCATTGGTATTTCCAAAATTTTAAAATTGAACAAATGCCTTTAAAAAGTCTGAACCTATGTCTGTCTGTGACCCTCCGGACAAAAGAAGCCACATAGCAGTTTTGGGAAAACTTGCACCTCGTTATCCCTGAGGAACCACAAATTACCACCTGTGGTGGACTACACAGCCCAAATTCAATGAGAGCTTTACAAAGGCCATCTTCATTTAATAGCCCAGGCTGGACAGAAGGAGGTGGATCATCTGCTGAGGCAAAGGCTCTGAAACCTTCCTTTCAATTCCTAATCGCTAAGATGTTTAATAGTCTTTGAATCCGGATGATGGTTACGCATCATTTGTCAAAGATCTGGTGGACTGTTGGAACACGGACCACTAGTTTGTGGAACAAGTAATGGACTGGATTCTTCGTTCCGGAATCTAAGTGCTCCTGTCAGTGGAGAAGCACTACTGGTCTCCGCTGGCACTAGGAGTGGTCCAATGTGCGATTCCCTCTCCTTTTCCTTGCTAATTTACACATGGTGGAGAGCTTGCCAGATTCCGACAGAATCCCATTTTGAGCAGGCGGCCCAATGCAGAGGTCAGTGGCGGCCTCCCCTCTGCCCCAACAACACAAATCCGGTCTCTCTCAGCACGCATTCATGAAGGTGACCTGATCCTCCCCCACTGACCCCTCCCCACCAGACACCCCCTCATTAGAGACCCCATCAGAGACCCCTGCCTGAAACCTGAAGAGCAGTCCAGGTAGTAGAGTGAAAAATCAGTGCATTTTAACTTACCTTTCCCTATCATCTGCTGCCTCAGACTAAAGTGTTTAAAGCATCAGCTTTTAAAAGTGTCATAGGCTTCCTCGAAAGCCAAGTGTATTTCCAAGGCCTTCAAGTCCTTTGGCAGCCTTTGAAATGGAAATCTTCCATTCAGTTTCACACAGCAATACATTGCATTAGCCAGTGATTGACAGTTTTATTACTCCAGAGACAGGTGCCAGATCCTCACCAGCTGGTAGGTGTTTTTCTGCTGTGAAAAAGTGAAAATGAAAGCACTTTTGCCCATGCAGATCCTGTTTTTTGGCCAATGCTCCATTCTCCGCCTGATCGGAAAACCCGACTGGTGTCAGGCAACGTACAATCTACCCTATTAGCTTGCCGAACTGCATGGCACAGATTGCTGCTTTAACATCTGCCCAGCAGGCAACACCGAAGGAGATCTGGTCCAGGTTGCACACCTGACACCATCTACCCTGCTTCAGGTGGACATTCTATGCCATTGCCTACAAGACTGTTTCATCTTTGCTTGTCTATCTCATCATACAAAGTCAACCCCACCGGAAAAAGGAATCCTACAATATTGTTTTTCAGCCCGTCCACCTCTGTGAAGGAATGTCCCATTGAACTTTGATTTTGGATTCCGGAACTCATGTGAAACAATATCTATTTTCAGTGCGGTCTCTGCATTGTAAATCTTTCTTTTCTCTGTCCCTCTTTTACTGTCTGTTTTCACGTTTTGAGTGTGTGCAAATAAACTAACACCTTGAGTTCATCCAGTCTTGAGATTGCTGTGGGCTTGTTAGTAGAGGATTGGATCGCTCCAAGACTGAAGTGTTGGGGAATATAACACCGCTTATAAAGAAGTAAATAATTGAAAGCAGCTTTCTGGTTACAGATGGGTGGCGATAGGAGAAATTAGTGCTGTATGAATTAGCCCCCTTCCTATCTGTAACAATATGGACAGCAGAGTTTTGGATGAACTCAGGATTACAGATGTCGCAAGAGAAAATATGAGGAACTGCCGAGTATTTTGAGAGTTTCTGCAAACGTTAATGTTGGAGATTGTAGAACCCTATGGAAATTCGCCCCCATGAATGCACAGAAATAGCGATGGCAGAGCTGGGCGACAGGGTAAATCCAATGGCTTGTAAACGTTTACCAGGCAATTGCATTACGAACTAAAGTGTTGAGTTTGCCACCCTGGCGTTTTGCTTGTTTATTTGATAGGTGTTTAACGTGCATATGAAGTTATCTGTTTCACTTTCAGAATGGGACCAGCTCAGGGGAAGACCCAGCCTTTGTATATGGAAAGTAGTGGAGTGTAATGGAATATATTTGCACTTGGGAGAAAGACCAGGATAGTTGCAGCTACAGTTCCATTCAATAAGAATCAATGGTCGTTTCAGGAACAAATTGGGTCTTGATGAGCAAGCTGGGAATGTTCCAGCAAATAGTTTACATACGATTTGCATATGAGTGGGTGGACTCACTGGAGCGCTCTGTGTTCCATCAGGACTTTCTGGGCAGTGTTGCCACTTCCGCAGACTTTATACTTTTGCTGTTTTCCACCATTGTGTTTTGAAAGCAGCTTTAAGGATTCATTGGAAGATTTCCAGCCGCATTTGGCATTAATGTAGACAGAGCAAGTTTTATTTATTTTTTTAAAACCTCTTCGTCAAAAGTAGAGAAAAGAAAGTCTTGTGAGCCGCGTGACATCATTTAGTCATGAATTATTTGCTTCCGTACCACAGTCAGAATTGGATATTTGTTCAGATTCGAATACTTCAGGAGCAAACAGTTGGAACTAATTATTTATTCAGTTTGAACATTGCCCTTGTGTGCTTTAATGCTATGCTTTTTGAAATCCAATAATGTTTCCGGAAATTGATGGTAACATTGGGTTAGTCGGTGGCCTAAAGTAGACCTTGGTTGTCTCTTCAATTTTGGGATCTTCCTATCGTAGTTTGGCTCACTCGTGCCAGCTGACCATAGAAGAACATTGGAAGGGAATATCTTCACGGTTCTCCAAATCTCCTGCTATCGCTTCAGCAGAAACTTTGGAGAAAAGTATAAATTGTTGTCTTTCACCATTTATGCTGTTTCTATGGGGTTTCCATCTTCCACTGAAGTAACAGTAGAAGTTCAGGAGAACCTGATACTAAAAACTCAGGAGACCCGGGAAAGTGTTTCAAAATGGTGGTTTATTTTCAGCCTAAGGAAAAGGCCGCTACACGGCATACAGCACGTAGGTCACAACGGGGACTACGGACCAGGCCGGTACAATCCAGGCCCCATCAGCGGGGAAGCTCGTATCCCACAAGCCCCATGGGGAGATCAATCAGGTCATCCCTGTGGATCTTGTGGGGGTAACTACACTGATCAAAATTCCAGGTTTTTGTATTTGTGAGACAACTGTTTTCCAAATGCAACCTAGGATGCTCTATGTACATACACACATTTTGGCCATGCATGGGAAGATGTGCCACCTACAAGAAGATGAGATTTTACTAAATATCAGTAAGTAGTGAAATGTGGGATGGTTTCACACAAGTGAAATCAAATTTTCCCCCCTGTTGGCCTAAAAATGGCATCAAAACCTTTACTTGTCTCCTCTCTTCTGAAGGTGCTAACTTATCCTCAGCAAAGTTTCGCTAGCATCAACAACCCTCTGACCCCAGCCCAGTTGCCAGTCTACTTCTGTGAGCACAAACAGGGAAAGTTACCAAACTATTTGTCGTATTGAGGGTTGATGTTAAATTTGTAATTATATAGCCTACATTATCAGTGATGTATGATCACATGACAACAGCGCATGGAGAGATAAAACTTTTATGTAGAGCCTCTTGCTGTAGCCTAATAAAAGGATAATATTTACCAACAGTCGAGCCTCCAGCTTTAATCTGTATATCCGGACCCAGGTTGATGATAACAGACGATTCAACAATAAGAAAAATCTCTCCCAATGCCTCGGTAGCAAGTCATTAAGGGCTATGCACTTGGGTGACTTTTCTCTTTTATAGGCTAGAGACACTGGCCAAGTGGCATGGCTGTACCTGTAACCTCAGCTGTGGTCTGCTAATTTAGCACAAATTGGGAGCAAAGCCACCTTTCTGGTCTGCGTGTCTTGGTCCCTCAGTAACAGAGCTTGAAAGAAATGTTAATTAAACATTGCTTAATATTTATGGATATTCATTGTTACTTCTCTGTAACTTTTGTGGTAATGCTTATGGGCAGGAGTAAAGCCAGAGTGCAGGATTCAGACATATATAGATGAGCAATAAGGGAACTGGTAGCCTGGAGATGTTGATAGTGCATTAGTTAGGCTGGCAAGCAGTTGGAATGGGTCAGGCCAGGCTTGAATATAACTGGGGTTGGATTGGACCCTATCAGGGTGAACTGCTTCCGACAAGCTGAGGAAATAGTTTTGGTGGGTTGAGTTTGTTCAGAAAGTACTTGGGTGGGTTGAACAGGGTCAGTGGAAAATCCCCCCTCCTGCGGAAAATCCTCCGCCTCTCAAATTTGGGGAATAAAATCGTCTGGTAGAAATAAATCAACCATCCATTTTGGATACTGGTTATTTGGTGAAAACAGAAATGTCTGTCTACAATAAGGTAAATAACTCCTTGAGCATTGGTAACACAGATAATCATGGATGCTTTTGATACCATTGAGAGCCATTTTGAGCTCCTAATCAAATATTATAATTGATCACCCCATTCTGTTGAGGTAATTATGCTGTAGTAACTTGGGTCATTTTGTGTTTATTTTGACTGTTTTTTGATGGTGGTGTGCAAAATTAAAATGTTATCAGTAAAAAAGCCAAATGTTTGAGCTTCGCTTTCCCTGAAAACTAAATGATCTTAAATATAAACCAAACTTTTTCGGTTACTGCAATGTTTCTCTGAAGTTTATGTTGTCTGCTACCTTTACTCATTCATAGAGAGACGGTGAAACAGATGAGTGATTGAGTAGTGAACCATTTAGGACTATTGAATTGTCCGTTCCTCTTTCAGGTGGGAAGGTGACACTGCCTGAACTGGGAGGCCAAAGACTGGCCTGAAATTGGTCTCCTTAATATTATGGCCAAACCATTCATGTTGTCTCCACTGGCAAATAGTTCATCTGAAGAACTGCATGTTCTGATCAACATAATTTCTCCGGGCTGCTCCCATCCCACTGTTGCAATTTTAGCAGAAACCTCATAGGCACAAGTAAACAAGGTTTCTGCTGAGACTCTGCTGTAGCTATGGCACCAGAGTGGAGAATCTGAGGAAATTCACCCACTATTTATACTCCGAATATTCCAGAGAGCCATGGTGAGGGTGACTGAGATACCACTGAGTAAGGGAAGCACTCCGGCTCCTCCTAGTTTTAAAATCACTTTTTTTTTTTAAACCTAAAAGAATATAGACTTGGGGCATCTTCCAGAGATTGTTTTTGAATCCCAAGAATTTAGCAAAGAGGACCCAAAACCAATGCTGCACCGTTATGGGGCCTGTTTCGTCAGCTTGGATATTTCTCAGATGTCCTTTGGGCATGAGATATCTGTCCTCAAAGACGGCCTTTGGCACTCTCTGCATGTCCCTCTCATAATGTAAAGGAACTAAGAAAGACCAACATTCAGTCAGATAACAAAGAACCTTTAGCTTCAACTTTGCTCATTATTTTCATGGTTTGACTAAAGAAGCTGGAAACGTTGCAAGATTGAGTTTGCCTTTTTTTAAGGCCATGACCTCAGCAGGGTTTGCATGGCATCTGTCCTCCTCCAGGACTTCACCACATGATCAATGCCCAACCTGCCTGTTCAGGTCAGGCACTGTCTGAACCCCTCTTTCCTCCCCAGGTGCCCTGGCCAACTCACTGAACCGACACCACCAAAAATCAGATGAAATGAAATGAAAATCGCTTATTGTCACAAGTAGGCTTCAAATGAAGTTACTGTGAAAAGCCCCTAGTCGCCACATTCCGGCGCCTGTTCGGGCAGGCTGGTACGGGAATTGAACCATGCTGCTGGCCTGCCTTGGTCTGCTTTTCAGCGATTTAGCCCAGTGTGCTAAACCAGCCCAAAGGCCAGATCAACTGGCCTTTGATTATTTTCTGTTTGTGGGACCGTACTATGCACAATTGGCTGCCCGAATTACCAACAGTAACTCATTGGATGTGAAGAGGTTTCGGATGTTCTGAGGATGTGATGAGATATATTATATGAAAGGAAGTTTTTAAAAAAAAAATCCTTACACTGCACACTCACATGGGTACAATTCATACCTTGTGAAAAAAAATTACTGCAGACTTTACAAATAATGACAGCACAGAGACTGAGTACAAGCTATTTTTCCTCGCAGCTGTTGAAAATCTAACGCACAAAGCCCAATAGATTTTGTAATAAATGACTCCTGAAAACTGAGACCAGCAGCTGCTGTCTAGAATATTACTTCTTTGGTGCAGATATTGATTGCCACCGAGAAAATGCATGAAGAAGGATGGCTGTTTACTGGTGGGGAGCGGGTGAATTTCCTCAGATTCTCCGCTCTGGTGACAAAATGGCAGCAGAAACCTTGTTTACTTGTGTAAATGGCTTTCCTGCTGAAATTACAGCAATGGGATGGGAGAAACCCTGAGGAAAGTCAGAGAAATTATGTTCATAAGGGAGCACTTAATTTATCTGTGAAATATCTGTTTAACTCTTGCATTACTGGTGTCTCTTCCACATTGATTTGAAGAGAAGAATGCTTTTGTGAGGGCCACAAAGAATCCAGCACTCTATCCCCGCTGGGCAGGGGAGAATCCCGGCGTATAACTCTAAGGGTGAACTACACAATACCGGTTTTAAGGAAAATTCTTTTTTATGGAAGGGACTCGGGCCCTGACCCATTTTGTAAAAACAGGATTTATCTGTAATTCCACGTAATACTTCTTTACAATAATATAACAATAATAATCTTTATTGTTACAAGTAGGCTTACATTACCGAATACCACTGTCCATTCATGTCCACAAAACAGGGCCGCCGTGAATCCCGCCCCCGCCGAAGTCTCCGCTCCCGGAGATTGGGCGGGGGCGGGAATCCGGCCGCGCCGGTTGGCGGGACCCCCCGCTGGATTCTGCGGCCCGGATGGGCCGAAGTCCCGCCCAGGAATTGCCTGTCCCGCCGACGTAAATCAAACCTGGTATTTACCGGCGGGACCAGGCGGCGTGGGCGGGCTCCGGGGTACGGGGGGGGGGGCGCGGGGCGATCTGACCCCGGGGGGTGCCCCCACGGTGGCCTGGCCCGCGATCGGGGCCCACCGATCCGCGGGCGGGCCTGTGCCGTGGGGGCACTCTTTCCCTTCCGCCTCCGCCACGGCCTCCACCATGGCGGAGGCGGAAGAGACTCTCCCCACTGCGCATGCGCGGGAAACTGACAGCGGCCGCTGACGCTCCCGCGCATGCGCTGGGAAACTGACAGCGGCCGCGGACGCTCCCGCGCATGCGCCGCATTTCCGCGCCAGCTGGCGGGGAAACAAACGCCATTTCCGCCAGCCGGCGGGGCGGAAATCCCTCCGGCGTCGGCCTAGCCCCTCAATGTTGGGGCTAGGCCGCCAAAGATGCGGAGCCTTCCGCACCTTTGGGCCGGCGCGATGCCCGTCTGATTGGCGCCAGCTTTGGCGCCAGTCGGCGGGCATCCCGCCGTTGGGGGAGAATTTCGCCCCAGGTTTCTGACCGAGGAAAGGCGGAGGGAGAACATTCTTTATTTTACTGAGAAGCCTATGGTCCAAGTACCATTATGGTTGAAAATAGGAGATGAGGGAAAAAAAGTCAAGGCTTCATTATAGCTGAGAAGAAACACAGCAGTCAAGAATAATGTGGGCCCTTTAAAAACAGATGGTAATATTGCCAAGGAAAATACTGAAATGACAGACTAATTGAATAATTACTTGGAGTCAATCTCCACAGTAGAGGAACAGGATAATATATCTGACATTCTCAGAAGTTAATAATGAATCAAGGACTAGAACTCATTAAAGTTAAAGTGAGCAAAAACAGAGGGTGGGATTCTCTCAGCCCGGGGCTGGGCCGGAATATCGCTGCAAATCGCGCCACGCCACCCCGATGAGAATCGCGCAATTGGCGCCGGCGCAGTGCCGGCCGGTTGACGCTCGAGGGGGCCCCCTCCGGCAATTCTTGGCCCAGGATGGGCCGGGCGGCCGTATCAAAACACCCGAGTCCTGCCGGCGCTGTTCTAATCTGCTCCTAGCTGGCGGGACCTCGCTGTGGAAGGGTCCTGGGGGGGGGGGGGAAGAGGGTTCCAACCCCGGGGAGGGGGGCCTCCGATGTGGCCTGGCCCACAATCGGGGCCCACCGATCGGCGGGCCGGCCTCTCGGGCTGGTGGCCTCCTTTCTTCCGCGCCGGCCTCTGTAGCCCTGCTCCATGTTGCGTCGGGGCGGAGAAGGGAACTACTGCGCATGCGCGGACCCCGCGGCACCCAGTTGATGCCGGGATCAGCAGCTGGAGCGGCCCTCCGTGCTGGCCCCCTGTAGGGGGCCATGTTGACGCCGTCGAGAAACGCGACGGTGTCAACACTTAGCCTCAGGATCAGAGAATCCCGCCCAGAGTATCTGAAAACAATGATGCCATTAAAGAGTGAAGAATCAGCAGGACCTGATGGTTTCCACTCCCAAGATTTTAAAGGAGGTGGGGGGGGGGGGGGGGGGGGGACTGTAGTAATCTTCAAAAACTCTCTTAATTCAGCAGTTTGTACATTTTGGCTGGAATAATGCAAATATAATTCCACCCTTGAACAATGTCAAGCGAGAAGAGGCAATTATAGGCCTGCGGCGAAAGGTACATAATTGATGGGCCAGATTTCGGAGTCACACCTATATCAGGCACAAAGGCAGGCTGACGTACTGGTTTCCTGGCTGTATCCACCTCTGGGTCATTTTCCGGTGGCAGGATGGACAGTGGCAACTGAACCCCCCCCACCCCCACCTCCAACCCCCCTTCCCCCCACCCCCCCCCCCAACCAATTAATATCCTCTGGGTTACCATTGATCAGAAATTGAACTGGGCTAGCCATATTAATACTGTGGCTACCAGGTCAGGTCAGAGGCTAAGAATCCTACGGCGAGAAACCCGCCTCCTGACACCCCCCCCCCCCCCCCCCCCCCGCCCCCAACGACTGTCCGCCATCTACAAGGCACAAGTATAATTTGGGGCAGCATGATAGCACACTGTGGCTTCACAGCTCCAGGGTCCCAGGTTTGAATCCCTGCTGAGTCACTTTCTGTGTGGAGTCTGCACGTTCTCCCAGTGTCTGTGTGGGTTTCCTCCGGGCGCTCCGGTTTCCTCCCACAGTCCAAAGACATGCAGGTTAGGTGAATTGGCCATGATTAATTGCCCTTCGTGTCCAAAAAGGTTAGGAGGTGTTATTGGGTTTCAGGGATAGGGTGGAAGTGAGGGCTTAAGTGGGTCGGTGCAGACTTGATGGGCCGAATGGCCTCCTTCTGCACTGTATGTTCTATGCTCTATGTAATGCCTGGATGAGTGCAGGTCCAGCAACACTCATGAAGCTCAACACTGTGGTGATGTACATCAATGTAAATGCATGTAGGCTAGCTGGACACTAGAGGGAGCACCAGAAACATCACACACACAGCCAATAGATCAGTTAGATAGGAGACGACCAATGGACATTCACGATACACACGGAGGTGATACGACCACAGGGGGGCATTACACCAACCCATATATAAAGGACACCACACACATGATCTGCCTCTTTCCAGTGGAGACAGTCAGTGAGAACAGACACAGGGTTGATTCAATATTACACCCACCACGTGGGTTGCAGCAGCTGGTTAGTCAGTCTGGGTAGCTATAGTAGGATTAGCAGTAGTGTCGAACCCGAGTAATAGAAGTGTAAATAGTTGAATAAACGTGGTGAAGGTATCTCCACGTCTGAACCTTCCTTTGTCAAGTGCACCACAAGGAAGCCGCTTATGTTACACCTAGAACATAACAAATCAGACACCATCCAGGACAAAGCAGTCCGCTTGATTGCTCCCCTTCCACAAACATTCAAACCCTCCATTGCGAACAGTGGCAGCCGTGTGTACCATCTACAAAATGCACTGCAGTAACTAACCAAGGTTCCTTTGACAGCTTCCATCGACCAAACCCATGACCACTCCCATTTAGAAGGACAAGAGCAGCAGATACCTGGGAACTCCACCACCTGGAGGTTCCCCTCCAAGTCACTTACCACCCTGACTTGGAAATATATCGGCGATTGTCCACTGTCACTGGGGCAACATTCTGGACCTCCCTCCCTAACAACACAGTGGGTGTTCCTATACCTCAAGGACTGCAGCGGTTCAAGAAGGCAACCCACCATCAATTTCGGAAGGGCAACCAGGGATGGGCAATAAATCCTGGCCGAACCAGCAATGCCCACATGCCATAAATGAATTACAAAACAAAGGGCAGCCCACATGAAAGTTGTGGGTGGCCAATTTTCAATGTGCCATTCCAGAAATTGCCATGGGGGCGGTGGTGCTGGTGTGGGGGCGGTGCTGGTGGTGGGGGAGGGAGGCTGTCCCCCTGATTTCCGAAGTCTCTAATCCTTCTGGCCCTCTGACACCTCTCACTTGTGGCTGGTGACCAGGAATGGAGGCTCCCATGTCTTCCGGCCTACTTCAGTAGCTCCCACCTCTCACAGCGGAGCTGTGAGCTTTCACTACTGGCTGGCCGTCTAGACCCAGGAGCGTGCCCACCTTGCTTAACAGAATGGACTTCCCAGAGACTGACATTTAAATGGCTGCCTCCTTAAAAATTGCCCTCTGGGTCCTGTCTGGTTAATTTGTGGGTTCCCAACTCTCATTTCATCCCAATGTTTGGATGAGGACCTGAGAATGAAAATCCTGTCCAAGTGGTTCCAATCATACCGTGCCGAATAAATGGACCAATCACCGTAATGGTGCTCATAAAACAGTGAGAGGAAGAGCCTTTTGAGGCTGGATTTGCTCGAGGAGCATGAGAAAGGTGTTACAGCCTGCTCAGACATGTTAGACCACAGCTCGCACCTGCACACATCCTTCTCTTTCTGTTAAGATGGTATTGCCCAGTGATGGGAAAAAACCTACTGCAGGAAGTGGTGAAGAATGGTGTCCAGAGAAACTGAGTTGGAGAAGAACGGAGAGCAGAATGTTGCAAATTTTCTGCTTCTTTGCTCAGCAGCCCATTATTTTCTTTAATGGCTACAAAGTTCCTGGCTGGCAGATGATGAAGCAGGAAATGTCGGGTCACAGCCGGCATTTTCTGCTCTGTTCGCATTGGGCCGGTTCAGCAATGGCAATGGGAATAGAGAATATTGTGAAGTTGCGTTTTACATCAATGTAAATTTATGACGCCATTGTTCGCTTCTCCCCCCGTCAATGACGGGGGATGTTTCTCAAATATCACAATAAAAAATTAAAACATGATTATCAGGCCCCTACACCAGAATCAACCACCCCCTGCCCCCCAAATCAGAAAATCCATCCATAGTATGTGTGATGGTAGGACTGCGTGAATCGTGACTGGTCTCTGGAGGCCTGCACCTGGTGATCTGACCTCCCAGGGGAGCAATGTGAGTGCAGTGCTCCGAGGAGAAGGTCATGCCCATCTACTACCTGGGGACCCAGTGGCACTACCTGGGAACCACCCAGGCAGTGCTAGGTAGTGCCCAGGTAGTGTTGGAGCTGTCCAGACATTCCCAGGGGGAATTACCCTGCAGTGCCAGGGGATACCTGCACAGTGCCCGCATAGTGCCAGGAGGCAGTGCCAGTGATGTCTCATACCACCCAATCCTTGAAGGTTTTTTCAAAGTGCTGCACCATACGCTGCGTTTCCCGCCCGACAGTGGCTTTGGCCGATTTCCAGGAAAATCTCACCCCATGAACATGTCATGTAAAAGGCTAATTTTCCCGTATTTGGCATTTTAAGGAAATTTGATCTTTTCTTCGAAATGATTAATATTTGAATACATTTAAATTGGTTTGAGACATAAATTTAAAGTTGCAGAGTCACTTTTGAAAATTTTGATAATTCATTGTTGAATCTTTTGCACATTCTGTAATGCTCATTTTTCCACTCAAAGCCCAAAAGCCATTTTTTTGCAACATTAAATATAAATTGCAATGTATTGATAAAAATTAAATATATTTCCATTTATATTGTGCCTTTCATGTCCTTCAGAATGTACAAATTATTATTTGTCACTTCTGCCTTGCTTTATCTCTGAGAAAATGAGTGTCAATCTTGATATAAATTAATAAAATAAGAGTCTATATAATATTGTCTCGCTAAATTTTGGTAGCGGTTTCATAAGTTGGCAGCCTGGCTCAATTTAGTATTTGCTCCATTTTGAAAATTGGGCTAGCAGAATGACGGCGACGAACTTCAGAATGATCGGTGTCTGCGTGGGAGGTGGGTAGAAAAGGTATTTTCGTCCCTACATCCTTTGACCGCTCTTCACTTCAATTTTCTTCATTTTCTTTTCTTTTATTCGTTATGGGACGTGGGCATTGCAGACTGTGCCAGCATTTATTGCCCATCCCTAATTGCCCTTTAAGGGCAGTTAAGAGTCAATCACACTGCTGTGGGTCTGGAGTCATAGAAAGGCCAGACCAGGTAAGGACGGCAGATTTCCTTCCCTAAAGGACATTAGTGAACCAGATGGGTTTTTTCGACAATCGACAATGATTTCATGGTCATCATTAGACTTTTAATTCCAGATTTTTTTGTTTTATTGAATTCAAATTTCACCATCTGCAGTGGCGGGATTCGAACCCGGGGCCCCAGAGCATTACTCTGGGTCTCTCGATTACTAGTCCAGTGACAATATCACTACGCCACCAGAAGTTGGCTTCTGCCAACTAGCTGCTCTGATGTATGAGGGGGACACGCCTCGTAGATGACCGGAATCAAGAGCTCAACGATAAGTAGAATTGGAAGTGCAAATCAACATCTAACTGTTGATAATGCTGAATACCAGTGCTGTGACTACTTTTTCTTCATTTCCCCCACTATTGCAGTATTCCCCAGGTAAATTCAATTCGACTGCTTTTCAAGACACATTCAGTTGTTATCTACCTGATGCTGTGTATCCAGCTCATTTTATTATTATGGTCTTATGGCCTAATTTCATTTTTGTATTTTAGTTGCCATGCCAACTGCAGAACACTTTTGCTTCACAGAATTGTCGTGACTTTACGTGAGGCTGATTTGTATGCCAAATAAACGTTAAATTAACCATTAGACTTGTACGTCTGTTTCATTTGGAAGGTGTTGTTCTCCCTTTAACACCTGTAACAATGCCTGTTCTCTGGAGCAGAATATTTCTTATTTTTATGGCAATAAATACAGAATTTTAAAGCTTTTCAATAGTTTTAGGTGAATGCATTTTACCTGATTCTGTCCTGACCTTTGGAGATACCATGATTGAGGCGATTTGCTTTCTTCTGGCACATAGTTGTAGCTACTTGTCTTTGCATGGCTCAAGTGTACATTTCCAGAGACAGGAGAGATAATGGAAGGTGGAGGAGGTGGGAGCAGTTTGTTGGGGTGAAGCTGGATCCTGTGAGAAAGGGAGGGTGACGTTGATTCTGCAAATTAGATCAGTGCTAGCGTTTATCTAACCCCCTTCAGCACATTACACTTGCACACGTTTCTAATAAATTGTGAAGATTTTCAAAATGTACATAATGGTAGATTAAATTGAAAAGAGAATTTTGTGCAATATTTTCCAATTGTAGAAAGTATGTCCTTTATGTTGAAGCAACCAATCATGAAGAAAGTTTGTTCCAACTTGTATGAATTTTAAAATGCAACATGAAATATCTCAGTAATGTTAACCCTGATGTACCATCTACATTCTGGCAGTTTTTCCACAGCACCTGTATAGACTACAGCAAAGTGATTATCTGAACGCAGAAAAGAGATGTTACAATGACTGAAATTTATTGCAGCTTGGTGTAAGTGCAATTTGTGACTATGCTCCAGTTAGAAACACACGAGAAGTTCTGCAACCTTTTGTAAAAATATAGCATATTAAGGAAGTCCAACAGATATAGGGCGTGATTTAATGACCTCATGATGCCCGACTTGGTGACGAGACGAGGCCCTTGAACATGAGATCATGACACTTGAAACGCCTCATGAGATTAAATCGGGCAAGATCTGGATTAACATATTTAAGTGAGCCATTAGGCTCATTTAAATATGCCTGCACCGTATTCTCCCGGGCCCAGGAACTAATGGCTTTGTCTTGGAGACCTCGCCATGGTGCCATTTCGCACTGGTTTCCACAAACAGGGACCAGGCGTAACGGCACTTAAAGGCTCCTGGGTGGTTGGGCTCTGCGTATCAGTCCCGCAGATACCCAGGCACCTTGGCACTGCCTGGGTGGCAGAGGCACTGTCAGGGTGCCAGGATGGCACTGTGAAGGTGCCCGGGTGCTAGGCTTTCCATGCTAGGGATCGGGCCCAGGGATGCCTTGCCTTTAAGAGGTGGGGTGAGGAGGGTCTCTAGGACCCCGCAAGGGGTAAGTTGGGTGTAGTTGCGGGGGGAGGGGGGGGTGTTCAGACGCCACGGTGGGTGACTGAGGGGAGTCAAAAGATCAGGGCATCATTTAAAAATGGCGCTTCGATCCATGAATACTCTTCCTGCACTAGCGAACTGAGCAATCGCGCCGGTCCCACTGCGCATGCACTCATTGGCACCGGCCCCATGGCGCATGCGCAGACCCATGGCGCCCATCTGACGCCGGGAACGGCAGCGTGGGTCACTCCAGTGGCGTGCTGGCCCCCTGTAGGGGTCAGAATCGCTGCTCCTGAGGCCATGTTGATGCCGTCGAGAAATGCGACGGCGTTTCCGACAGCGTCTGACACACCTAGCCTCAGGATCAGAGAACCCCGCGCTCTTTCCCAGAAAGCAGTGGAGGCAAGGTCGTTGAATATCCTTAAGGCATAGATAGATAGATTCCTGATAACCAGGGAGTCAAAGAGTATCAGGGCAGACAGGAACATGGAGTTGAGGCCACAATTAGATCAGCCATGATCCTACTGAGTGACAGAACAGGCTAGAGGGGCCGAATGGCCATTGCCCTGCTACAAATTTCTATGTTCATAAACATTATTGTTCACAAAGTAATATATTTCACCAGTGATTCAAAAAAATGAAATATTTGCAGTTAATTCCTGTTAACCAGCCCGCTTGATTTCTGAGGAAGAAAATGGGCTTAAATAAGCCATCATTGACTTTCCCAGTTTTTAATTAATCTCAAAGATGATCAGTGGAATTAAGTTGGCTTCATTATAAATTTACTTTAATGCTCCCCACAACCCCTGCCCCCCGTTAATGGTTTTGAGGTCACTATTTTTTTAATTCTATATTTTTTTTAAATTACTTTCATTCAGAACCTGTTTGCCTGTAGCCCAGAGAGCTTTTTTATATTTGCCGTGGGAATAAAAGCCATTTATTTCAGGTTATTCAGGTTATTTATTCTATCGCCTTATCTCACTTGATCCACCTTGCCATCTTCTGCAGACATAATTATAACTCCACTAGACTTTGGCCCAGCTTTTAACAGCCAAACGTGTTAATTAAACAAAAAAAACCCCAGCCAATTGTAGCATTAACACATCTCATATTTTTAAAGTACTTACATTTAGTCAGTGCATTGAGTAGTAGAAAATAATAAATAGTGTTGCTGGGCTGCGAAACTAATATTTTTACGTAATGGCTCCCACCTATGGAGACTATCGGGCCTTATGATGTCTCCCCTCTGTGGGGACCATCTCTATTATTATCTCCCAACTGTGTTTGCTTGGCTTCTTCAGACTTTCATCCTTGGTACCATTCTGGTAATTCTCTCCATGCACCCTTTCAAAGCCCTTGAAACCTTCCCTCGAGTGTGGTGCTCAAAAGTGGACATGATACCCCAGTTTAGGCATAACCAGTATTTTCTCAAGTTTAGCACAATTTTGCTTTTTTACTTAACTGTCTCGACCTGGTGGAAACCGGGCGGGGGAGGGGGCAGCTAAAATAACAAGAGTTGCATTACCCTCCACACACCCCCACCCACGCTTCCCAATCTTGCTTTCTACTTTCTTCCCACCTGGTGCCTCTATACCTGCTTATTTGAGCAGGTGAACTGCCAGCGGGAACGAATGGGCTCCTGTTTGTTTAAAGTACAAGAACGGCCGTCTTAATCAATGCCTGGCTTCATGAGAGGCTTTATTGAATTGCTCTTAAGACGTCTGCCTCCAGAGGCAGCCTCATGCCATAGTCACATGACTACAAAAAGCTAGGTGCATCAATCAGATTGGTTACATTTCAAAACCCAAACATCCCTTTTTCATATTTAACCAAAGATACACCATTTAACTTTTTACTAACAAACATTTGCTTGCACGGTCCTGTGTAAATGAAGTTACCCAAATTATTCACTATACACCCACTATTAACGCACTAACAACAGTTTGTTCTGTTAGTCAGTTACTGCACAAGCAATGCACACAGTGGGCGGGGTTCTCCAATAATGGGGCTATGTCCCCACGCCGGCGTGAAAAGTGGCGCCAACCACTCCGGCGTCAATGGTCCCCGATAATGGGGAATGCTGTCCTTCCTGGGGAACTAGGTCGGCACCGGAGTGGTCCCCGCAGCTCCAGCGGGCATGGAACGGCCTGCACGAGTTCGCACATTCACGGAATGGCCGGCGTATTTCCGCGCATGCGTAGAGGTTCCCTTCTCCGCGCCGGCTCCTGGGCAATATGGCGGAGCCCTCAAGGGGCCCTGTGCGGCGAAATATAGGCCCCCACGGAACCAGCCCGCCCGCTGATCGGTCGGCCTGGATCGCAGGCCAGGCCACCATGGGGGGCGAACCCCGGGGTCCAATCCCCCCGCCCCCCCCCCACAAAGCCACCCCCCGCACATCAACTTCCAGGTCCCGCTGTGTGGGACCATACGTGACCCACACCGGCGAGACTCGGCCAAACTCGTTGGCCACTCGTCTCATCGGGGCCTGGAGAAATGCCGGGGGCGCCGCTGTCAACGGCCCCCGACCGACGTGGCGGGAATCCCGCGGGCGCATGAGAATCTGCGCCGGAGAATGGGGAAGCTGGCGTCGGGGCACAATTCCCGCGTCCCCCGGGGATTCTCCGACCCGGCGCGGGGTCGGAGAATCCCGGCCACAGTCTTTAAATCATCCATGTCTCTTAATGAAACGCTTGCACATTGAAATTGGCTGTTTGTTTGGGTGATGTTCATTGTCTGGAGAGTATCATTCCTGTGACCGTTTCTCATATTTTAGTCGACTTGCTCTCACCGTGAGGTTTTTTATTCCTCGGCCCAATCTACCTTTAATTGGATCATCTTTTACCTGTCCAAATTCTCATGATCTGTCAGCTGTCTAACTGCTGTTCAGTGGTTGGGTTTTCTCACTGAACTCTAGTGTTGAATGCATAACATTCATATGTAACATTCAAGGCTTTCAAATTCACTGTTGTCTTTTTTCTTTGCCCGTCTGTTACATTTAGAGTGATATACACATTGTAACAGTTCTTCCCCAACTGTGTTAACAGTGCGGCTATTCTTATTGGTTCAGGTTCATTATTTCTCTGCAATCTCATTGTTTTGCCATTTTAATTGGGAAAACTGCCAGTTTTGCCACTTATCTGTTACTGGAGATTGTTTGGAAAATTTACTGAAGCCATCCTTCTTCACTCAGTAATTTTCCTGCAACCTTTGTTTGCGTCCTTTTTTTTCCTTCCACGTCTGCTTTTTCTTTGTCTTTTCTCTGCAGCCAACAATTTAATTTTCAGCCTGTGTGTGTATAAAGATCGAGAAGGCCTGAGAACGTAAGGTAACTGCAGTTTATTTAAGGTTAGAGAAATTGGCGCTATGGTGACATACAGCACGATAGGTCCCGGTCGGGACTACAAGGATGCTGGTCCCAGTCCGGGCCGAATTTTGCGGAGTAAGATAGGAAGACCCAGCTGGGTGGGCCTCTGCCCACTAGTGGGGACACTTGTATTCCTTGGGTCCCATGGGGAGATCGATTGCTGTATCTCCGTGGGCCTCATAAAGGTTGTTACAGCATTTTTTTTTCAATTAAAGAAAAAATATATATTTTATTAAAGTTTTCAAACAAAATTTTTCCGTCTTTACAAATCAACATAAAAATAATACAATAACTGATAAATAACATTATTTAAATAATATAGTGAACTAGCAAAGTGACAAAAAATAGTGCTCCCCCTCCCCCCCCCTTTTCCCTCCCTCCCCCCGGGTTGCTGCTGCTGTCAATCTATTTTCCCTTAACGTTCCGCGAGATAGTCAAGGAACGGTTGCCACCGCCTGGAGAACCCCTGAGCCGATCCTCTCAGCGCAAATTTCATTCGTTCCAGCTTTATAAACCCTGCCATGTCGTTTATCCAGGCCTCCACGACGGGGGGTTTCGCTTCCTTCCACATAAGTAGGATCCTTCGCCGGGCTATCAGGGACGCAAAGGCCAGAATATCGGCCTCTTTCGCCTCCTGCATTCCCGGCTCTTCCGCTACCCCAAATATCGCAAACCCCCAGCCTGGCTTGACCCGGACCTTCACCACCTTTGAGATCACCTTTGCCTCTCCCCTCCAGTACTCATCCAGTGCCGGTCACGGCCAGAACATGTGTGTGTGGTTCGCCGGGCTTCCCAAGCACCTCCCGCACTTGTCCTCCATTCCGAAGAACCTGCTCAGTCTTGCTCCCGTCATATGTACTCTGTGTAGAACCTTAAATTTAATCAGGCTAAGCCTGGCACACGAAGACGAGGAATTTACCCTACTTAGGGCATCAGCCCACAGACCCTCCTCAATCTCCTCTCCCAGCTCTTCTTCCCATTTTCCCTTCAGCTCCTCTACCAGCGCCTTCCCCTCATCTCTCATCTCCTGATATATTTCGGACACTTTGCTCACCCCGACCCATACCCCCGAAATCACTTTATCTTGGATCCCCTGTGTCGGGGGCAGCGGAAATTCCCTCACCTGTTGCCTCGTAAACGCCCTCACTTGCATATATCTGAAGATATTCCCCGGGGGAAACTCATATTTTTCCTCCAGCTCTCCCAGGCTCGCAAACGTCCCGTCTATAAACAGGTCCCTTAGTTTCCTAATTCCTGCTCGTTGCCCGTCCATCCTTCCTGGGACAAACCTGTGGTTATTCCTGATCGGGGACCACACCGAGGCACCCGTCACCCCCCTGTGTCGCCTCCACTGCCCCCAGATCCTCAAGGTTGCCACCACCACTGGGTTTGTGGTATACCTTTTGGGGGAGAGCGGCAGTGGCGCCGTCACCAGCGCCTTTAGGCTCATTCCTTTACAGGACGCCATCTCCAGCCTCTTCCACGCCGCCCCCTCTCCCTCCCTCATCCACTTACAAACCATTGCCACATTGGCGGCCCAGTAGTAGTCGTTCAGGCTCTGCAGCGCCAGTCCCCCTCTATCACTACTGTGCTGCAGGAACCCCCTCTTTACCCTCGGGGTCTTCCCTGCCCACACAAAGCTCATAATGCTCCTGTCTATTTTTTTGAAACAGGCCTTTGTGATCAGAATGTTGAGACATTGAAACACGAAGAGAAACCTCGGGAGAACCATCATTTTTACCGCCTGCACTCTGCCCGCCAATGAGAGCGGCAGCATTTCCCACCTCTTGAAATCCGGAAATACTCCGATCTTTGCCGGTTTGTGACAACACTTGCCACTGGGGCCCCATATAGGAGTCTGACCCATCTGACAAACCCCTCCCCGAACCCAAACCTCCTCAGCACCTCCCACAAATACTCCCACTCCACCCTATCGAATGCCTTCTCCGCATCCATCGCCGCCACTATCTCTGCCTCTCCCTCTGCTGGGGGCGTCATCATCACCCCCAGCAGCCGTCGAACGTTGACATTCAGTTGTCTCCCCTTTACAAACCCTATCTGGTCTTCATGCACCACCCCCGGGACGCAATCCTCTATCCTTGTCGCCAGCACTTTTGCCAGCAGTTTGGCGTCTACATTTAGGAGTGAGATAGGCCTGTATGACCCGCATTGCAGCGGATCTTTATCCCGCTTCAGGATTGATGATATCGTCGCCTCCGACATTGTCGGGGGTAGTATCCCCTCTTCCCTGGTCTCGTTAAAGGTTCTCGCCACCAACGGGGTCAACAGGTCCACATATTTCCTGTAGAATTCCACCGGAAACCCGTCTGGTCCCAGGGCCTTCCCTGCCTGCATGTTCCCCAGTCCCTTAGTAACCTCGTCCACCTAGATTGGCGCCTCCAGACCTGCCACCTCCTGCTCCTCCACCCTCGGGAACCTTAGTTGGTCCAGAAAATGTAGCATTCCCTCTTTTCCCTCCGGGGGTTGGGACTTATATAGCCTCTCATAAAAGGTCTTGAACACCTCATTTACCTTACCTGCTCTCTGCTCCATAGTTCCCGTTTCATCCCTAACTCCCCCAATCTCTCTCGCCGCTATCCTCTTACGAAGTTGGTGGGCCAGCAGCCGGCTCGCCTTTTCCCCATACTCATATCTCATCCCCTGTGCCTTCCTCCACTGTGCCTCTGCCTTTCCTGTGGTCAGCAGGTCAAACTCCGTCTGAAGTCTTCGTCTTTCTCTGTATAGTCCTTCATCTGGGGCCTCCGCATATCTTTTATCCACCCTCCAAATCTCCCCCACTAATCTCTCCCTTTCTTTGCCCTCTTGTTTCTCCTTGTGGGCTCTAATGGAGATCAGCTCTCCCCTAACCACCGCCTCCCATACTACCCCCACCTGGACCTCACCATCGTCATTGATCTCCAGGTATCTCTCAATACACCCCCGCACCCTTCCACAGACCCCCTCATCCGCCAATAATCCCACATCCAGTCGCCAGAGTGGGCGCTGCTCCCTCTCCTCTCCTAGTTCCAGAGCCACCCAGTGCGGGGCATGGTCTGAAACGGCTATGGCCGAGTACTCCGTTCCTGCCACCTTCGAGATCAGTGCCCTACTCATAACAAAGAAGTCTATTTGGGAATATACCTTGTGGACATGGGAGAAAAAGGAGAACTCTTTGGCCAACGGCCTAGCAAACCTCCACGGATCCACTCCCCCCATTTGTTCCATAAATCCCCTAAGCTGCTGGCCTTCTTCCGGTCCTGGATCTAGACCGGTCTAGCCCTGGATCCAGCACAGTATTAAAGTCCCCCCCCCCCCCCCGTTACCAGGCTTCCCACCTCCAGGTCCGGGATACGTCCCAGCATCCGCTTCATAAATCCCACGTCATCCCAGTTCGGGGCATATACATTTACCAGTACGACCGCCTCTCCCTGCAATCTACCACTCACCATCACGTATCTGCCCCCATTATCCACCACTATATTCTTAGCCTCGAACAACACCCGTTTCCCCACCAGTATCGCCGCCCACCCTGTTTTTCACGTCCATCCCTGAGTGGAATACCTGTCCCACCCATCCTTTTCTTAACCTAACCTGATCCGTCACCTTCAGATGCGTCTCCTGGAGCATGACTACGTCCGCCTTCAGTCTTTTTAAGTGCGCGAACACCCGGGCTCTCTTAATCGGCCCATTTAGGCCTCTCACATTCTATGTGATCAGCCGGATTGGGGGGCCACTCGCCCCACCCGCCGACTGGCCATCCCCTTTTCTGGGCCAGCCCCCCGACCAGGTCCCGCGCACCCACCTGTCCCCAGGCGGCGCCTTCCCGTCCCGACCACCTCTTCTCTTGTCAGTGCCCCCTTGCACTCAGCAGCAGCAACCCAGTTAGACACCCCCCCCTCCCCGCTAGATCCCCATCTAGCATGGTTACTTCCCCCATAATGCTTCCGAAAGTCAGCTAACTCTAGCTGACCCCGGCTTTTCCCGTTCTCTCTTTGACCCCCCTGCGTGTGGGGCTCTCTTCCTTCCTGCGCCTATCTTCCCGCCATCATCTCCATAGCGCGGGAAAAACCCTGTGCTTTCCTATCGGCCCCACCCCCTATGGTGCAGCTCCCTCATTCCCCATACCCCCTCTCTGTCCCTTTTTCCACCGGCGCCCACATTTCTTTGTGTCCCCCCATCAAGGGGAGAGAAATTCCCCATCCAACGTTACTATATAATAAACCTCCCATTTCCCAATTTACATTTCTGTACCACAACCTCGTTGTTTCCCCCCCAACATCAAACTCTCAGTTCTAGTCCAGTTTCTCTTCTTGGATGAAGGTCCATGCCTCATCCGCCGTTTCGAAGTAGTAGTGCTTGCCTTGATGCGTGACCCACAATCGCGCCGGCTGCAGCATCCCAAATTTTATTTTCTTCCTGTGAAGCACCGCCTTGGCCCGATTAAAGCTCGCCCTCCTTCTCGCCACCGCCGCACTCCAGTCCTGATACACACGTATCACCGAATTCTCCCACTTGCTACTCCGTACCTTCTTGGCCCAGCTCAGAGCAGCCGCTCTGTCCATGAAGCGGTGAAATCTCACCACTATCGCCCTTGCTATTTCACCCGCCTTTGGTCTTCTCACAAGGACCCGGTGCGCTCCTTCCACCTCCAGGGGGCCCGTTGGGGCCTCAGCTCCCATTAGCGTATGGAGCATCGTGCTCACATAAGCCCCAACATCAGCTCCCTCTGTTCCTTCGGGGAGACCTAGAATCCGTAAGTTCTTCCTCCTCGAGCTGTTCTCCAGGGCTTCCAACCTTTCGATACACCTTATATAGCGCCTCATGCATCTCCGTTTTTACCACCAGGCCCTGTATCTCATCCTCATTTTCGGCTGCCTTTGCCTTCACTCCACGGAGCTCTATCGCCTGGACCTTTTGTGTTTCCTTCAGTCCATCGATTGCCAATAGCATCGGCGCCAGCACCTCCTTCTTTAGTTCCTCCACACACCGTCGGAGGAATTCCTGCTGGTCCGGGCCCCATGTCGTCTGGGCTCCATCCGCCGCCATCTTGCTTCTCCCTTCTCTTCTCTGCCGCTGCTCCAAAGGATCCTTCGCAATCTGGCCACTGCCACTGGTCCTTTCCATACACCCCCGGGGGGACACCTTCCTTCGTCACCCCACACCTTCCTTCGTCACCCCACACTGGGTTTGGTCTGAACAAATTTCCGTTGGGGCTCCCGAAAAGAGCCCAAAAGTCCGTTAGAACCGGAGCTGCCGAAACGTGCAGTGCATCGCCGCAACCGGAAGTCCAGCATGCATTTCTTTTGTCCTTTTTTCGACAGCATTTTGCAGATTTATACTTTTCTGTGTGCCTTTCCGTGCCACTTGCAGCCTTTGTTTGATTTCCTTTGTCTTTTATGGCATTTCATTTTGTTGCAGATTTTCATCAAATCTATGGAATCCTTATAATGCATAAGGAGGCCATTCGGCTCATCGATTCTGCACTGACCCTCTGAAAGAACACTCTACCTAGGCCCACTCCCCTGCCTTATCCCATAAATCCATGCAGGGACAATCCAACTAACTTGCACATCTTTGGACATTAAGGGGCACTTTAGCATGGTTTTCCTGGGCTCTTTTCTGCTCCTTTTTCAGGATTGAAAAATCTATTCTTTTTACCAACTTCTGTACACCATAACGACAGCTTCTTCAATGTGTGTCTCTGTCAGAAGCTTTATTGAACTGTCCTTAAGACGTCTGCCTCCAGAGGCAGCCGCATAGCATAGTCATGTGACTATGGAACGCTAGATGTGTCAATCAGACTTGCTTACAACTCAAAACCCAAACATCATTTTAAATAGGTACATTGGGTCTGATGGTGTTGTCAGAATCCATCCGAAATTTCAATTTGCGGCTTGAATGTGGGAGCAGAGGAGGTGCAAAATCTAAGCTTCATATAACATTTAATATTGCTTTGTAGGCCTGAAGGTCCCCTTATGCTTGACGAGAAAACTTAGGGCCTGGTCTCCCTTGTTATGGGCCACATCCCCCAGATCATGACTAGTGCTTCATCTCTTTCCCCCATTTATGACCAAACCCCTACACACTGTCGGCACCCTTCCATTGCACTCCTGGCTGTTGCTCCCTGCCCCAAATATTTGCTCCCAAATACTGGTCAGGTTGTCAATCTATCCAGTTCTAGTACAGGGATCTGCATCCTTTTTGTTAAATAAGAAATGTAGGCAAAAGGAAAATCCCTTTTAAATGAATTCAGGACAATGATTGACAAGGCTGCCCATCAGGCTTTACTTGGGTTTTCAAATGCAATCAGTCTACAGACCAGCCAGACTCACTTGTGTTTCAGTTAAAGAAGACGAGGCCTTGAATCAAGATGAGGCGTTCCAGCAAAATATAAACATCTCTTCCTGGAAAATTGACCGAAAAGGTTCAAATGCTAGAAAATTACCACAGACAGCTAAATAAATATGGACAAGCCTCTGGTAGGATTCAAATAATTTTTTGCACAAAGGTCACAGAATATATTTTGGTATTGTGCTTTCGGGCGACATGGTAGCACTATGGTTTCACAGCGCCAGGGTCCCAGGTTCGATTCCCGGCTTGGGTCACTGTCTGTGCGGAGTCCGGTGTCTGTGTGGGTTTCCTCCGGGTGCTCCGGTTTCCTCCCACAAGTTCCGAAAGAGGTAGTTAGGTAATTTGGACATTCTGGATTCTCCCTCAGTGTACCCAAACAGGTGCCAGAATGTGGCAACTCGGGGCTTTTCACAGTAACTTCATTGCAGCGTTAATGTAAGCCTACCTGTGGCAATAAAGATTATCATATTATTATAAAAGAAACTTTATAGGACAGCATGGCTTGTTAACTCCATCCCCTGAAAAAGGTTATAAAGGTTGAACACATTGGAGACCTGTACTGTAGTCAAAGTGAGAGATGGCCCCGCTAAGGAGATCTCTGAAAGAGAGAAAGTGAGCCTACAGATCATCAGAAGGGTCTCTAACCACAGGAGCAGATTGTATGACTACAGTTAATAGCTAGATAGTGCCGAAGGAGGTAAAGTAACCTATTTGAGCATTCTCTTGCGAGATATCAAAATAGATTTGCTTTAAGTATTATAAAAAAGCAGCTGCTTGCTGATCATTGTTTTATTATTTTCTTTTCTCAACGTATTAAATCTGTAATTTCGGAACTGTGCCCATGTTAAATCTGTAATTGTGGGTACAAATGAATTCATCACATAAGGCATAACAACATTTGAGTGAGTCAGTTTGTTCTCTTGTAATTTACGGGTCAATAGCAGATAGCAGCTCCTATAAACCTTGCCGTTGAGTGTAACAGGGTCTCCACGCTCCTGTCCTTGTTGGCTTTATTGCTTAATCTCCGCCTTTTTCACATCAGCTCTGCATAATATCGGGACCTATGCTGCTCTTCATAAAGCCATGTTTTCTGTTTTTTTTTTAAACAGACATATCAACTTGTCCTATTATCTTTCAACTATTCATATATGTGAATTCCCAGGTCTCTCTGTTCCTCCACCTCCGATAAAATTGTATCATTTAATTGCATTACCTCATTAGTGTACCATTTTCTGCTTCACTTCGCACTTCCCTTCATTCTCGATTCATACAGGAGGCGGAACGGTGGCACAGCACCAGGGACCCGGGTTCGATTCCAGCCTTGGGCCACTGTCTGTGTGGAGTTTGCACATTCTCCCCATGTCTGCATGGGTTTCCTCTGGGTACTCCGGTTTCCTCCCACAGTCCAAAAATGTGCAGGTTAGGTGGAGTGGTCATGCTTAATGTCCCCTTGGTGTTCAGGGATGTGCAGGTTAGATATGGGGTATGTTCTATGTTACCGGGATAGGGGGGGGGGGGTGGACATGGTAGGTGCTCATTCGAAGGGCCGGTGCAGACTCAATGGGCCGAATGGCCTCTTTCGCACTGGAAGGACTTTATGATATAATTCGATTTTCAGGTGTTCATTCCTGGTAGCGACAGCTTGATCTTTTTAACTTCAGTGGTGGTTAAGGTTTCAGAAACAATAAAGTGTTAATTAAGGAGAGCCAGCACAAGGGGGGCGGGGGGGGGGGGGTGTTTGGGCGGTGGATGGATTTCATTTGTAAAGGGAAGATTTCATAGAATTTACAGTGCAGAAGGAGGCCATTCGGCCCATCGAGTCTGCACCGGCTCTTGGAAAGAGCCCTCTACCCTAGGTCGACACCTCCACCGTATCCCCATAACCCAGTAACCCACCCAACACTAAGGGCAATTTTGGAAACTAAGGGCAATTTATCATGGCCAATCCACCTAACCTGCACATCTTTGGACTGTGGGAGGAAACCGGAGCACCCGGAGGAAACCCACGCACACACTGGGAGGGTGTGCAGACTCCGCACAGACAGTGACCCAAGCCGGAATCGAACCTGGGACCCTGGAGCTGTGAAGCAATTGTGCTATCCACAATGCTACCGTGCTGCCCTACCTTGTTTTGTTAAATGGTTATGTTGTTTTCTGTTTAATTGCTATGTTTTCTTTTCGTTATTTTTCTTTTTGTAGTGGTTTGTAAAAATTATTGAAAAATTTTGAATAAAAACAAATTAAAAAAAAAAATTATAACTGGTATAGATAAAATAGATAGTGAAAAATTGTAGTCATTCGCTGATGGTATAAGGACTGGGGGGGGACACAGATTTAAGGTTCTGGGCAAGAGATGCAGGGGAATTACACAGTGAGTGGTAATGATCTGGAACTTGCTGCCTATGAGGGTGGTGGAAATGGAGATAATCAATGATTTCAAAATGAAATTGGATGGCATTCGAGGGAAACAATTCTCAGGACTATGGGGTTGCAACTGCTTGGATGACTGCTGCAGTTGGATCCTGCAACTTCTCATTGCTCTCCCACTAAACCCAAGTCAGGTCAATCACATTATTTCAGGATTAACGTGTCAATTAAAGGCACATAGCAGAACTAAGTGTTAATAAATTAGCCTCAAAATGATGGGTTTGCATTCAGCTGGGAGACACAATTAAATAATAAATCCACTCAATTCAATAATACACCAAGTCCAAACGCTGACAAAGAAGCTGAATTCCAGAGGTGAGGTGAGGGTCACTGCCCTGGATATCAAGGCCGCATTTTTCCAAGCAAGGCATCAGGGAGCCCTAAGAAAACTGGAGTCAATGGGAATCAGGGGGAAACCACTCCATTGGCTGAAGTCATACTTGGCACAAAGGAAGTTGGTTGTGGTTGTTGGAGGTCAATAATTTTGGTTCCAGGACATCACTGCAGGAGTTCTTCAGGATAGTGTCCTAGGCACAACCATCTTCAGCTGCTTCATCAATGACCTCCCTCCCATCATAAGATCAGAAGTCGAGATCACTGATAACTGCACAATGTTCAGCGCCACTTGGGACTCCTCCGATACTGAAGTTGTCCATGTCGAAGTGCAACGAGACCTGGGCAATGTACATGTTTGTACTGATGAGTGGAATGTACTGATGAGTGGAACGTAACATTCATGCCACATGATGACCATCTCCAACAAGTATCTAACCATCTCTCTGACAATTCCCATCACTGAAGCTACTCCATCCACTTAGAGGTTTGCCATTGACCAGAAACTGAACTGGACCAGCCGCATAACTACTCTGGCCACAAGTGCAGGGCAGAGGTATGGGAAAACTGCCACTTGCATGGTAATGGGAGAGTTTCCCCTCCCTCCTGCCAGTCAACCGGTGGGTGGCACCAGTGGTGGCAAGATGATTGGGTTGTAAGATGAGGAAGGAGCTTGTAAACATCTTAATGTGTATTTTTAATAAAGTTTATGTTTACAAACCTGCTCCTGCCTTAAGTTATCAAACTGGCGATGAGCATAAATCTGACTGATGCTGAGTGCTTCGTCCTGGCTGCTGTGAGCAACATGAAGTTCAGAAACAGCAAAGAAGTTTGGCAGGCTTGGAGGAAATTCCGGAAAAAAGCGGGAAAAATGGAGACAGGAGAAAACACCTGCAGATTTGCAAAAAAAAACTGAACATAGAATTGCCCTTGAAGTCCAACAAGTCACTGCAGTGTTTTGTTTTAAAACAGGAGGTGGTTTTGACAGTTTAAAAAGTGCGCCTGCCGAGACTTAAAACGTGCGGGAAGATCAAAGACCGAGGAAGCCAACAGCATTCAACACCAACCGGATCAGCAGAGGGGACAAAGAAATAAATGTTCGCACGTTGTGAATTTGGCAAAGAAGGCTGACGATTGCTGGACGAGTCTGCTTAAGTCTGAAAAGGGCAGGAAAAGCGCAGAGCCGCAATCAGCAAGCTGTAAGGACAGCTCTTAAAGTGGCAACTCTCTTAAAGTGGCAAACACACACACACTCAAAAAAACAAGGACCACAGCCAGCACCCGCAGAAGCAAATAGAACACCATGGAGACTCGATTTGTTGAGGAGGAGAAATTAAAACCCAAAGGCATTGCTCTGGTGTCGTTTATATAAGGAACTTATGGGGGGAGGAAATATGCTAATGGCCGGTGGGCGCTGCCAGTGCTGTGTTCCGGGTAGTGAGCTGCCGATGCGCCTGCAAATATCTCAATCTGCGTTCCCAATAAAGATCACGTTTGTTTGGAACAGACCAGCTCCTGCACAACTTCTGGTGTTCTCCTCAAAGTCACTCACCCTCCTGACTTGGGAATATATCACCGTCTTTTTTATTGTCGCTGGGTCAAAAGTTTAGAACTCCCAGCCTAGCAACGCGGTGGGTATGCCGACATCTCAGAAGCTGCTGTGGTTCAAGACAGCAGCTCATCACCACATTTTCAAGGTGATTGTGTCCGGGCAATAAATGCTGGCCAAGCCAGCGACGCCCACATCCGATAAATGAGTGGAACAAAAAGATTGAAAACGGTATTGATGTATCAAATGATTTTATGAGACTTTCTAAACAGCAGGTCGGGACCTGAAGGTCCTGTGGGTTGAATGCCAATGGGCTGTCTGGCATGTGCGACACGGTCAAAATAAATTGTAGTGGCAGCTGGGGTCTGTACCTGCAGAGCTGCTCTGGCACCATGTGAGTGGCAGGTATGGCATCAGTATACGCTGACCAGATTCCAAATCAAGGGCGGGATTCTCCGAGCCCGCATCGGGTTGGAGAATCGCTGGGGGCGCGGGAAATCCCCACCACGCCGCTTCAATGCTGGGCCGCCGATTCTCCACTGACCGGAGAATCGGCGGCAATTGCGCCTGTGCGGTCGCCGCGGTGCTGGTAAGGGGCCGCTGATGTAGGCCTCCGAGGTGATTCTCTGCGGGCAACGGACCAAAATCCCGCCGAGTCCCGTCGATGTGTTTCTAACCTGGTACCACCTGGCGGGAGCTCAGATCCGCGGCCTCTGTGGACGTCCTGGTGGGGGGGCGGGGGGGGGGGGTCTGACTCTGGGGGCCTCCACGGGGTCCAGGCCCGCGATCGGGGGCATCCGATCGGCGGGCGACCACGATCTGGAGGGGGCCTACCTCCTTGCACGCGGCCTGCTGTAATGTTCCCCACATGTTGCTCCGCGCTGGCGTGGAGACGGCAACCATGCACATGCACTGGCACGGAGACGGACGTCGAGTGCATGTGTAGACCTGCGCCGGCCGTCGCGCACATGAGCGGACCAACGTCGGCCGTGCAGGGCCGCCTTTCAGGCTCCGGAGCAGCACGCACTGCTCTCCGGTACCGTGCTAGCCCCCTGAACAGTGGTGAATTGCTGGGCCAGGAGGCCTGTTGACGCCAGCGTATACCACTCCGGTGTTTACACCAACGTCAACACTTTCAAATGTCTGCCAGTCAGATTGTCCTTGGATCAGGGAATCGTTCCAGTGCCGAAGAAGGCCATTAGGGCCATCTTGTTTGTGGTGCCTTTCCTAAGGAGCAATTCACGTACTGCCACTCCCTCGCCCTGCTGTCTAATTTTGTGTTTTACAAGTGGCATTCAGCGTTACTGAGGGCAGTATCAGAATCTCTTAAAAGCAGTAATTGGTAAATTAGAAAACAGGTATTTATAGAACATAGAACATTACAGCGCAGTACAGGCCCTTTGGCCCTCAATGTTGCGCCGACCTGTGAAACCACTCTAAAGCCCATCTACACTATTCCCTTTATCATCCATATGTTTATCTAATGACCATTTAAATGCCCTTAATGTTGGTGAGTCCACTCCTGTTGCAGGCAGGGCATTCCACGCCCTTACTACTCTCTGAGTAAAGAACCTACCTCTGACATCTGTCCTATATCTACCTCCCCTCAATTTAAAGCTATGTCCCCTCATGCTAGCCATCACCATCTGAGGAAAAAGGCTCTCACTGTCCACCCAATCTAATCCTCTGATCATCTTGTATGCCTCAATTAAGTCACCTCTTAACCTTCTCTCCAACAAAAACAGCCTTAAGTCCCTCAGCCTTTCCTCATAAGATCTTCCCTCCAGACCAGGCAACATCCTGGTAAATCTCCTCTGCACCCTTTCCAATGCTTCCACATCCTTCCTATAATGCGGCGATCAGAAC
The DNA here is from genome assembly GCF_047496885.1 of Scyliorhinus torazame. Classification (NCBI taxonomy): domain Eukaryota; kingdom Metazoa; phylum Chordata; class Chondrichthyes; order Carcharhiniformes; family Scyliorhinidae; genus Scyliorhinus; species Scyliorhinus torazame. The sequence goes on from NC_092716.1 coordinate 222,150,675, forward strand.
TGCACGCAATACTCCAAATGTGGCCGCACCAGAGTTTTGTACAGCTGCAACATGACCTCATGGCTCCGAAACTCAATCCCTCTACCAATAAAAGCTAACACACTGTACGCCTTCTTAACAACCCTATCAACCTGGGTGGAAACATTCAGGGATCTATGTACATGGACACCGAGAACTCTCTGCTCATCCACACTACCAAGAATCTTACCATTAGCCCAGTACTCTGTCTTCCTGTTACTCCTTCCAAAATGAATCATCACACACTTTTCTGCATTAAACTCCATTTGCCACCTCTCAGCCCAGCTCTCCAGCTTATCTATATTCCTCTGTAACCTGCAACATCCTTCCGCACTGTCCACAACTCCACCAACTTTAGTGTCATCTGCAAATTTACTCACCCATCCTTCTACGCCCTCCTCCAGGTCATTTATAAAAGTGACAAACAGCAGTGGCACCAAAACAGATCCTTGTGGTACACCACTAGTAACTGAACTCCAGGCTGAACATTTCCCATCAACCACCACCCTCTGTCTTCTTACAGCGAGCCAATTTCTGATTCAAACTGCTAAATCACCATGAATCCCATGCCTCTGTATTTTCTGCAATAGCCTACCGTGGGGAACCTTATCAAACGCTTTACTGAAACCCATGTACACCACATCAACTGCTTTACCCTCATCCACCTGTTTGGTCACCTTCTCAATGAACTCAATAAGGTTTGTGAGGCACGACCTACCCTTCATAAAACCATGTTGACTATCCCTAATCAAATTATTCCTTTCTAGATGATTATAAATCCTATCTCTTATAATCCTTTCCAAGACTTTGCCCACAACAGAAGTAAGGCTCACTGGTCTACAGTTATCGGGGTTGTTTCTACTCCCCTTCTTGAACAAGGGGACAACATTTGCTATCCTCCAGTCTTCTGGCACTATTCCTGTAGACAATGACGACATAAAGATCAAAGCCAAAGGCTCAGCAATCTCCTCCCTAGCTTCCCAGAGAATCCTAGGATAAATCCTATCCGGCCCAGGAGACTTATCTATTTTCACACTTTCCAGAATTGCTAACACCTCCTCCTTATGAACCTCAAGCCCTTCTAGTCTAGTAGCCTGTATCTCAGTATTCTCCTCGACAACATTGTCTTTTTCCTGTGTGAATACTGACGAAAAATATTCATTTAGCACCTCTCTTACTTCCTCGGACTCCACGCACAACTTCCCACTACTGTCCTTGACTGGCCCTACTCTTACCCGAGTCATTCTTTTATTCCTGACATACCTATAGAAAGCTTTGGGGTTATCCTTGATCCTACCTGCCAAAGACTTCTCATGTCCCCTCCTGGCTCTTCTTAGCTCTCTCTTAGGTCCTTCCTAGCTAACTTGTAACTCTCGAGTGCCCTAACTGAACCTTCAAGTCTCATCTTTACATAAGCCTCCTTCTTCCTCTTGACAAATGATTCAACTACTTTAGTAAACCACTGTTCCCTCGCTCAACCACTTCCTCCCTGCCTGACAGGTACATACTTATCAAGGACACACAGTAGCTGTTCCTTGAACGAGCTCCACATTTCAATTGTGCCCAACCCCTGCAGTTTCCTTCCCCAGTCTACACATCCTAAGTCCTGCCTCATCGCATCATAATTGCCTTTCCCCCAGCTATAACTCTTGCCCTGCGGTATATACCCATCCCTTTCCATTGCTAAAGTAAATGTAACTGAATTGTGGTCACTATCACCAAAGTGCTCACCTACCTCCAAATCTAGCACCTGGCCTGGTTCATTACCCAGTACCAAATCCAATGTGGCCTCGCCTCTTGTTGGCCTATCTACATACTGTGTCAGGAAACCCTCCTGCACACATTGGACAAAAACGGACCCATCCAAAGTACTCGATCTATCGCGTTTCCAGTCAATATTTGGAAAGTTAAAGTCCTCCATAACAACTACCCTGTTACTTTCGCTCCATTCCAGAATCATCTTTGCAATCCTTTCCTCTACATCTCTGGAACTTTTCGGAGGCCTATAGAAAACTCCCAACAGGGTGACCTCTCCTTTCCTGTTTCTAACCTCAGCCCATCCTACCTCAGTAGACGAGTCCTCATCAAACGTCCTTTCTATCACCGTAATAATGTCCTTGACTAACAATGCCACCCCTCCCCCTCTTTTACCACCTTCCCTGAGCTTACTGAAATATCTAAACCCCGGAACCTGCAACAACCATTCCTGTCCCTGCTCTAGCCATGTCTCCAAAATGGCCACAACATCGAAGTCCCAGGTACCAACCCATGCTGCAAGTTCACCCACCTTATTTCGGATGCTCCTGGCGTTGAAGTAGACACATCTTAAACCACCCTCCTGCCTGCTGGTACGCTCCTGCAACCTTGAAACCTTACTCATGACCTCACTACTCTCAACCTCCTGTATAATGGAGCTACAATTCAGGTTCCCAACCCCCTGCTGAATTAGTTTAAATCCTCCCAAAGAGCATTAGCAAATTTCCCCCCCAGGATACTGGTACCCCTCTGGTCCAGGTGTAGACCATCCCATTTGTAGAGGTCCCACCTACCCCAGAATGAGCCCCAATTATCCAGGTATCTGAAACCCTCCCTCCTGCACCATCCCTGTAGCCATGTGTTCAACTCCTCTCTCTCCCTATTCCTCATCTTGCTAGCACGTGGCATGGGTAACAACCCAGAGATAATAAGTCGGTTTGTTCTAGCTCTAAGTTTCCACCCTAGCTCCCTGAATTCCTGCCTTACATCCCTATCCCTTTTCCTACCTATGTCGTTGGTGCCTATGTGGACCACGACTTGGGGCTGCTCCCCCTCCCCCTTAAGGATCCCGAAAACACGATCCGAGACATCACGGACCCTGGCACCTGGGAGGCAACACACCAACCGCGAGTCTCTCTCGTTCCCACAGAATCTCCTATCTATCCCCCTAACTATGGAGTCTACAATGACTAATGCTCTACTCCTCTCCCCCCTTCCCTTCTGAGCAATAGGGACCGGCTCTGTGCCAGAGACCTGTGCCCCATGGCTTACCCTGGTAAGTCCCCCCCCCCCCCCCCCACCCCACCAGTATCCAAAGTGGTATACTTGTTACTAAGGGGAACGACCACAGGTGATCCCTGTACTGACTGCTTCCTCCCAGCCCCTCTTATCATCACCCATCTATCTTCATTCTTCGGAGTAACTACATCCCTGAAGCTTCTATCTATGACCACCTCTGCCTCCCGAATGATCCGAAGTTCATCCAACTCCAGCTGCAGTTCCCTAACGCGGTTTCTGAGGAGCTGGAGATGGGTGCACTTCCCACAGATGAAATCAGCAGGGACACTGACGGCGTCCCTCACCTCAAACATTCTGCAGGAGGAACATTGCACTGCCTGCCCTGCCATCTTCTCTAGATAAAACAAGAAAAAGAAAGGAAGAGCTTACCTGATATTCACTTAACCCCTTTAGGTTAGAGGAGGTGGAAGGGTGGGGGACACTACGGGCGGGATTCTCCACTCCCGCGCCGAAGTGCCCACGCCGGCGTGAACGCCGTCGAGGTTCATGACGGCGCGAAATGGCCCCTATCCGGACCGATTCAGGGCACGATAATGGGCTAGGAGTGGGGCCGCGTCATTTACATGGTCCAGGCCTTGTCGCCGCGTAAAGGCGGCGCCGCATACATGACGCGGCCGGCGCCGCATAACTGGCGTCACCCGCCCATGCGTGGTTGCCGTCCTCTCCGAGTCCGCCCCGCAAGATCTGTCTGCCATCTTCTTGCGGGGCTGCGGAAGAAAAAACAACTCCGAAAATTTTTTTTCGTTTAAAAAAACAAACAACAACAAAGGCCGCTTCTCATGCAAAGCAAGTTTTTCAAGAGGGAAATTTACCTTCCCGACAGACCCCTGGCCACTGCTTCTGCCGAAAAACTGAAGGAGTTAGAGTGCAAATGGGAGGAAGTGATGTTTCAGTTGGACGGGGCCTTGGCCTGTATGTCTGGTGTACTGCATCCAGTTTCAGGCACAGAACTTTGGGAAGGACCTATATTGGCCTCGCAAGGGGTACAGCATGGATTCTTCGAATAATACAAGAGTGTAAAGGATTAAATTATGAGAACAGGTTGCATAGATTTACAAAATGAATATCCAGTCATGTTAGCACGCTGCCTCACAGCGCCAGGTCCCGGGTTCAATTCCAGCCTTGGGTGATGGTCTGTGTGAAGTTTGCACATTCTTCCCGTGTCTGTGTGGATTTCCTCCGGGAGTTCCGGTTTCCACCTACTGTCCAAATGTGTGCACGTTAGGTGGATTGGCCATGATAAGTAAAATTGCCCCTTAGTGTCCGAGAATGTGCAAGTTATTTGGGGTTAGCGCCGGCGGGTGGACCTGGGTGGGGTGCTCTTTCGGAAGGTTGGCGCAGACTCAATGGGCCGAATGGCCTTCTTCTGCACTATAGGGAGTCTATGGTTTTACGGTTCTATGTTGAATTTAGGATGGAATTAAAGTTCGATTTCCCAGGTACCACAGAGTAACCAGGAAGAAAGTAGGAAGCAGGGCTAATGGGTACCAGTGTTCCAATCCCCAAGAAGATTGTCAATTCTTCGAGCCCCTCCTCCTCTTGAAGAGTTGAGTGAATCCTGTGACCTTCACTCCCGGGTATGAGCTTGTCAGCGTTGTGTTCCCGACCAAAGGTTTGGCTCAGTAATTACCCCCTTGCCTGAGAGTTTATCTCTGTGATTCCCCCTCCCCTGAGCGATTCTCTCTGTGATATCCCCCTCCCCTGAGAGATTCTCTCTGTGATTTCCCCCTCCCCTGAGAGATTCTCTCTGTGATTTCCCCCTCCCCTGAGAGATTCTCTCTGTGATTTCCCCCTCCACTGAGAGATTCTCTCTGTGATTTCCCCTCCCCTGAGAGATTCTCTCTGTGATCCCCCTCCCCCTGAGATATTCTCTGTCATTCCCCCTCCCCCTGAGAGATTCTCTCTGTGATTCCCCTCCCCCTGAGAGATTCTCACTGTGATTCCCCCCTCCCCCCGAGAGATTCTCTCTGTGATTCCCCCCTCCCCCCTGAGAGATTCTCTCTGTGACCCCCCTCCCCCTGGGTGATTCTCACTGTGATTCCCCTCCCCCTGAGAGATTCTCTCTGTGATCCCCCTCCCCCTGAGAGATTCTCTCTTTGATTCCCGCTCCCCTGAGAGATTCTCTCTGATCCCCCTCCCCCTAGAGAGATTCTCTCTTTGATTCCCCTCCCCTGAGAGATTCTCTCTGTGATTCCCCCTCCCCTCAGAGATTCTCTCTTTGATTCCCCTCCCCCTGAGAGATTCTCTCTGTGATTTCCCCTCCCCCTGAGAGATTCTCTCTGTGTTCCCCCCTCCACCCTGAGAGATTCTCTCTGTGATTTCCCCCTCCCCTGAGAGATTCTCTGTGATTCCCCCCTCCCCCCTGAGAGATTCTCTGTGATTCCCCTCCCCCTGAGAGATTCTCTCTGTGATTCCCCCTCGCCTGAGAGATTTTCTTTGTGATTCCCCCTCGCCTGAGAGATTCTTTCTGTGATTTCCCCTCTCCCTTGAGAGATTCTCTGTGTGATTCCTCCCTCCCCACCCAAGAGATTCTCTCTGTGATTCCCCTGCCCCCTGATAATTTATCTTTGTGATTCCCCCGAGAGATTCTACCTGCGATTTCCCCTCCCCCCGAAGCAAAGCTTTAACGGACAGGCACAGAAGTCAATGGGCATTGGCTCAGGGCAGCTTTCTGTTCGCATGTTAGATAGGCTGTGGTAAAGCTTAATTGTGGTAAAGCGTAACTGACACACCTGATGAAGGTGCTGCGCTCTGAAAGCTAGTGATTCGAAACCAACATGTTGGACTTTAACCTGGTGTTGTAAGACTTCTTACTCTGCCCACCCCAGTCCAATGCCGGCATCTGCACATCGTGGTAAAGCTTGTACAAGCACTATCAGTACTAAGAGGCGGTAGTATTTTGGCTGCCACAATCACCATTTTACCTTAGTACCTGTCGTAACTTTGTTCCAATCATTTCCTTTACCATTTGGGAATGATTTTGAGAGTGCAGTGGTTGCAAATGACAACTCAACTTCTTTCTCACTCAAGCGGAGGATGAAAGGGCATTTACAATCCCAGCCTTCAGATCCCGGCACTTGTGTACGCAGCAGGAATGTACAGCGTCCTGATTTATTGATGCCACCTGTCATGATATACATCAGCATATCATGGTGCAATCACACACACACTGACACACTGATGGACATACAGTAGGACCAACCAGCAGACACAATATCACAGCCAATCACCAGTGAGAGCACACGCACTATAAAGACAGGGGACACCAGAGTTCCCGCTCATTCTAGCAGCAGCCAGCTCAGAGCACAGAGCTCACAGCCTGCCTCTCAGACATTCACCATGTGCTGAGTGCCTCACCTAGATAGTGATAGGACAGGGTCCACAGATAAGCTGGTAATGCACGTACCCAAGCTTACAGTATGTTATTACAGTTGAGTTGTTAATAAAATAGAGTTACACCATCTCCAGCCGTGTTGACCTGTTTGTAGACCAGAACACCAACACGACACCACCTAATGTGCTGAGGGTTTCCAGCACTTTCTGCTTTTGTTGGTGATTATTGTGGACCTTCGGTTTCTCAGAGTTGCAGGGGGCATCCAAGAGCTCATTGCTCATGGGAGGGAAATGACAGCTGAGCTTTTGTGGTGGACTTGGCGGGGGATGGGGGAGGGGGTATGCGGATTCACAATGCTAAACTCTCATGAAGGAGGGAGGAATCACAGGATTCACTCAACTCTTCGAGAGGAGGAGGGAGTCGAAGAATTGACAATTTTCTTGGAGATCGGAAGTCGCAAACCTCTTGGAGGCAGAGGGTCACAGAGCTCACTCAACTCTTTGGGAGGAGGGGGTGTCACAAAGTTGGCAAATTCCTAGTGGGGACGGAGTCGCACATGTGAGGCAGTGTTGATGATGGAATTCAACTCTCAGCGGGCAAACATGGGTTCTCTTGGGTGTGGTATGCAGCCATGTATGAGGGCACTCGAGAAATTTCACAATATCCTGAAACCCAGGGGCCCACCCAATGAAAATAAAGATGCTGGCCCACAGCTACATATGGTGGCCTGGCATCGAGGAGTTGGTGCAGCACTGTGCCCAGTTTCAGTCACCGCAGTCAGTACTCCAATAGCCAGCATCCACCCATGGGAATGGCTAGGTCGTCCCTGGACCAGAGCCAATATCGACAATGCATGCCCTTTCCTGAGCTGAATGTTTTTAGTCCTAGTCAACGCCCACGCCATGTCAGTTCAAGATATGGGCCACGCAACGTCATCAGCATTGGTCAACACTCTGCATCGCATTTTTGCCACTCAAGATCTACCAGAGTCTATCATCTTGAATAATAGAACTCTGTTCACGGGGGCCGAATTCCAACATATTGTCAGGGCTAATGGGATCTGGAAGACAAGTGCTGCTCCATACCACCCTTCCTCTAATAGGCTGGCTGAGAGGGCTGTCAGGACTTTTACAAACTCAATGTACAGGCAATCAGATCAGTTGCTACGCCTCCACCTTTCCAGTGTTCTAATGTCCTAAAACACCACCACCCATTCTACGAGGGACGTGACACCCACCGAGCCCCTGATAGGTCATCGTTTTTGGCTTGCCTTGACTTGGTGTTTGCAAATTTGGTGGCGAGGGTGAAGGCAGACCAGGCCTCCCAGAACAACCAGGGTTCAGCTAGGTAAGAAGACAGGCTATTCTGGACCTAATCTTGGTCCGATTTTCACCTTGCGACCACTGTGGTTAGCCGAGATCGGCGTGGCCCTTTGAGGGCCTGTTTTGTACGTTGCTAAATTGGCTGGTCGGACACTTAAATAGCATGTAGACCAGTGGAGGAATCAGAGGTCGGCGACTCCCTAAACCAGAGAAAGTGTATCCTAATGTCATCGGCGGGGTACCTGTGGCTGTCCCCATCCAGGAGGAGTCAGGGGTTCAGAGGGCTGCCTTGCCTGTGGTGCCTTCACTGAGTGGTGAACTTGCTGGTCCAGTTGTTGGAGCTGGGCCTGGGACCACCGCTACCTCCTCCGGAGGTCTCGGCTGTTGCAGGAGGTGAAAGACTTGTGTTGAGGAGCTCCAGTAGGATCAGACGGTCACCAGACTGTTTGACTGTTCAATGGACTGACTCGCTTTCCCTTATGTTGTAATCCCTGATGTGTATCATGTTCTAAATAGTTATCTTGCTGTTAGGCAAGGGATTTAATATGGGGGGGGGGGGGTAGCGCAGCCCCAATAAGGGGCTTTCGGGCCCATGTAACGCGGTCTGAGTCAATCACATGGGAGTGTGCGGACCCCGGCCAATAGCATGCCAGCGCGTGGTCAGGGAGCGGAACCGCCGGGAAAACCCTGGAGCTGGGGAGTGAACACCTGTCCATAGTTACTCTGAGCCACCATTGTGCTTGCCTTTGGCTTCCTTTAATAAACCCATTTTGGTTTACACCACACGCCTCCAGTGTGTATATTTCGAGCCACCAAGCAACCGTTACAGGGTGAATGGAATGATATTTCCAAATGATGCCCGTGTGATCAAGCTTCATCATAATCAAGCCCCCAGGTATGCTCGCAATCAGAACAGGCTATCCAAGTTGCACTCTGTCTGGAAGAAGGTTTTATTGTTGTGCATTAACAGGAAGATTAGCTGTAATTTACAAATTGATCTTGGTAACAAGAATTCATTTCACAGCAGATGATTAACACGCGTGACCTAAACTGATGTCAGTTTGTTTCTTCCTGTCTGTGATCTGCCCATTGCAGATTTGCTTTAAATGTCACGCTGCAGAAGCCTGAGCAGGCAAGAGAGCAAGACATCAGACAGAATTGATTCTGAACCATGTCCAACATTTTCAGCTACTGTTTCGTCCTTTTGTAATTTGAAAGAGATGATCTCCTCCTGTGTCATCAAAGTGCTCTGTTGTGCCCTACCTGCATAACACAGTGACAGCCAATATCTCTCTCTCTCTCTCTACATATATATATATATATATATATATATACACACACATTTTTTATATATATATATATATATATATGTGTGTGTGTGTATGTTGTACTGAGATGGCTCACAGCAAATAAAAAGTTTCAGCAAGTTTTCGAATGTTTAATTGTGTCTCAGTCATTCGACCGTTGTCAGTAACACAGCTCTTGTGGCATTGCTTATATAAACAACGTGGAATCTACTTTTGAGGCAAGGACCAATATACCCTGTAACACAGAATATGCTTTACTGCTAATGTTCAGTTGTGTGTAACTTTGTCCCCTGTTAAAGGCCTCAGGGTCTAATTGCTTTGTCTTCCTGAACTCAGCTAGAGGCTATTTACTCTCATTAACAGGGTTTAAGATAATTAGAAGTTGGAAGCAGTCAGTAGGAAATTGTCCCCTTCACAACTTGAATGCATAATGGTGTGAACCACCCCCCGTGTGACTGACATCTCAAAATCTTATATATAATATACTTAGTTCATATATTAAAAGTCCGAGACATTTGTGGTGCTTACAGAAAAGGTAGTGCCGTACAATTTCCCTCACCCCTAAGTGTTGTGCCTCCATACTATTCAAACTGAAAACGTTTAAGTTTCCCGTACACTAGAACTGCATTTATCTTTCAGTAAACCCAACTCTGAGATTCATGGTTCATAAGATCATAAGAAATAGGAACAGGAGTCGGCCATTTGACTCAAAGAGCCAAAATTGCCGTTCAATGAGATCATGGCTGATCTGATTGTGCCCATAACTCTAGTTTCCTGCCCCCATAACTCTCGACTCCTTTGTTGACCAAAGTAGATGGTTCTGGGAAGTTTTGTTCCTCCGTGCCATCCCTTTCATCCCTTTCTTTCACTCGGTCTTGATTGACCCAGTCCTTGCTGCATCCCTTCTCCAAAGGGAACCCCACATCTGTCACCAGAAAAAACAGCCTTCAGGCCCAATTCTTGTCAGTTGTCATCTATGGCTCGATAAGAATGTGCCACCTACTGACTTCCAGCCCTGGCTTCCTGTTTCTTTTTAATTTATTGGTTTATGTGATGTGGGGATGACTGACTGGACCAGCATTTATTGCCCATGCTTAATTGAGAAGGTGGTGGTGAGCTGTCTTATTGAACTGGTGTAGTCCCTGTGGTGTAGGTATACCCATAGTGCTGTTAAGGATGGTGTTCCAGGACTTTGACTCAGCAATAGTGAAGGAGCAGCAATACATTTCCAAATCAGCTGGTGGGTGATTTGGAGGGGAATATCCAGGTGGTAAGGTTCCCGTGTGTCTGCTGCCCTTGTCCTTCTAAATGGTACAAAGTCTTGCAACACCAGGTTAAAGTCCAACAGGTTTGTTTCGATGTCACTAGCTTTCGGAGCGCTGCTCCTTCCTCAGGTGAATGAAGAGGTCCTTATATATATCCAATAGTGGATACATTGGTGGTCATCTCCCGGGATTCTATAGACTATGGAACTGTCCCTGCAGATTGGAGGGTAGCTCAAGTCACTCCGATATTCAAAAAGGGAGGTGGTGTGAAAGCAGGGAATTATAGACCAGTAAGCCTAACATCAATAGTGGGGAAAATGCTTGAATCCATTATCAAGGACTTTATCGCGGAACATTTAGAAAGCAGTGGCAGGATCAGTCAGAGTCATGGATTTATGAAGGGAAAATCATACTGGACAAATCCGTTGGAATTCTTTGAAAAGATAACCTAACCAGTACAATCGACAAGGGGGAGCCAGTCGATGTGGTATATTTGGACTTTCAGAAGGTGTTTGTCAAAGTCCCACATCAGAGATTATTGTGCAAAATTAAAGGGCATGGGATTGGGGGAAATGTATTGAGGTGGATAGAAAATTGGTTGGCGGAGAGGAAACAAAGAGTAGGGATTAATGGATCCTTTTCAAATTGTCAGGCAGTAACCAGTAGGGTACCGCAGGGATCGGTGCTGGGACCCCAGCTATTCACAATATATATTAATGATTTGGATGAGGGAACATAATGTAACATCGCAAAGATTGCAGATGATACTAAATTAGGTGGGAGGGTGAATTGTGACGAGGATGCAGGGATCCTACAGCAAGGCTGGACAGGTTGGGCGAGTGGGCAAACCAATGGCAGATGCAGTATAATTTGGATAAATGTGAGGTTATTCATTTTGGAAGCAGAAACAGGAAGGCAGATTACTACCTGAATGGTTGTAAATTGGGAGAGGGGATTGTGCAGCAGGACCTGGATGTCCTTGTGCACCATTCGCTGAAGGTAAGCATCAGGTGCAGCAGGCGGTAAAGAAGTCTAATGGTATGTTGGCCTTCATTGCGAGAGGCTAGAAGCAGGGATGTGTTGCTGCAATTATCCAGGGTCGTGGTGAGGCCACACCTGGAGTATTATGTGCAGTTTTGGTCTCCTTCTCTGTGGAAGGATGTTCTTGCTCTTGTAAACCATTTTGGACAGAGATAAGGAGACATTTCTTCACCCAAAGAGTGGTGAGCCTGTGGAATTCGTTACCACAGGAAGTAGTTGATGCTAAAACTTTGAATATATTCAAGAGGTGGCTGGATATATCATTTGGGGAGAATGGGATCAAAGGCTATGGGGAGAAAGCAGGAGTAGGCTATTGTTATTGGCGAGGTGTTTTCAGAACCCCAAAATGTATCATGGAGTTCAACCAACCTCCCCTTTAATGGATTGTTGCTTTTGAAGCACGCGGCTTGTTCCCCAGGTGTGATATTACAATTATGGATACGTGGTTTTTAACACAGAACAATGTTTATTCCATTAACTCAAATTAACCTATTAAATAAACATTGGATCTCTTAACACCCCTTACTTCAAAGATAACCCCGAATATAATACAACACTAAATAATCCCTCAAAATGTTCCTTCAAACATCCAAAAGACTTCAAACCTTCAAAACAGTAACACACAAGGTCACAGTTAATATATATTTTCTGTTTTGTGGCAGAGATATATCAGCTTGGTTGACTTCAGCTCCAGCACCTTGCGTTTTCTTCCTGCAGCTCTCTGGAAACACACAGACACACACACAAGCTGCATTCTCCCTTCAAGCAACTCACAGCAAACCAGAACGTCTCAAGCTGCTGTGTCAAACTGGCTTTCTCCTTTTAAGCAGCTCAGCAAAACAGCCAGGCACTTTTCCAAACTGAAACTTCAAAATGGCTGAACTGCTCAGCTCCACCCACTCTCTGACATCACTGTTTTCTTAAAGGTACATTGCTTACACATCCATTTCTTAAAGGTACTCTCACATGACACTATTGAGTTGGATGATCAGCCATGATCGTGATGAATGGCGCAGCAGACTCGAAGGGCCAAAAGGCCTCCTCCTGCTCCTATCTTCTGTGTATCTATCTATGCATCCACTCGGCACTCCCGGCTGAAGATGGCTGTAAATGCTTCAGCTTTCTCTTTTGCACCGATATGCTGGACTTCCCATCATTGAGGATAGGGATCATCATTGAGAAAGGGCAATGAAAAGATAAGAAAGGATGAAGATGGCAGAGAAAAACAATCAGAAATGAAAACTAAGTGAGCGCAGGGCTAAGAAACGAGACTGCCGCCACCCCTCCATACCACTGCCCCTTCATGCTGCCATCTCTCCACTCTGCCTCCTCTTCACTCTGCCCCCTCTCCACTCTGCCCCCTCTCCACTCTGCCACCTATCCACTCTGCCTCCTCTCCACTCTGCCCCCTCTCGACTCTGCCCCCTCTCCACTCTGCCACCTATCCACTCTGCCTCCTCTTCACTCTGCCACCTCTCCACTCTGCCCTCTCTCCACTCTGCCCTCTCTCCACTCTGCCCTCTCTCCACTCTGCCCCCTCTCCACTCTGCCCTCTCCCCACTCTGCCCTCTCCCCACTCTGCCCTCTCTCCACTCTGCCCTCTCTCCACTCTGCCCCCTCTCCACTCTGCCACCTCGCCACTCTGCCACCTCCCCACTCTGCCACCTCGCCACTCTGCCACCTCTCCACTCTGCCCCCTCTCCACTCTGCCCCCTCTCCACTCTGCCCCCTCTCCACTCTGCCCTCTCCCCACTCTGCCCTCTCCCCACTCTGCCCTCTCCCCACTCTGCCCTCTCCCCACTCTGCCCTCTCTCCACTCTGCCCTCTCTCCACTCTGCCCTCTCTCCACTCTGCCTTCTCTCCACTCTGCCCTCTCCCCACTCTGCCCTCTCCCCACTCTGCCCTCTCCCCACTCTGCCCTCTCTCCACTCTGCCCCCTCTCCACTCTGCCCTCTCTCCACTCTGCCACCTCTCCACTCTGCCCCCTCTCCACTCTGCCACCTCTCCACTCTGCCCCCTCTCCACTCTGCCACCTCTCCACTCTGCCCCCTCTCCACTCTGCCCTCTCTCCACTCTGCCTTCTCTCCACTCTGCCCCCTCTCCACTCTGCCCTCTCTCCACTCTGCCACCTCTCCACTCTGCCCCCTCTCCACTCTGCCCCCTCTCCACTCTGCCCCCTCTCCACTCTGCCCTCTCTCCACTCTGCCACCTCTCCACTCTGCCCCCTCTCCACTCTGCCCCCTCCCCACTCTGCCCCCTCTCCACTCTGCCCCCTCTCCACTCTGCCCTCTCTCCACTCTGCCCTCTCTCCACTCTGCCCTCTCTCCACTCTGCCACCTCTCCACTCTGCCCCCTCGCCACTCTGCCACCTCTCCACTCTGCCCTCTCTCCACTCTGCCCTCTCTCCACTCTGCCCCCTCTCCACTCTGCCACCTCTCCACTCTGCCCCCTCGCCACTCTGCCACCTCTCCACTCTGCCCCCTCTCCACTCTGCCCCCTCTCCACTCTGCCCTCTCTCCACTCTGCCCTCTCCCCACTCTGCCCTCTCCCCACTCTGCCCTCTCCCCACTCTGCCCTCTCCCCACTCTGCCCTCTCTCCACTCTGCCCGCTCTCCACTCTGCCCTCTCTCCACTCTGCCCTCTCTCCACTCTGCCCTCTCTCCACTCTGCCCTCTCTCCACTCTGCCCTCTCTTCACTCTGCCACCTCTCCACTCTGCCCCCTCTCCCCACTCTGCCCCCTCTCCCCACTCTGCCCTCTCCCCACTCTGCCCTCTCCCCACTCTGCCCCCTCTCCACTCTGCCCCCTCTCCACTCTGCCCCCTCTCCACTCTGCCCTCTCTCCACTCTGCCCTCTCTCCACTCTGCCCTCTCTCCACTCTGCCCTCTCTCCACTCTGCCCTCTCTCCACTCTGCCCTCTCTCCACTCTGCCCCCTCTCCACTCTGCCCCCTCTCCACTCTGCCCACTCTCCACTCTGCCCTCTCTCCACTCTGCCCCCTCTCCACTCTGCCCCCTCTCCATTCTGCCACCTCCTCACTCTGCCACCTCTCTCCACTCTGCCACCTCTCCACTCTGCCACCTCTCCACTCTGCCACCTCCCCACTCTGCCCCCTCGCCACTCTGCCACCTCCCCACTCTGCCAACTCCCCACTCTGCCCCCTCTCCACTCTGCCCCCTCTCCACTCTGCCCCCTCTCCACTCTGCCCCCTCTCCACTCTGCCCCCTCTCCACTCTGCCACCTCCCCACTCTGCCCTCTCCCCACTCTGCCCTCTCCCCACTCTGCCCTCTCCCCACTCTGCCCTCTCCCCACTCTGCCCTCTCCCCACTCTGCCCTCTCTCCACTCTGCCCTCTCTCCACTCTGCCCTCTCTCCACTCTGCCCTCTCTCCACTCTGCCCTCTCTCCACTCTGCCCTCTCTCCACTCTGCCCTCTCTCCACTCTGCCCTCTCTCCACTCTGCCCTCTCTCCACTCTGCCCTCTCTCCACTCTGCCACCTCTCCACTCTGCCACCTCCCCACTCTGCCCCCTCTCCACTCTGCCACCTCTCCACTCTGCCACCTCCCCACTCTGCCACCTCCCCACTCTGCCACCTCCCCACTCTGCCACCTCCCCACTCTGCCACCTCTCCGTTCTGCTACCTCCCCGCTCTGCCACCTCCCCACTCTGCCACCTCCCCACTCTGCCACCTCCCCACTCTGCCACCTCCCCACTCTGCCACCTCCCCACTCTGCCACCTCCCCACTCTGCCACCTCCCCACTCTGCCACCTCCCCACTCTGCCACCTCCCCACTCTGCCACCTCCCCACTCTGCCACCTCCCCACTCTGCCCTCTCCCCACTCTGCCCCCTCTCCACTCTGCCCCCTCTCCACTCTGCCCCCTCTCCACTCTGCCCCCTCTCCACTCTGCCCCCTCTCCACTCTGCCCCCTCTCCACTCTGCCCCCTCTCCACTCTGCCCCCTCTCCACTCTGCCCCCTCTCCACTCTGCCCCCTCTCCACTCTGCCCCCTCTCCACTCTGCCCCCTCTCCACTCTGCCCCCTCTCCACTCTGCCCCCTCTCCACTCTGCCTCCTCTCCACTCTGCCCCCTCGCCACTCTCCCACCTCGCCACTCTCCCACCTCTCCACTCTGCCCCCTCTCCACTCTGCCCCCTCTCCACTCTGCCCCCTCTCCACTCTGCCCCCTCTCCACTCTGCCCCCTCCCCACTCTGCCCCCTCCCCACTGCAACCCCTCTCCACTCTGCCGTCTCCCCACTCTGCCCCCTCTCCACTCTGCCCCCTCTCCACTCTGCCCCCTCCCCACTCTGCCCCCTCCCCACTCTGCCCCCTCCCCACTCTCCCACCTCCCCACTCTGCTGCCTCCCCACATCCCACCTCTCCACTCTGCCACCTCTCCACTCTGCCACCTCTCCACTCTGCCACTTTTCCAAGCTGTCACCTTTTCATCCTGTCGCCTTTTCTCACTGCTCTCTTTTTTCTGCCCAGCAACAGTGAGATGGAATAAATCAAATGGATCAAACAGAGAAAACCTCTCGCATCACTGGATGCTGATAGGCTAACGTGTAAGCCCATCAGCATCCAATGCTCTGAGGCATGAGGCCTTGCTCTAATTGGCCTATTTCATTGCTGTAATTATTTTAGAAGTTGATCAGTTGCTCCTTTTGAACAGGTGTTTGCCGGTCACACGGTGGCCACCAGCTCCACGGACACCCGGAAGCTCTTCTTCCGGGAACTCCTGGAATTATCCCTGCTATTAGTTTCCACAATTATTGGACGGTTAATTGAGGCTTCAGAAGGTGGAATGCCAAGATGCTGATTTATATGAGGAAATACAAATATCAAGGAAGATTTGAGCAGAGAAGGCTTTTCCGAGTTGGACTGTCCTAATTACAGGATGATATGAGAGAAGTGGATTACCAAATATGGGTCACGCCAGATAAAAGTATGAAAATCGCTTATTGTCACAAGTGAAGTTACTGTGAAAAGCCCCTAGTTGCCACAGTCCGGCACCTGTTCGGGGAGGCTGGTACGGGAATTGAACCATGCTGCTGGCCTGCCTTGGTCTGCTTTCAAAGCCAGCGATTTAGCCCTGTGCTAAGTAGATGGATTGTTTGGCAACAAGTGTGCAATAGAGAAGAATTATTTTCACGCAGATAGCTTTGAGGTTGTGGAAGCCTTGATGGTTGCTTGGTGGAAGCTTTGAGGTTGTGGAAGCCTTCCAGGCTTGATGGTTGAGTCAGAAACTATGCCAATGTTCAAGATTAAATTGGATAGGTAGATGAAGGAAAGGGAGATAGATGCAGGATATGGAAACAGGGTAAATAAAAGAGAATAAGACCATTTGCTCATGTGGGAGTTAAATATCGACACAGGAGTAAGGAAGTTTTGCTGCAGTTGGATATAAACCTGGTGAGACCACACCTGGAGTTGGTATGCGGTTTTGTCTCCTTTTCTAAGGAAGGTTCTACTGGCCATAGAAGGAGTACAACAAAGGTTCACGAGACCAATCCTTGGATGGCAGGATTATTGTATGAGGAGGGATTGAGGAGACTGAGTCTGTGTTCTCTAGAGATTAGAAGAATGAAAAGTGATCTCATTGAAGTGCACAGAATCCTTACAGGGCTCAGCAGGGTACATGCAGGAAGGATGTTTCCTCTGATTGAGAGGGCGTGGAACCACATGATAGGCCAGTCTCAGAATAAGAGGTAGACAATTTAGACCCATGACGAGGAGGATTTTCTTCAGTCGGAGGTGGCGAATCTTTGAAATTCTCTACCCCAGAGGGTTGTGGAGGCTCAGTTATTTACAATGTTCAAAGCAGAGGTCAATAGATTTCTGGATACTAATGACATCAGGGCACATGGGAATAGTGCGAGAAGATGGCATTGGGGTAGAAGATCAGCCATGATGTAGTTAAAGGGTAGAGCAGGCTCGAGTGGCTGAACAGCCTACATGTTCCTGTGACTGATTTGGCAAATTGCTGTTTCTATTTGGACTTCCTCCGCGCAACACTTAGTGTAATTTACATCATTTTTGCTTCCCTGTCTCTGGCCCAAAACTCTGCAACTCTCTACCTAACAGCAACATGGATGTACATGGCAAGAATTCCAGCATTTCACCACCACTTACTTAAGGGGTTGGCAACAAATGTTGGCCTTGGCGGTGATGCACGCTGTTAAATATATGTTGATTGAATATTTAGTTGTATTCAGATGGTGGGAATTATTCACTTGCCCTGAGAAGCAGACTGAAACTGTGCTTGTTGGATTTTGGAGATGCACGATTGTCGTGCATGTTTCTGTAAATAGAAGCTTGTAAGCGTGCAAAGATTAGTCTCCAGTTCTATCCTTCAGGATCTGAATCTGAAATATAATGCCCACGGTACCTGAATGCCCGTTTCATTCCAGAGGGATACCTTTGTCCAATAGATTTGAGGGTTAGCTCTGTTGTGTATCCATTTCATCAGTTTCATGGCTATTTAACCTGCATAACCTTCAGGTTTTATGTATTGTTTTTGCGAATCCAATCCTTTTCTTTCAACAAGAACGAGACTGAATCTTTTAGTTACAGGAAGTTGAGGAGGATGAATTGTTTTTTTTCCTTGGATGAGAAAAAGCCAATGATTTTCTGAAACAATGTGGGAATTTGAATACTGAAGGTTGTTTGTAAATCGCTTCCCCAGACCCATTGTGCTAGGTCCTTTTATGCTTTTGGCTGACCTGGATTATTAATCTGTTTCTGGTTTCCATGAGGCCTGAAGAGCAAGTTGCCTCCAAACCAGAAAGCTGTAAGTTCACATTGCAGATTATCTATAAATTGGCTACCATATTTTTTGTACAACACAATGGTGTGACTACTTGTATCCTCCAAAAGTGGCTGTGAAGTCCTTTGGAAAGCCCCGAGGACAGGAAAGGTGCTATGTAAATGTAACTTCTTTCTTTCTCTTAACACATCCATTGATTCTGACTAAACCTCTGTTGCTTGGAGAAAGGTTTAAATTGCATAGCTGCCTTACTGTGGAAACCGAGACCAACCAGCCCTGCTTTCTGTATTGCTTCAGTGGCACTGTCATTGTTAATTGACTTATACTGTTGAGGTTTCAAGATATTGCCAAAATGCTGTTCCAAATGCACTCCCAACTCGTCCTTGAATATCCTGACATACCTGCACTCGTCTCGAGAGTGGCTGTTTCAGGGGAACCACAGGATAATATCTAATCCCTGTCTATGCTCCCTCCATTTAACAGCGATTAAAAAGTGACAAGTTTGAGTGAGCTCCAAAGTGTCCCAAATCAGCAGCAGAGAGAGAATCTATCAGAAGATATTATAACCTGTGGTTCTTGAAATTGACTATTCTTTTGGGGTTCCCATGGGCCATAGCCGTGGCTGAATTGCTTGTACTTTTTTTTTGCCATGGTTACTGCTTCAATACTTTTACTGCTAAGAAAGCTATTGCTTCAGGTCAGGCCTTCAAATGATATAAAAAGTGATAGAGTCTGACATGCACAATCCAGTGCAGACCTGCCTGAACTAACCATGATTCCCCAGTGAGATGAAGTTCTAGCTGGTTGATAAATTTGAAACTGAGCACAATAAAGATGACCCTAACAGCATTTCAGATGAAAAGCTACTTGCCTCCTGTTTTTGTCTCTCTTGGTCTTTTATGTCCGTTCCTATAGTAAGGAAATGAATGGAATAGATGACCTACAGGATAAAGGACCTCTGCTAAAGAAGGACCAACATCCATAAAGCTTAATAATTCTATCTTAGAAAGTTGAAGCGAAACATCTGGGCTCTGCTCGTTGGTTTAAGATAATATAACAATACAGCTGTCATATGGAGAAGGCTGCTGAGTGTTGAGTTCAGTTGGATGTTAGTATTGACATTAGATGTGTGACTGGTTAGAAATAACACTGAGACTCTGTCAGCCACTCGTCCTAGATATGAGGGTGATGTCATCGTAGGGCCGTGAGTTTCTGCCATAGATCATTCAGTGACTGGGCAGGCCGCTTTTCGACCCACAGATCTTTGAGCACATGGGCCAGGACGTCCCATGAGGTAGTGCATGATTTGCTTCCTTTTCTTTCCATCTCTGCCGCTGCGCTGCCCCAGCATTAAAACGTTGAGACGCAAGCGCGATGCAGACTGATGGGCAAGTTGTTACCATTTTGAACGTTTAGTGGCAAGCTCCTCCCAATCATTAAGGTCAATGTTGTCGTACCTCAAGAACGGTTCAGAGTGTTCAGAGTGTATGTCTTCCATTCTCTTTGTCCTTCCCTGGAACTTTGACCATCTGAGATTTGAAAGAACAGGATCTGGTGAGGCCTCATAAAAAACATGCAGTTCATGCCCTACCCACCACCTACCTGCCTGCCCTCCACATGTCCCCCATTTTACCGGAAGGTGAAGGTTTCAGGTGACTTAAGTGCCTCACCCTGCCCCTGCTAATATTTTACCTGCAGCAGGAGGAGACCCATGCCAAGTGGGTGGTCCAGTAGCCATAGCTACCCTGGTTGGTGTTGGGGAAGAGAGTGTCCTCATGTCCATCAGAGGTACCCCACCCCCCAAGGCTATAGCCGCTCCTTGCGGGGATAGGGTGGGGGCCTGGATAGAGTGATTTTTCAAAGGTCATAGAAACATAGAAAATAGGAGCAGGAGGAGGCCATTCGGCCCTTTGAGCCTGCTTTGACATTTATTATGGTTATGGATGATCATCCAACTCAACAGCCTGATTCCGCCTTCCCCTTCGCCCCAAGTGCTTTATCTAACTGCTTCTTAAAACATAAAATATTTTGCTTCACATACTTGCTGTGGTAATGAATTCCACAGGCCGACCACTCTCTGGGTGAAACAATTTCTCCTCATCTCTGTCCTCAACCTGTGACCCCTAGTTCTGGATACCCCACCATTGGGAATATCGTTATTGCACGAACCCCATCTCGTACTGTTAGAAGTTTCTAGGTTTCTGTGAGATTTCCCCTCTGTAGGAGTAGTTTCAAGACCTGTGT
Organism: Scyliorhinus torazame; assembly: GCF_047496885.1. Classification (NCBI taxonomy): domain Eukaryota; kingdom Metazoa; phylum Chordata; class Chondrichthyes; order Carcharhiniformes; family Scyliorhinidae; genus Scyliorhinus; species Scyliorhinus torazame. The sequence goes on from NC_092716.1 coordinate 222,171,023, forward strand.
ATTGAGTCAGCTTCCATGTGCGGTTATTCCCTGTGGCTCAGCTCAGTACAGAGGGGAACAAACACGACAACCTGGACAAAGATGGCTTATTTAATCAAGCTTGTTACGTGTACACGGAGAACAGACTGGATATCGGCCAAGACCTGTTCTGCCGAACAAAGACCAGAACACAGTACTTATACAACGTTCAAAAATCAATAGCCAACCCCAGTTGGACGCGATCCAATCCCTGAAGCTGCTACTTTTAAACTTATCCAATAGAATCGCAAGCAGTGTTTAAACTTCACCCAATAGAATTGCAAGCAGCGCATGATTGATCCTCATCCTGACAGCTGCGTACAATTCCAGCAGCTTGCTGACTGTGAGAAACAGAACAACAGAACCAGCACCCTGAATTGTTTCACAAAGGCAAGATGTCAGAAGTAATGTCCTTTTGGTCAAGTTAGCTATCCTAAATCCCATTTGATTACTTATTACTGCTATGTCCTAAAAATACATGTTTAATGGTTAATATTGATTACTCAGTCCTATAATTCACCTCAATCCTTAATAAAATAACTTATGTAAAACTACTCTAGTGGCATGCTAACGATTCAGTTTTAAGAGGTATTGAGACACGATCAATTGAACATAGACTAGAGTTGTATACAACTGAGGCATTATTGCTGTAAGATGTGTGGCCTCCCACAGCAGCTGGCGAAATGGCTGCTGAATGGAGGACACACATATTTATACTCCGCCTACTGGGCGGAGCCAGCAGGCAGGGACTACCGGCGAACCTGTAGTACAGGTCCTACCTTGCATCACCTAATACAGGTGTAACAGTGGTTTACCACAGGTATCATCGCTGAACACCCCCCCCCCCCCTTCATCCACATTCTTCTGAACTCCAGCGAATACAATCCTAATCGACTGAATCTCTCCTCCGACATAGAACATAGAACATTACAGCGCAGTACAGGCCCTTCGGCCCTCGATGTTGCGCCGACCTGTGAAACCATTCTAAAGCCCATCTACACTATTCCCTTATCGTCCATATGTCTATCCAATGACCATTTGAATGCCCTTAGTGTTGGCGAGTCCACTACTGTTGCAGGCAGGGCATTCCACGCCCTTACTACTCTCTGAGTAAAGAACCTACCTCTGACATCTGTCCTATATCTATCTCCCCTCAATTTAAAGCTATGTCCCCTCGTGCTAGACATCACCATCCGAGGAAAAAGGCTCTCACTGTCCACCCTATCCAATCCTCTGATCATCTTGTATGCCTCAATTAAGTCACCTCTTAACCTTCTCTATAACGAAAACAGCCTCAAGTCCCTCAGCCTTTCCTCATAAGATCTTCCCTCCATACCAGGCAACATTCTGGTAAATCTCCTCTGCACCCTTTCCAATGATTCCACATCCTTCTTATAATGTGGCGACCAGAATTGCACGCAATACTCCAAATGCGGCCGCACCAGTGTTTTGTACAGCTGCAACATGACCTCGTGGCTCCGAAACTCAATCCCTCTACCAATAAAAGCTAACACACCGTATGCCTTCTTAACAACCCTCTCAACCTGGGTGGCAACTTTCAGGGCTCTATGTACATGGACACCGAGATCTCTCTGCTCATCCACACTGCCAAGAATCTTACCATTAGCCCAGTACTCTGTCTTCCTGTTATTCTGTCCAAAATGAATCACCTCACACTTTTCTGCATTAAACTCCATTTGCCACCTCTCAGCCCAGCGCTGCAGCTTATCTATGTCCCTCTGTAACTTGTAACATCCTTCCGCACTGTCCACAACTCCACCGCCTTTAGTGTCATCTGCAAATTTACTCACCCATCCTTCTACGCCCTCCTCCAGGTCATTTATAAAAATGACAAACAGCAGTGGCCCCAAAACAGATCCTTGTGGTACACCACTAGTAACTGGACTCCAGTCCTGTCCTGAACATCTGTCCTGCCATCCCAGGAATCAGTGTGGTAAACCTTCTCTGCACTTCCTCCAGAGCATGAGCATCCTTTATCAGATAAGGAGACCAAAACTGCAACAATATTCCAGGTGTGGTCTCACCAAGGCCCTGTATAACTGCAGCAAGACATCCCTGCTCCTGTACTTGAATCCTCTGGCAATGAAGGCCAACATACCATTTGTCTTCTTTACCGCCTGCCGAACCTGCATGCTTACTTTCAGCGACTGGTGTATGAGGACATCCAGGTCTCGTTGCACGTTTCCCTCTCCTAATTTATGGCCATTCAGATAATAGTCTGCCTTCCCATTTTTGCTACCAAAGTTGAGAACTTCGCATTTATCCAAATTATACTGCATCTGCTATTCATTTGCCCACTCATTCAACTTGTCTCAATGGGCTGAATATCCTCCTCCTGCACTGTAGGCATTCTATGAAATGGGAATTTCACCATCCAGGAGTAAAATCAGGTTGCATAGTTTCATGCAAAAGGTAGTGAGGGCTACAATATTAGCAGCAATTCTCTGACCTAGATTGCCTTTGAGTGCTGCCCTTGGCTGGGAGTGCATGAAGAAAAGTGATACATGGGGCGTGATCTACTGGAAGTGTTTCACCCGAACTAGGGCATGGCATGTAGATGCTGGGAGATTCCCCGCCTGGAATCTATCCGGCTCACCATGACTCGCGAGGTCCCATTTGATCTTTGCGATCAGACTCCCGCTCATTGTGCTCGCCTGATCTTCCAAGACCCTGGACTCTAACCCCTTCGCCTCGGAGACCACATCGAGCGCCGTTCGGTGCTGATCCCCACAAACGTCGATCAGTCAAAATGGTTCTTGGGGGGAGGTCTCCCAGGGGATCGGAGGCCCCAAGGTGGTTGCCCTCTGGGCAGGCTGGCACCCTGGCACTGCTGGTGCCACCAGGCACACTGGCACTGCGAGTCCGGCACCCTGGCACTCCCAGCCTGGCACCCTGTCAGTGGCACCTGGGTGCAAGCCTGGCACTGTCAAAGTGCCCAGGTGGCACTGCCATCTGGCAAGGGCACTGCCAGGGTGACATTTTTCCTAGACCGGAGATCAGGCCTGGAGATGCCCTTCCCATGTGAGGTTGGGTGTGGGGGGGCCCTGAGGACCCCCTATAGGTAGGTTGGGGCTTTGGGGAGGTCCAGGGATCGCGTTGGGAGGTCAAAATTTAAAAATGCCGTCCGGATCTCCTCCTGCACTGAGGAATTCCGGTGATTGGAGTTCCTCAGCACAGGAAACGGGACTAAGTGTGGCCTCGCCGGAGCGTTCCACGTTCTGGATTGCAGTCCCGTTCTAGCATGGTGTTTCTCAGCGCTGGGAGTGCCCGGAATTACTGTGCTAAACGCACTCGACATGGGACTCTGTTGCAATTTGGTAAGATCCTGCCCATGGTCAATGTGGAAGGAGCTTGGCAGATTGAACATTTACTCAATCTGTGTCTTATGGATTTTTATTAAAAAGAAAGTAACTGCTCCTTTCTCTGATTTGACAGAAAGTCAAAGGAAATGGGCTTGATGTGGGGGGGGGGGGAAAGGAGATGAAAACAGTTTGTGCTGATTCAGAATGAGGATTTGAATAACTAAAGGGGCTCGGTCAGATGGAACTATATTGGGCTGGATTCTCCAGCGGCGGGATCCTCCGCTTTGCCGGCAGCGCACTCGCGTGCGTGGATTTCCCGATGATGAGGGGGTGTCCGCAATGGGAAACCCCATTAGCCGGCTGCTGGGACGGTGGATCCCGCTGCCGGAGGGGGCGCGCCGCACCAGAAAACGGGTGCAGCGGGACGGAGAATCCCGCCCATCATCTTCTATTTATTTTATCTATTCTTGGATTGTAGGCAGCACTACACAGATGGAGGTAGAATTTCTGTTTGGTTAGGGCTGGCCTTTTTCTGTGTAATTAGCTCAATATCAGCAGAATCCATGCAAAAGGTTGCTAATGCTTTTTATGCTCTGTGATCATTTGCACTGGTTTAAAGAACATTTTGCTAGAAGCCAGTCCCACAAAACTGTGTGGGTTTCCTCTGGGTGCTACGGTTTTCTCCCACAGTCCAAAGACGTGCAGATTAGGTGGATTGACGCTTAGGGTCTAAAGATGTTCAGGTTACCTGGGGTTGCAGGTTGCAGGGGAGTGGGCCTCATGGGAGGGTGTTCTTTTGGGGAGGGGGGTGGTCGGTGCAGATGCGATGGACTGATTGGCCTCCTTCTGCACTATAGGGATTCTATGGATTATGGATCTTATAGGTATCTGTTAACATGGGCACAATTCGAGGGGCAATCTGAACCTGGATGGACAATTGCTCCTAAATTGGAAACATGTATTGTCTATCCAGAAGTACCATGATGGTCTTGAGTCAACCATATACTGTAGAACTGGAATCACAAGCCAGACAGACTAGGTTGGGGTGGCAGGCACCTTGACTGAAGAATGCTATTTTATTGCTGCATTTTTATATCTGTATGTTGTAAGTGGGCATTTCACACCCACCCTAGAGGCTCAATGTATTACAGAGCAAAGTTTGTAGAAGGAGAGATGCAGTAGTTTATCAAGCCTTTGCTATAACTGGAGAACAGCTCATAGCTTAAAGATTATACCATTTATAGGCATGGATATAGATGAGACTGGAGCTGATTTTTGTTTCCAGGCCGAAATTACTACTGGCTTGGTTTAATGCCAACCTGAATTTTAAGTGTAAAAAATGTTAAATTCTCTATTCTAAGCTCATTAACATAATTATTCAAGAGATCGAGATTGGGTCTGTGCTTCATATGTTTCACCAATCCCTGTGTATGATGGGCACCTTTGTATAGAGAAAAAGAATGGGACATGGTGGCAGTGGTGGCAATACAGCTTTTGAAGATTTGACTGCAATGTATACAAGCCTCAACCCTTCACACACAGCAGAAGAAAAAAGCTGATGTGAAAGTCCAATAACTATCGAGATTCATCATAGATAAGGATTCTGCAGTAAGGGATTCTACATACACTGCACCACATTCTGGTCACCCCTCACTCTAGCCAGCAAACATTGGGTTCAGGTAAGATTGTTTTGAATCTGGCAGATCTCAATCAGTAAAAATCTACCTGCTGCAAAGTTTAATTCGGCACAGAAATTAATCATCAGTCTGCAAGTGGTCTGACCATAAGTGGAACTCCACAGGTGGGAGAATTCATTACTGTTGAAGCTGCATGCTGAGCTAAGGAAAATAACCCATTCAGCAACAGGTCTTGGAAGACAGAAGAAGCCTGTTTTTTTAAAAACAAAAGCTCCCTTTTCCTCATTATTTCCTTTCACTTTAGAAGTTTGCAGCCATTTTCCCTCTGAAATCACTCTAAAGAGCTGGAAGAAACCTGAATAGCTGTCAAATGTTACAGGTAGAATAAAAATCCTGCAAAATGATAAAAGGCGACCATAAATTTTCCAACACTCAGTTGGAAAGCAGTGGATCTCTTGTCGGAATTTACCTTGTTACCTTGTTTCAACAATGTATGGAGTTGTTTTTTTCTGGACCTCAATATTTCTGAACTGGATAATCATTGGAAGTTTTCTAAAAGTACGTCTTGGGACCAACCCAAAGATTGCACCAGGGAAGCACTACTACAAAGTGGATACAATTATGAAGCCATCCTAATGGGTAGACAGAGTTTACAGGCTATGCGTAATTCGTCCACCTCTGGCATGATGGCTAATACAGCTTGGCGAGAAAGCAAAGTGGGCAGTGTGGCGTTATACGTGCAATTGCCCAGCTTTTAACACAGCATGTAAGGCATGAGAAAATAGAGGACATTGTACAGTACACAAAGCAAAAGCCAAATTAAGTGATTTGACCGGTACAGGCTTGGAGGGCCGAAGGGCCAGTTCCTGTGCTGCAGTGTTCTTTGTTCTCTGATGACATCATAAGTATATAATGATCCCAGACCAGACCCCAACAGTGGCTAGGAACTGGGCAGAAACCCCAATATTTTATTTTAATTTTGTAAGACTGTGAGGAAAGGATAACTCATTCCAATGGCAATACCACTTGAACGTCTGCCCACTTCTCATCTGCCCGAATATGTAAAGATCACCATTTTCTCATTTTATTAATACATTATTTTTAGGGCAGCACGGTGGTGCAGTGGATTAGCCTTGTTGCCTCATGGCGCCGAGGTCCCAGGTTCGATCCCGGCTCTGGGTCACTGTCCGTGTGGAGTTTGCACATTCTCCCCGTGTTTGCGTGGGTTTCACCCCCACAACCCAAAGATGTGCCGGCTAGGTGGATTGGTCATGCTAAATTGCCCCTTAATTGGAAAAAATGAATTGGGTACTCTAAATTTAAAAAATAAATTAATACATTATATATTTTTTAAAAATGTTTTTATTCAAGGTTTTTCAATAATTTTTACAAAAATACATTATTTTTAATGTAATAATACTCTGGTATGCACTCAGATTCTATTTCTATATATGCTTTCTGATACAACTGCTTTATTTCCAAATCCTTCTGCTGTAATTCAACCAACTTTCTTGAAGTAAAGGTACCGCTTCATCCATCACCTGCTCTTGTTCTTAATCAACCACCTGATCAAACATGATTTCTGGTAACTGAACTCCAACCTCCCTATCGTATTCCTCGAGTTCTCTTCCTCCTGTCTCAGCCTGTGGCTTGTAATCTTGTCACCACACAATCAGGAAATGCCCCAGGATATGCTTCTTGCAACACCTCAGTTGTTTGACTTTCCACTGGCTTTTCAACCACAGTAGGCATCACTGTGATCCAGCTGTATCATTACCCAGGATAAATTGTACCCCGGAAAAAGGTAATTTTTTTTATTACTCCTCCCCAACTTCACAACTTTTCTCCAGACACTCTGACCATACCTTACATGGAGGCACATTTTATTCCTTCCACGACTAATTCCACATATTACCATCTTTCCTGGCAATACTCCTTCTGAACAATGTATCTCTTTAATTCTCACCATTAAAGATTGACTTGCTCCTGTATCCCTTAAGATCTTAATCTCCTCACCTATTCCACCTTGTACACATGGTAAACCATACCCTCATAAATTAAAATCTTTTAAAAGTTCTGACATGTGCTTATCCACCAACCTCTGAACAGGCTGCATACTCTTTTGCACCCCTTCCACTCGAACAATGGTTTTTCTTCCCATTTTAATGAACCCCTCGGCTTACCTTGTTTCAACAAGTCTGTCTTCCCAGTAATGTTCTTAAGCCTCCAACACTGCAACTTCATGTGTCCGTCTTTATTGCAATGAAAATATTTAGCATGGTCAGTCCGCCTAACCTGCATATCTTTGGACTGGGGGAGGAAACCAGAGCACCCAGAGGAAATCCACAAAGACATGGCGAGATCGTGAAAACTCCACTCAGGCATGTCACGTAAGGCCGGAATTGAACCTGGGCCTCTGCCGCTGTGAGGCAGCAGTGCTAACCACTATGCAACCGTGCCGGCCATAAGTTTTGTTGAAAGATGACAGCAAGAAACTGCAGCTGAAGATGAGTGACGTGTGAGACTGGTGACATTTCCTTCCAAGAGGTTGGCAATCACATGCCAAGCAGTGAAAGTACGCTCTGAGAGAAGACCGGCTTTGAACAACAACCTCTTTCCTGGCCATGGCTGGAGCTCTTCAGTTTCCCAGCTTGCCGGTTTCACTGGAGAAGCACTTCCCTCTGCACACTCGCCTCGGTGACCGTGGTGAGGTGAACACACAGCGTGGTGCCATGTTCCAGAGGGAAAGAAAGAATCCAGCGTTCAGAAGGCTCCAAATTGGCTTTCAATTACCTCAGTTGCTTTCCAGGAGGACCATGGGTGCCCCCAGTTAACGTATGCACAATTGGTTGCAGGTAAACCTGAAAGAGGGCAGGATGACACCGGGATCCCCAGCCAACATCAATTTCCAGGACTTATCCTTCCGCATCCACCTGAACCTGCCTGCACCTGGCTGGGAAAATCCTGCCCCACAAGTAGACTTGAAGACTGCAGACAAAAGGCAAACAAGTGCAGCAGTGGCCATAAGCATGTTCCCCGGATGCTTCCTCTACACCCTTTAAATTAATTTCTACGCACAGCTTGTAGCCGTTGGGGCATCCATTGTTTATTATTTGTATGAGTATGAAGCATGCTTAACATGTTGCTGCTGAGAACCAACACACAGAACAAAATGATGTCAGCTCACACCTACTCATGTTCGAATAAAGCTGCTACACCCCCGGCTGATTGGCAAACAGAATTGTGCACAGAGTGTGTCCATCAGGCGGAGATTCAGCTGTGCAGGCCTCAGGCCTGTGGCTTCAACGTGTGACAAATTGCAGGAAATGAAAATCCGCTTCCTGCCGCCTCCATCACATGCTCCCCCACCACCAAATATTTGTACAGCAATAGGCTGCTTGGTTTCTCTCTGCTCAACAGCCAGCAGTACTAACTAATCCAGGCTGCAAGTGAAGATTACTGTCAGATTACATAAACATCCAACCCAGGCAGAGCACAGCGAATCTGAAGCTGTCAAATGACGGGCAATTCGCAAAAAACTGCATCAGCGTGGCTTAGTTTCTGAAACCTATATGAGGCACAGAAAAATGATCGGCCACCTGTGATTTAGAACAGTCAACGTGAGGTTCAGGTAGCAGACAGAATTAGAAGATCAAACAGAAGTATTGTTGACGGAGGGCGATGTTTTGAGGCTTAGTGGGGGCCTGCCATGTTTTAGCTTTACAGATTAAACAAGAACAGGGTTAGAGAATAGAATTTCGGAATAGTGGAGATGGAACAGATCCAGAAAGGAGAACTGAGGAAGCATATAGAGATGGGTGAAAGAGAGAGCAAAAGGAAGAGAGAAAGGAGGCGTACAAATAGAGATGAGCACGGGTGCAAAGGGGAAAAGAGGAGTTCAAGAGTAAAAGAACAATGAGTAAAGAAGAGATGGACAGTTGGGAAATAGCACATCGAGGATAGTAGGAGGGAATAATGTGGGAATGGGAGAAATGTATGAGATGAAAGAAGATGAGGAGAGATGGTTTGAGAGAGAAATGGAACAGAGGCAGATTTTGAAGGATTAAATATAAAACCATAGAATTCCTACAGTGCAATTCAGTCCATCGGGTCTGCACCGACCCTCTGAAAGAGCATTCTGCCTAGGTCCACTCCCCTGCCCCATCCCTGTAACCCCACCTAACCTGCACATCTTTGGACACTAAGGGGTAATCTAGCTTGGCCAATCCACCTAACCTGCACATCTTTGGACTGTGGGAAAAACCAGAGCACCCGGAGGAAACCCACGCAGACACGGGGAGAACGTGCAAATTCCTCAGTCACCCAAGGCCGGAATTGAACCCGGGTTCCTGTCACCTTGAGGCAGCAGTGGTGCCACCAATGGTGAAAGAGCTAGAAGAGCAAGAGTGACAGAGAGATGACCAGTGAAGTTATTGAGTTGGGTCAAAGGTTAAACAGAATAGAGGGTGACTATTGCTTCCTAAATTCCTTTTTCCACAAAATAAACCTCATTCGTAATTTGTAAAATTATATTCCAGAACAATTCATTTGAACATGACCAAAAATGAAGCACAGTTCAAGTTCTTTCTGTACATCACAAAGCACACTGAGCTGCCTCAATACTACTGCAATTACACATGATAGCTACAATATACATTCTGTGACAAAAGTACTGCTTGGGGGGGGGGGGGGGGGGGGGGGGTTTACAGTTTTCAGCCCCTTGGTATACTGTGGTAGGTGGACATTAGATAGTGTGTTTTCCCCATTGAACTTCAGCAGCGGCTGCCTCAAGCTTAAGGGTATAGGTGGGCCATGGACTCCAGTCTGCAATGCTCGGCCATGACACTGGACGTCCAACTCGGGCAGCCAAAATGCATCTTTCACGGAGTTTGTGGTCCTCGAGCAGCAGTTGATGCTTGTCTTGGCGTGTGTCCCTGAAATGCAAGGCAAAAGGGCAAGTGACTATTTTGTACTGATGCACTGCACAAAGCCAGGATATATTTGGACTAGTGAATACGAAGAACAAAGAAGAACAAAGAAAAGTACAGCAGAGGAACAGGCCTTTCGGCCCTCCAAGCCTGCGCCGACCATGCTGCCTGTCTAAACTAAAATCTTCTACACTTCCAGGGGTCCATTAACGTAATAGTGACGCGTTAACTTGCTCTCTAGGTCTGGAATTACGCTACAACCTAATAAAACAGATGTCTTTGAAGCTCATTCAGCAAAATAATGTGGAAAAGATTGTAACTGTCTTAGCCCATTTACCTCAGTAATAAGCAGAACTCCCATGATAGCAGCACATTTACATTCTGAAAGAAAAAGTATATAATGGCTTGAAAAACTAGCTCCGTAACACCCATAGTCTTGGAGCTGTGAGTGCTATTTTGGTACCACAATGGTGCCTGCTCTGTGCATGCACACTCCCCAGATGTCATTTTGGTGAGGCTGTTAGTGTAGGCTTTAAGACCATCTGCCAGAATTACACACATGAATTTTTAAAAATATATAGTTTTATTGGTATTTCATGAATTAAGCACATTAATGATAGATCACGTAACACTGCCATTTTCAACCTCGCTTCTTTCGGTAATGCCCTCCCTTCCACATTGTTAAGCATGGGTCTGAGGGCTGCGCAAAACTTGCCACCAGTCTTCTCTGTGCTTCTTAATAGTGACCACAAGGTTTCTGGCAGGCCAGCTAATGCACCAAGCATTTCATTGTGTAACACCATTCGCTTTTTTCTATACATCTGCTGCACTGCAGAAGTTACCCGAGTCCCGCAGAGCAGGACATGTGTTCAAGCTCAGTCCTCAGGGAGGTTGGTACCTGCAAGACCCTTTCCTCTGCCCTGGATGTGGATTACTTACCTCGAGTGACCCTCCACATGTTGAACCCAGTTTTACTGCATTGTAAAGTACAAGTATCTGAGCTGGTGCGGTGTGGGCTGTGACTGAGTGGCTGTGTTTCATCAGTGTCAGCCTCTTGTTCCTCTTGAACATATTGCTCCTTCCTCTATACCTGGACTGGCACCACTCGGGTATCTGAAAGGAGCCAGGCACAAGGATCGGGTTATATTGAGGGAAGAAGGGGAATAAGAAGTGCATTCTTGCATAATTTGTAACTTCTAAATCAGAGAAGAGATTTTGGGGTGAGGGATCAGGTATGAACAGATCATCATCTATGTTTTTGGCCGAACCATTGGGCACGCAGCACCAGTCGGGGCCATTACAACCTCAGTTCAGGCTTGTTAGTCACGTCTGTTACAATGTCAAAGTTTTACCATTGTAAATGAGAAAACTGCCAGTTTTGCTCCTTATCACTACCCAGTGTGATTGGAGACAGAATGGGAAAATTTACTGTAGCCATTTTTTACTCACTCAGTATTTACTTACAACCTTTGTCTGTTTTTCTTTGTCCTTTTCAGCTTTTTTGTTTGAAGATTTTAACTTTTCTGTTCTTGGGTTCTCAGTCTCTTCTCTGCACCATTTCCAGGGTTCAACAATCTTTTTTTCCCCCACTTCTGTACACTGTGCGTCATGGACAGCACGCTAGCACCGTGGTTAGCACAAGTGCTTCACAGCTCCAGGGTCCCAGGTTCGATTCCTGGCTTGGGTCACTGTGCGGAGTCTGCACGTTCTCCCTGTGTGTGCCTAGGTTTCCTCTGGGTGCTCCGGTTTCCTCCCACAGTCCAAAGATGTGCAGGTTAGGTGGATTGGCCATGGTGAATTGCCCCTAGTGTCCAAAAGAAAGGTTAGGTGGGGTTACTGGGTTACGGGGGTAGGGTGGAGGCATGGGCTTAAGTAGGATGCTCTTTTCATGGGCCCATGCAGACTCGATGGGCTGAATGGCCTCCTTCTGCACTGTCAATTCTATGATTTACTCTATGATTTACTCTATGTATAAGAACAGTAGTCTTCTTCAGTGCCTTGTCTAAGTGAAAGTCTGTATTCAACTGCTCTTAAGATGTCTGCCTCCAGAGGCAGCCTCATGGCATTGTCAGATGACTACAGAAAGCCAGATGTGTTAATCAGACTGGTTGCATTTCAAAACCCAAATCAGCGTAAGCACTTAAAATATTAATTTGAAAAAGTTCGCAACAGCAATAGAGTCGTACAAAATGGCCCCCTAACGGAAATATCCAGAAGCTGCATTGAAACCAAGCATTGTGTCAGTTGATGTGTGTGAAATTGTTGAACGAATATAATATACAGTTCGAATGTAGCTTGGATGAAATGTCAAACGTTTTCACAGTTTATAAGTGAATACCTTTTTTTGTTTTTAAAATATTTTTATTAAGGTTTTTTAACAACACAATTCTTTCCCCTTACAAACAATACCCCCCCCCCCCCGCCCCCCGTAACAAAATAACGCGAATTCTCCCTGAGCAAGATATATACAAGGCAAGATGGTATATTTACATAGCTTTATACACTGGCTCTTGGCCGCGCGTACCGTTTCCCCCCACCCTCCATGCTATCTCCCGCTTGTCCATCCCCTCAAACAGTCTCTCGTCCCCCCCCCCCCCCCCCCCCCCCCCAGGGTTGCTGCTGCTGCTGATCGACCTTCTTCTAACGCTCCGCGAGATATTCTAGGAACGGTTGCCACCGCCTGTAGAACCCCTGTGCAGACCCTCTCAAAGCAAACTTAATTCTCTCCAATTTTATGAACCCCGCTATGTCGTTGATCCAGGCCTCCAGGCTAGGGGGCTTCGCCTCCTTCCACAATAGCAAGACCCTTCGCCGGGCTACTAGGGACGCAAAGGCCAGAATTCCGGCCTCTTTCGCCTCCTGCACTCCCGGCTCATCCACTACTCCAAATACTGCTAGCCCCCAGCTTGGCTTGACCCGGACTTTCACCACCCGGGATATTACTCCCGCCACTCCTCTCCAGAACCCCTCCAATGCCGGGCATGACCAAAACATATGGACATGGTTCGCCGGGCTCCCTGAACATCTTTCACATCTATCCTCTACCCCAAAGAACCTACTCAGCCTCGCCCTCGTCAAATGCGCTATGTGAACCACCTTAAATTGTATCAGACTGAGCCTGGCACACGAGGAGGAGGTATTAACCCTACCCAGGGCGTCGGCCCATAGCCCTTCCTCAATCTCCTCCCCCAGCTCCTCCTCCCATTTACCTTTCAGTTCTTCTACTAGCGCTTCCCCCTCTTCTTTCATCTCTTGGTATATTTCCGACACCTTGCCCTCCCCGACCCATACCCCCGAGATCACCCTATCTTGAACTTCCTGTGCCGGGAGCAACGGAAATTCCCTCACCTGTCGCCTCACAAAAGCCCTCACCTGCATATATTTGAATGCATTTCCCGGGGGTAACTCAAATTTCTCCTCCAGTGCCCCTAGGCTCGCAAATGTCCCGTCAATGAACAGGTCCCCCATTCTTCTTATCCCCGCCCGATGCCAGCCTTGGAACCCCCCGTCCATCTTCCCCGGGACAAACCGGTGGTTACCCCTGATCGGGGACCACACCGATACTCCCATTGCACCCCTGTGTCTTCTCCACTGGCCCCAGATCTTTAGTGTTGCCGCCACCACCGGGCTTGTGGTGTATTTTGTCGGCGAGAGCGGCAGCGGTGCCGTTACCAATGCCCCCAGGCTCGTTCCTTTACAGGACGCCATCTCCATCCTCTTCCATGCCGCCCCCTCTCCCTCCATAACCCACTTACGGATCATCGCCAAATTTGCTGCCCAGTAGTAACTCTCTAGGTTCGGCAAAGCCAACCCTCCTCGGTCCCTGTTGCGTTCCAAGAACCCTCTCCTAACCCTCGGGGTCTTATTTGCCCACACATACCCCATAATACTCCTACATACTCTCTTGAAAAAGCCCTTGGTGTTCACAATGGGGAGGCACTGAAACACGAACAAAAACCTCAGAAGGACCACCATTTTGACCGACTGCACCCTACCCGCCAACGAGAGCGGGAGCATGTCCCATCTTTTAAAATCCTCCTCCATTTGCTCCACCACCCTCGTCAAATTCAGTTTATGTAGGGCCCCCCAACTTCTGGCTATCTGGATCCCCAGATACCGAAAACTCCTCTCCGCCCTCCTCAGCGGTAGGTCCCCTATCCCTCTTTCTTGGTCCCCTGCCTGTAATACAAAAAGCTCACTCTACATTAAGCTTGTAGCCCGAAAACTCTCCAAACTCCTTCAGAGTCTGCATGACCTCCACCATCCCCTCCATTGGGTCCGCCACGTATAGCAGCATGTCATCCGCATATAGCGATACCCGATGCTCCTCACCCCCGCGGACTATCCCCCTCCATTTCTGAGACTCCCTAAGTGATGTGGCCAAGGGTTCGACCGCCAATGCAAACAAGAGGGGGGACGGGGGCACCCCTGTCTCGTCTCTCGGTACAGCCGAAAGTACTCTGACCTCTGCCGGTTTGTCACTACACTCTCCACCGGGGCGCTGTAAAGGAGCTTAACCCATCTAATGAACCCTCCCCCGAACCCAAACCTGCGCAATACCTACCAAAGGTACTCCCACTCTACTCGGTCAAAGGCCTTTTCCGCGTCCATAGCTGCCACTATCTCCGCCTCTCCCTCCTCCGATGTCATCGTTATCACGTTTAAGAGCCGCCGCACATTGGTATTTAACTGCCTGCCCTTTACGAATCCCGTTTGGTCCTCGTGAATCACCCCCGGGACACAGTCCTCAATCCTTGTGGCCAGTACCTTCGCCAATAGCTTAGCATCCACATTGAGGAGTGAAATCGGCCTGTACGATCCACACTGCAGTGGATCCTTGTCTCGCTTTAGGATCAGGGAGATTGTCGCCTCCGACATTGTCTAGGGCAGGGTTCCCTCCTCTCTTGCCTCGTTGAAGGTTCTCACTAGTAGCGGGGCCAGCAGGCCCACATATTTTCTGTAGAATTCCACCGGGAACCCGTCCGGCCCCGGGGCCTTCCCCGCCTGCATGCTCCCCAAACCCTTACTCAACTCCTCCAGCCCTATTGGTGCCCCCAAACCAACCGCCTCCTGCTCCTCCACCCTCGGGAACCCCAGCTGGTCCAGGAATCGCCTCATCCCCCCTTCCCCCCCTGGGGGCTGGGATCTGTACAACTCTTCATAGAAGTCCTTAAATACCTTATTTATTTTCATTGCACTTCGAACCGTGGCTCCCCTTCCATCTTTGATTCCCCCTATTTCCCTCGCTGCCGCCCTCTTACGGAGCTGGTGCGCCAGCATCCGACTAGCCTTTTCCCCGTACTCGTAAGTCACCCCTTGCGCCTTCCTCCACTGTGCCTCCGCCTTGCCCGTGGTCAGCAGGTCAAACTCCGCCTGGAGCCGTCGCCTTTCCCCAAGTAATCTTTCCTCCGGGGCCTCTGCGTATTTCTTGTCCACCCGCAAGATATCCCCCACTAGCCTCTCCCTTTCCATTCCCTCTATCTTCTCCCTATGAACCCTGATGGAGATCAGCTCTCCCCTGATCACCGCCTTCAATGCCTCCCATACAACCCCCACTCGCACCTCCCCGTTGTCGTTGGCCTCCAAGTACCTTTCAATACACCCCCTCACCTTCCCACACACCACCTCATCGGCCAGGAGTCCCACATCCAGCCGCCACAGCGGGCGTTGGTCCCTCTCCTCTCCCAGCTCCAGTTCCACCCAGTGCGGGGCATGGTCCGAAACGGCTATGGCTGAATACTCCGTCCCCTCCACTCTCGGGATGAGCGCCCTGCCCAGAACAAAGAAATCTATCCGGGAGTAAGCCTTATGCACGTGGGAGAAAAAAGAAAATTCCCTGGCCTGCGGTCTTGCAAACCTCCATGGGTCCACTCCCCCCATCTGATCCATAAACCCCCTAAGTACCTTGGCCGCCGCCGGCCTCCTTCCCGTCCTTGATCTGGAGCGGTCCAGTGCTGGGTCCAGCACCGTATTGAAGTCCCCTCCCATTATCAGTCCTCCTACCTCCAGGTCTGGAATGCGTCCCAACATGCGCTTCATGAATCCAGCATCATCCCAGTTTGGGGCGTATACATTTACCAACACCCCCCACGTCCCTTGCAACCTACCACTCACCATCACATATCTCCCTCCATTATCCGCTACGATAGTCTTGGCCTCAAATAACACATGCTTTCCCACCAGAATTGCCACCCCTCTATTTTTTGCGTCCAATCCCGAGTGAAATACCTGTCCTACCCATCCCTTTCTTAACCTGACCTGGTCCGCCACCTTCAGGTGTGTCTCTTGGAGCATTGCCACATCTGCCTTCAGTCCCTTCAAGTGCGCGAACACATGAGCCCGCTTCACCGGCCCATTCAGGCCCCTCACGTTCCACGTTATCAGCCGGATTGGAGGGACTCTCACCCCCCCCCCCCTCGCTGACTAGCCATCTCCTTTTCTGGGCCAGCCCCTTGTCCGCGTCTCCCTCACTCTCCAGTCCCCCAGCTGGGGGACCCCCATCCCAGCCACCTCTTTCCCGTTTCTTTCGGCCAGTGCAGCAGCAACCCTTTCCCCCCCCCCCCCCTTCCCTCCCTCCCTCCTCTCCCCCCCCCCCCCCCCCTCCCTCGTATAAGTGAATATCGAGCATTTAAAAAGCATTAATCGAATAGCTTGATGGGAGAATGGCCTTGTACACTGTACCGGTTCAACTCAGTGGGCTGGACAGCTAGCTTGTGATGCAGTGCCTGTTCAATTCCCATCCTGACTGATGTTATTCATGAAGGCCTGCCTTCTTAATCCCTACTGTCCTCAGGTTAATTCATCACCAGTCATCTCTCCTCCTCAAAGGGGAAAGCAGCCTATGGTCATCTGGGACTATAGTGACTTTACTGTTTAAAATGTCTTTAAAAATCAAATGACAGAATAGAATTAATGGACTGAATGACCTATCCCTGTTTCTATGTTACGGCATATTACAAAATGACAGATTTAATAATAGCAGAGATAAAATCAAAATGTTGCAGGGCGATGCAGTAAATTTAAATACATATTTCAGAGGAGCTTGATTCTTGTTTAACTTTAGCTACAGGTGACATTAATATAGAAACAATAGAAAAGAGGCTTCCACTAAAATAGTGGCTGGTTTCATCATGAGTGGACAGAATCTGCAGGTTAAAATGTCATCAGACAGGACCCCAGGACTGAGAGGCTCTAATTAAAGTGACAGTACCACTTCCTTTATAACCTGGATGCCAATTTTAGATCAATTTCATCCACTCTGCAATCACCTGCCCAGAATTTAAATATGTGTTGGAGCTGATTTGGGAAAGCAATCAGGCAACTGACAGATGTAATTTGTATCGAAATACTTCTTCTGAGTTTATTGCCTTCTATTTGAACTACAGCACTCTGAAGCTTTTCTTCTTTTTCAAAGGGAGGCCTGTGAAAGGTGGACAATATAGATGCCTCAACATTGTTTTAGAGACTTTTGTGCTTCACAAAGACTATGGGCTGGATTCGCCGGTTGCCGATGGCAAAATCGCATTCGGTGATCGGCTGGAGAATCCCCGTTCACGACCTAATCTGGGGCAGCGCCGCTTTCGCGATCCTCCGCCCCCCCCTTAAAGCGGTGTACTCGGACGGCCTCAGGAAATTGCCTGAGGCCCACCCTACGATGCTCCGCCCCCAACCGGCCGTGTTCCCGACGCCGTCGGTCGTTTGTAGAGCCGGATGGTCTGCGCTGCCTTGCTGCTAGCCCCCAGCCAAACGGAGGATCGGTTGCCGTTTTACACCATTTTCTATGACGAAAAACGCCACCGTTGCCACACCGGCATGGGACATAGCCTCAAAATCAGAGAATCCAGCCCATTGAATTGGGCACAGGGAATAAATTTAACCAAAACAGCACTGAATAGAATATGGACTTTGGCTAAGCATTATGTCCAGAATCATGTAACTTGCAAACATTCAGTTAGTTCACAAGCTGACTTAGTTACAGATTGTGCTTGTCTATTGAAAAACATTCTGTTACCTCCCTATTTCTATGCTTTTCCCCTTGTGCATTTTCATTCATTGGTACATTGGACGGATAGTATGGAACTCCTCAAAATCATACAGAAAACACAGTAAACAGTGGACTGGATTTGCTCCCACTGTTAGTGGATAGGAAGGAAATTTTGCTCTTCGATAGAAACCTGTGGATATGAAAAGAAAATCTCAAAAAGTTATGGCAAAGATCTTGGGTATGATCCAATGGCTTTATCGTGCCCGACGCGAGATGTGACGAGGCCTCTCGTGAGATTTACAAAGCTGGTTACACCTTGTTAGATCTAACGAGATCTTGTCGTGACCTGGATCCCCCCCCCCCCCCCAATGGGCGGGATCCTGATTTACATGTTTAATTGTGCAGTTAAGGTCACTTAAATATCTTCATGCTAGAGTTGCCAAAGGCACAGGTCCTTACGGCCTCGCCTTGGAGACCCCAAGCGGGCACCGTTTAGCACTGGTTTCCACAAACGAGGACTAGGCGTGATGGCCCTTCGGGGCGGTCCTCCCAGGTGATCGGGGTCCCAGAGGTGGTAAGGCACTGGGCAATGCAGTAACCTGGCACTCCCACTGCCAACCTGGTACCATGGCAGTGCCACCTGGGCACCCTGGCAATGCCGCCTGGGTGTCACCTAGTGGCACCATACCCATGTGGCACTGCCAAAGTGCCAGGCTGGTGGTGCCCAGGTGGCATCTTGTCTGTGCTAGGGATCAGGCTGCGGGGTGCCCTGCCCTTACGAGGTGGGGTCAAGGACACCCTCAATGGTACGTTGGGGGGTCTGAAGGCCAAAAATAAAATGGCGCTTTGATCTCTTCCTGCACTGGAGAGCTGAGCGCATTAATGCAGGATAAGAGTTTAAGTGAGGCCTCAGTGGGGTGTTCCTTACCGAGGCCCAAAAATGAAGCAGAGTCCTGTTTATTAGCGGGGTCACTCTCAGCGCTGCAAGCATGGGGAAACACCCCGCTAAATTGGCCCCAAATATTTCATTTCCATTAAATTTTGCCCCTAGAATAAGGACTGGACTTGAGTCCGCAAATATAAGCCTGACAATGATCCTGAACAGTGACTTTAAATTACAAATTATATCTTGTGCCATGAAGTAAACATTTTTTAAAATAATCTTCACTCTCAGGACTCTGCCAACCAATCAAGGGTTTAGCAGAGGAAATCAGACTCCGATTCCCACTCTTGATCACTAGCCATTGACTGTCCCGGGAGTGAGGGCTGATTGTCCTGTCTCCTCACCTCTTCTGGATAAACCCCTCCGGTGAAAAAAAGGGGTGAGATTTGCTGCCAGCCTCCACCCCTTTTACATAACCTTAGGAGGAGGTGAAGGATGTTCCTGGGAATGAGAGCAGAGCTGAACTTGTGAGGTAGGCAAAGCAGGGCCTGTTCCTCCAGCAGGGGCTGGCCCCCTTTGCAGTCATGCCAATATTCACAAGCTCCTGCCACATTTTCCGTGCAAAATGCTTTCGAAGCACCATGGTGCAGGGATGGAATTGTCTGTCTCAGGAAGCCACAACTCACCCCAGTAATGTGAGATCATCTTGTTGCATAGTTCATTCGAGGTAACACATCGAGAGCCTCTGAATGTATCCAAAGTGTTAAATGGTAAAGCTG
Organism: Scyliorhinus torazame; assembly: GCF_047496885.1. NCBI lineage: Eukaryota > Metazoa > Chordata > Chondrichthyes > Carcharhiniformes > Scyliorhinidae > Scyliorhinus > Scyliorhinus torazame. The sequence goes on from NC_092716.1 coordinate 222,190,575, forward strand.
GAATAATACAGTGCACTAAAGGAAAATAATTCTAAAGGCCAGCTGTCCAAACTGGTAACAAAACCTTCATTCTTGCAAACTCATGTTGCTTGATATCCTGTGTATTCTGATTTTGGATGAATATTTTACTAAGGTAGTGCGACCATTATTATAACAGTATGTAGCCAGAACAACTGTAATGAGGAAATATATTTCATTGGATTCACCCTGGATGTTAACTGCAGAGAGACCTGAAGATTCTTTTCTTCATTAGGTAATAAGCTGCGGGATGCTCCAATAACCCTAAATTATTATTTTTCATTGTCTCAATATTGTTAACAATCTATTCAACAGAGACACCTCATTCTGTGCAATCAGCAAGCAACAGTTGGCGGGCATAATACTGTTGCAGCAATGTGCAGTCAATGTACATCATCATGGGCAAGATTCTCCCATCTGGAGACGAAGGGCTGCTACTCCCTGAGGCCCAGGCTTGCACTCCCCAGCAAGCATGAAATGTTTCAATGACTCACTTACCCCTTTGATTCCCCTCAATAGCCATGGCACTTAGGCCCCTGGCTGTAAACGCTTGCACCAAATCAGTCTCTTGTGATTCCTGGCTGTGGAGGAGGGGGCGTGACGGCGAGTGGAGAATTGGGTTTCCAACCTGTTAATCAGGTTTAAATAGCGGTATTGCATGGAGCCACCGGCGAGGGGTGGGTACCTCGCTGCGGCCACCGATGCGGCATTTGGAGCATCACAACGGGTTTGCCCCCTGGCGCCCATCCTGTTTTTTGGGAGATGCTGCACTCTCTGCCCAATTGGGAATCCCGATATCAGCGTTGGGCAAAGGAGAATCCACCTCCATAATTCTATCGTGGTCCTTGATACAGGAGATGAATATGGGGAAGGTTGAAAACGGTAACCTGGCATCAGCACATTTTAGTAAAAACTGTATGATACAAAAACTGTAACAATAGATGTAATGACTTATTACTTTTATGATTGCTGTCCTTCCAAGCTCAACGTTTGTTTTTTCATTCAAAGGGTGGATGTGTCATTGGCAATGCCAATGTTTATTGCCCATCCCGAATTGCCCCTGCAAAATTGGTGGTGAGCTATCTCCCTGAACCGCTACAGTCCATATGGTGTAGCTCCGTGTTTTTCAAACTTTTTTTCCAGCGACCCATTTTTACCAACCGGCCAACCTTCGGGACACATGCTGGCCGACCTTCGGGACTCACGCCGGCCGACCTTCGGGACTCACGCCGGCCAACCTTCGGGACCCACGCCAGCCAACCTTCGGGACCCACGCCAGCCAACCTTCGCGACCCACGCCGGCCAACCTTCGCGACCCATCATTTTCTATTACCTTTAATGCGAGAGGTGGGCCTGCTTGGTCCTCACGATCTCACTCCAATCAGGTTCGCAGGGGTAAGACATAGTTGGCATTCACGTTTCATCAGCAAACGAATCAGCCAGAGAGGACAATTTCTCGAGCAGGAAAGCATGGATTTTGTACCTCAGTTCGTAAACTCTGAGTAGCTCCCCTGTTGACTGATCATCACAGTAACTCTTCCAGCGGATGAAGTCCACTGTCATTGGGATTGACTGGTCACTATTTTGTTTCAATGCTTTAATATAGTCTAAAAGGTCAGCAAAAAATTTATAGCCACCGTTCAGTACACAGAGGGTGACGATGTGATTTCATTATATCCCTGCCAAACGTTCAGTTCTGTTCATGATTAAACCATGAGGAATATATACTCTCTCCAGATCATTTGAGTAATGTTTAGGGATGCAAAACAGATCGAGGTCATAGCCTTGTTCATCATAGGTGATCATCATTGTTAAAAGCCGGCTGCTGCGGCTGTTGCTCGGGAATCCCCACTATCGGGAACACCGTGATGGCTGGCTCCGCAACCCTCCCGACACCCGCTCACGACCCACCGACGGGTCGCGACTCCCACTTTGAAAATGCCTGGTTTAGATACACCCACAGTGCTGTTAACATACATTAAGCTTTTAGTTGTGATAAAGTGGAGTAACTTTTTACCTTCCATCTGATCCTTTTATTTAAGTATGACTCTTAAATGCTAATGCCAGGGCAAATGATGTACTGACCAATGTGCCATCTTCCACCATCAAAATCCCTCCACCACCAAAATGTTTCACCTAGCACACAATAGAATCTACCTCTTTTTTTCAAGGCAAGGAAGTAGGATTTTTATACTTAAGATACTTCTTGATAAATAAAATTGGAAGTCTCACTGAGCTATTTTTTGTTTGGAGTTTACCTATTTATTATTATTTTAAACATCATGCATTTAAAAGGATATTCACTAAGTAAAATGAATATTAGTGTCAAACTGTGGTTACCATGGGCGGGATTTACCAGCTGTTCACGCTGACATGAAATTCCAGTCCTACGCCGGCACACAGGTTTCCCGACGAGGAGTGCTGTCAACAGGAAATTCTATTGACAACAGTGGGACCAGTAGAACCCCCTAGCGGGCTGACTTCGCCAACGTAAAACACGTGGCAGGCTGGTGGGAAAATCCTGACCAGTATGTTGTGGACTCAGTTATAAGGACTTTGGCTGAAACTTTCCAAGCTAATTTCACTGGCTCTGTACAGCCAACAGGCTTTCATCCCATTAGCCTGGGCTGAATTCAAACCTTGATCCCTGTGGTTGAGAGGCTAGTGCCTCAACACACTTTTTCCTCACGTTAAATGGTGGTTTTTGATCTACAGTAACAACTTTGGCATTCTTCATTAAGTGTGCCATTAAGTCAAATTTGACACTGAATCACAGATGGAGATCTTACAAGATGATTGAACACATAAGGTAGGTTTTAATAAACAACTTAAATAGTCATTTGGTAGTACATAACTTGAGTATTGCTGAAAAAATACATTTTGTTGAAGCTTTTTGTCTTGCACTGATAAGGACAATTGTAAGAAAACTGATGAAACAACAACGTTGTACCAGTCCTACGATTTAGGGGCAGCACGGTAGCATTGTGGATAGCACAATTGCTTCACAGCTCCAGGGTCCCAGGTTTGATTCCGGCTTGGGTCACTGTCTGTGCGGAGTCTGCACATCCTCCCCGTGTGTGCGTGGGTTTCCTCCGGGTGCTTCGGTTTCCTCCCACAGTCCAAAGATGTGCGGGTTAGGTGGATTGGCCATGATAAATTGCCTTTAGTGTCCAAAATTGCCCTTAGTGTTGGGTGGGGTTACTGGGTTATGGGATAGGGTGGCGGTGTTGACCTTGGGTAGGGTGCTCTTTCCAAGAGCCGGTGCAGACTCGATGGGCCAAATGGCCTCCTTCTGCACTGTAAATTCTATGATAATCTATGATACCGTATGAGAACAGGGGGCGAAATTCTCTGGAAACGGCGCGATGTCCGCCGACTGGCGCCCAAAACGGTGCGGAATGCTCCGCATCTTTGGGGGCCGAGCCCCAACCCTAAGGGGCTAGGCCGGCGCGGATGAATTTCCGCCCCGCCAGCTGGTGGAAAAGGCCTTTGGTGCCCCGCCAGCTGGCGCGGAAATGACATCTCCGGGCGGCGCATGTGCGGGAGCGTCAGCGGCCGCTGACGGCATTCCCGCGCATGTGCAGTGAAGGGAGTCTCTTCCACCTCCGCCATGGTGGAGACCGTGGCGGAGGCGGAAGGGAAAGAGTGCCCCCACGGCACAGGCCCGCCCGCGGATCGATGTGCCCCGATCGCGGGCCAGGCCACCGTGGGGGCACCCCCCCGGGGTCAGATTGCCCTGTGCCCCCCCCAGGCCCCCGGAGCCCGCCCGCGCCGCCTTGTCCCGCTGGTAAGGTAGGTGGTTTAATCTACGCCGGCGGGACAGGCATTTTAGCGGCGGGACTTCGGCCCATCCGGGCTGGAGAATCGTGGGGGGGGGCCCGCCAACTGGCGTGGTGCGATTCCCGCCCCCGCCGAATATCCGGTGGTGGAGAATTCGGCAAACGGCGGGGGCAGGATTCACGCCAGCGGGGGGTCGGAGAATCTCGCCCAGGGTGTTGATCGGTTGCCTTTTGGGGTGCGATTCTCCCAAAAATTACTATGGGCGCCTTCCAATGGCCACGCTGTGCCTGAAAAGCAGCTCGCCATGCGCAGCTTGGCCAATAAAAGCAGGGAGACCCTGCTCCCAGGATACACCTGGCTCACAACGCCTTGCGAAATCCAACAAAATCTTGTGAGACGTTGCGATGTAACTCCCGCCCATTGTGGGTGGGAACATTTTTGACAAATCTGCATATTTTTGCACAGCACCTAGTTTCACTCTAATGTGCAGATTCCTGAGGTACCTGAGGCTTTGGGATTCACCCCCTTCACCTCAGAGACCTTGGGCGGGCGCTGTTAAATATGATTATCTGGATCATGCCCTGTGAGGGTGTGATCCACATTGTGTAACGAGTGGGGTGCATTGCGCGCGGCTCAGTGTCTGGCACAAACCCCATTTTGGGCTTCTCCTGCTATCCAACTGCCGCAATGGGATCGGCATGGGGCACAATCGGGTGGGAAAATTGCACCCTTGGGGTGCGATTCTCTCAAACAATGTCTAAGTGAATTTGTCGATGGCTTCTCGGGGAGTTTCCCGCTGGCTCTGCCGGCGAGTTCCCCACCGCTATTCAATCACACTGAGTCACTTTTTTGGGCACTGGGAAGTTTCTCACCGGTTTAGCCCACACTTAGAATTTTTTTTAGCACCGGGTAGCTGAACTCCGAGATCGGGCCGCCATCTTGAAAGGGTACCCCGACCTCTAAGTGAGCGTGTGGGTACACCCCCCCAGTCATGGGCAATGTCACCCCCCCCCCCACATACATATACACTACCCCACACCCCCAAATGAGGACACCCTGATATAGGGTCGCTGGGGGTTCCCCCTCTTCAGGTCCCCTGAAGCCCACTTACAGCACCGCTTACCTTCTAGGACCCTCACCCATCACCCCCCAATCTCCAGGAGGCCCCTATTTACCTGCCGTGCACTTCCCCATCCTTCAACCCCCCCTCCACCCTCATTTCATGAGAATGGCCCCTCTCATCCCCTGAACCTTGGCAGTGCCACCCTGGTACTCGGGCATTTTTGAACCGCCACCCTGGAGTCTAGGCAGTGCTCCTACCAGCTGGGCAGTGCCAAGGCACCCACATTCCAGCAGAAGGGGTAGGGAGCCACCCTGCACTTACCCTGGCCACCCAGGGTGGCTCTGGTGGCCTGGGACAACTCCCGGGTGCTGTTCTGCCTCACCCACGTTTGTGAGGACCAGCACTGATTGGCGCCTGGCTGCAGCATCCCTGGGGAGGCCAAAACATTGAGGGAGGCCAGTGGATCCCGAGCAGGTAAGTCGTAAGTAAGTTTATGACCTACTTCCGCGAGCGTCATTCGGTGTCGCCCATTTGGGACGGGGTTCCGACTCCGATGTCTCGCGGGACTCCGGAGAATCTCGCGAGGCGTGGAGGCTGTCAGAAGGCTCACTAGAGGCCTTTCTCAGCATTCAAAAGTTGCATTGCACTCTCCCTTGAGCGCAGTGCAGCCAAAGAATCATGCCCTTGGATTCTGATTGATAGAGTTGTTGCCATGGAGAATGCACCATTTAATGGTGGCTGACTGTTAACTGCCAAGCATTGTTTGAAAATTTAAACCAGGCAGCTTGACTCTGAACAATGTATTGTCCTGAGAAATGAACCAGCGAATGGATATCAGTTTTGGTCAGCTGAAATGGGCGCAATTTGTGTACATGTTCTTTCTGTCTGAAAAGAACTGGGCTGTGTGTAATGATGTATGTATTTCCAGTACACGTAAATGCACTACACTGCCAATCATAATTTGGATGCTAGTGTACTTTTTATCACAGTGGATTATTTAGTAAAAGCTGTCCAATCACATCTAATCGTGGGCACTGTGTTTTGAGTTTTCCAAACATGGACTGGTTGGGTATGGCTTGTACATTGCCCATTGTGAACAGGCGATGGACATGCTATTTGATCCGTTTGCTGTTTTTTGTGAGGTACGGCTTAGACACCTAACTTCACACTGGCACTGAAATTCATATACCACATTACCCGTTTGTGTGATAGGCAGAACATCTTTTTGGCTTGGATGGCAGCATCCTGTTAGTCGTGAATAGCACTCCTATTTCTACGGCATGGTGGCTGCGGGAAACAGCTAGCTTCAGCTGTTGCTCAAATCTTTTACACAGGGTTTTCCTTTCGTAAAACTGTGTTGATTCTGTTGAATCATACAATGACTTTCTAAATGCGTTGTTAAGATTTGCTTAATAATAGATTCCCACATTTTCCTGATGACTGATGTCAGGCTAACAGCCCCGCAATTCCTTGTTTTCTCTCTCCCTGCTTTCTTCATTAACGGAGTTGCAGTTGCTAATTTCCGATCCACTGAAACTGTTCAAGAGTCTAGGGAATTTTGAAAGATCACACCCAATGTTCCTGCCGCGGTCGTAGGTCATCGCGTCTTAAGGATTTGTCAGTTTTTAGTCCCTTCCGCTTCTCAAATACTTTTTCACTGTTGATATGCCCGCTAATAGTGAAGTGATTAAGATTCAGGATGCGGAAGAATCCGGAATTGGAAGAGTACAGAGATCTTGGAGAGTTGCCGGTCTGGAAGAGTTTCGGGAGATTGGGAAGTGTGAGACTCTGGAGAGATTTGAAAACAAATCTGAAAATGTGAAAATCTAGGTGTTTGTGGATGCATTGAAAACCTCGGTCAATATTATCTCTATAATTGGTTGCTCAACATGCCTGGTCGACTCACAATTTAACAAATCTGTTTGGCAAGAATCGCATTGTATTCATAACTATCCAGTGTTGCTAATGAATAGAGCACGAAAAGAATAACATGGCAACAGAGCTTTGAAAAGGTGGCTCAACTCCTAGATACTGCTCAGAATGTAAATGCTGTTCCTATTTCACAATGTGGGCAATGTAAGAAACTAATGGGAGCTGTCATGTAGTGGCTCCATCTTTTCAAATTACACACAATCCACTGATTATTGAGCACCTTTGCAGTAAAAGTAGGGAAAGTAACAGAATAGCACTTCCCTCTGTCAGCTTCCTTCCCAACAAGGACGATGAAATGACCTGAGGATAACCTGTGCAATCACACAGAAAATGAGAATGGACTCTAACCCACAACTGCGAACTCTTCAGATATTTTATTTATTTGATCACAGCCAACTAACCTTTTATTTAAAAAATAAATGTGTGGGGAATTGTGGATATTTAATTGTTTTCGATAGAAAGATCACTTTCAGGATCAGTGTATGGGGTGAGATGTGCATTTATAGTTGGTCATGTTACATGAATATCGTGCTTCAGGAGGCTATGTGGATAATTATTGTATGGGTTGGGCTTTTAAGTGGAAATTATGGTTGTGTGGCAATGTGCAGAGCTGGTTTAGATTTATGCTGTGTGGGGATCTGCCATTTTTAAAGAAATTTCACTCACACCAATGTAAAGTTTATTCTTGATTGTAATTTGCAATGTTGTTATATTTCTTGGTTGCCGCAAAGAGAAAAGGTATGGAAGTGCCCACACTCTGGATTCTTGTAAAACACGATGAGAGGTTTGTTATCTGCCCAAAGCCCGCACAAACACTCTGCTGACGTCACGACACATCAAGTGAGGAATGTATTCCCAGATACATAACAGTTGTTGATGCTGGGCCATCTGTAACTGAGCTATCCCCTTGGCTCCATGCCACTCCTTGGGGACTCCCAGTCACCTTGCTACCAGGTTCCTGAGGAAAGGGATTGCCCAGTGAACAGACTGGTACGGTGTTCGCATAGGTTGGAGCCTGTGTCACTTGCTTTTTGTATGTGGAATTAGTTTGCACTGACAACAGTACAAGTTGATTACGCAGTCCCACATACTGAAAGTTTGACTTCCCCAATCTAACCCTGCTGTGCCATTGTTCAGTCCCTCAGACATAGCCTTGGAGATGCAATCATTCAATACCTCCTCTATTCTTCTATGTGTGAGACCAGTTTGTTGGTATGTGTTCTATCCAAGATTTCAGGAGAGGCTCAGAGGATGTCCAGGAGAGTGAGATTCTAATCCTGAAATAACTTATTGCAAACATTGAAAATTGGATATAAACTGACTATATTTGGATACAGAACTAATATTTGTTATGATGGAGGTTGAAGAGGACTTTGCATCTGCTGCATGGGCGCTCAGAAACTGTAAGGTGTAAGATCCATTCTGATTGCATGGACTCAGTTCGATCCATTAATGTTTTTTCACACAGATAATGGGGGTAATTATTTTTGGTCATTGTGTACAATGACTGATAGTAGTTGGGCTACCTGTCATGCATACCATCCAATTTTTCTTTCTGTTGAGTTCAATTTAATAATCCATGGCAGATCCCATACTGCTCACTTTTAGCCTATGCTGAAGGTGAAAATTATTCCCAATGTGAACAGATAAAAGCATCGTAGTCAAACTTTGACTTGTCATTTCAATGTGGAATTCATTGGAATCCAATGTTCCCAAGGGGCATGCAACTTATGAGTATTGTTGATACCTATAGCAAATGTTTTCCATGGGCACGATTTTCCCATTGCGTTGTGCCCTGCGTCGATCCCGTTGCACCAGGTGCACCAGGGGGGAGGTCCAGAACAGGTTTTGTGCGAGCACCAAACCGATCGCGCGTCACCCAACTCATTGGGAGTGATACCGATAATCATATTTAAATGATCCATTAAATATGTGCAGTCCATTTGAGGCCGCATTCTTCCAGCTCTGGGTGATCACCGGCCGCCCGGTGAGGCGGGGATTAGTACTGGTCTCCACAAAGGAGACCAGACGTGATGGCCATGCTGGGGTGTGGAGGACAGCGGAGCCTCCTGAGTGGTCGGGGACAGGGTTGGCACCCAGACATGTCAGTGCCTGGGGAAGAGTCCGGGTGCCAGGTCGGCAGTGCAAGGGTACCAGGGGCATTGTCAAGGGGTGGGTTCTGAAGGGGCCATTCCCATGAAAGGGGGTGGTGGTGAAGGAGGGTATGAACATATTTCCTTAAATATGATAGAGACAATTATCAATTTAACCACCTGTGATCTTTGTGAAAGGGGGTGGGGGGGGGAGCGCTCAGGTGTGCTTGGGGGATTTTAATCACTGATGAAATCCCCAGATGGTGACTTGCTTCCCAAATGCCAGGGTAATGAAATGGTGACATTTTTCAGTGGAGGAACAGCTAAAAGCCGTAGGTTATGATGGGTTGTACATTTTACTGTACTTGCAATGTTCAGTGACCTTGACCTTAACACAAAAGGACTTTGACTGCTTTTAGTTCCAGATTACTGTACAGCTTGACACACAGTCATACACTATTGATGTTATATTCAGCTTCCTCCTCTTAGGCAGTCCCTTGGGACTCAGGATCACTTTCCTCCGCTGTGGACTAAAACGTCTGCACACTTCACCACAGGTGGGGAAGGTAGGATTTGATGAGGTGGGTGGATAGGATGCTCCGACTTTGTTACATTCCTTGACCTCCACCTGGGCGTGTCGGCGTTGTTCTGAATATTTGGTGGATGCTTCTTCTCCAGTTTGGACAGTGTTGAACAAGAGATTCCTACAAGTCGGTGAGGATGTTGCATTTTTCAGGGAAGCTTTGAGGGTGTCCTGGAAAGGTTTCCTCTGCCCTTATGGTAACTATTTGCTGTGATGAAGCTCAGAATAGGGAACTTGTTTTGGGAGTCCGGATTTTGCAAAGGCATCACTGATAATATTTCTTGAAGGATTTAAGATGTCAGCTGTACATTGTCCTTGTCTCTGACACATACAGGAGGGCAGGAAGGGCTGCAGCTTTGTAGACCATGAGCTTTGTCATCAAACACTCTTTTCCTCAGACAGCCGAGGGCTGCGCTGGCACCCTGGAGGCGATGCGGAGTTTCATTGTTGATGGCTGCCCTCGCTGAGAGGAGACAGCCAGGGTATGAGAAGTGATTAACTTTGTACAGTGGTTCACTGTGGATCTTGAAGCCTGTGGGGGCAGTGTTGCATCATGGGAACAGGCTGGTCGAGGACCTTTGTTGTCCTTAGCCTAAGATCCATTCTTTCATAGGTCTCTGTAAATGTATGCATGATAATTTGGCTTCTGACCTCTGAGTGTGCAGATGCACAAATGTCGTCAGTGTACGACAGTCCAAAGACAGGGATTGGGGTGATCTTGGTCCTGGAATGGAGGCATTGCAGCTTGAATATTTTCCTGCTTTTTCTGTAGAGTAGCTTCACTCCGGCAGGGAACTTCATGGAGATGGGTGGAGAGTCGTGGCGAAGAAGATGGAAAAGAGCATTGGTCTGATGGCACAATCTTGCTTGACCCCAGTTTGCATTCATATTGGGTCTGTGACAGATTCATTGGTCTGGATCACGGCTGGCATGTTATCATGTAGCAGGCGGAGGATGATGATGAATTTCTGTGAACAGCAAAATTTGAGGAGAACACTCCACGCTCCGTCCCAGTTGATAGAGTGGAAAGCATTTGTGATCCAAAAAAGGCCACGAATAGAGGCTGCTGCTGCTCTCTGCATCTTCTTTTCACTTGTCTTTCTGTGGAGATCATATCCACTTTTGGTGACTTTTGGTGGATGGAGTCTGCATTGTGACTCCGATAGGAGTTCTTCAGTCACGGGGCGAGGGCGATTGAGAAGGAATCCTGCAATGACCCTCCCTGTGGTGGACAGCAGAAATAATAATAGGTACGTGAAGAGAAAAAGATTAGTGAAGATAAATTCATTTCATTTAATTTCATGTAGCTCCCTTAGTCAGAAACAGGGGAATGTGTAATAGGGGACAAAGAAATGGCTGAGCATACTTTGGTTAGAATCATAGAATCATAGAAGTTTACAGCATGGAAACAGGCCCTTCGGCCCAACCAGTCCATGCCGCCCAGTTTTTACCATTAAGCTAGTCCCAGTTGCCCGCACTTGGCCCATAACCCTCTATACCCATCTTACCCATGTAACCATCTAAATGCTTTTTGAAAGACACAATTGTACCCGCCTCTACTACTACCTCTGGCAGCCCATTCCAGACACTCACTACCCTCTGAGTGAAGAAATTGCCCCTCTGGGCCCTTCTGAATCTCTCCCCTCTCACCTTAAACCTATGCCCTCTAGTTTTAGACTCCCCTACCTTTGGGAAAAGATGTTGACTATCTACCTTATCTATGCCCCTCATTATTTTATAGACCTCTATAAGATCACCCCTAAGCCTCCTACGCTCCAGGGAAAAAAGTCCCAGTCTATCCAGCCTCTCCTTATAACTCAAACCATCAAGTCCCGGCAACATCCTAGTAAATCTTTTCTGCACTCTTTCTAGTTTAATAATATCCTTTCTATAATAGGGTGACCAGAACTGCACACAGTATTCCAAGTGTGGCCGTACCAATGTCTTGTACAACTTCAACAAGACGTCCCAACTCCTATATTCAATGTTCTGACCAATGAAACCAAGCATGCCGAATGCCTTCTTCACCACCCTGTCCACCTGCGACTCCACCTTCAAGGAGCTATGAACCTGTACTCCTAGATCTCTTTGTTCTATAACTCTCCCCAACGCCATACCATTAACTGAGTAGGTCCTGGCCTGATTCGATCTGCCAAAATGCATCACCTCACATTTATCTAAATTAAACTCCATCTGCCATTCGTCGGCCCACTGGCCTAATTGATCAAGATCCCGTTGCAATCCTAGATAACCTTCTTCACTATCCACTGTGCCACCAATCTTGGTGTCATCTGCAAACTTACTAACCATGCCTCCTAAATTCTCATCCAAATCATTAATATAAATCACAAATAACAGTGGACCCAGCACCGATCCCTGAGGCACACCACTGGTCACAGGCCTCCAGTTTGAAAAACAACCCTCTACAACCACCCTTGCCTTCTGTCGTCCAGCCAATTTTGAATCCAATTGGCAACCTCACCCTGGATCCCGTGAGCTTTAACCTTCTGCAACAACCTACCATGCGGTACCTTGTCAAAGGCTTTGCTAAAGTCCATGTAGACAACGTCTACTGCACTGCCCTCATCTACCTTCTTGGTCACTCCCTCAAAAAACTCTGTCTTATCAGATTCCAGAAATGTTGGGCATCCTGAGAGGGAGGAACTGAAGGAGATCAGTATTAGTAGAGAAATGGTGTTGGGGAAATTGATGGGATTGAAGGCTGATAAATCCCAAGGGACTGATAATCTACATCGCAGGGTACCTAATGAAGTGGCTCTAGAAATGGTGGATGCATTGGTGGTCGCCTTCCAGGATTCTACAGACTCTGAAACAGTTCCTGCAGATTGGAGGGTAGCAAATGGAACTCCACTTTTTAAAAAGGGAGGTCGAGAGAAAACAAGGAATTATAGACCAGGAAGCCTGACGTCAAAGGTGGGAAAATTCTAGAATCCATTATCAACCATTTTACAGCAGAACACTTAGCAAATAGTGACAGGATCAGACAGAGTCAGCATGGATTTATGAAGGAGAAATCATGCTTGACAAATCTACTGGAATTCTTCACAGATGTAATTAGTAGAGTTTACGAGGGGAAGCCAGTGGATGTGGTATATTTAGACTTTCAGAAGACTTTTAACAAAGTCCCGCGTTAAAGATTAGTGTGTAAAACTAAAGAACATGGGATTGGGGGTAGTGTATTGAGATGGATAGAAAACTGGTTGGCAGACAGGAAACAAAGAGCAGGAATGAATGGGTCTTTTCCAAATTGACATGCAGTGACTAGCGGAGTACCGCAGAAATCGGTGATAGGACCCCAGGTATTCACAGTATATATTAATTATTTAGATGAGGGAAAAAAATGTAATATCTCCAAATTTGAAGATTACCACGTTAGGTGGGAGGGTGAGCTGTTAGGAGGATGTAGAGATACTTCAGTGTGATTTGGACAAGTTGAGTGAATGGGCAATTGGGTGGCAGATGCAGTATAATTTGAAGAAATGCGAGGTTATCCATTTTGGTAGAAAAAACGAGAAGACAGACTTTGATCACAATAGCCATAAATTAGGAGAGGGGAATGTGCACCGAGACCTCGGTATCCTTGTACACCAGTCGCTGAAGGTAAGCATGCGTGTACAGCAGGCGGTAAAGAAGGCAAATGGCATGTTGACCTTCATAGTGAGAGGATTTGAGTACAGGAGCATGAACGTCTTGCTGCAATTATACAGGGCCTTGCTGCGGCTACACCTGGAATATTGCGTGCAGTTTTGATCTCCTTATCTGAGGAAGGATGCTCTTGCTCCAGAGGGAGTGCAGCGAAGGTTTACCAGACTGATTCCTGGAATGAGGGGACAGACGTATGAGAGGGATTGAATTGGTTAGGATTGTATTCACTGGAGTTTGGAAGAATGACGGAGGATTTCAGAGAAACCTTTAAAATTATATAACAGGACTAGACAGGGTAGGTGCAAGATGGGTATTCCTCATGATGGGTGTGTCCAGAACCAGGGGTCACAGTCTGAGGATACGGGGTAGGCCATTTAGGACAGAGATGAGGAGAACTTTCTTCACCCAGAGAGTGGTCGGCCTGTGGATTTGAGGGCAAAACATTGTTATGTTTTCAAGAAGCTTTAGATTTTGCACTTAGGTGAATGGATCAAAGGATATGGGGGGAAAGCGGGATTAGGCTATTGAGTTGGATGTTCAGCCATGATGATAATGAAGGGTAGAACAGGCTTAAAGGGTTGAATGGCTGCTTCCTGCTCCTATTTTCTATGTTTCTATAATCCTCTATAGTTACTGCAGGCAGTTTTGTCTCCTTCTTTGAAGATGGTCACATTTATGGTATCTCAGATGTTGAGGGAGTGCCCGGACACAATCACTAGAAGTTGCAGCTGGACAGAACAGGGATCCAGGAACTCATTGGAAGCTGGCAGCAACTGTGAACTGTTAACTATATGTGGTGATCTGCATCACTGTAAATACACAAGGTGTTAATGTAAATACACGTAGACTAGGTAGACACTAGAGGGAGCACCAGAGACATGACACACAGACATTCAACCAATAGGCCAGTAAGATAGGACACGACCAATGGGCATTCAAGACACACACAGAGGTGACACTACTATGGGAGGGCATTACACCAACCCATATAAAAGGACACAGCACACATGCTCAGTCTCTTTCCAGTGGAGACACTCAGTGAGTACAGACACAGGGTTGATTGAACATCACACCTACCACGTGGATTGTAGCAGACTGGTTAGTCAGTCTGAGTAGCAATGGAGGATTAACAGCAGCGTCGAATCCAAGTAGGAGAATTGTTAACAGTAATAAATGTGTTAAAGCTATCTCCAAGTCTGAACCTTCCTTTGTCAGAGTGCACATCAAGGAAGCAGCTTATGCTACGTCAAGAGCATAACAAAACATGGTACCAGTGAGTGACTGTTAAATCCATATAGTTACAACTCAGCAAACCGTGACAACCAGCAACAGCAGCCAGGCAAGATGATGTTCAAGATTCCGGTCCCACAGCAGCTCAGGTACCAAGGCAATCTCAGTGAAAACTGGCGTTGGTTTCGGCAGAGATTCGAGATATACCTGGTAGCGTCCGACCTAGATGGCGTGGCGGATGCAGAGAAAGAAAGAGGGTAGCCAGGGAAAGGGTTGGCCCACTGAAGGACAGGCAAGGGAATCTATGTGTGGAGCCAGAGGAAATGGGTGAGGTACTAAATGAATACTTTGCATCAGTATTCACCAAAGAGAAGGAATTGGTAGATGTTGAGTCTGGAGAAGGGGGTGTAGATAGCCTGGGTCACATTGTGATCCAAAAAGACGAGGTGTTGGGTGTCTTAAAAAATATTAAGGTAGATAAGTCCCCAGGGCCTGATGGGATCTACCCCAGAATACTGAAGGAGGCTGGAGAGGAAATTGCTGAGGCCTTGACAGAAATCTTCGGATCCTCGCTGTCTTCAGGGGATGTCCCGGAGGACTGGAGAATAGCCAATGTTGTTCCTCTGTTTAAGAAGGGTAGCAAGGATAATCCCGGGAACCTCAGGCCGGTGAGCCTTACTTCAGTGGTAGGGAAATTACTGGAGAGAATTCTTCGAGACAGGATCTACTCCCATTTGGAAGCAAATGGACGTATTAGTGAGAGGCAGCACGGTTTTGTGAAGGGGAGGTCGTGTCTCACTAACTTGATAGAGTTTTTCGAGGAGGTCACTAAGATGATTGATGCAGGTAGGGCAGTAGATGTTGTCTATATGGACTTCAGTAAGGCCTTTGACAAGGTCCCTCATGGTAGACTAGTACAAAAGGTGAAGTCACACGGGATCAGGGGTGAACTGGCAAGGTGGATACAGAACTGGCTAGGCCATAGAAGGCAGAGGGTAGCAATGGAGGGATGCTTTTCTAATTGGAGGGCTGTGACCAGTGGTGTTCCACAGGGATCAGTGCTGGGACCTTTGCTCTTTGTAGTATATATAAATGATTTGGAGGAAAATGTAACTGGTCTGATTAGTAAGTTTGCAGACGATACAAAGGTTGGTGGAATTGCGGATAGCGATGAGGACTGTCTGAGGATACAGAAGGATTTAGATTGTCTGGAGACTTGGGCGGAGAGATGGCAGATGGAGTTTAATCCGGACAAATGTGAGGTAATGCATTTTGGAAGGTCTAATGCAGGTAGGGAATATACAGTGAATGGTAGAACCCTCAAGAGTATTGAAAGTCAAAGAGATCTAGGAGTACAGGTCCACAGGTCATTGAAAGGGGCAACACAGGTGGAGAAGGTAGTCAAGAAGGCATACGGCATGCTTGCCTTCATTGGCCGGGGCATTGAGTATAAGAATTGGCAAGTCATGTTGCAGCTGTATAGAACCTTAGTTAGGCCACACTTGGAGTATAGTGTTCAATTCTGGTTGCCACACTACCAGAAGGATGTGGAGGCTTTAGAGAGGGTGCAGAAGAGATTTACCAGAATGTTGCCTGGTATGGAGGGCATAAGCTATGAGGAGCGATTGAATAAACTCGGTTTGTTCTCACTGGAACGAAGGAGGTTGAGGGGAGACCTGATAGAGGTCTACAAAATTATGAGGGGCATAGACAGAGTGGATAGTCAGAGGCTTTTCCCCAGGGTAGAGGGGTCAATTACTAGGGGGCATAGGTTTAAGGTGAGAGGGGCAAGGTTTAGAGTAGATGTACGAGGCAAGTTTTTTACGCAGAGGGTAGTGGGTACCTGGAACTCGCTACCGGAGGAGGTAGTGGAAGCAGGGACGATAGGGACATTTAAGGGGCATCTTGACAAATATATGAATAGGATGGGAATAGAAGGATACGGACCCAGGAAGTGTAGAAGATTGTAGTTTAGTCGGGCAGTATGGTCGGCGTGGGCTTGGAGGGCCGAAGGGCCTGTTCCTGTGCTGTACATTTCTTTGTTCTTTGTTTTGTTTGTAATAAAGCTTCTACTTACCATCGCGGGTCCAGGAGCAGTTGAAATCTTCCAGACCTTCAAATATTCAAAGGGGCAAAATAAGAGCGACTTCCAGGCAGTCCTGGACAAATTCCAAGAATTCTACGAGGAACATACAAGGAACAACGGAAAAAGAGGCGCCAATCCTGACCACGAGGCGAAGGTAAGCTGTCCAGTGCAGAAAACGGCGGTTTTGATTTGCAGCCATCTTGGAAAAGGTGCTGCTCATGCGCAGTTGCGCAAAGAGCGCACAGAACGGGAAGGTCCGTTTGCGCATGCGCGAGAAGCCACGCATGCGCAATTGTGAAAAAGGCCCCAAGTAAAGGACCAGCGATATACGCATGCGCAATCGCTTCCTACGCACTACGTCACGCGCTTTGTGACAACAGAGGCCCCGGACCATGCCCACTTAAAGGGGAAATGTCCCAAAACAAGATTTAAAAAAAAAAAAGCCTCTAAACAAGATTCTTTCAGCTGGAACGACAGCACAATACCTGAAATTCGACCAGTAGCTGAAAGTAACCTCCGCAGAACCCTGCAACAAGCAGTTAGCACTGCCCTAGAAGATGATATGTTTTCTGTGGACAACAACTCAGATGAAGGTATCACCTTGGGAGGTGGCTACCCCAGTACCAAATTCGAACCACAACTAGACGTGTTGTACATTGAAGACCCCAACAATGAGTTCATCGGATTGGGGAATCTTCAGCCCTGCAGTTATGACATCCCGACTCATGAGTGCAGGATTATGCTCCGGCCTGACGCCAAGAGACAGGGAGCGGTACAAGCCCACAGAGAGCAGCCTGCTGCCACACAGAGTGGTCTACGCACCGCGAAGAGTCCCCGACTCCACACAGAGAGTGGCCCACGCAGCGCGAAGGGTCCCAGTCTTCACACAAGAAGTGATGACAGTCTCCACAGCGAGACCAATGCGCGATTCCACACAGGGAATGCTGCAAGACTCCACAGAGGGAGTGACACAAGCCTCCACAGCGAGCTCGTGGGCAGCCTCCATGTTGTACCCTCAATAACGACGCTAGAGAGTAAACGGTAAAGAAGGCTTTAATAAGCTAAGAACTAGCCTGGTGCTGAGACGGGTGCTAACTGGGTGCCGCCTATAAGGCGGCCCCTTATACACGACTCCCAGGTGGGCGGAGCCGGAGGTGGAGTCCCCCAGGGTTCCAAGCCCGGTCTTAAAGGGGACATCACCTTACATGATGATAAGAGTACAGTAATACAGTAACCGTTCATCACATTCGCCCCCTGTTTAAAAAAACGAAGTCCGACGGGGGTGAAGTGAAATCATAAGTCCATTTGTTTCGGCTGCCTGATCGTCCTCATCGACCTCCTCACCTTGGGCGGTGGTGCGGCTGACATGGAATACTTAGTTGAGGGTACGTCCGTGAGCACGGTGGTCGGAGCCTTGGTCCGGGTCGGGGTAGGGGATCGGGGCACGGGAAATAGCTGGGGCTGGGGTTAGCGGTGCCGGCGCCGGCGGGGGGGTGTAGGGGGGGGGGGCACGTGCGGTCGGTGTCCACTGACGGGGAGTGGGACCGGGAGGGGGGGTGTAGTGGGTGCCGGATCCCGCAGGGGAGCTGTGAGAGAGGGGACGTCTGTAGTGGGGGAACCAGCGGGTGCCAGATCCCGGAGGGAAACTGTAACTTGTCTGCCGTCGGGGTACCTGACGTAGGCGTATCTGGGGTTCGCGTGTATTAATCGGACCCT
Organism: Scyliorhinus torazame; assembly: GCF_047496885.1. NCBI lineage: Eukaryota > Metazoa > Chordata > Chondrichthyes > Carcharhiniformes > Scyliorhinidae > Scyliorhinus > Scyliorhinus torazame. The sequence continues at coordinate 222,208,742 of NC_092716.1, forward strand.
CTCGACCAGGCGGTCCGTTTTATGGTTCCTCGCGTGCTTCCGGAGAAGAACAGGTCCCGGAGCCGTCTGCCAAGTTGGAAGCGAGACCCCGGAGGTGGACTTCCGCTACATCAGGATGGACGCAGGCGTAAAACCAGAAAAGCTCAATCTTGAAGCACGGACACTGGAGGCAAAGGAAATTTTTAAATACTGGCTCCAATGCTTCGAGGTCTACCTGGACTCCTCAGAGACGCCCATCCTGGGGCCATGCAAGCTGCGCCTACTCCACGCCCGGGTGAGTCACAGAATCTCCGCCACACTCGAAAAGGCGACTACCTATGAAGAGGCGGTCGAGATACTACGCAAGCGTTTTGTCAAACCCATCAATGAGGTACATGCCCGGCATCTGCTCTCTACCTGCCTGCAGCGCTCGGGGAAAACGCTCCACTAATTCGTAGAAAAACTCACCGCGCTCGCCAGGGACTGTGACCATCAGGATGTGACGGGAGAAATCTATATGAACCTGCATATCAGAGAGGCTTTCGTGTCCGGCATCCGCTCGACCTACATCTGGCAGCGGCTACTCGAAAACGGGGCAAAAGACCTCCAGGACACTCTAACACTCGCCTCCTCGCTGGAAGTGGCCCGACATAATTTGGGCACGGACCCTGCGAGCCCCCCTCGGACTTCCCCAGACTTGGCCACGTTACGGGCCTGCGCTGCGTGGCGACCTGCCCAGACCAGGGGCACACCGTGCTATTTCTGTGGGCAGGGCCAGCACCCACGCCCACGCTGCCCAGCCCGCTCCACCGTCTGCAGCGACTGTGGAAAGAAGGGGCATTTTGCGAGGGTCTGCCTGGCCAGGCCCAAGGGCCAGAAATACAAAGAACATCACTTTACATGATGATAAGGGTACAGTAATACAGTAACCGTTCATCACACTCCACGATAGAAGCAACGCAAGACTCCAGAGCGCAGTCCTTGCATGAAGAAGACCATGAGGGTCTAGCAACCTCCTCTGAACAACCAGCAGCAGACGATGCAGGTCTGTCATGCTCAAGTGAACAGCAAGAAGACTATGACAGTCTGCCACGCAAGAAGACACTGAGGCCCTACCCACTGTGTGTGCGAGAAGTGACAACGGTATCCCACTTCCCATACCAGATGTGCAACGTGACAGACCTCAGCTAATGTGTACAGAGGCACTCGACAAGCACAGTGAGACTACTGGTGACTCCGGTGACACCATGTTAATTCAAACCTCATCCGCCCAAGCCTCTCCACAAGCAAATGCATTCCTGAACTTTTTGACTCCGGACGTGGAGCATCAAGAAACCTCAGAAGATGCAAGTGAACCTGAAATGACTCCAGATGGGGAGCATCGACAAGCCAAAGATGATTCAAGTAAGCCGGACATGACTCCAGACGGGGAGCGCCGCGAACTCAGTGACGGCACGCTCAAGGAGACAGCAGATGCCACAAAGCACGCTGACACAAGTAACTGCGTGAAGGATTCATATTATCCACAGAGTGTGGTCCTTGAGCACAGCAAACACGGCAACAAAACCAACCACAACACCATCAAAGACAATAGTGAGAAGCGTACCGAAGGCAACAGCGTTGACAACAAGCATGACAAAAACCACACCAATGGAGCTACGACTGGTACGACATGGTACAACTCTGCCCATGTTGGACACTGTTACTGCTCAGCTCAGTACAATGACATACCATGGCTGGATGATGCATCTTACCAATTCACGTTTGCTGCACTACCAACAGGCAACCCGGCTTTCAGGACTGATGCCATCAAGAATTGCTACCATAAGCATCGAAAAAAAAAGAAACAGACTCTAAATCAGTCAATGAAGTGATTTGAACCTTGAACACCTCCTGATGACCAAACACCAGGACACTGACGGCGTTCACAAGGGGATGACACCGTCACCATTGATACTTCTACACCAGACCATATAAATTCATGAACTATTGGACTCATAACTTTTATTTTGTACTGTCTTATCCTCAAAGTCATCGCAACTATTATTTGGTCTTGTATACTATTGTATAGTCATCACAGTCATCATAACTTGTACATAGCATCACTTATCTACCTGTTTTTGTTCAATTTTCTTTAACACTGCACAGAAAATATGTAACACGAAAAAAGGGGGGATGTGGTGATATGCATCACTGTTAATACTCAAGGGGTTAATGTAAATACATGTAGGCTAGATAGACACTAGAGGGAGCACCAGAGACATGACACACAGACAGTCAACTAATAGGCCAGTAAGATAGGACACGACCAATGGGCATTCAAGACACACACAGAGGTGACACTACTATGGGAGGGCATTACACCAACCCATATAAAAGGACACAGCACACATGCTCAGTCTCTTTCCAGTGGAGACACTCAGTGAGAACAGACACAGGGTTGATTGAACATCACACCCACCATGTGGATTTGAGCAGACTGGTTAGTCCGTCTGAGTAGCTATAGCAGGATTAACAGCAGAGTCGAATCCAAATAGGAGAATCGTTAACAGTAATAAATGTGTTAAAGCTATCTCCAGGTCTGAACCTTCCTTTGTCAGAGTGCACATCAAGGAAGCAGCTTATGCTACGTCAAGAGCATAACAAAACACTATAAAGACTGTAATTCCTTGGGGAGTGTGAAGTGTGATTAGTATAAAAGGAGATGTCCCACCTTGTAGTTTAAAGTTTAAGTTGCCTACAGAAGAAAAATAGTATTTAGTTAGTAGTGCCTTTAGTTATTTGTCACAGTAAAAGTTTTAAAATCTTGAATCTTGCTATGTCATTCTTTCAGCTGGTAACTAGAAGTTCAAATTTATTTTTACAAGTTACTGGTCTATGTGAAGAACATAACATTGTTTACACTATTGTAATCAGCAGCCTTGTTTTATTGACTTGGTGCAGTCAGTTTAATGGAGATGGAAGTCCTTGTTTTTTCTTCAAATTAAGCTGGGCATGGGCAATAAATCAGTTTGGAGTCCACATATCATCATCGGTAGACTTTGATTAGATTTATTTCTGGCTCCTTCATGTCTGTTGCAATTTTAATTTTTTTTCTGCATACAGATGGCATAACAACAGGGTGCAATTGGAGACACTTTTGATCGAGACAGCTGTCTGATGAATTAATGCTTGGGGTTGGTTGGGGGAGAGATTCCTCTTGTAATGAAAAAAAAATCAAAATGCCTGCTTTTCTTAGCATTTATTCAACAAAATCGCACTTTCTGAAGTCACATAATTCAAAGCTGTGCATTCCGATAATTTCATTTAGCTGGTCGTCAAGCTTAGAACCACTCCTGGATTCTTCAGTCTGTCAGCTGCATGTTCCTCGGCGGTGCTCCCTCGCCAGCAGTGGGATCCTCCCTACCCGCCACCTGCCAATGGGAGTTCTGTTGCCAATTCGCACCGGAGGCGCCAATAATGTTGCTCTTTTTAACTGGATACTGATATGACGGTTATTAATGATGATATTGTTTTTCAGAGTCGTCACGTATCAAAAGATACCACCACAAGGTTTTGCCGGATAGCGATCAAAGACCAAACAACCAGTTAGTTAGTTCAAGTTCAATGATAGTTTATTTACACACAAGAATTACTTCGACATGCAACATAAAACACTACAAGCTAAATTACACCTAACACTACAACAACCTGTACTTAACTTCAGGCACCAGGCTTTATGCAGAGGAACCTGGGGCGCGATTCTCCGACCCCCCCACCGGGTCGGAGAATCGCCGGGGGCCGGCGTGAATCCCGCCCTCGCCGTGTCCCGAATTCTCCGCCACCGGAGATTTGGCGGGGGCGGGAATCACGCCGGTCGGCGGAAATCCCCCGCCGATTCTCCGGTCCGCGATGGGCCGAAGTCCCGCCGCTGTCAACCCACTCCAGCCGGCGTGGATTGAACCACCTTTCGAACGGTGGGACAAGGCGGTGCGGGCGGGCTCCGGGGTCCTGGAGGGGGAGCGGGGGGGGGGGGGCTATCTGGTCCCGGGGGGTGCCCCCACGGCGGCTTGGCCCACGATCGGGGCCCACCGATCCGCGGGCGGGCCTGTGCCATGGGGGCACTCTTTTCCTTCTGCCTTTGCCATGGTCTCCACTATGGCGGGTGCGGAAGAGACCCTCCCCACTGCGCATGCGCGGGGATGCCGTGAGCGGCCGCTAACGCTCCCGCGCATGCGGCGCACGGCAAAGTCATTTCCGCGCCAGCTGGCGGGGCACCAAAGGCCTTTCCCGCCAGCTGGCGGGGCGAAAATCAATCCGGCGCGGGCCTAGCCCCTCAAGGTGAGGGCTCGGCCCCCCAAGATGCGGAGAATTCGCGCCGTTTTTGGCGCCGGTCGGCGGACATCGCGCCGATTGCGGAGAATCCCGCCCAAGGCCTCTGTTCGGATCTTGCGTGGCTGGGTCTGGAGAAGTGACTTTGTTTCTGCTGGACTCATCCGTCTGGTAGCGAGCATTGGTCTTGAACTTGTCTTCTGGTCGTGATGCTTCACTTGCTTTTAGGTGTAGGTTGGGGCCAAGAGAGACCGAGCGGCGGGGCCAAGAGAGACTGAACACATGGCAGTGTCTTTCTTTATCCTTCTGGCGTTTAACGCTCTTTTGGGCGGTCCTTAGCTTTGAACCCAATAATTCGGCAGGCTTCGATTACTACCTTCAATTTTGGCCAATAAAGGGGTGGGTGCCTTGATGGCGGGGCATGTCCTGAGTGGTCATTGACCTTGGCTTTTTGGGCTCCCTGAGCAAAGGGAGTGGCGCTGATGAGTCTGTTTCTGTATCTGTTACCTGAGTACAGGTCTTTTGTTCTGGGGAAATGGGCCATTAGAATGCAAAGTAGCTCGGGGTTTCGATAGCGTCTAGTTATCTGAGTTGCCAATATACATAAGCTCTGAGCGTCTGAGTCCTGGGTTGACCAGATTTCCCATGGTCCTTTGCAGGTGGCCATATTTCCCGGGATCCTTTGTAAGTGGCCATCCCAGATGGCTACAGTTCCCATTGTGGCACCCCACAATGCTGGGAAACCCATGGGCGTCGGTGCACTGCCGATGCACCGGAGAATCCTGCCGGCGGAGAATCCAGCCTGCTGTTTGAGTCACAGCCCTGTAATGTTTAACTGCTCCACGGGGCTAACTTTAGCTGCTGGCGAAGTCTGGCAGGAATCTCATCCATTGCGGAAATCAGCAACATTTCACTGGTACCTGAGGGTTCTGGAACTGCCCATTTAATTTGGTTCCCTGCTCCTTTCCTGCCAATCAGAGATAGTTAAAATTCCCCCTTTTAAGATGCAGCAGGTAATAGTTAACTCTTTCTTTGAATATCTTCATGCTAAAGAATGGAGCTAGAAGTTGCTCTGTAGTCCAGGTGAAAGATTGTGTGAAGTTTTGGACACAATCGTAAGGCCTCGTCCCGCCCAACTTGGTGATGCAACAAGATCATTAAATCCTCGTGGGAAGCCTCTCGCGAGGTTTACGATGCTCGGGGCACCTCGTGAAATCGAAAGAGGTGCCCCAATCTGGATCTTGTCCTCACTGAGTGGGATCCAGATTTGCATATTTAAGTGTGCAGTTAAGCTCACTTACATTTGTTCGTGCCGGAGTCTCCCAACGCCTGTCCTCTGAGACCTGTCTGTGGCACCATTTAGCATTGGTCCACACAAACGTGGTTGAGACGTAACAGCATCTGGTGCGGGGGGGGGGGAGGGGGGCTCCTAGGAGATCGGAGGCCTCCGGTGCGGTCAGGCTCTGGGCAGGGCATTGGCACTCCTGATTCCACCTTGGCACTGCCAGCCTCGCCCCCTGGCAGTGTCACTCAGGCATCCTGTAAGTGCCACCCTGGCACCAGCAGGTTGAGCAGGCAGTGCTGGCAGGGGCAGTGTCAAGGTGCCAGGGTGGCAGGTTGTCCATGCTGGGGATCGGGCCTGGGAGTGCCCTGCCTTATGAGGTGGGTTGAGAGAGAGGCTCGAGGACTCCCTAATTGGTAAGTTGGGGCATTGGGGATGGGTCCGGCGGTGGGTGGTGGTTGAGAGATCGGGGCAGCGTCTAATAATGGCGTCCTAATCTCTTCCTGTACTGGTGAGGTGAGCCAGGCTTATCAGTGCAGCAAATGAAAATAAGTTATGCCTCGGCTGGGCAGTTTCATTTTCTGTCGCGATTGTTCTCGGCGCTGCAGGCGCCAAGAAACTCCCCGCTAAACATGCCAAAAATAGGACCTGTTTTTTTCCCATTAAATCGCGCCATAGTCTCTGATATTCTGTTGTCGACATTTGGGTTGATGGGAACACTTGGATTTATGTTTCTCACAATGTTTCACCGTTCTCCAAGCAAGATGGCAGAAACTTAGTTCACCATCTGCAGTAACGCTGTTCCATGGCTCTAACTAAAACAGTGTAAACCAGATGGCACTTGCTTCATTTACATCGGAAGCTGAAATTCCTCAACATATTGTGGAACTTCTTACAAAGTCATGGATGGCAGCCGCCCACAAACGAAGGGGCTTCAGATAGAGAAACCTGCTAACCCTCCAGCTTGCGATCTTCTCAGTGTGAAATACTAAACAGTCTCATTTACCAGGCAACAAATTCATTGACATTAAATACAGCATGAACATTCAAACAAAATCCAGCCTCCAAAGTAAACTTGCCATTTCATGCAATTCACTTGGGAACCAGTTAATCCAAAATTACCAGTGAACAGTTAATCCATAAAAGTGGTACCTGATTACGGATACAGCATTTACTTGTGAATTGAATATATTTAATACAAAAGTACCAGTAGAGTGACACTGAAATCCTCTGAGGGAAGATTTCCTCTGTATAATACTTGTAACTAAATGGTAAATGATTGGATTTATCACTTTGTTTAACCTGGCACACAAAGGAAATCTTAATCTCCAAAGTGTATTGTAGTTATTTCTTTTAATGGTTGTTTTGAAATGAGAATTTATTCATAGTCTATACTTCACTAAGTGTAAATATGTCACATCAATTTTAGTATGTAATTTAGAAAATCTCCTTTAGTAATCCATATGAGACAAGAATCGATTAGCAACTGGTTTATGGCAGGGAAATCTAGATTGAGTGCTGAAAATTGAGTTTGTCAGCAGAGGATGAGCTGTTGAATGCCCCCCAAAAATGTTCTCTTAAAACCAATATCAATTTTCTTCAGCTCCATCTTGGATTACAATGAACCCCAAAGGAAGTTTGAAATAAGGGTGGTGTTGTGATGAATCTCTTAATTGCCACCTTTACTAAGAGTCATGATGTGGAGATGCTGGCATTGGACTGGGGTGAGCACAGTAAGAAGTCTTACAACACCAGGTTAAAGTCCAAAAGGTTTATTTCAAATCACTAGCTTTCGGAGAACAGCTCCTTCCTCAGGTGAATGAAGAGGTGGGTTCCAGAAACATAGATATAGACAAAGTCAAAGATGCAAGATGATACTTTGAATATGAGTCTTTGCAGGTAATTAAGTCTTTACAGGTCCAGATGGAGCAACTGGAGAGAGGGATAATCACAGGTTAAAGAGGTGTGAATTGTCTCAAGCCAGGACAGTTGGTAGGATTTGGCAAGCTCTGGTCTTTGGGTAAGCGTTCTCCAAGGCGGCCTTCAGGACAGGTGACAACGCAGAATCGCTGAGCAGAAACTTATAGCCAAGTTCCGCACACATCAGTACGGCCTCAACCGGGACCTTGGATTAATGTTGCATTACATTCACCCCCATCATCTGGCCTGGGCTTGTGAAATCTGGCAAATGCAAGGCTGGCATTTATCGTCCATACCTAGTTATCTTTTGAGAAGCTGGTTGCACGCTGCCTCCCCTTGAGCTGCTGCAGCCCGAATGTGTTTGGGTTCAGTGTTCAGTGGTGATGACGGAATTACATTAATATAACCAAGTCATGATGATTTGAGTTTTGGAGGTTATGTTCCCAATGCACCTGCTGCCCCTGTCATTCTAGGTGGTGGAGATTGCGAAAAGCAAGTTGTTGCAGTGCATGCTCTGGTCATTAAAAAGTCTTACAACACCAGGTTAAAGTTCAACAGGTTTGTTTCAAATCACTAGCTTTCGGAGCACTGCTCCTTCCTCAGGTGAAGGAGGAAGGAACAGTGCTGCGAAAGCTAGTGATTCGAAACAAACCTGTTGGACTTTAACCTGGTGTTGTAAGACTTCTTACTGTGCCCACCCCAGTCCAACGCCGGCATCGCCACATCATGGTCATTAAACACTGCAGCCAGTGGTAAGGGGTGGTAGAGGAAATGCTTTATCAAACAGATTGCTTTGTTCTCGATGGTGTCGCGCTTCTGAGTGTTGCTGAAGCTCTGCCCATCCAGATGAGTGGAGAGTATTCCATCCCTCTCCTGACTTGCGCTTTATAGGTAACTGGAGAGCTTCAGTGAGTCAGGAAAATTTGCTGCAAAGGAGGTGCTCAATATAAACCCCCACAGCATCAATTGCCATGACTGAAAAAAACATAGGAAACTGATTTTGTTAAAGCCTGAGAGAACTATATATGAACAATTGCCAGTTTGGGAAATTTAAAATCTTTGCTGTTGTTATGAATTAAGTTTTCTTTAAAAAAAAGGTGATTTCTTTGCAGATGAATAACAGCATCAACTGCAGGGGAGCACTGCCTGCTCTTTGTCTGACTAACCAGCTGATCAAACATTAGGAGAGATTCTCCGATTCTGACGCCAAGTGCGGAGGATCTGAGGCGTTTTACGTCGAAAAAAAATCAGCGCTGCCCCCTCACTGATCCTACGACCGGCGAGGGGTTAGCCGCCGCGCCATGTAAAACTCCCGGCTTCCACAAAATAAACGGCCGGAGAATGGTCGGGTCCATGGTGGTCACACCGTAAAACATGGCGCCGACTACGCGCCGACACAGCCTGCTAGATAGTGCCCCCTGTCACCCCTCACCAGTCCTCCCAGCCCTCACGGAAGCCCCCTCCCCCCCCAGCCAGCAGCATGGCTCCCACCCGACTGTGGCGGCGCTGGGCACAGTCACCACTCTGGGTTTCCGCATGACTGCGACCATGAGTAAACCGCGCCATCGTGAACTCGGCCCATCGGGAACGGAGCATCGGGGGAGGGCCCTCGGGTTACGCGCTGAGGCCGTCCCAACGGCGTGCGGTGCATGCCGCGATGATGGTGTTCCGGAGGGGGCGGAACATACGAAACCTGCGTCAAACAGGCACCGCCCCCGATTTCGGCGTCAAAAGGGATTCTCCGCCCGATCGCCGATTATGAAATCAAGTTCTCTTCCTCTTGTCTCTGCATGTGGCTTTGTGATCGGGTTACCACACAATCAGGAAACACTCCCGGATATACTTCTTGCAGCATTTCTGCTGCTTGACCTTCCACTGCTTTTCAACTACAGTAGGCTGTACTCCTTCCTGTGATCCAGCTATATCATTACCCAGGATAATTTGTACCTCTGGCAATGGCATTTCTTCTATTATTTCTACTACCACTTCGCCACTTTTCAATGGACTCGCTAGCCTTACCTTACATATTATCACCTTTTACAAGAATGTGCCTTCCAAACCACATATCTCCTTATCTATCACCATTAATGATTATCTTGCTCCTGTATCCCGTAAAATCTTAATCTCCTTACCTGCTCCACCTTGTATACGAGTAAACTTTACCCTCACAAAGAAAACCCTTGAAAAGTTCTGATATTTGCTTATCCACCAACTTCTGAACAGTTTGTACGTTCTGTGGCACTTCTTGCATTGGGACAATGGTTTTTCTCCCCACTTTAATAAACCCTACTGGTTTATCCTGTTTTACCCAGTCAGTCTTCCTAGCCCTTTCCATAATCCACCAACACTGACTTCTCAAGTCCAGTTTAATTACAATAATGTCTCTCTACCATTGGTTTCCTTTTTACTCTGAGGCACACTCTCCTTAACATCACCAACTACATCTCCTCTGCATGGACCCCTTGTAAACCTCTCAAGCCCCCAGTTTCTACTCTTGGCGGATTGAAGTTGATGTCGGACACAAAACTTTGCTTTATGAACCAACTCAAAATCGTCAGCCATTTCTGCGGCCTGTCTAGCCATTATAGCTCTCTGTTCTTCCACGTGAATTCTCACTATTGCGGGAAGAGAATCTTTAAATTCCTCCAAAATGATTATCTCCCGAAGCGCCTCATGCGTTTGGTTGTTTTTTAGTGCCCTTGACAACCTATCAAAGTTAGCTTGTTTAATTCTTTCGAATTCTCGATAAGTCTGACCTGCTTCTCTTCTTAGATTTCTAAACTTCTGTCTGTAGGTTTCTGGCACTAGCTCATAGGCACTTGATACAGCATTCTTCACCGCATCATAATCCCCAGATACCTCCGCTGGTAGTGAGGCCAACACGTTACTAGCTCTACTTACCAAATTTGTTTGAACCGAACCATCCACGTGGTCTTTGGCCAATTCAATTGTTTAGCTACTTTCTCAAATGTTATAAAGTACGCTTCAACATTGTTGTCATTGAATCTTGGCAAGACTTGTATATATTTAAAAATGTTCCAACTAAACCTGTGACTAGGGGATATTTCTTCTTCCCTCAAACTTCCTTAGCTCCCGCCTTTGCCTCCAACACTTTAAGTTGTTGCTCTCCTTGCAGTGCCAGTTTCCGAAGTTCAAATTTTCTTCCTTTTTCCTTTGTTTTATTTGCCATCTTCATTTTTCTCAGTTTTTGCTGCATTTCCAATTCTTTAATTTTTAATTCATTTGAGCTAACTATAATGGGTTAGCCAGTGTTACTGGCAAGTTTAAATATTTACCCATGGTTTGTATTACCTCTGCCTTCTTTGTCCCTTTAGGCAGGGCTTACTGCAGTTTCTCTGCCAAACTCAACAGCTTTGCTTTCGATTCCCCTTGTAAATGCGCTCAAGTGGGACTTCCGGTGATGGGGATGTGCTGCGTAGTCGCACAATAGGTGGCTTTCCTCCATACGATAGAAAAATAGGCAATTATGGCCAAATTTAGCTCGCAGAATCGGACATAAACATCTCCTCACCCTGAACATTAGTACGACCAACAAAATTGCCAGGAAGCAGCAGATTGAGAGGCAATCAGGACACCAGGAATTGGGGCAAGGGTCAGGAGCGGCAGCGAGCAAGCGGGATGGCGGGCCCACGAGGCGAAGGAACCCTGGCCTCCCCCGGGAGAAGGAGAACGGTGACCGGAAAACAAGCTCCACCCCCCCCCCCCCCCCCCCCCCCCCCGGGCCAGGTGATGGATGGAGGATGCTCCTAACCAAGGAACAACGCGTATACTTCCTCAGGAAACTAACAAAATTCAACATGTCCACATTAACTCTTACCAACTTTTACAGATGCACCATAGAAAGTATCCTATCTGGCTGCATCACAGCCTGGTATAGCAACTGCTCGGCCCAAGGCTGCAAGAAACTTCAGAGTCGTGAACACCGCCCAGTCCATCACACGAACCTGTCTCCCATCCATTGATTCCATCTACACCTCCCGCTGCCTGGGGAAAGCGGGCAGCATAATCAAAGACCCCTCCCAACTGGCTTACTCACTCTTCCAACTTCTTCCATCGGGCAGTAGATACAAAAGTCTGAGAACACGCACAAACAGACTCAAAAACAGCTTCTTCCCTGCTGTTACCAGACTCCTAAATGACTCTCTTATGGACTGACCTGATTAACACTACACCCCTGTATGCTAAGGGGCTGTTTAGCACAGGGCTAAATCGCTGGCTTTGAAAGCAGACCAAGGCAGGCCAGCAGCACGGTTCAATTCCCGTACCAGCCTCCCCGAACAGGCGCCGGAATGTGGCGACTAGGGGCTTTTCACAGTAACTTCATTTGAATTTCACCTGATGCCTGTGTTATGTAGTTACATTGTGTACCTTGTGTTGCCCTATTATGTCTTTTCTTTTCTTTTCATGTACTTAATGATCTGTTGAGCTGTTCGCACAAAAATACTTTGCACTGTACCTCGGTACACATGACAATAAACAAAATCCAAATCCAATCCCCATTCAATATTTCAAACCCAAAAAGAATGCAATTGATCCCACACTGCGATAACACTAAGCCAAACAAGGACTTATACGTAAGGATCCCAGCCACGAGCCCCCAATTCGTTATGGATGCCTGGTCAGCTCTCAAGAGTGGCTAAGAGACTGGACCAGATGCCATAACTTTTTTGAGTCTTAATGCGGTGTGAAAAGATCAATTTGTTCCAGGAGTGATAATGTAAGGAATAGGGTTTGCTTATTTTTTTAAACATACTTTAGTAAAAACAAAAGAAAAGAAAACAATATTGAGACTTTTAAACTTTAACTCTAATACTAACAGATTACATGCAGTTTCTTAACCTTAACACACTACCATGCTGCTCTCATGCCGCTTGCACAGAAAGATCAAGGCAATACTTGCATTGACAAAACAATTTATCTTCTGTTAAAACTCTTTTACAAAGCCTGTCTCGGTGGCAACTCTCATGACGCCTCTGGTTGATTTCAACAGCTTTCTGCCCGTAAATTTTCAGAACTGCTTTCTTTTTCTTTCTCTCACTCTCTCTCTCTCAAAGCTCCACCCAGCCCCTCAAACAAAGGTTCTCTCAGGTTTCCAGTCTTGAACCTATTATTGTTATCTTGGCTGATTTCCCACTCTCTTTATACAAAAGAACAGAGCTATGCAACTAACCTTCCATCGATGGACAAATAGGTAATCTGACTCTGTGATGGGCTAATGGCTGGTCAAACAAGGTTGTCCTGAATGACAATCGATCTTGAGTGGATCATCATGGCTGAACTGGGGCATCCCATGTATTCCGACTAACAAGGTTACGTCGGAATGGGACAAGGTAACTCAGGCTGTGGGTGTATCCCTCAGACTCTGCTGCTAGCAATCTTTTCCCTCAGTCTGTTTAACCCCTAAATTGCCTGCTACATCTTGGACCCCATTTCTAACACAATTTCCTAATATCTCCCTATCAGGACAGTGATGGATAGATTTATGTTTTGTCAGATGTTGAACAAAGATAGTTAAATGTTAATAATAATAATCTTTATTAGTGTCACAAGTAGGCTTAAATTAACACTGCAATTAAGTTACTGTGAAAATCCCCTAGTCGCCACACTACGGCGCCTGTTCAGAATGTCCAATTCACTTAACAAGCACGTCTTACAAGACTTGTGGGAGGAAATCGGAGCACCCGGAGGAAACTCACGCAGACACGGGGAGACTCCGCACAGGCAGTGACCCAAGCCGGGAATCGAACCCAGGTCCCGACGCTGTGAAGCAACAGTGCTAGCCACTGTTCTACCATGAAGTACCAGCAGCTAGGATGTAATTGAATGGCTTAAAGCATGAATAGACTACTCCTGCTCCTATGCTCTTTAAAGGTAGCTTAGAAAACCGTTGCAGAGTCAGATTATATACTATTACGGAATGACTACTGAAATCTCAATTGATCTCGGTGAGGTAAACTTGCAAAACAAATTTCAAATTAATATGCAAAAACTGTAAAGCATATCTCTAGTCCTCTCCTATTTTGTTGTTTCCCTCAGTAGTCTTACTGTCTAATCAATAGAGGAGAATGCATAAGTTCAATTTGTCTTTTTCCACCTTTTTGTTTGAATCACAGAAGTTTCCACCATGGATCGAGGCAATTTGGCTCTTTGGAAACACCAATATTTGTTTAACATCTCCGTCATAGCTTTATTGGTCACGGCAGGAATCCTCACTGGACCCACCTCCCTCTTTATACCTGAGTATCCCTAACCTCTCAAAGTATTCTTTTATTTTCAACCTGTTTATAAAAGCCCTCACCATTCCACTTTCTATTATTTGCTGACCTTTTTCATTGTTCATTTGGACTCTTCTACTAATCTTTTCACCTCCCCACTGCAATTTCTAAATCCTTTGTGATTTTTGTATGATTTCGTATTTTGTTTTATCATAAGCATTATTTTCAAGTTGTGCATCTTTATATTTGTAAATCTGGATCTAATCAATCATGCATCGCCTCACAAGAGTCGATAGCTAAAATTCAGTGCAGTTGTTTGTACGTTGGCTTAAGATTTGTCGAGAATATTTACTTTACTTTATTTACTTTTCATTTTATTTTTGTGGGGAAAAAAAAAACTTTTGGCATTTTGCTTCAGTTTGTTTTGGTTGGTTTTAAAGCTGCGATATCTAATTATTTAGACGTGGGAGTGCCTACAGTGGCAAATTAAACAATAGCCATGAATGAGAAATAATTTGAGATGGTACAACCACTTTACGTCAGATTATTCCTGCTCAAAAATATAAACCATCTTTGGAGATCAAAGCACATTTATTAATATTGTACGTAGCCCTCCCACATCCTATGCTAATAAACGCCGCACTTGGAATTAATGAATAATTTGACATAACAAAGGATTATTTTTCTCTTTCTTTTCTGCTTGACAAGGCTGGATTTATCTTAAAAGGTTTTAGACATCAAAGCTAGCTGTGCTTGAACTGATGACAAAGAAGCTCGTAGTCACCTGTTTGTCACTCAAAGTACAGATGAGCAGCCGCTTGTGCTAATGGTTTGCTGAGAATAGAGAGGAGAGAGCGAGAGGGACAGAGAGTCTGTGCTTGTACAGGAGTGTGGAATCGCTGCCGTAGGTGTGGTTTAATGAATCTTGCTCATCTCTTTCCTGTCTCTCAGTACCTGGGGCTAGCTAGTAAGTTGAAGATTTTGGTTCCTGCTGGATAATGCTTGGATTGTGGCAGATGTACTTCAGGAGTCTGATCTCAGGATCACTCTTTCAAGCTACAGGCCTTTGTGCTGAAAATCAGACAGTTGTTGTAAAACATGAGTTCTAAGCATCTCTCTGACTGGATCCCTTACAGGTACTTCTTATCCATCGTGTATTACTGTTCCCTGTGATAGAAAGGAACAGATGTCTGTTAATGTTATACAATGATATTTGAGAAACTACTTTTGCATTTGAAAGTGTGTCTCGTGGCCTGCAGTATAAGCAGCCCAGGAGACAGCTTGAGCATGGTACTGCTTTGTACTCTGTTTAGCAATGATCCTTACCTGCTCTCTTTCAGCCTATGCTGTGTCAGAAAAATCAGTTAAAATGCATTTTGCAGGTTTAAGCTGACTTCTCTTTCTAGCAGTTGCCTCTTCAGGAGTGCGTCTTGGTTTAAAGACACCCTTATTGTTAAAAACAGACAAAATGTATTTAGTTTGAGGGGAACGAGAAAATCTTGAGTAGCCCTGTGTCATTATCACACAGTGATGTCATGAGCAAGCGACATTACAATGAATTTGGACATTTCAGTCAATAGTTTTGCCAAATGTTTTGCAAGGTTTAATTAGAGTATTCTTTACTTACAAATGTCAGGAGGTTCCTCTCTGCAGTGTTTCCTGCTGTGTACAGTTTAATGCAAGCCTGATTTTATTTTGTTAGTTGTCTGCGTGTTCTAAATAAGATGACATCTCATTAAGGACTATACTATAAAAAGTTCCATATTTTTAGTGCATATTTATGTAATCCTTTATCGAGTACCTGTTTCATAAATACTCATAGGATCTTTGCAAACTCTATGCCTGTGATTTTGTTCAGAATATAATTTGCTCTTCTAAAAATACTGCTAATTCCAATCTTTACATCTCTGGGACAAGCGAAGGTGTGGGTGATTTGCATTGCTCTGTAATATTGCTTTATAATTTTCTAAGAATAGGAAAGAACTGCAGCCGACTGTGTGCGTCGGGTGTGCATTCCTTGCTGTGCACTGTTATTGAGACAGATCTATTCCTGGACTTGGTTTTATCAGACAAGGTCCAGGAGGAGGCATTTAATTTCTTCTCTTCCTCCCCCACTACACGTTGTACAACAAATCATGATGTACGACTGTGTAAGTTAGCACTGCAGCTGAACTGCTGCCATGGAGAAAAGCTAATTGCCATGGCAGCGCTGCTGCTGCTGCCATTGGTGCCTGGTTGCCATAAGCGGCCTCGTCTCTATGCTCATTCTCAATGCGTTTGCATCGTATGTATGGAGAATCTAACATTTAAATGCAGTTTAAGCCATTATATGTGCATACATGTGTTTGTGTATGTACGTGTGCTGTAAATGCTATGCTTGTGTATGTAATTGCTGATTTCATTGATTTATACCGACGATTCAGGGAGTCAGGGCCCCTGAACCTTATTGTATTCTGTGCAAACATACTGCTCTTTAAAGGGCTTTAAATGCTGTGAACTGTTTAGGTCTGCTTATATTTAACCAATTATCCCATCCTTGGCCTGTGGTATATGAAATTAAGCATTTATATTGTTTACCGCTTTCCCACACACCTCCTCAGTTCTCTCCCCCCCCCCCAACGTCAGCATCACTGTAACTTGATTTAGACTGTTTCCTTTTATAGTGAATGGCTCATTGGTGAACCTTTGGTGTAGAAATTTTATTCATTGCTACCAAAATAGCCTGTGAAATAGTATTATTTAGCAACAGTACTCCGCAAAGATCATGTTGCTTAGTAGCATGTGCAGGAGACTGGCTCTGTGTACATCCTGCGTCCCATAAATTAGCCAATTAAATCTGCTTGGCCTTTTCAGTATGGTATTTCGTTTGCTGTGTTTTAAGAATAGCAATCAAATAGCATTTCCCAAATTCTGGTCACTAAATTCATATGCTGAATGACATCATTTAAGGCAATGCGGTGAATTCTGTTTTCATTGACAAAGTAAACTCAGTTATGTGTCGGCCTTTCCAATGGCGACATAAGAGGGAGAACCCCTTTGTGTGCCACAGGGTACATTTGACAAATTATTGGTTCTGGCTTGGAACTTTGTGCAATGTGTGTGTTTAAATCAAGGATTTGAGTGCAGCGAACAGTAAGCCCCACTTTTCTCTCTGTTTCACCTATCAAAGTTCCCATTAAATCCACGTCATCAGAAGATTTTACCAGATCCTGCTTCGGAAAATCAACCCCAGTGCAATGCAATTATAACTTGTCATTCTTTTCAAATGGATTTATCAACCTGTCATATTTGGCACACAGAGGAAATCATTCCATGTTTCCATTAATAGGATAATCATTATGAGGTAGAGTTTCCACTCCGGGCATAATAGGAGATCGGGGCACAAATTGCCTTAAAAATTGTGCTAGTTTTCAGAAGTGATTTTTCTTTTGCTCAAGTTTCCACTAAAACCTATTTGCTTATCACTAAATATAAAATCTACCATGTACTGGTGCAATTAGGCAATATTTTAGAACTTCTTTTGCATTGAAAAATACTCCTAAATACATAAACAAGTCAGAACTCCGTATAGTTATCCAAACATGGGTTTGTCAGAATAAATAAGCAGGTTTAATCAGAGTAACTGTTTGCAACCTGATTTAAAATAACTGAAAAATACTTTTTAAAAGGCTGAACAGGATCATTTATGGCACAGTGGTTAGCACAGCTGCCTCACATCACCAGGGACCTGGGCTTGATTTTGATGTCGGGTATATGTGTGTGGAGTTTGTACGTTCTCCCCGTGTCTGCGTGGGTTTCCTCCGTCCCTTTGGTTTCCTCCCACAGTCCAAAGATCTTCAGGTTAGGTGGATTGCCTATGCTATAAATTGCCCCTTCGTGTCCAAAAGTTAGGTGGGGTTAAAGGGACAGGGCAGAGAATTAGACCTAGGTGGGGTTCTCTTTCGGAGGGTTGGTGCAGACTCGATGGGTTGAAAGGGCTCCTTCTGCACTACAGGGATTCTATGATTCTATGATTTACTAGTTTCATTAGTGCTTGGTCAATTTCTTATTTTTCTTTAAGAATTAAACTTGCCCTTAGTGTCGGGGGGGGGGGGGGGGGGTTGCTGGGTTATGGGGGCAGGGTGCAGGAGTAGGGTTGGGTGGGGTGCTCTTTCCAGGAGCCGGTGCAGACCCGATGGACAGAATGGCTTCCTTTTGCACTGTAAATTCTATGAATTCTATGAAAAGCTTTTAGCAGATGACTATTAGCGTCCTTGAAATTAATAAATAGATGGCTTTCTAAGAACTTTAATGAGGCCTGTAAATGAGTGCAATTCATTGCGACTTATGCTCATTATTAATTTGATCTGGATGCATGACTGATTTGTGTTCGGGGCTGTTTCCACCACTGGATATTGTGGTCACATTAGAGTGAGAGTGCTTGGCGCTGATCCCGAATGATATGACCCACAAAGATCTTGCTCTCTCTGAAGTGTGGACTCATACTTTACTGGCGTCAGTTTTTTTTCTGATACCAAGTTACAAGGAGCTCCAGGAATCCAAAGGCAACAATACCATCCAGTGAGGTAAGCAGCCAATCACATTGAAGTATTCTAACAGACAGCAAAACAAAAAGTAAAAAACACTGAATATCTTCACTTTTAATTTAAATTTTTTGTAGATAGTGAAATAAATTATCAGCTTATGTACCTGGGATTAAAGTATAAGATAAAATATCGTTAACCTTTAACATTCATACAAATGTAAAATTACTTTTTCAGTGGCAGGGAGGCTGTTTAAGGGTAATTCTAATCTTAGTACATTGTTAAAAACCTCGTTATGCTTCAGGCAACAAAATATAACCTTTCAAGGGGTTTTAAGGAAGATTAAAGACATTAAATTGGAAGATCTGAGCAGTTTAATAATTTCCAATTGATTGCAGCCTTAGAGGATCTCAACCAGTGGTGGGCAACCTGCCCATCAGGGTTCAGAGTGCGGCCCGTGAGTCATTTTGTTGCCCATATGCATGATTGCCAGGTTCCATTGGTTTCCATCCGCATAGCTTTATCCAGCGGTATTGCTAATATGGTACGCATGTAAAACAAGGGCACATGAAGTGAGGTGCGTGCTGACTGCGCACGATGACCGTGAGAGACATGTGCTCGCTCTGTGTCCAATAAAAGCTTTGTTTCAATAGGCACAGCCCAATAATTTTTGCTATGCAAGTGCAGTTAGCAAAATCACCTTATCCCACGAGACTGTCTTGGTTACAGCACGTGGGAGGTTGAGCTTTTTCACACTACTTTTGCACTTTAAGCAAGGTGAGCATAAATATTTATTTTGTTTTTACCATTTGAAGTGGATGACAGTTCTATTAATATACGTATTAGTAAGCATTTCCAGAACTCATTATGAAATATTCGGCATGTATTAAATGCATTTACTCTTATTTGTGGGGTTATAGTTATGCACTTGCCCATTTTCAATCCTGCGGCCCACTGAGATGAAGAAGGGCCACTCATGCAGCCCACTCGCTAGCCCGGGTTGTCAATCACTGATCTCAACAGCTCACCTTTGCAAAGCATAGAATCACTGAAAGTAATTTCTGTATTTTTGTGTTCAACTGCTCCAGTTCTGCCACCTAAAGAAGTAATGATGGTGAGTGCTCATGGTTTCCTGTCACTATTACCACAAAATCCAGCCCCATGTTTTTTTAAACTAATGCAAAAAATTAGGGAACCTCACTTGCATAACATGCGTTTGAAATACCTCAATCTTTTTGTGTTGGCTGATGTTGAGTGAGTTGAACTGAAGAGACCAATGCAGCCAAATGGAAACTCCAGATTAAAGAGCCTCATTTCTGTGTTTGACACAGTTATGTGATTGTACCTTGAACAGGTCATCAAACTAAGTTGTAATAGTAACATAGCGTCATAGAGGTCCACAGCACAGAAAAGGCCCTTCGGCCCATGGTGTCTGTGCTGGTCAAAAACACCCACCTAAATATTCTAATCCTATTTTCCAGCACTTGGCCCATAGCCTTGTATGCCTTGGGATCGCAAATGCACATTTGAATACTTCTTAAATGTTATGAGAGTCTCTGCCTCCACCACTCTCTCAGGCAGTGAGTTCCAGACTCCCACCCCCCTCTGGGTGAAAACATTTTTCCTCACATCCCCTCTAAACCTCCTGCCCCTTACTTTAAATAAATGCCCATTGGTCATTGACCCCTCCACCAAGGGGAAAGTTTCTTCCTGACTACTCTATCTATGCCCTTCATAATTTTATGCATATCAATCACGTTCCCCCTCAGTCTCCTCTGCTCCAGGGAAAACAATCAAAGAACAAAGAAATGTACAGCACAGGAACAGGCCCTTCGGCCCTCCAAGCTCGTGCCGACCATGCTGCCCGACTAAACTACAATCTTCTACACTTCCTGGGTCCGTAACCCTCTATTCCCATCCTATTCATGCATTTGTCAAGATGCCCCTTAAATGTCACTATCGTCCCTGCTTCCACCACCTCCTCCGGTAGCGAGTTCCAGGCACCCACTACCCTCTGTGTAAAAAAACTTGCCTCGTACATCTACTCTAAACCTTGCCCCTCTCACCTTAAACCTATGCCCCCTAGTAATTGACCCCTCTACCCCAGGGAAAAGCCTCTGACTATCCACTCTGTCTTTGCCCCTCATAATTTTGTAGACCTCTATCAGGTCGCCCCTCAACCTCCTTCGTTCCAGTGAGAACAAACCGAGTTTATCCAACCGCTCCTCATAGCTAATGCCCTCCATACCAGGCAACATTCTGGTAAATCTCTTCTGCACCCTCTCTAAAGCCTCCACATCCTTCTGGTAGTGTGGCGACCAGAATTGAACATTATACTCCAAGTGTGGCCTAACTAAGGTTCTATACAGCTGCAACATGACTTGCCAATTCTTATACTCAATGCCCCGGCCAATGAAGGCAAGCATGCCGTATGCCTTCTTGACTACCTTCTCCACCTGTGTTGCCCCTTTCAGTGACCTGTGGACCTGTACTCCTAGATCTCTTTGACTTTCAATACTCTTGAGGGTTCTACCATTCACTGTATATTCCCTACCTGCATTAGACCTTCCAAAATGCATTTCCTCACCTTTGTCTGGATTAAACTCCATCTGCCATCTCTCCGCCCAAGTCTCCAAACAATCTAAATCCTGCTGTATCCTCTGACAGTCCTCATCGCTATCCGCAATTCCACCAACCTTTGTGTCGTCTGCAAACTTACTAATCAGACCAGTTACATTTTCCTCCAAATCATTTATATATATTACAAACAGCAAAGGTCCCAGCACTGATCCCTGTGGAACACCACTGGTCACAGCCCTCCAATTAGAAAAGCATCCTTCCATTGCTACTCTCTGCCTTCTATGACCTAGCCAGTTCTGTATCCACCTTGCCAGCTCACCCCTGATCCCGTGTGACTTCACCTTTTGTACTAGTCTACCATGAGGGACCTTGTCAAAGGCCTTACTGAAGTCCATATAGACAACATCCACTGCCCTACCTGCATCAATCATCTTAGTGACCTCATCGAAAAACTCTATCAAGTTAGTGAGACACGACCTCCCCTTCACAAAACCATGCTGCCTCTCACCAATACGTCCATTTGCTTCCAAATGGGAGTAGATCCTCTCTCGAAGAATTCTCTCCAGTAATTTCCCTACCACTGAAGTAAGGCTCACCGGCCTGTAGTTCCATGGATTATCCTTGCTACCCTTCTTAAACAGAGGAACAACATTGGCTATTCTCCAGTCCTCCGGGACATTACCTGAAGACAGTGAGGATCCAAAGATTTCTGTCAAGGCCTCAGCAATTTCCTCTCCAGCCTCCTTCAGTATTCTGGGGTAGATCCCATCAGGCCCTGGGGACTTATCTACCTTAATATTTTTTAAGACACCCAACACCTCGTCTTTTTGGATCTCAATGTGACCCAGGCTATCTACACACCCTTCTCCAACCTCAACATCTACCAATTCCTTCTCTTTGGTGAATACTGATGCAAAGTATTCATTTAGTACCTCACCCATTTCCTCTGGCTCCACACATAGATTCCCTTGCCTATCCTTCAGTGGGCCAACCCTTTCCCTGGCTACCCTCTTGCTTTTTATGTACGTGTAAAAAGCCTTGGGATTTTCCTTAACCCTATTTGCCAATGACTTTTCGTGACCCCTTCTAGCCCTCCTGACTCCTTGCTTAAGTTCCTTCCTACTTTCCTTATATTCCACACAGGCGTCGTCTGTTCCCAGCCTTTTAGCCCTGACAAATGCTTCCTTTTTCTTTTTGACGAGGCCTACAATATCTCTCGTTATCCAAGGTTCCCGAAAATTGCCGTATTTATCCTTCTTCCTCACAGGAACATGCCGGTCCTGAATTCCTTTCAACTGACACTTGAACGCCTCCCACATGTCAGATGTTGATTTGCCCTCAAACATCCGCCCCAAATCTATGTTCTTCAGTTCCCGCCTAATATTGTTATAATTGGCCTTCCCCCAATTTAGCACATTCATCCTAGGACCACACTTATCCTTGTCCACCAGTACTTTAAAACTTACTGAATTGTGGTCACTGTTCCCGAAATGCTTCCCTACTGAAACATCTACCACCTGGCCGGGCTCATTCCCCAATACCAGGTCCAGTACCGCCCCTTCCCTAGTTGGACTGTCTACATATTGTTTTAAGAAGCCCTCCTGGATGCTCCTTACAAACTCCACCCCGTCTAAGCCCCTGGCACTAAGTGAGTCCCAGTCAATATTGGGGAAGTTGAAGTCTCCCATCACCACAACCCTGTTGTTTTTACTCTTTTCCAAAATCTGTCTACATATCTGCTCCTCTATCTCCTGCTGGCTGTTGGGAGGCCTGTAGTAAACCCCCAACATTGTGACTGCACCCTTCTTATTCCTGATCTCTACCCATATAGCCTCACTGCCCTTTGAGGTGTCCTCCCACAGTACAGCTGTGATATTCTCCCTAACCAGTAGCGCAACTCCGCCACCCCTTTTACATCCCCCCCCCCCCTATTCCGCCTGAAACATCTAAATCCTGGAACGTTTAGCTGCCAATCCTGCCCTTCCCTCAACCAGGTCTCTGTAATGGCAACAACATCATAGTTCCAAGTACTAATCCAAGCTCTAAGTTCATCTGCCTTACCCGTAATACTTCTTGCATTAAAACATATGCACTTTAGGCCACCAGACCTGCTGTGTTCAGCAACTTCTCCCTGTCTGCTCTGCCTCAGAGCCCCACTGTCCCTATTCCCTAGTTCTCCCTCAATGCTCTCACCTTCTGACCTATTGCTCCCGTGCCCACCCCCCTGCCATACTAGTTTAAACCCTCCCGTGTGACACTAGCAAACCTCGCGGCCAGGATATTTATGCCTCTCCAGTTTAGATGCAACCCGTCCTTCTTATATAGGTCACACCTGCCCCGGATGAACTCCCAGTGGTCCAGATAACGGAAACCCTCCCTCCTACACCAGCTGTTTAGCCACGTGTTTAGCTGCTCTATCTTCCTATATCTAGCCTCACTGGCACGTGGCACAGGGAGGAATCCCGAGATTACAACCCTAGAGGTCCTGTCTTTTAACTTTCTGCCTAGCTCCCTGAACTCCTGCTGCAGGACCTCATGCCCCTTCCTGCCTATGTCGTTAGTGCCAATATGTACAACGACCTCTGCCTGTTTGCCCTCCCCCTTCAGGATGCCCTCTACCCTTTCGGAGACATCCTGGACCCTGGCACCAGGAAGGCAACATACCATCCTGGAGTCTCTTTCACGTCCACAGAAGCGCCTATCTGTGCCCCTGACTATAGAGTCCCCTATTACTATTGCTCTTCTGCACTTTGACCCTCCCTTCTGAACATCAGAGCCAGCCGTGGTGCCACTGCTCTGGCTGCTGCTGTTTTCCCCTGATAGGCTATCCCCCCCGACAGTATCCAAAGGGGTATACCTGTTCGAGAGGGGGACAACCACAGGGGATTCCTGCACTGACTGCCTGCCCTTTCTGGTGGTCACTCATTTCTCTGCCTGCACCTTGGGTGTGACCACATTTATATAACTGCGATCTATGACACTTTCCGCCAAATGCATGCTCCTAAGTGCATCCAATTGCTGCTCCAACCGAACCATGCGGTCTGTGAGGAGCTCCAGTTGGGTGCACTTTCTGCAGATGAAGCCATCCGGGACGCTGGAAGCCTCCCGGACCTGCCACAACAGGTAGACGAGGGTAGAGCAGTTGATGTGGTGTATATGGATTTCAGCAAAGCGTTTGATAAGGTTCCCCACGGTAGGCTATTGCAGAAAATACGGAGGCTGGGGATTGAGGGTGATTTAGAGATGTGGATCAGAAATTGGCTAGCTGAAAGAAGACAGAGGGTAGTGGTTGATGGGAAATGTTCAGAATGGAGTTCTGTCACAAGTGGAGTACCACAAGGATCTGTTCTGGGGCCGTTGCTGTTTGTCATTTTTATCAATGACCTAGAGGAAGGCGCAGAAGGGTGGGTGAGTAAATTTGCAGACGATACTAAAGTCGGTGGTGTTGTCGATAGTGTGGAAGGATGTAGCAGGTTACAGAGGGATATAGATAAGCTGCTGGGCTGAGAGGTGGCAAATGGAGCTTAATGTAGAGAAGTGTGAGGTGATTCACTTTGGAAGGAATAACAGGAATGCGGAATATTTGGCTAATGGTAAAGTTCTTGAAAGTGTGGGTGAGCAGAGGGATCTAGGTGTCCATGTACATAGATCCCTGAAAGTTGCCACCCAGGTTGATAGGGTGGTGAAGAAGGCCTATGGAGTGTTGGCCTTTATTGGTAGAGGGATTGAGTTCCGGAGTCAGGAGGTCATGTTGCAGCTGTACAGAACTCTGGTACGGCCGCATTTGGAGTATTGCGTACAGTTCTGGTCACCGCATTATAGGAAGGACGTGGAGGCTTTGGAGCGGGTGCAGAGGAGATTTACCAGGATGTTGCCTGGTATGGAGGGAAAACCTTATGAGGAAAGGCTGATGGACTTGAGGTTGTTTTCGTTGGAGAGAAGAAGGTTAAGAGGAGACTTAATAGAGGCATACAAAATGATCTGGGGGTTGGATAGGGTGGACAGTGAGAGCCTTCTCCCGCGGATGGAAATGGCTGGCACGAGGGGACATAGCTTTAAACTGAGGGGTAATAGATATAGGACAGAGGTCAGAGGTAGGTTCTTTACGCAAAGAGTAGTGAGGCCGTGGAATGCCCTACCTGCTACAGTAGTGAACTCGCCAACATTGAGGGCATTTAAAAGTTTATTGGATAAACATATGGATGATAATGGCATAGTGTAGGTTAGATGGCTTTTGTTTTGGTGCAACATCGTGGGCCAAAGGGCCTGTACTGCGCTGTATTGTTCTATGTTCTATGTTCTATCTCACAGTCAGAACACTGCACCCCTCTAACTGACATTGCGTCAATTAATTAAAATTAAAAGTTTTTTAAAAATTTAAATTAAAAACATTTTTTTTTTAAAGTCTAGCTTTAAATCCTTATTCTATCCGATCTCTCTTCCTATCTAACACTCTCCAACTTGGGCAACATCCTGGAAAATCTCCTCTGCACCCTTTCAAGTGCTATCAGATCCCTCCCACAATGTGGACTCCAGAATTATATAATACTCTTGTTGTGGCCTAACAAACGTTTTACACAGTTCCAGCAACCTTCCTGCTCTTAAACTCTATGCATCGGCTAAGAAAGGCAAGTATACCATATGCCTTCTTAACCACTGTATCCACCTGCCCTGTTACCTTAAGGGACACCAAGGTCTCTCCGATCCTCGGTTCTTCCCAGGGTCCTACCGTTCATCGTGTATTCCCTTGCTTTGTTGTCCTGCCCCAGTGCACCACCTCACACCTATCCAGATTGAATTTCATTTGTCACTGATCAACCCATTTGACCAGCCCGTCTATATATATCCTCCTGCACTCTAAGGCTTTCTCCTCACCATTTAGCATCAATGATTGCTCTGGGAATGGAAATTTGAAATAACAGCTAAAATCAAATGGCAGGTGATCAACAGGAGAAAGTGAGTCACTCTCTCTCTCTCTCGAGGCTGATAGCGGTGGAGGGCAACAACTTCAAATTCATATTCAGGAGGTCAAGTCAGATCATTGTATTGGGAGTTAAGAGAGTGTATCATTTTCCATTGGTCAATTAGGCATTGTAACCATGAGTTTTATAGTGAGCATCAGGATGAAAAGCAGGTCCTAAGCCTTCTCTTGCTGCCAGCAGGACTTCCTCAGAACGTGAGTCCGTCAACTCGCCAGGAGAGATGACTGCTGATGATGCTTACAAGGGATCTTGGGAGTTGGGCCAAATAAAGAAAAAGAAAACTCAGTGGACTGAGAGTCGGGGGAGCGATCTCACCTTTGGGACGATCATTAGGGCCTAAAGTGATGCCTTCTCTGCACCCGACCCGCTCACTGGGCTGGCGAACCTGCACCTCCTTGGGGCCGGTGAATTCCTGGCCCATGTTTCATGTTCTCTTCTGGGCAACTACCGAGTTTTTAATTTTTCATTTGTGTCACGAATGGCGTTTTATGAATGAATTCCACTGCTTAAGGTACTGGGAATTTAATATTGTCTGTCTGTAAATCAGGGGGGCGATTCTCCAAAATGGAGACTAAGTGTTCGCGCCGTCGTGAATGCCGTCGCGTATCATGCCGGCGCGAAACGGGCACGGGGACGACCGATTCTGTCCCCGTCAGGGGGCCAGCACGGCGCTGGAGTGGTTCACGCCGCTCCAGCCACCCTTCCTGGCGCCAAATGGGCGCCGCGCCAACCCGCGCATGCGCAGTTGGGCCACGCCAACCTGCACACGCGTGGGGGACTTCTTCAGCACGCCTGCCCCGACGCAACATGGCGCAGGGGTTCAGGGGCCAGCTGTGCAACAAAGTAGGCCCGGCGGGGGTAGAGGCCGGCCCGCCGATCGGTGGGCCCCGATCGCGGGCCAGACCCCATCATTGGCCCCCCCCCCTTCCCCCAGTGAAGGGTCGCTTTTCCCCGCCCCACAGGCCGCACCCCGACCCTTCGCGCAGAGTTCCCGCCGGCAGCGACCAGGGGTGAACGGCGGCGGCGGGACTCTGCCGTTTCCGCGCGGCCACTCGGCCCATCCGGGCTGGAGAATCGGCAGCCCCACCAATTCCAGCGGCCCGCGGCCGGGGCCGCGTCAAACGCACCGGCGAAACTGGCGGCAATTCTCCGCACCTCGGAGAATCGCGTGCCGGGGTCGGGGCGTCACGGCGCGGTTGTGGCGGTTCTCCGGCCCGGCGCGGGGCTCGGAGAATGGCCCCCCAAAAGTTTAGCATAGGGAAGTTTGGATGTGGGTAGAAAATTTCTATTAAAGGAAGAGAGAAAGTGGAAAATGCTGGAAATACACCGGATTTGTCAAAGAAAAAGAAAGCAATATCGGTGCTTTCAATTATAAATTTTACCTGAACAAATGGAAGAATTTGTAAGATTCTCTATAAAATTCTAGCTGACATCTTGTCCTACCAACTGAGGTTCAAGAGTCAAATCTCAACAAATTCAACAGAAAAACATCAAAGAAGGGAAGCAAGCAGGTCCTGCATGTTGACTGCAACTTTCACCAGGTCTGTTTCGCCATAGGCAGAACAAGACCAACCGCTCCACCAAACCTGCCCCTCACCTCATGATGGCTGGAGCATCACGATTTCCAATCACTCTGTACTTCGCCCTGCACACCCCACCCTTTGCAGCTGTGCAATCTTTAATTCAAAAATCAATCTTTTAACACTCTCCTCCAACTTTTAAAAGGACATTATACTGCTTACCGTGCAGGGGGCCAAAGCTAGGTGCAGTACTGCAGATGTGGTTTAACTAGTGACTTGTAAAATGGCAATTGTGGGGCAGGATTCTGCCGTAATCGGCGGGGCGGGTAACTCCGGCGGGAAGGAGTGGCGTGAACCACTCCGGCGTCGGGCCGCCCCAAAGGTGCGTAATCCTCCGCGCCTTCAGGGCCTAGGCCAGCCCCGGAGTGGTTTGTGCCATGCCGGCTGGCGAGGAAGGGGCTTGGCGCCACGCCAACCAGCGCCGAAGGGCCTCCGCTGGCTGGCGCGAGTTGGTGGGGACATCTCCCGGGGCCAGATCCCCCCCGCGCCCCCCCCCCCCCCCCCGAGAACCCCGGAGGCCGCCCGCGCCGCCAGGTCCCGCCGGTAAGGACCTACTCTAATTTTGCCGTCGGGACCGGCAAAAAACAGGCGGCCAATCGGCCCATCGCTGACCGGGGGGGGGGGGGCGCTGCCAGCGGCCGCCGACAGGCGCAGTGTGATTCCCGCCGCCGCGAAAACCCCGGCGCCGGAGAATTCAGCAGCCGGCGGGGGCGGGATTCACGCTGCCCCCCGGCGATTCTCCGACCCAGCGGGGGGTCGGAGAATCCCGCCCGTGTACTTTGAGTTGTACTGAACAATTCTATTGTTGCAATCCAACACCCACTTAGCTTTAACGACACGTTTTATACATTGGTCACAACTCTCCAGCGATAACACCTAGATCTCCCTTTTCTACCTGTTCCAGTATTAACCCCGGCAAATAGGAGGTATGCATTGGGATGCACTAACAACAAACATGGGCCGGGATTCACCCCTACCCGACGGGGCGGGGGGTCTCGGCGGGATGGAGTGGCGTGAGCTACTCCGGCGTCGGGCCGCCCCAAAGGTGCAGATTTCTTCGCACCTTTAGGGGCCAAACCCTCAGCTTGAGGGGCTAGGCCGCGCCGGAGTGGTTTGCGCGCCGCCGGCTGGCGGGAAAGGCCTTTGGCACAACGCCAGCTGGGGCCGAAGGGACTCCGTCGGCCGGCTGTAGTCCGCACATGCGCGGGAGCATCAGCGGCTGCTGACATCATCCACCCGCATGCGCAGGGGGGGTCACTTCCGCATCGGCCATCGCAGAGGCTCTGGCCGAGGCGGAAGGAAAAGAGTGCCCCCATGGCACAGGCCCACCCGCGGATCGGTGGGCCCTGATCGCGGGCCAGGCCACCGTGGGGGTGTCCCCCGGAGCCAGATCGCCCCACGCCCCCCCCCAGGACCCCGGAGCCTGCCCGCACCGCCAGTCCGGCCGGTAAGGTAGGTGGTCTGATTCACGCCGGCGGGACTGGCATGCAGCAGCATGACTTCAGCCCATCGCGGGCCGGAGAATCGCCGGGGGGGGGGGGGGGGGGGGGGGGGGGGCGCCGACTGGTGCGGCACGATTCCCGCCCCCACCGAATTCTCGGTGCCGGAGAACCCCGCCCATGATGTCTAACTTAACTATGGGCGACACAGTAGCACAGTGGTTAGCACTGTTGTTTCACAGCTCCCAGGTTCCTGGTTCGATTCCGAGCTTGGATCACTGTCTGTGCGGAGTCTGCACATTCTCCCCGTGTCTGCATGAGTTTCCTCTGGGTGCACCGGTTTCCTCCCACAGTCCAAAGACGTGCTGGTTAGGTGGATGCCCATGCTAAATTGCCCTTGGGGTCCAAAAAGGTTAGGTGGGGTTGCTGGGTTACGGGGATAGGGTGGAAGTGTGGGCTTGGGTAGGGTGCTCTTTTCAAGGGCCAGTGCAGACTTGATGGGCCAAATGGCCTCCTTCTGCACTGCAAATTCTTTTTTTTAAATCCATTTGTCATGGCATGGCTCACCCTAGTGGAGAGTCTAGACCTCCTGGCACTTAATTGTCCCCTAAAAAGTTCAGTGCATTGGAACTGGGTTTTTCTAACAGTGATCTGAGTTATAACTACTGCTGAACTACGGATCTGACTCTGAAAAGAAAAATATTTGCGGAATGTTGTTAATTGTCTCCTTTCTGATTAATTACTGGAATCTTGATGCTGGGAATTCTATTAAGTTAAGCTATAATGAATTTCATTTCAAAAGAATGAAAGTTCCCGCCACTAAGCTCACTATGGGTGGAATTTTACAATCCCGTTGTGGCAGGGTTGGGGCAGGAAAATGTAACAAGCCACTCAATGGTCCATTGACTTTGGTGGGACTGGTAAATCCTGCTGGTGGGAGGGACTGGAAAATCCCACAGAAAGGAGGGGCTAGAAAATCCCATGGGCAGGAGGGGCTGGAAAGTCCCAAGGGCTGGAGGGACTGGAAAGTCCCGCGGGAAGGAGGGACTGGAAGATCCCGCTGGTGGGAGGGGCTGGAAAGTCCCCCCGCCCCCCCCTATGTCATTCAGCACAAATTTCTTCACGAATAGTGGTGGGTCTGCTTGCTTCAC
Source organism: Scyliorhinus torazame (assembly GCF_047496885.1). Classification (NCBI taxonomy): domain Eukaryota; kingdom Metazoa; phylum Chordata; class Chondrichthyes; order Carcharhiniformes; family Scyliorhinidae; genus Scyliorhinus; species Scyliorhinus torazame. Next base: position 222,238,725 of record NC_092716.1, read on the forward strand.
CTCTGATCATAAGATTTGAGCCATTCTTTGTGGTTTCCTGTGTCTTTGCTGTCATTGCATCGCTATAGAAAATAGAAGTTAAAGAAAATAGGTTAGTGAGCTTCGTAAAGCTGCAGCTCACCAGCCATCAGTGTCCTTTCCACAGGGAACAAAGATTTGATGTATCCCCTTTCTGATTGAAGGTTTTAGAAAAATCGGCTGACAGGCCACATTTCAAACAGGTGCATTTGCAGCTTGGGATACCAATGAGGGCTTGCCCTTATCCAGCCAGCCCTGCTAACAGGTCCAGGGTTGTACATGACCAAGTCAAATTAAATCTGCATGTGAAAATCAAAATTCCCTCAAGGAAAGCATCCTTGAATTTTACACATTTCTCCATCTAGCCCCATTTCAGTATCAGTGAAAGCTCAATCAGGTTGGCCAACCTTGAGCTGTTATGCCAATGGGTCATGCCAGGCAATCGTCATGCAAATGACAGCTGCCTTGTTTGCCCAGGTCTCTCAACTTATCAACTTCAACATGAAAAACAGACAGCAATACAAAAGACCATCTGGTTGGAGTACCCAAACTGCAGAGCACTACTGATGACACACTTATCACCAGATGGGTCTCTGCGCAATGGCACTCCTTTCATGATATGGAAATGACTTTAAACCGGGATGGTTGCAATTGATCTATGGAAGCATGCCCGCTGATCTGTCACTTGCTGTAATTCTTCTATTTTACAGCAACCCATGGTTTTATCAATACTTTAAAGCCACAAAACATGGATGAAAGGCTATCGGGGCCCTAAGCACGCACTGATCTCCAGCCATGGCAACTTATTCCCCCATTTAGGAAACCAAGAGGATAAATAGGAAGGGCAGATTCCTGCTGTTACCTGGGTCAGTCTTTGGCATCCTTGAGAAGATTGTGAGGTTGCTGCAATACACAGTGGAAAAAGTATCCCAAATCTCTGTGGCCTGCTGAGTTTTACTTTACCTGGCCAGTCACCAGGATGTAGAATATTATTGTGAGCAAAAACCAGAAAAGACATCTACCTAGATAACTGGATAATTAGCAAGAATATTTAAGGGGTCTCGAAGGACACAATCAGTTGTTTGCACAACAGGACCAGAGCATAACCTATATTATTATATTTTTCTCTAACTGCATTAATCTGCTTCATAGAAAAAGAACTGTCACCACATATGAAAATATTCACTAGCCTACATTTTCATGGAGTCTTAACGGTTTGTGACGTGGTTGGGTTTAGGGAAATTCCCTCAGATTTCCTCATTGAAATTGGAGGAGATGGTATTGCTGCCATTTCCTCCTTTTTCATCTATATAATAACAGTTTGCTGACCAGCAACTCTTTAAAACTACTACTTCTGAAATCCTACTCCCTGTCCCATCTGTATTAATGCCACATAATGCATTATTCTAAAATGATAACGCAAGTTTAGTTCTCTGCTGCCAGTGAACAGAGTGCCGGAGAAGTCAATGTGTTTGGAATACATTATTCGCCATTTATGCCCCGTGAGTGAGATTTCCTAATTAATGCTGAATTGTGGACTTTGCTCTTTGGGTAGAGTTGCATTGATTAAAAGTTGGTTCGAGGCAGCCTGTGGTGAACCACTGTTATTATAGTTCCACTGCTGTTCCACTGTTACTTACAGCGCTGTATATATTCTCTGTTACTGTTTGTTCCATTGTTACTCACTGTGTTATATATTGTTGTTCTTCCGTGGCTCCGCCCCACTGGGTGTTGTATAGAGTTGACTGATCTGGTTGGTGGGTAGATGGGATCGTTGTTGTTATTATGGGGACTGACATATCTTGCTGATTATTGTTTATCGTTGATGGATGTAAATGTGGGAGAAAATGTGAAAATGGAGGAGAATAAAAAAAAAATTTTTTTTTAAAAGAGTTGACTGATCTGTAGCCCTGTCTCCAGTCTGGGTTCAGCAGCAGACAGGCTACATCTTAGAGTATTAAAACCATTACTTTGTTTCCTACAACTTGCCTCGTGTGTAATTGATGGTGCATCAATTTAATACTCTAAGATAGTACGATGGATAAGTCACTCAAGCCTGAGCGATTGGACCTGGACCCAGAGGCAGCCGACGCTACCGCGATCTTCCAGCATTGGCTAAGCTGTTTCGAGGCCTACCTCAACTCTTCCACTGACGCCGTCTCAGGGGAGCACAAGCTTCGGGTCCTCAACGCCCGGGTGAGCCACCGAATATTTACCCTCATCAGAGACGCGGCCACGTACGACGATTACGCTCCTCAAAGGGCAGTACGTGAGGGCGGTAAACGAGGTGTACGCCCGGCACCTCCTCGTCATGAGGCGTCAGCAGCCAGGAGAACCTTTGGCCGAGTTCCTGCGTGACCTGCGGGTACTCGCCCGGAATTGTAGCTGCCAGGCAGTAACGGCAGTTCAACATACCGAGCTCCTGATCCGGGACGCCTATGTGGCCGGCGTTGGTCTGACTACATCCATCAGCGCCTGCTCGAAGGGGGTTCCCTCGACCTAAATGACACGGTGCAGCTCACAAACTCCCTGGAAGTGGCCTTCCAGAATATGGATGCCTTCATGTCCAACCACGCGGCATCCTCGTGGGTGTCCTGGGCGCAGCCATCCAGGGGTGTCACATGCCTGTGTTGCACGGCAGCCCACAAACTCCGGGGGACCGTCCTGCTACTTCTGCGGCCAGGGTCAGCACTCCAGACAACGATGTCTAGCTCGGAACGCGACCCGCAGCGAGTGCGGTAAGAAGGGCCACTTTGCAAATCCGCCAGGCCCGAGCTAAAACGTCCAAATCCCGCCGCGTGGTATCTTGCCTGTCGGGACCGACCCTTCTAACGCGTCATCCACCTCATGCGACCCGTGGAGTCCGCCATCTTGGCCGCCATCTTCTATGCGCCCCGCCAGGTGCGACCTGTGGGGGCCGCCATCTTGGCCGCCATCTTTGACGCCACCCACTACCACCGACCAGACCAGCCACCTTCCGCAGCTCACCTCCATCACCCTCGGCCAGTCCTGGCCCCGTCATCTCACGAACTCCATGATAACCGTCCGGATCAATGGGCACGGGACGACCTGCTGATTCGACTCTGGGAACATGGACAACTTCGTCCATCCGGATACAGTAAGGCCCTGCTCCCTCCGAATTTTTCCTGCGTCCCAGACAAACTCCCTGACTTCCGGATCTCACACTGTTGAGGTCAGGGGGTACTGTGTCGCAGCTCTTGCGATACATGACGTAGAGTATGTTAACTTTAAACTCTATGTCCTCCCCTATCTCTGCGCTTCCCTTTTATTAGGCCTAGACTTCCAATGCCATCTCCGAAGCCTGGCCTTAACGTTCGGTGGACCCCTGCCCCCTCTCACCGTCTGTAGCCTACTGACCCTTAAGGTCGCCCTACCCCCGCTCTTAGCTAACCTCACCCCAGACTGTAATCCCGTCGCCACCAGGAGCAGACGATACAGTGCTCGGGACAAGGCCTTTATCAGGTCAGAGGTCCAGCAACTCCTGCGGGAAGGGATCATAGAGGCCAGTACCAGCCCCTGAAGAGCCCAAGTGGTGGTCGTCAAGACTGGGGAGAAGCTCCGGATGGTCGTCGACTACAGTCAGACGATCAACCGGTACATGCATCTCGATGCATACCCTGTCCCCCGCATATCTGACATGGTCAATCAGATTGCGCAGTACCGTGTCTTCTCCACGGTAGACTTGATCCGCCCGGAGGACCGCCAATACACTGCCTTTGAGGCAGATGGGCGCCTCCACCCCTTCCTCAGGGTCCCCTTCGGCATCACCAATGGGGTCTCGGTCTTCCAACGGGAGATGGACCGAATGGTTGACCAGTACGGGCTGCGGGCCACGTTCCCGTATCTGGATAATGTCACCATCTGCGGCCATGACCAGCAGGACCATGACGCTAACCTCCAGCGTTTCCTTCACACCACCAAGCTCCTTAATCTTATGTATAGTAAGGAGAAGTGCGTTTTCTGTACGACCCGCCTCGCCATCCTCGGCTACGTTGTGGAAAACGGAGCCCTAGGGCCCGATCCCGACCGCATGCGCTCCCTGCTGCAACTTCTCCTCCCTCACTGCCCTGAAGAGGCCCTGAAGAGATGCCTAGGGTTCTTCTCGTACTATGCCCAGTGGGTCCCGAACTATGCGGACAAGGCCCCGCCCACTCATCAAATCCACCCTTTTTCCCCTGTCGGCTGAGGCCCGCCTAGCCTTCAACCGCATCAAGGCAGACATTGCCAAGGCCATGATGCACGCTGTGGATGAGTCCATCCCGTTCCAGGTGGAGAGCGATGCGCCTGATTTTGCCCTGGCCGCTACCCTCAATTAGGCAGGCAGACCCGAGGCCCTCTTTTCCCGTACCCTCCAGAGCTCCGAAATTCGACAGTCCTCCGTCGAGAAAGAAGCCCAAGCCATTGTGGAAGCTGTACGACATTGGAGGCATTACCTGGCCGCAAGGCGATTCACTCTCCTCACTGACCAACGGTCAGTTGCCTTCATGTTCAATAATACACAGCGGGGCAAGATCAAGAATGACAAGATTCTGAGATGGAGGATCGAACTCTCCACCTCCAATTACGACATCTTGTATCATCCTGGGAAGCTCAATGAGCCCCCAGATGCCCTGTCCCACGGTACATGTGCCAGCGCACAAGTAGATCGACTTTGGGCCCTCCACAATGACCTCTGTCATCCGGGGGTCACCCGTTTTTTCATTTTGTCAAGGCCCGCAACCTGCCTTACTCCATCAGGACCATGACCAGGGACTGCCAGGTCTGCACGGAGCGCAAACCGCACTTCTATCGGCCAGACAGAGCGCACCTGGTGAAGGCTTCCCACCACTTTGAGCGCCTTAGCATGGACTTCAAAGGGCCCCTCCCCTCCACTGACCATAACGTGTACTTCCTCAACATCGTTGATGAATACTCCCGTTTTCCCTTCGCCATCCCATGCCTTGACATGACCTCGGCCACTGTCATCAAGGCCCTGCACAACCTCTTCACCTTTGTTCGGTTTCTCCACCTACATCCACAGTGATCGGAGCTCCTCGTTCATGAGTGATGAGCTGCGTCAGTTCCTGCTCAGCAAGGGCATCGCCTCAAGCAGGACTACCAGCTACAACCCCCGGGGAAACGGACAGGTGGGAGAGGGAGAATGCGACGGTCTGGAAGGCCGTCCTCCTGGCCCTACGGTCTCCCACTGGCAGGAGGTCCTTCCCGATGCACTCCACTCTATCCGGTCGCTTCTGTGTACTGCCACCAACGAGACCCCTCACGGACATATATTTGTCTTCCCTAGGAAGTCCACCTCAGGGGTCTCACTCCCGTCCTGGCTGACCGTCCCAGGGCCTGTCCTCCTCCGGAAGCATGTGAGTAACCACAAAACCGATCCCCTGGTCGAGCGGGTTATGCTTCTCTACGCTAACCCACAATATGCCTACGTGGCACATCAGGACGGGCGGCAGGACACAGTCTCCCTCCGGGACCTGGCAACCGCTGGTTCCCCACCTGACCCTCCACCGTCTACCTCCATTACCATTGCCCCCGCGTCTATACCGTCTCCCTCTCTGTCAATACTTCCGGAAGAAAAAGAAGAGGACGACATGGAGTTGCAGGTCTCGACACCAGTCCCCACACCACAGTCGGGACTGAGGAGATCACAGCGGACGGTTAAAGCTCCTGATAGACTTAATCTATAAGTTTGCTTCACCCACGCTGGGCTTTTTTTTTTAACAGGGGATGAATGTGGTGAACCACTGTTATTGTAGTTCCACTGTTGTTCCACTGCTTCTTCCAGCGCTGTATATATTCTCTGTTACTATTTGTTCCATTGTTACTCACTGTGTTATATATTGTTGTTCTTCCGTGGCTCCGCCCCACTGGGTGTTGAAAAAAAGAGTTGATCTGTAGCCCTGTCTCCAGTCTGGGTTCAGCAGCAGACAGGCTACATCTTAGAGTATTAAAACCATTACTTTGTTTCCTACAACTTGCCTCGTGTGTAATTGATGGTGCATCACAGCCCAAAGTGATTTCACATGATACCTCAAACAAAGCTATGATTCTGATCACTCTGAGCAACATTAGTATCTCTTTCACTCCTGTCTGTAAATGTAAGTCTGTAGCTGAATCCAGTGGTGTACTTTTAAAAAATAACCTTCAATGTAATAATGCATTACGCAAAGAACAGCATCACTGATCACTCTTTTCACATTAATGTGTCTCCACCACATGGAGTGCAGAGGTTCAAGAAGGCAGCGTCCCATTACCCTCTGCAGGGCTATTAGGGATGACCTCACTGTCCTTGTAGGAAATTATGGGGCAGCTTTTGGATCGACCTAATGGCACTGTCAGGAATCAGTTCAAATATTAGCCTGGACCATCTCGCATCCAATCCAATCTTTTACCTTGTGGTGAGCGCACACCAATTGAGCCAAGCTGACATTCGACAGATATTTCAAAGCTAAATAATAAAGAATTTTGATACTTCTGAAGATAAGGAACGATGAATATTGGTTGCATAGTGGGATGGGGAGGCGGTGGTGGACATACATTAAATACTATCCAGTGACATGTAGGCCATTTATCAGTTTGCAAGCAGTTTGGCACATGCAATATCCCATGACAAATCCTTTGAATTTCTACATTTTACCATGTGTAATGAGATTTTAAAGCATCATAATATTACATAAGAAGTCAATGTAAATGCCTATTTCTGTGTCAAGCAAAGTGATAGCAAATGATTTATAACGGTCAGTACACTTGTAGTGATTGTGGTGACTGTCTCTTTAAGACAGTACAGCCGAAGAAGGTCACCTGACATGAAGGACCAATGGGAACCGAGAGTGTGTGATCACCCCAGAGGGTGGAGTCCTCACTTGGTCAGAATACATCTAGCAGCCCCTTATCAACAGATCAACATTGTTCAGATTACTGACGGTTGACTGAGAAACATTTTGTTTTTGTAGCCATCCATGGTGTGAAAGGTAAATATCAAGCAGAGGCTGCGAACTGTTGCCCCTCTCTGTCTCTGTACCTCCAGTTCTACAACCCTCCAAAATAGGGTTGTTAAGAAGGCGTACGGTGTGTTAGCTTTTATTGGTAGAGGGATTGAGTTTCGGAGCCATGAGGTCATGTTGCAGCTGCACAAAACTCTGGTGCGGCCGCATTTGGAGTATTGCATGCAATTCTGGTCGCCACATTATAGGAAGGATGTGGAAGCATTGGAAAGGTTGCAGAGGAGATTTACCAGAATGTTGCCTGGTATGGAGGGAAGATCTTATGAGGAAAGGCTGAGGGACTTGAGGCTGTTTTCGTTAGAGAGAAGAAGGTTAAGAGGTGACTTAATTGAGGCATACAAGATGATCAGAGGATTGGATAGGGTGGACAGTGAGAGCCTTTTTCCTCAGATGGTGATGTCTAGCACGAGGGGACATAGCTTTAAATTGAGGGGAGATAGATATAAGACAGATGTCAGAGGTAGGTTCTTTACTCAGAAAGCAACAGTAGTGGACTCGCCAACACTAAGGGCATTAAAATGGTCATTGGATAGACATATGGACGATAAGGGAATAGTGTAGATGGGCTTTAGAATGTTTTTACCGGTCGGCGCAACATCGAGGGCCGAAGGGCCTGTACTGTGCTGTAATGTTCTATGTTCTATCTGCACGTTTCCATTTCTGGACTCTTACACATTTTCAATTTTCTTCACTCAACCATTAGTGATATTGCTTTCAGCTACCTAGGCTCTAAGCTCTGGAATTCCTTTCCAACACCTCTCCATATCTCTACTTCTCTTTCCTTCTTTGAGATGCTCTTTAATACCTACCATTTTGACTAAACATTTTGTCGTCTGTCCTAACAGCTCTTTGGGTGGCTAGATGTCAAATCTTATCGGATAACATGCATATTCTCCCCATGTCTGCGTGGGTATCACCCCCACAACCCAAAAAGATGTGTAGAGTAGATGGATTGTCCATGCTAATTGCCCCTTAATTGGAAAAGAAAGAATTGGATACTGTAAATTTATATTTACAAAAATCTTGACTGATTACAGCCCCTGGAACATGCATTGTGATGGTTTGCTATGATAAAGGTGCTGTATAAATGGAAGTTACAAAGAAATAAAGGGCACAGAACCAGGATTTGACCCAACCACCCATGCTGGTATTTTGCTTCACTCAAGCCGTCTCCCATCTTTCCTTATCTAAATCTGACCATCATAACCACCTATCCCTTCTCCCTCACATGCTTGTCTACCTTCCCCTTAACTGGGTCTGTACTACTCACTTCATGAGAACATAAGTACTGAGAGCAGGAGTGGGCTATTCAGCCCCTCCTGCCCGCTTGGCCATTCAGTACCATCATAGCTGATCTTCTCTCGACCTCAACTCCACTTTCCTGCCATTTCTTCATAACGCTTCAACCCATTAATCTGTCTATCTCTTCCTTAAATTTACTCACTGTCCCGGCATCCATTGCACTCTGGGGTAGTGTGTTCCACAGATTCAGGGTCCTTTGAGAGAAGTAATTTCTCCTCATCTCTGTTTTAAATCTGCTACCCCTTATCCTAAAACTATGACCTCTTGTTCTAGCTTGCATCACATCAGCGGCACTATAGCACAGTGGTTAGCATTGTTTCTTCACAGCTCCAGGGCCCCAGGTCCGATTCCTGGCTTTGGTCACTGCCTGTGTGGTGTCTACACGTTCTCCCTGTGTCTGCGTGGGTTTCCTCCAGGTGCTCCGGTTTCCTCCCACAGTCCAAAGATGTGCGGGTTAGGTAGATTGGCCATGCTAAATTGCCCTTAGTCTCCATAAAGGTTAGGTGGGGTTACTGGGGTATGAGGATAGGGTGGAGGTGTGAGCTTAAGTGGGGTGCTCTTTCTAAGGGCCGGTGCAGACCCGATGGGCCAAATGGCCTCCTTCTGTACTGTAAATTCTATGAAGAGGAAGCATCCGCTCTATGTCTACTTTGTCAGTACCTTTTATCATCATACATAGCTCAACTAGATCTCCTCTCATTCTTCTAAACTCCAGAAAGTATAGGCCTAAATTGTTCGATCTCTCTTCATAAGACTAACCCCTCACCTCTGGATTCAATCTCGTGAATCTCCTCTGAACTGCCTTGGATGCAACTACATCCATCCTGAAATAAGGGGACCAAAACTACATGTGCAGTCTCACCAATGACTTCTACAGTTGCAGCAACAACTCCCTACATTTATACTCTATTCCTTTAGCTATAAAGGCCAAAATCCCATTTGCCTTCCTTATTAACTGCTGTATCTGCGCACTAGATTTCTGAGATTCATGCACGAGGACACCCAGATCCCTCTGCACCGAAGCACTCTGAAGTTTCTCTCCATTTAGATAACAAGTTGTCTTTCCATTTTTCCAAACAAGATTGATAACCTCACACTTATCCATGTTAAACTCCATCTGCCAAAGATTGGCCCACTCACCTAACCTATCTATATCCATTTGTAAATTTCTTCTTTCCTCATTGCAATTTACTATCCAACCTATTTTAGTGTCATCTGCAAATTTGGCTATCGTACCTTCTATCCCTACATTCATGTCAACCACTCCCCGTGGTAGGGAATCCCAACTTCTTGCCACACTTTTGGGTAGAGAGTTTCTTCTGAATTCCCTATTGGGTATCTTGGTGGGTATCTTATGTTGACAGTCTCAAGTTACGCTGTTTCCCACAAGAGGAAACATTCTCTCCATATCCACTTTCATTGTTATAAAGCCCTCTATTAGGTCACTGCTCAGTTTCCTTTTTGCAAGAGTGAAGGGACCCAACATATCCATCCTTTCTGATGTGAATACTGGAGCTGTTGCTGATGAGAGATGCAATTGTTGGAAGATTCACCTTTAGCTGCTTCTGTCCATCTTATTGTGGCTGGTTGCAAATAAATGACATTGGCAGGTTGTGCCCTTCCTCTCTCTCTCAGGGAATGGTAAGTGTGCTGAACACTGCAAACAAGGAAAGGATAAAAATTAGAAATGGAGTTCATATCACTGTTATTGATTGCTAACCTGAAATATTCCATCTAAAGCAGATGGTACAATGGTTTGCAGCCACAGTGTGTGGAGCTGTCACACATGCCGCAATCTAATGTCTGACACTTCTAATCAGCGATGAGTTATACTCTGTGTTATAATAACATTCAAAGGATTCAGCTGGTCTAGTTCATAGTGGAAGCGTATCAGTTTTTTGGCATGAGTCCAATTGAATGAGATTAGCACCTGGGCATGCCTGTTAAAATCTCTGCCAACCTGTCAAAGTCATGGAAATACAGAACACATTAGAAATATTCTTAACACTTACTGGTGATGGACTGAGTTAGCAGGGTGCTCTTCTGAGTTCATGTTAAAGAACATTGTTGAGGAAATTATTTGATCAATGGTAAACCTGATCTGGGAATTAATTGATGTGATTTATGCTCCATATTTGATGTGGGGGTGATCATCAGAGCTGGCTGCACTTGATTTATCTGATTCATGTTACATTTGATCTGACGATATTTGCTGCATAGAGTAGATGCAAAAATTGCCAAAGTATCAGCGATCTTTACCGGTGCAAATAGTACTGGTGAGTTAAATGCTACAGATGCTATATTATGTGTCTGATTATGTTATATTCTCTAAGTACCGCAAAAAGAAAAGGTATGGTGGTGCCCACACTATAGATTCATACAAACTCAATGAGAGGAGATGTTGTTCAAAGATGGAGAATTGCAAAGCCCGCTCAAAAGCACTGCTGTTGTCACTACAGATCACGTGTCGTTCCACCAAGAGGGTTGTATTCTCTGATATATAACAGCTCTCCTCTTTTACTTCTTTAGTCCGACAACTTTCTTAACATTTTTACAACAAACTCACCTATGCATTATCTCTATACATATGTACAACTTAATAAGACAGTCTCTCAGGTGGACATCTATTGCTTTTGGGTTGTACTTGACTTTCTGGAACTTGGCTTCTCGAGACCTTGGGGGTTCCTTCAGTAGGTGGTACTTCCTGCGGATTTACTCCAGTGACCATCCCTATTGGAAAGTCCTCAGAAATAGAATCTGAACTTGTTTCTGTATTTTGGTCTCTGTTTAGAAGTATCACTGCTTAGATTTTCCATTGGAAATACTTCTCGAGACATTTCAGCGATGTCACTTTGTGAAGCTGGTAGTTGGTCAATATGAGGTCGCCAAACTCTTTCATCATCCATACAGGATATGATATCAGACCCTGTTTTTTCTAGGCTCACAGTGGGTACCCAGTTCTCATTGGTGGTGTAGCTTCTAGCTGGCACGCTCTCCTTGAGTGAATACCTGCTTTTTAGAGTTTTATTCCCTCCTAGCTTCTTGTTGTTTCACAATCTCAGAAGTGTCAGATGGTATCAACAAATCAAACTGTGTTTGCAGTTTCTTCCTGAACAGCAGCATTGCTACTGAACTCTGTATTGTTGCATGTGCATTGTTCCAGTAAGACACCGAGAATTTGTTCATTCCTCTTGCCAATGTACCTTGATCCTTTAATGCCTTGATGCAATGTTTATGTGACCGTACAAATCATTCTGCCAATCCATTTGTTGGAGGATGGTATGGAGATGACTTTATGTGCTGTACACCCTTTCTTCTTAAGTAGTTCTTGAATTTCTTCAAAGGGAACGGAGTACCATTGTCACTTCCACTTGCTCCGGTGCACCAAACCTTGTTAATATTTCATCCAACTTCTCATTAGTTTGTTCTGTCATTCTGTATTTCATAATCACTACTTCCGGCCATTTAAAGTGAGCATCAACAGACTTCCGGTGACGGCGGATAACTTCCGGTGATGGTGGGCGGGAGGCAGCCGCACACTGGAGGGCTCCCGCTCGGGAATAGAAATTTTGGAGTTTTAACGCCCAGTCCTGGGGGCAACGGAGGCTGAAAAAGCTGTAAGAAGGCACAGGGAGGAGAAATGTAAAAGTTTGGGAGAAAAACAGCCGTGAAAAAGAGGGTTAATGAAAGTCCGCCGGTGAGTGGAAAAGTCAGCGCAGGAACTGTGAGGAAAGCGGAGGCTGGGGCACCAGGGGAGGCCACATCGTTCACAGCAGAAGAAATTACCAAGGTGATGGCTGTGGAACTTGAAAAACAGTTCACAAAACACATGGAAGCGATGAAGAAGGAGATGGGGGCGGAATTGAAAGTGCTGGTGGAGGAGGCAATTGCCCTGGTGAGGGCGGCGGTATCGGAGGTGCAGGAGCAAGGTGAGACACTGAAGGAAGTGGAAGAGGCATTATCGCAGCACAGTGATCAATTCACCTCGGTGGGGAAGGAGCTGCGGAGGGTGATAGAGACCAACAGGGGTCTGCGAGCCAAAATGGAAGACCTGGAAGACAGATCCAGGTGACAGAATCTGAGGATTGTGGGTCTGCCCGAAGGGGTGGAAGGCCTGAGGCCGAAGGAGTATTTTGCCACGATGTTGGCGGAGCTATTGGGGGAGGGGGACGAACTCTCCCGATATGAACTGGATCGGGCTCATCGGTCGTGGAGGCCTATACCATAGGCGAGTGAGCCGCCAAGAGTAGGAACTGTGTGTTTCCATAGGTACAGCGTGAAGGAGAAGGTCCTGTGCTGGACAAAGCAGAAGCGGGTGGTGCAGTGGGCTGGAGCTGGTATACGCATATACCAGGACTTACGGTGGAGCTGGCAAGGAGGCGGGCTGCCTTCAGCCGGGTGAAGAAGGCACTGTACATCAGCAAGGTGCAGTGCAGCATAGTATATCCAGCTAAGTTGAGAGTGACCTACAAATCCAAGGACTTTTATTTTGGGACGGCAGAAGCGGCGGAGGAGTTTGCGAAGGCAGCAGGACTGTGGCAGAATTGAGAATTGGGCGTGTACCGATGTAGCCTCATATAACTTTATTTTTTCACTCCGTGTTGGTGTATGTACTAAATGAGTCGACGCTGTATATATTTGGACAAGGGAAAAGATGGGACTTTCATTTTCAATGATGGTTCTTTGGGGCTTGGGTGTGAATGCTGGGGTTGGGTGCTAAAGGGGATTTCTTGGTTTTCCTGGGACCGGGCAAAGGGGAGGAGACCTGGGCGGGGTCCTCCACGCTGGCCGGTTTAAGCTGGCCAGTGAACGGGAGTGAGGTGGGGTTGAGGGGCTGCAGCCATCGGAGCCTGGTCGACCAGGTCTCGGTGAGTCTAGCCGGGGTGAAAAGTTGGCGGAAGGAACCAAGGTTGGGGGAAGAAGTTTACAAGAGGAAGTGGAGGGGAGGAGTCTGGGAGGGTGGGTAGGGGGTGGGGGTGGGGGGGGGGGTCTACAATTTATGGGTGTCATTCACGGTACTCTTTCGGGGATTGGATGGCGTTGAATATTAGGGGGGTTGGTTGGGGGAGTGGACTATATATGTCAATGGTGACCATAGGCGATTCCTGATTTCTTTTTTTCCCTCCTTTTTTTGTCCACCTTGGGAGGGTTTGTTTGATTTGATGCTTATATTGTCAGGCGGGCCATTGCTTGGGGGTGGTGGGAGGATGGGATCGTTGTTGTTAATAAGGGGATTGACATTGTATTCGTTACCGTTTACTGTTTGTTGGTGGGGTGTAAATTCTGAAGAAAATGTGAAAATGGAGAATAAAAATATTTATTTAAAAAAATAAAGTGTGCATTGCCAATTACTAAGAACATGTGACCCTCTACTGGACCAGCAGAGTCTATGTGTATTCTCTGCCATGGCTGTGTTGACCCTTCCCATGGATGCAATGTTTGCAGTGGTGGAGTGTTAGTTCTTCAGAGGATTGGCATTGCCAAACCTTCTCTTTAATTTGAGCATCTAATCCTGGCCACCAAAAATAACTGCATGCTAGGTTCTTCATTCTCACCACACCAGGATGTCCCTCATTCAGTTGGTCAAGGGCTTTGTTCCGCAAGCATGGAGGAATAATCACTTGGATTCCCCATAATAAAACTCCACTCTGGACTGTCAACTCAAGTCGTCTGGATTTTTACGATATATGGCTGTCACTGTTCTTTTTTGGACCATGTCCCACCTTCCCCATCACTGGATCGGTTCTTGTGTATCTCTGAACTTGAGATGAAGTCACGGGCACATTATCCACAAGTGAAATGTTGATGAAATGTTCTTCAGGTTCTTGCTTGACTTGTAATGGCAATCTTGACAAAGCATCAGCATTTGCATGTTGCTCCAATCTACGATACTGGATATCGTACAAGTGTGCGGACAATATCAAAGACCATCTCTGCAACCTACTAGCTACTAAGGGAGGAATTCCTTAATACAACCCAAAGATTTCAGTCTAGGGTCGATGATCCGTTAAGAGTAAAATGACTTCCATAAACGTAGTGGTGGAACTTCTTACTATGAAAATGATGCTCAAAGCCTCTTTTTCTAGCTGAGCGTAATTTATTTCTGCACTAATAAGAGTTTGGGAAGTAAATGCTATCGGTCGTTCCTCTCCAGAAGGTACAATGTGCAAGACAACTGCACCAACCCCATAGGGTGACACATCACAAGCACGTTGTAACTTCTGTTTGGGATTGTAGTGAACCAACAGCTCTGACTTCTGTAAGACATATTTTACCTCGTTATATACACTTTTGCATTCTTCTGACCAGTGTCATCGCTGTTTGGCACATAACAATGGCTTCAATCGCTTTGCTAAATTTGGAACAAATTTGCCATAATAATTGATTAATCCCAGTAACAGCCTCTATTGTGTTACATTTTGAGGACTTGGTTCTTCTAAGATCGCTGTTGTCCTTTTCGGCTGCCTGTGCAAGCCATCTTTATCAATGATGTGATCCAGATAATTTATGGATGTGTTAGAAAAGTCCCACTTTTCCTTTTTAACGCAGAGACTATGGTTTTGTAGATGTTTCAATGAAGCTTCTAAGTTCTTCAAGTGTTCCTGTTCACTTAAACTGAATGATGAGAATGTCATCTAGGTAGTGCTGCACCACATTTAGCCCATTGAGAGTTTGATTCATGGACCTCTGAAAAAGAGGAACAGATGGAAATCTCCTGTAATGGAACGGACTTTTGTGCAACATAGAATGAATGATTTTGCAGACACATTCATTTGTAAATTTGATCAATTTTACTAAATTTCTGCCCTTGGGAAGCCCAGCAAACAAGTCTTAAATAAAGGGCAGTGGACAGTGATCTGCACACAATACTGGGTTAATAGTTGTTTTCGTAACTGTTGCTAGTTTCTTTTTCTACTTGGTCTTTTCTGTGGCTCTGTTCCAATTAGGGCAATCAGTGAATTTGCCTTTCTTTCTATGTTATCTATGTCCGAATACTTAGGGTCGCCAGGTATCGAATGATACCACCACAAGTTTCAACCGGCTATCGATCAAAGAGCCAAACACCAGTTAGTTAGTTCAAGGTCAAAGGTACTTTATTTACACAAAATTAGTCATGCAACATAAACACTACTAGTTAACTACACCTATCAGCTAAGACAACCTGTACTTCGGGCACCCGGCTTAGGTCAGAAAACAGTGGCCGCTGTTCAATTCTGGATCTCTCGGGTTCGAAGGGGTAACTGCTGCTCAGCTGGGCTCATCCGTCTGGTAGCGGGCGTTGAACTTGGTCTTGCTTCTGATGTTGCTACGATTGCCGATGACCGTGACCGGGGTACCAAGGCCAAGGGAGCACCAAGAGAGAGCGAACATATGGCGAACTCTTCTTCTTATACTCAGGGGGCTTTCGCGCTCTTTTGGGCGGTCCTTCGATTTGGGCCTTACTAATTGGGTGATCCCTGATCACTCTGTTCGATTCCTTAACCAATAAGTGGGCGGGGATGGCTGGGCGTGTCTCAAGCAGTCACTGACCCCGTTGTTTGCGTTTCCCTTGAACAGGGAGTGGCGCCGAAATGTCTGGGACTGTCCCGGCTGCTTGAGTGCCGGTCCTTTGTTTTGGGGAAGATGGGCCATCAAAATGCTAATCGGCCTGATTAACATGCTAATGGGACGGAGTTTCATATACCGTCTGGACTTTGCTGACAAATATGCATTTCAAGCTCTGAGCCTGCCTGATTCTTGGCTTGTCCATGTTACCCTCCAGTCTTTGCGACTTGCTCTGTACCTAGTTGGAAGTGGCCATCCCAGATGGCTACACTCCGTCCTCTTGATCCTCTATGCGAAGCGTGATGGATCACAATACTGGGTCCTTCTGTGTTCTCCTGGGATGCCGGGTACCCTTAACCAAGGACAGGTTCTACTCTACTCTGTCCTATGGGTCCAAAAACATTTACCTAATTACCCTAAACAACACATGTCTAAAAATTTCTAGGGGGCTATTTAACATTCAGTAAAAGAGGGACCTCTAACTGCCTCTAACTGGACTACACTCATGCTGCTATTTAACAATCAAAGAACTTATCTTACAATACAAAATAAATCCGATAGCAGCATCACATTTCATCCTATCACTGACATTCATACACAGGAAATAAACTTTATTAACAAAACAACAACCGCGGAACTTATTAAAGAGAGAGGTTCAGAAAGAATGTGGGGTTTGCTGGAGTCCGAGTAAGGGGGCTCTAAACGTGTATACTGGAGGGCGGGAGGCTCTCCTTCTCCACTTCCGCAATCTAATTGTCTGAATGACACTGTACAATATGGTTATTACTAGTAAGGCTTGCACTGTGTAGGACAGCGAATACCACTTGACGAGGTTCTCACGCCACGTGGGGACATCGGTGGGTGTGAGTGTGTGCGGTGTAGTGTCTGGGCTGGGGGTGTAGTGTTGGGTGGTCGTGTTCGGGGCCTGTGTGGTGAGGGGTATAGAGGTAGGTAACGCGCGCAGCTGGGTTGTTCCAGCGAAGATCATGATGCCGATCATCAGGGTCGTCTTCATCTTATTTGGCTTTCCTTCGCCATCAAGTATCTTCGTATCTTCCTGGGGGAACAAGCATAGTATCTGTTAATATCGTGTTGTTTAACATCTCGTATGTCCATCTGTGTCTCCTTAACGTCAATTTTCCCATTATAATCGTCACCATATGTGACTCCCTCATTTTTTTTTTGAAACAACCGTTTGCGGAGACAAGACATCCCAAAAATTCTGTGTCACATCGCGAGCACTCTCGCAGCCTGTGGTCGATGAGCTGAGTGGGCGGACAATTTCTCCGTCCTCTGCAAACTTGTTTTTTCAACCGAGTGTTTCTTACATGTAAATAGTATGTGGGGGAATAGCAACCGAAGGGTTGTCGGGAAGGGCAAAAGTAGTGGCAAAGAGCATTCTTTAAACCACAGGACTAGAAAAGAACAGAAAAAGAGTTTTGAAAACAAGCATCCACAATGGGGCAGTGCGTATGATCCGCGGCAGGGCAAGAATGGGTGAGATCCCCGGGTAGGGCGGTGATGAGTGCCGTTGCTCCACTACCCGAGCTTGGCTGACCAAATGTCTAGGGGGTCCCCAGGCCGGGCGGGGATCAGTGCTGTTACTCCACTGCATGAGTGACCTTCCAAGAGTGGTAAGAATTTGTAACTATGTGGGCTCCAGACAAACTTGTTTCACTAACTGCCGTGTGGCGTTATCATGGCTGTAACGAGAATTTTGGTGTGAGGCCGAAAGAATAAACTGCATCAAGAAACGTAGTGAGATCGACACAAATAGTCGCAAAAAGAACAAACATTCAACATTTACAAATAACAAATTAAAGAAAGAAAAAGCGGGCAGGCTCCATCAGGGTGCAGGACACCGTAAATCCCCATCGGCTCCTGACTCTCGTCATCTGGACACCTCAAGATTCCATTTCAAAAAGAATTGCAAAGGGGTTACCATGGTGGGAGTCAGACTCGGAGTTGTCACCATCTCCCGGGTCCCAAACACTTTCCTGGAGTCTGCGTGCTAACGCGGCGTGTGCCGATGTGGGGTCCATTCCGTCATTTCTCGTCAAGTGACAGGAATTGTCACGGTGCCAGTGCTTCATGTTCCGTAGGGAGGTTGCAAGGAGGGGGTGTCGCTATCGTCGGGTGGCGGGTCAGGTTCCGGTGTGGGCAAATAAATCGTTTCAAAGAGGCTGAGCGTCTCGTGGTCGGGGTCTCTGGGCCTGTAGTGACTGGGGCCTGTTTCATGGGATCTCTGTTCGGATCTCTCAGGGGCTTCAGTAGTGCTGTCGCTAGCAGCCGAATCCAGCATCAGGGTGAAATTTGATTCTGGGGGCGTGGTCAAGGTCGTGTCCGTGGACGTGCTGCTGTTGCTGGGGGAGGGGGAGCTCGGGTTGTCAGTGGGCGGCTCCTCATTGTCTGCCATCGCCAATGAGAGGTGGTGCGATCACTAAACAGAGGCTAGAAAGAGCAAGGAAAATATCTAAAATAGAGTCATGCTTGCATACCTCTGGTCCATCGAGTCTGCACCAGCCCTTGGAAAGAGCACTATACTTAAGCCCACGCTTCCACCCTATCCCTGTAGCCTCACCTAATCTTTTGGACACTAAGGGGCAATTTAGCAGATCTAATCCATCTAACCTGCACATTTTTGGACTGTGGGAGGAAACCAGAGCATCCAGAGGAAACCCACGCAGACACGGGGAGAAAGTGCAAACTCCACATAGACAGTCACCCGAGGCTGGAATTGAACCCGGGACCCTGGGGCAGTGAGGCAGCAGTGTTAACCACTGTGGCAATGTGCCGCCCTTGATGGGGTGCCAATCAAGCAAGCTACTTTTTCCTGGTGATGTGAAGCTTCTTGAGTGTTGCTGGAGCTGCACTCATCCAGGCAAGTGGAGAGTATTCCATCACACTCCTGACCTCTGCCTAGACAAGCTTTGTAGAGTCAGGAGGTGAGTTAGTTGCTGCAGGATTCCTAGTCTTTGACCTGCTCTGGTAGTCACATTATTTATATGGCGATGGTAATGATATTGAATTTCAAGGCATGATGGTTGGATTCTCTCTTGTTGGAGATGGTCATTGTCTGTCACTTGTGGGGCACCAATGTTACTTGCCACTTGTCACCCAAAGGCTGGATAT
This sequence comes from Scyliorhinus torazame, assembly GCF_047496885.1. Taxonomy (NCBI): domain Eukaryota; kingdom Metazoa; phylum Chordata; class Chondrichthyes; order Carcharhiniformes; family Scyliorhinidae; genus Scyliorhinus; species Scyliorhinus torazame. Next base: position 222,257,744 of record NC_092716.1, read on the forward strand.
TGTCCAGCTCTTGTTGCCTTTGGACATGGGCTGTTTCAGTGTCTGAGAAGTCACGAGTGGTGTTGAACATTGTGCAGTCATTAGTGAACATCCCCACTTCTGACCTTAGGATGGAAGGAAGTTCATGGATGAAGCAGCTGAAAATGGCTGGGCCTCGGCTATTACCCTGAGTAACTCCTGCAATGATATCCTGAAGCTGAGATGGCCTCGAATCACCACAACCATCTTCCTTTGTGCTTGGTAGACTCCAACTAGGAAGGGCTTCCCCCCCTGATTCCCATTGACTCTAGTTTTTTGATGCTATACTCAATTACACTCGATTGAGTGACAAGGGCAATCACTCTCACTTCACCTCTGTTGTTCAGCTCTTTTTTCCTATGTTTGATCCAATGCTAAGTGGCAGAACCCAAACTGAGTGTCAGAGAGTAGATTATTGCTCAGCAAGTACCTCTTGATAGTACTGTTGATGACTCCTTCTATCACTTAGCTGATGATTAGGGGTAGACTGATGTTCTGTTAATTGGCCGGTTTGGACTTGTTTTGCTTTTTGTGTACAGGACATACCTGGGCTATTTTCCACATTGCCGCGTAGATGCCAATGTTGCAGCTGTACTGAAACAGCTTGGCTAGGAGCACAGAAAGTTCTGTACTATTGCCGGAATATTGTCAGGGTCCATAGCCTTTGCAGTATCCAGTGCCTTCAGCCGTTTCTTGATATCACATGGAGTGAATATAATTGGCCGAAGACTGACATCTGTGATGCTGGGGACCTCCGGAGGAAGTTGAGATGGATCACCCGCTCGGCACTTCTGGCTGAAGATTGTAGCAAATGCCACAGCAGTATCTTTTCAACAAATGTGCTGGGCTCCCCATTATTGAGGGTGGGATATTTGTGGAGCCTCCCCCTCCAGTGAGTTGTTTAATTGCCCATCACCATTCATGGCTGGAAGTGGCATGCTTGCAGAGTTTAGATCTAATCCGTTGGTTGTGGAATTCCTTAGCCCTGTCTATCACTTGCAGCTTATACTGTTAGGCACATAAATAGTCCTGCGTGGTAGCTTCACTATATTGACACCTCATTTTTAGGTAAGCTTGATGCTTCTCCAGGCATGCCCTACTGCACTCTTCATTGAAATGGCACAGCAAGCTACTCCTTTCAGGTGCTCTTGCGAATGGGCAACAAATGCTGACTTTGTCAGCGATGCCCACACCCCATGAAATAATAAATTAAAAAATAGTTCATCATAGCATTGATAAAGGCCTGGGAGCAGACTTGAGTCATACTTATTTATACCACAGTGGGAAGGGGGGGGGGGGTCCAAAATGGTGGGAATTTCATCCTTGAAGGGCAAATGTTGGATTGTGCCTATCTTCCTTTTGAAAACTCACCATATTATTTTGTCATCAAATGAAAATTGCTCACTTCACGAGAAAGGCAATCAGTTATTGTTTTACCATCAGGAGCAAGCACAGCCCAGAAGCAGCAAAAATACATCAGTCATTAAATCTATTTTGGTCACGCTGATCTCATTAGTCTTTTATATTAATCTCAACATCCATCATTTCGAAGAGAAAATGGTCGAACTCAACTTCACAGGTTTAACACTCTGTATGAACAAGCAACTGGACTGAGAGAGAAACAGAAAATGCTGGAAAGTCTCAGCAGGTCTGGCATCACCTGCGGAGAGAGAAACAGAGTTAATGTTTCGAATCTGTATGACCCGTCCTCCGAGCTTGAGAGCAGAACTGAGATTTCTTGGTCAAAGGATTGAGATTCCTAAAGTTACTCCTTTAAATGAAGACGCACTTAAGAGTGTTACTAAGTGGAAATTAAATATCATGCTTTGGAGTTCATGTTAGCTTAACTATCATAAAAGTAATGTTCAGAATAAGTAGTTCTCCCCCCTGTTCGCAGTGTCGTATGATTTATTTGCTTTGGAGAGCATGGAAGTTGACCAATACAGAAATCCACTGTTATCTAACAATATTTTAAAGTCTCATTTGTTATTGTGAGATATGAATAGCTGAATCTGCTTTGTTGGGTGGCAATGCCAATGTTGGGTTGAAGTCCAGATCTGGAACCCGGAATTTCATCCGTTCTTGGGATGTGGGTGCCATTGGGCTGGGTCAACATTTGTTGGCCATAATAACAAAAATAATAACTTTTATTGTCACAAGTATGAAGCTACTTTGAAATGCCCCTAGTCGCCGCATTCCGACGCCTGTTCAGGTAAGCTGGTATGGGAATTGTTCTGCACCACAAACCAGCTGTCTAGCCCACTGAGCTAAACCATCCCTAATTGCCCTTGAACTGAGTGGCTTGCTAGGCCATTCCAGAGGGGAGCAGTTAAGAGTCAACCGCATCACTGTGTGGGTCAGCAGTCACATGTAGGCAAGACTGGGTAAGGACAGCGGATTTCCTTCCATGAAGGGCATTAGTGAACGAAATGGGTTTTTACGATAATTGGCAAAGGTTTCACGGTCATCATTATACTTTTAATCCCAGATGTTTACTGAATTCAAGTTTCACCATCAGCCATGGCGGGATTCGAACCTGGGATCCCAGAGCATTACCTTGGATCTCTGGATTACTAGTCCAGTGACAATACCACTACGCCAGTGCCTCCCCATTGGCGGGGGTGGGGGGGTTTACAGACGCAACTTTTCTGGAGGAGGCCGAATAAGAAGCTGTCTCTGAGAGACAGCAACCAGGTTCTAGGGGTCAGGGGGGCCAGGCAGAATGCCCGCAGCACAGAACGCCATGGAGAAATGGGCACAGCTGCGGCAGAAAGCGTAAGGGTGCTTCAACGTGGATATGCTTTCAAATGCCTTCTGCACATCTGAGCACTGGTAGGGTAGTAGACCTCTGCTGCGGCCCTCCTTCCCGGCAGCTCCGTCACTGAGCCCAGCAATACCAGTGACAGTGGTGTAGAGGTGGTGCAGAAATACAGCTGCACTGGCATTTCCTTTTGCTCCTGTCATGTCTTAAGGGGTTTTGCTTTCACTTCACAGCAACGACAAAAGATAACCAGGTTGCCACACCGAAGATTACTTAAAACCTGTTGTCAGACTGTATTTACAGAGGTGTTGCTTGTTCACAGTCTAAGGTAGAGAGGGAAAAACTCCCAAGTGCCTCTGATGATGTCACGATGTAATCATGTGACACATGATTGCTAGCAATACAAAACTATGTGATCACAGTGTCAAGATTGCAGAGGAGTCAGCATCGGGCCATGTGACCGTGCCATCTCATTTATTTATGTTTGCTACCCAATACAAAAAGGATGATTGAAGGAAAAAGGTTCTTAAACAGGTGTTCATTATGTGTGACCTTTCCTTCCTCATGCTATAAATAGATGGGCAGTGTATTAAATCATCATTTGATGTCATATAATTCCATGTTGTTATTTGTCTGCGAAGTTGAGAGTTGAATGGTGGGCAGGATGTTACAGAGCAGAGAGTGGGATTGTAGATTCAGTTTTGCTTTTCTGACCATAGAAATGAATTGATTAGGCCAATTAATTTTAAAAATAAATGAATTTCCTGGTTTACAGCACGTAAATGTAGGAAAGTGATGAACTCCAAATGTACATCTTCTTCTGTTCTCTAATTTATGAGTCTGATGTGGAGCTTCCTGCTTTTACACATAATTAATTTCCGGGATAATCCACTGAACAAGTGGAAGTGGAAACATTCCATAGGGTTGCACAGAAGAGACTGCTAACAAAAATGAGAGCATGTGAATTGGGGGCAACGTATCGACACAGGTAGAGAACTGATCATGAGACTACGTTTAGGGATAATGGTTAAGCGCTCAGGTTGCTATGAGATTAGTGATGTTCACCCAGGGATTTGTGCTGAAGCTTCAGTTTTTCACTGTATTTATAAATAACTTGGATGAAGGAATAGGGAGCCATATGCCTAAATTTTCTGACAATAGTAAGGTAGCGTGGTAAACAGGATAGATGTGAGCAGAATGATGCGAGGAGACATTGGCAGGTTAAGTGAGTGGGCAATAAAGTGACAGATTAAATTCAATATGGGGACAGGTGAGTTCATTCACTTCTGCTCTAAGAAAGATTGATCAGTGTATTTTCTAGATCAGGCATTTGCAAAGTCGGGGTCGTGGGCAGGTGTGGTGAAGTCACACGCAACAGCCGCTGCAATCTATTTTTAACAATGCCAGCTGCAAACGGCCTTCAAAATGACGGCCGCGACCATGTAAAAAAATGCTGTGTTTATGCGCAAGCGCACCAATGAGAGGGCACGCATGCGCAGTACGCCTGCATTTTCTAATATGGTCATGGCCGTCATTTTTAATATGGTCGCGAAGGTCGGCTGGCGTGGGTCCAGAAGGTTGGCCAGCGGGGGCAGCGAAGGTCGGCCGGCGTGAGTCCCAAAGGTTGGCCGGTTGGTAAAAATGGGTCCCCGGAAGAAAAGTTTGAAAAACACTGTCCTAGATGGTGAGGAGCTAGAAAAAGCGATGGATCAGAGGTTCAGGTGTTCCAGTACAGAAATCACTAAAAGCCAGTGAATGGGTAAAAAGGCTAACGATGTTGGCCCTTATCTCAGGGGGCTAAAATACAAAGGAATGTTATGTTAAATGTTCTGTTACACGTGGTCCCTTAAAGGAACGGGCCCTTGCTGTTCACATGACCAGCTTGGGGCAAATCACGCAGGATCGCGAGAACTCCGACCAATGGAGAGAACGCGCAGGGCCCTGGGAGCAGGGGCCCATGCAGTGTGGACCCCAGAGACAGAGAGTTAAGACGTAGTCATTGCTCTATTCCTGCACATAGTTATCTTTGTTTTTTGTTAATAAACTCCCTTTTCTGTGACTGGAAGTCTCTAGTGCATTTGGCTCAAGCCACTACATTACAGTTATATAAAGCTCTGATTAGATTCAGTTTAGAATACTGCGTTCGATTCTGGGCAGTGCACCTCAGAAAAGGATATACTGGCCTTGGAGACAATGCAGCACACATTGAGCAGAATGAGACCTTGACTAAAAAGGTTCAATTATTCAAACAGGTTGCATATACTAGACGTGTGTTTCCTTGAGTATAGAAGATTAAAGGGTGGTTAAGATGATCAAAGGAGTTGATAGAGTAGATAAAACAAACTATTTCTACTGTTGGGGGAGTCAATAGAATGGGGAAGAACCTTAAATTAAAGCTCGGCCATTCATAGGTGATGTCAGGAAATCTGGAACTCTCTCCGAAAAAAGATTGCAAGAAACTGCAGAGTGTGGTGAACTCAGCCCAAAGCATCACACAAGCTTGCCACCCCCACATTGATTCTGTGTACGCCTCCCGCCTCCCACCTCAGGAAGGCAGACAGCATTATCAGAGACCCCTCCCACCCAGGCATTGCCTTCTTCCAGACCCTTCCATCAGACAAAGGTACAGAAGTCTGAAGACTCGCCCATCCAGACATAGGAACAGCTTCTTCCCCACAGCTACAAGACTCCTCAACGGCTCACCCTCAGACTGATCTGTTCCCTGTGAGAACACTATTCATGATGCCCTATGCTGCTCTTGTGCATGTATTTGCTTTGTTTGGCCCCTTGTAACCAATCACTGTTTGTCGATGTACCATTTGTCAATGTTCTCTGTTGATTATTCTTTTGTCTACTATGTACGTACTGTGTACGTTCCCTCGGCCACAGAAAAATACTTTTCACTGTACTTCGGTACATGTGACAATAAATCAAATCAAATCAAAAGCTGTTGAAGCAAGATCAATTGAATATTTCAAAACTCAGATTGATAGATTTTTTTATTGTTTGTGTCCCAATCAACGCGGGAAGGAAAATGAATTTATATATTTCTGTAAAGCCGGACTACTTTATAAAATTATTTTTTTCTGTTTTTCAAATGGACAGTAGCTGGGCTGACAAAATGGCACCAGCTGATCACATTCTAGCTTCCAGAAGTTTCTGAGCAGATTGAAAGTGAACATAGGCGAACACATCACACCGCCTGGAATGCAGCATTCCTTGCATTGCATAAACATTCAAGCCATACCAACAGAATGATCAGTGGCAGCATTGTACCATATTGGTTATCACTATGGCATCACAACGCCAGGGTCCCAGGTTCGATTCCCGGCTTGGGTCACTGTCTGTGCGGAATCTGCACGTTCTCCCCGTGTCTGCGTGGGTTTCCTCCGGGTGCTCCGGTTTCCTCCCACAAGTCCCGAAAGACATCTATTAGGTAATTTGAACATTCTGAATTGTCCCTCTGTGTACACGAACGGGCGCCGGAATGTGGCGACTAGGGCCTTTTCACAGTAACTTCATTGCAGTGTTAATGTAAGCCTACTTGTGACAATGAAGATTGTTATATTATTATATTATATCTTGCAGATATGTCTGCCACAGCCAGCTGTGAACAATGGCAGCCATTTGCAATTCCTAGTTTCCAATCTGGTGCTAATGGCCGAAGGGTTACCTGTTCTAACACGCAATGGCTTTCAATCATTGTTTAACAATCTGAAACCAGTGTCACATGACCGAGACTGGAGCTGTCTGAATCCCTTTTAATTAATAAGCTGTTGGAAGTTTCTGCTTGACCTTCAAAGGGAAAGAGTAGCTCCAGGAAATCAACCATTGCTGTCTTCCATCTTACTATCCAGCAGGTGACAGTAGAAAGAAAGCTGGCCCCTTATCAAAATTGCGAACTACTGTGACATTGGAACTTGTGCCTTCAAGACTAACTAAACTCTATGTGCCTTCTCCCCTGCTGAAAGTCTTGTTTCTGGAAAGACAGATCACCCTGCAATAATTAGTTTGCTGTGTAAGTTATTCTTCGAGGATTGGTACGCTCTATAAGTTTAAGGGTTAGAGAAAGCAAAAGGAGGAAATCAAAGGAACACATTCCTGTTTATGGACAGGAAGTGAGATGGGAACATAGGAATATGAGTAGGCCATTCTGCCCCTTAAGCCTGACCTGCCATTTAATGAGATCATGGCTGATCTGTGGCCTCACCACATATTAGGTCCCTTATCCCTTCATACCTTTGCTCAATATCTCACCGGGCTTCTTAAATCAATCCCCCTTCTGTCCGTAACAGTTAGGCAAAAATATTAAGGGTTAATCAACCTAAGCAAGTAGGCAGAGTTAACATACAGATCAGCCATAATCTAATTGAATGGCAGAGCAGGCTTGCGGGGTTGAATGACCTACTCCTTCTCCTATGTCTCTCATTAGTGCTGGAACTATTCAGTAAGCCAGGCAACCTATGTGGAGTGAGGGCTGTGGGTCTATCATGCCAGAGGTAATTAGAAATGTCATTCTCTGCTCCACGCTGGATGGGTCAAACCATAATTCCATGTTGTGCAGAAGAATTATGTGTCTAGACTTGTGGCCTTAAGTTTTCCATTGACATCAATGATGTCAGCTTTCCTCTGTGTGTAAAATTGTCAGCAAATTTATCAACGACAAATGCCCAACAGAGGAAATGTTATTCTATTTTAGCAAAGAGCATCATTACAGCATTCAAGCCTCCAAATAATGTGATAACTCCTTTCACATTTCAAGTCATTTGCAGTGAAACCATGAGAGTAAATATAAATTGTGTAATTTGAAAGTAATTTCTTTTTTACATTGTAAACCGTAAATGGTAGACAACCTAATGAGGAGCGTTTTCCAAATAGCTTTCAGTAATGTGCAAAAATGGAAAGATTCAGAGCAACTTGCAACCTCACCAGAATATCTCCAAAGTGAGAGAAAGTCAATGCATCCAAATCCACTGTGGCACGAAAATGGTAACTTCATTTGTTCTCAGTAACTCCGATAAACCTGAATTGCATCGTGTCGCAAACTACCACAGGGCGCGATCTAACCAAAAGAAAACGAGAGTCTGTTCTGGGTGAGATTAGCGGGGTCATTCCAGGTGCTTGTGGCGCCAGGAGCAACCTCACTAATAATAATAATAATCTTTATTGTCACACGTAGGCTTACATTAACACGGCATGAAGTTACTGTGAAAAGCCCCTAGTCGCCACGTTCCGGCGCCTGTTCAGGTACAGAGGGAGAATTCGGAATGTCCAAATTACCTAACAAGCACGTCTTTCGGGGCTTGTGGGAGGAAACCGGAGCACCCGGAGGAAACCCCATGCAGACACAGGGAGAATGTGCAGACTCCGCACAGACAGTGACCCAAGCGGGAATCGAACCTGGGACCCTGGCAGTGTGAGGCAACAGTGCCACCCACTGTGCTACTGTGCTGCTCCTTCTAACAGCACTCTGGTGCTATTCCGGGCCCTGGCAAGGAATTCCCTCCTGAGGCAACATTCAGCGACATTTCCTGCACTAAAGAGTTCCGACGAATGGAGTCCCGCAATGCAGGAAGAGATCGGAACGCCATTTTTAAATACTCCCCAATTTCTCGACACCCCCCCCACAAAGCCCAACCCATCTGTTGAGCTGCCCTGCCCCCCACCACATACCGACAGGACACCCCGGGCCCGATCCCTGGCACCGGCAAGGTACCAGATTGGCACTGGCAGCCTGGCAGTGCCACCTAGGCATCCTAGCAGTGCCAGGGTGGCACTCAGGTGGCACTGCCAGGGTGTCCAGGTGGCACTGCCAACCTGGGTGGAACCAGCAGTGCCAGGGTGCTAGCCTGGCAAGAAGCTGACCACTCTGGAGCCTCCGATTGCCTGGATCCCCCCCCTAAGTGCCGGCACGCCTGGTCCCCATTTACATTCCAGTACTAATCGACGCTCGGCTGGAGTCTCCTCAGCGAGGCCGATAGATGCCGGGTGGCCGTTGGGTCCAGCTTCGACACGGCTAAGTGTGTACTTAAACTCACCTAACCATGCGAGATTGGGCTCCGCCTGTTGTTGGTGGGACCCAGATCGTGACGTTTTGCGAGATCTGGTTAGATCTCACAAGGCGTAACGGGAATCCCGCGGCTTGCCTCTCCTGGGATTAACCGTCTGCATACTGCCTCTATCCCAAATGGACATGGCCAGCAGACTGCGCCCATAGTCTATGAAAATATGAGACATTTACCGGAATTCTCCAGCCGTTGGGATTCCCTGTTCCTGCGGGTTTCCCAATCGTGTGGGGGGACATCAATGGGAAATCCCATTTACAAGCAGCGGGAGTATGGAATCCCACCACCTGCGAACGGCGCATTGCCGAGAAACATGTGGCTGGGGGACTGGAGAATCCAGCCCATTATTTACATTCCAGTGAAGATAAGTAACACTTTTGTCAGTACTAATTGCATTCAGATGTCATTAATAGATAGATATATGTCTATCTCTAAATGCTTTCATAAATAATGTTGTTCAACAGCTTTCCATTTGACATGGAGAAGTGGATGACCTTTGGCATGAGAATTTCATTCACATGTCTGTAGCATGGGTTGGGTGTGGCAATGGTTGTTCTGACATGAACTTGAACCTTTGAGCAGTCGTTGATGAGGTTAATCCTCCTCCTTATCTCCCTGGCATAGGAGTCCCAGCACATAATTTTGAGCAGCAAAGGAAACTACAGAGGTTACAGGCAGAATGAGGAGTGGTGTTAAGCTGGCTGACATGGAAGAGCCGGGGTATGAGCTGTACAACTTCACAAGACATTGAAAGTAGCAGCTCAAGTGGATAAGGTCATTAGAAACACGAATGGGGAACAAATAGGCCCCAGCACTGGGTAAGTGAAGAGGTGGGAATGGCGAGGGGGGAAATCCTTGTACAAGGTAGAGAGGGCGGCAAAAGTTTCCTCGTGGGGCGCAGAACATTCCTACTCTTCTCATCCTTACTACAGCATTTGGGAATTTAGCCTGATGAGGAAGGCTACCGTTGCTCTCTCACTCAGGCCTTGCATTAAAATGGCAGGTCACGCTCTGATCGAGCCTAAACTGCATATTCAAAGAACTTTTGGCATGGGTGTCCATGCTGCCTGCAATTTTAAATGTTAGTCAGTCATAAAAGGACAGGTGAGCAGTGGGTTATTCCTCCTCCCCATTTCAACTGCTGCCTGCCTGACAAATAAGAGTTCACAAGAAGGATGGTCAATGTTTTCTATTTGTTTCGCCTGTACAGAGAGACATAAATATGCAAGCCGGCATCGCTTACAAAATCCAGATTGTTAGAGCAACATTAACGTCAATAAGATGTGTTGCTAAGGTGTTGATGGTCCGGCACAAATGAATCTGCATTCAATTAGATTGATTTGATCTCTATCCACATGGTTAGTTTTCTTAGCTGTAGGCAGCTCCAAGAGAGCAGCTTCCTGACCAAAAACAAATTGACAAACTCTACGCAGTTTATTGGGAGTGCTGTGCCTTTGCATTTGTGATCAACCAAAGCAACTCCTTTCTGGAAATGAATGCTAAGAAACCATGCAGTGGAATAAAGATACGACGCTGGTAAGACTCAATCAGAAGCCCTTTGCTCAGTAAGTGTGGCTTGATAAGGGAATTTTGTTCAGCAGTAACAGAGCAAAACAATGTCATTTCTCTAAATTTTGAAAAAGAGGAGCAGAAAAACAAAGACAGCTGTCCCTTGCCTGTGTGACCCAACATGCTCGTAGCTGATTGCTCTTATTGTGACAGTGGAGAAGGCTTGATTTCAGTCTGTGCTTCCATGCACACTGTGATCTGAGAACGATCCCTTGTATGTTTTAGAGAGAAGTATATCCAACAGATGGAATTCTGCAATGATAAATTTTGCGGTTACTACTTACTTTAAAATAGCAGTAAATAATACAAGGTATGAAAATCAGCGAGGGTCTCACCTGTCAGCTGGAGAGCCAGTGAGAGATCCGTGCTGCACCTTCTTTGCAAGGCCCTCCAGATCTGAGGATGATTTCTCAATCCTCACTCGACATGGGGGAGGTACCAGAGGACTAGAAAAATGCAAATGTGGTTCCATTGTTTAAAAGGGATCGAAGGAAATGCCAAACAATTATAGGCCAGTTAGTCTTACATCAGTAGTGGGAAAATTAGTAGAATCAATCCTGACAGATAGGATTAACTATCACACAGAAAGGCATGGACTGGTCAGGCATAGTCAGCATGGATTTGTTACAAATTTGATCGAATTATTTGAGTAAGTGACAAGAAGGATTGATGAAGGTAATGCAGTGGATGTGGTGTACATGGATTTTACCAAGGTGTTTGACAAAGTCGCACATGGCAGATTGGTAAAGAAAGTGAAAGCCCATGGGATACAGGACAATGTGGCAGACTGGATAAAAGGTTGGCTTAGTAACAGGGAACAAAGGGTAATGGCTGCCCTTGCAATTGGAAAGTTGTTTCACAGGGCTCGGTGTTGGGACCCTTACTTTTTGTGTTATATAATAATGATTTGGACATGAACATGGGAAGTATGATTGGGAAATTTGCAGATGACACAAAGATTGGCCAAGTGGTAGACAGTGTGGAGGATAGCTATAATCTACAAAACGATATAGATGGCTTGGTGGAGTGGGGGATAAAGTGGCAGATGGAATTTAACACAGAGAAGTGTGAGGTTATGCATTTAGCGGGGTTGCACAGTTGTAGGGAGTACACAATAAATGGGAATATACTAAGAGGGATAGATGAAGTGAGAGATATTGGCGTACAGGTACACAGGTCCTTAATGGCAGCAGTTCAAGTAGACAAGGTTGTTGAGAAAGCATATGGAGTGCTCTCCTTCATTGGCCGAGGTTTTGAATATAAAAGTAAGGATATAATGTTAGAATTATATAAAACACTGGCGAGGCCACAAGTGGAATATTGTGTGCGGTTCTGGTCAACACATCACAGGAAGAAAGTAGTTGCTCTGGAGAGAGTGCAGAGGAGGTTTACAAAAAGGTTGCCAGGGTTTGAAAAGTGTGGCTAGGAGTAGAGTTTGGATTGGCTGGGGTTATTTTCCTTGGAACAAAGAAGGCCGAGGGGTGACTTAATTGAAGTGGACAAAATTATGCGGGGAAGAGATAGAGTGGACAGGATGAAATTGTTTTCTTTGGTGGAGACCTGTAACTTAATATTGGTTGAGGCAGGAAAGTGCCATGGTTTAGATAAACCACCAGCCCGCCTAGTCAAGTGGGCTGCTGCCCATCTCCAAGCTCGCCACCTCTGGGAGCAGATGAATCCGCCCATGGTGTGTGCATTTGTGAAGGGAATTGAATGGAGCTAAGAATAGGATGGTTATCCCCAGTTATAAATATTTTCCTTGCATCTTATGCTCTGTAAACACCAGACTGCAGATAACTAACTTCAATACACTAATTGTTCTGCCTTGGTTCTGTTTGTTTACACATGGCTGAAATTTGGAAATGTAAACATATCATTGGAAGTTTGTGATTTGCAACAAAAGTAACTGCATGTGAAAATAAATATCCCAGCAGAGCCCACTCACTGGCAGTCCCAAATTTGTAACAGCCTTGAGGGTGAAGTATATTATCACCATAATGCCATTCGCCCAAACCAGCTCGGAACTCAGAACTTGGCACAACATTGGGTACAAAATGGAAAGTTGTTGAATTCTCTCTCTCCAATATCAAAACATGCTCTCGAAATGAATGGAAACAGAGAGCACCAACAACAATAACTTCCATTTATATATTCAAAAAGGGAGGTAGAGAGAAAACAGGAAATTATAGACCAGTAAGCCTAACATCGGTAGTGGGGAAAATGCTTGAATCAGTGCAATAAATGAGGCAAGTGCGACCTTGGTGGGCTTTCCATGCCGAAGCCAAATTAAATGGCAGTGTCCCGCTGCAGGAACTGAGAAACACTCTTCTATACTCGCCCAAAGCTGAATTCTTTTTTTCATGTTAAATCAAGCCCTAAGAAATATTTTTAACAGTGGGGAGCAGAACGCACCTGTGAGACTGGCTCCTCAGAGATTTTTAAGGGATGCCCCCCCCCCTCACCAATGGGCAATATTATCCCCGCACACATGGGCATTACCCCACAACCCCCCCTAGTAAGGACACCACGCCTCTATGGGGTTGTTGAGGGACTTCCTTTTAAGGCCTACCATACCCCCCTTTCAGGACTCCATCCCCCCCACAATCCTTTACGATGCCCCTTCATACCCGCCCTTCAGCCCCTCCCCACCCTTCACACCCTCTCATCCCCCCCTTTCATCAGCATGTCCAGACCCTTAGCAGTGGCACCCAGGCAACCTGACACTGCCACACTGGCACCCTGGCAGTGCCACTACCAACTTCAATGCCACCTGGGCACCTTGGCAGTGCCATTATGCCTGATCCACGTTTGTGTGGACCAGTACTAAATGGCACCTGGCCAAGGCGCAGACAGATTATGAGCCTAATGGATCATTTAAATATGTATATCTGGATCTTGCCCAGCGAGAAAGAGATCCACACCGTGACATCTCACGAGGTTCGGATCAATCTCGCAAGACGTCTCGAGCTTCGCGAATCTTGTGGGCGGCCTCTCGCGAGATTCAACGGCCTCGTCACGTCACCAAGTAGGGCGCAAGAAGGCCGGTAAATCTAACTCTGTCCTTCTGGTGTATAACATATTTTTAGTATTTTAGCAATATATTGATATTTCTACTGAGGTGTTCAACCCTTACATAGCAATTATTTATACTTTTTAATAGAGGTAGCAACACATTTATTTCAAATTGGCTTGACATCTCCGCAAACCATGGGTGCGATTCTCCGATGCTGCGCCGTTTGGGAGAATTGCCTGGGGTGCCATTTTTTCACGCGAGGCCGGTCCAACGCCCTCCCGCGATGCACCCAAGCGGCGAGATCGGCACTACCTAGTTCTGCGCGGCATAGTCCGTTGAATCGCCCGAGACACCCAAAATGGCGATTCTCCGCCAGCCCCGCTATTCCCAGCCCCGGATGGGCCAAGCGGCCTGCCCAAAACGACGGCTTCCCGCCGGCGCCATCCACACCTGGTTGCTGCCGGTGGGAACAGCGCGGGAACGCTGGGGGGGGGGGCGGCCTGTGGGGGGGGGCGAGGGGGGTGCTGTCGCCGGAGTAGGACTCAAAAGGAGTCTGGCCCGCGCATGCGCGGGTGACGCCAGTTAGGCGGCGGATGACGCGGCACCGCTTTTATGCGGCGCCAATGCCCGGTGCTTTAGCGACACGCCCCCCGAGTTTCTCACGGCCCCGATCCTAGCCCATTGTTGGGCCCTGAATCGGTCGAGACCGGGGCCGTTTCGTGCCATCATGAACCTCAACGGCGTTCACGACGGCGTGGGCACTTAGTCCCGGGAGCGGAGAATTGCGCCCCATGTTTGTCGGATCACAAGAAGCTGTAAATATGTCTCATTATGAAGGGCTCATACATAAATTAACACCATGCAAATCACCATCTGAACAGCTGAAAGAATGTTTCACCAGAGTACAGAATCTGCTTCAACCTACTATTTTATTCATGATAGTGCATTTCACAGGCCATGGGCAGAATTGAACCCAGCCCACAGGAGGTGAGAGGAGGTGATAGAATCGAAAGTGGAGGTGGGTATGCAGTGTCTGGCAACCTCTCGACAATGTGCGATTATCTCCGCGACGGAGAATGTCGAGGGCAGCATTCCAAACCCGAGGTCCATTGACATCTTTAAGTGGCCAATTAAGGGCCATTTAAAGACCCCTGCCAATGGTGAGGGGAGACTGCCCAGTGAAACCTGGCAGCCTCCATACTCTCTTGGGGAAACCCTTCTAATCAGGCACCCTGTGCCTATGGAGGGGACCTCGCCCAGCAGTAAGGGCTGACCCCACGACAACCTCTCCATCCCCATCCTCACCAGCGAACGACTACCTTTCGCCAGCGCCTTCCCAACTGGCCCTGGTGAGCCTGACCCCGCTGACCTTGGTTCCAGGGCAGCATCCGTGATTCTGTACCAGGCCTGGTGCAGTCCCAATAGTGGTCACCCATGGCATTACTGGAACTGAAGGGCTGCCAACTGTCCAGCGGAGCTATGAGGCAGGATTTACGCCCTTAAGGACCGGAAATTCTGACACCAGGCGGTTGATTGCCGGATGGCCACAGAATCGGTTCGAGGCTCCCAGAAATGGCCGACAGGGCCATTTGCAGCCTGCTGTCTTTGCAGCCTGCTGTCAGAGACATCAGATTCAAGCACATTCCCATGCTGAAGCTTTCTTCCACTCCTGAGGCAACCTCTCTCTCAAATGTGGTCTTTATTTCCTTGTGAAGGTAAAGGTTTAATTGCTATAAATTCAGAGATTACAAATGACAGAAATGTATTAAAGGTAATTGAAGAGGGAAGGCATTTCCTTATTCTGAAACTTCTAGTTGTAGAAAACATCCACTGGGATCGGAACACTGTCACGGCCCATCATTCCCCTGCAAAAGATGCTAAAGGCAGTGCTTTTAATGTGCAAGATGTCTTGTTAACCATAGATGAACACACTTACAGAAACCCATAGACGTTTCTATGTCTCTCTTCAATTTACTATGGGATATCATTTTCTCCAAATGGAAATAATTGTTTCAACAGAAGCTGAAATATACATCTCCAGTCCTTAAAGGTTTTGGCCTTACCAAAGGGAATAAACACATAAACAAACTTGATAGGTCCAAACGCTTCTATATAGAACAAGCCAAAATTGTCTGTCATTGAAAATAATATCTGTTGTTTGTGGGAAAATGACGAGGACAAATGTACTTACTATAAGTTAAAAAATTTGATACTGATTTTTTTCTCAAGAACAGTGGACAGCTGTTTTCGTGACATGATTTTCTTTACCCTTAAGCTTGCTAACTGAAGCTTTCCCAGGCCTGGTTATGTTGCCTGTGGATTTTGTTTTATCAATTGATGTTGACAGATGGAAAATTGCAGGCCATGTACCTCGGGTTTTACGATTAGACTCCTGTTGCATGTGAGCTGCCATCTTTGACATGGAGCCTAAAGGCTCTGTCGCTTGACTTTACTTCTCGCCCTTCAAATGCCTTGTGGTAGATTCTCCAACAGGCAGGGGTAACCCGTACCTAAGTCATCGGATACTAGGGGCTGTTAGAGCACTTTTTTTTCCTGGTGTGATAACACTCTTTAGCTCATCACCTCCAACCACCTGGCTTCCTTTTCAAGAATTTATCTGGGTAGAATGAAGTTGGAAGAGTTCCCTCGGCACAGTCAAGCTACCTATGTTTTTATTGTTGACATGAAGAAATCTAAACACTCCAGAAAAATGCAGCACTGTGCATTAACTAACAACAAATAGGAAGCAAATCAGGTAAAGAAAAGAATTAATTGTAAAATAACGTGCCACATTCTCTCAGTTGGATGTCATAGAGCCATAGGGTCTTACAGCACGGAAGGAGGCCCTTTGGCCTATCGCGTCCAGGCCAGCCATCAAGCACCTAACTATTCCAACCCCATTTTCCAGCACTTGGTCCTTAGTCTTCTATGCTATGGCGTTTCACCTGCTCATCTAAATACTTCTTAAACGTTGTGAGAGTTCCCGCCTCTACCATCCTTTTCAGGCAGTGAGCTCCAGATTCCAACCACCCTCTGGGTCAGAAAGATTTTCCTCACATCTCCTCTAAACCTCCTTCCCATTACCTTAAGTCGATGCCCACTGGTTATTGATCTGTCCACTAAGGGGAAAAGTACCTTTCTGTCCACCCTATCCATATCCCTCATAATTATATACACCTCATTCAGGTCCTCCCTCAGCCTTCTCTGCTCCAGGGAGAACAACCCCAGCCTATCCAGTCTGTCTTGGTAGCTGAAACACGCCAGCCCAAGCAACATCCTGGTGAATCTCCTCTTGTACCCTCTCCAGTGCAATCACCCCCTTCCTATAGTGTGGTGACCAGAACTGCACATGGAAGTCCAGCTGGGGCCTAACCAGCATTTTATACAGCTCCAGCAAAACCTCCCTGCTCTTTCTTAAAAATTTTTAAATTTTTTTTTCCTTTTCTGAGTTACCAAGCCAGGGCTCAGAGTGTGGGCCAGGGGCAAACCCCCAATCCAGCTCCCCACCCGCTCCAAAAAACCAACCCAAACTGAATCGAATTCATGGTCCCCACAAGAGAGACACACCAGATCCGAACCAAAGGCTCAATCTACAGACACTTGATCTTAGCCAAAAGGCCGAGAAGCGATCTCCCTGCTCTTCTTAAGGGCAGCACGGTAGCACAAGTGGATAGCACTGTGGCTTCGCAGGGTCCCAGGTTCGATTCCCCGCTGGGTCACTGTGCAGAGTCTGCACACTTTCCCCGTGTATGTGGGTTTCCTCCGGGTGCTCCGGTTTCCTCCCACAGTCCAAAGACGTACAGGTTAGGCAGGGTTATTGGGTTACAGGTATAGGGTGGAAGTGAGGGCTTAAGTGGGTCGATGCAGACTCGATGGGCTGAATGGCCTCCTTCTGCTCTATGTTCTATTCAATGACTCAGTTAATAAAGACAAGAATCCCACAGGCCTTCTTAACCAGAGATCTATGTCGGGATGCTTACTTGCAAAATTTAAAATGATAGGGACATAGAAGGAAAAGGCGGGGGTGTGGGTCTAATTTGGTATCTCTTTCAAAGTGTGCAGGAATGATGGGCTGAAGGGCCTTCCTCTGTATGATTCTCTGATACTGTTGAGATTTGATGACTGGGTCTGCACAATCTATATCAATTTCCAGTGGACACATATTGATTACTTGTATTTGTTTTACTTCACAGTGTTCTAGACGATGAGGGCAGCAACCTGCGACAACAGAAGCTTGACAGACAGGTAAGGGATAGTGCCATGCATGCCGTAGCTGACAGTATTTGGTTTCCTTGGGGAGGACTTGTTCTCGCTCAATTAAGAGTTTGCTAAAACACATTGGACAATAACCTCCTGGCTCCCCAGCATTAGATTTGGGTGGGGTCACCCAATGATGCACTGGGGAACCCCTCTTGAAAGTTCCCATGTAAGGGTTAACCTGGCAAGTTAACCCGCCAATTGTCCATAAGGCCTGACGTCCCCTAGACAATTGCGCTGGGACCCATCCGACAAAGGGATTTAAGTCTCTAACGCATAAATATTCTGAAAGAGTCTGAAAGTAAAGAACAGCTCCAACTCCAAAGAAACTATTTTAAACATTCAGACCAAGCCCCGCATGGTGCGTCCCCAACCAAACCCCCCACCCCCACCACTGCATTCCCCACCAACCCTGCTCACCCTGACCCCCCCCCCCCCCCCCCCCCACCCCCCACTCCAGTCAAGCCGATGTATTCATTAAAGTGACATAGATTGGCATGGAGGATATGGCGGGGGGAGGGGGGCTTTGGAGTGACATAGATTGGCATGGAGAATATGGCGGGGGGGTGGGGGCGGGGTGGGGGGGGTGGGGGTGGGGGGAGGCTTTGGAGTGACATAGATTGGCATGACAGACATGGGTAAGACCCCACTTACCTTTCTAAAGATACCCTCATCTCTGCTATGAATCACGAGCCTTTTAAAAGCTAGTTCAACCTCCATAAAAATTGTGGAGGATGAAGACCTGCCTATCCCCGCAATTGAGCTGGCCAGGCCGGGAGCGTGCCAAAAGAATTGTCAAACTGTCAAAGAATTTCAAACTCCTTCCCTTTGAATCTTTGAAAAATATAGGTCGAAGGTTTCCATTACTGGGTTAGTGCTGCATGACTGACTTTACAATTGTCCATTATCACAATGGGGTGCCTGCCATTTCACTGTTTGATTGACAGCTACAGGGGGTTATAGACTCTTTGAAGTAGGAGTATGAATTTGAATACTTGTTTCTACAAGGGTTTAAACACTTGGATTTTTTATTCCTTCAGGCATAATGGAGTTGAAGGAATTTAAATGCAGTAAATTTTTAGATTTTTAGGGGTGAGAGAGATGTTTTTTGAAAAGAAAGTCTGCAACAGGAGCTTAAGAACTTTGTTTTATCTCAGCTTAGTCTGGGTCCTGAGTTCTATCCACAGTGGCTAATAGGTGAGTTAGCATGGTAAATGGACGGGGTATGTAGGTGAGTGGGAGGGCATTGGTTGGCTCTAAGTTCGCATAGGGGCTAAAAATGGCTTTAGAGGTGGTTGAAATGTATGGGTTGGCATGGAGGCTAAGAGGGGCCATGGGTGATGGGTGGGGAGCATGAATTGTCATGGTCTGGCATGGGGAACGTGTGGGGGGAGGGGGGAGTGTGTGTGAGGAGCGATTCCTGGATGTTTATTTTATGTTTTATTGATGATTTTCTTCATTGCAGTGTTAATGTAAGCCTATTTGTGACACAAATAAAGATAATTATTATTTTTTAAATGTCGACTCAGTGCCAGTGCATGGAGGCAGGCCGTCCGTCCAGCCCATCTGTGCACCTGGCAACCTCCGCACTCATTCAGGGTCACCTCATTTTCTCATTTACACTGCCTCACCATCTCCAAGGTGCGTGGTTAGATCTAGCAAGGCATAAAGGCTGTTTGGAATCTGGGGTGGGGGTGGGGGGGCCATCCCGGGATCTACCAGCCCCGTCTGGCCAGGGTACTGGTGGGACGTGGCCAGTAGATCATGCCCCATGTGCTTAAAATACATACACAGAACTTGGCTTGTCATGTGAATTCTCTCTCCAACTGTCAGCGATTCAAACAGTAACTGTATATTCTCATTATAACTCAATAAGCCCATCTGGAGAGCTATTTTACACCCTCCCACCAACAGGATCTTCTGGCCCCGCCAATGTCAACAGAGATTTGAATAGTTTGCCATATCTGCAGCAGAGAAACTCACACCCGTGGGGCCAGAAACCCCCGGCCCAAGTCTCTTGTCCAAGCAATTAAGCTTTGAATGGTTTGTGTTCAGCTGTTGGATATTATTGGCGATTTCCATTGGTACCTTTTCAGTAGGGCATTTCCACAGGGGCATTTATAAAGCAAACATTCACAATATCTAAAGTGTTTTACAGTGACACAGGGGTGAATTCTAGCCCCCCAAAACCAGGGGGTTGGGACCAGGTGGGGTGTGAACATTTTTAAATCTCAAATCCAACTCCAAGTCACCCTCTTTGGAGTTGAACTGAGGAGGGACAAGGGATGTAAATCAATCCACTCCCACAAGTTTATCTGTCATTTTAAGTACTGTAATGAGGCTGGGAGACTCACTATCTATTGGTTTACCCTGGCTGGCTGTGTTTCCCGAGCCTTGGAAAACTCAAACCTAAAAAGTTGAGGACAGCTCTGGGGAAAGGTAAGTGCCCTCATCACTGCTTGGGGGCCAGGAGGAACAGCGGTACTACCCTGAGGAGAAAGTGAACAGTGGCGTAGAGGTAATTTCACTGGGCTAGTATTCTCAAGGTCTAGGCTAGTCCTTTAGGAACATGGGTTCAAATCCCACCATGTCAGCTGATGGAATTTGAATTCTGTTACACAAGGAATATATTAGGAACCTGGATCCAGATATGAGCAGGCAATTTAGAGGTTAAATTGAGAGGAAATAAACCTGCTAGCACAGAGTCAGAGGGATACAGCTGCACCTAGCCGAGTTACATTGTCCCTGTCAGATTTAAACTCATTGGTGGGAATACACAGGATGCCCCCGATCCATTGTTCTTCGGGACTCTCCTGTCTGACCAGCTTTTAGCCCATTAGAGTCTGATACCCTCTTTGTCCATCAATGGCCTGTTAGTTGGAAATCAATAGCATGGCTCTGTTCTTTAGCATAAACCGGAGTGGGCCATCAAACAGCTAAGATAACGATGATAGGTTTAAGTCTGGAAACCCCAGAGAACCTTTGTTTGAGGGGCTGGCAGAGTTTAGAGAGAGAGAGAGAGAGAGAGAGAGAAAAATAATCCTGTTTTGAACAGGGAGAGAGAAGGCTTTGGAAATCGACCAAGAGAGGTCATGAGAGTTGTCATTGAGGCACGCTTTGGAAAAGGTTCAGAACGAATTTCCCAAAAGAAGAAAAGGTGCTTCATTAAATGCCTTTGCCTGTCTGCATAAGTGGAATGAGAGCTGCATGTTCTGTTAAAGTGCAGTTTAATGGGAAGTGGTGTGTTAAGGTTAAGAAACTACACGTAATCTGTTATTGTTAGGGTTGTTAGGGTTGAAGTTTAAAAGTTTAAATATTGTTTTTTCTTTTGTTTTAATAAAGCTTGTTTATAGAATGACCAAGCCCTTTTCCTTACATTATCCCTCCTGGAATGTATCAACCTCTTCGGACGGTGTTAAAAACTTAAAAACGTTATGGCTCTGGTCCACTTACATAGCCATTGTTGACAGCTGAGCAGGCTTACGTAACAATTTGATTAATTTAATAAAATCTGGAATTGAAAGCTAGTCTCAGTAATGGTGACCATGAAGTTATCATTAATTGTCTTTTAAAAAACTACCCACTTCACCAATTCATTCTGGGAAGGAAATCCTGCCATCCTTTCCTGGCCTACATGTGACTCCAGGCCCACTGTTGTAGATTGGGGAAACACAGCTAGTGGGTTCCTGATTTCCTTTGCCCTCTGGGTGTAAAGATGCTGCTCCATGTCCCTTTAATCCTTCCTCAATCACTTTAAATTGCACCCCCAGTTATTGACCTCTCTGTCTGTATAAATACATTTTTCCTATCCAATCTAGGTAGGATTCTACATTTCCACTGCTAAGACCGGGATTCCTGATTGGGCGGAGAATCCCGTGTAGGGCCAAAAATGGGATCAGCGCCAAGAGAAAGACCTGTCTCTGCTCCTGGCCTGCCAGCCGTAATGGGCTTCCCGCCCCATGCCGGCGGGATCAAACAATCTGCTGATTTGCAGTCATTTCAATGCAATTAACAGACCTAAAGCCCAGGAGCGAGATTCTCTGTTTCTGAGACTAAGTGTTGACACCTTTGCAGAATTTGTGGCCTTTCACAAACAGCAAAACTGGCGCAATACCTAGACTGATTCCGGTACTGTTCATGGGCTTGCATCGGCGCGACGTGGAACACAATCGATTCTAATAAGAAAGGGTGCCGGATTTGCCAGTTCCGTGATTGACACTCGGGAGGCTGAGAAGCTGCAGCCACATGTATACACTGCACTTCCCACACACGCCATCCCAGCCAACAAGGTGGCAGCAAGGAGAGCAGCCGCGGGTTTTACCGACGCCGAGCTGGAGACCCTCTTGCATGTGGTGGGGGAGAGGTGGATGACCCTTACCCCGGACCGAGAAGGAGGTTGCCAACCGCCGCCATTTGCTGTGCCTGGGCCATGCAGAGCCGTCAGTGCAGTGGGCAACAATTTCGAACTGGCCAGCAGTGCCAGAAAAAACTGCGCCACTTTCTCAGGGCGGCCTGGATGAGTAGGCACCATTGTGTCCCTGGCACCAACCCCGGCCCACACACCTGTTACCCGGCCTCATTCCCCACCCTGAAGGTGACCGACCCCCCATCCTGCAACACTTGCCGGCACCTATACCGGCCAGCATGGCCGGGTGCCCTGGCCGCTGATCTAACCGTCTCGCCTTATAGACCTCGGGCGAGTGCCGTTCAGTGCTGGTCTCCACAAAAGGGGACCAGATGGAACGCGACTCTTGGGGGTCTCCCAGGGGATAGGAGGCCCTCAGGTGCTTACCCTCTAGGCTGGACGGCACCCTGACAATGCTGGTGCCACCTGGGCAGCCAGACTGGCATTACCAAGGTGTCCAGGTGGCACTGTCAGTTGGAAGGGGCCCTACCAGGATGCCAGGCTGGCACAGCAAGGGTGCCAAGCTAGTAGTTTCCACGCGACAGGGACAAGGCCCAGGTGTGCCCTGTGCAGTTGAGTGGGGAGGGGGGGGGGTTCGAGGGGGCCAAGGTAAGTTGAGGCTTGGAGGGGGTTCAGGGGTTGCGTCGGGGTGTCGAGAGATCTGGTTCCCTGCACTGAGGAGATCCAGTGTGCAAAGCTCTTCAGTGCAGAAAAGATGACTAAGTGTTGCCTCGGCTGCATGTTCCCCACTGAGACCCCCAATCTATCTGAATGGCCATCCGATAGCGTGGTGTTTCCCGGTACTCCGAGCGCTGGGAAACACCTGGCTAATTGCGTGCTATGGGTCTCTGTTCCCATTTGGGTAGATTGTGCCCCTGTGTTTACCATCAAATCAACACTCTTTGACCATAAGACCTTAAGATATTGGAGCAGAATTAGGCATTCGGCCCATCGAATCTGCTCCGCCATTTGATCATGGCTAATATGCTCCTCATCCCCATTTTACTGCTTTCTCCCCATAAACCCTGAGTGCGAGAGCCGGAGTGCGAGAGCCGGAGTGCGAGAGCCGGGGTGCGAGAGCCGGGGTGCGAGAGCCGGGGTGCGAGAGCCGGAGTGCGAGAGGCGGAGTGCGAGAGGCGGAGTGCGAGAGGCGGAGTGCGAGAGCCGGGGTGCGAGAGCCGGGGTGCGAGAGCCGGGGTGCGAGAGCCGGGGTGCGAGAGGCGGGGTGCGAGAGGCGGAGTGCGAGAGGCGGGGTGCGAGAGGCGGGGTGCGAGAGGCGGGGTGCGAGAGGCGGAGTGCGAGAGGCGGGGTGCGAGAGGCGGAGGGCGAGAGGCGGAGGGCGAGAGGCGGAGGGCGAGAGGCGGGGTGCGAGAGCCGGAGTGCGAGAGCCGGAGTGCGAGAGGCGGAGTGCGAGAGGCGGAGTGCGAGAGGCGGAGTGCGAGAGGCGGAGTGCGAGAGGCGGAGTGCGAGAGGCGGAGTGCGAGAGGCGGAGTGCGAGAGGCGGAGTGCGAGAGGCGGAGTGCGAGAGGCGGAGTGCGAGAGGCGGAGGGCGAGAGGCGGAACGCGAGAGGCGGAGGGCGAGAGGCGGAGTGCGAGAGGCGGAGTGCGAGAGGCGGAGTGCGAGAGGCGGAGTGCGAGAGGCGGAGGGCGAGAGGCGGAAGGCGAGAGGCGGAGGGCGAGAGGCGGAGGGCGAGAGCCGGGGTGCGAGAGCCGGGGTGCGAGAGCCGGGGTGCGAGAGCCGGGGTGCGAGAGCCGGAGTGCGAGAGGCGGAGTGCGAGAGGCGGAGTGCGAGAGGCGGAGTGCGAGAGCCGGGGTGCGAGAGCCGGGGTGCGAGAGCCGGGGTGCGAGAGCCGGGGTGCGAGAGGCGGGGTGCGAGAGGCGGAGTGCGAGAGGCGGGGTGCGAGAGGCGGGGTGCGAGAGGCGGGGTGCGAGAGGCGGAGTGCGAGAGGCGGAGTGCGAGAGGCGGAGTGCGAGAGGCGGAGTGCGAGAGGCGGAGTGCGAGAGGCGGAGTGCGAGAGGCGGAGTGCGAGAGGCGGAGTGCGAGAGGCGGAGTGCGAGAGGCGGAGTGCGAGAGGCGGAGGGCGAGAGGCGGAAGGCGAGAGGCGGAGGGCGAGAGGCGGAGGGCGAGAGGCGGAGGGCGAGAGGCGGAGGGCGAGAGGCGGAGGGCGACTGCCGGAGCGCGAGAGCCGGAGCGCGAGAGGCGGAGCGCGAGAGGCGGAGGGCGAGAGGCGGAGGGCGAGAGGCGGAGGGCGACTGCCGGAGCGCGAGAGGCGGAGCGCGAGAGCCGGAGCGCGAGAGGCGGAGCGCGAGAGGCGGAGCGCGAGAGGCGGAGCGCGAGAGGCGGAGCTCGAGAGGCGGAGGGCGAGAGGCGGAGGGCGAGAGGCAGAGGGCGACTGCCGGAGCGCGAGAGGCGGAGCGCGAGAGCCGGAGCGCGAGAGCCGGAGCGCGAGAGCCGGAGCGCGAGAGCCGGAGCGCGAGAGGCGTAGCGCGGGAGGCGGAGGGCGAGAGGCGGAGGGCGAGAGGCGGAGGGCGACTGCCGGAGCGCGAGAGCCGGAGCGCGAGAGCCGGAGCGCGAGAGCCGGAGCGCGAGAGGCGGAGCGCGAGAGCCGGAGCGCGAGAGGCGGAGCGCGGGAGGCGGAGCGCGGGAGGCGGAGCGCGGGAGCCGGAGCGCGGGAGGCGGAGCGCGGGAGGCGGAGCGCGGGAGGCGGAGCGCGGGAGCCGGAGCGCGGGAGGCGGAGGGCGGGAGGTGGAGTGCGAGAGCCATTTGATCATGGCTAATATGCTCCTCATCCCCATTTTACTGCCTTAACTTGTTAATCAAGAAATCCCCTTATCAATCAAGAACACCAGATTTGTGTTTGAGGTGCTCTTACCTACAGGGCTACAAACCAAGAGCTGGAAGGTGGAATTAGACAGAATAGTTATTTTTTAGAACATAAGAACTAGGAGCAGGAGTAGGCAATTTAGCAGTTCTGATCTCATCTTGGCTCATCTCCACCATCCTGCCCATTCTGCATAATCCTTCAACCCATTACTAACTAAAAATCTGTACGACTTCTCCTTAAAATTACTCACTGTCCTAGCATCCACCACACTCTGGGGTACCAAATTCCACAGATTCATGATCCTTTGGGAGAAGTAGTTTCTCCTCATCTCTGTTTTGAATTTGCTACCCCTTATCCAGAGACTACGACCTCTCGTTCTAGAATACCCCACAAGAGGAAGCATCCACTCCAAGTCTCCTTTATCCATACCTTTTTTCATCTTATATACATCAATCCCCTCATTCTTCTAACACTAGAGCGTAAAGGCCTAAACTGCTCAATCTCTCTTCATAAAACAAACGCCTCTTATCTGGAAACAATCTCGTGAACCTCCTCTGAACTGCCTCCAGTGCCACTACATCTTTCCTCAAATAAGGGGTTGGAAAAAATGCACAATACTCAAGGTGCAGTCTCACCATTTCCTTGTCTCGTTGCAACAACACTTCCTTACCTTTATACTCTATTCCTTTAGCTATAAATGCCAACATTCCATTCGCTTTCTTTATTATCTGCTGTATCTGCATGCTAGTTTTCTGCGACTCGTGCACTACAACACCCAGATCCTTCTGCAGAAGAGCACCCTGAAGTCTCTCCCCATTTAGATATAATGTTACCTTTCTATTTTTCTAACCAAAATGGATGACCTCACACATATCAACATTAAACTCTGTCGGCCACATTTTGGCCTAACCTATCGATATCCATTTCTAAGGTTCTTGTTTCCTCATTGCAACTTACTGTCTCACCTATTTTAGTGTTATCTGCAAATTTGGCATTAGAACCGTCTATCCCTGTATCAAAGTCGTTAATATAAATTGTTGGGGCCCAACAATGTGGCACCCCACTAGTTACATTTTGGCATCCAGAAAAAGACGCATTTATCCCGACTCTGTCTTCTGTCCATCAGCCAATCTTCTATCCAAGGCACTAAATTGCCCCTAACTACATGTGATCTAACCTTGTGTATTAACCTTCTGTGCGGCACCTTATCAAACACCTTTATCCCCACTATCCACTTGGCTTGTTACATCTCCGAAGAACTCTAGCAAATTAGTCAAACAGGATTTACCCTTCATAAAATCATGCTGACTCTGATGGATTACGTTTTGACTTTTTAAATGCGCTGATATTATTTCCTTGTCATTATCTCTTGTTAATGGACAGGTAATGAGCTGACCCTTCAGAGAAGACCTGTATAATTCCTTTGGGAATTCCACCGAGTTCCCACCGAAGTTGGAGCCAGAAATCAGGGCAGCACTCAATGGAACTCTGGGCCAATATTTGATTGAAATGCGGCAGAGTGCAGTGTTTCAATCTTGAGAAGGGAGTATTCCCAATGTTTGCAGCAATCAAGGAAAAGTTGTCTGATTACTGACAACAAGCTCTACCAGCTCTACTCCGTCTCTGTCAAAACCACCCACTGTGCTGGAATCATCCTGAGGATTACTCTGGCTTTCTTCACTACCAAGCATTCCCTTACACCCCTCTCTCCCAGCGTCCCTCCTCAGCTTCCACTATAACTTGAGCCATATTATAAAAGTAATTTCATAGATCCCCACATGCAAGGAGAAGTCGTGCTGTAAAAGAGCACAGTCTGGAAAATCGGGATTGCACTCTTAGAGTGCCATCTCCAGCTTTCATTTTCTTCATGTGTTATCCCTGTGGGATCCTGCGAACAGTGACTTTACTGCATTCATTCAATACACATATAGCCATTTTGAAAAATGTTCTCAGAAATCAGAAGAAAACTTTTTTAAAAATTATATATATATATCCTTACAGATTTATGCTAATTAACACATCAAAGCCTCAATACGAAGAAGCCATTGACCCATACCAGTCATTACTTTGTTAAGTGAACAGGTCTAAAGTTCACTCAAAACCTGTGGCAGACAAAAGTATTTTATGTGAGTGTCCTGAATGATTAACAGACATCTGTTTTCCGCAGCGTGCTTTACTGGAACAAAAGCAAAAGAAAAAGCGACAGGAACCCCTGATGGTCCAGTCAAATGTCGACAGCCGATCACGGACTCGCCGAATGAAGCAATCGGAGGAGCAGGCCCCCCTTGTTGAATCTTATCTCAACAGTAACAGCAGTACCATTTACCATGGTGAGCCAGTGCACTCTATGCTGTTTATGTGTACCTTAGTTCACATAACCTGATAATTAAAGTTTTGAGCATTTAAATTCTTCTTCTCTGTGTTAGTTACGTTGTTTTATTCAAATGATTGGATGATTCATTTCTTTAAGATTCAGAAAATGGTTTCTATCATCAGACGGTAAAGCTCATAGTAGGCAGCAGTCAACCAATGATTCACCAGCTGGGTACACCAGTTCAGCATTATGATGCTGAAAATATGCCACGCATTAGAGTTATAAAGTCATACTGCACAGAAAGAGGCCCTTCAGCCCACCATGCCTATGCTGACCATCAAATACCAATCTATACTAATCCCATTTGCCAGCACTTGGTCCATAGCCTACTATGCCTTGGTGATTTAAGTACTCATCCAGATGCATTTTTAAGGCTAATCACTTAACAGGAATTTGTACAGCCAATAGTGTGTACGGTCCAACCCAATTATAACCAGATTAATTGCACACTTCCTTGGGTCTAGGCAAAGAAGCTCAATTTTTTCATATATTCCTTCATGGGAGCATCGCAGCCAAGGCCAGAATATGTTGCCCGTCCCTAATTGCTCCTGAGAGGTAGTGGTGAACCTCCTTCTTCAACCGTTGTTGTCTATAGGTACTATCACACTGCTGTTTGGAAGGGAGTTCCAGATTTAGAACCCAACAACAGCGACAGACGGTGATATATCTCCAAATTGGGATGGTTTGTGGTTTGAAGGGCAATTTGTCTTAATTCTTCTGGATGGTAGAGGTTGTGGGTTTTGAAGGTGCTGTCGAAGGAGACTTGACCAGTTGTTGCTCATAGATGGTACACACTGCTGCCACTGTGTGCTGTTGGTGGGTGATGTGTATGATTACTGTGTTGTTGGGTTGCTAATCAAATCGGCTGCTTTGTCCTGGCTGATTTTGAGCTTCTTGAGTGTTGTTGGAGCTGCACTCAACCAGGCAAATGGGGAATATTCCATCACACTTATGACTTGTGCCTTGTAGATGGTAGAGAAGCTTTGAAGTGTCGGGAGGTGAATTACTCACTGCAGAATTCCTAGCTTCTGACCTACTCTTGTAACTGCAGTATTCCTTAGGCTGGTTCAGTCCAGTTGCTGATGAATGATAAGTTCCCAGGATATTTATAGTGAGGAACTCAGTGATGTTAATGTCATTGAATGTCAAGGGCAGTTGGTTAGATTGTCTCTTGTTGGAGATGGGCTTTGCTTGGCACTTGTGCGAAGCTAAAATTACTTGACATGAACTTTTTCATAAACAGAACTTGTTGAGTTGAGATTCAACTGTCCAGAATCATTTCTGAGGTGTTAAATATTAAGCATTTTTTCCTTATACATACAGACCTGAAAATTGGATCACACAGCACTCACTTTAGACATAATACTGGCAGCAAAAGGTCGAAAATGGTGTCTGCCAATATCAATGTCCATTATTCTGTGCTATTTTAATTTTATTGCGAGGAAAATGTACTTTTTGAGTGTTAGAAAGCTGATGTTCACAGTGTGGCATTCTCCATTTTCTCTGTTCATATCACCATAGCTGGAATGACAGAACTGAACCATTTTATATATAAACTTTGGAAGGAGATTTTTTATTGGCGGTGAATTCCCAGGAATAAGTTTACAGTTTTATAACCTCCCTTCCCTAATGTCAGGAATGTTTCAATTATATCCAATCTCTCTCTTTATAATTAACCAACATTCACCGGCCAAAGAATTTGCGGGTGATTAGCTGCAGATTAATGCACAATAAATCCACAACTTTGACATCGCAGTCATTAATCTTTCAGTTTGAAGGCCAGCACACGTCGTTGGTGGGGAGGAACCTGATGCATCCAGTCAGCAAAAAGAAAATGACTCAAAGCACAATAACTGTTTCCTCCTATTGCGAAAAGAATGGAGTTATAATAATAAAGATAACATCCTGGGATAATTTCACCGTAACATTTTAGAGACTGTCATGAACTGTTTTTGTTTTGCTGTAGGAAAAGACATCATTCAAACCCACTGATTAAACTACTGTTTTATAATCAGATTTGGTTATCCATTATTCAGGATCTACATTGAGCCTTTCACTGACCTGCTGCACCGTTCTTTTTTATTTAACAATTGGAAAGATGGTGGTATACTGGTAATGCCACTGAATTAATAATCCACAGCTCGGGCAAATGCCCTGCGGGCAAGGGTTCAAATCCTACCATGGCACATGATGGAATTTAATAAAATCTGGAATATAAAGCTAATCTCAATGATGGTGACCATGAAGCCATTAGCGATTGTTGTTAAAAACCCATCTGATTCATGAATGTCCTTTAGGGAAGGAAATCTGCCGTCCTTATCTGGCCTGGCCTCCATGTGACTCCAGCAATGTGGTTGACTCTTAACTGTCTTCTAAAATGGCCAAGCAAGCCACTCAGTTCAAGGACAATTAGGGATGGGCACCAAATGCTGGCCTTGCCAATCAATAATGCTGACATCCCATGAAAAAATAAACGGGAAGAACCCACAAAAAGCCCAAATTTCACAATACACCATTCTAAACATTACACAAGCTACAATTTAAGACCGGTGTAATCTCATTTATCAGATATAATTTTCCATAAGGATTTTTCCAAGCTAAATCACCAAAAGCTAGGTTAAAGCACATTTTTCAATTTCAACTATGCGCCTGTTCAGTAACTACATCAATCTATCTTTTAAAAAAGTTATTTAAGTCAAATTTCAATGCTCAATTTACGTCCAAATTGTTATTTAATTGCATAACATTCCTAGTTAAAGATGAATTGTTGACAGTGTTACTTGCCGTTCACATTCTTAGCTGAGTTTCAATAGGATTGTTCGGAAAACAAAGGTAGTTTTAAGGCATTTATATTTCTATTGGTAAACATTAGAAATAAGATATATTTCTAAGTGGGTTTAATTCAATGTTTCTGTGTAAGGAAAAGTAAAACCTATAGTTATATTCATGCTGGACAAAAATCTTTGTATGTGTAGGGGTTGGTTCAGTACCAACTGTGCTTCTATTGTGCTTCGAGAGGATTACAGTACGAAGAGTAAATAGAGGCTGGCAGAGGTAGCAGTGATTTCTTTGTATTACGATTCCAGACCAGACCCCAACAGTGGTAGGACACTGGAGCGAAACCCTCATTTAGTTTGTAAGACTGTGTGGAAAGAATACTTTGTTCCAGGAGTGATTGCATGAAGAAAGAGCGATTTAGTATTTTCAAACAAAACGTTATTGACACAATATTAAACTCTTTAATGCCACACCTGAAAATAGCTAACAATTACCCCTTAAGCAATACTACTCAATACAGTAAATATAATACCCTTAATTACTATCTCTCTTCCCAACTAAGCAACAAGAAATAAAAGAATAGAGCTCTCAATCCATCCCACATCCCAATGGCACAGAATAATACTTGTTTCCAGAACAGATTTGGCTGTTGATAGAAGCCCTCCAGACACTGACTGCATGTCTTAAAAAAGCTGTTTCAACTGGTTTGTTTCAGCTTCCCCCTTATCCTCTGACATGTCTGCACTGCTTTAAATGCCATTAATCTTTTTTAACTATCCTACTGAGAGCAAAAGACCTTACTTGTGGACTCCGTGTTAGCCAGAACAGAACTCAACTCAAAACATTTCTCAAAATTCCTGAAAGCCTTAGCTCCACCCATCAATTACATAATCTTCCCAAACTGAAGAAACATCAACTCCCCAAGGACTCACCCTCTTCAAACAACAGTGCATTAGCCCAGGCTTTTATGATATCTTCTAAAAGCTTTCTGGTCTTGCAGAACAAGATTCTTTTAAAAACATGACCACTGCAGTCAAACACACTATAATCCAGGCTTTTAACTCTTAATGTGCCACATATTTATAATCCAATATAATCCAATAGCTCTAAAATCATTCACATTAGCAAATGGGGTCCTTTTAAGGTGGAAAAACTTTTGGAATTTAGTTTTTTGCTGAATTTGTTGGCAGTTGAAGATAGTACACCAGAAGTGAACATTGTTCAACTTTGCTTGGAGAAGAATGACTGAACAGGACATGGAAGCTGCAAGGAGACAGACTTCCCAAAGAACCAAATGCAGTCCAGATGACAAGGGAATTGGGACAAAGAGAATGTCTTAGGAAGACTGAAGTTAAGAGAACAGAGAGCAAGATTATTTTCAGGGGAATTCAAGAGAAAAGAAATATAAGTGTTCTGAGTTAAAGAGACAATTGAAATAACTGGAATTAAAGTGGGAAAGCAGACTTCAGAGGTAAATTCAAACTTTGATGCCATTTAAATAGAGAATGGGAATCAAGAGTTAAAGCAATTGTGAACAGTTATACCATAGTCAAGACAAAGAAATCTTGAAGGAGGAGGTGTAAAACCTGGAAATTACTTGCGTGGAAGCCAGAAACAAGGTGCTCACGGTATAAGAATCATCTGGGGTGATTTTGAGGAGACCACCACAGACATTCACTTGGGTTCAGAGAGGACTGTGTCTTACCACAGTCACCCTGTGTGCTTAAATGCACTGATGGGGACACCTTTTTATGTGTTATTAAAATCATTGCAATTTAAGATGTACTTTGTAATCCATACATAGCTTAAGATAAGGGGGAGTAAAGGAGTATTGTATCATAATCCAGCTTTTCATGTTTAATTTTTAAAAATATTATTGTTAAAACTAATTAGTATTATTCAGGAGAATTCAAGGGGAAAGTAAGCAAAGTGTTCAGAGTTAAAGAGACAGTTGCATCTTGAACCCCGTGAGATTTCACTTATGTCATATATCTTTAATTTAGCCCCTTTTTGTTCACTTCCACAAGATTTCAATATTTTCCTCGTTATATTTGTGAAGTTACAAATCCTTTCGAGAATTGTGCATCAAACTTTTATTAAGATTTGTGACTCTGTTCCTCCACATTATCTTGAAAAAAGGTATGGATGTTTGAGCCGGGGTTTCATTCTGAGATCTTCCCATCCAGCTATAACATCAACTGGAATTGTAACAGAATCCTAACCTCAGATTTTCCTGCTAACCAGTATTACTTCATATCACCCACAAGCTCAGAGGTCCTTCTTAATACATATTTGTCAAGGTCAGAAATAAATATTAGGAATGGAAGGGGACCTGGAACTGGTCTTGGGGAATCTCACCATCGATACCTTCTGTTTCTCTCTTTAAAGCTTATTAATATTGCAATTTGTAACTGCATCTTGAGACCCATAAGATTTCATTTAAGTCAGATATCTTGAATTTAGCCCCGTTTTGTTCAGCTCTACAAGATTTCAATATTTTCCTCGTTACATTTGTAAAGTTGGTCGTCTTTCCAAGATTTGCATACCAAACTTTTATTGAGATTTGACATTGCATTAGCC
Organism: Scyliorhinus torazame; assembly: GCF_047496885.1. Lineage (NCBI taxonomy): Eukaryota > Metazoa > Chordata > Chondrichthyes > Carcharhiniformes > Scyliorhinidae > Scyliorhinus > Scyliorhinus torazame. The sequence goes on from NC_092716.1 coordinate 222,290,389, forward strand.
TTTGTACACATCTGAGACACTACACCAAAGTTCAGTCAGCTTTGCAACATTTCCACCATAAAACAGTTGGTAGCCATCATGTTCATTTTCAAATGAAAATATTTACCCTACCTGCACCTTGTCAACCTTATGTGACTTGCTCCACTTTAAATGTCTACTACCAGCATATAAGGTATCAGCTATTAATTCACATTATTGTGTTTATCTTTTCTGATCACTCTTGGTGCCTTTATATTGGTTTTCCAGGTGACACACATTTGAGGGGGTTATATAATCAGAATGTCTTTTGGTTAAATGTGTTTTTCAGTATAGAGGCAATCAATGCCATAAATGACATTTCTATACATTTTGAAGATCTAGCAGACCTATTCCTACTTGAGTAATTTGTTAGTTACTTTTATTGAGTCCATTGTGGCCCATTCGGTTTCTTTTGGTGCCTATAATGGACCCTTTACCTTGGGCAGCTCTGATGTCTAGGCCACATTTTATAGCAGTAGCTTCAGGAAAACTTTGGTGGGGATGGCCTGCTCCTAATCTCGGTCACCATCATTCTCACATTATACTAGATACTGATTTACAATGTTTCATTTGTTCACAGTTTTGTTTATTTATTAACATAATAAATCAGACTGTTTCAAATCCCTACACAATTGTCATTTACACTTTATTTTTATATTCATTAATGTTCAATGATTGCAATTTTTCCAAAAATGTCTAATGAATCGTGATATAGAAGCAATCCAGACATTCTCTGCTTGACAAACCATATCTAACAACAAGAAAAGCATTATTTCTTGATGAATAGGAATATAAATGCCTGCTGAATGTAACAGACCACAGCTTATTCTAATAACTGATACATGAATGGGAGAACAGCGTTTCAAAGCTGCCAATTCTTCCGTACTGTTGCTATGGAACCCAATTTCAATTGAAAAGAAGGGTCATAATTGGCACAGAGGCTAACACTGCCTCAAAGCGCCAAGGACCCAGATTTGATTCTGACCTTGGGATGACTATGTGGAGTCTGCACATTCTCCCCGTGTCTGCGTGGGTTTCCTCCGGGTGCTCCACTTTCCTCCCATAGTCCAAAAATGTGCAGGTTAGATGGATTGGCCATGCTAAATTGTCCCTTAGTGTCCAAAGGTTAGGTGGGGTTGTGGAGATGTGGCGGGGGAGTGGGCCTGGGCAGGATGCTCTTTCAGAGGGTCGGTGCAGACTGATGGGCCGAATGGCCACCTTATGCACTGTAGGTATTCTATGATTCTATCTGGGTGTGTCACGGGGGGTACCTTAGATATTTAATTCTTTTTGAAAAAAGATGAAGTCGTTCCAGAGAAATCACTTGTTCAGAGAATCTCTGTAATACAGATCCATAGAGATAATTGACAAACTGATGGAAAGCCTGATATGTGCGTGGAGCCTGGGCCAAGAATTCGCAATGAAACCTTGATCTGGTGGGTGACCCCCTTATTTCATGTGGCTCTTTGTTTCCGGTGAGATTGGGGGATTGGTGCCAGTTGGGTACATGATCATGGGCATATCAAGCGAATATGTCCATGGCAAGGTTCCATGCTTTCATAGAAAATAGGCCCAATGGAATCTATGCCATTGATGGCAGGTGTGGGTTTCATTACCTAGTGAAGGAGACGGTATATTGGTAATGTCACTGGAATAGTAATGCAGAAACCCAGGCTAATTTGAACCACCATGGGTTCAAATCCTACCATGACACCTTATGAAATTTGAATTCAAATTAATAAATCTAGAATTTCAAGCTAGATTCAGACATGGTCACCATGCCAACTATCACTGCTTGTTTCAAAAACCCATCTGGATCACTAATATCCTCTGGGAAGGAAATCTGTCATCCTTACAGATTGACAACAAATGCTGGCCTTGCCACTGACAGCCACATCACTTTAAGAATTTTTATGAAAGATTGATAAGCCAATCGATCTCCTTCTCAAAATGATCAAAACATTTCCTTCAACAATTGGTTTTCCAATTTCTGCTGTCGCGGTTCTGGGCTATCATTGCTTTCCATCTGGGATAGGCTTCACTGACAGCTCCTTGAACCTGTACTGCCAGAATAGTACCACATCTTCAGGGTCACTTTTATTTTTATTAGTGCAGCATATCGTGAGCAAAGAAACTAAAAAAAAAAAGCTCCTCTACTTGATTAGGCTTTGAACTGTTATGCTCCAGCCCCTTGATGAACGGGCTGTAAAGGAACATATTTGTCATTGTCATAGCTATGCATAGACACCTTCTGTGAAGAGGTGATTATCCTTCAAAACTGTCTGTGCGCATCTCTACATGACCTATCTTCAAATTTCTTTTGAAGAGATATTTCATTGGAAACATTTTAGTTGATCATCATTCTCATAAATTGATGCAAGTAACTTATTTTGTTTATTGTATCTGAGTAAACTGATTCCTGTAGTACGTGTACATTATTTATATCCTATTGTGACTAGAAATGCAAGCCTACTAACTGACTGGATTACTGTTATGTTTTCTGTCATTATAGCTCTCTTCCAGGCCACTTTGCCTTCCTATTTTCCTTGTTCCCTTCCATCAAAAGGTTGCTAAATTCCTTCCCTTTAGTTTTACCTTTATTTCGCACATCTCAAATTTCCCTTTTAACACCATTGTTGCCTTGTAAAGAAAGCACTTGGGAGTCAGGAAGATTGTACCAGTCTCAAGGCTGCAGAATAATCCTCATACCTTGATAGTGTGCTCTTGAGAGAAGCCACGATTGATGAAAAGATCAGTACGTGCATCCAGAACTCAAATTCTGCCAACAGCTGACTCTACGATCGTGCCTGGTATCAGCATAACATTAAACTAAAAAAAATCTACCAGGCCATTGCTGCATGCCGTAGAATTTTGAATCTGCTAACTGGAGCCACATCAAAGCTCTGGACCACTTCAAAGACACCCGAGGAACATCATGAGAACTTGACGGCAGGACAAAATCACAAACAATGATGCTATCCAACAGAGTGGACTCAACAGCATGGAGATCACCCTCCAGAAAAGTCAACTCGGATGGGCAGGCCATGTTTCCCACGTGGATGACCGCAGAATCGCCAAGCAGATTTCTTTTGGGAACTTTCTCAGTGCAAACGACGTCCAGGTGGTTAGTAAGATTGATAGGGACATCCTAAAAAAGAACCTTGCATCTATCTTGGGAATAGCCCATGTGGAGGAAAAACTGAAATTGGGATTTTGTCAATGACTATGGGAAAATGGCAGACATGGTGAAAAATTACTTTGCCTCAGTATTTACAGTAGAAAAGGAAGAAAACTTGCCAGAAGTCCTTAGGACATTAATAGAGTGATAAATCCTCAGGACCTGACGGTTTCTATCAGAGGGTGTTAAAGGAAGTAGGGGAGCACATTGTAGATGCCCTAACTATAATCTTTCAGAGTTCCCTAGATTCAGGAGTTCTCCCTGGACTGGAAAATTGCTCTTATCACTCCTCTTTCTTTGAAGGGGGAAACCAGGGAATTACAGACCAGATAGCCTAACATCTGTGGTGGGAAAAGTTTTGGAGTCTATAATCAAGGATAGGATAACTGAACATCTCGGAAATTTTCAGTTAATTAGGGAAAGCATGCATGGATTCATGACAGGTAGGTCATACCTGACAAACCTCATTGAAATAGGGACTTCCGGTGACGGCGGGCGGGAGGCAACTGCACAATGGAGGGCTCCCATTCGGGAACTTCATTTTCCAGGCTTTAAGCCCGGTCCCAGGGTCCACGGAGGCGGCAAAAGCAGGGAGAAGGCATAGAGGAGGCACAGTGAAGGCACAGTAAAGAAAAATGTCGAAGGTGAGCAAAAAAACGGCCGTTAAAAAAAACAGCTGAAGGTCCGTCGGGGAGTGGAAAGGTCACCACGGGGTCACCAAGGAAAATGGAGGCTGGAGCACCAGGGGAGGCCGCATTGCTTACGGCTGAAGAAATAACGAAGGTGATGGCTGTGGAAGTCAAAAGGCAGTTTACAAGATACATGGAGACGGTGAGGAAGGAGATGAGGGAGGTTTTGAGTGTGTTGGTGGAGGAGGCGATTGCCCCGGTGACGATGGCGGTGGCGAGCGCAGTGGCGGAGGTGCGGGAGCGACGGGAGGCGCTGAAGGAAGTGGAGGAGACATTATTGCAGCACGGTGATCAACTTACCTCGATGGGGATGGAGATGCGGAAGGTGATGGAGATTAACAAGGATCTGCAAGGAAAAATGGAAGACCTGGAAAACAGATCCAGGCGACAGAATTTGAGAATTGTAGGGCTGCCCGAAGGAGTTGAAGGACCGAGGCCAACTGAGTATTTTGCCGCGATGCTGGCGAAACTATTGAGGGAGGGGGAGGATTCCTCCCGATATGAGCTGGATCGGGCTCACCGGTCGTGGAGGCCTGTACCAAAGGCGAGTGAGCCGCCAAGGGCAGTGACTCTGTGCTTCCGTAGGTACAGTGTGAAGGAGAAGGTCCTGTGCTGGGCCAAGCAGAAGCGGGTGGTGCAGTGGGCTGGAGCTGGTATACGTGTATACCAGGACTTTACGAGCTGGCGAGAAGGCGGGCTGCCTTCAACCGGGTGAAGAGGGCACTGTACATTAGCAAGGTGCAGTGCGGCATTGTATATCCAGCGAAGCTAAGGGTGACCTACAAGCTCAAGGACTTTTATTTTGGAACGGCGGAAGCAGCGGAGGAGTTTGCGAAGGCAGAAGGACTGTGGCAGAACTGAGAAATTGAGAAATGGTCATGTGCCGATGTAACCTCATGACTGTATTTTCTTCTTTTTTGTTTCACTGCGTGCGGGTGTATGGGCTAAAGGAGCCAATGTTGTATATATTTGGACAAGGGAAGTGGTGGGACTTTCACTCGAAATGAGGACTCTTTGGGGTGTAGGTGGATATGCGGTGTGTGTGTGCTAAAAGGGGATTTCTGGGCTTTCCTAGGGCCGGGCAAGAGGGAAAGGAACCCGGGCGGGGGCCTCCACGCTGGCCGGTTTAAGCCGGCCAGTGAACGGGAGTGAGGTGGGGGAGGGGCTGCAGCCATCGGAGCCTGGCAGAACAGGGTCCGAGTGGTCTATCTGGGGTGGAAAGTTGGGGGGGAGGAACAGAGGTTGGGGGAGGAGTTTTACAAGAGGCAGTGGACGGGAGGAGTTGGAGAGGGGGGCTGTTTACATCTCTTGGGTATCATGTACGGTACTCTTTCAGAGGTTGGATGGCATTGAGTATGGGGGGGGGGGGAGTGGACTCTATAGGTTACTGGTGACCATGGGCGGTCCCGGACTCCTTTTTCTTTTTCTCCTTTGTTTTTTGTTTCCACCGTGGGAGGGTTTGTTTTATTGGATGCATTTATTGACAGGTGGGCCGTTGTTTGGGGTGGGGGAGGATGAGATCGTTGTTATTGTTAAGAGGATTGATTTTGTATTTGTTACCGTTTACTGTTTGTGGGTGGGGTGTAAATTTTGAAGGAAAATGTGAAAATGGAGAATAAAAACATTTATTTTAAAAAAAACCTCATTGAAATATTTGAGGAGGTCACTCAGATAGTGGACAGGGGAATGTCTATGGAAGTTTTTATATGGACTACCAGAAGGCTGTTGATAAAGTCCCACAAAATAAACTGTTAACTAAGGTAGAAGTCCATGGAATTGAGGGCAAATTACTAACATGGCTGGGAAATTGGTTGAGTGGTAGGCGACAGAAAGTAGGGATAATGGGTAGGTACTCAAATTGGCAGGATGTGATTAGACGTATCCCACAGGGATTTATGTTAGGGCCATAATTATTCACATTCTTCATTAATGACTTGGATAATGGCATAGAAAACCATATATCCAATTTTAATGATGACAAAGTTGAGTGGCATTGTGGATAGTGTAGATGGCAGCATAAAAGTAGAAAGGGATATTGATAGGCTAGGTGAATGGGCACTACTGTGGCACATGCATTTCAATGTAAGCAAGTGTGAGGTTATCCATTTTAGACCAAAAAAGGATAGATCAGGGTATGTTATGAAGCTAAATTCAGTGTATGCCAAAAGAAACCCGGGGGTTTAGGTGCATATATCTTTAAAATGCCATGAACAAATGCAGAATTCAATCAAGAATGCTAATGGAATGTTGGCCTTTATATCTAGTGGACTGGAGTATAAGGGCACAGATGTCATGCTGCAGCTATACAAAACTCTGGTTCGACCCCACGTACAGTACTGTGAGCCGATCTGGGTACCACACTTTAGGAAGAATATTTTGGCCTTGGACGAAATACAACGTAGGTTTACAAGAGTGATACCGAGGGCTGGATTCTCCCCACACCGGCGTAAAAACGGGGGTATTTTACGCCAGGAAAACTGGCGCAAAACGGCCACCGATTCCCCGCTTTGCTGGGGGCTGGTAGGGAGGCAGGGAGGCAGCGTAGAGCTCGCAGCTCTAGCTGCCAATACGGCCCTGAGCATTTCCGGTTCTGTGGCCGCGCATGCGCATGGCGATGATCTGTAGCTGTAATGCTGTGCTTCATGGCAGACTCAGCCTGCGGATCCGGACCGCAAAACTAGTGCCCCCCTTTGGCCGCTCGCGCGCCCCGGACCGCCCGCCCATTGTCCCCAGCCCCGAATGAAGCCCCCCCCTGCCCACGGATCGGACCTCCCCCGACTGTGGCGGCGCCGGACTGAGTCCGCAGCCGCTACGTGAGGTTCCCGGGCGGTGTGAGCACACGTAACCCACGCTATCGGGAACTCGGCTGGTCGGGAATGGAGCATCGCATGGCGGGCCTCATGCAATGGCCTGAGGCCGTGGATAATCAGCACGGCGTATTCCTAGAGTACGCTGCTTTTCAGGGGGCAGAGAATACAAAATCCGGCGCCACTCCCGATATTAGCGTCAAAACGGACTCTCCGCCCCATCGCTGAACGCGATTGTGGCGTGGGGAGCGGAGAGTCCAGCCCCTGGACTTCAGAGGTTAAGTTACGAGGAGAGATTATACAAATTAGGTCTGTTTTGTCTAGAATGTAGAAGGTAACGGGCAATTTGATCGAAGTTTTCAAGATATTAAAAAGAAAAGACAGGATAGATAAAGATAAACTGTTTCCACTGGTTGGAGAACTAGGTGGCATAGTCTATAAATTAGGGCCAGGCTATTCCGGAGAGATGTGAGGGAGCTCTTCTACACACAGAGGGTGGTAGAGGTTGAAACTCTCTTTCACAGACAGCAATTGATGCGAGATCAGTTTTTAATTTCAAATCTGAGATCTGTACATTTTTGTCAAGCAAAGGTATCAAGGGATCTGGGCCAAAGGGAGGTATATGGAGTTAGGCCATAACGAATCGGTGAAGTCATGGGTGCCCTGTTTTGCCCAGGTAACCAACTACATGAACTTTGACCTGGACCATGCCGAACAAGATGCCCAGGCAGCAGGGTTCTCCACCATCGCCGGGGTGCCCCAGGTCAATGGGTAATAGATGGCACGTATGTTGCCTTGCGCACACCGGGCGGTCCGGCAGAGTCTTTCATTAACAGGGAGGGGCTCCACTCCCTGAACTTCCAGCTTGTGTGCGACTACCACCTGAAGATCATGCACAGCTGTGCATGCTTCCCAGGGCGTGTGCACGACAACTACATCCGGGGGTAATGGAGATTCCCGGCATCTTTGAGGGACAGGCCAGGATGACCAGTTGGCGCTTGGGGGATAAGGAGTACCTGCTTAGGTCATGGCTGATGACGCCAGTACGGAGGCTGGAGACTGATGCAGAGACCTGATATAAGGAGGCCCATGTGGTCAACTGGTCTGTCCTTGAGCAGTGCATCGGGCTGCTGAAAAGACAGTTCCGGTGCCTCAACCGCTCTGGTGGTGCACTGCAGTACACCCCCTGGAGGGTCGCTGGCTTTGTGGCCACCTCCGAGGAGGAGGATCAGGAGGAGCTGGAGGACGCGCCCAGTGAGGACCCATGGGACCAGCCGGACAATGGAGGACAGACAGCGGTGGCGATGTTCCAGCATGCCCGGACGACCAGTGGATCCCTCATACCCAGCTGCTTCTCATAGCATGTGGCTTCATCCATCATCGCACCCCCTCTCCCCATCCATCCCGTCCACTGTCCCTCCACAACCGTGCCCCTCCCTCCCCCCCAACACCATCATCAGTTACAGCCTCCTAGGGTCTGTGTTACATCACTCCACGGTGATGGGCCTGTGCCAGCGCTGTAAGCGGGTCAATATACAAGGCATGAGGGTGATGATAACCCACTGAGCTGAGCTCAGTGCTCCTAAATCTATGGCATAGTCTGCCTCCAGTCTGTCTGCTGAGTGCGCGCCCACATCCATCACCTGCATGTGGTATTCCTTGGAGATGGGGTGCCCAGGTCTAGTAGCAGGAGCCTGGTTGGAGGGAGTGGGGGGGGTTGTAGGCCAGTCCGCAGTGCAGAATAACTTGATGGAGGCTTCACATGTCTCGGGTGTAACGTGTTTTAATGGTGTGCGAGTCCAAAAGTAACCCTAACTGTCCTTGGAGGGCCCCTGCCGACTTAGCAGTGGCACATTCCCGCCATGCTACCCCGTTCTGCTCACTGACCCCAAGATGCACTGTTGTCAGGGGGCTGGTCTCAGGAGAGCTGGCGACCACTGTCATCTCCCTGTAGGGAGCCTCCAGCACTCCTTCCTCCTGATCAGTGCCTGTCGGGCCCTCGGGGTCACCTTGGGATGTAGGGGTAGCTGGATGGAGCTCCAGCTGCCCCTGCATCCTCTGGCTCTGCCAGCCCTGGTGGCTCTCAATGTCTGCACATTAGTGTCGATGCCCAGGGTGTGTCCATCTGTGAGTGGACCATGCTCTTCAGCTTCTCACTATGTCCACCTGTGTCTGGACACAGTCCTCAGCATCTGTGACATGCTCTGGAGCGTCGTGGCAATGCCCACCTGAGAATGGGACATGCTCCACAACGCCTCAGAACATTCCACCTGTGCCAGGCAAGTTGCGTATGCTGTAGAGGCACTCAGTCATGGTCGTCACTCACTGAGCCACACCTTGCACACCACCACTCATGGTGCTGACATTATGCGCTGAGCTTCCCCTGCGGTCGCCACCATAGAAGTTTTGGTCTCGGTGCCATGCACTACTGGCACTATCTCTTGTGCCCTTAGCCATTGGGACTCCTCCAATCAGCTATGAATCAGCTGGAGTGTCGTTGACATCCCACTCTGACTCTCAGTGCCGCACCATATCAACTGCATCAGCTCCAAGATAGCTTGGCCCAGAGGCTCAGCCTCTGAATGGGACTCAGCTGGGTGCTGGGATCCAGCAGGCCTCTGGCTGCTGTCTGCCCTGGACGTTCCAGCCTCCACCTATTTTGCATCTGCAACAGCGTGGTGCTCACTAGATCATGCCCCAGAAGCCTGTCTACTACTTTTGTCCACTGATGTATGTCTCTGCGCTGGTGGATGGTGGAGATGACAACTGTGACGCCTCAAGGGTGGCATCCTCAGAGGTGTTCTCTTCGGATCTGGATGGGGCACCCCGGATGGGCTGCACAGCCAGATAGAGATCCTGCGGGAAAATGAGCATGTGGTCAGAGGGAGGGAGCTGGCATGAACCACTCATTTGTGACAGGTTATCTGGGTGGGGGCTAGTGGATCCTCACCTCGACGTTGGTGACTGATCTGTCCTCGGCCACCCCTGCAACCTCCAGGGCTCGTTCTTCGTAGGGGGTGAGGACCCTGTGGTCCAGCAACCCACCGCCTGTTTGGCTGTCTCCCACCGATTGTGCGCTAGCTTCTCTTGCGGGGACACAGGGGGGGCATTGTGAGCAGAACGCTTCATGTTTCGCGGGTTGGGTGGGGGTGGCATGGGTGGGATGTGTTGGTGGGTCACAGGGTGTGCTGGGGCATGGGCGCGGCCTTGTGCTAGGCTGGTCGGGGGTGGGGGGGGGTGGTGCCAGGTGCAGAGTCACCGGGGGGGGGGGGGGGGGGGGGGGGTGACGCTGACACTGGGGATAGCAGTCAGGACCTGTGCCGGCGGTTGGGGGGGTGATGTCAACTCACCTGTGAGGCCCGGTGGAGGTCGTTGAGCACTGGGTGACGTTTTTCCTGGTCACACTCCCCGCGCTGATGACTTGTTGCCCTGTGGCTGACCCTCTGACCCCCTCAGGGGAACAGGGTATCCAGCCTGGACTCAGCCGTGTCCATGAACCTGGCCAGGTTGGTTTTCCTGAATCGTGGAGCTGGTCTGCGTGGTGGCATGGCTATGTGCTGCCTGGGGTTTGCTCTGGGGGATTGGTTTAACTGCTGCTCCCCCCTCGTTAGCAGGGATCTGCCGGGCGCAATCCTGGCAAATCAGCTGGCGGGACAGTCATTTGCAGCGTGAAGCCCTTTGTGCACCATTAAATGCCCTAATTAACGTTGGTTACCGGTGACGACCTCGCCAGGTTAGCCATCGGAAACACCCGTCAACTCCGGCTCGCTACGAAGATCGTGCCCTAAATGTTCTATTTTAAGACTAGTGATCTAAATTAGATTTTTCTCTTGTACGGCTAAGATTGGTGTAAAGCATAGCTGGAATGAGCAAGAAACAATTTAAAATTTATTCTGGTTTTATATGTTAGCCACTGCTGAATAAATTGCCTCAGATATCTTTTCAAATGTCCACGATATTAATGTTGAATAATTTGTGAAGTATTTAACTTAACCACGTTTATTCAAACCTTTTAAGCTATCGATACTGAAATGTGTGCTTAATTTGGGGAAATACAAAAAGAGAACAGGCAAAGTCAAGAAGAAGCTTCCTCCCTTCCCTCAGGAATTGCCAAGCTAATATCAAATTGTACCTTGAACACTGCTGAGAAATAACCTACATTCTCTCCGTCAGTGGTATTCTCACCGGAATTATACGAATCAGGGCTTAACACCTCCACTCAGATTTAATTCAAATTTAAAGCCTTCTGGAATTCAATTCTGATCAGCAACTACCTGCTGGAAGAGAGTGTGGCGGGGTGAGTGGCAGGGCTGGCAAATCAAATAATTGAAAACAACACCAAAGTCTGGGCCTCAGCTCAAGTTGTCTTTTACACTAAAGGACAGAGAAGCCGGACCTCAATGTCTGGTGGACTTTGCTTTAAAAGATTGCATGCATCTCTCATATATGTGAACAGCAGACAATAAAATGGGATGTGCAACATAGCGAGAGGTGCCAGGTCCATCATCTGAGGTACCAATATGCTTAGCTTCACAGCACAGCAGGCTATGTTGATGTGTAAAGTGGGCGTTGGGTGAGAGGCTAGGGAGTTGGAGGGAAGTCCAATGACCAGTGGTCTTTAAAGGGGGGGTAGTGGCCTTGTGGAGTCGGACGTGCCTACGGAGCAGGACCGGTTCTGGAGCTGCGAGCCAAGTCGGGAGCGACACCCCGGAAGTGGACTTCCTGGGGAAGGCAAAAAGACGTTCATGGGGTGTGTTATTCGTAGCGGTGCACAGTAGCGACCAGATGGAGTGTAGTGCCTCAGGGAGGACCTCCTGCCAGCGAGAGGCTGGGAGGTTCCTGGACCATAGGGCCAGTTGGACGGCCCTCCAAACCGTCCCGTTCTCCCTCTCTACCTGCCCGTTTCCCCGGGGGTTATAGCTGGTTGTCCTGCTGGAGGCGATACCCCTCCTGAGCAGGAACTGACGCAGCTCATCACTCATGAATGAGGATCCCCCGTCACTGTGGATGTAGGCGGGGATGCCGAACAGAGCGAAGATTGTGTTGAGGGCCTTGCTGATGGTGGCAGACGTCATCTCAGGGCAGGGGATGGCGAAGAGGAATCTGGAGTACTCATCGACCACACTGAGAATATACATTTTACGGTCGGTGGAGGGGAGGGGCCCTTTGAAGTCCACGCTGAGGCGTTCAAAGGGGCGGGAGGCTTTCACCAGGCGCACACGGTTCCGGCCGGTAGAAGTGCGGCTTGCACTCCGCACAGACCTGGCAGTCTCTGGTGACTGTCTTTACTTCCTCGACGGAGTAGGGCAGATTGCGAGCCTTGACAAGATGGTACAACCGTGTGACCCCCGGGTGACAAAGGCTGTCGTATAGGGCCCGGAGTCGTCTACTTGTGCGCTGGCACATGTACCTCGGGATAGGGCGTCTGGGGGCTCGTTGAGTTTGCCGGGGCGATACAGAATCTCGTAATTATAGGTGGAGAGCTCGTTTCTCCACCACAAGATTTTATCATTCTTGACCTTGCCCCGCTGTGTGTTGTTGAACATGAAGGCTACCGACCGTTGGTCAGTGAGGAGAGTGAATCTCTTACTGGCCAGGTAATGCCTCCAATGCCGCACAGCTTCAACAATAGCTTGGGCCTCTTCGCCGACGGACAAGTGCCGAATTTCTGAGGCATGAAGGGTGCGGGAAGAGAATGCCACGGGTCTGCCTGCCTCGTTGAGGGTGGCGGCAAGTGCGACGTCTGATGCGTCGCTTTCTACTTGGAAGGGCAGTGTCTCGTCTACTGCGTGCATCCTGGCCTTGACTATATCAGCTCTGATACGGGTGAAGGCCTGTTGTGCCTCGGCCGTAAGGTTAGAGTGGGTGGACTGAATGAGTGGGCAGGCCTTGTCCGCGTAGTTTGGGACCCACTGAGCGTAGTAGGAGAAGAACCCCAGGCAGCGTTTGAGGGCCTTGGGGCAGTGGGGGAGGGGAAGCTCCATGAGAGGGCGCATGCGGTCGGGATCGGGCCCCAGAACACCGTTCTGGACCACATAGCCGAGGATGGCTAGGCGGGTTGTGCTGAACACGCATTTCTCCTTGTTGTAGGTGAGGTTGAGGAGAGTGGCGGTGCGGAGGAATTTAGCAAAGTTGGCATCGTGGTCCTGCTGATCATGGCCGCAGATGGTGACGTTGTCTAGGTCCGGAAAGGTGGCCCGCAAACCATACCGGTCGACCATTCGGTCCATCTCCTTCTGGAAGACCGAGACCCCGTTAGTGACGCCGAAGGGAACCCTGAGGCAGTGATAGAGACGATCGTCCGCCTCGAAAGCAGTGTATGGATGGTCCGATTTACGAATGGGGAGCTGGTGGCAGGCGGATTTTAGGTCTATCGTTGAGAAGACCCGATACTGCGCAATCTGATTGACCATATCCGTAGTCCATGACCATTCTGTGCTTCTCCCTAGTTTTAACGACTACCACTTGAGCTCTCCAGGGGCTGTTGCTGGCCTCGACGATGCCTTCCCGAAGCAGCCGCTGGACCTCGGACCTGATGAAGGTCTTGTCCTTGGTGCTGTACCGTCTGCTCCTGGTGGCAACGGGTTTGCAATCCAAAGTTACATTGGCAAAAAGGGAGGGTGGGTCGACCTTTAGGGTCGCGAGGCCGCACACAGTGAGGGGTGGTAGGGGCCCGCCGAATGTGAGGGTGAGGCTCTGGAGATTGCACTGGAAATCCAGGCCTAGTAGTAGTGCAGCGCAGAGATTAGGAAGGACTTAGAGGTGGAAGCCGCTAAATTCTACGCCCTGGACCATGAGATTGACCGTGCAGAACCCCCGGATCAGGACGGAATGGGATCCGGAGGCCAGGGAGATTCTTTGATTGGGGGGTGGACCGCGAGGGAGCAGCGCCTTACCGTATCCGGGTGGATGAAGCTTTCGGTGCTCCCGGAGTCCAGCAGGCAAGAGGTCACGTGGCCATTGATTTTCACCGTAGTTGAGGCGGTGGCCAGGTTGTGTGGACGAGACTGGTCGAGCGTCATTGAGCGAGCTGCGGTTGGTCGTCGCTGGCGTCCGAAGATGGAGAGCGTGGGGGGGCCCAGGTCATGGAATGTTGTCGGCGTCAATGCCCCGTGGGAAAGACAAGATGGCGGAGCCTGAAGATCCTGCGGGGGACAAAATGGCGGCACCCATGGGCTGCATGTTGCGGGGGCTGGACAAGATGGCGACACCCATGGGCCGCGTGTTGCGGGGGCTGGACAAGATGGCGGCGCCCATGGGCCGCACGTGGACTGTGGGGGGGAGATGGCGGCGCCCACTGGCCGCTCATGGCCCCGGGAGGTGAAGATGGCGGTGCCCACTGGCTGCGCGTGGCCCCGGGAGATGAAGATGGCGGCGCCCACTGGTGAGTGGTGAGTCCATAGTACATAGAAAATACAGCACAGAACAGGCCCTTCGGCCCACGATGTTGTACCGAACCTTTGTCCTAGATTAATCATAGATTATCATTGAATTTACAGTGCAGAAGGAGGCCATTCGGCCCTTTGAGTCTGCACCAACTCTTGGAAAGAGCACCCGACCCAAACTCAACACCTCCACCCAACACCAAGGGCAATTTGGACATTAAGGGCAATTTATCATTGGCCAATTCACCTAACCCGCACATCTTTGGACTGTGGGAGGAAACCGGAGCACCTGGAGGAAACCCACGCAGACACGGGGAGGACGTGCAGACTCCGCACAGACATTGACCCAAGCCGGAATCGAACCTGGGACCCTGGAGCTGTGAAGCAATTGTGCTATCCACAATGCTACCGTGCTGCCCTTGAGAACAAATAAATCTACACTATATCATTTAACCGTAATCCATGTACCTATCCAATAGCTGCTTGAAGGTCCCTAATGTTTCCGACTCAACTACTTCCACAGGCAGTGCATTCCATGCCCCCACTACTCTCTGGGTAAAGAACCTACCTCTGATATCCCTCCTATATCTTCCACCTTTCACCTTAAATTTATGCCCCCTTGTAATGGTTTGTTCCACCCGGGGAAAAAGTCTCTGACTGTCTACTCTATCTATTCCCCTGATCATCTTATAAACCTCTATCAAGTCGCCCCTCATCCTTCTCCGTTCTTTTTTTTTATTAAATATTTTATTGAAAATTTTTGGTCAACCAACACAGTACATTGTGCATCCTTTACACAGTATTATAACAACACAAATAGCAATGACCTATTTTATAAACAAAAAATGAATAAATAATAAATAACAAAAATGAAAACTAGCCCTAATTGGCAACTGCCTTGTCACAAGTAACACTCTCCAAAAATATAATTTAACAGTCCAATATATAATTATCTGTAGCAACGACCTATACATACTATACAGTATATATTAACAACCCTGAGAGTCCTTCTGGTTCCTCCTCCCCCCCCCCCCCCCCGCAACCCCCCCCCCCCCCCCGCAACCCCCCCCCCCCCCCCCCCCCCCCCCGATCCTGGGCTGCTGCTGCTGCCTTCTTTTTCCCATTCCGTCTATCTTTCTGCGAGGTATTCAACAAACGGTTGCCACCGCCTGGTGAACCCTTGAGCCGACCCCCTTAGGACGAACTTAATCCGCTCTAGCTTTATAAACCCCGCCATGTCATTTATCCAGGTCTCCACCCCCGGGGGCTTGGCTTCTTTCCACATTAGCAATATCCTGCGCCGGGCTACTAGGGACGCAAAGGCCAAAACATCGGCCTCTCTCGCCTCCTGCACTCCCGGCTCTTGTGCAACCCCAAATATAGCCAACCCCCAGCTTGGTTCGACCCGGACTCCTACTACTTTTGAAAGCACCTTTGTCACCCCCATCCAAAACCTCTGTAGTGCCGGGCATGACCAAAACATATGGGTATGATTCGCTGGGCTTCTCGCGCACCTCGCACACCTATCCTCCACCCCAAAAAATTTACTGAGCCGTGCTCCAGTCATATGTGCCCTGTGTAATACCTTAAACTGAATCAGGCTTAGCCTGGCACACGAGGACGACGAGTTTACCCTGCTTAGGGCATCAGCCCACAGCCCCTCCTCGATCTCCTCCCCCAGCTCTTCTTCCCATTTCCCTTTTAGTTCATCTACCATAGTCTCCCCTTCGTCCCTCATTTCCCTATATATATCTGACACCTTACCATCCCCCACCCATGTCTTTGAGATCACTCTGTCCTGCACCTCTTGTGTCGGGAGCTGCGGGAATTCCCTCACCTGTTGCCTCGCAAAAGCCCTCAGTTGCATATACCTGAATGCATTCCCTTGGGGCAACCCATATTTCTCGGTCAGCGCTCCCAGACTCGCGAACTTCCCATCCACAAACAGATCTTTCAGTTGCGTTATTCCTGCTCTTTGCCACATTCCATATCCCCCATCCATTCCCCCCGGGGCAAACCTATGGTTGTTTCTTATCGGGGACCCCCCCAAGGCTCCAGTCTTTCCCCTATGCCGTCTCCACTGTCCCCAAATCTTCAGTGTAGCCACCACCACCGGGCTTGTGGTGTAGTTCCTCGGTGAGAACGGCAATGGGGCTGTCACCATAGCCTGTAGGCTAGTCCCCCTACAGGACGCCCTCTCTAATCTCTTCCACGCCGCTCCCTCCTCCTCTCCCATCCACTTACTCACCATTGAAATATTAGCGGCCCAATAATACTCACTTAGGCTCGGTAGTGCCAGCCCCCCCCTATCCCTGCTACGCTGTAAGAATCCCTTCCTCACTCTCGGGGTCTTCCCGGCCCACACAAAACCCATGATGCTCTTTTCAATCCTTTTAAAAAAAGCCTTCGTGATCACCACCGGGAGGCACTGAAACACAAAGAGGAATCTCGGGAGGACCACCATCTTAACCGCCTGCACCCTCCCTGCCATTGACAGGGATACCATATCCCATCTCTTGAAATCCTCCTCCATCTGTTCCACCAACCGCGTTAAATTTAACCTGTGCAATGTGCCCCAATTCTTAGCTATCTGGATCCCCAGGTGACGAAAGTCCCTTGTTACCTTCCTCAGCGGTAGGTCCTCTATTTCTCTACTCTGCTCCCCTGGATGCACCACAAACAACTCACTTTTCCCCATGTTCAATTTATACCCTGAAAAATCCCCAAACTCCCCAAGTATCCGCATTATTTCTGGCATCCCCTCCGCCGGGTCCGCCACGTATAGTAGCAAATCGTCCGCATACAAAGATACCCGGTGCTCTTCTCCTCCCCTAAGTACTCCCCTCCACTTCTTGGAACCCCTCAACGCTATCGCCAGTGCAAACAATAATGGGGACAGAGGGCATCCCTGCCTTGTCCCTCTATGGAGCCGAAAATATGCAGATCCCCGTCCATTCGTGACCACGCTCGCCACTGGGGCCCTATACAACAGCTGCACCCATCTAACATACCCCTCTCCAAAACCAAATCTCCTCAACACCTCCCACAAATAATCCCACTCCACTCTATCAAATGCTTTCTCGGCATCCATCGCCACTACTATCTCCGTTTCTCCCTCTGGTGGGGCCATCATCATTACCCCTAACAACCTCCGTATATTCGTGTTCAGCTGTCTCCCCTTCACAAACCCAGTTTGGTCCTCGTGGACCACCCCCGGGACACATTCCTCTATTCTCATTGCCATTACCTTGGCCAGGACCTTGGCATCTACATTTAGGAGGGAAATAGGTCTATAGGACCCGCATTGTAGCGGGTCCTTTTCCTTCTTTAAGAGAAGCGATATCGTTGCTTCAGACATAGTCGGGGGCAGTTGTCCCCTTTCCTTTGCCTCATTAAAGGTCCTCGTCAGTACCGGGGCGAGCAAGTCCACATATTTTCTATAGAATTCGACTGGGAATCCATCCGGTCCCGGGGCCTTTCCCGCCTGCATGCTCCTAATTCCTTTCACCACTTCTTCTACCTCGATCTGTGCTCCCGGTCCCACCCTTTCCTGCTCTTCCACCTTGGGAAATTCCAGCCGATCCAAGAAGCCCATCATTCTCTCCCTCCCATCCGGGGGTTGAGCTTCATATAATTTTTTATAAAATGTCTTGAACACTCCATTCACTCTCTCCGCTCCCCGCTCCATCTCTCCTTCCTCATCCCTCACTCCCCCTATTTCCCTCGCTGCTCCCCTTTTCCTCAATTGGTGTGCCAGCAACCTGCTCGCCTTCTCCCCATATTCGTACTGTACACCCTGTGCCTTCCTCCATTGTGCCTCTGCAGTGCCTGTAGTCAGCAAGTCAAATTCTACATGTAGCCTTTGCCTTTCCCTGTACAGTCCCTCCTCCGGTGCTTCCGCATATTGTCTGTCCACCCTCAAAAGTTCTTGCAGCAACCGCTCCCGTTCCTTACTCTCCTGCTTCCCTTTATGTGCCCTTATTGATATCAGCTCCCCTCTAACCACCGCCTTCAACGCCTCCCAGACCACTCCCACCTGGACCTCCCCATTATCATTGAGTTCCAAGTACTTTTCAATGCACCCCCTCACCCTTAGACACACCCCCTCATCTGCCATTCGTCCCATGTCCATTCTCCAGGGTGGGCGCCCTCCTGTTTCCTCCCCTATCTCCAAGTCCACCCAGTGTGGAGCGTGATCCGAAATGGCTATAGCCGTATACTCCGTTCCCCTCACCTTTGGGATCAATGCCCTACCCAGCACAAAAAAGTCTATTCGCGAGTAGACTTTATGGACATAGGAGAAAAACGAGAACTCCTTACTCCTAGGTCTGCTAAATCTCCACTTGTCTACACCTCCCATCTGCTCCATAAAATCTTTAAGCACCTTGGCTGCTGCCGGCCTCCTTCCAGTCCTGGACTTCGACCTATCCAGCCCTGGTTCCAACACCGTATTAAAATCTCCCCCCATTATCAGCTTTCCCATCTCTAGGTCCGGATTGCGTCCTAGCATCCGCCTCATAAAATTGGCATCATCCCAGTTCGGGGCATATACGTTTACCAAAACCACCGTCTCGCCCTGTAGTTTGCCACTCACCATCACGTATCTGCCCCCGTTATCCGCCACTATAGTCTTTGCCTCGAACATTACCCGCTTCCCCACTAATATAGCCACCCCCCTGTTTTTCGCATCTAGCCCCGAATGGAACACCTGCCCCACCCATCCTTTGCGTAGCCTAACCTGGTCTATCAGTTTCAGGTGCGTTTCCTGTAACATAACCACATCTGCCTTAAGTTTCTTAAGGTGTGCGAGTACCCGTGCCCTCTTTATCGGCCCGTTCAGCCCTCTCACGTTCCACGTGATCAGCCGAGTTGGGGGGCTTCCTACCCCCCCCCCTTGTCGATTAGCCATCACCTTTTTCCAGCTCCTCACCCAGTTCCCACGCAGCTGTATCTCCCCCAGGCGGTGCCCCCCCCGCCCATCCTCTCCCATACCAGCTCCCCCCTCTCCCCAGCAGCAGCAACCCAGTAATTCCCCCCTCCCACCTCCCCCGCTAGATCCCCCGCTAGCGTAATTACTCCCCCCATGTTGCTCCCAGAAGTCAGCAAACTCTGGCTGACCTCGGCTTCCCCCCGTGACCTCGGCTCGCACCGTGCGACGCCCCCTCCTTCCTGCTTCTCTATTCCCGCCATGATTATCATAGCGCGGGAACCAAGCCCGCGCTTCTCCCTTGGCCCCGCCCCCAATGGCCAACGCCCCATCTCCTCCACCTCCCCTCCTCCCCCATCACCACCTGTGGGAGAGAGAAAAGTTACCACATCGCAGGATTAGTACATAAAACCCCTCTTTGCCCCCCACATTCGCCCCACCACTTTGTTCGAACGTTCTTTTTAATAACCCGCTCATTCCAGTTTTTCTTCCACAATAAAAGTCCACGCTTCATCCGCCGTCTCAAAGTAGTGGTGCCTCCCTCGATATGTGACCCACAGTCTTGCCGGTTGCAGCATTCCAAATTTTATCTTCTTTTTATGAAGCACCGCCTTGGCCCGATTAAAGCTCGCCCTCCTTCTCGCCACCTCCGCACTCCAGTCTTGATAAACGCGGATCACCGCGTTCTCCCATTTACTGCTCCGAGTTTTCTTCGCCCATCTAAGGACCATTTCTCTATCCTTAAAACGGAGGAATCTCACCACTATGGCTCTGGGAATTTCTCCTGCTCTCGGTCCTCGCGCCATCACTCGGTATGCTCCCTCCACCTCCAACGGACCCGCCGGGGCCTCCGCTCCCATTAACGAGTGCAGCATCGTGCTCACATATGCCCCGACGTCCGCTCCCTCCACACCTTCAGGAAGACCAAGAATCCTCAGGTTGTTCCTCCTTGCGTTGTTTTCCAGTGCCTCCAACCTTTCCACACATCGTTTCTGATGTGCCTCCTGCGTCTCCGTCTTCACCACCAGGCCCTGTATATCGTCCTCATTCTCGGCTGCCTTTGCCTTCACGACCCGAAGCTCCCGCTCCTGGGTCTTTTGTTCCTCCTTTAGCCCTTCGATCGCCTGTAGTATCGGGGCCAACAGCTCTTTCTTCATTTCCTTTTTTATCTCTTCCACACAGCATTTCAAGAACTCTTGTTGTTCAGGGCCCCATGTTAAACTGCCACCTTCCGACGCCATCTTGGTTTTTGCTTGCCTTCCTTGCCGCTGTTCTAAAGGATCCACTGCAATCTGGCCACTCTCTCCTCCTTTTTCCATCCGTATCCAGGGGGGATTCCCTTCTGGTTTACCGCACAGTGTTTTTAGCCGTCAAAATTGCCGTTGGGGCTCCTATCAAGAGCCCAAAAGTCCGTTTCACAGGGAGCTGCCGAAACGTGCGACTCAGCTGGTCATCGCCGCACCCGGAAGTCATCCTTCTCCGTTCTAATGAGAAAAGGCCTAGCACCCTCAACCTTTCCTCGTAAGACCTACTCTCCATTCCAGGCAACATCCTGGTAAATCTTCTTTGCACCTTTTCCAAAGCTTCCACATCCTTCCTAAAATGAGGCGACCAGAACTGTACACAATACTCCAAATGTGGCCTTACCAAAGTTTTGTACAGCTGCATCATCACCTCACGGCTCTTAAATTCAATCCCTCTGTTAATGAACGCGAGCACACCATAGGCCTTCTTCACAGCTCTATCCACTTGAGTGACAACTTTCAAAGATGTATGAACATAGACCCCAAGATCTCTCTGCTCCTCCACATTGCCAAGAACTCTACCGTTAACCCTGTATTCCGCATTCATATTTGTCCTTCCAAAATGGACAACCTCACACTTTTCAGGGTTAAACTCCATCTGCCACTTCTCAGTCCAGCTCTGCATCCTATCTATGTCTCTTTGCAGCCGACAACAGCCCTCCTTACTATCCACAACTCCACCAATCTTCGTATCGTCTGCAAATTTACTGACCCACCCTTCAACTCCCTCATCCAAGTCATTAATGAAAATCACAAACAGCAGAGGACCCAGAACTGATCCCTGCGGTACGCCACTGGTAACTGGGATCCAGGCTGAATATTTGCCATCCACCACCACTCTCTGACTTCTATCGGTTAGCCAGTTTGTTATCCAACTGGCCAAATTTCCCACTATCCCATGCCTCCTTACTTTCTGCATAAGCCTACCATGGGGAACTTTATCAAATGCCTTACTAAAATCCATGTACACTACATCCACTGCTTTACCTTCATCCACATGCTTGGTCACCTCCTCAAAGAATTCAATAAGATTTGTAAGGCAAGACCTACCCCTCACAAATCCGTGCTGACTATCCCTAATCAAGCAGTGTCTTTCCAGATGCTCAGAAATCCTATCCTTCAGTACCCTTTCCATGACTTTGCCTACCACCGAAGTAAGACTAACTGGCCTGTAATTCCCAGGGTTATCCCTATTCCCTTTTTTGAACAGGGGCACGACATTCGCCACTCTCCAATCCCCTGGTACCACCCCTGTTGACAGTGAGGACGAAAAGATCATTGCCAACGGCTCTGCAATTTCATCTCTTGCTTCCCATAGAATCCTTGGATATATCCCGTCAGGCCCGGGGGACTTGTCTATCCTCAAGTTTTTCAAAATGCCCAACACATCTTCCTTCCTAACAAGTATTTCCTCGAGCTTACCAATCTGTTTCACACTGTCCTCTCCAACAATATCGCCCCTCTCATTTGTAAATACAGAAGAAAAGTACTCGTTCAAGACCTCTCCTATCTCTTCAGACTCAATACACAATCTCCCGCTACTGTCCTTGATCGGACCTACCCTTGCTCTAGTCATTCTCATATTTCTCACATATGTGTAAAAGGCCTTGGGGTTTTCCTTGATCCTACCCGCCAAAGATTGTTCATGCCCTCTCTTAGCTCTCCTAATCCCTTTCTTCAGTTCCCTCCTGGCTATCTTGTATCCCTCCAATGCCCTGTCTGAACCTTGTTTCCTCAGCCTTACATAAGTCACCTTTTTCCTCTTACCAAGACATTCAACCTCTCTTGTCAACCATGGTTCCCTCACTCGACCATCTCTTCCCTGCCTGACAGGGACATACATATCAAGGACACGTAGCACCTGTTCCTTGAACAAGTTCCACATTTCACTTGTGTCCTTCCCTGCCAGCCTATGTTCCCAACTTATGCACTTCAATTCTTGTCTGACAACATCGTATTTACCCTTCCCCCAATTGTAAACCTTGCCCTGTTGCACGTACCTATCCCTCTCCATTACTAAAGTGAAAGTCACAGAATTGTGGTCACTATCTCCAAAATGCTCCCCCACTAACAAATCTATCACTTGCCCTGGCTCATTACCCAGTACTAAATCCAATATTGCCCCTCCTCTGGTCGGACAATCTACATACTGTGTTAGAAAAGCTTCCTGGACACACTGCACAAACACCACCCCATCCAAACTATTTGGTCTAAAGAGTTTCCACTCAATATTTGGGAAGTTAAAGTCGCCCATGACTACTACCCTGTGACTTCTGCACCTTTCCAAAATCTGTTTCCCAATCTGTTCCTCCACATCTCTGCTACTATTGGGGGGCCTATAGAAAACTCCTAACAAGGTGACTGCTCCTTTCCTATTTCTGACTTCAACCCATACTACCTCAATCGGGTGATACTCCTCGAACTGCCTTTCTGCAGCTGTTATACTATCTCTAATTAATAATGCCACCCCCCCCCCCCACCTCTTTTACCACCCTCCCTAATCTTATTGAAACATCTATAACCAGGGACCTCCAACAACCATTTCTGCCCCTCTTCTATCCAAGTTTCCGTGATGGCCACCACATCGTAGTCCCAAGTACCGATCCATGCCTTAAGTTCACCCACCTTATTCCTGATGCTTCTTGCGTTGAAGTATACACACTTCAACCCATCTCCATGCCTGCAAGTACTCTCCTTTGTCAGTGTTCCCTTCCCCACTGCCTCATTACACGCTTTGGCGTCCTGAATATCGGCTACCTTAGTTGCTGGACTACAAATCCGGTTCCCATTCCCCTGCCAAATTAGTTTAAACCCTCCCGAAGAGTACTAGAAAACCTCCCTCCCAGGATATTGGTGCCCCTCTGGTTCAGATGCAACCCGTCCTGCTTGTACAGGTCCCACCTTCCCCAGAATGCGCTCCAATTATCCAAATACCTGAAGCCCTCCCTCCTACACCATTCCTGCAGCCACATGTTCAATTGCACTCTCTCCCTATTCCTAGCCTCGCTATCACGTGGCACTGGCAACAAACCAGAGATGACAACTCTGTCTGTCCTGGCTTTTAACTTCCAGCCTAACTCCCTCAACTTGTTTATTACCTCCACACCCCTTTTCCTACCTGGTACATGCCTGGCGAAGAGTGTGTTCGCTTACTGTAGTTTTCTTTGAGGAGCGCCATGGTGTCCGTGTAGTTTGGGGCATCCTGGATCAGCGGAAATACGCTGGAGCGCAACCTTGAGTACAGGATCTGTATCTTCTGAGCCTCTGTCGGAGGGGTGGTCGCTGAGTTGATATAGGCCTCGAAGCAGGCTAGCCAGTGATTAAAGTCCTTTCTGGCGTCGCTGGACTGCGGATCCAGCTGCAGGCGATCTGGTTTGATTCGGAGGTCCATCTTCTAGAAAATCTTACTGCAATAAATTGATGCACGATCAATTGTACAAAGACTCAGGTTGGATACAACTGTGGCGTTATTGCAGTAAGATGTGTGGCCACAGCAGCTGGTGAAATGGCTGCTGGATAGAGGACACGTGTATTTATACTCCTCCTAGTGGGCGGAGCCAGCAGGCAGGGGCTACCGGCTAACCTGTAGAACAGGTCCTACCTTACATCACCTAAAACAGGTGTAACAGTGGTTTACCACAGTGCCCGAAGTCAGAAGGGGGCTTCTAATGGAGGTGTCTACCCCGCTGCCCGAGGCCTGAGCATGGTCATTTTTGGGCTTCCTCCACACTCGGGAAATACTTCTGCCAGCCTAAACATTGAGGCTGGGCAAGGAATGGCCCAATGTGGCCAATCATAGGGCCTCAAATGGAACAAGGGCATGCAGCCAATCCTTGCTTCGCCAGCTCCTGCATAAAATCACTGTGAGCCTGCTCATCCCTTCACCTAATAGCATGCAAGTGGGAGAGCATGGAATTCAGGCCCAAGTTGAATGGCAGGGAAAGTCCCCACCACAGAATCCCTTCACTGGATAGTCAGACTGTAAAGAGCTGCAGAATCATATTGAGGCAGGTTCCCTCCATCATTGGCCTTGCAAAACCTCAAAAAGGAGACTGAAGTATATTTTAGATAGTTAAACATAGCCCCTTAAAAATGGATCATACAGTAATTTCTATTATTTCTGGGAAAGTGGGAAGCAGCCTCCATCCATGTTATTTTGCAGAGGTACGGCGATAGTATTTGTGTTCCAAGTAATAAAGAAGAAGTTATGCTACAGATTCTGATTTAGATTTACATAAGAACATAAGAACTAGGAACAGGAGTAGGCCATCTGGCCCCTCGAGCCTGCTCCGCCATTTAATGAGATCATGGCTGATCTTTGTGGGCTCAGCTCCACTCTCCGGCCCGTACACCATATCCCCGAATCCCTTTATTCTTTAGAAAGGCATCTATCTTTTTCTTAAAAACGTTTAAAGAAGGAGCCTCAACTGCTTCACTGGGCAAGGAATTCCAGAGATTCACAACCCTTTGGGTGAAGAAGTTCCTCCTACACTCCGTCCTAAATCTACCTCCCCTTATTTTGAGGCTATGCCCCCTAGTTCTGCTTTCCCCGACCAGTGGAAACAACCTGCCGGCATCTATCCTATTTATTCCCCTCATAATTTAATATGTTTCTATAATATCCCCCCGCATCCTTCTAAACTCCAATGAGTACAGTCCCAGTCTACTCAACCTCTCGTCATAATCTAATCCCCTCAACTCTGGGATTAACCTAGTGAATCTCCTCTGCACTCCCTCCAGTGCCAATATGTCCTTTCTCAGGTAAGGAGACCAAAACTGGACACAATACTCCAGATGCGGCCTCACCAACACCCTATACAATTGCAGCATGACCTCACTAGTCTTAAACTCCATCCCTCTAGCAATGAAGGACAAAATTCCATTCGCCTTCTTAATCACCTGTTGCACTTGTAAACCAACTTTTTGCGACTCATGCACGAGAACACCCAGGTCTCTCTGTACAGCGGCATGTTTCAATATTTTATCATTTAAATAATAATCCCTTTTGCTATTATTCCTACCAAAATGGATAACCTCACATTTGTCAACATTGTATTCCATCTGCCAGACCCTGGCCCATTCACTTAACCTATCCAAATCCCTCTGCAGACTTCCGGTATCCTCTGCACTGTTTGCTTTACCACTCATCTTAGTAAAGTGTTCCACTCGATCCAAAATGAATTTAACTCACTTCACAATGATATATGACCACCGGCACAGTATTATGCCAGTCAAGGATAGCTCTGCCAGAAGCTCTCACTGTGCACTCGTGTCATGCTGTTATCTGTTCCATTTTTATTTTAAGGCAAATGTAGAAGATTATCTCTATAGCGCCCATGGCCATGACGCCCACGTGCCAACTATGAACAGCGGCTAAATGCAGATCCAGCAGAACTCATGCCAGAGGCAGTATCCTTACTGAGTTTACCATTTGGATTTGAAAATGCCCGTGTCAGTTTATCTCCCCGCTTCTTACTGCTGATTTTTTCAGGTTAATTCTCGCCTGCTGCACGGGCCACAGCTTCATGCTGAGGCCATTGCATGCAGATTAATGATTAGGCTAGAAAAGCCAGAGGAAGTAAGAGGGCGAATAGGCCAGAGAACAAGTCGCAGGAGGACTAACCATGAAACTGCTGCCAGGCATTAATTACAGGTTCTGTACAAGAAGTACTGCAGCTTCATCATTTTCACTTAAAAATAAAGTTCAGGCGGAAAACCAACTCTGTTAATTAACAATAAAACCACTTTCATGCTTAAGTTCTTTCAATAACATTAATTGCCATTTTATCAAGTATCCAATGACAAATACACAAGTAATATAATTTCCAAATCTCATAGAGTACCGTTACTTCCCTGACGGAAATGTATTATGTTGGCATTTTGAGCTGGCACAATACTGCCCCTTGGTGGTTGTGCTTTGTTTCAAAAACAAAGCTACCTTTTTTGTAAGTGGTTATTTAGCGGGAGGATTAAGTGTGCTGGCTGGCAGCATAGGTTCTGCTGGGTTTCTGGTGGTCCTAAAGTTCCTAGGGAAGTATATTGTGAGAACCCAGCATCAAAGTCAATCAAGGGACTGTGGTCTTCCTTCGTGCTCATTGTTACGATCCCAGTTCATGTTATAACTGGACAGGAAGAACCCAGAATGGAACCCGAGCTCAAAAGACCACAACCTTAACTTTTTTTAATAAAACGTGAAGAAACAGGGTCACAGGACCACTAATTAGTTTTTTTTGTTTTTTAAAAATATATTTATTAAAATTTTTTAACACAATTTTTTCCCCTTACAAACAATAACCCCCCCCCGCCCACCACCCCCCCCGTAACAAAAAAACCCGAGAAATTGCGCAGAGCAAGATATATACATGGCAAAATGACATATTTACACAGCTTTGTACACTGGCCCTCACCCGTATGTGCCAGTTTCCCCAACCCTGCATGTTATCTCTTGCTCATCCACCCTCCCAGGCAGTCCCCCCCCCCCCTCCCAGGACCCTTCCCCCCCAAGGTTGCTGCTGCTGCTGACCGACCTTCCTCTAACACTCCGCGAGATAGTCTAGGAACGGTTGCCACCGCCTGTAGAACTCCTGCGCAGACCCTCTCGAGGCGAACTTAATCCTCTCCATCTTTATGAACCCAGCCATGTTGTTTATCTAGGCCTCCAGGCTAGGGGGCTTCGCCTCCTTCCACATTAGCAAGATCCTTCGCCGGGCTACTAGGGACGCAAAGGCCAGAATGCCGGCCTCTTTCGCCTCCTGCACTCCCGGTTTGTCCGCTACTCCAAATATTGCTAACCCCCAGCTTGGCTTGACCTGGACTTTCACCACCTGAGATATTGCTCCCGCCACTCCTCTCCAGAACCCCTCCAGTGCCGGGCATGACCAAAACATATGGACATAGTTCGCCAGGCTCCCTGAGCACCTTCCACATCTGTCCTCCACCCCAAAGAACCTACTCAACCTCGCCCCCGTCAGGTGCGCTCTGTGGACCACCTTAGATTGTATCAGGCTGAGCCTGGCACACGAGGAGGAGGAATTAACCCTACCTAGGGCATCAGCCCACAGAACTTCCTCGATCTCCTCCCCCAGCTCCTCCTCCCATTTACCCTTCAACTCTTCTACCAGCGCTTCCCCCTCCTCTTTCAACTCCTGGTGTATTTCCGACACCTTGCCCTCCCCGACCCATACACCCGAGATCACCCTATCTTGAACTTCTTGTGCCAGGAGCAACGGGAGTTCCCTCACCTGTCGCCTCACAAAAGCCCTCACCTGCATATATCTAGAGGCATTTCCCGGGGGTAACTCGAACTTCTCCTCCAGTGCCCCGAGGCTCGCAAACGTCCCGTCGATGAACAGGTCCCCCATTCCTCCAATCCCCGCCCGATGCCAGCTCTGGAACCCCCGTCCATCTTCCCCGGGACAAACCGGTGGTTACCCCTGATCGGGGACCACACCGAGGCTCCCACTGCACCCCTGTGACGTCTCCACTGGCCCCAGATCCTTAGCTTTGCCGCCACCACCGGGCTCATGGTATACTTTGTCGGCGAGAGCGGCAGCGGTGCTGTCACCAATGCCCCCAGGCTCGTTCCTTTACAGAAAGCCATCTCCATCCTCGTCCATGCCGCCCCCTCTCGCTCCATAACCCACTTGCGGATCATCGCCACATTTGCTGCCCAGTAGTAGCTCCCCAGGTTTGGCCAACCCTCCTTGGTCCCTACTGCGTTCCAGGAACCCTCTCCTTCCCCTCGGGGTCTTATTCGCCCACACCCCATAATACTCCTGCCTACTTTCTTAAAAAAGGCCTTAGTGATCACGATGGGAAGGCACTGAAACACAAACAGAAACCTCGGAAGGACCACCATTTTGACCGACTGCACTCTACCCGCCAGCGAGAGCGGTAACATGTCCCATCTTTTGAAATCCTCCTCCATTTGCTCCACCAACCTCGTCAGATTCAGTTTATGTAGGGTCCCCCAACTCCTGGCTATCTGGATCCCCAGATACCGAAAGCTCCCCTCCGCCCTCCTCAGCGGTAGGTCCCCTATCCCTCTTTCTTGGTCCCCCGCCTGTAATACAAAGAGCTCACTCTTCCCTACATTGAGCTTATAGCCCGAAAACTCCCCAAACTCCCTTAGAGTCTGCATGACCTCCACCATCCCCTCCATTGGATCCGCCACGTACAGCAACAGGTCATTCACATATAGCGACACCCGATGCTCTTCTCCCCCTCGGACCACCCCCTTCCATTTATTAGACTCCCTCAATGACATGGCCAATGGTTCGATTGCCAATGCGAACAACAGGGGGGACAGGGGGCACCCCTGCCTCGTCCCTCGGTACAGTCGAAAGTACTCCGACCTCCGCCGGTTCGTCACTACACTCGCCATCGGGGCTCTGTAAAGGAGCTTAACCCAATTGATAAACCCTACCCCGAACCCAAACCTACGCAGCACCTCCCAGAGGTACTCCCACTCTACTCGGTCAAAGGCCTTCTCCCCGTCCATAGCTGCCACTATCTCCGCCTCTCCCTCCTCCGATGGCTTCATTATCACGTTTAAGAGCCGCCGCACATTGGTGTTTAGTTGCCTGCCCTTTACAAATCCCGTCTGGTCCTCGTGGATTATCCCCAGGACACAGTCCTCGATCCTCGTGGCCAGCACTTTTGCCAGCAACTTTGCATCCACATTGAGGAGCGAGATCGGCCTGTACGATCCACATTGCAGTGGGTCCTTGTCCCGCTTTAGGATCAAAGAAATTGTCGCTTCCGACATTGTCGGGGGCAGGGTCCCCTCCTCTCTTGCCTCATTAAAGGTCCTCACCAGTAGCGGGGCCAACAGGTCTGCGTACTTCCTGTAGAACTCCACCGGGAATCCGTCCGGTCCCGGGGCCTTCCCCGCCTGCATGCTCCCCAAACCCTTGCTCAGCTCTTCCAACCCAATTGGTGCCCCCAAACCAGCCACCTCTTGCTCCTCCACCCTCGGGAATCTCAGCTGATCTAGGAATCGCCTCATCCCCTCTTCCCCCGCTGGGGGCTGGGATCTGTACAGCTCTTCATAAAAGGCCTTAAATACCTCGTTTATTTTCGTCGCACTCCAAACCGTGGCTCCCCTTCCATCTTTTACTCCCCCTATTTCCCTCGCTGCCATCCTCTTACGGAGCTGGTGTGCCAGCATCCGACTAGCCTTTTCCCCATACTCGTAGGTCACCCCCTGCGCTTTCCTCCACTGTGCCTCCGCCTTCCCTGTGGTCAGCAGGTCAAACTCCGTCTGGAGCCGTCGTCTTTCCCCAAGTAATCTTTCCTCCGGGGCCTCTGCGTATCTCCTGTCCACTCTCAAA
Source organism: Scyliorhinus torazame (assembly GCF_047496885.1). Classification (NCBI taxonomy): domain Eukaryota; kingdom Metazoa; phylum Chordata; class Chondrichthyes; order Carcharhiniformes; family Scyliorhinidae; genus Scyliorhinus; species Scyliorhinus torazame. The sequence continues at coordinate 222,320,029 of NC_092716.1, forward strand.
ATCTCCCCCACTAACCTCTCCCTTTCCATACCCTCTGTCTTCTCCCTGTGAGCCCTAATGGAGATTAGCTCTCCCCTGATCACCGCCTTCAACGCCTCCCATACCACCCCCACCCGCACCTCCCCGTTGTCGTTGGCCTCCAAGTACCTTTCGATACACCCCCTCACCTTCCCACACACCGCCTTGTCCGCCAGCAGTCCCACATCCAGCCGCCACAATGGGCGTTGGTCCCTCTCCTCTCCCAGCTCCAGTTCCACCCAGTGCGGGGCATAGTCCGAAACGGCTATGGCCGAATACTCCGTCCCCTCCACCCTCGGGATGAGCGCCCTATCCAGAACAAAGAAATCCATCCGGGAGTAGGCTTTGTGTACATGGGAGAAGAAAGAAAATTCCCTGGCCTGCGGCCTTACAAACCGCGTTGGGTCCACTCCCCCCATCTGATCCATAAACCCCCTAAGTACCTTGGCCGCCGCCGGGCTCTTTCCAGTCCTTGATTTGGAGCGGCCCAGTGCTGGTTCCAACACTGTATTGAAGTCCCCTCCTATTATCAGGCCTCCTATCTCCAGGTCCGGAATGCGCCCCAACATGCGCTTCATGAATCCTGCATCATCCCAGTTTGGGAAGTATACGTTTACCAACACCACCCACATCCCTTGCAGCCTACCGCTCACCATTACATATCGCCCTCCATTGTCCGCTACAATAGTCTTGGCCTCAAATGACACCCGCTTTCCCACCAATAGTGCCACCCCTCTATTCTTCGCGTCCAGTCCCGAGTGGAATACCTGTCCTACCCATCCCTTTCTTAGCCTGACCTGGTCCGCCCCCTCAGGTGTGTCTCTTGGAGCATGGCCACATCCGCCTTCAGTCCCTTTAAGTGCGCGAACACTCGAGCCCTCTTCACCGGCCCATTTAGGCCCCTCACATTCCACATTATCAGCCGGATTGGAGGCCCCCCCCCCCCCCCCCCCCCCCCCCGCCGACTAGCCATCTCCTTTTCTGGGCCAGTCCCGTGTCCACGCCTCCCTCACCCTCCAGTCCCCCAGACAGGGGACCCCCGTCCTGATCACCTCTTCTGTGTCCCATTCCCTTTCGGCCTGTGCAGCAGCAACCCTTCCCCCCCCCCCCTTCCCTCCCCTCCGCTAGACCCCTGTCTAGCTTTTTTGCTCCCCCCATGTCACTCCCGTAAGTCAGCTAACACCTGTGCTGACCCCGGCTTCCCCCGCCGCCCCATTGACCTCCCCGCGTGGGAATCTCCCAATCCATATGCATTCCTTTGTTTCCCTTCCCGCCTTTCTTCCCGCGCGCGGGAAAACACCCCGTGCTTTCCAAACCCCGCTCCGCCCCCTCTGGCGCAGCTCCTGTCGCGGCCTTGTCTCTCTCCCCCAGCCCATGTAACATTTCCTGCGCGTGATTGACCCCCTATATACAACAACCATCACACATCAAACCTCAAACATCCCCCCCACCCTCACAAACCCTCAGTTAGAGTCCAACTTTTTGGCTTGTACAAAGGTCCACGCCTCTTCAGGCGTTTCAAAGTAATAGTGTTGGCCCTTGTATGTGACCCACAGTCGCGCTGGCTGCATTGTCCCACTTACTGCTCCGCTCCTTCTTGGCCCATCTCAGGACCCACTCTCTGTCCGTGAACCGGTGGAACCTCACCACCATCGCCCTTGGCGGCTCATTTGCCTGGGGCCTCTTCGCCAGCACCCGATGTGCCCCGTCCAACTCCAGCGGCCTCGAAGGGGCCTTCGTGCCCATCATCGCCTCGAGCATCGTGCTCGCGTATGCCCCGGCATCAGCCCCCTCCACTCCCTCAGGGAGACCCAGGATTCGCAGATTCTTTCTCCTCGACCTGTTCTCCAAGTCTTCGGGTCTTCCCGCCCGCCTCTTGTGTAGCGCCTCGTTCTGCTCCACTCTCACCGCCAGGCCCACGAGCTCATCCTCGTTCTGACTGACTCTTTTCTGTACCTCCTGGATCTTAGCTTCGTGGGCCTTCTGGGTGATCCCGAGTCCTTCAATTGCCGAAAGCATAGGCGCCAACATCTCCTTGCACTGCTCCTCAAAGCAGCGCTTGATGAACTCCTGCAGCTCCCCTTTGTCCCTGGCCGCCGCCACTTTGTTTTCTTTCCCTCGCTTCTCCCGTTGCTCCAGTGCCGCTCTTATGGCCGTTACACTTCTGGTCCGTTTCATAGAAGTTGGAGGGGGACCTCTCTCTTCCCTTCCCCACGGTCTGCGTCAAAAAAAGTTTTTTTACAAATGTTCCGTTGGGGCTCCTCTAACGAGCCCGAAAGTCCGTGGTAGCGGGAGCTGCCGAATCATGCGGCTTAGCTCCGCATAGCCGCAACCGGAAGTCGAGAGGGAATCCTTTTGGCAGTGTTCGCTTCACCAGTCTGCCCCAAAAAGTCTATGGAAACTCCTGAAAAAGGTCTGAGAGTCGGTTCCAGACGGGAGCTGCCGAATGCGCGACCTACTCCTCCATGGCCGCCACCGGAAGCCTCGTCCCCGCTTCTTCAATGGCCTTGGTAGATCTTCTCACAGTTGTTCCCTCTGCTGCTAGACTTCACCTTTGATAGAGGCCCTCAAGTCAGATTGCAGCTTTAAGCTTGCCCTTCCCCCGCCTGCATGCTGGAAGAGGCTTTTGTCTATTCCTGCAGCTCAAGCCAAATCTTTTACTGTTTCTGCCGGGTCTGGTAACCAAAAGACATAATATTCCTGGGGGACACTGTCAGGGGAATGCTGTAGTCTTCTTCCCACACCGGGAAATGTCAAACAAATGCCCTGGGGGCCCTGTAAAAGAGCCCAAAAGTCCGTTCCAAGCGGGAGATACCGAATATGCGACCTAGCTCTGCATAGCCGCACCCGGAAGTCCACTAATTAGTTTTAACAACAAGATAAAAACATTTCTGAAACATTAAAAATTGGATTATGATCCAATACTCCTTCATTCCCCCTTAGTTTAACAATTACACACATTTTAAGATTAACATGGATTACAAAGTACACCTCAAGCTACAATGGTCACAATCACACAAAGTCCCTTTTAAGCACACAAGCTGATTGTGGGAAAATACACTCTCCACTCTGAACCCCAAGTGAATGTTTGTGAATGTCTCATCAGAATCCCCCCAGATGATTGTCACGTGAGAGTTTCCAAACTCCACTCTTAAAAACAGGCTTTACATTCTTCCCTTTTAATTATGCTTGCCCAGTTTACATCCTGAAATCCAAACCAGGATTTCTAAATGACACTTTAAACAAAGCTTCTGCTCCACTTTTAAAAATTAATCCTCTCCAGGATTTTACACCAACCCCTTTAGGATTTCTTTGTCTCTTGATTCCCATTAAAATGGCATTAGACGTTTGATGTACCTTTGAAGGCTGCTGTCCCACTTTAAATCTGGTTACTGCAACTGTCTCCTTAACTCAGAACACTTTGTTGTCTCTTTCTTGAAATCTTCTGAACCATATCTTGGTCCCTATTTACTTAACTCCAGACTTCTTGGAAACTTCTCTTACTTTCTCTAGTGTCCTTAGCTAGCTGGACATTAGATTTCTGACATTTGTTTTCTTAACCATTGCTGCATATAAATTTTCTTCCAGCATGGTTGAGAGAGATGTTCTCTCTTTAGCTTTTCAAAACTAACTGCTTCTACCAGAGCTGTGAGAGCTTCCTTCTCTCTCACTACCTATCTCAAACTGCAATCACATTAGCTAAATTAAAACTTAAAACCTTCCCTACCTTTCAAGGCTCTAGTTGCTAAACAACACCCACATACTTATATCTTTTATTTATTCTTTACACTGTAGCTGTTATATCTTTTAGTTTGCCAGAAGGAAAAAAAGGTATGGACATGCCCACACTCTAGATTCATACAAACACAATGAGAGATTTTATTTAGGGATGTTGCTCAGACAATCTAAAATAGAGAACTGAAGCCCACGCAAGCACACTCTGCTAATGTCACTACAGATCACATGATGTTTCACCAACAGGGATGCCTTGCCCTTATCCACACTGTAGCTGACAATTATTTTATCTTCATGCTTTACTGAGGCTTGACTTTTTCGCCCCCGAGTACTGCCCTACACCTCCTTTTCCTTTGGCCTAATCCCACAAAGCTGCTGACCACCCAAGTTTCCTTCCAGGCCTGCATGCTAGTTGACACTGTAAATGGTTCCTTCTCCTCAGGCACTGTCACCACAAAAAGCAATCCTGAATGCCACTGTCCTGGTAAACCTACTGCCCCATCGCCAACCTCTCTTACCTCGCCAATATCTTTCAATGTGTTTCTTCTTCCCATACCTGGTCCCATATCTCCCACAAATCAATTTTTTAATCTAAATGTTTTAGATCCTGCCACATCCCTGAAACTGCTCTAACCAAAATCACAAAAGACATCCTTTGCGACTTTACTCATAGGGCACCATCCTTTCTCATCTTATTTCTAGCCTTTTTAGCCACACTGTCCTCCTCCAAGATGTCCCTTCCAATGTCCAGCTCAATATGACTACTCTCGCTTTGTTCCACTCCTACCTATCCAACTGTGGTTCAAGCATTTTCCACAATAGCATCTCTTGCCAGCCCCACATTGTTACCTTCAGAGTCCTCCAACAATCTGTCCTTGACCTTCCTCTGAACTCCATACTATCCCTCAGTGGCATCTTCAGTGGTCACCTTCCAAATGTATGCTGGTGACATCAAACTCCACCTGTATACCATCTTTCTCAACACCTACACTTTGTTGTCTGACAGCCTGTCCCGCAACCAGATTTGGATGAGCTGCAATTTCCCTAATTTAAGTATTGGGACGATTGAATGCGACATTTTTAGTTGCTTCCACTTAGACTGTCCACTTACCAGCAATTGCATCCAGCCCCCTCGTCAGCCATTGTCTCAGGTTGAACCACAACATTTGCTGTGGCGACCTATTGAACCCAGAACTGAGCTTCTGACGACACAACCTCGGTATCATGACAAGCACCTACGTCCAACTCTCTAACACCAACGTCCCCTATCTCAGCACAACGTGTTGAACGCCTCATTCATACCTTTCAGACTTCATCGTTTCAACACTTCCCTGGCCACCCATCTTCCATCTTCTGTAAACCTCACCTCATCCATAGCTCAGCTGCTGCTATCCAAACTTGTCCTGTCATATACAGTCCCGTCCCATTCCATCCTAAATTAAATCCCATTCATCTATTGTCTCTTTTCATCCTGCCCTGCATTGGCTCCCGACCCCCTAAAGATTTCAATCGAAAGTTCTCATTTTCACCTTTACCCCATATGTTTAACCTGACTGAGCTCTTTACCACTCCAGACTCTCTTACCCCTCCGGTTCGAACTGTTTCTGGAATCCCCTCCTCCCACAACATTTACCTACCTGCCACTCACTGGGGCCTTATATTTTGGAATTGCCTGTCCAAACCTCTCGAGATCTCCACCACCGTCTCTCCCCTCAGGCCCTCCTTAAAACACAACTCTCTGGCAATTCCTCATATTTGCTTCTTTGGTTTGAAATCGACTTTTACCCGACATAAGGCATGACCTACTGGCTGCGTCGTGCCTGACTGGGAGTGCGACTCGGCCAGTAGATGCTGGGAGAAACCTCCCGCATGCTCCCGACAGCAGTATGCCTCACGAGATCTACCAAGACATCGCGATCAGGACCCCACCCATACCTCACCAGGCCACACACCCTAAGTAGTTTTTAAACCTACTAAGGCATTCTCCCCGGAGGTGGATTTCCTGGGGAAGGCAAAGAGGCCTTCATGGGGTGTGTCGTTAGTCGCAGTGCATAGGAGCGACCAAATGGAGTGCAGTGCGTCGGTGAGGACCTCCTGCCAGCGGGAGGCTGGGAGCTTTCTGGACTGTAGGGCCATTCTCCCTCTCCACCTGCCCATTTCCCCGGGGGTTATAGCTGGTCGTCCTGCTCGAGGCGATACCCTTGTTGAGCAGGAACTGACGCAGCTCATCGCTCATGAATGGGGATCCCCTGTCGCTGTGGACGTAGGCGGGGAAGCCGAACAGAGTGAAGATGGTGTTTAGGGCTTTGATGACGGTGGCAGACGTCATGTCAGGGCATGGGATGGCGAAGGGGAATCTGGAATATTTATCGACCACACTGAGGAAGTACTGAGGAAGTACGTGTTACAGTCGGTGGAGGGGAGGGGCCCTTTGAAGTCCACGCTGAGGTGTTCAAAGGGGCGGGAGGCCTTCACCAGGCGCGCACCGTCTGGCTGGTAGAAGTGCGGTTTGCACTCCGCGCAGACCTGGCAGTCTCTGGTGATTGCCCTGACGTCCTCAACGGAGTAGGGCAGATTGCGAGCCTTGGTGAAGTGGTACAAACGTGTGACTCCCGGGTGACAAAGGTTGTCGTGCATAGTACGGAGTCGGTCCACCTGTGCGCTGGCACATGTACCTCGGGATAGGGCATCGGGGGGCTCGTTGAGCTTACCGAGGCGATACAAAATCTCGTAGTTGTAGGTGGAGAGCTCGAACCTCCACCTCAAGATTTTATCGTTCTTGATCTTGCCCCGCTGTGTGTTGTTAAACATGAAGGCTACCGACCGTTGGTCAGTGAGGAGAGTGAATCTCCTGCCGGCCAGGTAATGCCTCCAATGCCGCACAGCTTCAACGATGGCTTGGGCCTCTTTTTCGACAGAGGAATGCCAAATTTCGGAGGCATGAAGGGTTCGTGAAAAGAATGCCACGGGCCTGCCTGCCTGGTTGAGGGTGGCGGCTAGAGCGACGTCTGATGTGTCGCTCTCGACTTGAAATGGTAACATCTCATCGACTGCGTGCATCGCAGCCTTGGCGATGTCAGCCTTAATACGGTTGAAGGCCTGGTGAGCCTCGGCCTTTAGGGGAAAAAGAGTGGATTGAATGAGTGGCCGGGCCTTGTCCGCATAATTTGGGACCCACTGGGCGTAGTAAGAAAAGAAACCCAGGCAACGTTTGAGGGCCTGGGGGCAGTGGGGGAGGGGGCGTTCCATGAGGGGATGCATGCGATCGGGATCGGGCCCCAGAACGCCGTTCTGGACCACAGAGCCGAGGATGGCTAAGCGGTTTGTGCTGAACACGCACTTCTCCTTGTTATAAGTTAGGTTGAGGAGAGTGGCGGTGCGGAGAAATTTGGCAAGGTTGGCGTCATGGTCCTGCTGATCGTGGCCGCAGATGGTGACATTATCTAGGTACAGGAAAGTGGGACGCAGCCCGTACCGGTCAACCATTCGGTCCATTTCCCGTTGGAAAACCGAGACCCCGTTGGTGACGCCAAAGGGAACCCTAAGAAAGTGGTAAAGGCGGCCATCTGCCTCGAAGGCAGTGTATGGGCGGTCCGTCTTACGGATGGGGAGCTGGTGGTAGGCGGATTTTAGGTCGACAGTTGAGAAGAACCGGTAGTGTGCAATCTGATTGACCATATCAGATATGCGTGGGAGGGGGTACGCATCGAGCTGTGTGTACCTATTGATGGTCTGACTGTAGTCCACGACCATTCTGTGTTTCTCCCCAGTTTTCACAACTAACACTCGGGCTCTCCAGGGGCTGTTGCTGGCCTCGATGATGCCTTCCCAAAGCAGTCGCTGGACTTCGGACCTGATGAAGGTCCTGTCCTGCGCGCTGTACCATCTGCTCCTGGTGGCGACGGGTTAATCTGGGGTTAAGTTTGCAAATGGGGAAGGTGGGTTGACCTTTAGGGTCGCAAGGCCGCACACAGTAGGGGGTGGTAGGGACCCGCCGAATTTCAATGTTAGGCTCTGGAGGTTGCACTGGAAGCCCAGGCCGAGTAGCAAGGCAACGCAGAGGTTGGGGACGATGTAGAGGTGGAAGCCGCTGAACCCCATGCCCTGGACAGTGAGAGTGGCTATGCAGTACCCCCGGATGGCCACAGAGTGGGACCCGGAGGCCAGGGAGATTCTCTGGTTGGCGGGGTGTACCGTGAGGGAGCAGCGCCTTACCGTATTGGGAAGGATGAAGCTCTCTGTGCTCCCGGAGTCCAACAGGCAGGAGATCTCATGCCCATCGATTTTCACGTTGGTAGAGGCCGTTGCTAGATTGCGTGGGCGGGACTGGTCAATCGTGACCGAGGCGAGATGTGGCTGGTCATCGATGGTGGCAGACGATGGAGTGCCCGGGGGACATGGATCCTGGTACGATGGCGGCGCCCACGGGCCGCATGACTCGTGGGGGAAACAAGATGGTGGTGCCTGATGATCCTGGGGAGGACAAGATGGCGGCGCCTACGGGCAGCACGTGGTGGGGGTCGAACAAGATGGCGGCACCCACGGGCCGCACGTGGTGGGAGTCGAACAAGGTGGTGGCGCCCATGGGCCGCAAGTGGTCCGGGGAGGGGAAGATGGCGGCGCCCACTGGCCGTACGTGGGGGGGGGGGGGGTTCGGGACAATAGCGGTGACTGCGCGGGACTGGCACACCGCAGCGAAGTGTCCCTTCTTGCCGCAGGCCTTGCAAAGGGCGCTCTGGGCCAGGCAACGTTGTCAGGGGTGTTTTGGCAGCCCACAGAAGTAACATTTGGGGCGCCCGGGGTTGGTTGGCTGCCGCGCGGCACAGGCGTGGGGTTGGCTGAGTGGGGTCTCCGATGGGGTGGCCATCTGCGGAGTCCACAACGTGTAGGAGGGGTGGGCCGCGCGGCCGGTGGTGTAGGACTGGATGTTGCGCGAAGCGACCGTCAGCGAGAGCGTTAGCTTTTTGGTTGCCGCGAGGTCGAGCGTGGCCCCTTCTAAGAGGCGCTGGCGGCTGTAATCCGACCTTATCCCCGTAACAAAAGCGTCTCTCATGAGCAAGTTCGAGTGTTCCGTGGCCGTGACGGCCTGACAGTCACAGTCTCTGACTAGGGGAATTAGAGCTCGCCAGAAATCTTCCACTGACTCGCCAGGAAGTTGACTATGAGTGGAGAGGATGCGTCTGGCGTAGAGCGTGTTAGTCCGCTGAGCGTAGTTTTCCTCCAGTAGCGCCATGGCGTCTTCATAGGTCGGCGCGTCCTGGATAAGTGGAAAGATGTTGGAGCTCAGCCGCGTGTAGAGGATCTGAATCTTCTGAGCTTCCGGAATTGGGTCTGGTGCAGACCTGATGTAAGCTTCGAAAGAGGCTAGCCAATGTTCAAAGTCCTTTTTGGCGTTGCTTGATTGCGGATCCAGCTGCAGGCGATCCGGCTTGATGCGGAGGTCCATCTTCCGAAAACTTTAGTGTCATAAATTGATGTACAATCAATTACACAAAGACGAGAGTGGGATGCCATCGAGACTTTATTACACCAAGATGTGTGGCCTCCTGCAGCAGCTGGCGAAATGGCTGCTGTACGAGGAGCACACATATTTATACTCCGCCTACTGGGCAGAGCTAGCAGGCAGGGAACTACCCCCGTACCTGTAGTACAGGGCTTTACCACAAAGCACCTAATATATACATCAGTGGTGACTACCACAATCTGCAATGGGGGGTCCTCAATGAACATATAGCAGGGTGTCATCACTTGAGAGGGGGTGATGGGGCACTGCCCATATGTGTAGGGGATGACATTGCCCATGGAGGGGGGTTGTGCGGGACCCAGAAGCTCACTTTGAGATCAGGGCACCCTTTCAAAATGGCAGCCCGATCTGTGAGGAGCCAGTCTGATCAGTGAGTTCAGCTCCCCAGTGATGTGGGCCAAACCGGTGAGAAACTCCCCAAAGACCAAAACATTTGGGCGGAATTTATCTGCTGTTCACACTGGCGGGATATTTTGGTCCCACTGCCAGCGCAGGGGTTACCCGTTGACGAGGGGTGCATTCAATGTGGAATCCCGTTGACAACGGTAGGACCAGAAAATCCCACTGGTGGGCAGCCTCTGACGCTAAAATGCACATAGCGGGTTGGTCGGTAAATGCTGCCTGTGGTTAAGTGTGGTTAGATAGCAGGGGGGGAACTCGCTGACGGAGCGGGCAGGAAACTCCCAGCAAAACCCGCCACAAATGACACTTAGAAACTCTTGGAGTATAGTGTTCAATTCTGGGTGACACACTACCAGAAGGATGTGGAGGCTTTAGAGAGGGTGCAGAAGAGATTTACCAGGATGTTGCCTGGTATGGAGGGCATTAGCTATGAGGAGAGGTTGAATAAACTCGGTTTGTTCTCACTGGAACGACGGATGTTGAGGGGCGACCTGATAGAGGTCTACAAAATTATGAGGGGCATAGACAGGGTAAATAGTCAAAGACTTTTTCCCAGGGTAGAGGGGTTAATTACTAGGGGGCATAGGTTTAAGGTGCGAGCGGCAAAATTTAGAGGAGATGTACGAGGCAAGTTTACTACACAAAGGGTAGTGGGTGCCTGGAACTCACTGCCGGAGGAGGTGGTGGAAGCAGGGATGATAGTGATGTTTAATGGGCATCTTGACAAATACATGAATAGGATGGGAATAGAGGGATACAGACCCCGGAAGTGTAGAAGATTTTAGTTTAGACGGGCAGCATGGTCGGCACGGGCTTGGAGGACTGAAGGGCCTGTTCCTGTGCTGTACTTTTCTTTGTTCTACTTCCGTTAGATTGTGCCTGTGGCCTTTTAGAACTGCCTTGGAAGCGTGTTGTATATTGTTTATTTGTAAGTTGTTCACTACTTTCTGACGTGATAAAAATGATTTAATCCATCTCATCTCATAGGCAGGGAATTCATACCAGGTCTTATGCAGCCTCACAATACTGTGGTGGTTGGAATAACGGTCAATATTGTTGTTATAGATATTTTATGAGTTTACCTTGTAATTAATCGATAGTAACTGAATAAATGTAATATATGATTGCACTGCCCCATTTTCAAGATATTCTTTCATGCCGTCTGATTATGAAGGAGGAATATGGATTGAAATATTCATTTTCTTGTTAGCTAAAACCTAATAAAATTATTCCGCTGTTTTGCTTTTTCTCTGAATTACTTCCCTCTGCTTTATTCTTATTTCTGCTCCTGCTGTCTCCCCTTACCTCTCTCTCTGTTTTATCCAAATATTTCATGCAGCAGTGCAAGAAGCCGAACATGAGGATGTAAAGGTTGTAGCAGATGGGCAAGTTCCAAAGCCTTCTAAAAAATCAAAGTCCTCAGCTGCAGGTTCACAAGCTGCCAACCTCAAGAAGGAGAAAAGGGCTAAACAGAAAGGTCAGCCCCTTACTCTAGAACTGCATGCAGACCACCTGTCTCTACATTATAAAGCATGCCCGCCGGTGATATGGAAATAGACTACAGTGGGTTCCCTTGAATTGTATCTTAAATTCACAATAGAAAGGGCAGGTGATGCCTTTAAAGCACGTCCTTAGAATTCCGACACAATCATCAAAGTCTCAGGGTGGGATCCGTGGAAGAATATGTAAAAGAAAAGTGCCCAGTAGAGGGAGGCATGTCGTTGCATGGTGGAATTTATTTGGGTTATGCAAATATATTGTGATTTTTGGAATATGATACATTGTTACAGTATAAAAAGAGAATCAATGCCACAGGTATAAAGAGATAGGAGTGTTCCATACCCCATTATACATGTGATGGCTGATTTTGCAATTGCTTTATCCGCTGTCTACTTGGTAAAACCATTTTGTAAATGAGAATCATATTGAAATTGATGGTTTACTCTCTGTGTGCAAAATAGGCAGAGTCGGGGGCAAGTAAATGTTGCTCTTATGAATACCATTTTACTCAGTGTGCTTATCATTTGGAATAATTTGCCAGCCAAGGTACCTGAGACAAAATCAAGGGGCTAGGAGGTGTTGCCAATTGTATTTTGTAACTTGGTCCCTCCTTGGGTTCTGCTCCATTCCTGCTTCAGGTAATTCTCTCACATCATATAATGAACGGCATTCTCTGCTTTTGGCGAGAAAAGGTTGAGGTCTCCCAACAATGAAAACAACAATAGAAAATAGGCAGCACATCAAATTGCAAAGAGGAAATAAGAAATTTACAAATGGATATAGAGAGGTTAGGTGAGTACAATGATATGCAGACAGACATGTCGCTAAACGGTTAATCACAACACTTAGCTATAACACTACCACTAGAGGGCATTATAAGATCCAGTATATATACTCGCTCCCAAAGGATCTTGGTCTCTTTCCACACAGGAGTAGCTAGACAGCAGTGCAGTGTAGTTAGATCACACCACGTGTAGTTCAGATACAGTTTATATAGTTATATCTCATCACTTTATTTCTAGAGTTAGTTCAGTAGCGTGTCAAACTCATTTATTAGTTTTATCGTTACTTAATAAATTTGTTTACTTTACATCGAAAACTCATGTATTCTTCAAGATAATCTGCAACCAGTAGGTTTTTTAACCGAAAGGTTGGTGGTTCGAGCCCACCCAGGGACTCAATTGTTTAAGCTGATTAGTAAGTTTGCAGACGACACAAAGGTTGGTGGAATTGCAGATAGCGATGAGGACTGTCAGAGGATACAGCAGGATTTAGATCGTTTGGAGACTTGGGCGGAGAGATGGCAGATAGAGTTTAATCCGGACAAATGTGAGGTAATGCATTTTGGAATGTCTAATGCAGGCAGGGAATATACAGTGAATGGTAGAACCCTCAGGAGTATTGAAAGTCAGAGAGATCTAGGTGTACAGGTCCACAGGTCACTAAAAGGGGCAACACAGGTGGAGAAGGTAGTCAAGAAGGCAAACGGCATGCTTGCCTTCATTGGCTGGGCATTGAGTATAAGAATTGGCAAGTCATGTTGCAGCTGTATAGAACCTTAGTTAGGCCACACTTGGAGTATAGTGTTCAATTCTGGTCGCCACACTATCAGAAGGATGTGGAGGCTTTAGAGAGGGTGCAGAAGAGATTTACCAGGATGTTGCCTGGTATGGAGGGCATTAGCTATGAGGAGCGGTTGAATAAACACGGTTTGTTCTCACTGGAACGACGGAGGTTGAGGAGCGACCTGATAGAGGTCTATAAAATTATGAGGGGCATAGACAGAGTGGATAGTCAGAGGCTTTTCCCCAGGGTAGAGGGGTCAATTACTAGGGGGCATAGGTTTAAGGTGCAAGGGGCAAGGTTTAGAGTAGATGTACGAGACAAGTTTTTTTACACAGAGGGTAGTGTGTGCCTGGAACTCGCTGCCAGAGGGGGTGGTGGAAGCAGGGACGATAGTGACATTTAAGGGGCATCTTGACAAATACATGAATAGGATGGGAATAGAGGGATACGCACCCAGGAAGTGTAGAAGATTGTAGTTTAGTTGGGCAGCATGGTCGGCACGGGCTTGGAGGGCCGAAGGGCCCGTTCCCGTGCTGTACTTTTCTTTGTTCTTTGTTCAGTAATGACAGATATTACTTTAACCACGTAATACAACAGTAAGTGGGCCAAAATAAGGCAGATGGAGTTTAACGTGGATAAGTGTGAGGTTATCCATTTTAATCGGAAAAATGTAAAGGCAACTTATGATATAAATGGAGAAAAACTTCAGAATGCATCAGTGCAGAGGGATCTGGGTGTCCTAGTGCATGAATTGCATAAAATTAGCATGCAGGTACAGCAGGTAATAAGGAAGGCAAATGGAATTTTGGCCTTTATAATAAAAGGAATAGAGTCTAAAAGTAGGAAAGTGCTGCTGCAGCTGTACAAGACATTGGTGAGACCACACGTGGAGTATTGTGCACAGTTTTGGTCCCCTTATTTGAGGAGGGATTAGATGCAGTTCAGAGGAGTTTCGTTAGATTGATTTCAGAGATGAGGGGTTAGTCTTATGAAGAAAAATTGTGCAGTTTAGGCCTATACTCGAGTTTAGAAGAGTGAGAGGAGCTATAATTGAGCTATATAAGACGATAAAAGGTTTTGACAAAGTAGACGTAGAGCAGATGCTTCCTCTTGTGGGGCAATCTAGAACGAGCGGTCATAGATTTCAGATAAAAACAATGATGAGGAGAAATTACTTTACTCAAAGGGTCATGAATCTGTAGAATTCACTACCCTAGAGTGCAGTGGATTCTGGGGCTTTGAGTAAATTTAAAGAGGAGATAGACATATTTTTAATTGGTAATGGGTTGAAGGGTTATGGAGTACGGGCAGGAAGGTGGCGTTGAGGCCGAGACGAGATCAGCCACGATCATATTGAATGGAGGAGCGGGTACAAGGGGCTGAATTGCTTACACCTGCTCTTAGTTCTTATGTTCTTAACATAGCTCCTGTGCAATGTTTTCCGACCCCCAGGCACTCTCATCGAAAACCAAGCCCTGGACAAAGTTGCTGATGTCCCTCCGTTTTCAAAGCCCATAGATTTTCTGGGTGGTTAGATCTGGAACTTGAATATTCGAACCTAAATGTGTGACTTGGCTGCTCACATAATAGAGTCAGACATGATGAGGTCAATTTTTATTTTGTTTACAAAATATTAACAAAAATGCAGTGGGTAAATTACAACTGCAAAGTAGCCTTGAGGCCTCAATTTGGTGAGAGCTCTTTCGGAGCACCTGTTTGACACGCTGAAGCTTGCTTGCAAATTGTAAATAAGGGTAGAACATCAAAAGCAATGGTCATTCATCTAACCTCAAAATTTGCCCCATGGTGCTGCATGTGGAGAGTGGAGAGAATTGATATAGCTTTTCCTTGTAAAGGGGTAAAATCAGAAGCACATGGTGCTTATGCAATGAAGATGTAACATCATATGATTGAGTAGTTGAGATCTGGAAGGAGCAGAAGTTCCAACTTCATGCAGAGGCCCCTTTACAGGTAAATCCCGATACAGGTAAATCCTGATACAGGTAAATCCCGATACAGGTAAATCCCGATACAGGTAAATCCTATTTTTACAAAATGGGTTGGACCAAGTTCATTCCGGAAAAAATGATTTTTTTTCTGGTATTGTGTAGTAAAATAATCGGAGGAGGGCGATACGGTCAAACAAAAAGATTTATTTATTTCACAGTGCAGGCCCATACATGAAAACAAAGTGGAATTAGCAAACGATTAAATAAATTAATTTTCACGAGGGAGCGCTTCAGCCCAATTGACTTAAAAAAAATAAACCAAAATAACACTCACTTTCATTCCATAAGGCCGGCATTTCCGGTAAATTTGCGTTCCATAAAAATGGGATTCACCCACATGGTAGGTGTAAATAAAGAGTAGTGGTTTTAACAATCTATAGTCTCAAGCAGCTTATGTGGGGAGAGTAGACAAGCCTCAAAGAACTCCATCAGAGCCCGAACACATGACTATTCGTGATGACAGATGACAGCGAGTAAAAGAGCCACAAAAAGAAAACAACATGAAGCAGCTACAAACCCGGCAAGTCAAGAGATCCTCAAAAGAAGGACTAAAGGAACAGATTCAAAACTCGCCAAAAAGTCAAGAGAATTGCGGGTGCAGCAGATGCAAGCTGAGACACAGACCCGGAGTCTGGACAGTAGTGAGCACAGACCAGAATCAACAAGCAACATCAGTGGAGCAGCAACTATTCTAGGAATCCATTCTAATACTCACAATACCATTCTGGAGCGCAAAAGATGCGCAACTGGTTCAGCAATGGGAGATAACTGGAGAAAGAGGTTTACTAGATGTAGAACCACTTCTGTTTTTCACAAAAAACACAAAAGGATCAGGTCAAAATATTACTGTATGCAGTTGGAGCTATTGCTGATGCCCTAATAGCGAGGCAGGAAGTCGATGAGACTTTGATTTCTTTCAAAGCATTTGGTTCATATGTCAGGTTTCCAAAAATGCATTCATGAAAAAGGGCAAAATTTAACAAGTGAACACAAAGACGAGGTAAGACCATGGACTCTTTCATCAATCTATGGAATATTGAGGGATAAATTGATTTGTGATCAAATACTAATTGGGGGTCATGGATGAACCTCTATCAGATCTCTTGCAAATGGGAGAAGATTCAACTCCAGTCATGGCAGTACAAATTGTGAGACAAACTGAGCAAAAGGCCCAGAAAGCAAAATAGTGTGGTCACGGAGAAGACGAGGTGCCATGGGAATGACTGAGTGAGGCCATTCAGTATGTAGGCCAGAAAGGGAAAACGCACCTAAGCAGAAGCCCATGAAAATTGGGAAAAGTGAGCCAACCACCATTGTGAATAGTTCTCACTGAGATAGGAAAAACCTGCACAATTCGGAAGAATGCCCAACATGGGGAGCAGAGTGCCACACCTGTGGAAAAATAGGACGTCTTAAAATTTCCTGCTGATCTAAAACACAGTCTGCAAAAGGAAACAAAAATAAATCTAAACCACAGACAAGAAGTGAAAGAACCACAGAGAAAGGACATTACTTTCCCCAGGAAGTGAAATGAAACCAAAATTAAATACTGGAGCATTAAACTTGAAGTGGATGGACATCCCACAGAGTTTATATTAGACACAGAGGGAAGGGCTTCAGTCTTATTTGATGAAGTAAAATTGTATAAACATATCACACTGCAGCCTTTC
Source organism: Scyliorhinus torazame (assembly GCF_047496885.1). NCBI lineage: Eukaryota > Metazoa > Chordata > Chondrichthyes > Carcharhiniformes > Scyliorhinidae > Scyliorhinus > Scyliorhinus torazame. Next base: position 222,336,453 of record NC_092716.1, read on the forward strand.
ATTCACCCACTTATAGGGTACAGGTGGGGCCACACTGAAAATCATAAGCTAACGCATGGCAGAAATGAAGTACAAAGATAGAGAAATCATTGACCCTCTGTCCGTCATTCAGAACCATAATCTTAATTACTAAACAGGGAGGCATTCTTAAAATTGAACCTACTCTGTAAAATTGATGAAGTTGTTGATGAGCATTACAGCAATATATTCAGGAATGAATTCCCGAGATTAATCAAAGGCTTGGCAAAACTGAAGACTGAGTGCCATATTACCCTAAGAGTTGATGCTGAACTGATTTGCCTCCTCACACCAAGGAAAGCCCCTTCTCCATTCTTGGAGAAAATCAAGGCTGAAATGGAAAACTTGTTACAGCAGGGGTTTATCTCCCCAATAACTGCCAACGGGGCGGCACGGTGGAACATTGGTTAGCACTGCTGCCTCACAGCACCAGGTTCGATTCCCGGCTTGGGTCATTGTGCGGAGTGTGCACGTTCTCCCTGTCTCTGCGTGGGTTTCCTCCGGGCGCTCCAGTTTTATCCCACAAGTCCCGGAAGATGTGCTTGTTGGGTGAATTGGACATTCTGAATTTTCCCTCAGTGTACCCGAACAGGCGCCGGAGTGCGGTGACTAGGGAATTTTCACAGTAACTTCATTGCAGTGTTAATGTAAGCCGACTTGTTACACAAATAAAGATTATACAACAAAATGTTGTTAAAGAATGGTTATGATCCCAAAGCCAAAGCGTTCATTTTTTAACTCAACTAAACAAATCAGTGGATCATGAGATCCACCCGATGGCCTCCGAGGATGAGAGTTTTGCCAAACTAGCCAAATTGGGTGCAAAGAGCAGATTCTGGCAGTTGCATAGGGAACATAGGACCTAGGAGCAATAATAGGCTCTTCAGCTCTTTGTGTCCACTCCTCCATTCAATATGATCATACCTGACCTGATTGTGGTGTCAAATCCACTTTGCTTTTCAGGGAGAAAAAAACCAAAGAATCCAGATTGTTGGCCATTTTTATAACACTATTCGGTTGTTACTGCTTTATTGCTTAATTCAGAATTACGTCTGCTTCTGAAATTTTCTGAAGAACAATGTCTTCAACCCCAGAAGGCATGGAAGGCGTAACATGCCACATGGGTGACATAGTTTTCCTGACTCTACAAGAGAAAACCATGACCATAGGGTGAGACCAGTCCTGAAAGTCTGACATGATGCAGGCTGAACGTTGAGGTGAGTTTTAGCACAAATTGATATCGCTCTGAGAAACTAGGTAGGAAATGGGAAAATGTCACATTGATGCAATTGAGGGTACATTTCTGAGGCTGCAGAGAGCCACACTTCCAATGGGCAATTTAAATTTAAATCGGGGCCTTGGATAGTTCCGACTCTCTTGGCAGAACAGCTCCTGGGAAAATGTTGAAGGATTAAAATCACTTCAAACTCCTGGCTAAGGATTATACTGACACCTCCCCTGCCCATCCCAACCATTCCCCCACAACTGGGACCCCCCAGCCCCAACCAGCACCGTCCCCCTGACTACCCTCCCGACCTACCCACTGTCCTCTGATTACACTCTTTCACTGCCCTGACTACTCCCCAATTACTCATCCTACCCCTGACCTACGCTGTCCCCCATCCCTGATCCAGCCTACCACCCCCTCCAAACCATCCCGCAAACCTGTCAACCACCTGCCTTGCATCCTTACCTTTCCCTGGCCTCTCAAAGTGAATTTACCTGCTGTACAGGAGTTGATGTCGTAGAAAAGGGGCATGGCTTCACTTGCCCTGACGCTGCTGCCCTGCACTTGAAAGTCTATGTGCCAGTACGCTGCCCAGGAATCACACTGGTTTAAGTAATATTTAACCATGTGAAAACGCACGCACACACAGGCAGGTGCACACACACACATGCACACCAATGCACACACATGCCAATGTACACACACACACCCCAATACACACACCAATGTGCACACACGCACACATCCCCCAACACACCCTAATACACACACACACACATTCCCAACATGCACACTCACAGGTGTGTGCACATACTCCAGAATAAAGGTGTGTACACGCACTCCAACACACATGCGCGCATGTACACTCCAGAGCACATGCACACGCGCACATTTAATACAGTCCTGGAGCAGACACCAACAGTGACTAGGATACTGGAAGAAACCCCAATATTTTATTTTAATTTGTAAGACTGTGAGGAAAGGATACCTTGCTCCAGGAGTGATTTTGCACAAAAGTAGGGATATGGTATAGAAAAACAAACCTTATTACTAACTCGTCATTAAAATATCTTTAACATCACACAAGAAAATAACTTACAATTACCCCTGAGACAAAGCTAACCAATACAGTGACACAATAACTCTTAACTGCTATCTTTATTCCCACTCAAACAACAAAAGCATCTCAGTTTCCAATCCACTTTTAAATACAGTTAGCACTCAGGAATACTTGCTGTAAAGTGATGGCTTGGATACTCCACTTTGGGAAAGAGAGATCTTTTGAGAATGCTTGAAAGAAAGAGACCTGACACCCTGTCAGAATAATGCAGAATCTCTGGCTATATTTTGTCAAAAACCTTCTCTGCTCACCTTCCAGTCAAAACCTAACCCTGAAAACCGGACGGCTCCAAGGCCCGACTCCTCCCATTAACTACACCATTTCACTAAACTGAACATAATGTCTGTAATTAACAACTCCCCAGGAAACCCTCTTAACAAAATGAAAGTCTATTATCCCAAACTTTTACGATGCTTTAATTGCACCTCTGGTTCCAAAAAGCCTGCTGTCTTTCAAACCAAAATTTTTAAAAGCTTGACTGCAGCAGTCATACACTAACCCAGGCCTTTAACCCTTCCTGCACCAAATACATATAATACAATGTATATGACATTTCTACATTCATCATACACTCCAACACACATGCACATGCATGTACAAACACTCCAGCACATGTACACATACTTACCCCAGCACACATGCATGTGCGTGCATTGGCATTTAAGCACACGTGCGTGTAGACACACTTCAGCTCACGTACGCACACTTGCACTCCAGCACACGTGTGCATACACACATTTCAGCACACAAGTGCGTGTGTTAAGTAATGGGTTAAGAGACATTCCAATTAGTTGTCTCATTTATGTTCAGTATCTAATAATTGACACTGATATGTAAAGGGGCTTCAGGTAGCCTTTGTGTCAACTGATGTAATGACAGAGTCTGTTAAAGTGAAATAAAGGTGTTTGAGAAAAGGAGCAGTACCTTTGACTCTTTATGCAACAGCAGCCAAACTGTCTAACAAATGGTTACTGTACAAATGTAAGGGTTGAAAGATATAACGTTTCCAGACCAAACCAAGGAGTGAGTGAGAAGAAAAAAAAAGAGATATATGACTGAACCTAGGATAAAGATGGCCAGATAAGACTACAGTCCCTTCTTTTTTGAAAGGGGATCGTACGACCAATGGAGAATTTCCGTAGTTATGTGGACTAAAGTAACTGCCACGGGAAAGAGAAAACAAGGTATGGCATTGGCTCTTTCTCTACCTTATGACAGTAAAATCCGGAGCAAAGTGTTTTCTGAACTGAAATTGGAAGAGTTAGACTCAGAAGAAGGTCTGCAGACTCTATTACGTTATATGGATAAGATTTATAAAAAGGATGACTTGTTAAGTGCATATGAAGCGTGGTCGGGTTTTGATAGGTTCTGGAAAATAGAGGATTTCTCCATGGAAGACTATGTAATGGAATTTGGCAGACTATATAAAAGGCTGCAGAAACACAACCTGGAATTTCCACGGTCTGTGTTGGCCTTTAAATTACTTGACTGTGCTGGAGTGAGCAACATGGATAGGCTCCTGGTTTTGTCAGGAGTTCAGTTTGCGGATAAGGATACCTTATTGGATCAGATGACAGAAGCTTTAAAAAAGTTTCTGGGGAAACATTTGATTCCGATGGCTCTGATGACCCAAATAGGTCAGCCTGCAATAAAACAGAATATGGAAGATACACTACTAACAGGTTGGCAAAATCATACGGCTACGAACAGGTTCCAAAACTATAGAAGGAGATCGGGACCAGGAAATTATGAAGACAGAAACCCAGTTAGAACCTACAATAGGAAGATAAACCCCAGAAATGCACGGGGCATGATAAATCGATGTTTTCGATGTGACTCTCAATACCGTTATGCTTTCAACTGTCCAACACGTTATAATCGTGTTTGAAGCGACACATGACACGGAAGAGTCAGAAGAGGAAAAAGATAGTGACCAGAAAGAAGGATTGTCCTATTAACAAGCAATTTAAGCCGGTAATGAGGGTGTTGGTTGCAGAATCTTTCAATTGTGCTGTATTGGATAATGGCTGCACATCTACTGTGTGTGGAATTGACTGGTTAAAATGTTACCTGGACTCCTTGAATGCTGAAAATCGTAACAAGGTTAAGGAATTTGAAAGTTCCACAAGTTTCAGGTTTGGGGATAATACTCTGAAGTTGTTGAAAAGCGTGGTGTTCCCTTGTAATATTGCCAGAGTGAATCATTTCATTAGCACGAATGGTGTATCAAGTGAGATACCTTTGCTTCTGAGCAGACCATCGACGAAGAAAGCACAGATTAAACTGGATATGGAACCAGATAAGGCAACAGTTTTTGGAAAGTCGGTGGACTTACAATTTACACAGTCGGGACACTATTGTATTCCATTACTGACAAATAACATTTCAAGTAGAGTTGTTAAGAATGTGTTAATGGCAGTTGAAAATGGGACTTTAGCTGATAAAAAGTTTGTTGGATTAAAACTGCATAGGCAATTTGCACATCCGTCTCTTCGGAGGCTGAAAAAATTATTAAAGGATGTAGGTGTAAGGGATGAAGACTATACTAAACTGATAGAACAGGTTAGTGATCGCTGTGAAGTTTGTAGGAAGTACAGAAGGACACCAGCATGACCGATAGTAACCCTACCTTTGGCCAGAGATTTTAACGACATTGTGGTCATGGACCTTAAGATCTGGGATAAAGCCAATTTATTTATTTTGCATTTTGTAGATTTAGCAACCAGATTTAGACAATCAACGATTGTACGAAGTAAAGAAAAGAGAGTAATTCTGGATCAAATCGTGGAAAAATGGATAGGGACAGGAATGGACCCACCGGCAAAATTCCTTACGGACAAAGGGGGAGAATTTGCTAATGATAAGTTTAGGGATATGTGTGAAAACGTGAATAGCACAGTTATGAATACGGCTACGGAAAGCCCATTTAGTAATGGTGTCTGTGAAAGAAACCATGCTGTAATCGATGACATGCTCCGGACAATTCTGGCAGCTAGACGGAATTGCAAGCTAAATTCAGCTTTAGCATGGGCGGTACATGCAAAGAATTCATTGCAGATGGTTGGGGGCTATAGTCCCTATCAATTAGTGTTTGGTAAAGTCTGGGGGCGCTGGTAACAGTGCCTCTGCCATTCCCGCCTGCGCGATACTCCACCAGTCCAGTGGTGGTGGCAGCTCTGAGAGTCTGGGGGCAGTGGAGGAGACATGTGGGAGCAGAGGGGGCATCGGTATGGTCCCCAATCTGCGATAATCACCAGTTTGCCCTGGGGAGGATGGACGGGGAGTTCCGAATTTGGCAGAGAGCGGGGATAGAGAGGATGGGGGACTTGTTTATAGAAGGAAGCTTCCTGAGTATAAAGGCGCTGGAGGAGAAGTTTGCATTGGTGGGGAGAAATGATTTTCGATATCTGCAGGTGCGGGCCTTTCTGCGGAGGCAGGTACCAACCTTCCCACTCCTCCCGCGAACAGGGATTCAGGATAGGGTGGCTTCTGGAGGATGGATAGGAGAGGGGAGCGTCTTGGACATATATAAAGAGCTTATGGGTTCGGAGGAGACGCAGACCAAGGAGCTGAAGCAAAAGTGGGAGGAGGAGCTGGGGGGGGGGGGAGGGGAGAGAGATAGAGGAGGGTCTCTGGGCGGATGCGCTGGGTAGGGTCAACATGACCGCAACATGTGCCAGGCTCAGCCTGATCCAATTTCAGATCATTCACTGGGCTCACATGACAGTGGCCCGGATGAGCAGATTCTTTGGGGTGGAGGACAGGTGCGCGAAGTGTGCGGGGGCGCCAGTGAACCATGTCCACATGTTTTGGTCATGCCCAAAACTGAGGGGATTTGGGCAGGGGTTTGCCGACGCCATGTCCAAGGTGTTAAATACGAGGGTGGCAATGAGTCCAGAGGTGGCGATTTTCGAGGTGTCGCAGGATCCGGGAATCCAGGAGGAGAAAGAGGCAGACATTTTGGCCTTTGCTTCCCTGGTAGCCCGGAGGCGGATATTATTAGTATGGAGGGACTCGAAGCCCCCAAAATCGGAGACCTGGCTATCGGACATGGCTGGCTTCCTCTGCCTGGAGAAAATTAAATTCGCCATGAGAGGGTCTCTGTTAGGGTTCGCCCGGAGGTGGAAATCATTCGTCGACTTCTTCGCAGAGAATTAATCGTTAGCAGAAGAGGGGGGGGGTGGGTTAGGCTAGCATAGATTAGGGGGGTAAGTAATGGTGGGACCTGCGGGAGAAGGAGGCGGCATTTGCACTATGTTAATATTTTCCTTGTTATGTACATTGTTGATTTTGTTGCTGTTACAATGCCAAAGAAATACCTCAATAAAATGTTTATTTATTTTTTTTAAATTAGTGTTTGGTAGAAATCCTAAAATTTTGTCCATTTTGGATGACCTCCAGCTTGGGAAGGGACTACAATTAGCTCTACCTTTGCTGAGCATTTAAATGAATTATATAGCAGTAGAAAAGCTTTTTTGGAATTCGCAGAGCTTTAAGGCATAATGTATGGCCATCAAATACTGTTTTTCAGCAAGGAGACATAGTATACTATAAGAGAGACAATTTTAATGAATGGAAAGGCCTAGGGAAGATCATAGGCATAGATGGCTAAACAATTATTGTGCAACATGGCAATCAAACTGTTCGGGTACATTCATCAAGGATAATGGGTACAGACTACAAATTTCCAAATTTAGACAGAGCAGACAGACATGACGAGGAACCAGGGTCATCTGGTATGCACCTGTTACAAAACTATGAGGACCAGTTAACTGATATAAACAGAGTTTCTGTAGAGGAACACAACACTTCTGATGAATTAGAACAGGCCGTTTTTCCGAAAGGTCAGCTGCCAAAACTTGGTACAATGTGACTTGGCAGAAGGGTCTAGTCAATGGAAGGATGCAACTGTTATTAGTAGAGCAGGGAAGGCCACTGGAAAGTACAAACATTGGTTGAATGTACAGCATTCAGGGGAGGGAGTCAAGACAATGGACTGGGAACATGAAGTTCAAAAATGGAGGGCACAGAAACGCAGTGCCAATTCAGATAATACATCGGATACTGAACAGGTCCACAGGAAAAGGTCAAGAAATAGTGAAAGGACATCCGACAGCAGAACGGAAAGATCAAGCAGTAGCAGTACAGAACGAGATATGAGGGGACGTAGTTTATCAAGGACTCGGAACATGAGTAAGACTACGAATACTAATAGGAGTAGAAGCCCACATGCACGTGAGATTTTGGTGGCTTCCAATAAATTAGATGAAAAAGTTATCAAAGATGCCAAACAGCAAGAACTGCATAGTTGGAGTGAATTTGGGGTATACACGGAAGTACCGGATAGGGGACAAAGAGCTCTATCCCACAGATGGATTTGCACGGAAAAGCTTCTTCTGGATGGAACTTATAAGGCAAAGGCCAGGCTTGTGGTAAGGGGATTTGAAGAAATCTTAGAAGATCAAGATTTAAGGGTAGATTCACCAAAGGCAGGAAAGGTTATTTTAAAGATCTTCTTGGCTCTATTAGCCACAAAGGCATGAGAATGCAAATCTATAGATGTAAAAGCTGCCTTTTTGCAGGGGCATCAGCTCCAGAGCGATATTTTTCTCCGTCCTCCTAAAGAAGCAGCTAACACAGAAGGGGTACTCTGGAAGTTGAACAAATTTGTATATGGATTAAATGGTGCGTCTAGAGTCTGGTATTTTTTTGGTAAGGTCAGTTTTGTTAAAGTTAGGCTGTTGCCAGTTGAAAGCAGATCCGGCAATGTTTTACTGGCACTATAAAGGAAATCTTTCTGGCATCTTTATGATGCATAGCGATGTTTTTTTCTGGGGTGGGACTAGTGATTTCGAAGCTATTGTAATCTCTGGTTTGAGGAAAGAATTCAGGATTGGAAGTCAGGCTTCCGGCGCATTTAAATATATTGGACTGGAAATTGGACAGACTAAGTTAGGGGCAACTTTACGTAAGCAATCTTATTTGGAAAGCATCAGCCCAATAGCAATTAGTCGTGGCCGGGTTTCACAAAAAGACGCAATGGTTTCAAAGATGGAAAAAGAGCAACTGCGAAGTTTAATTGGGCAACTGAATTGGTTAGGTAGACAGACTAGACTGGACGTGAGTTTTGATGTTTTGGAGTTGAGTACAAAAATGAATGATCCCAAAGTGGAAGACATAAAATAAGAGCAAATAAAGCGTTGGTCAAACTAAAAATGCAGGAGTGTGTTTTGATGTTCCTGGTTTTAGGTGACCTCAGGCACTTGAAACTCATAGTTTATAGTGATATGTCCTATGTAAATTTATGTGATGGGGTTTCATGCGCAGGAGGTTTTATAATTTTCCTTTTGGGGAACAATGGTAAATGTTGCCCTCTTGTGGGGGAAACAAAGAAAATAAGGAGAGTGGTCAAAAGCACTTTGGCTGCTGAGATGTTAAGCCTTGTAGAGGCGGTGGATATGGCCTTTTATATATCTCAGATATTGACAGAAATTTTGGGATTAGGGGATTTGGGTAATATACCTATTGAATGTCACATTGACAATAACTCCCTGTGGGAAAATGTGCACTCTACAAAAAGTGTCAATGAAAAAAGGTTAAGGATAGACATCGCAAGCAGATGTTGGACAGAGGGGAAATAGCAAAAATCAAATGGGTTGACAGTAGCTATCAATTGTCAGACTGTTTTACAAAAAGAGGGGCTAGTTCACAGAAACTTTTGGATATTGTTAAGGAAGGGCGCCTGCTTCTGTGACTGTTTTTTTTTTTCTTCCAAAAAGAAAATGAAAAATAAATAAGGGGGGAAATTGCGTGTGTGTCTTTGAGTTTCTTGTAATTTTGTTTTCACCTAATTATTTTTTTTCGCCAAGGAAGGGAAGACTGTTAAGTAATGGGTTCAGAGACATTCCAATTATCTGTCTCATTTATGTTAAGTATCTAATAATTGACACTGATATGTAAAGGGGCTTCAGGTGACCTTTGTGTCAGGTGATGTGATGACAGAGTTTTGTGCAGTCTGTTAAAGTGAAATAAAGGTGTTTGAGAAAAGGGGCAGTACCTTTGACTCTTGTTGCAACAGAAGCTAAATGTCTAACAACGTGCATGCATTCCAACACACACTCGTGCGCACACACACTTCAGCACACATGCATGCAATCACACACTCCAGCACATACGTGCCCTCACACACTCCAGCAAATGCACACACTCCAGCACACACACACTCCACAACACACGCACACTCCATAGCACACACACACTCCACAACACATGCGCATTCCAGCAAACGCACACTCCAGCATACGCTCGCTCCAGCACACACGCACAATTCAGCACTCTTGCACATTCCAACACACGCACACTCCAGCACACACTGTGATGAATGTAGGAAATTGTTTTATATTATATTTTATATTTTCTTGTAGTAACATTATTGGAAACCCTGGGTTCAAGTACATACAGGTAGTATGTCTGCTAAAGCTGTCATTAAGGGGTCACAAAGGTGAAGTAATCATTGATTTTAACCATTTACTTGTTTACATGTAGATGGCTAATGGAACATTGTTTTGGTTTAGGAGGTTACCTGGGGTGTAGATCTTTTATGAGGGGTTGTGTTTAGCCCTAGCTAAGGTTAGTGGGAGGAGATTTGAGATTGCCTTGTGCTTGGGATACAGGTGATGAAATTAGTGGGAGGAGCCAGGTATGTCTGTAGTTTGCAATTTGCCCTCGGATTTTAGTCTGACAAGACAGAAGGATTTTCAGGTACTTCCTGAAAAGTCTCTCTCCAAAAATCTTCACAAAGAGAAGCAAGTAACCCTGGTTGTTCACTTTATTTGTAAGTGGTATTTGAACTGTATTGGGTTGTTTAATTGGAAGATATAGTAGCAGGTGTAGATAGGCAATATTTTCCCTTTTAGTTAAGAACTGTTTTAACTGTTAATTGTAAAGCTATTTCTTTGCTGTCAATGTGATTAATTCAGTGTGAAAATGAAAGTTTGTTTTGACATAATAGATACCTTTTGGTCAGTGTGATCACTTGTGTGGTTTAATAGTCTTTCCTCTCAGTCTTACAAATTAAAAATTATTGCGATTCTCGTATGCATAGCCCTAACAACACACACATACACTTCAACGCACGCACATTTCAACCCGCATACACTTCAACCCCTCACTTTAGCCCGTGCACACTTCAAGCCATTTATTCTCCAATATACGCACGCATGCACACTTCAGCCCATGCTGTCTCTAACCCCCAGACACTTCAATGCACGCACATTTCATTGCATGCATGCTTCAACACATGCACCTTTCAAACCACTTACATTTCAACCCTCCCATTTCAGCCTGCGTGCACTTCAACCAATGTACACTCCAACACGCGCGCATGCACACTCCAGCCCATGCTGTCTCTAACCCCCACACACTTCAATGCACGCACATTTCAACGCATGCACACTATAACGCATGCACATTTCAAACCACTTACACTTCAACCCCCCCCCCACTTCAGCCTGCGCGCACTTCAACCCACGTACATTGCAAACCCACACACAACTCGTGCACACTTCAACGCATGCACACTTCAAAGCCCGCACATTTCAACCCATGTACACTTCAACCCCCACTTCAGCCCGTGCACACTTCAACCCGTGTACACTCCAACAGGTGTGTGCGAGATCACTCCAGCCCATGCACTCTGCAACCCTTGCACACTTCAACGCATGCACACTTCACCACACATACACTTCAACGCATGCACACTTCAACGCATGCACATTTTAACCCGCATACACTTCAACCCCCCACTTCAACCCGTGTACACTCCCAACCGCCATGCATCCTCCAACACATGCACACTCCAACATACGCACACTTCAACACATGCACACTCCAACATACGCACACTTCAACACATGCACACTCCAACACACCCACACTCCAACATGCACACCAAACACTCACACACTCCAGCACTCCAGCACTCTCACACTCCAGCGCATATACAATCCAACATGTGCATCAGGAAACACATGCACACTCCATCAAATACACACTCCAGCACACGCACACTGGAACACACACACACTCCTACACTCCATCACACACATTCTAACACACACACACTCCAACACACGCACACTTTAACACATGCACACTCCAACACACCCACACTCCAACATGCACACCGCACACTCCAGCACACACTCACCCACTTCCGTGCACACTCACACACTCCAGCACTCACACACCCCAGCACTCTCACACTCCAGTGCATATACAATCCAACATGTGCATAAGGAAACACATGCAAACTCCATCAAATGCACACTCCAGCACACGCACACTGGAACACACACACACTCCTACACTCCGTCACACACATTCCAACACACGCACACTCCAACAAATGCATACTCCAACATATGCACAGTCGAATATATGCACACTCCAACATATGCACACTCCAACACACTGCAACACATGCACACTCCAGCACACACACAATCCAACTGACACACACTCCGACACAAACTCACACACACACTGACACACACTCCTGCACACACACTCCAGCGCAAACAGACACACACACACCCCACACACGCACTCCAGTACACACAAGCTCTCCAGCACACATGCACACTCCATCAAATGCACACTCCAATACACATGCACACGCAATGATGTCCTGGAGCTGTGATGATTGACACACTCTCTGACACACACATGCACATTCCAACACACACACACTCTTAACACACTGACACCGCGCACACACACACATTCTGACGGCACACACAGACACACACTCTGACACCACACACACACATTCTGACACCACACACACGCACACGCTCACACCACATACACACGCAGACACCACACACACACACTCTGACACCACATGCACTCTAACACCACACACACATACATACTGACACCACACACACACACACTCTGACACCACACACACTTACACATTCTGACACCACACACATACACGTTGACACCACACACGCACACACACAAACTCTGAAACCACACACACACGCTGACACCACACACGCACACACACACATTCTGAAACCACACACACACTGACACCACACACACACTGACACAACACACACACTCTGACACCACATACACACACTGACACCACACACACTCTGACACCACACACACACACTGACACCACACACACACTGACACCACACACACTCTGACACCACACACACTTACACATTCTGACACCACACACATACACGTTGACACCCACACACGCACACACACAAACTCTGAAACCACACACACATGCTGACACCACACACGCACACACACACATTCTGAAACCACACACACACTGACACCACACACACACTGACACAACACATACACTCTGACACCACACACACACACTGACAACACACACACTCTGACACCACACACACACACTGACACCACACACACTCTTGACACCACACACACACACTGACACCACACACACACTGACACCACACACACACTGACACCACACACACTCTGACACCACACACACACACTGACACCACACTTACACACTCTGACACCACACACACACACACACTCTGACATCACGTACACACGCTGACACCACACACGCACACACACTCTGACACCACACACACACGCTGACACCACACACACACGCTGACACCACACGCACACACTCTGACACCACACACACTTACACGCTCTGACACCACACACACTTACACGCTCTGACACCGCACAGATCACACACACACACTCTGACATCACGTACACACGCTGACACCACACACGCACACACACTCTGACACCACACACACACGCTGACACCACACACACATACACTCTGACACCACGCACACACTTTGACACCACACACACACTCCAGCACTCCTGTACACACACACACACACACACACACGCGTTCCAGCACTCCAGTATGTACACACACACACTCCAGGACTCCAGTACACACACACACACACTCCAGTACACACACACACACACTCCAGTACACACACACACATACACTCACACACACTCCAGTACACACACGATCTCCAGCACATACCCACACTCCATCAAATGCACACTCCAATAGACACACACGAGCAGCATGCCAGAGGTGAGGTGAGAATGACTATCCTTGGTATCAAGGCAGCATTTGACCGAGTGTGGCATCAAGGAGCCCTAGCTAAACTGGAGTCAATGGGAATCAGGTGGAAAACTCTCCGTTGGTTGGAGTCATATCTGCCACAAAGGAATTAGTTGTGGTGGTTGGAGGACAATCATCTCAGCTCCAGGTCATCATTGCAGGAGTTCCTCAGGGTTGTGTTCTAGGCCCAACCATCTTCAGCTGCTTCATCAATGACCTCCCTTCCATCATAAGGTCAGAAGTGGGGATGGTTGCGAATGTAGCACAATGTTCAGCACCATTCGCTACTCCTCAGATAATGAAGCAGTCCATGTCCAAATGCAGCAAGACCTGGACAATATCCAGGCTTGGGCTGACAAGTGGTAAGTTACATTCGCACCACACAAGTGCCAGATCTAACCACCGCCCCTTGACATTCAATGGCATTACCATCACTGAATCCCCCGCAATCAACATCCCTGGGGGTTACCATTGATCAGAAACTGAACTGGACTAGCCAAATTAATAATGTGGCTACCAGGACAGGTCAAAGGCTAGGAATTTTACGGCGAGTAACTCACCTCCTGAACCCCACATCCCAAAGCTTGTCCACCATCTACAAGGCACAAGTCATGAGTGTAATGGAATACTCTCCACTTGCCTGGATGAGTGCTGCTCCAACAACACTCAAGAAGCTCGGCATCATCAAGACAAAGCAGCCCACTTGATTGCTCCCCCTTCCACAAACATTCAAACCCTCCACCACCGACAAACAGTGGCAGCCGTGTGTACCATTTACAAGATGCACTGCAGTAATTCACCAAGGTTCCCCTCCAAGTCACTCTCACCCTGACTTGGAAATATATCGCCGTTCCTTCACTGTCGCTGGGGCAACATCCTGGATCTCCCTCCCTAACAGCACAGTGGGTGTACCTACACCTGAAGGACTGCAAAAGTTCAAGAAGGTAACTCACCACCACCTTCTGCAGGGCAACTAGGGACGGGCAATAAATGCTGGCCTAACCAGCGACGGCCACATCCCGTAAATGAATTTTTAAAAAACACACACACTCCAGTACACATACGCACAGCAGTAGACACACACACTCCAGCACACACTCCAGTACACAAACACAGTCTAGCACACACACACACTCTAGCACATACACGCACATGTACATTTTCATTCCTCTTCCTCTTTATTGGGTGATGTGAAAGTAGCTGATTGAATCAGCTCATAGCTGAAGCAGTCTTGAAACTGCTGGAAGTTGATGCTGAAGAAATCCGATAGAATGGTCAAAGTATTACAGCAGTCAGGGCAATGGATGGGAGCCAATTGGCAGCACTTAACTCCAAATTTGTGTGGGCTTTTTCTGAACCATTTCACATTGGGGTCCTTACACAGTTGTCGTCCATCTGATGTAGGAAGACCCACAGTGATTACGGATGGAGTTCCAGGATTTCGACCCAGTGACAATAAAAAAGGCAATATAGTTCCAAGTCACGATGTGCGGCATGTCAGGGAACGTGGAGGTGGTGTTATTCCCATCTGCCTACTGCTCTTGTCCTTCTAGGTGGTAATGGTCATAGATGTCATAGGTAGAGTTTTATGTGTTTTCTTACTGACTGAGGTCTATGTACTTTATTACTCTGAGAGTTTAATGGCAGCAGCAAGCTTTTTTGTCAGTTTTAAAAAGAAAGGTTATCTTTTATCAAACATTTGCCTCTAGACTTTAAAAAAAAAAGTGATTTCGCACCCATTCAACCCACTTACACCATCATTCATAATGATTATATACAGATGAAGAAAAAACAATATGTCGACATAGAACATAGAACAGAACAGCACAGAACAGGCCCTTCGGTCCTCGATGTTGTGCCGAGCATTGTCCGAAACCAAGATCAAGCTATCCCACCCCCTTTCATTCTGGTGTGCTCTATATGCCTATCCAATAACCGCTTGAAAGGTCCTAAAGTGTCCAACTCCACTATCACAGCAGGCAGTCCATTCCACACCCTAACCACTCTCTGAGTAAAGAACCTACCTCGGACATCTCTCCTATATCTCCCACCCTGACCCTTATAGTTATGCCCCCTTGTAACAGCTACATCCGCCCGAGGAAATAGTCTCTGAACGTTCACTCTATCTATCCCCCTCACCATCTTATAAAACTCTATTAAGTCGCCTCTCATCCTCCTCTGCTCCAAAGAGAAAAGCCCTAGCTCCCTCAACCTTTTCTCATAAGACCTATCCTGCAAACCAGGCAGCATCCTGGTAAATCTCCTTTGCACCCTTTCCAATGCTTCCACATCCTTCCTATAGTGAGGTGACCAGAACTATACACAATACTCCAAATGTGGTCTCAGCAAGGTCATGTACAGTTGCAGCATAACCCCGCGGCTCTTAAACTTAATCCCCCTGTTAATAAACGCTAACACACTATAGGACTTCTTCACGGCTCTATCCACTTGAGTGGCAACCTTCAGAGATCTGTGGACATGAACCCCAAGATCTCTCTGTTCCTCCACATTCCTCAGAACCCTGCCGTTGACCCTGTAATCCACATTCAAATTTTTTCTACCAAAATGAATCACCTCGCACTTATCAAGGTTAAACTCCATCTGCCATTTTTCGGCCCAGTTCTGCATCCTATCAATGTCTCTTTGCAGCCTACAACAGCCCTCCACCTCATCCACTACTCCACCAATCTTGGTGTCATCAGCAAATTTACTGACCCACCCTTCAGCCCCCTTCTCCAAGTCAATGATAAAAATCACAAATAACAGAGGACCCAGCACTGATCCCTGTGGTACACCGCTGGTAACTGGTCTCCAGTCTGAAATTTTTCCATCCACCACCACCCTCTGTCTTCTATGTGATAGCCAGTTACTTATCCAATTGGCCAAATTTCCCTCTATCCCACACCTCCTTACTTTCTTCATAAGCCGACCATGGGGAACCTTATCAAATGTCTCACTAAAATCCATGTATACAGAGTAGGTTAGTCTCAATCTCTCTTTGGTGGCACAGCTGGAGTTACTAATATGAGTTGATGCTATTTGTTGAAGTGAAGGTTGATGTGTTGGGTGCTCAGGATCCGTGGAACACATACAGGCCACCAACACTTAAAATAGTACAACACTATTTTATTAAGTTAGAAACTGTTGAACATACTTTCACTGTGGGTTGACACGATGTTAGATTAAACTAAAGACCTATGCCTGTCCTAACCAGTCTATGCACTCAGCACATGGTGAAGATCTGTGCTGTAAGCTGTAAGCTCTGTCCTTGTAGGAGGCTGCATCCCGAATGAGCGGGAACTCTGATGCCCCTTGTCTTTATAGTGAGTGTGCTCTAACTGGTGATTGGCTGCGGTGTTGTGTGTGTTGATTGGTCTTGCTGTGTGTCCATCAGT
This sequence comes from Scyliorhinus torazame, assembly GCF_047496885.1. Taxonomy (NCBI): domain Eukaryota; kingdom Metazoa; phylum Chordata; class Chondrichthyes; order Carcharhiniformes; family Scyliorhinidae; genus Scyliorhinus; species Scyliorhinus torazame. The sequence goes on from NC_092716.1 coordinate 222,353,399, forward strand.
GTGTGTGTATCTGCACCATGATTTACTGGTGTCTATTATGACAAAGGTCTTGTAAGCAGAGGTTTTTCAGTGAGCTATGAAGCTTCCTGTAGTTGAATTTCAAGGAGATTGTCCCTCAGGTGAACTTGAAGTCAGGCCAGGTTGGTGAAAATTCCTTCTCCCACTTTCAAGGCATTGCTATTTATTACCATGGCATCTGAGTTAACCGCAGCTGGTTTGAATGCTTTCAGATCATCTCTGCCTTTGAAGAGTTGAATCTTGTTATTTTAAAATCAGGCAACAAACATGACTGTCTCGCCCATATGACCTGTTACAAGTCCAAAGTCCTTTTCCAAATAAAGTGAGTGGCCAGGACAATTATACATCCTTTTGATTACTTTCACACATTGAGAGTTGAGACAGCCAGCGTCTTGGTATTTGAATGGCCCATTTAATCTGAAATCATCCTTTTAAATTAGTTCAAGAAAAAGGCATTCAGGTAGCATCAATCTGGAAAATTCCTTTTGTTCCCCTTTGAGACAGAGAAAGGCTTCAGCCCACAAGGGAAGCCAAGTGATCCTTGGGCTGCGATGCTTTTGTAGCTCTTTTGTGATTTTGAAAAAATAGAAAGTGTTGACTGAGAGTTCATTACATACTGAAACATGACCCAGGTTTGTAAGTTGACGCAGGAACCTTGGAGAATTGCTGCAGTGCGCCTTGTAGATGGTACACACTACTGGCACTGTGTGTCAATGGTAGAGGGAATTAGTGTTTAAGGTGGTGGAAGGGGTTTGGACCAAGGCTGTAATGAGGTCAGGAGCTGAGTGATTGTGGCAGAATACAAACTGAATGTCAGTGAGCATTCTCATGCTGTGTAAGTGCTGCTTGATACCACTGTCAATGATACCTTCCATCACGTTGCTGATGATCGAACACTGATGGAGTGTTACTTGACCAGATTGGATTTGTCCTGCTTTTTATGGACAGGACGTAGCTGGGCAATTTTGCACATTGCAGGGTAGGTGCTAGTGTTGTAGCTGTAAAGGAACAGCTTGGCTAGGGGTGTAGTGATCTGTATGTCTGCAGGTATGTAAGGCGTTAACATCTGTAAAGTAAGTGCTAGACAACCACTAGATGGCAGCACCAGATATATGTATATAAGGTACACTCAGAGAGGGTTCCCACCTCTTCGTATCAGGAGTAATTAGTGAACAGAGTGTTAGAGATATAGCTTAGTGAGCAGATGTAGTTAAACAATATATATATACTTAATCCTGTTTATCTAATCTTCAGTTATAGTTGTAGAAGAGTGAACAAACTCATAGTTATTTATAATCGTTACTTAATAAGCAGTATTTGCTTAATTTGAAGACTGAGTGTGACTGAACATCAACCACCCGACCATTCTGGAAGTAAGCAAATGAGTAACAAGAGATTACTATACGTAATATAACGATGGGCGCTGCACATTCTGAAGCACAAGTCTTCAGTACAGGATGACTGTAAGTGGGCCAATATTTATCCCTCAATCAATATCTCAGAAAACCTGGTTATCTGGTCGCTAAATCAAGGTGGCTTGCAGGGGTTTGCTCTGTGCAGGTTGTCTGTCTTTTCTACTGCTTTACAGCAGTGATTATATTTCAATCGCATTTCACTGACTGGAAAACACGTTGAGCCATGTGGTGGCCTTGATAAATACAATATGGATGCATCTCTCTCTTTTACTCCTTGAAAACGTGGCATTAATCAATTGCTTAGTGCATGTTTGTGCTGCTGGTTCTGACAGATTCTAACTTCAGTGGCTTAGAAGAATCCAGTGACATGAAAAGTTTCATGAGATCTGTTGGTTATTGTACTGCACATGACTGACTGTGCCATTTTCTTGGGAAACCGAGGCAAACGAAGACAAGTCTCTCCTCATATGTCCAAGTACATATGACAGAGTTTCTCAGCATAAGTCTGGATTTAGTGTTGGGTAAGAATTGAACACCTCAGTGATCATTGTACCTGCATTTGTTTGCTCGAGCTCCTTCTGTTTTTCTTAAAAAAGCATAAATTTATGAAATGTCGAACGGAGACATCGGCCGGAATTCTCTGGCTATTGGGATCCTCTTTTCCCGCTGGCAGCGCACCCCCACCCATGGATTTCCCGACAGTGTGCGGTGGCTTCAATGGGAAATCCCATTGACAATCAGCAGCAGTAGAGAATCCCACCGCCGGCGAACGGTGCGCCGCCAAGCAACATGTGGCTGGGGGACCGGAGAATCCGGCCCATCTATATTGCTCCACACATGAGCATCTTTTAATCCACTTTTCTTACTGGTTGAGGGAGAATCTGGGCAGTATCCTGGTGATGTATGCTGCTTTTATAGAATCATACTGCCCAGCCTTGAGTATATCTAAATTAACATGCTCCTTGAATTATAACTTTTTAAAAAACTTTTCTTGAGCTTAACAGCTAAAGACATCAATACTGGGTTGTGCTCCGTTCCAATGTCAACACCTAGATTGGATCTTACTTGTCATATACGGTTTTATTCACTGTGACACAATCCATTGGGTTGTGATGGACATCTCCTGGGGTCTTCAGTGCATACAGGTTGCTGAAAAAGAGCGTTCGCTATTACAGAATGGCAGCTTATGGGATAAAAGGGCAGCAGCCATTGGATATGAGATAGTATGAGAGCCAGAAGGTAGCCTGGTTTAGAATGATTGTTTTCAGAGAGGAGGGAGCTCTGCACTGGCGTTCCCCAGGAACTGGTATTCAGACCCCTCTTCTTGCTATATATTAATGACCTGACCGTGAGAATACTGAGCTTAATTTCAAAGTTTTAGATGAGACCACAGGCAGAAAGATGAGGTGGAGAGTAAGAGACTTCAGGAAGACACAGAATGGTGAAATGGGCAGAAAATTGACAGGTTAGATTTAATGCAGAGAAATGCAAAGTAATTCATTGTGGCAGGAAGAACGAGGAGAGATAATATAAACTCAATGATAGAATTTTAGAATTGCGCTGTGAGATCCTGCGGATATAGGTATTTCGTACCTTCAAAGGTGACAGAACAAAGGGAGCTGTTAAATAGAGACATACGGACCGACTTTACCTCTGAGCAATTGAGTGGGTTTTGAATGAATTAAAACCTTACCCGTGTTGTACAAAACAAGGTAGTTGTACTAAATCTTTGTCACTGGTAAAACCCCAGCTGGATTATTGAGTGGAACTTTATTTCAGCTCATCCTCAAACAGTAGGGAAACTCTTAGCATATTGGGGAAACCCAACTGTCAAAGAAAAGGGCTTTGCTATGCCTCGTTAACTAAGCTACTGCATTAGCATCCTAATACCAGGAGCGTGAGTGAATGAGGTGGTGAATTGGTCAAAGTAGGGATTCCTGATTAAAGGGACCCCAGCGTGAATCGAAATGGCTGAACTGGACATTCATTGCTGGCTGCAGCAACTAGAAAAGTACTTCAAGCTGCCACAGTGAAATTTGATCTCACTCTCTCTGGATGTTTACATTTACACTGTAATTCCTGATGCCCAGTTGCCAGGAGCAGTTGATGCATGTGCACTCGGTTGGCATTGCGACTGCCCACAAGTGTGTAGTTTCTCCCATTGCTAAGGTTATTGGTGTGTGCCTGTTAGCCAGTACTGGTTTGTTCCTGTATCAGCCACTGGCCTGAGCCCTCGCAATCCCTCACTTACCACTCCTTTCTCGATCCCTTGCTGCCCCTTTCCCAAGTCCTCTCCCGAGCTCTCACTGCACGTCTCCTGAGCCCACTTTGCCTCTCCCCAAGCCCTCTCCCTCCCCTCCCAATCCCTCTCTCACCCTTCAGAGACCTCAGGGCCCCTCTTCCGAGCCCTTCCATCCGGGCCCCCTCTACCCCATGGCAAGCCCTCAGTGCCCCTCCTCTGAATCCTCACTGCCCCTTTCCCAAGCCCTCGCTCCCCTCTCCCGAGCCTTTGCAGCCCCTATCCAGAGCCCTCTCTACCCCCTTGCAAGTCCACATGCCCCTCTCCTGAGCCCTCATGCCTCTCTCTTGAGCCCTCACTGCCCCTCTCTTGAGCCCTCACTGCCCCTCTCCCGAGCCATCATGCCCCTCTCCTGAGCCCTTGTTACCCCTATTTTAGACTTATAGCACCAGTTAGATACAGAGGAAGATACTCTGACGGTGTCCCGTCACAAAGTACCCAGGAAAAAGACACCATGGGCTAGGTACCGAGTAAAGAAACATACTGTACATTTAAGTTGTCAAAATATCTTCCAGTCTCAAGTCGAACCTTTGGAGCAAGAAAATACTACCCTTTGGAGCATTATAGTCCTATCGCGAAATAGCTATCTCAGAATCCATCACAATCTCATGCAATTATAATTTGATACTCAAACTGCTCAAATATTGCCATTTTTGTTGAACAAAAAGCAAGTAATATTTGTTTAGAGAAACTCACGGGCGATTTCCCCCCTTCTTTTTTTTTCATTTTTGGAAGAAAAAAAAAACAGTCACAGAAACAGGCAGAAACAGTATCCAGCAGTTTCTGTGAGCTAGCCCCTCTTTTTGTAAAACAGTCTGACAATTGATAGCTACTGTCAACCCATTTAGTTTTTGCTATTCCCCCTCCGTCCAACATCTGCTTCAAACTTGCAATGTCTGTCCTTAACCTTTTTTCATTGACACTTTTTGTAGAGTGCACATTTTCCCACATGGATTTATTGTCAAATGTGACATTCAATAGGTATATTACTCAAATCCCCTAATCCCAAAATTTCTGTCAATATCTGAGATATATAAAAGGCCATATCCACCGCCTCTACAAGGCTTAACGTCTCAGCAGCCAAAGTGCTTTTGACCACTCTCCTTATTTTCTTTGCTTCCCCCACAAGAGGGCAATATTTACCATTGTTCCCCAAAAGGAAAATTATAAAACCTCCTGCGCTTGAAACCCCATCACATAAATTTGCATAGGACACATCACTATAAACTATGAGTTTCAAGTGCCTGAGGTCACCTAAAACCGGAAGGAACAGTGCTCCGAAAGCTAGTGTTTGAAACAAACCTGTTGGACTTTAACCTGGTGTTGTAAGACTTCTGACTGTGATATTCATGTTTTCACACATATCCCTAAACTCATCATTAGCAAATTCTCCCCCATTGTCCGCAAGGAATTTTGCCAGTGGACCCATTCCTGTCCCTATCCATTTTCCACGATTTGATCCAGAAATAGTCTCTTTTCTTAACTTCGTACAATCGTTGATTGACTAAATCTGGTTGCTAAATCTACAAAATGCAAAATAAATATATTATTGGCTTTATCCCAGATCTTAAGGTCCATGGCCACAATGTTGTTAAAATCCCTGGCCAAAGGTAGGGTTACTATCGGTCGTGCTGGTGTCCTTCTGTACTTCCTACAAACTTCACAGCGATCACTAACCTGTTCTATTAGCTCAGTATAGTCTTCATCCCTTACCCCTGCATCCTTTAATACATTTTTCAGCCTCCAAGGAGACGGATGTGCAAATTGCCTATGCAGTTTTCATACAACAAGCTTTTTATCAGCTAAAGTCCCATTTTCAACTGCCATTAACACATCCTTAACAACTCTACTTGAAATATTATTTGTCAGTAATGGAATACAATAGTGTCCCGACTATGTAAATTGTAAGTCCACCGTCTTTCCAAAAACTGTTGCCTGATCCTGTTCCATATCCAGTTTCATGTGTGCTTTCTTCATCAACGGTCTGCTCAGAAGCAAAGGTATCTCACTTGATACAACATCTGTGCTAATGAAATGATTCACTCCGGCAATATTGCAAGGGATCACCACTCTTTTCAGTGACTTCAGAGTATTATCACCCCCAAACCTGAAACCTGCGGAACTTTCAAATTCCTTAACCTTGTTACGATTTTCAGCATTCAAGGAGTCCAGGTAACATTTTAACCAGTCAATTCCACACACAGTAGATGTGCAGCCACTGTCCAATACAATACAATTGAAGGATCCTGCAACCAACACCCTCACTACTGGTGTAAAACTGATTGTTAATAGGACAATGCCTTTTTTCTGGTCACTATCTTTTTCCTCTTCTGACTCTTCCATGACATGTGTCGCTTCAAACACTCTATCATAACGAGTTGGACAGTTGAAAGCATAATGGTATTGAGAGTCACATCGTAAACATCGATTTATCATGCCCCGTGCATTTCTGGGGTTCATCTTCCTATTGTAGGTTCTAACTGGGTTTCTGTCTTCATAATTTCCGGGTCCCGATCTCCTTCTCTAGTCTTGAAACCTGTTTGTAGCCATACGATTTCACCATCCTGTTAATAGTGTATCTTCCATATTGTGCTTTGTTGCAGACTGACCTATTTGGGTCATCAGAGCCATCAGAATCGAATGTTTCCCCAGAAACTTTTTTAAAGCTTCTGTCATCTGATCGAATAAGGTATCCTTATCCGCAAACTGAACTCCTGTCAAAACCAGGAGCCTATCCATGTTGCTCACTCTAGCACAGTCAAGTAATTTATAGGCCAACACAGACTGTGGAAATTCCAGGTTGTGTTTCTGCAGCCTTTTATATAGTCTGCCAAATTCCATTATATAGTCTTCAGTGGAGAAATCCTCTATTTTCCGGAACCTATCAAAATCTGACCATGCCTCATATGCACTTAACAAGTCATCCTTCTCATAAATCTTATCCACATAATGTAATAGAGTCTGCAGACCTTCGTCTGAGTCTAACTCTTCCAATTCCAGCTCAAAGAACACTTTGCTCTGGATGTTACTGTCATAAGGTAGAGAAAGAGCCAATGCCATACCTTGTTTTCTTTTTCCCAAGATGGTTTAGCACAAGGCTAAAGAGCTGGCTTTTAAAGCAGATCAAGGTAGGCCAGCAGCATGGTTCAATTCCCGTACCAGCCTCCCCGAACAGGCGCAGGAATGTGGTGACCAGGGGCTTTTCACAGTAACTTTATTTGAAGCCTACTTGTGACAATAAGCGATTTTCATTTTTCATTTCATTTTTCCGTTACCTTAGTCCATATAACTACTGCACTTCTCCATTGGTCGTACGATCGCCTTTCAGAAAATAAGGGGGGGGGGGGGGGTAGTCATATCCAGCCACCTTTATCCTAGATTCAGCCATATATCTTTGAGGGGGGGGTTTCTCACTCACTCCTTAGTTTTGTCTGGAAAAGTTGTATCTTTCAACCCTTCACATTTGCACAGCAATCATCCTCTGCTACCATTTGTTATACGTTTAGCTGCTGTTGTATAAAGAGTCAAAGGTTCTGCTCCTTTTCCACAAACACCTTTAATTTACTTCAACAGACTCTGCACAAAACATCACATCAGCTGACACACAGGCCACCTGAAGCCCCTTTACACATCAGTGTCAATTATTAGATACTTAACATAAATGAGACAATTCATTGGAATGTCTCTTAACCCATTACTTAACAAGGGGCACTGCCAGGATGCCAGTCTCACCATGCCAAGGTGCCCAGGTGCCAGGTTGCCCATGTCAAAGATCAGGCCCCGGGGTGCCCTGCCTTTATGAAGTAGGGTGAGGGGGGGCTTGAGGACCCTTAATCAGTGGATTGGGGCTTCGAAGGGTCCAGAGTACTTGGTGGAGGGGTCGAGAGATCGGGGCTGTATTTAAAAATGAATGTAAGTGCGGACTCAACGGGGCATTCCCCGCAGAGGCCCCCCCAAAAAATAAATTCCCATTTGATAGCAGGATCATTCTGGGTGCTACAGGCTCCAAGGAACCTCCCACTATTCGCACCCAAAATAGGACTCTGTCTTTTTTGTTACACCAGTTACCAGTTTGAGCTGCAAGTTTTTCCAAGGCAAGTTGGGTGTGTGCCATCTTTGATACAGGCAGCTGCATGGGGCATTCAGTGATGTCTCTGCATGTGCAGGAAGTGAGAACTGTGCCGCTGCGATGTCACCAAACCCAGTCAGGCCGAAACTGCCGATGGAAATTTGTTACACCATCATTCTGCCTCCTTGCCAGTGGCTTCTTGGCGTCTGCACATCACAGTTGGCCCGGTCGAGGGCCATAGAAAGCGGCCCCCGCGGCGATTCTTCACGCTCGCGGGGTTCCGCCGAGTCCTGCTGCCGTGGGTTACGTGTGGTCCCACCCAGCGGGACCTCGGACTTCTGGGGCGGGATTCTCCACTCCCACGCCGAAGTGGCCGCGCTGTCGTGAACGCCGTCGAGGTTCACGACAGCACGGAATGGCTCCGGTCCCGACCGATTCAGGCCCTGACAATGGGCCAGTATCGGGGCCACGTCATCTACCCGCGCCAGGCCTTGTCGCCCGCGTAAAAGCGAAACCGCATAGATGACGCGCCCGGCGCCGCATTACGGACGTCATCTGCGCATGCACGGGTTGGCCGGCGCCAACCCGCGCATGCGTGCTTGCCGTCCTCTCTAAGTCCGCCCCGCAAGAAGATGGGGGACGGATCTTGCGGGGTCGCAGAAGGAAGGAGGTCCTCCTTCAGAGAGGACGGCCCGACGATCGGTGGGCACCGATCGCGGGGCACCCCACATTCCAGGTGAAGCCCGGTGCAGGATCCCCCCTTGCCCCCCCACAGGCCGCCCCCCCCAGCGTTCATGCACCGCCCACGACTGCAGTGACCAGGTAAGGACGCCGCCGGGGGGAACCCGCCGTTTTGGCCTGGCCGCTCGGTTCATCCGGGCCTCAGAATAGCGGGGGTGCCGGAGAATCGCCATTTTCGGTGTCTCCAGCGATTCTCCGGCCTGCGGCCCGCGAAACCCGACCGGGCCATTCCCGCCGCTTGGGAGAATCGCGGGAGGGCGTCGGACCGGCGTCCCCGGAAATTTTGGGGGCCCAGGCGATTCTCCCAACCGCCGTGGGAGTGGAGAATCGCGCCCCTGGCTTCGGGGGCCGTCCTGGTGGGGGGGGGGGGGGGCGGAGAGATCCGACTCCGGGTGGGGAACTCCACGGTGGCCAGGCCTGGAGGCCCATTGACGCCGGCGTCGCTTGCGCCGGTTTTGATGCCGACGTCACCACTTGGCCGGGATTTCGGAGCCTTTGACTTTATAATGAGTGAATATTAGGGAGAACAGCTGGCAAGTTGTAACAGTAGTTGTATAGAAAGTTAATAACGCAGGACCATGTGAAAGTATTTAATTCAATTCTTGTTATCTTGTCATTATTATGTTGAGAGGTATTACTAGAAATTCTTTTCTAAAATGAAACTGAATGAAATTCATGTACTTCATCTGCACTGATGTGTCCGTATTATGCTGCTGTGTTGATTGACAGCAGACTGATTAGATTTTCTTATTATGCATCTAATTTCACATTTGCGTTACCCAGAATTGATTAGCTGTATTAAGGAGTAATCAAGTATCCAAGGCATGGTTCTTTTGTACCATTTGTGAAATCTATAAAATGGGCTGGGCCAGCTCAAGCTGTTTTGATGCCAATCCTGCTGCTACAATGGAAAAACAAAATTGCTGTGATATAACATACTATCGTGCCTTTGAGAAATGTCACAAAGTGCTTCATATGCAGTGAACCACTGGGGTGCAGTGACTGTAGCAAAGACAAAAAGCGGCATCTGTAATGAACAACTAAGTGCACTTTGGCTTTTGAAACCTTTTGTATATAATGGACCACAGTTTGAAATGGGCATGAATCTAATGGTGCTAGACTTGCTCTTGCATGATTAGGGTTTAAATGGTTTTGCATGGCAAGTTGCTGAAAGTGCGAGCTAATAATGATGATTGAGAAAACATCCATAAATTGGGACAAAGCAAGCACCCACCTATCCCTTTACAAATTAGACTGAAGAATCTGTAACAAACAGTGCTCGGGTTGAGAATGAAGCATAAGTTAGATAGTGAGAATTTATTGCTAATCAAGTACAGAAAGAGCAAGAAAAAGAAAGATTAGATTGAGAGAAAAAGCGACATAAGAAGAGTAACCTTTTTTTAATGTTGCATTTTTAACACATCTAACAACTATTAAATCCTGAAGGAAGGATAATGAATGTTCAGTGCATGGGAGGTTGTTTGGCAGTAATTAACACTTATCACATCATCAAAAAGGTATTTAGACTGCAATGGATTAGATTTAAATTGCTTAATTGTGAGTTTAGTTCACACAAGTACAGCAATATCCCACTCGAAGGGTTTGCTCCAAGCTCTTCTCAAAGGCCTGTGCCAAGCTGCCACCTGACTCATCCATGCTCCTTGGCATTGAGTACAAACTTTCTGGCTGGTCTTTGAGTGCACTAAACATTTGGGTATGTACACCCACCAGTCTTCTTCCAGCTGATCCATCTGAGTTGCCAGTTGAGTTCTCTGCAGTAAGAACTCGAGTGTAACCTCACCCTCCGAGGAACTGGCACCTATCTCTGTTATCCTTCCCTCCTGCCCTTGCTCCTGTGCACAGTTCCCCGGTTTCTCAGCACGTGCCGATCCCTTCATGATATTATCCTCTAAATTGTGCACAGTGTTAGTATCTGAGATGGTGGTTGTGCTGGCGAAATCAAATAATGGTGTGACTTCATCATCACTGACTTCTTGCTCTTTCTCTCTGCTCAAGTAGGTCACAGTTGGGTATGAATAGGGAATATGCTAATACCATTAGGACTTGCAAGTCAAAAAAGGGCAGCACAGTGGTCAGCACTGTTGCTTCACAGCGCCAGGGTCCCGGGTTTGATTCCCGACTTGGGCCACTGTGCGGAGTCTGCACGTTTTCCCTGTGTCTGCGTGGGTTTCCTCCGGGTGCTCCGGTTTCCTCCCACATGTCCCGAAAGACAGTGCTTGTTAGGTGAACAAGACATTCTGAATTCTCCTTCTGTGTACCCGAACAGGCGGTGGAGTGTGGTGACTAGGGGATTTTCACAGTAACTTCATTGCAGTGTTAATGTAAGTCTATTTGTGACAATCATAAAGATTATTATTATTATAACTAGACATGGATGAAGGAAAAGTTGGATATGAGAAGGAGGATTAGATATGAGGATGGCATGATCTTCAATAATTTCAGCCAAACCAATGGCCAAGGCCTCAGCAATGGCCCTTCCAACATTGACCCGCATTGCCTCCTTCATGGTGAGAACATGTATGCACCCCTTCCAGTTGCTTGCTGCTGCCTCTGGTTATGTGGCACCTTGACCTGCTAGGGTAAGGGACTGTTGTGCAGGATGTCGGAATTTGACCAACTGTTGGGGAAAAATTGAAGGGACACTTCAGCATGGTAACCCTGTAAGAGCAGGGTGGGTGGTTGTGGGGGGGGGGGGGGGGGGGGGGGGGGCGGGGGGGGGGGGGGGTGGATGGTGCCAGAGCAGGGAAGAGGATGGGCCAGCAGGAGGAGAGCGCAGGTATGTACTCTGCGTGTGCAAGTTTTAAAGGTTTGAAATTCAGCACAAACTGTGTCCTGGCAACTTGGTAGAAGTGTGTGCTGTGAGGATGACGTAAAGAGACTTCAAGGGGATTTGGACAGGCTTAGTAAATGGACGATAGTATGGAAAATGGTATATAATGGGAATAAGTGTGAGGCTATCCCCTTGGTAAGTGCAGTGTGTTCCCTAAATGATGAGAGGTTTGGAAATGTTGATGTCCAAAGGGACCTGGATGTCCTTGTTCATTAATCACTGAAAGTGAACATGCAAATCCAGCAAGCAAAGGTGAAGGTAAATACTAGGTTGGCTTTCATCGCAAGAGGATATGGGTCCAGGATGAAAGATTTCTTGCACCTGGAGTATAGTGTACAGTTTTGGTTCCCTTACCTAAGGAATTATATATCTGCCATAGAGGGAGTGCAGAGGAGGTTCACCAGACTAATCCTTGGGATGGCGACTGCCATATATGAAGAGATGGAGGAGACTGCCTGTATTGTTTCAAGTTTGGAAGAACGAGAGATGATCTCATTGGACCGTGCAAAATTCTTACAGGGTTCAACAAGGGTAGATGCAGAAGGATGTTTCCCGTGGCGGGGGGTGGTGGGGTTGGAACCAGGGGACATGGTCTCAAATAAAAGGGCAAGCCATGAGACATGCTCTTTCCAAACTGCAATAGCAGATTACTAACATCAGGCAGGAGAAAATCTGTGTCCCCTGAGCCATGGGTACCCTGGGAAAAGGATGGGTTTCAGTTTGAAGAAGACAAATAAAACGACAACACAATGAAGTAACTCGTGAGGCTTTGAAAAAATATATTTCCTCCTATTTCTGCTCGAGTGGCTTTTTGTGCCTCATGTGCCAAGTTAACACCCATCACATTTGTGTGAATTGGGCTTCTGAGCCTAACATAAAGGGCAACTTTGATCCTTTTTGCCTCCCAGTGGTTGCACTCCCTCCCGAACAGCACTGTGGGTGTTCTTACAACATGCAGGTGTTCAAGAAGGCAGCACACATCACCCATCTTCTCAAGGCTACGAGGGGTGGTCAGTAAACACAGGCCTAGTCAGCGATGCCCACATCCCATGTAAAAAGGGATGAGGAGGATTTTTTCCACTCAGAGGGTGGTGAATTTTTACAATTCTCTACCCCAGGCGGCTGTGGAAGCTCAGTCATTGGGCGGGAGTTTCCCCTTCCCCGCTGTAGAACGTTTTGTGGGTCTGAGGTGGCCCGCCGTTGACTGGTGGCAGGATCTTCTGGACCTGCCGCTATCAACGGGGTTTCCCGTTGTATGCACCTCCCCACCCCACCACTGGGAAACCCACGGCAGGATCTCAGCGTCAGTGGGATTGCAAGATCCTACCGGCAGGAATGGCCAGAAAATTCCAGCCATTGTTTGCGCGATCAATAAATACTGATGACATCAGGGAATGTAGGGTTAGCGTGGTGGGAATATGGTGTTGCGGTAGACAATTATCCACGGTCTAACAGCATGGCAGAGAAGGCTCAAAGGGCTGAATGGTCTGCTTGTGTCCCTAACAACACAGGACAACCACCTCAAATACAGGAGGCCGGATTCTCCGGTCTGCCAGCCCCGGTTTCCTGCGCAGCGCGTCCCCGCCAACAGCGGCATTCCCTGTTCCCACAGCCAGTCAATGGGGTTTCCCATTGTGTGCTGCCGAAGGAATGGAGGATCCCACCCACTGAGAATTGCGTTGAGGATGTTCCTATAAAATCCAGGGCTGTTAGTCACCTTGGTGAGGTGAAGCACATGAGTATAAGGTACGATTCCTGATCAGTAGGGATTGTTGGTAGGTGAGTAATGGGAGTGTGGTGAATTGAAGAGATAAAGTTGATAGGGTATGACATTTGAAGCTATAAGTTGACAATTGGTCTGAGGTAATTAAACCTCTTTCAGCATTGTGGTCAGGTTATTGGCACGAATCGCTACGGCTACTTATTCCCACTGCCTTTCTCACTGTGCGCCTGGAGGTCTCCGGCCCCCATGAGAATGTAGGAATTCTCTCCCTTTTTTTTTAAACCTCCTCTACCAAGATTTTCATTGCAGCTTCCAAAAACCTTGGTGCCCACTGTCTCCCATCATCAGTCCCTCTTCACTATTTCCCAGGTCAGATTCAGTTACAGATTCTTAGCACCCGCTGCAGCCAGAAAGAACCTCCTCTTTAAGCAGTGCAGGCTAGTTTTGATGAGTGTAATACGCCCCCCCCCCCCCCCGATGAGTGCAGCCACTAAATAGTACAGGTGGTGCTGACTGAATGCAGAAACTTTTATAATTAGCAGCCAGCAAGAAATCAGTGTTATTTGCATTACACTGAACGGGTGCAGGTTAATTGAGTATCATTTCAGGAGCTAACTGAGTTGACCCCCAAGATGATTATTGATTGTCTCTTCTGGGCAAATATTAACCTGGATTCAAATCCACGCTTTCACTTCCCCTTTCGGTGCGCCATGTTTAAGAACTCTGATGCAAATGTTTGATTAGCAACACATCCCATTTAGCATTTTCTAGGTTATTCAATTTGCTTTATAAAACCTTGAGCTCTCAAACATCTTGAATGGGTCTTAAAGCAGAATTACCTCTAGAAGATATAGAGTCATAGTATCAGAGAATTTACAGTGTAGAAGGAGGCCATGCGACTCATCGACCCTGCACTGGCCCTTGGAAAGAGTACCCTTCTTAAGCCCTCCACTCTACCCCATAACCCAGTAACCCCACCTAACCTTTTGGACACCAAGGGGCAATTTAGCATGGCCAATCCACCTAAGCCTGCACATCTTTGGGCGCAGTAAGAAATCTTACAACACCAGGCTAAAGTCCAACAGGTTTGTTTCGAATCACTAGCTTTCGGAGCGCAGCTCTTTCATCAGTAATGTGATTTTGGACTATGCTCCACACTTTGTTGATGTGGCACTACAATCAGGTCCCTCCCAGCGTCCGCCATGAAGGTTAGATACGACATTATTAGTGGACAAGAAATTTTGTGAACGCACGTCCTCTGTCATTGGGGACTATATAAAATGTAATAAAACTGAGTCAATTTCACCTTCCATACTGTGAGAAGCCCTCAAGGTGGTCCTCAGAGGGGATATTATCTCCTATAAAGCGCACACGGTGAAGACAGCAAAGGCAGAGTGGCAGAGGCGGTGGACTCCATTCTTTAAATGGACCACCAGGACTCGCTTGTTGGCAAGCAGGAAAACGCTGCAGACCCAATTTGAGTTATTGTCAACAGACAGAGCGATCGGCCAGTGCAACGCTCGAGGGGCATGTTTGATGAATATGAGAAGGCCAGTCGCCTTTTAGCTCAGCAGCTGAAGTGACAGAGGGCTTCCCAGGAGATCATACAGGTTTGAAACTCGTGCGGCAGCCTGGTTTCCACCCATCTTCAGGTTAATGAGGCTTTTGAATCATTCTATCGGGGTCTCTTTTGATCGAAGCCTCCAGTCGAGGGATCGGTCATGACTGACTTTCTGGATAGCAGATCCACTCCAGCTGTGGACAGAGAGCAGAGTGAGAAGTTGAAATCCCCATTGGGCCCAGAGGATATTATAAAATGCATTGGGTTGATGCAGACTGGTAAGGACCCTGGCCCAGATGGCTTCCCATTGAATTTTATAAGAAGTTCACGGAGCAGTTGGTGCCCTTAATTCTGGTAATGTTTAATGGTTCTTGATCCTGGGGTTTGTTGCCCTCTACCATCACACAGGCCTCTATTTCTTTCATTCTCAAAAAAGATAAGACCCAACAGAGTATGGGTCGTATCAACCGATCTCACTATTATATGCAGATGTTAAATTACTTGCCAAAGTGCTGATGTGTGGCTGGAGCCCTGCCTCCAGAGATGATCTCCATTAAGGGTTGACAATTAGAACAAAGAACAAAGAAAAGTACAGCACAGGGACAGGCCCTTCGGCCCTCCAAGCCCGTGTCGACCATGCTGCCCGACTAAACTACAATCTTCTACACTTCCTGGGTGCGTATCCCTCTATTCCCATCCATTTCATGTATTTGTCAAGATGCCCCTTAAATGTCACTATCGTCCCTGCTTCCACCACCTCCTCTGGCAGCGGGTTCCAGGCACCCACTACCCTCTGTGTAAAAAACTTGCCTCGTACATCTACTCTAAACCTTGCCCCTCGCACCTTAAACCTATGCCCCCTAGTAATTGACCCCTCTACCCTGGAGAAAAGCCTCTGACTATCTACTCTGTCTATGCCCCTCAGAATTTTGTAGACCTCTATCAGGTCGTCCCTCAACCTCCGTCGTTCCAGTGAGAACAACCCAAGTTTATTCAACCGCTCCTCATAGCTAATGCCCTCCACACCAGGCAACATCCTGGTAAATCTCTTCTGCACCCTCTCTAAAGCCTCCACATCCATCTGGTAGTGTGGCGACCAGAATTGAACACTATACTCCAAGTGTGGCCTAACTAAGGTCCATATACATCGGCTGATAAATGTGGGGCGGGATTCTCCGACCCCCCGCTGGGTCGGAGAATTGCCGGGGGGGGGCGGCGTGAATCCCGCCCGCGCCAGCTGCCGAATTCTCTGGCACCGGGGATTTGGTGGGGACGGGAATCGAGTGGCCGTCCTTTTTTCGCCGGTCCCACCAGCGTAAATTAGAGTAGGTCCTTACCAGCGGGACCTGGCGGCGCGGCGGCCTCCGGGGTTCTCGGGGGGGGGGGGGGGGGCGCGGGGGGATCTGGCCCCGGGAGGTGCTCCCACGGTGGCCTGGCCCACGGTCGGGGCCCACCGAACCGCGGGCGGGCCTGTGCCGTGGGGGCACTCTATTCTTCTGCACCGGTGGCTGTAGTGGTCCGCCATTGCCGGGGCAGAGACGAAGCCCTCTGCGCATGTGCTGGAATGACGTTAGCACACGCTGGCACTCCCGCGCATGCGCCAACTCACGCCGGCCGGCAGAGGCCCTTCGGCGCCGGTTGGCATGGCGCCAAGCCCCTTCCCCGCTGGCCGGCGCGACGCAAACCACTCCGGCGCCGGCCTAGCCCCTGAAGTTGCGGAGGATTCCGCACCTTTGGGGCGTCCCGACGCCGGAGTGGTTCACGCCACTCCTTCCCGCCGGAGTTGCCCGCCCCGCCGATTCCCGCAGAATCCTGCCCATTGTCTTTTGCCCCTCCTTGGTGCGAATCGGAGGTGATTGCTTCCCGAGGTGGCGAAAAGGCATTTGATAGAGTGGAGTGGGAAATCTGTTTGAGATTCTTGGGAGATTTGGATTTGGCCCAAGGTTATTTCTATAGGGCACCCCCTGCTAGTGTGCGTACACATGCTCTGAACTCTGACTACTTTCTGTTGAATAAGGGCATGAGAAATGAGCGTTGACTGTTTGTTTTGGCAATAGAACTGCTCGCAATTGCACTGAGATCCTCAGTTAAATGGAAGGGGATAAATTGGGGGGGGGAAGGGCGGAGCATGAGGTGTCCTTATACACGGATGACCTAGTTTCTATATTATGGACCCAGTATCCTCCATAGATGAGATAATGATGCTGCATGGGAGTTTGGCTTCTTCTCTGGTTACAAGTTGAACTTGGACAAGAGTGAATGCTTCCCGGTCAACCTCCCAGGGTGGAGAGCCCAACTGGGGACATTACCTTTTTGTCTTGCCAAGACTACTCTTCGTTATCTGGGGGTCTGTGTGGCCCATAATTGGGCCTCGCTTCATAAATTAAATTACACTAAGTGCACCATTAGAGGTTCGGTAGAAGGGTTCTACCTATGATGGCAGCCCATTTATTTTATTTGTTATGGTGTGGAGATGCCGGCGTTGGACTGGGGTGGGCACAATAAGATAGCTTCCATCACCAGGTTAAAGTTCAACAGATTTGTTTGGGATCACTAGCTTTCGGAGCGCAGCTCCTTTATCAGATGAGTCTTCACCTGAGGAAGGACCTGTGCTCCGAAAGCTAGTGATTCCAAACAAACCTGTTGGACTTTAACCTGGTGCTGGAAGACATCTTACTGTTTCCATTTTTAAGGAGCTAGTCACCATCAGCTGTTAGAGGTTATAGTTTGTTTTTTGGGGTTAAAGTTAATGGGTGGGATTCTCCGGTCGCCGACGCTGAAATCGCGTTCGGCGATCGGCCAGAGAATCCCCATTTGCGGTGAAACCGGAGGCGACGGCGCTTTTGCGATGCTCCACCCCCTCAAAAACGGCTGGCTTCCCGATGGTGTGTGCTCACACCGTTCGGGGATCTCACGTGGCGGCTGCGGACTGAGTCCAGCGCCCCCACAGTCGGGGGGGGGGGGGAGCCGTTCTGCGGGCAAGGGGGGGCTTTGGCGGGGGCTGGGGGCACTGGTGGGGTGTGGTCCGGGGGTGGAGAGGGGTGTTCAGGGGGACAGTTTTTGGCAGGCGTTTGTCCGCGCCCAGCCGACGCCATGTTGCACGGCTCCGCCGCCACAGGCCGCCGCCGCCATGGACCCGGTAATTGTCCGGCCGTATCCGCAGGTAAAGTCGGGGCTTCTCGCTGCGTGGCTGCTAGCCCCTCACCAGACGGAGGATCGGTGTGGGGGCGGCTCGGTTTTTCCTGGTGTAAAATGCCCCCATTCCCACGCCGGCGTCAGCACTCCGTCTGCAAACCAGAGAATCCAGCCCAATATGTGCTTTTGCTTGTTAGTCTCTTTCTTCTATTGTGTAATTTTGGTTAATTGTGTTGTTTGTTTTTGTTTATTATGGACATTTTTTAATAAACATTTTACTTTTAAAATATAAACTACCACTCGCATTATGACTGCATAGGAGATTGAAATGGCTAGCTTCACCTTTTTCTCAAGCTTCTTTTGAGATACCTTATCCATCCAGACTAATTTGAGTTAGACTTACATACACAATTTTAGCAATCTTTTAAAAGACAAAATAGGAGCATGCACCCCCTTTCCCCAAAGCCTCAACCACTAAACTAGTCCCGGGAGCTTCGCGAGCTGCTGCGGGATACTTACAATCCAAAGCTGTAGCTGGAACACGAGGACAAGCTCAATTTGAGATGTTGTAGGAGCAGAGAGTTCAGCAAGAGCAAAAGATCCTAAGAGAGCGAATGGCCATTTGACCACCCTTTTTATAGTCCAAAATCCAAGTTTTCGCGCCAGTCCAGCTTCTTTTGTGTGAGCAGGTAAGTTAGCATTTCAAAGTTCCCGCAGGTCCCGCCCCTTCTCCTGGTAAGTCCAGGTAGCCAGCTCCAGTCACCGTATTCCACCGGCAATTTCTGCTGAGGCCTGCCCCGCGTGATCCACCATCTCCGGGCAGTTTCCCTCCAGGGTAAACGGCTTCCTGCCCGCTCCATTGTCCTGGGAGATCGCAGTCTTCCACACCTCGTTAAGAAGATGGGATTTTCGAGTCTGCCATTCGCTCCGGAGATTGCTGCCATTACGACCTGATTATGCTGATGGGGTTTTCAGCTCCGATGGAGACAAGGGGCGTCATTCTCCAATACCCCGCCGGGTCGGAGAATCGCCGGGGGCTGGCGTGAATCCCGCCCCCGCCGGTTGCCGAAGTCTCCGGCACCGGAGATTCGGTGGGGGCGGGAATCGCGCCGCGCCGGTTGGCGGGCCCCCCCCGCTCCATTCTCCGGCCCGGATGGGCCGAAGTCCCGCCGATAAATTACCTGCCCCGCCGGCGTGGATTGAACCACCGTTTGAACGGCGGGACAAGGCGGCGTGGGCGGGCTCTGGGGTCCTGGGGGGGGGGCGCGGGACGATCTGGCCCCGGGGGGTGCCCCCACGGTGGCCTGGCCCGTGATCGGGGCCCACCGATCCGCGGGCAGGCCTGTGCCGTGGGGGCACTCTTTCCCTTCCGCCTCCGCCACGGTCTCCACCATGGCGGAGGCGGAAGAGACTCCCTCCACTGCGCATGCGTGGGAAACTGTCAGCGGCCGCTGACGCTCCCGCGCATGCGCCGCCCGGGGATGTCATTTCCGCGCCAGCTGGCAGGGCATCAAAGGCCGTTTCCGCCAGCTGGTGGGGCGGAAATTCCTCCGGCGCCGGCCTAGCCCCTCAATGTTGGGGCTCGGCCCCCAAAGATGCGGAGCATTCCGCACCTTTGGGGCGGCGCGATGCCCGTCTGATTGGCGCCGTTTTGGGTGCCAGTCGGCGGACATTGCGCCGTTTCCGGAGAATTTCGCCCAAGGTCATTAACATATGCAAGGAGTTTTCACCAACGCATTGTTTCTTGGCTGGGGGAGTTTCAGGGCTATTAGCATTTCCATTGTGCCCTTTGCTGATCCAATTAGTGCTGTCTGGCTACTGATGAGTTGTAAGTCCAGGGGGGGGGTTGCTGCAAACATTCCTTTCACACTCACAGACAGCCCTGCAAGCCAAGCTTGCTGAGAAAAATTTGGCCAAGCTCTTTGTTGAAAAGGTGTCCATTTTACAGTTTCTGAGTTTAAAGTCCGGTTTCACAGTTCAAGGGGACCAGGGGTTGCCTGAGATTCTTACAGCTGTTCACAACAGGCAGAGTAGTGACCAGACTCAACCAAACTGGGCTTGTAAAACTCCGAAGGTAATGTCTAATGTTAGATCTAAATCCGCTATTGGACAGTACCTGCTGAACAACCCTGAGTGTGCAAACAATTACACTGACAACCAATTTAAGATGCTTAGTCAGGAATGCAGTGTGGCTCACTTATGCTTGCTCAAAGCGACATAAATTCATACAAAGGCAAAAGGAGCATGTGCAGGAATCTTGTGAAATAAATAAAAACATTGGGGCAATATTTCTCTGATGCATTCTCCATAGTAATGCCTCAACCAAGCAGAGTCAGCTTGCGAACCAATCAGCACCCTGTTCTCATGCAGTATAAATTTTGCTCTCTTTGAAATTTGGCATTCTTGTGGCTGTACTGATAAGTGCAAGTTGAAAAGCTTCAACAGTGTCTCTTTTTTCAGCAATACTGAAGTTCTCTGCTACCAAGTGAGAATTCTAAGTTCACCACTGTTGCAAATGGTACTTTGTCTACTTTAGTTTCTTCATCCTTCAATAAGAAGAATGTGAAGGTTTGGTGTGTTAGCAGCTTGTGTCCTTTATTTTTCATGAAGCAATGCCTATGCCACATTGGACTTTTATCCTAATTCTTTGTCTCCTCATGTGTCAGAAGTTAATACTCGGTTGAACTTACAGTTCATCTCTTTTCATCCACCAGGGATTGATGGTCCAGCCGCCTTTCAGGATGATGTCCAGGAGGTGGGAAGTCAAATTCAGATTCTCACTGTTGGACAGTCGAGCAATGATGAAGAAGTGGATACCGACACCGCAGCCAGCGCACAGCAAGCAACAAAGCAGGATCTTCGAGTGACAATGCAGAAAAAAGGTAGGCCAATCACACACACACAAACACAACAGGCTAGGCCAACATTTATTGCCCATCCCTAATTCCCCTTGAGGGTTGCATTCTTGAACCAATGTAGTGTAGGTACACACATAGTACTGTTTGAGATGGAGTTCCAGGATTTTGATCCAGCGACAGTGAAGGAGTGGTGATATATATATATATATATATATTATTCTTTGGGGGTTAAGGACAGCGGTATCAAGGTCAGCATGTGTTGCCCATCCCAAATTGAGGAAGTGGTGGTGAGCTACCTTTCAAGTCAGGATGGTGTGTGACTTGGAGGGGAACTTACAGGTGGTGGTGTTCCCATGCATCTGCTGCCCTTATTCTTCTAGGTGGCCGAGGTCGTGGGTTTGGAAGGTGCCATCAAAGGAGCCTTGGTGCATTGCTGCAGTGCATCGTGTGGTAGGTCCACTCAGCTGCTACTGTGAGTCAGTGGTGAAGGGAGTGAATGCTAAGGTGGTGGATGCAGTGTCAGTCAAGCAGGCTGCTTTGTTCTGGTTGGTGTTGAGATCTTGAAAGTTGTTGGAGCTGCACTCAGCCAAGGGCATTCCATCAAACCCCTGTCTTGTGCCCTGTAAATGATAGAACGGATTTGGGGAGTCAGGAGGTGAATTACTCGCTGTAGAATTCCCAGCCTCTGACCTGCTATTACAGCCGCAGTATTTATATGGTTGGTCCCGTTAAGTTCCTGATAAATATTTAATTAGTGATAGAATCATGCTTGAACCCTATGCCACTAAGAATTAGGTCAATATTGTCTAAACTCAAGGCATGAAAGATCATTTCATCCTATCAGTTAGGTCTGGATTTAATCCCAGTCATGAAATAAAAGTTACACTAAAGCCACTTAACCCACAAAACCGTCCACATTCCCAACTTTGTTCTTTCGCGGCAGCTTAGAGATCTTGCCAATTAAATTAAATTCATAGCTACAAACACTATCAATAAGAAGCACTGAGCAGTCTTTTGTTGTCAGGAATTTCCTCTCTAAGGCAGAACCTATTTAGTGTCTTCAACATGTCAAACTTTATTAAGTCATGGCAATATTGATGACGTTTACTTTGATTTTGAAAGTGTAAGCGTGTTTTCTTTATTCCTTTGTTAGAATAAGACTCGAATAGTCCTCATTGAAAGCTACTACAACCTGCATTTTATGCTACATTTCAAATTTCTTCAGCTATTGAAGCATAAGTTGTTGCATTCAGGGCAGATCACTGATTGCAGAGGAAAAAAAGGCTTAAAAAATTTCTTGCAGTATTTTGTGTTTACACTTGTCCCAATACATCCGACAAATTTATGCAAATTAATTTAAATTGACGCCACAATAAATTTTGGTTCATTGATTCTTAATTCATTTACAATGGGTGCTGGTCAATAAGCAAGATCGTTGTTGAAGAACTCCATCATTTGAAGCTAGGTTGTTATATTGGTAAAGCTTGCATTTTAATTTAGCTAACTGAGCCATCCCCCACTATTTACTTCCCGGGATCACTATTAACCAGAAACTTAACTGAATCAAGCAGATAAATACTGTCAGAGGCTTCGAATTCTGAGGCGAGTAACTCACCTCCTAACCCCCCAAACCCTCTCCACTATCTACTAAGCACAAGTCAGGAGTGTGATGGAATATTCTCCACTTGCCTGGATGAGGTGCAGCTCCAACACACAAGAAGCTCGACACCCATCCAGGAGAAAGCAGCCCTCTTGACTGGCACTCCAACTGCCATCTTAAATATTCACTCGCACCATCTCCATTGCTCTCTAACTTCAGTGTGTACCAGCTACAAGATGCAGCACAGTGACTCATCAAAGTGTTTCCAGACAGCACCTTCCAAATCAATGACCTCTACCACCTAGAAGAACAAGGCCTGTGGGTGCATGGGAACACCACCACCTGGAAGTTCCCCTCCAAGTCAAACACCGTCCAGTCTTGGAAATAAATCACCATTCCTTCACTGTGTGAGTACTTTCACCACACAGACTGCTGGAGTTCAAGAAGGAAGTTCACCATCATCTACTCGAGGACAATTAGGGATAGACAGTAAATGCTGCTCTTGCCAGTGATGCTTACACCCCATTAGTGAATTTAAAAGAGTTAGACGGGCAATAAATGCTGTCCTAGCCAGCAGCGCCCACATCCTGTCGATGAATTTTTAAAAATCCTGGAATTGCTATCTTGAGGTCTTACTTTTTATTTTGCTCTGATAACTGCTGAATCTGAATCCTATTCCCTATTCGATCCGCCTCTTTCTGCATGGTCATCAAAATCTGATCTGTTATTTTAATTCCTATGATGCCTGGGGCACATCACACCGTTTAGGGCTTACATTAACGGTTACTAATGCAACTATCTGCTTCTCTTGCTGTCAAAGCTCTTATTACCATTGCATTCTCACCCTTTACTCTGCTGTCTTGGACAAATCATTCCTTTGCTCTTCAAAGTAATTACAGTTTCATTGATGAATTTATGCTTTAAGTGCCTAGTTTGGAGCCCCAAATATGCTTGAAGGTAACAAAATCCTTCAGTATTTTCCATCCAATAGCTTCCCTTCCCAAATTCTCATTAAGGATTCTTAATGCACCTGGAATGAAAATTCTTAAAATCTACTCTCAAATGTGTGTGTGAGTTTGCAATCATGTTTCACTCTTCATGGCCTCACTCCCAGGAGTAGATCGACCTTGTGTTCAACTTTTATAAATGCAGATATCAATCTTTCGACATAGGTCTACTGCGTGAGTGAGAAATAACCCAGAAAGTTGACTGAACCGATACTTTTTGCTTCAACAGGTATTTCTAGCAGTATGAACTTCGACGAGGAAGAAGATGAAGAAGATGAAGATAGCTCCAGTTCTTCGCAATTGAACAGTAACACCAGGCCTGGCTCTGCTTCCAGTAAAAAATCTAATAAGGTGATGACCAGAAATCATTTGTTCAAAACTTAAGAGAGTGGAAAAGCAAAAGAACGGAGTAGGGTCCAAACATCAGTACAGAAATCTCTCCATCTCCAAGCTAGTGTTTCCTTTCCATGTGTAACTTTGCAGGCTTCTCTTACCTCCCAAACTGACTACATCCTCATTTGCAAGGCCTTTTTAAAATCCTTCATTCCAGTTAAAAGTTGACCCAGCTGTTTTTGGTGAGTGAAAATGTAACTTAGCATTCCTCTGTTTTTGGTCCCATCAGCTGTTACTCCGATCAATGGCTCCTTCTGTCCGTTGAATGTAAGGATCCTGTTTGGCATTAATTTGAATAGCGGAGGTTGACAGCATTCAACTGCAAGTGATTCAGCACAAACTGTGAGCCTCATTCAGAGGGAACGTGCGGCTGTGAATGATTGAAATGGTGCAATAAAGGATGGCACAATTACTTCTGCTGCATTTTGCATCTACAAACTGTCTGCTTGGTTACTGCAGCTTCAGCTAGCATCTGAGTATTTTCAGTGCAAACTTTCTGTTTCTGAACTGAATAAACTTTAGAGTGACCACAAATCCCCGGCTTTTACAAAGAACTGTTGATAAAGGCCTCATATTTAGTCAGCTTTCTAATTTCTGTGGTGATGCTTCCTCTGTCACAAGTGTCAGTAACACTAAGGTTCATTGTGTGAGGTCATGGTTGGTAATCATTTTCCTTGGATAATAAACATCTGCAGTGTTCATTAGGGCAGACTCACAATATCTGCACAAAACCAAAATGTCACTTAATGGCTAAATGCAAGTAATGGACAATAATAGTTTGCAATGGGCTCCACTGGTATTAAAATACGAGAATCATACTAACCCTAAATAGCCCTTGACACAGTCACCCACACAATCCTCTTCCATCATCCAGCTGTGTGGGACTGCAATTGTCAGGTTCCATTCTTACCGTTGATAAAGAGTCATCCAAACTCAAAACGTTAGTTCCCTTTGCTCTCCACAGATGCTGTCAGACCTGCAGAGAGTGTCTAGTATGTTCCGTTTATGATTCAGATTTCAGCATCCGCAGCAATTTGCTTTTAGATCATAAACCATAGCACAATAAAATATAGAAGCAGAATTAGACCATTCGGCCCATCATGTCTGCTCCGCCATTCAATCATGGCTGATATGTTTCTCATCCCCATTCTCCTGCCTTCTCCCCGTAACCCCTGATCCCCTTATTCATCAAGAATCTATCTATCTCTGTCTTAAAGACACTCAGTGACTTGGCCTCCACAGCCTTCTGCGGAAATGGGTTCCACAGGTTCACCACCATATCGCTGAAGAAATATCTCCTCATCTCAGTTTTAAAGGATCATCCCTTCAGTCTGAGGCTGTGCCCTCGGGTTCTAGTTTATTCTACTAGTGGAAACAGCCTCTCCACGTCCACTCTATCTAAGCCTCTCAGTATTTTGTAAGTTTCAATGAGATCCCCCCTCATACATCTAAACTCCATTGAGTACAGACCCAGAGACCTCAACTGCTCCTCATATGACAAGCCCTTCATTCCTGGGATCAAGATTATGTACCTCCTGTAGACCCCTTCCAAGGCCAGCACATCCTTCCTTAAATACGGAGCCCAAAACTGCTCACAATACTCCAAATTGGGTCTGACCAGATCCTTATGTAGCCTTAGCAGGACATCCCTGCTCTTGTAATCTCGCCCTCTGAAAATAAATGCTAACATTGCATTTGCCTTCCTAACTGCCAATGAACCCGCACATTAACCTTAAGAGAATCCTGAACAAGACTCCAAGTCCCTTTGTGCTTCTGGTTTCTGGAGCCTTTCCCCATTTTGAAATGGGGTAGGCAGTGGCGCAGTGGTGCTATCTTATTTAACCTCCTGTACGCCATCTTGCCAAAGGTCTTCTGTAAATCCAAAGAGATCACGTCCACTGGCTCCCCTTTGTCTAACTTCCTTGTTAACTCCTCAAAGAACTCTAACAGATTTGTCAGGCATGACCTCCTCTTGACAAAGCCGTGCCTACTCAGCCCTATTTTACCATGCACTTCCAAGTATTCTGCAAGCTCAACCTTTTATCTCCATTCTTACCTATCCAGTTGGAACCAGAAATCCATCTGCAATAACTCCTCCTCCTAACATCTACACAGTTATCTCTGGAGTCCTCCAAGGATCTATCTGTGGCCTCCTCCTAGTTCTCATCTATGTGTTACTGCCGAAGACATAATGCTAGATCCTACATGTATGCTGACACCGTCTAACTTTGCCTCGCCACCATCCCACTTGGCTCCGAAAATGTTTCTAATTTGTTCCTCTGCTTACCATGCATCTATTACTGGATGAGCAGAAATTTCGTCTGACTAAATATTGAGAAACAAGGGGTGGGATTCTCCGCCCCCCACCCCCCCCCCCACCCCACCCCCCGGCCGGGTCGGAGAATCGCCGGGGGCTGGCGTGAATCCCGCCCCCGCCGGTTGCTGAATTTTCCGGCACTGGATATTCAGTGGGGGCGGGAATTGCACCGCGCCGGTTGGCGGCCCCCCCCCCGCGATTCTCTGGCCCGCATGGGCCGAAGTCCCGCTGCTGGAATGCCTGTCCCGCTGGCGAGAATCAAACCACCTCTCTTACCGGCGGGACAAGGTGGCGCGGGTGGTCTCCAGGGTCCTGGGGGGGTGCGGGGGCGATCTGGCCCCAGGGGGTGCCCTCACGGTGGCCTGGCCCGCGATCGGGGCCCACCGGTCCGCGGGCGGGCCTGTGCCGTGGGGCACTCTTTTTCTTCCGCTTTCGCCATGGTCTCCACTATGGCGGAGGCGGAAGAGACCCTCTGCACTGCGCATGTGCAGGGAATGCCGTGAGCGGCCGCTGACGCTCCCGCCCATGCGCCACACGGCAAAGTCATTTCCGCGCCAGCTGGCAGGGGACCAAAGGCCTTTCCCGCCAGCTGGCGGGGTGGAAATCAGTCCGCCGCGGGCCTAGCCCCTCATGGTGAGGGCTCGGCCTCCCAAGATACGGAGAATTCCGCACCTTTGGGGCGGCGTGATGCCGGACTGATTCGCGCCGTTTTTGGCACCGGTCGGCAGACATCGCGCCGACTGCGGAGAATCCCACCCCAGAAGTCATTGGGCGCGATTTAACGGCCTCATTGTGCTTGCCTTTGTGTCGGGACGAGACTATTGAATCTCGCAAAAGGCCTCTTGTGAAATTTGCGACACTCCAAATGCCTCACGAGATTTAACTAAGTCTTGCGAGATGTCACAATCTAAATTTTGCTCACACTGGGCAAGATCCAGAGCAGCATTTTTAAACGAGCCATTAGTCACATTCGAATATGCATTTGCCGAATTCTCCCGGCACCCGGGATGAAAGGCCGTGCCTGGGAGACCTCGACCCGCGTTTAGCAGTGGTTTGTGGACCAGTCGTACTGGTACCTGGAGGAGTCTCCCAGGCCAGTAGAGACCCCCGGGTGTATTGGTTAGGACAGGGTGGCACTCTGGCACTCCCCCTGGCACCCAGGCACCTTGGAACCACCAGCCTGGCACCATGGCATTGCCAGGGTGCCCGGGTGGCAGTGCCAGGGTGACAGTGCTAGGGTGCTCGGGTGGCACTTTGACACTGACCGGGATCAGGCCGGGGAGAGGGGGGGCCTTAGTAGGTGGGAGGGGGTGAGGGGGTGTTCCCGGGGGCCTCCCCGAGGTTGTGGGGAGGGGGGACAAAATCAGTGGGGTTGGGGGGGGGGGGGGGGGGGGGGGGCTGAAAGCAGGGTGGGGGGGGGAGGGAAAGTTTGAGCAGCCAGACAAAAAGTCACGCCAATCTCCGGGCAGCATTTCCTGCTGGGCTCGCCAAGCAAATGACTCTTAAGTGCGGCCTCGACAGAGAAAAACTCCCTGAGACCAAAAAAAACAGCAAATTACCATTGAATAGCTAGCGGGGTGTTTCTCGACACTGCAGCCGTCCAGAAACACCCCGCTAAATGCGCCCAAAACCAGACATAGATTTTGTTTCTGGTTAATCCCACCCATTGTCTTTGGTCCCACCATCATATCTGCTCCCTCATCACCCAACGACATTGCTCACCATTGCATCTGTCTGATGTTAAACTGTACATAATCATGTTGATGTATTTGTCACTGAGATAAGCTTCCAATCTCATGTCTTCTCAGTTACCAACACTGCCATTTACACCCCTGTAATATCACCGGCTCCATCCTTGCTGAATTCCATTGTTGCTGAAATCCCCCTCCAACCCGTTATTATGTCGAAACTTAGTGGGCAGCACGGTAGCATTGTGGATAGCACAATTGCTTCACAGTTCCAGGGTCCCAGGTTCGATTCCGGCTTGGGTCACTGTCTGTGCAGAGTCTGCACGTTCTCCCCGTGTGTGCGTGGGTTTCCTCCGGGTGCTCCGGTTTCCTCCCACAGTCCAAAGATGTGCAGGTTAGGTGGATTGGCCATGATAAATTGCCCTTAGTGTCCAAAATTGCCCTTAGTGTTGGGTGGGGTTACTGGGTTATGGGGATAGGGTGGAGGTGTTGACCTTGGGTAGGGTGCTCTTTCCACGAGCCGGTGCAGACTCGATGGGCCGAATGGCCTCCTTGTGCACTGTAAATTCTATGATCTATGATTGACTTTTGGTTTGCTCTCTTGCTAGGCCTCCCACCTTCCACCCTAAATAAAGGAGCTCCTTCAAATCTTTGCTGACTGTATCCTAACTGATGCTAGGTCCTGTTCACCCATCATCCCCTACACTGGACCCTGGTCCAGCAAAACCTCAATTGCAATTCTCTTCCTTCTTTTCCAATCTCGCCACGGCCTTGACCATCCCTATCTCTGTAACCTTCTCCAACCGTATAACCCACCACCGTCTTGGCACTCTTCCAGTACTGACCTCTTGCAGATCCACAGTTTTAATCCTCCACCATTGATGGCAGTGCCTTCAGCCACCGAGACCCCAACCTCTAGAATCCCCTCTCTAAACATCTCTTTCTCTTTATGACTTTTACCTCCTTTAAAACACTCTTAAAACCTGTCTCTTTAACCAAGCTTTTGGTCATCTGTCCAATTATCGCCTTATGTGACATGATGTCAAACTTTGTTTGATAACACAGCTGTGAAGCAACTTTAAGACGGGTATAGATTCTACACAAATGCAGTTGTTGTTGTCACTGTAGTATGGAGGATGCTGAGATTCAAATAAGATATTTAACTGAGGCCCCATATGATCCTTCAGCTCCTTGTAAATATCCCATGGCAACGGGAATATTGGAGCTTCCATAATGTCCCAGTCAACATTTACCCTTCAGCAACATCACAAAACAGATTATCCCATTGCTGTTTGTGGGACCTTGCTGTGTATAAATTGACTGCCGCATGTCCGGACATTATATCAGTGACTATACTTCACTGGCAAACATTGGCTGGGAAGTGTCTTGGGATTTTCTGAGGTTCTGCAGAAAGGCACACTACCAGTCCTTCTCCAATCTGAACAACAACCATAAATTGTTCCATGTCCATCAGCTAATTTCCTGTTTGACTTGTCTTATCCTGTCCAGATTTAATGGGACCTAGGGCTGAATTTTAAACTAGGGGCAGGGTTCCTGCCTCGCCTCCCCACTCCCCAACATGGCTGGCTGACCCCACAGCTGTTTAAGGCCACTGGGCTGCCTAATGGATTGATCCAGGCCTTCCGTGCCCATCATACAGGAAGTCGCGCCTCCAGGCGTTTGTAGCAAAAAGCAGAATATCTGGGATCTGGGATTAGTGCACCACCCGAAGCTGCAGATTGGCTGTCCGACCTGTTGGAATTCCTCCAATTGGAGAAAATAAAATTCGCCATTGGTAGGTCGGAGGAGGGCTTACACAAGACATGGAAACCATTCACCAGCTTCTTCCAAGACCTGTTCGTAGCCAGCAGCAAATAGACCTCAGTGTGTGGGGGGGGGGTTGGTGGCACAGACCACAGGCACACCACAAAAACGTAAAGGAAGGAGTGGGAGGGATGGAGAGGAAAGGGAGCAGGAGGGAAGGGGGGAGGCAGGCGGGGAGAGGAGGGGGAAGGAGGGCAGAAACTGGCGAGGCAGAAGGTAGGTGGCAGAGTCGCAGAGGAGGGGCCTGGAAACAGGGCCAGAGCGTGACAAGTCACAGCACAGCTGTACATACACGTGTCGCATTCTGTACAGTGGGTTATCAAACCACCCTCAGATGGGAATTTGTAAAAATACAACTTTGATCCGGCAATGATAACCATGTACCATAAAACACGAAAATCAATAAAAACATTTTGTTATATGTCTGTGATTTGTAAATGTGTAAGAATTCTCAGTAGCTCCATTATCATGTCAACAGTTTATTGGCTATCGTTTTCTTTTGGTTAGCTCAACCTCTGACACTACCAGAAACCCATCGTCATGCTTAAGAGTCTCCACATCAAGCTAGGGAGAGTCACTTAGGTAGAGTAAATGTTTGCCCAGCATGGACACCCACGCCATAGGGACACCTCTCACATGTTCGAGTTCATAAAACTAAGGTGCAGGTTGGAAAAATATCCCATAGATACAGCAGCCAGTCCTTCTTCAAAGATATCGGAATTAACTATTTTTTGCTGGTAGTTTGTTCCATTAATCTACAGTCATGCAGGATGCTGAGGAGGTCGTGGATAGCACGTTTAACGAATTGGTCACACCACAGATTAGGATTGCTGAGGGAGAAAGGGAATGGGTGACCATAAAGCAGAGAAAAAAGCAGGAAGACAGTGCAGTTGTCCCCTGCGGTCATCTCCCTCCAAAACAGGTATACCGTTTTGGATACTGTTGGGGGAGATGGCTCACCAGGGAGGGCAGCGGTAGCCAGGTTCATGGCACCGTGGCTGGCTCTGCTGTACAGAAGGGCGAGAAAAGGAGTGGAAGGGCTATAGTCATAGGAGATTCAATTCTAAGGGGAGTAGATAGGCGGTTCTGTGGTCGAAAACGAGACTCCCGAATGGTATGTTGCCTCCCAGGTGCACGGGTCAGGGATGTCTCAGATCGGCTGCAGAACATTCTGAAGAGGGAGGGTGAACAGCCAGTTGTCGTGGTGCATATAGGCACCAATGATGGCGGGGGAAAAACATGATGAGGTCCTACAAGCAGAATTTAGGGAGTTAGGAGTCAAGTTAAAAAGTTGGACCTCAGAGGTAGTAATCTCAGGATTGCTACCAGTATCACGTGGTAGTCACAGTAGAAATGAAAGAACAGGCAGGATGAATGCGTGGCTTGAGAGATGGTGCAGGAGGGAGGTGTTCAGATTTTTGGGGCATTGGGACCGGTTCTGGGGGAGATGGGACTACTACAAATTGGACGGTCTACACCTGGGCCGGACAGGAACCAATGTCATTGGGGGTGCTTTTGCTAACGCTGTTGGGGAGGGTTTAAACTAATGTGGCAGGGGCATGGGAAACAAACGAGGAGGTTAGTGGACAGTAAGGCGGTAGTAACTAAAGCCTGGAAGGAACTAGATCATGAAGTCAGCGTGACTAAGGGGAAGAGTAGGCAGAGAGCAGATGATGGACGCAAAGGGACTGGTGGTCTGAGGTGCATTTGTTTTAATACAAGAAGTGTAGTAGGTAAGGCAGATGAATGTAGGGCTTGGATTAGTACCTGGGAGTATGATGCTATTGCTATTACTGAGACTTGGTTGAGGGAAGGGCATGATTGGCAACTAATTATCCCAGGCTATCAATCATTCAGGAGGGATAGAGAGGGAGGTAAAAGGGGTGGAGGAGTTGTATTACTGGTCAGAGAAGATATCACAGCTGTGCTGAAGGAGGGCACTATGGAGGACTCGAGCAGTGAGGCGATATGGGCAGAGCTCAGAAATAGGAAGGGTGAGGTAACAATGTTGGGGCTGTACTACAGACCTCCCAACAGCGAACGTGAGATAGAGGTACAAATATGTAAACAGATTATGGAAAGATGTAGGAGCAACAGGGTGGTGGAGATAGGAGATTTTAATTTTCCCAACATTGATTGGGATACAATTAGTATCAGAGGTCTAGCTGGAGCAGAATTTGTAAGGAGCACCCAGGAGGGTTTTCTAGAGCAGTATGTAAATAGTCCAACTCAGGAAGGGGCTACACTGGACCTTGTGTTGGGGAATGAGCCCGGCCAGGTGGTTGAAGTTTCAGTCGGGGATTACTTTGGGAATAGCGATCACAATTCCGTAAGTTTTAGAATACTCATGGACAAAGACGAGAGTGGTCCTAAAGGAAGAGTGCTAAATTAGGGGAAGGCCAACTATACCAAAATTCGGCAGGAGCTGGGGAATGTGGATTGGGAGCAGCTGTTTGAAGGTAAATCCACATTTGATATGTGGGAGGCTTTTAAAGAGAGGATGATTAGAATGCAGGACAGACATGTCCCTGTGAAAATGAGGGATAGAAATGGCAAGATTAGGGAACCATGGATGACAGGTGAAATTGTGAGACTAGCTGAGAGGAAAAAGTAAGGTCTAGGTGACTGAAAACAGACAAAGCTTTGGAAGAATATCTGGAATGTAGGACCAATCTGAAACAAGGAATCAAGAGGGCTAAAATATCTTGAGCAAACAGGGTTAAGGAAAATCCCAAAGCCTTTTATTCATATATAAGGAGCAAGAGGGTAATGAGAGAAAGGACTGGCCCACTCAAGGACAAAGGAGGAAAGTTATGCGTGGACTTAGAGAAAATGGGTGAGATTCTTAACGAGTACTTTGCATCGGTATTCACCAAGGAGAGTGACATGACAGATGCTGAGGTTAGGGATAGATGTTTGATTACTCTAGGTCAAATCGGCATAAGGAGGGAGGATGTGTTGGGTATTCTAAAAGGTATTAAGGTGGACAAGTCCCCAGGTCCAGATGGGATCTATTCCAGGTTACTGAGGGAAGTGAGAGAGGAAATAGCTGGGGCCTTAACAGATATCTTTGCAGCATCCTTGAACACGGGTGAGGTACCGGAGGACTGGAGAATTGCTAATGTTGTTCCCTTGTTTAAGAAGGGTAGCACGGATAATCCAGGTAATTATAAACCGGTGAGCCTGACATCAGTGGTAGGGAAGCTGCTGGAAAAGATACTGAGGGATAGGATCTATTCCCATTTGGAAGAAAATGGGCTAATCAGTGATAGGCAACATGGTTTTGTGCAGGGAAGGTCATGTCTTACCAACTTAATAGAATTCTTTGAGGAAGTGACAAAGTTGATTGATGAGGGAAGGGCTGTAGATGTCATATACATGGACTTCAGTAAGGCATTTGATAAGGTTCCCCATGGTAGGCTGATGGAGAAAGTGAAGTCTCATGGGGTCCAGGGTGTACTAGCTAGATGGATAAAGAACTGGCTGGGCAACAGGAGACAGAGAGTAGTAGTGGAAGGGAATTTCTCAAAGTGGAGAACTGTGACCAGTGGTGTTCCACAGGGATCCGTGCTGGGACCACTGTTGTTTGTGATATACATAAATGATCTGGAGGAAGGTATAGGTGGTCTGATTAGCAAGTTTGCAGATGACGCTACTGGTGGAGTAGCAGATAGTGAAGGGGACTGTCAGAGAATACAGCAGAATATAGATAGATTGGAGAGTTGGGCGGAGAAATGGCAGATGGAGTTCAATCCAAGCAAATACGAGGTGATGCATTTTGGAAGATCCAATTCAAGAGCAAACTATACGGTAAATGAAAAAGCCCTGGGGAAAATTGATGTACAGAGAGATCTGGGTGGGCAGGTCCATTGTACCCTGAAGGTGGCTGCGCAGGTCGATAGAGTGGTCAAGAAGGCATACGGCATGCTTTCCTTCATCGGAAGGGGTATTGAGTACAAGAGTTGGCAGGTCATGTTACAGTTGTATAAGACTTTGGTTCGACCACATTTGGAATACTGCATACAGTTCTGGTCGCCACATTACCAAAAGGATGTGGATGCTTTGGAGAAGGTGCAGAGGAGGTTCACCAGGATGTTGCCTGGTATGGAGGGCGCTAGCTATGATGGGAGGTTGAGTAGATTAGGATTATTTTCATTCGAAAGACGGAGGTTGAGGGGGGATCTCAATGAATCTACAAAATCATGAGAGGTATAGACAGGGTGGATAGCAAGAAGCTTTTTCCCAGAGTTGGGGACTCAATTACTAGGGGTCACGAGTTCAAGGTGAGAGGGGAAAAGTTTAAGGGAGATATGCATGGAAAGTTCTTTACGCAGAGGGTGGTGGGTGCCTGGAATGCATTGCCGGCGGAGGTGGTAGAGGCGGGCACGATGGCGTCATTTATGATGTATCTAGACAGATACATGAATGGGCAAGGAGCAGAAGGATACAGATCCTTAGAAAATAGGTGACAGTTTTAGATAGAGGATCTGGATCGGCGCAGGCTTGGAGGGCCAAAGGGCCTGTTCCTGTGCTGTAATTTTTCTTTGTTCTTTGTTCTTCTTTGATGGAAAATCAGTCTGCATTTACAGAGTGCCTTTGCCCTGTTAAATACAAATATTCACAAAACCGCGGGCCAAATCCATTGGCTGCGTTGTTTCTGGTGAATGCAGCCCATGGAGATATTGTCCCATTTCCCAATTACAGAACACAATGTCTTCCTGTTTTCCAGGAGGCAGCCTCAGTCTCAACCCCTACAGGAACTGACGCTCTAATAGATGTGGATGACCTTGAGGAGTTTGCTGTGAGACCCGCTCCACAAGGAATCACCATTAAATGCCGAATCACAAGGGATAAGAAGGGAATGGACCGTGGAATGTATCCTACCTACTACCTCCATCTGGAAAGGGACGATGGGAAAAAGGTTGGTCAATTACATATATTTTAACACATGTTCCAAATCGTATATTCTGAGTTCAAGTTATGGAAATCTAAAATAGATTACTTCATGTAGAGTACACTCCTTATAATTAATTAATATATATATATTTATATATGTTTATGTTTTCCGATATATATTGTTATGGGCGAGGCCTTTTCAGAACCCCAAAATGTATCATGGAGTTCAACCAACCTCTCCCTTTAATGGATTTGTTGCTTTTCCTAGCACACGGCTTTTTCCCTAGGTGTGGGATTACAATTATGGACACGTGGGTTTTTAAACACAAAACACTGTTTATTCCATGAACTCAACTTAATATCTTAAATAAACATTGGATCT
This sequence comes from Scyliorhinus torazame, assembly GCF_047496885.1. Lineage (NCBI taxonomy): Eukaryota > Metazoa > Chordata > Chondrichthyes > Carcharhiniformes > Scyliorhinidae > Scyliorhinus > Scyliorhinus torazame. The sequence goes on from NC_092716.1 coordinate 222,388,176, forward strand.
CTGAACACCCCTTACTTCAAAGATAACTCAGAAAATATTGCAACTGTAAATAATTCCTTAAAATGTTCCTTCAAACTTCCAAGAGACTTAACACCTTTAAAAAAAATTACATCAGGTTAAAGGCTTCACTATTGTAAGTTTAAATCACCCAAATGATCTAGAGATAGTCTTTCATGGCAGAGATTCAGCTCACTGCAAAACACAGACACACACCCAGCTCTTTTCCTCCAAACTGAAAAACTAAACAACTGCAAAATGGCTGACCTGACCTCAGCTCCACCCACTCTCTGACATCACTGTTTTCTTAAAGGTACATTGCTTAAACATCCATGTCTTAAAGGTACACTCACATGACAATATATTTGTACACACATTAGGAGATATTCCATGCCCATTTTGGCTCATTTTTGTTGTAAACTCAAGAAGGCCCCAAATATAGGTTAAAGTCCACATATGTCCAGGGCACGATCTACCGTCCAGCCTGTGTTAGCAAAGTAGCACACCGTGCAGCGTGACCGGTAAATTCCAGGAGACCCTGCTCCTGGGAACTACCCATTGTGGGTGGGATCAATGTTTGGAAAATCTGCATATTAGAGCGAGACAGCTAATCTCACTCTAACATTCAGTTCTCTGAGATAACCAAGGCGATGGGATCTATCCCCTTTGCCTTGGAAGCCTCGAGCGAGCGTTATTCAGTGCTGGGAACCAGATGGAATGGCACTCATGGGGGGCTTCCAGGGCATCAAAGGCCCCCAGATACTTCCCCTGTGGGCAGGGTGGCACCCTGGCACTGCTGGTGCCAGCCTTGGTGTGAGCCTAGCACTGCCAAAGTTCTCAGGTGACACTGCCAGGTTGGCAGTGCCAAGACGCCAAGCTTCCATTTTTTTCATGGTGGTGATTGGGCCCGGGGGTGCCTAATGCACATGAGATGGGGCACGGGGCTGCTGAGGACCCCCTTATAGGTGATATAGGCTTTGGGGAATGTTATACTGCATTACAGGGCTTTTCACAGTAACTTCATTGAATCATGCTTATGACAATAAGCGATTATTATTATTATTATTATTATTATTATTATTATTATTATTATTATTATTATTATTATTATTATTATTGTTATTACGACAACTTAGTCTCCTTGGCATGACTACAACTTAGCCTTCTTGGCTCCTTCTGCAGGAAGAATGCATTTCAATTGATGTCTAATTTTGGTATGAGGACTTCATTGCAATTATCCCTTGTGTTAATTATTTTGTTTATTTAAGTTTTTAAATACTCACCAATGTTCTTTCCTCCTCTCCTATATGCAATGATTCTTGCTGGTATTCAGTTTGAACAACGCATGTCTTTCAATTTTTCATCTAAGTGGATAGTCCTTGATTGCCAGACAGACTGGGTGTGTACCTGAGGGTGGATTATAACTGAGAGTGGGTGTTGGGCGGTAGTGGAGCATGTAAAACACACTTGGTGTCATCAACTTGAGGCCTGGGTTATCTGAGGCTTCAGTTGCCCTTTACCAGCCAGCTTCTTTCCCAAATAGATCGTAGAAGACATCTGGCTGGCTTCCTTGCAAGGAATAGCCAGCACAGATGCAGTGGCCATTTGTAAGTATTAAAGTAGATCACAGGAATGGGGAATCAAGGCTGTTTGTAGAGTGGTAATGGGGAACTTGGAGCTGCAAAGATATAAGTTTTTGTCCCAAAGCCCAGAGGACCACTCCTACTCTTACTATCCCCGTTAAGGAAAGTTCCTGATTTAGCTTATATCACTTCCTCCTCTTTCCTACCAGGTTGCACTGCTATTGGGATGTTCATGACATTAAAGGACCACGATTAAGGATCTTGCAATCCTGAAGTCAGGCAAAATCATCAGCCACCTAAAAAAAGGTCCCAGTAAAGGAGGCAGATGAATTGAGAAGAAATGGGGTCTTAAGTCTTTGCACATCATTTTAACTAAGACCGGTATTTTGATGCAAAATCCTACGAGAGTCCGAAATCGAGAATCTTGCCAGCGTGATCTTGTTTTCATATTTTCCCTGTCCCCTTTGCAGGTGGTGTAATGAGGTTCCCACCTAAAAAGGCCGGGAACCTCATTTAAATAAATTATCATTGCATTAAAGGGCTTCCCGCCACATGTTTCCGCCCCATTAGGATCTCACCCCACACCTACATGATATCACATTGGCGAGGTTTGCAACAGATTTTTTTAAATGGGAACCAGGCGGAGGGAACCCACCAAGGGATCCCCAGGAGTGGGGGAGTGGGTGGGGGGGACTTGCCGAGATAGTAACCTGGAATTTCCCACGGTCAAGAAAGTGGTTCACCACAAACAACTTTCTCAAGAGAAATTGGGTATGGGCAACAAATGCCTGCCTATCCAGCAATGCCCACACCCCGTGAAAAAACTTTTAAGAATGCTGTCCTTACCAGGGACACCGAATGAATGAATAAATAGACAAAATTGTTCAGCTCTGGACGACATACCACAGTCATTGTAATGTGCAGGCAGCATTACATTTTCCAGCGATTTGCAATACTTTGAACTGGAACAAGTTAACCACACTTTGTAAAATCTGGTTCAATTTCAAGGTTGCCTAATTTTTCTCATACCAACATATGTCATTGTTTTTTTAATAAAACCTTCTGTGTAAAATAACGACAGGTAATGATTTTTAGAGTAACAAGTATTGTATTAGCTCTGAGAAGTGCCTTGTAAAGTGTGTCATTCCCATGATTTTGCATTGTCAGAAAGGGCTTGGATTTGGTCTTTAATCAATGGGGGTAATCATGAATACATTTAGTTGTGTTGTTGAGTTGGTGGTTCAACCAAATTGAGTTTTCCGACTGGGTAAAGATTTGTTAAAAAAATCGTTAAAAATTTTTAAAAATTCTCCTTGGACCTTTTAACAACATTTTGTTTCATCACCAATCCAGGTGTTCTTATTGGCAGGACGGAAACGCAAGAAGAGCAAAACATCAAATTACCTCATCAGTATCGACCCGACTGATCTATCTCGTGGTGGAGAGAGTTTTATTGGCAAGCTCAGGTAAACCATTATCACAATTATGAGTGCTGAGGAATTCTGCAGGGAAGCCTTAAAAGAGCTGGAGGGAAACACTGTGTAGCACAGTGGGTAGCACTGTTGCTTCACAGCGCCAGGGTCCCTGATTCGATTCCTGGCTTGGGCCCCTGTCTGTGTGGCGTCTGCATGTTCTCCCTGTGTCTGCGTGTGTTTCCTCCGGGTGCTCCGGTTTCCTCCCGCAAGTCCCAAAAGACATGCTGTTAGGTCATTTGGGCATTCTGAATTCTCCCTCAGTGCATCCGAACAGGTGCCGGAATGTGGTGACTCGGGGCTTTTCACAGTAACTTCATTGCAGTGTTAATGTAAACCTACTTGTGACAATAAACATTATTATTATAACATCCAGCATTTATTGAACGGCGCATGCAGTAAGATACTGTAATGCATCTATTAAGATCAAACTGAGTGGTACTTTGGTTGACTGTTCCCCAACAAGTAAACCTTTTCCATCAAAGAGCAAAGGAGAGTGCTGGGTGAATGGTGCAGACACAAACAGGAAGAATTCTGGCTTCACTACATGACATTGAGGATGTTCTCACTGCCACCCAGGGCGGTATTGATCCCCAGGATCTGGCTTCTGTGCTACATGTAACTCTCCTGCAGTGACTGTCAATAAGGTTGTTCTCCTCTCCAGGTTCCAAAATAGATCAAAGCACTTTCCATGCTGCAGGCAGGAAACATTTGCACTGACTCTGGGCATATAAACAGTTTCTCACACAGCATCATTAAAGTTGAACTTACTATTGAATCCATTGGGCATCCAGCAGTGGATGTGCACAATGGCCAGCTGCACAATGTGTCATTTAGTCAGACTGAGACTACTGGAGGCTACATCAGTTCAACTCAGTATTGGCATCCAACGTAGGCGCAATAGAATGAAACCCAGGGCGGGGTGGGGGGGGGGGGGGGGGGGAGTAGATTTTAAAGAATGGTGAAAATTATTTTTACAGACTCGGTTATCTATTTTTTTGATGTGGATTCAAGTTGAATTGAAATACTAATGCAACAACATTTAGTCAGCAATGAAAGGAAATTAAACCTGTTGAAAAGTGTATGGGGTTCTGTTCTTATTCCCATTTTCCAGACTAGTTTTGCTCTCCTCCCATGTTGCTGTCTTGGATGGGAAACCCTCCCGGCTCCTCGGGGGCAGCTTTGGAAGCAGGGGAGTCAGCCGAACATCAGACATTCCCATCAGGATGGCTTCCAAAATCAAATATTTTCCAGAATGGAAAGACGAGAGGTGCGGGAATGCTCCTCCTGCCTATGCGGCAGTGCGGAAGAATGTTGCTGCCACTCCATTCCTGACAATCGGCCTCCTTCCTGCCTCCCATTCAGGCCCCTCTTCCACTACCTCCTTCCTCCAACCCTTCCCATGATCTACCCGAGGATTCACAGTGGTCTGGAATTGAAATCCTCATGAAGTTCCCATCGGGTGAAGACCAGCGAGTATCCGCAGCTAACCTGTCTCATGTGAATGAGCCTGGATATTGGGTGTACCTCAGGCCTTCTTGACCCGGTGCAGGGATCAGTCTGATTCCAGCCTCATTATAGGATTGAGCACACTGATTAGGCTGAATGCAGTGCTGAAGGAGGGCGGCAGTGTCAAAGGTGCTGCCTTTCACATCAAATTGAAATCCTGACTTTCCAATCAGGGAGATGTCAAAGGATCCCTCAGACAAGAGCAAGGATTATCCTTCTTTCATTCACTCATTGACTTTTAATGGATCATTTATGTGCAGCTCCAAAAATGTCTCGGCTGTTATTTCTTGGGTGTAAAGTGTTTTCGATATTAATGAAAATGTGCCATAAACAAATAGGGTTACTTTCTTCATTTTCTGGTGGCAGTGAATTATTTACATAGCTGGGTAGATACCTCTTTGGTAATTGTTTTTGGGTACTGGACTATCTTATGCAACCACCAAATTAATATCCCAGACAAAAAAAATTCCCCTGTTGTCAATCTGAAGGATAGGGGTGGGAGCCTGTCAATCTTTTCCATCAATCCAATACAGACATCTGCCCTAGTTTCCAGGCCCATAAGCATCAAAGAAAGACCCAATGATCTGTTTCCAGACAGCCCCATGCCCCGAGGATTTTGCAAAATTCAGCAGATTCAGGGGGTGTCAGCGATTCCCAAACAGTTGCTAGAATCTTTGCCCGGGGAATTTTGGAATTCTTGTCCGTGTAAACGCACTCATGGCACATCTAATCGAGAGGGTTGCTAATTTGTTTCGTTTTGGAACGTCTCAGTGGTTGTGCAGTTATTAAGTGCAAACTGGACATTTAAGAACTGCTGTCCTGTTCAACTATGAATTAAATTTGGGTGATTGGGGTTCACAAAACTAAGCGGTTCCTCAGTCTCTCTGTCCCACAAGGTTTCTGCCCACAAGAACTATACAAGTCATTGGTGAGACCGCATCTGGTGTACTGTGCACAGTTTTGGTCCCCTTATTTGAGGAAAGATGTAGTGGCATTGGAGACAGTTCAGAGGAGATTCACTAGGTTGATTCCAAAGATGAGGGGTTGGTCGTATGAGGAGAGATTGAACAGTTTAGGCCTATACTCCCTAGAGTAAGAATGAGGGGAGATCAAATTGAGATATACAAGATGATAAGTTATGGATAAAGTAGATGTGGAGCGGATGCTTCCTCTTGTGGGGCATTCCAGAACGAGAGGTCATAGTCTTAGGTTAAGAGGTAACAAAACAGCGTTGCGGAGAAACTATTTCTCCCAAAGGGTTGTAAATTAATGAAATTCGTTACCCCAGAGTGCACTGGACGCTGGGAAATTGAGTAAATTTAAGAAGGTGTTAGACAGATTTTTAATTGGTAATGGGTTGAAGGGTTGTGGAGAATGGGCAGGAGGCTGGAGTTAAGCCCAGGATGAGATCAGCCATGATCGAATGGCGGAGCAAACCCGATGGGCCGAATGGCCTAATTCTGCTCCTATATCTTGTGAACTTATTAACTTGTGTGTATCTCGGTTCTTCACTCCTTTTTACTTTGCACAAGATCTAATCAAGTGTTCATTGAATGTCCTAATAAAATTTCTTACTGAGCAGAGGTCCTTTTACTATGAAAGTCAGGTATTTAAATCAACTCATTCTAGGCTCAAAGGGCCGAATGGTCCTCCTCCTGTTTCTATTTTATATGTAAAAAACCTTTGTGGATGATACATGCACTACTGCCACTGTGTGTATACCTACAGCACACGGATTGCAGCATTTTGAGAAAGCAGTGGAGGCAGCTCACTACCTTCTCTCGGGCAGTTAGGGATGGACAATAAATACTGTCAGCGTGGTCCACATCCCATGAAAGAATAAAATAAAATTCCTTTTCATGGATTTATTTAAATCATAATTCTCATTTTTTAATCTTGAAGATTTATTCTGTTGTGCGATATTTTGAACTTGCTGGAAATTGAAGTCAGTGGTGATTTGGAGTGTGGGGGAGAGCAGTGGTTTTGCACCCTCCATCAAGAACTAACAATGATGTCACTTTGAGGCTGCGGGGGAGGGGGAGTTCCTTTAGGGGGCGCATGCGGTCGGTGCCGGGACCCAGGACCCCGTTTTCCACGACATAGCCGAGGATGGCTAGTGTGGAAAACGCATTTTTCCTCATTATAGGTCAGGTTGAGGGCTCGGGCGGTTGAGGAACTTTTCGAGGTTTGCGTCATGGTCCTGCTGGTCATGGCCGCAGATGGTGACATTGTCCAAGTACGGGTATGTAGCCCGCAAACCGTACTGGTCCACCATTTGGTCCATCGCCCTTTGAAAGACGGAGACCCCATTTGTGACGCCGAAGGGGAACCTGAGGAAGTGGAAGAGTCGGCCGGCTGCTTCGAAGGCAGTATAGGGGCGGTCTTTTGGTCGGATGGGGAGCTGGTGGTGGGCGGATTTGAGGTCGACCGTGGAAAATACTCTGTATTGGGCGATCCGATTGACCATGTCTGCTATGCGAGGAAGGGGGCACGCATCAAGCTGCGTGAAGCGGTTTATGGTCTGGCTATAATCCACGACCATCCGTTTCTTATCTCCAGACCGGATTACCACCACTTGAGCTCTCCAAGGGCTGTTGCTAGCCTCAATGACCCCCTCTCCCAGTAAACGCTGGACCTCTGACTTGATAAAAGTCATGTCTTGGGCACTGTACCGCCGGCTCCTGGTGGCGATGGGCTTACAGTCGGGAGTGAGGTTCGCAAATAGTGAGGGGGGTGCAACTTTCAGTGTCACAAGGCTGCATACCGTGAGGGGGGGCAAGGGTCAGCTGAACATCAGTGTCAGGCTTCGGGTGGCTGCACTGGAAATCCAGTCTGAGCAGCATAAAATTTGAAACGGGCGTACTTGGCGCGCTGGATCGAGTGATCCCCGATACAGTACCCCTTGATTTGTACCGAGTGGGACCCGGATGCGAGGGCTATGGTTTGGGATGCGGGATGGATGCGCAAGGAGCAGCGCCTTACCATTTCTGGATTGATAAAGCTCTCCGGAGTCGAAGAGGCATGCAGTGTCGCGCCCGTTGACTTGGACCTTCATCATCGAGTTTTGCAGCTGTTTTGGCTGAGTTTGGTCGAGGGTGATCGCTCCCACTCGCGGGTAGTCCGAGTCCTCAGCCGAGTCGGACTCGTAAAACGGCCGCCGCCGTCGGTTGCATGTGTCGGGTCGAGAAGATGGCCGCTCCCATGATTCGCACGAGGCTGATGACGCGTCAGAAGGGGGCGTGTCGGGTCGGTGCGCAGCCGCATTGCGAGGCCTGCGGGCCCCAGAACCTGATTTTCAGGCTGGCTGTTCTTTGTTCTTCTGGCCCCTGGGCCTGGCCAGGCAGACCCTCGCAAATGTCCCTTCTTCCCGCAGTCGCTGCAGATCGCGGAGCGGGCTGGGCAACGTGGGCGTGGATGATGGCCCTGCCCACAGAAGTAGCATGGTGTGCCCCCAGGATGAGCGGGTGGCCGCGCGGCGCAGGCCCGTAACGTGGCTGAGTCTGAGGAAGTCCGAGGGGGGCTCGCAGAGTCCACGGGATACATACCCAAATTATGTCGGGCCACCTCCAGCAAGGAGGCGAGCGTTAGAGTGTCCTGGAGGTCTTTTGCCCCGTTTTCGAGCAGCCGCTGCCGAATGTAGGTCGAGCGGATGCCGGACGCAAAAGCGTCTCTGATCTGCAGGCTCATATGGGTTTCGCCTGTCACATCCTGGTGGTCACAATCCCTGGCAAGCGCGGTGAGGCACGATCAATTTGGCTGGAGACGAAGTTGAATTCAAACTGAGGCTTTATTAGTCCCTGAAGTGTGGCCTCCTACAGCAGCTGACGAAATGGCTGCGAGCTGAAGGCCACGTATATTTATAACCCGGCTCCTGGGCGGAGCTAGCATGCAGGGGCCCAGGTGAACCTGTAGTACCCTTAATATAGGAACACAGTGGTTTACCACACTCACACCCTGTTAAAATTGAGTCTGGCGGGAGGGGGGGTGGATAACTATATACAATTCGCAATCTTTAATATTTACAGAACAGTGGAAAAAAAATGTCTCTGGTCATCCGGTGGGCCGGTCAGAGGTTCAGCCGGTCCGGCGCCTTGATCGTCCTCTGGGATCGCCGAAGTGGAGCCGGCGATGTTGGTGCTGTCGTGGTCGAAGTTGACTCCGGGAGCGTGCCAAAATCCTCTTCTTCAACGGGGGTGGGTAGGGGGAGGACGGACAGTCCTAGGTGAGGTGATGGGGGCGGCGGGGGGGGGGATTGGAGGGTGGCGACGGGGGTGGTGTGGGGGCGGAACCTGCTGGTGCCAGGTCCCTGAGGGAGACGGTATCCTGGAAGCCATTGGGGAATGCCACATAGGTGTACTGTGGGTTTGCGTGGAGCAGGTGCACCCTTTCCACCAACGGGTCCGCCTTGTGGAGCCGCACATGTTTACGGAGAAGCACGGTTCCCGGAGCTGTGAGCCAAGTTGGGAGTAATACCCCGGATGTGGACTTCCTGGGGAAGACAAAAAGACGTTCAGGCGGTGTACTGTTAGTAGCAGTGCAAAGTAATGAGCGAATGGAATTTAGTGCATCAGGAGGACCTCTTGCCAGCGGGAGGCCGGGAGATTTCTGGACCGTAGGGCCAGTTGGACGGCCCTCCACACCGTCCCATTCTCCCTTTCTACCTGTCTGTTTCCCTGGGGGTTGTAGCTCGTCGTTCTGCTGGAGGCGATACCCCTGCTGAGCAGGAACTGACGCAGCTCATCGCTCATGAATGAGGGTCCCCTGTCACTGTGGATGTAGGCGGGGAAGCCGAACAGAGTGAAGATAGAATTAAGGGCTTTAATGACGGTGGCAGACGTCATGTTGGGGCATGGGATGACGAAGGGAAAACGGGAGTATTCATCGATCACACTGAGGAAATACTTGTGTCAGTCGGAGGAGGGGAGGGGGCCTTTGAAGTCCACGCTGAGGCGTTCAAAGGGGCGGGAGGCCTTCACCAGGTGCACGCGGTCCGGCCGGTAGAAGTGCGGTTTGCACTCCGCACAGACCTGGCAGTCCTTGGTGATCATCCTTACTTCCTCGACGGAGTAGGGCACATTTTGTGCCTTAATGAAGTGGTACAACCCAGTGACCCCTGGGTGACAAAGGCTGTCATGCAGGGTCCGGAGTCGGTCTCCCTGTGCGCTGGCACATGTACCTCGGGATAGGGCGTCTGAGGGCTCGTTGAGTTTGCCGGGGCGATACTTAATCTCGAAGTTATAGGTGGAGAGCTCGATTCTCCACCGCAAGATTTTGTCATTTTTGATCTTGCCCCGCTGCGTGTTGTTGAACATGAAGGCTACCGACCGTTGGTCAGTAAGGAGAGTGAATCTCCTGCCGGCCAGGTAATGCCTCCAATGTCGCACAGCCTCAACGATAGCCTGGGCCTCCTTTTCGACGGATGAGTGCCGAATTTCGGAGGCATGGCGGGTGCGGGAAAAGAATGCCACAGACCTGCCTGCCTGGTTGAGGGTGGCGGCTAGGGCGACGTCCGATGCGTCGCTTTCCACTTGGAAAGGAAGTGTTTTGTCTATAGCGTGCATTGTGGCCTTGGCAATATCAGCTCTGATCCGGGCGAAGGCCTGTTGGGCCTCGGCCGTCAGGGGGAAATGAGTGGACTGTATGAGTGGGCAGGCCTTGTCCGCATAGTTTGGGACCCACTGAGCGTAATATGAGAAGAACCCCAGGCAGCGTTTGAGGGCCTTGGGGCAGTGTGGAGGGGAAGCTCCATGAGGGGGCGCATGCGGTCGGGATCGGGCCCCAGAACTCCGTTCTGGACCAGGTAGCCGAGGATGGCTAAGCGGTTTGTACGGAACACACACTTCTCCTTGTTATACGTGAGGTTGAGGAGAGTGGCGGTGCGGAGAAATTTAGCGAGGTTGGCGTCGTGGTCCTGCTGATCATGGCCTCAGATGGTCACATTGTCTCGGTATGGAAACGTGGCCCGCAAGCCGTACCGGTTGACCATTCGGTCCATCTCCCTTTGGAAGACCGAAACCCCATTGGTGACGCCGACGGGGACCCTAAGGAAGTGATATAGCCGACCGTCTGCCTCGAAGGTGGTGTATGGCCAGTCCGATTTGCGGATGGGGAGCTGGTGGTAAGCATACTTCAGGTCCTCCGTTGAGAAGACCCAGTACTGTGCAATCTGGTTAACCATGTCAGATATGCGTGGGAGGGGGTACGCGCCGAGCTGCGTTTGCCTGTTGGTGCTTTGGCTGTAGTCCACGACCATTCGATTTTTCTCACCAGACTTAACTACTACCACTTGAGCTCTCCAGGGGCTGTTGCTGGCCTCGATGAATCCCTCCTGAAGCAACCGCTGGACATCGGACCTGATGAAGGCCTTATCCTGGGTGCTGTACCGACTGCTCCTGGTGGCGACGGGTTTGCAATCTGGAGTTAGATTGGCAAAGAGGGAAGGAGGATCGACCTTTAGGGTCGCGAGGCCGCACAGTGAGGGGTGGTAAGGGTCCGCCAAATTTAAGGGTCAGGCTCTGGAGGTTGCACTGAAAATCTAGGCCAAGGATTAGTGCAGCGCAGAGGTTAAGGAGGACGTAAAGGCGAAAACCGTGGAACTCTACGCCTTGGACTGTGAGCATGACCGTGCAGTACCCCCGGATCGCTACGCGATGGGATCCGGAGGCCAGGGAGATACTTTGATTGGTAGGGTGTACCTTAAGGGAGCAGCACCTTACCATATTTGGATGTACAAAGCTCTCGGTGCTCCCGGAGTCCAGTAGGCAGCAGGTCACGTGGCCGTTGACTTTCACGCTGGTGGATGCGTTGGTCAGAGTGTGTGGTCTGGACTGGTCGATTACCATGGATGCGAGTCGTGGTTGATCGTCGGGTAGTGAGGCGGCCGCTGCGTCGGGGTCCTGAAACGCCGTTGGTCTCCGTGTGCTGCAGGGTGGACACAATGGCGGCGCCCGGAGGTCCTGGGGGGGTCACAAAATGGCGGTGCCCATGGAACGCACGTTGCGGGGGTGGAGCAAGATGGCGGCGACCATGAAACGCACGTGTTGTGCGGGGGAGAATATGGCGGCGTCCATTGCTCGCACATGGCCTGGGGAGGAGGGGAGGATAACGGCGGCCATTGTCCGTGACCAGGGGGGGTGGGGGCAACCGCTGCCACTGAGCGGGCCTGGCACACCGCTGCGTAGTGGCCTTCTTCCCGCAGGCCTTACAAAGGGCAGCGCGGGCCGGGCAGCGTTGGCGGGGGTGTCTTTGTTGGCCGCAAAAATAGCATCCGGGCTCCCCGGAGATCACTGGCTGGCGCGTAGTGCAGGCGTACTGGGTGGGTAGCGCCCCCGCTGAGGCGGCTGCCTGTGGGGCCCATGAAGCATAGGAGGAGTGGGCCGCGCGGTTGGGGGCATAGGACTGTACATTGCGCAGGGTGACCGTCATGGAAAGCGTTAGTGTTTTAGTCTCCGCGAGGTCGCGCGTGGCCCCTTCTAGGAGCCGCTGCCTGATAACATCGGACCCAATCCCAGTTACAAAAGTGTCCCTCATAAAGAGATCTGAGTGCTCCTTAGCTGTAATGTCCTGGCAGTCACAGTCCCAAACTAGTGGGATCAGGGCCCTCCAGAAGTCCTCGATTGACTCACCAGGTAGTTGAGTACGCGTTGCGAGCGCGTGTCTGGCGAAGAGCGTGTTCGTCTTCTGCTCATAACTCTCTTTGAGTCGAGTCATAGCGTCAGCGTAATTGGGCGCATCCTGGACCAGCGGGAAGATTTTAGAGTTGAGTCTGGAGTACAAGATTTGAATCTTCTGAGCCTCTGGAACAGGGGTCGGCGCCGCGTTGATATACGCTTCAAGACAAGCTAGCCAGTGCTGGAAGTCCTTTCTGGCATCGCTTGTGTGTGGATCCAGCTGCAGTCGAGCTGGTTTAATCCGGAGGTCCATCGTCTGAATCAGAGACTAATAAATTGAGGCACGATCAATTTGGCTGGAGACGAAGTTGAATTCAAACTGAGGCTTTATTAGTCTCTGAAGTGTGGCCTCCTACAGCAGCTGACGAAATGGCTGCGAGCTGAAGGCAACGCATATTTAGAACCCGACTCCTGGGCGGAGCTAGCATGCAGGGGCCCAGGTGAACCTGTAGTGCAGGTTCTACCGTACAACCCTTAATATAGGAACACAGTGGTTTACCACACACGGTGAGTTTTTCGACGAATTCGTCTAGCGATTTCCCCCGAGCGCTGCCGGCAGGTAGAGAGCAGATGCCTGGCGTGTACCTCGTTGATGGGTTTGACGAACCGCTTGCGGAGTAACTCGACCACCTCTTCATGAGTTGTCGCCTTTTTGAGCGTGGCGGAGATTCTGTGACTCACCTGGGCGTGGTGTAGGCGCAGCTTGCTTGGCCCCAGGATGGGATTCTCTGAGGAGTCCAGGTAGGCCTCGAAGCATCGGAGCCAGTATTTACAAATTGCCTTTGCCTCCGGTGTCCGTGCTTCCAGGTTGAGTTTCTCTGGTTTTAGGCCTGCGTCCATCCTGATGCAGTTTAGCTTATTAAATTGTTGTACCCTCAATAACGACGCTTAAGAGTGTAAATGGTAAAGAAGGCTTTAATAAGCTAAGAACTAGCCTGGTGCCGAGACGTGTGCCCACAAGGCGGCCCCTTATATACGGCTCCAAGATGGGCGGAGCCGGAGGCAGAATCCCCAGGGTTCAAAGCCGGTTCTTAAAGGGGACATCACCTTACATGATGACAAGGGTACAGTATTACAGTAACCGTTCATCACATCACCGGTCCTCTGAAGATGGCCTGGGAGGCAAGGAGGCTGATAAAAGGGCAGTGGAAGATGTTGGGAGGGAAGACCAATGTGTTCCCACCACCTTGACATATTCCCAGAAGTGGGAACGAGGTGGACTGGGACAGGTAGACAGTTAATGAAATTAATTAGTCATTTAGCAGCCATTTTATGTCCCTGTTGGCATTTTACCTAAGCTGAGTCGTGTCCCAGTTGCATGGGGAGACCACCAGGTAAATAGTGGTGGGTTCATAGAATCGTAGAATTTACAGTGCAGAAGGAGGCCATTTGGCCCATCGAGTCTGCACCGGCTCTTGGAAAGAGCACCCTACCCAAGCCCATACCTCCATCTTATCCCCGCACCTCCACCCTATCCCTGTAACCCCAACTAACCTTTTTTGGACATTAAGTGGCAATCAGCATGGCCGATCCACCTAACCTGCACATCATTGGACTGTGGGAGGAGACCGGAGCACCCGGAGGAAACCCATGCAGACACGGGGAGAACGTGCAGACTCCGCACAGACAGTGACCCAAGTCAGGAATCGAACCTGGGACCCTGGCGCTATGAAGCAACTGTGCTAACCACTGTACTAACCACTGCACTACCCTGCTGCCCATTAGGGTTCCTGTGGGGAGAGGGGGATTGTGTAGGGAGGGGGGAAGGGGAGTTGTAGGGGGTGGGGGAAAGTCCTTCTTGCCTATTCATGATCCACAGAGGGGCCTCCAGTGGCCCGTAGATGTTTCGCCCTTCCAGTTGCCAGGGCATGTCTACCCTGGCCCTGTGACATTGAATAAACAACTTACTTGCCTTTTTAGGGTGCCTCAACATGAAGGCACCCACAACCTCTCATTAGGTTGTCCTGGTGATACCCCCCCAGGGCCCCATCACCTACCGCCAATGAATAATCGTGATCAAATCCATACCACCACTGCACCAACCCACGTCACCCTGATCAGGAATTAATCTGTCACCCCAGTTAAGGTGAACAAATTATATTGGGTATTCAGCCACTGGAAAATGCTCAGGGAAATGATACTATAAAATTGACATCGGGAGAAAAAGTACTGGTTTTGGATGAGATTGGATGATACATGGGGCTGAGATAAATCCATTCAACAAACTGCTATTCATTTGCATTGCAGGTCAAATCTAATGGGCACCAAATTTACAGTGTACGATAATGGAATGAATCCAGAAAAAGGAGGTTCAAGCTTAGATGCAAGTAACTTGCGTCAAGAGCTCGCAGCTGTATGCTATGTGAGTAGTTCATTCGATGTTTGTAATTATATCTGTGATCAGCACCCTTGAGTATAAAGACATCTGCCTGAAAACAGTGGCGCGATTTAATGGGGAGAAAGGGAGTCCCGTAGTGGTCTTTTTTAGCGGGGTTTAGTGCATTTAACGGAGCCCGCTATCGAACGGAGCTCTGTTATTTTTTCAGGTTGAGAAGCTCCCCTTCCATTTAAAAATGGCGTCCCGATCTCTCGATCCCCCAAAGCGGCCTCCGGACCCCCCCAACTTACCTGTTGGGGGATCTTTAGGTCCCCTGCACCCCACCTCATAAAGGCACGGCACCCCTGAATCCCGGCATGGACAAAATGTCACCTCAGCACTGCCAGCCTGGCACCCTGGCAGTGCCCCTGCCAGCCTGGCAGTGCCACCTTGGCACCCTAGCAATGCCTGGCTGGCACCCCAATGGCACTGCCAGTATGCCCAGTTTGCACTGCCAAGGTGCCAGGCTGGCAGTGCTAAGGTGCCCAGGAGGGATCAGCAGTGCCAGGGTCCTCCAATCACCTGAGAGAGCCCCCCCCCCCCCCAAGCGTCATGCTGCCTGGTCCCTGCTTGTGGAGACATGTGCCAAATATCACCTGGGTGGGGTTTCCTCGGTGAGGCCGTTAAATCCCGGGTGCTGGTTCGCTCTGGCGGAGACATATTTAAGTGTGCAGATTACGATGTCTTGCGAGATGTCGTTAGAGTCCCGTGTTGGATGCTGTTAGATCGCGCCCAGTATGTTTCCGACTGAACCATGACCATATCCAATCAGGAATGAAAAAACACACCTCAGATTACAATCCAGCAACAGTTTTGTATTCATCCACCTCCTTTGTCATTTTGGGCATTTAAGCATGAACAACTTCAAAGCTGAAAGAGTGACTGATGTACAACGGCGTTACCTCTCTCCAAGAGAAAATGGCAAAGAAGTTGGGGGGCAACACCGCCTTGACCAGTAATGGAAGCCCAGACTGAATTTTACGATTCTCCGGAAGTTCATGGCCTGCAGTTTGGGGCTTCCACCCCTTTTAGGGAGGAGGTCCAGGCTGGGACTTCAGCAGGCCCAGACCAGCGAAGGTGGAGGACACCCTAGGTGCATGTAAGTTTATTGGGCTTACCAGAGCCTGCCTGACAGGCCTTGGAGAGGAGCGACTCGGTTGGACATGAGGTCAGGGGTGTCTTTCTGTGGGGCGGCACTTGTTGGGCTACAGTATGCCCAATTGGAAGGTACTCGCCCTCTTGCGCCTGCAAGGATATACTGCCACATGTTGAAGTGCTCAGTCGCCACTCATAAAATGCCAGTGGGTAGTAGAGAAGGAGTCAGTATAGTTACCCAGGAGTTAGAACTGACTTTAATCCTTCTCATTTTCCTGGTTCTGGTTGAAGCAATACCAGAAAAGACCCAGTGTGACCTTTTTAGCTATTCTATCCCATGCTCTGTGTATTTCCTGAATCTAAAGTGGCTAAATCATTATAAATATATACACAACTAGGCAATCAATATGCTCTCCAGTTCATGTCATATTGTGGCTAAGCATCATGTCCAAACCAATGCAAAGAGTTACTGGAATAGACTCAAGATACTAGGGGCATTAGAATGGCCTCTCGTGAGAGTTGCAATGCTCGCAACGCCTCACGAGATCTAAAGAGATCTTGTGTGATGCCACAAACTGGATCTCGCCCTCGCTGGGCAAAGTCCAGATTAACATATAGAAATGAGCCAGTAATTAAAGCTGGTGCCTGGGAACCCTCACCATGGAGCCTTTTAGCACTGTCCGCACAAACGTGGATCAGGTGTAATGGCACCTCAAGGGTCTCCCAGGCCAACGGAGGCCCCCAAGTGGTTGGGTGCTGGGCAGGGTGGTACCCTGGCACTTCTGCTGGCACCCGGACACTACCAGCCTGACACCTTGACATTTCTAGCTTGGCACATTGCAGTGTCACCCTGGGACTGCCAGGGTGCCTGGCTGGCAAAGACACTGCCAGAGTGCAAGGTTGCCCATGCCAGGGACTGGGCCCGGGGTGCCCTGCACTTAAGAGATGCGGAGGGGGGGGGGGGGGCACTTGAGGACCCCCTAAGAGGTAAGTTGGGGCAGTGGGGTGCCCGGAGGCCTCAGTGGGGTGTCTGAGGGGGGGGCGAGAAATGGCATCCCAATCTTTTCCTGCACTGACGAGCTGATGAGTTAAGTAAGGCATCGGCGGTACATTCTTTGCCGAGGATAAAAAAAAACCCGACAGAGTCCTGTTTGATAGCAGGCTCTTTCTCGGCACCTAATGGGACTCTGGGCTGGATTCTCCGGTCGCCAACGCCGAAATCATGTCCGGCGATCGGCCGGCGAATCACGGTTCCCGAAGAAATCTGGGGCGGCGCCGCTTTCGCCTTGATCCGCCCCCTCCAAAGCGGCGTACTAGGCGGGTACGGCGCGCCATGTATCGCCGGCCTCAGGACATTGCCTGAGTCCCGCCCCCCAATGCTCTACCCCTGACCGCCGAGGTCCCAACGGCATTGGTCGCCTGTGGTCTCATCCCTTGAACCCTCTGTGTTTCACAGTTTGTGAGAGCGGGTGTGACTGGCTGATGTGAGTGAGAGCACAGACCACCACTGGTCCCCGGCTGTAGAAAAAGCAGACTGCTGTGTGTTTTATTGATGTTGAATCTACGATGAGAGAAGTAAGGTTTCACCACTGTGCAAGCATGCGCCTTACTTGGAATTACCTGGGGCTTTCCAGCCTTCTAGTCCAACTGATCAAGTCTTTGTGTACTAATCTCACTTTCACTTAAACACTCATTCTTGTCAACAGTAAGAGTGAATCTTGTTCCCCTGGAAACAGACCTCACAGTCAACGGAGTGGATTCAAGGGAATCTCAATGGTGGTTGTAGCCTTTGTCACGCTCTAGACCAGGGTCGCAATTCTCCGTTTGGGAGACTATGGGCTGGATTCTTCTTTTCAGTGGCTCGCACACCCCGGACCACTACCCCACAGTGCCCCCAGCCCCTAATAAAGTCACCCCTGCCCGCAGATGTGCCCGCCCTCGACTATGGCGGTGCTGGACTGAGTCCGCAGTTGCCACGCCGAGTTCCCAACGGGGGGCGGGCCTCAGGCAATGTCCTGAGGCCGGCGATACATGGCGCGCCGTACTCGCCTAGTACGCCGCTTTGGAGGGGGCGGATCATCGAGAAAGCGGCACCGCCCCCGATTTCGTCGGGAACCGTGATTCTCCGGCCGATCGCCGGACAGCGGAGCATGTGTGGTCTTTTACAATCAAAAAGTTTGTTTGAAACCACCATTGATTCCGGGACCAGTGAGGGGCTAGCATCGGTGACAAGCGAAATCCCCGGCTCAAACGCCGAAAATGGCTGGAGAATGGCCAGGTCCTTGGCTGCGCATGCATACGGCTGACGACCTGCAGAGGCCGCACGGTCCTCCAACAATGCTCCGCCCCCGATGGCCCGAGATCCCGATGGCGCGGGATACGTGTGGTCCCAGCTGCGCGGGAACCCAGTATAACATGGCGTCGGCCGTGTACGGACACGACCCGCCATCCGCGGGCCCAGAGCCCATCCCCCTGGTCACCCCCCACAAGTCCCCCCAGCCCTCGCAGGACCGCCCCCCTGACAGCGGTCGAGTGTGGCGGCTATGGAGAGCTGCACAGCTGAGACCACACGTATCCCGCGCCATCGGGATCTCGGGCCATCGGGGGCGGAGCATCTGTGGAGGACCGGCCAATGACGCGCAACGCGATGATGCCCTTTCAGAGGGGGCGGAGCATACAATATCAGCATCGGGCAAGGGAGAATCCCGCCCTATGTTCTCTCACCGGAGATGAATCGCCTCTGGGGCTGGGTTCTCTGTCGCCTGCTGCTGCTGACGGAGTTCCTGATGCGGCAGAGAATCCAGTTCCGATGATCCAGTCTCCCGCTGGCGGCAGCATTGGGGTTTGCTCCCTGTGCCAATGGGAGGATGCTAGATCAAATTGACTCATTTGCATCCTATTAATGGGCTGAGAACCAGATTCTCCAAGCCTGTGTGAATCTCTGGTCCTCTGGGCAGGGATTCACGTGGGAAAAAATTGATGCTGGTATTTCCCAGCGTGGCCCTGGCGTGGTGAACCTTGTGGTGGGTGGGCCATGGGGGGAGCTTTTTAGGGAGTTACCCCTAAAGTCCATCAGAGGGCTACCTTCCCCACAAAATTCCTGCCCACCAACCCCCACTAGGTCCCCCACCACCCCCACCATAAACACCCATAAGAGAGTCAGACATGTCTGCCAAACGATGGCACACCTGGCACCGCAGGGGTATGGGGGAGGTCACCCGCCCCCGGTGGTCGTCAAGGTGACTGGGTTGTTCCAGTCGGTGGGTAGGGACCTATCCAGGATTTCCCAGGCATCGCCGCACAGGCGCATCCATGCCATCACTGACGCCCTGTATGCCCAGGCGGAACGTTACATCCAGTACCCTGTGGACTGCACACACCACAATGCCCAAGGCTCGCTGCCATCGCCGGGATGCCCCAGGTCCAGGGGGTCATCGATGACATGCATGTCACCCTGCGGCCGCTGACGGATAACAGGCTGCTGTTCACAAACAGGAAGGGGTACCACTCCATGAACATTCAGCTGGTGTGGATTATGCATGTCTGCGCCCGATGCTTGGACAGTGTACATGACCCGTTCATACTGGTGCACTCGGTGATCCCCGACATGTTCGAGGTGCACCCCCACCCTCCAGTGCGGTCGTGGCTGATGACGCCTATACGGAGACCACAGACCGACGCAGAAACCCGCTACAATGACACCCACTCACTAGCTGATGTGGCACATGGATGGGCACCAGGACCACCCCACCCCAACCAGCAGCCAGCAACCGGGGATCACCCAGGGCCACATCGACAGCAGCCTCCAGTGAGGGCAGTGCCAGCCAACGGTGCCTCTGGCAGCAGGGACGTGCGCCAGGACCAGGAGAGCCGACAGGGCCAGGGTACGGAGGTGGGGAGGGATATGCGTGATGGGGCTGTGCCACATCACCCAGTGAGTGGGCCACGTCCCTCAGGGTGTGGGCCACATCAGCCAGTGAGTGGACCACGTCCCTCTAGGACTGGGCCATGTCCCACTGGGACTGGGTCACCTCCCTCTGTGACTGCGCCACCCCGGCCTGCGCCTGGGCAATGCCACCAATGCTCTCAGCCATGGCCTGCTGTGACTGGGCCATGATGAGGAGCGCCGCTGCAATCTCCAGGTGGCTCTGGCACATGGTTACCTGTGAGTGGGCAGCCATGTCCTGGGCCTCGGCCCCCACCTGCACAGAATGCCCCAGGCCTTGCACACACTGACCATATCCGACACCGTCGCCCCCACCGCGGACGCCACCCGTGCGGTTTTGGCCTGGGTGACGCGCATGACCGGCACCACCCCCTGCTCCTGCACCCGGATGGACTCCTCCTCCTGCGTCCGCAGGTGCTGGACCCCGGCCGTCACCCCCTCCCATAGTCCCTGGGTCCCTGTCTGCATCACCACTGTGGTGGGACTGGATGTTCCAGGAGCCCGGGACCCGCCTGGGCAGCAGCTGGTTCCTGGGACCGGCCTGCCCTCCGACTGTCCGGCCTCTCGGCTGCTCCTACCTCCACCTGCTGTACTGGACCGACTGTGCGGTGCGCACCAGATTGTGTCCCAGGAGCCTCTTCACTAGTTTGCCCAACCGAGGTGATAGTCTCTGAGATGGTGGAGGGTGTTGGAGACAGCTATGATGAAAAGTCTGTGTCCTCCTCTGATCCGAACTCCGGGATCTCCTGGGTCTCGGGCAGAGAGCTGGTGTTCAGGCTGCTCTGCCCATCGGTGCTCTGCCATCCGGGGGACTCCGGCTCTGGCACTGGCTGGGGCGGGGGGGCTCTGGATGGAGCGGGACCATCTCCGGCAGGTCCTGTAAGAACATAAGACGGCATGTATGGTTCGACAGATGGATGGGGGTGAGATGTGAGGGTGGAGGGGATTGTGGGGGAGGTGAGGGGTTGAGGGGGGTGAGGGGGATCTGGGGGGATGAGGGGGGTGGGGGCCCACAGCCCACCCCCTGGCCACCCCCACCACTCCCCCCAGCCCTAGCAGAAGCCCCCCAGCCAGCGATCCCGGCCGAGTGTGGCAGCGCCAGACACTGCCCGCAGCCGGCACGCCAGGTTCCTGACCGCTGGGACCACACGTGGCCCACACCGTCAGAAACCCAGCCCATCGGAGGCGGAGAATTGCCAGTGGGCCGGCTGATGGTGCGGCAATGGCGGTGCGCGTCCCGATGATGCCGATTTGGAGGGGGCGGAGCATCGCGAACCGCGGTCAAACCGGCGCCTGCCCCGATTCTGGTATCAGAGGCCATTCTTCGCCAATCCCGATTTCGGCATCAGGCTATGGAGAATACCGGCCCATGATCGTGGCTTTGTGAAGACTTGGCTTTTTATTAAAATCTGATTGGTTAATATTGCTGAAATATAAATAACTCTTTGTTTTCTCCTTGTTAGGAAACAAATGTTCTGGGTTTCAAGGGACCTCGGAAGATGAGTGTAATCATTCCTGGCATGAACATGGATCATGAAAGAGTGTCCATCAGGCCACGCAATGTAAGTTGTGAGATAGTCACAGGCTCCATTTGAAATCCACAATCATGTGGGACATTGGGTGGGATTCTCTGATCCTCCAGCCGCGTGTGTCACGGCACGTCGTTCACTGGCGGCAGGAGTTTGTCAATGCTATTTCCCATTGAAGCCACCCCAAGCTGCCGGGAAACCCGTGGGCGGGGTGCGCGCCTAGTGGGAAAATAGAATCCCAATGGTCGGAGAATCCCGCCCCTATTTCACGAAAGGAGGATGGTTCAGTACGAATCTGTCTAATGTTTAAAATGCAACGTCATTCAGAGATCTCATCACTTACAAAACTGGAAATGTGATTTGTGTGTCAGCATGAATAATGATTTTTCACTCTGTTGCTATGTTTTGCCAAGTCCAAACTGTAGGCAGAGTAAGGGTGCGATCATGGTTTGACATTCTGAAATTTTCAATCCTTAATATCCATGCAGAATGAGACAAAGGTCCAGGTGGAAAAATAGACTTTTAATTTATAGACTGCAGAAGTTTTTGTTTGGTTAACGTCGTAGAACGTTGCAGTCAACAGATACAGGATGAAAGCTTTGACAAAGCTTTGACAAAGGGTCATCTGGACTCGAAACATTAGCTCTTTTCTCTCCCTACAGATGCTGCCAGACCTGCTGAGATTTTCCCGCATTTTCTCTTTGGTTTCAGACCATGGGATGAGTTATAGTGGTTGTGAGGCAATAACTAGAATGTTCCTTGAAAGAGAATTGGTAAGTATTTGAGGAATAGGAAAGGATCTGGAGCGAATGGAGTTTGACGAACGAGAACCAGTACCACACCAACACCAGTGACTGAAAAACTCCTCCTATCCTGTAATAATAATGATAATCATAGAAATTGAGTGCAGAAGGAGGCCATTCGGCCCCTCGAGTCTACTCCGGCTCTTGGAAAGAGCACCCTACTTAAGCCCACCCCTCTACCCTACCCTCGTAACCCAGCAATCCCAGCTAACCTTTTTGGACACTAAGGGCAATTTATCGTGGCCAATCTACCTAACCTGCACAGCTTTGGACTGTGGGAGGAACCCAGAGCACCCGGAGGAAACCCACGCAGGCAGAGGGAGAACGTGCAGACTCCGCACAGACAGTGACCCAAGCTGGAATCGAACCTGGGAGCCTGGAGCTGTGAAGCAACTATGCTAACCACTGTGCTACCGTGTTACCGCTATTTTAATAATCTTTATTAGTGTCTTCATTAGTGTCACAAGTAGACTTACGTTAACACTGTGTCGTAGTCGGTATTAGGGGTATTACGGTACCCTGAATAATGCTGTAAGACCATTGGTGTGGGAGGTACCTGAGACTGTTTCATTGGTGAAGCCTGCCTACTGGTTCCGCCCAGTAAGGCGGAGTATAAGAGCCTGTGTCTCCCCAGCAGCTGCATTCTGTACCTGCGCTGCTGGGGGGAACATCTAGTCCAATAAAGCCTTCAATTGTCATCCAATCTCGCTTCAGGAGTTAATGATCGAGCATCAATTTATTGTACTAGATTTTAAAGAATGGAGCTCCGATCAAGCCAGAGTGTCTGCAACTCAGCCCCCACGCGGCAAACTCAGCGACAACCTTCAAACACTGGCTGGTGTGCTTCAAAGGGCACCTCAGGACGGCCACGACTGAACCTACGGAGGACCAGAAACTGCAAGTTCTCCACTCGAGGGTGAGCCCAGAGATCTACACACTCATCGAAGATGCGGACGATTTCGAGGCCGCAATGACCCTGCTGAAAGGACACTACATTCACCCAGTAAACCAGGTCTATGCCCGACATCTGCTAGCGCTGAGGCGACAAATCCCCGGGGAATCGCTGGAGGAGTGCTACCATGTGCTCCTGGTGTTAGGGAGGAACTGTGACTGGCAGCAAGTTTCGGCCAGCAACCACACAGAACCTTTGATCCGGGATGCTTTTTTTGCAGGTATGCTGTCCTCCCACATCCGCCAGCAATTGCTGGAGAAAGAGACACTAGGCCTCAAGGAGGCACGGGCCCTTGCTAGCTCCCTGGATGTGGCCTTCCGAAACGCCCACGCTTTCGTCCCTGACCGCGCGGCAGCCCCTTGGGCAGCATGGAAACCCCTGCGGCCGACTCCGATGCATCCCCCATTCCCCCATAAGCTTGTGCTGCGAGACTGCCAGGCAACCCCGGGGGGCCCCGCTGCTATTTTTGCGGGCAAGCCAAGCACCTCCGGCAGTGCTGCCCGGTCCGCTCATCCATCTGCAAAGGGTGTGGCAAAAAGGGCCATTTCGTGGCAGTATGCCAGGCCCGGGCAATCGCCGCGGTCTCCGGGGGCGAACCAGGACCGCCACCACAACTCTCTCCACGAGCCACGTGCGGCCAGCGGGCGCCGCCATCTTCCTTCTCCAGGGCCACGTGCGGCCTCTGGGCGCCGCCATCTTGTTCCCTGGGGACCATGTGCAACGGATGGGCGCCAGCATCTTGTACACCTCCAGCCATGTGCGACCAGTGGGCACCACCATCTTGGCTGGACTCTCGCGACCCCGACTCGGATGACCACGCACCGCCCGAGAAAAACATCCAAATTTTGCCACAACTTGCCTCGGTGACCCTGGACCAGTCTCGGCCCTGAACACTCTCGACTGCGATGACGACCGTGCTCATCAACGGGCATAAAACATCCTGTCTGATCGACTCCGACAGCACAGAGAGCTTCATACACCCCAATACGGTAAGGCGCTGTTCTCTTCCCATCCACCCAGTCAACCAAAAAATCGCCCTGGCTTCCGGGTCTCACTAGGTAGAGGTCAAAGGGTTCTTCATAGCGAACCTCACGGTCCAGGGAAGGGAGTTTAAAAATTACTGGCTCTACGTCCTTCCTCACCTTTGCGCAGCCACGCTCCTAGGGTTAGACTTCCAATGTAACCTCCAGAGCTTAACTTTTAAATTCGGCGGCCCTATACACCCCCTCACTGTCTGCAGCCTCGCGACCCTCAAAGTCGATCCGCCTTCCCTGTTTGCGAACCTCACCCCGGATTGCAAAGCCGTTGCCACCAGGAGCAGACGGTACAGTGCCCAGGACCGGACCTTCATTAGGTCGGAAGTCCAGCGGTTACTGAAGGAAGGTATTATTGCGGCTAGCAACAGCCCCTGGAGAGCTCAAGTAGTGGTTGTAAAGACCGGGGAGAAGCATTGGATGGTCATCGATTATAGTCAGACCATCAACAGGTATACGCAGCTCGATGCGTGCCCTCTCCCCCGCATATCTGATCTGGTCAATCAGATTGCACAATACAAGGTCTTTTCCACGGTGGATCAAAAGTCCGCCTACCACCAGCTCGCCATCCGCCCTAGCGACCGCAAATACACTGCATTCGAAGTAGATGGGCGGCTCTACCACTTCCTAAGGGTTTCCTTCGGTGTCACAAATGGAGTCTCGGTCTTCCAACGGGAGATGGACCGAATGGTTGACCGGTACGGTTTGCGGGCCACGTCTCCGTACCTCAATAACATCACCATCTGCAGGACCACGACACCAATCTCCGAAAATTTCTCCATACCGCAAAAATCCTTAATCTAACATATAACAAGGACAAATGCATATTCAGCACCGACCTTCTAGCCATCCTCGGCTACCTAATTCATGATGGAGTTATAGGCCCAGATCCCGAATGCATGCGCCCCCTCATGGAGTTCCCCCTCCCCCACTGCTCCGAGGACCTGAAACGCTGCCTGGGATTTTTTTTGTATTATGCTCAGTGGGTCCCCAACTATGAGGACAAGGCCCACCCACTAATTCAATCCACAGTTTTCCCCCTGTCGGCAGGGGCTCGCCAGGCCTTCAGCCGCATCAAAGCGGACATCGCAAAGGCCACGATGCACGCAATCAACGAATCCCTCCCCTTCCAAGTCGAGAGCGACGCATCCGACGTAGCTCTGGCGGCCACCCTCAACCAAGCGGGCAGACCCGTGGCCTTCTCACGCACCCTCCATGCTTCAGAAATCTGCCATTCCTCAGTTGAAAAGGAGGCCCAGGCCATAGTAGAAGCTGTGCAGCACTGGAGGCATTACCTGGCCGGCAGGAGATTCACTCTCCTCACTGACCAACGGTCGGTTGCTTTCATGTTCGATAATGCACAGCGGGGCAAGATAAAGAACGATAAGATCTTACGGTGGAGGATTCAGCTCTCCACCTACAACTATGAGATCTTGTATCGTCCCGGGAAGCTAAACGAGCCTCCTGATGCCCTATCCCATGGCACTTGTGCCAACGCACAAGTGGGCTGCCTCCGGGCCCTCCACGAGGACCTCTCCCACCTGGGGGTCACTCGATTCTTCCATTTCATTAAGACCCGCAACCTACCCTACTCCATCGAGGAGGTCAGGACCGCCACCAGGAATTGCCAAATCTGCGCGGAGTGCAAGCCACACTTCTACAGGCCAGAGAAAGTGCACCTGATAAAGGCTTCCCGCCCCTTCGAACGCCTTAGTATGGACTTCAAAGTACCCCTCCCTCCACCGACTGTAACACGTAATTCCTGAACGTGATTGACGAGTACTCCCAGTTCCCATTTGCCATCCCCTGCCCCGACATGACCGCAGCCACCATCATAAAAGTCCTCCACAGTATCTTCACGCTGTTTGGTTTCCCCACCTACAAACACAGCGATAGGGGGTCCTCCTTCATGAGCGACGAACTGCGTCAAGTCCTGCTCAGCAAGAGCATTGCCTCCAGCAGGACGACCAGTTACAACCCCCGGTGAAACGGGCAGGTGGAGAAGGAGAACGGAACGGTCTGGAAGACCGTCCTACTGGCCCTGAGGTCCAGGAATCTCCCAGTCGCCCGCTGGCAGGAGGTCCTCTCGGATGCTCTCCACTGCATCCGATCACTGCTGTGTACCATGACCAACCAAACCCCTCACGAACGTCTCCTTGTCTTCCCTAGGAAGTCCTCCTCTGGGACCTTGCTCCCAACCTGGCTGGCAGCTCCTGGACCCATCCTGCTCCGCAAACACGTGCGGGCGCACAAGTCGGACCCATTGGTCGAGAGGGTCCACCTCCTGCACGCTAAGCCTCAATACACCTATGTGGCGTACCCCGACGGCCGACAGGGTACGGTCTCCCTACGGAACCTGCCGCCCGCTGGGTCCCCACCCACACCTCCACTACCGACGCCCCCCCCCCCCCCCCCCACTGGCACACCCTACAGCCGCCCCCTTCCCAGGTGGATCGGTTCTTCCACTGGTCCCATCTCGGGGTGATGAAGCTGCTGAAGAAGCTGAAGCCACGCTCCCGGAGCCACGGCTGCCCGAGGCGGCGCCTGCATCACCGCCAAAGCAACGACAATCGCACAGGACGACCAGGGTTTCCCGATCGACTAATTGCTTCATTCTGACTGTAAATAATTACTGTAAATAGTTGCGACATGTAACGAGGCAAAACACTGTGCTAATGTATACCGGGTACCACCATAACCTACACCTCTACCACTGTATAACGCAAGACCACCACCCCGCCGGACTCTTTTTTTAACAGGGGGTGAATGTGGTAGTCGGTATTAGGGGTATTACGGTACCCTGAATAATGCTGTAAGACCATTGGTGTGGGAGGTACCTGAGACTGCTATTTCATTGGTGAAGCCTGCCTGCTGGTTCCGCCCAGTAAGGCGGAGTATAAGAGCCTGTGTCTCTCCAGCAGCTGCATTCTGTACCTGCGCTGCTGGGGGAACCATCTAGTACAATAAAGCCTTCAATTGTCTCCAATCTCGCTTCAGGAGTTATCGATCAAGCATCACACTGCAATGAAGTTACTGTGAAAATCCCCTGGTCGCCACATTTCGGCTCCTGTTCGGGTACACAGAGGGAGAATTCAGAATGTCCAATTCACCTAACAAGCACTTCTTTCGGGACTTGTGAGAGGAAACCAGAGCACCAAGAGGAACATGAAAGGCCTCCTTTATCTAGGCCAAATGCAAAGTGTAGCTGAGGCATGTTGGTGTTCACTATTTGGATTATTGGGCAGAGCCAGCTGATTTTAATGTGTAAAATCAGAGTACAGACCATTTCTGACTGAGATTCCCGGTTCAGAGTTGTCGCGTTCTGAATCCAGAACCTGAATCCTGTCCTGGGGAGGGGAGATCGGGCTCGATTCAGGTTTGTTAAAAGTGCATCGACTGGGGGCCCTGACCGTGCTTTGTGGAGGGAATTGGCCACAGAGTCGGATGGCAGGTGATCAAACCCAAGGGGCTGACCAATGCAGTGCGTGCACATTAACATTCTGACCAATGCAGTGCGTGCACCATTATGTTATGGTGGCCGTAATCTCCGCCATTGGTGGTTCATCAACTTGAATGTGATTTTGTTAAATGTTTGAATAAAGGGGCAGGGTTGATGGCATTGAAAATCAGCCGTGGGATGCAATTATCTCTGTAACTAAATCTACACAAAACTAGCATTTTTTCCAAACTACTTTTTCCTCCTGGCAGGCACCAAGCTGCTGCTTTTTATCAGCAAGCTGTTACTATTAGTACTCAGGAGAAGAAATTCTAGGCTAATTGTGATAATTAATTTCTCATTTAGCTGGAGGGAAACATTTTTTAATTAGTCCATCGAGTCCATTGTCTATTCAGTCGAGTGGAGATTGTGCTAATCCTGCTGACTAAGTACAGGCTACCTCATGGATCTGCTCCTGCTCTGTTAACTGCATTAAGGTTATTTACATGAAGTCATCGTAAACAAATCTGCTGTTGTTTACTGTGTCTGCGAATTTGCTTGCTTTTGAATTAATTCTTTGAACTGTGTGGTGCGATTTGATGGAGAAGGCGGCTTCTGTACCATTTAATCATCAAGACCAGGCAATGGCCTGATGTTTATCTATTAGCTTTTAAAACTGTCATTGAAAGTTGGTGACACTACAGGTCTGCTGCTAATTTGCTGACTTTGACCAATCATGCAAATTGACCGGTAAGGTAACTTCTCAAATTTGAGCTGTGCTCGACTTCAGCAGTTAGAGTTTCTGGTTTTGTGTCAACAGTAGATTCTTGTCCAGTTCCAAATCAGTTAACGAAGAAGCTGGCATCATTCAGTTCCTGGTGATAAGACAATATTCCAGTCTATTCATAGCAACAACCCTTTTAATTTCTTTACTGTCCAAGTTATTTTCTCTTTTGTTCCCCTTTAACATCTGGTGCTGGTTGCCAGGTGGAAGACCAGCCATTCAGAGTTTTACATAATCTCTATCCTCCTCAGTTCATATAAGGGGTGGGATTTTATTGGCGCCATGGGCTTGGAAGTAGGTGGTGGGAGAGGGAAACATTTGTGTGGGAGGACGGAACAAAATGGTGTGGGAGAATGGATCAGAACAGACTCCCAAGGTTCCCCCCCCCCACTGGCCAAATTTCCCTTGGAGATTTGGGGCGTGAGCTGCACAGGCTGGTGGCACGAAGCCAGTAGAGGTTGCTAAGGAGCTAAGTGACCAGGAATTTGCAGTTTTTATCCATGGGGAACATGGACTTCCTGGAATGTTAATAGCCTCACCTGCTCAAGTGAGGCAGTGAGTGGTATCTGAAACTCGCAGCCATTGAATTCTGCTGAGTTTACTAAAGGCAGGCTCAGGTCAGAGGATACAAGTTGTTGTATCTTATAATCTTTATCAGTGTCACAAGTAGGCTTACATTAATGCTGCAAAAAGGTTACTGTGAAAATCCCCCAGTTGTCACACTCCGGCGCCTGTTCGGGTACACTGAGGGAGAATTCAGAATGTCCAATTCACCGAACAAGCACGTCTTTTCAGGACTTGTGGGAGGAAACCGGAGCACCCGGAGGAACCCTATGCAGACACGGGGAGAACGTGCAGACTCTGCACAGACAATGATCCATGCCAGGAATTGAACCCGGGTCCCTGGCTCTATGAAGCAACGGTGCTAACCACTGTGCTACCGCACAGCCTCCCTCAGAGCAGCCAGGTGCCTTTGTGAACAGGAAGAGGTTCTACTCACTCAATGTTCAAATTGTTTGTAATCACTACAAAAGGATCCTCCAGCAGTAAGCTAGGCTCCCAGGAAGGTGCCATCACACATACATCCTGAGAGAGACCCAAATATCTCAACACTTTCTACCAACCATCAAGGTAGTTTTAAGGATTTATATTTGTATTGGTAAACATGAAAAATAAGGTATAGGTTTAAGGGCAGATAAGTCTCCAGGTCCTGATGGCCTGTTCCCTAGGGTATTAAGGGAGGTGGCAGCAGAGATAGTGGATGCATTGGTTATGATATTTCAGAATTCCCTGGATTCTGGAAGGATCCCAGTGGATTGGAAAAACACAAATGTGACACCCCTATTCAAAAAGGGCAAGAGGCAAACAGTAGGAAACTATAGACCGGTTAGCTTGACCTCTGTGGTGAGAAAGTTGCTGGAATCAATCATTGATGAGGAGATGACTGAACATTTGGAAAGACAAAGCTCAATCCGCCATTGTCAGCATGCTTTTATGAAGGGTAAGTCATGCTTGATAAACTTGCTTGAGTTCTTTGAGGTCATAACCAGCAAGGTGGATAATGGGGAACCTGTGGATGTGGTATATCTAGACTTCCAGAAGGCGTTTGATAAGGTGCTGCATAAAAGACTGATCCAGAAGGTGAGATCGCAAGGGATTGTGGGTAGAGTACTAGATTGGATTGAGGATTGGCTGACTGACAGAAAGCAGAGGGTCGGGATAAATGGGTACTTCTCTGGCTGGGAAACTGTAACTAGCGGGGTGCCGCAGGGTTCAATCCTCAGACAGTTTCAGAGAAATTGTTTGAAATAATTGTGGAAATTGGTGGCTGGACCTCGGCGTTTGTGTGAAAGTCTTTCAGACAAAGGAAACCTGAGGGGAGAGGTGTAAAACCTGAAAGCTAAACCTTGACAGAAGCAGCGGAGGCAAAGCCTAATTTAGAAGATTTGAAAGTTTGACTGCCCTGCTCACCAGCTGGTGCCACCCACTCTAAACAACGTCCATTGGCGTGAAAGGACATGCACTGGTCAAGGGTGGCTAGGCTGGTGTAATGCTGTCCCCTCAGATGGTGTCTCCCCCTCTTGAGGCTCATGTGATTCGAATGGTATTGATGGTACCTCATCCACGATCGACCCTGAGAGGAGAGACAGGAACACTGTTAACAACCTCCAAATCCAGCCACAGTCCCCTAACTGTCCAAGATTGGAATCTTTTTCTGGTCATCAAGATGTGCCAGTTCTAATAATTGTCAGAAGAAATGGTACATGCGACCATTGCTTTTCTTGCTCTCTATGATCTCCACATAAACCTCACAACACATTGCCCTGTTAGAACCCATACAATCTCCCTTGCTTCCGCTGTCATCTGCAGGAGCACAGTAATAAGAGCACAACACTTTCCACGCATCGCCACCTCCCGCCCATCGCCAGCCCCCTGCCCAACGTCAGCCCCCGCCCATCGCTACCGCCTACCCATCACTACCTCCTGCCCATCGCCACATCCCTCCCATCATAACCTCCCGTCATCACTAGTCCCTGCCCATCGCCAGCCCCCCCCGCCTATCGCTACCTCCTGACCATCACTACCTCCTGCCCATCGCCACATCCTGCCCATCGTCACCTCCCGTCAACGCTAGTCCCCGCCCATCACCAGCCCCCCCCCCCGCCCATCGCCACCTCCCAGCTCTCATCAGCACTCCAACCATTGCCACCTCCTGCCTATCGCCAGTACTCCGCCCATCACCACCTCCTGTCCATCACCAGCTCCCGCCCATCTCCACTTCCTGCGGATCTCCACTTCCTGCATTGAGCTCGCTTCTCCCACAACAACAGAACTACACAGGCCGGGATTCTCCGACCCTGCGCCAGGTCGGAGAATCCCCGGGGGAGGGGAGGCGCGAATCCCGCCGCACCGCCCCGACGCCGGCTGCCCTATTCTCCGGTGCCATTTTTCGGGGGCCAGCAGGATTCCCGCCACACCGGCCGAGTGGCAGTCCAGTTTTGCCCAGCCCCGCCGGCATGAATTACTCACCTCACGCACGGCGGGACCTGGCAGGTAAGTGTGCTGGGGCGGTCTTGGGGACGACAAAGGGGGATCCAACACTGGAGGGGGGGGCCCACGGTGGCCTGGCCCACGATCGGGGCCTACCGATCTGCGGGTGGGCTGGTTCCGTGGGGGGGCCTTCTTTCCTCCGCGCCGGGCCCCTGTAGGGCTCTGCCATATTGCCCGGGGACCGGCACGGAGAAGAGAACCCACACGCATGCGCGGAAATACGCCGGCGATCTGCGCATGCACGGAATACGCCGGCCGGTCCGCGCATGCGTGAGATCATGCCGGCCGTTCCGCGCATGCGCAAACCCGCGCCGGCTGGAGTGGCATCAACCACTCCGACGTCAAACTAGCCCCCCAAAACTTGGAGAATTCCTCACTCTCGGGGCCAGTTTTCCCACCAGCGTGGGGACATAGCCCCGTTTTCGCAGAATCCTGCTCACAGTCTCACACATCTTTCATGGCCCAGCTGTGTTAGTCAGATTACGCCCCTTAAAATATCACCACACCCTTCGGAAACCAACTGCAAACGACTTCTCAGCCTTGACACTACAGTGAGTACCTCCAACTGGTCATTATCCTCCAGCATGACACAACTCTGTGTCTCACTGTGCATAGTGACCCTGGTGATTCCTTTGTATTGATCAGTCATCTCAACATGGCCACCATAAGACATTCAGTTCTGCCACCTTGCCATCATGCACGCCACGCATCTCGTCTGAATCACCTCTGGCACTGCGCCAATATTTGTGTGACCCTGTGATTGCTGGTTTCCTCAGTCACCCCCAGCCATGTCTTCTTCCTCAGGCTTGCTGACCTTCTCCTCCTCCTCCTCATTGGGTACAGAGCTTTTCTCCATTCTCTTGTCTCCTGTGGGATCACCTTCAGGGAGATGTCACTGAATCTTGGAGCCATGCTTCCAGTTGCTGCAGCAATTCATCCACAGATTCTCTTCTGCTGCATTCCTTCCTCTGCCCTCTATGTGTGCAGCTGGTATATCAATCTACCTGCTGGCATGAACTCCCGCCTGCCACCTATTCTAGACCAACTTCCCCTCATCAAATTTTAATTGGCTGCATGTTGGAAGACCTCTAAGAAAGTCCCGCCACCCGGACGAATGGCCATGTGACCCACAGATGACCCCGGAATTAGGACATCGACATGTTTGGTCCAGCTCAAAGTGTTACGAGAAAATTTACTTGAGGGGATTATTTAGACCTGTGACAAAATGTTGCTGTGTTGCACAAGGTGAAATGTATTCCCTTGTCAAAAAACTGGCTTTACTCAGTCATGGACCCTCGTCCATTTGCAAAGTTTTTCAAACAAATTTTATTTTCTCTTTTTGATGAAGGAGCATGAAACGTTGCTGGCAGGATGGCAGAACAAAAACACAGAGAGCGTAATTGAGCTGCACAATAAAACTCCAGTGTGGAACGACGATACTCAATCCTATGTCCTTAATTTCCATGGCCGGGTTACACAGGCTTCTGTGAAGAATTTCCAGATTATTCATGACAATGATCGTAAGTAGCACATTTATGGCTGTATGGGATGTTCTAGAGGTGAATGAGCACTTGAACATGGTACCAGATCATGGAACTATACTTCAGTGAGAAGGATTAAACATTGTATTTTAAATTGTAGTCACAAGAAGAATTTCACCATCACTTTGAGCATTTCCATTCTTCAAAGCACATTATTCCCCATTTCCTGGGTGATTGTAACATTTCCTTAACTTCAGAGGCTGTTGCTGCATGTCGATTATATGGCATGATTAACTATAGTACACATTGGGACTGGGAGCACAGATCGAGGTAGAAGAAGTGGTGAAAGGAATTAGGAGCATGCAGGCGGGAAAGGCCCCGGGACCGGATGGATTCCCAGTCGAATTCTATAGAAAATATGTGGACTTGCTCGCCCCGGTACTGACGAGGACCTTTAATGAGGCAAAGGAAAGGGGACAACTGCCCCCGACTATGTCTGAAGCAACGATATCGCTTCTCTTAAAGAAGGAAAAGGACCCGCTACAATGCGGGTCCTATAGACCTATTTCCCTCCTAAATGTAGATGCCAAGGTCCTGGCCAAGGTAATGGCAATGAGAATAGAGGAATGTGTCCCGGGGGTGGTCCACGAGGACCAAACTGGGTTTGTGAAGGGGAGACAGCTGAACACGAATATACGGAGGTTGTTAGGGGTAATGATGATGGCCCCACCAGAGGGAGAAACGGAGATAGTAGTGGCGATGGATGCCGAGAAAGCATTTGATAGAGTGGAGTGGGATTATTTGTGGGAGGTGTTGAGGAGATTTGGTTTTGGAGAGGGGTATGTTAGATGGGTGCAACTGTTGTATAGGGCTCCAGTGGCGAGCGTGGTCACGAATGGACGGGGATCTGCATATTTTCGGCTCCATAGAGGGACAAGGCAGGGATGCCCTCTGTCCCCATTATTGTTTGCACTGGCGATTGAGCCCCTGGCGATAGCGTTGAGGGGTTCCAAGAAGTGGAGGGGAGTACTTAGGGGAGGAGAAGAGCACCGGGTATCTTTGTATGCGGACGATTTGCTACTATACGTGGCGGACCCGGCGGAGGGGATGCCAGAAATAATGCGGATACTTGGGGAGTTTGGGGATTTTTCAGGGTATAAATTGAACATGGGGAAAAGTGAGTTGTTTGTGGTGCATCCAGGGGAGCAGAGTAGAGAAATAGAGGACCTACCGCTGAGGAAGGTAACAAGGGACTTTCGTTACCTGGGGATCCAGATAGCTAAGAATTGGGGCACATTGCATAGGTTAAATTTAACGTGGTTGGTGGAACAGATGGAGGAGGATTTCAAGAGATGGGATATGGTATCCCTGTCAATGGCAGGGAGGGTGCAGGCGGTTAAGATGGTGGTCCTCCTGAGATTCCTCTTTGTGTTTCAGTGCCTCCCGGTGGTGATCACGAAGGCTTTTTTTAAAAGGATTGAAAAGAGCATCATGGGTTTTGTGTGGGCCGGGAAGACCCCGAGAGTGAGGAAGGGATTCTTACAGCGTAGCAGGGATAAGGGGGGGGGCTGGCACTACCGAGCCTAAGTGAGTATTATTGGGCCGCTAATATTTCAATGGTGAGTAAGTGGATGGGAGAGGAGGAGGGAGCAGCGTGGAAGAGATTAGAGAGGGCGTCCTGTAGGGGGACTAGCCTACAGGCTATGGTGACAGCCCCATTGCCGTTCTCACCGAGGAACTACACCACAAGCCCGGTGGTGGTGGCTACACTGAAGATTTGGGGACAGTGGAGATGGCATAGGGGAAAGACTGGAGCCTTGGGGGGGTCCCCGATAAGAAACAACCATAGGTTTGCCCCGGGGGGAATGGATGGGGGATATGGAATGTGGCAAAGAGCAGGAATAACGCAACTGAAAGATCTGTTTGTGGATGGGAAGTTCGCGAGTCTGGGAGCGCTGACCGAGAAATATGGGTTGCCCCAAGGGAATGCATTCAGGTATATGCAACTGAGGGCTTTTGCGAGGCAACAGGTGAGGGAATTCCCGCAGCTCCCGACACAAGAGGTGCAGGACAGAGTGATCTCAAAGAGATGGGTGGGGGATGGTAAGGTGTCAGATATATATAGGGAAATGAGGGACGAAGGGGAGACTATGGTAGATGAACTAAAAGGGAAATGGGAAGAAGAGCTGGGGGAGGAGATCGAGGAGGGGCTGTGGGCAGATGCCCTAAGCAGGGTAAACTCGTCGTCCTCGTGTGCCAGGCTAAGCCTGATTCAGTTTAAGGTATTACACAGGGCACATATGACTGGAGCACGGCTCAGTAAATTTTTTGGGGTGGAGGATAGGTGTGCGAGGTGCTCGAGAAGCCCAGCGAATCATACCCATATGTTTTGGTCATGCCCGGCACTACAGAGGTTTTGGATGGGGGTGACAAAGGTGCTTTCAAAAGTAGTAGGAGTCCGGGTCGAACCAAGCTGGGGGTTGGCTATATTTGGGGTTGCACAAGAGCCGGGAGTGCAGGAGGCGAGAGAGGCCGATGTTTTGGCCTTTGCGTCCCTAGTAGCCCGGCGCAGGATATTGCTAATGTGGAAAGAAGCCACGCCCCCGGGGGTGGAGACCTGGATAAATGACATGGCGGGGTTTATAAAGCTAGAGCGGATTAAGTTCGTCCTAAGGGGGTCGGCTCAAGGGTTCACCAGGCGGTGGCAACCGTTCGTCGAATACCTCGCAGAAAGATAGACGGAATGGGAAAAAGAAGGCAGCAGCAGCAGCCCAGGATCGGGGGGGGGGGGGGGGAGGAACCAGAAGGACTCTCAGGGTTGTTAATATATACTGTATAGTATGTATAGGTCGTTGCTACAGATAATTATATATTGGACTGTTAAATTATATTTTTGGAGAGTGTTACTTGTGACAAGGCAGTTGCCAATTAGGGCTAGTTTTCATTTTTGTTATTTATTATTTATTCATTTTTTGTTTATAAAATAGGTCATTGTTATTTGTGTTGTTATAATATTGTGTAAAGAATGCACAATGTACTGTGTTGATTGACCAAAAATTTTCAATAAAATATTTAATTAAAAAAAAACTATAGTACACATTAAATCCCAGAATGGCAAAACCAGACAAAATTGTGCAGCCATGAAGATGTTAAGAGTACAGTGGAGAAAATGGTGAGGTGCCCGGAAGAGGTATGTTGGGTGAAGTAGGGAAGGTCTGGAAGCTGTAGTGGGGGTGCTGAGGGGTGAGGTGTGAAAGACGGGGCTGTATTTAAAAATGGCACCCCGATCCGCGAGTATTCTTCCTGCACTGGCAAAAGTGCCGTTGGAGAATGGGTCTTTCTCGGCGCTGCAGGCCCGATAAACATGCCCAAAACCGGACATAGAAGTGTTTCAATTGAATCACGCCCATAAGATTCTATCACTAACATTATGGAAAAAAGAACTGGCCCTGTTAGCACAGTCTTGTCATAACTTTGAAGAGGGTCCACCAGGTTGGGTCCTGGCCTTAAACTGGTGTTTCCAGTTGGCCATTGATGTGGGAGGGGGTGTGGCTGGAGCAGGATTGGAAGTTTTTATGAGGATGTGGTGAGATCAAGTAGAAGTTCCTTACAAGGGTTCTTAGGGTTTCCTGGGTAATCCTCTCAGTTTAGCACTCTTCGACCATGATTTACACCCTTTTACGGGGATGAAAACTCTTTCATTACTACACTGAGGTGTCGGTCTACAATATATACTTCAGTCCTCAGGAGGGGCTTGAACCTGTAACCTTCTGTTGCAGAGGTGAGGGTGCTACCCCACTGAGTTGAGGTTTACACATTGGCAAACATTGAGAATATCATCGCTAAGTAGTTGAATAGGATATATTTTAAGAGATTGATTTGCCCCTTCAGAGCCTTTCACAGGTCAATTTTTAAGCACTGATAGGAGTATTTGTTTTCTTATTCATTCATGCGATGTGGGTATTGTTGGCTTGGCCAGCATTTATTGCCTTTGAGAGGTTGGTGGTGAGCTTCTTTCCTGAACTGCTGCTGTTCATGTGGTGTAGATACACCCACAATGCTGTTAGGGAGGGAATGCCAGGATTTTGACCCAGTGACAGTGAAGGAATGGT
Source organism: Scyliorhinus torazame (assembly GCF_047496885.1). Taxonomy (NCBI): domain Eukaryota; kingdom Metazoa; phylum Chordata; class Chondrichthyes; order Carcharhiniformes; family Scyliorhinidae; genus Scyliorhinus; species Scyliorhinus torazame. The sequence goes on from NC_092716.1 coordinate 222,425,007, forward strand.
GATATATTTCCAAGTCTGGATGGTGAATGATTGTAAGTTAACTTCCAGATGGTGGTGTTCTACTGCCCTTGTCCTTCTAGATGGTTGTGGTCATGGATTTGAAAGGTGCTGTCTAAGGAACGCTGGTGAATTTCTGAAACTTGGACCCATGATTCCTCGTTCCATAGCCATTCATCCACAGGTTCCCTTCTGCTGCATCCCAACTCAGGTAATTTGGGATGAATACTCCAATCCACCCAGGGGTTTTCAGCTACACCCTGCACCATTGTCAACACTTTCAGTTTGAGCATACATTCAGCAGGACGTATCCTTTAGTCAAGCATCAGTGCTATTTATGGGCAACACGGTAGCATTGTGGATAGCACAATTGCTTCACAGCTCCAGGGTCCCAGGTTCGATTCCCGGCTTGGGTGACTGTCTGTGCGGAGTCTGCACGTCCTCCCCGTGTGTGCGTGGGTTTCCTCCGGGTACTCCGGTTTCCCCCCACAGTCCAAAGATGTGCAGGTTAGGTGGATTGGCCATGATAAATTGCCCTTAGTGTCCAAAATTGCCCTTAGTGTTGGGTAGGGTTACTGGGTTATGGGGATCGGGTGGAGGTGTTGACCTTGGGTAGGGTGCTCTTTCCAAGAGCCGATGCAGTCTCGATGGGCCGAATGGCCTCCTTCTGCACTGTAAATTCTATGTTAATCAATGAACAGCTCTAAAGCTCAGCTCCAAAAACATCTGACTTCATACTGTGTCACACATTTGATAACAATGACTTTAGTCAGAAAGAGAATAGCAGATACCTTTTCCTCAGATTCCTCTGTGGGCCAAATAAATGTCAGTGGAAAATTAACTCTCTAGTATACAGCAACACCAACAGTTTTACAGTATTAGCCATTGTAGGAAAATATACTGTAGGAATATAAACATCTGTTAATGGGCATCCAATGTTATTGGTGAGCGGACTGAACTATTTTCCTACTTCATTGCTGCAATATTGCAACAGTCAGCTCGTTAATCATGTGGGGAAGGCAAGGGCAGGTATTTGGCAGTTCCACTGTGGGCATTAAGCAAAGGTGGGACTGAATTAGAATCCTGGACATAAGACCATAGCTATTGAGGCAGAATTAGACCATTCAGCCCATCAAGCCTGTTCCGCCAGTCAATCATGGCTGGTATGTTTCTCAACCCTCTTCTCCTGACTTCTCCCCATAACCTCCGATCCCCTTATTAATCAAGAATCTATCTATCTCTGTCTTAAAGACACTCAGTGATTTGGCCTCCACAGCCTTCTGTGGCATTGATTTCCACAGATTCACCACCCTCTGTGGTGATATACATCACTGTGCACACAAAGGGTTAATGTACATACACTACACCTAGCTAGGCACTAGAGGGAACACCAGAGACATGACACACAGACAGTCACCCAATAGGTCAGTAAGATAGAACACGACCAATGGGCATTCACGATACACATCGAGGTGACACTACCACAGGAGGGCATTACACCAACCCATATAAAAGGACACATCACACATGCTCAGTCTCTTTCCAGTGGAGACACTCAGTGAGTGCAGACACAGGGTTGATTGAACATCACACCCACCACGTGGACTGTAGCAGACTGGTTCGTCAGTCTGAGTAGCTATAACAGGATTAACAGTAGAGTCGAATCCAAGTAGGAGAATTGTTAATAGTTTAATAAACGTGTTAAAGCTATCTCCAAGTCTGAACCTTCCTTTGTCAGAGTGCACATCAAGGAAGCAGCTTATGCTACATCAAGAGCATAACAAAACACCCTCTAGCTGAAGAAATTCCTCCTCATCTTAGTTTTAAAGGATTAACAAGGACAGTGAGGGGTGCAATCATGAAAGTACTCTAATCACCGGCACAAATATTTATGTGGGGCTAGGAGACAAAACTGGTTCTTGTGGCATTTTTCTGAGCAGCCTGAAGGAGTCCCTTTAAAAATGAATGTTGCTTAGTGCTTCAGCCTCACTGGACAGAGCACATGTTATCCGCACTGGATGGCTTATATTGTCAATCATTTGCCAATTTATTCATGTTGAAAGGTGGGGCTTTCGACAAAATGGATGTATAATTTTCATAGAAGTACCGATCAGATAAACTCTTCCAATAGCATTTACAACATTGCTGTGGCTAACAATCAGAACAATTCTTTCACCTGAGTTGCTATAGTATTTATTCCATTACATGTTGTTGTAAGTTTTCAGTCCTAACCTCATGCCGTCTCTGTAATGGAAAAAGCTGATGGAGCAATATCCAGCTAATCAATGGTGGAGAGTTTTTAAGAGCCTTTAAGAGCCATTGCCAGATAAAGACATTGTTGATCTGCTAATAGAATTCTTATTTCCAAAATCCATTTTTATTCTATTTTATTCTATGGAACTCATGGTTCAAGTGTGGCATTTTGCACAAAATCCTGATGAAAGCACATTGTTTCCAATTGTTTTTATGTTGTAGAACCTCAACCCCTCTGAAAAGCAGGAGTACATTAATTAATTTGTGAGCTTTCCAGAAATAATTCAAAACATTTTAATGAGGAACAAAATGCACCATGATCCATCAACAACTGGAACAGAATTCAAAACTAATCAAGTAAAGGAAACAGTATAGATCTTGACAACTAACAAGACAGCTTTCAGGATCGGAAGCGATTGGCGATTTCATATAAACTGCTATAGCTTTGCTTTATGGTGTACAATGTCACCTGAGCACTGTGATCAGATTATGGTCTTGTAACTCTCTCCATCATCCTCTTTAAGCTTGCTGTCAGCTGAGTTGTTCAATGACTGGTAGAGGGCAGCAGGACAGATGTGAGGTAATTGCAGAACTTCATTCTGCAAATCGGAAGACATTTGGTGTTAAAAGATTCAACAGTTTGATGTGTTTGTATTTTCTTTTAGCGGATTATATAGTGATGCAGTTTGGCCGGGTGGCTGAAGATGTCTTTACCATGGACTACAACTACCCAATGTGTGCATTGCAAGCATTTGCGATTGCTCTCTCAAGCTTCGATAGTAAACTAGCTTGTGAATAAATGGAACTTTGGAAGCGTTATACCGAAGGAGCAACATGTATTTCAAGGACAAGATTGCTTTCCTTGCTTTTATATCTCAGTTGCAGATCATCAGACATAATTCATCCTCTGTGTCATACATTTCTTTGTAAGTCTACGGGATGAGTAAAATTGTACCAGGGTTCCAAGTACAGGAGAGGATCCCGTTTTAAATATTTTAATGAGGCTTGTGCCTGTTTTGCTTTTTTTTTAAAAGTAGGCACAGTTCTTTGCATGGCCCAAAGAGGGTCATTTTAAAATACTGACGCTGTGATTTTGTGTTGATCTCTGAAACAAAACATTGTCTTAAAAAGAAACTAAAGGAAAAAAAACATCCAATCTGAAAATGGCAGCTATAGAATCCCAAGGGTATTGAATCAGAACATGAGAGAAATTTCTGCACATTAACCTTTCAAGTACTAATCCATGTGTCATCCCTTATACATAATCAGATTTTTCCTTTCCGTTTGGTCAGAAAGTACTTTCCACTAATGTCTGTTGTGTTTGTTCTGCCAGTACCTTATACAGCACAGTAATAATCAAATGAATGTCACTGATATTTGGTGATACAGCCCAGTTTGTAAGAGAAATAAATGATGTAAAGTGGGATTCACCATTAGGATTCATCTTAAGAGACAAATTGTTAAAACAAAAACAATTATTGTTCATTTGCTTTTTAATTTTTTTAACTTTATGTGGGATGGTGTTGTCTAAATAATTATGCCATTAGGAATGAGGAGGCACTCTCATTATATTGGGATTAGGTCATGTTGCTGGGACTGCGTACAGAGTGCTTGCATCTGTGTGCTGTTCCTCATGTGTGAATGGATACCTGATATTGGCACCGTATGCAGGAGTTTTGTTCTTGTATCCCCATTAGAACGAAATGTGGGTTGGGAATCCACAAATGCTGACATTGGGATCCAGAGGAATATTTTGAAGGAGGTAGCTAATTATGTGTCCACCTTTGGGAACCCCATCTAATTAAGGATGGCAGGCAGGTCCCAGAATCTGGAAGCCAAACAGGAGGCCGTTCACTGGAAGATCAGCAGTCCCACCATCAGCGGTGGGAGCTGCTGATGTAGGTTGGTGAATGAGAGGGCGCCTCAAGGTTTAGGCCCCATTTTGAAGTATTTCCAAAGGTTAGTAATTTTAAAAATGGGGAGAGCTGCCAGACTGTCAATGTAGAAGGCGTTAGCGATTGGATTAAATTGAATGAGGCGTTGATGACTCTTTGGTCTGACTTCAGGAGCCTCTTCCACTCATTGGCCTGGCTTTTGATCAGTGTACTCAATGGATAATTGGCGATCCAATAGTGGCGGACAGGTGGCCAGTATTACCACCGCTGCTCCTCCCCCCCACCCTGCCTTGCTGCATCCCCACCCCAGTGCAGGCTCCCTTAATATAACATTGAGACGTGACCACAGCACACCGGCTAATAGCCAGGAAGTTTCTGGCATGCTTATCTCCAGTCTCACTTCCGCAACCTATAGAAAATTCATTTATCCCTGTGTGGCAAAAATGGGCATGTCCTGTTCCCTACCATGGATTAGATTTGACTAATGATCAATACAAAGTCGTCTTCAGTAATGTATAAACTTTAAAAAATTAGGGAAGGATTGTTAAAGGGAACTATAATTCTACATGAAAAGCAATTACAATTAAGATTTGATAACAAAACATATTTTATAAAGGGACAGTGCTTCAATGTAAAATTATGTGGATGAAAAGTTGTGTTAGTTTCCACCCCATTTGTATCCAAGTAAACAAAGCTAAGCTCTAATGTTCAAACAAAATGGATATTAATGGACATTAATGGTTAGTGGTTAAAATGTGGAAATTGCAACCGTAAGGTGCAGTTGGGGCTACCCACTTAAATGTATTTAAGCAGAACTAGATAACCATGTTCCGTGGGAAAGGAATAGAAGGGGTTAGGGTTAGCTGAAGAGGGAATGAGTTTCATGTGGAGCAAAAACGCTGGCGTAGATCGTTGGGCCAAATGGCCTGTTTCTGTATTGTACATTCTATATAATTCTATGTTTTTTATTGCCACTGTCTCCATGAACAGCACAACCTGATTTTGCCGTGAAGTTGAAGAATCTTTGATGCAGAAATCAAAACTCTGACGGATCCTAAAAATGTCTAGGAATCATCTGAGGTCCACTTTTCTCCTGATTCCACATTAACAATAAAGGTGTTTTACTTGGAAATAACTTAAAATGATTGTGCTGAGGTCAAAGATTGGATCTTTCTGAAGGGTATGTGCATCTGTGGAGATACCATGACAAATCCCTTTGGATGAGATTTTCCCTGAAACAGAATTTACTGGATATTGTTAATGTAAAAAAAAAATCTGGGACCTCTGACCTTCGTCCATTCAATTTCGAATTGAGCATTACTGAGGAAAATGTGCTGTCTTGGGGAGAATAGGGTAATGCTCTTGTGTGCATACAGGCCCTGGTGGGTGGATGGATACGCATTAACATATTAATTGCCGAGCCCTTTAAAGTATCGAGCTATTTGAAAGATTAAACCTGGAAGCTGTATGAGACCACTATCAAAAAAAGAAAGATTTGGATTTATACTGCATCTTATTTGACCACAGGATGTCCCAAAATGCTTTACTGCCTGTAACCATGAGACTTCTGAAGGGAGGTTACTGATGTAATGTAGGAAACACAGCAGCCAGATTTTGCACAGCAAGCTCCCACAAACAGCAATGTAATAATGACCAGATAATCTGTTATTGTGATGTTGATTGAGGGTATAAATATTGCCCCGGGACACCAGGGATACCCCCCCCCACTTTTCCTCGAAATAGCACATTGGGATCATTTGCATCCAGCTGAGAGGCCAGACGGGGCATCGGTTTAACCTCTCATCTGAAAGACCTCCGAGCATGCAGAACGTCCAAGATGCTAAACCAGAGAGTCGGCCTTGGCTTTTGGGCTCAAGTCCTGGAATGGGACATGAACCCGCGAAATTCTGGCACAGAGGCGGGAGAGCTGCCAACTGAGCTGGCACATCATGAAGCAGTAACTATGATAATAAACTGCCTTTGTTTTCTTTATCTCAGGGTGACAGGATAAAAAGAATCTTGTAAAAGTTACGGAATTAAACGCGGCACTTGGTTGTGTGATATTATCACACAAAGCGTTCATATTGAATTTCTTGGGCTGCAGCATTAAACAAAGAATTTTAACTATCCAAAGTTTTAACTATACCACATCAAATAAATTAATGGATAAAACAATTTACTCAACCATGAATCAATAGTGCATATTTTCTAGGCTGATATTTTCTGACTTCAAGTAAGTAAAGGGTTTGAATTCACCATTGAAATAAACAGCTCAGCGGTTCTGGTATTCCAGCTCTTACTGATTATGATATGTGTGCCCACTTTTACTGGGATGAAAGAAAGTGGATCTCAATTGATAATAATCTTTATTGTCACAAGTAGGCTTACATTAACACTGCAATTAAGTTACTGTGAAAAGCCCCTAGTCACCACATTCTGGCGCCTATTTGGGTACACGGAGGGAGAATTCAGAATGTCCAATTCACCTAATAGCAAGTCTTTCTGGACTTGCGGTTGGAAACCGGAGCACCCGGAAGAAACCCACGCAGACACAGGGAGAACGTGCAGACTTCGCACAGACAGTGACGCAAGCCGGGAATCGAACCTGGGACCCTGGTGCTGTGAAGCAACAGTGCTAACCACTGTGCTACCATGGTGTGAGAGTCAACATTACCACAAAAGAAGAGTGTTACTGGTTATATGAGTAGAGTTAACTCCGTTATAATACTGGCCTCTGACCACAAATCTGATTTTTCTGACACACCATGCGGACAGAGGAAATAGCAGCAGGAGCAGGCCGAACTCCCCCTATCAGTCTACTCCACCAGATCTTGGCTGATTTTCAACTTGAACTCCGCTTACTCACCCAATTTCCATATCCCTTGATTCCTTAGAATCCCAATATCTGTTGATCTTGAATATACTAAATGACAGTATCTCCAGTCTTCTGGGTTACAGAATTTCAAAGGTTCACAGCCCTCTTGCTCTTCACAGTCCTAAATAACCTTTTATATGGCACATTAATGAATACCTTTTGAAAATCCAAATAAACTTATTTTCTTGATCTCCCCTATGCTCAAAAAAACTCAAATAAATTTGTGAAACACCATTTTCCTTTCATAACGCCATGTTGACTCTTCCAATCATGGGGATTTTCTAAGCATCCTGTTACCACTCCAAAAATGTGACCACTTACCAAAATGTTGTCTGCAGTGACTGATGTCAGGCCTGCTCTTCCTCTCCCTTCATTTTTGAATAGTGCTGTTGCATTTGGTACCTTCCAATCCACTAGGGCCATTCCAGAATTTAGGGAACTTTGGAAGATCACAACCAATGCATCCACCATCTCTGCTGCTATCTCTCTTAGAACCCTAGAATGCAGTCCATCAGGTCTGGGGGGGCGGGGGCATTTGTCAGCTTTTAGTCACATTAATTTATTTGATCCTTACTCATATAAATTACTTTACGTTTCTCAATCTGGCTAGGCCCTTGGTTCCCCACTATTTCTGATCTGTTGTGTTTTCTACAAGGAAGGAGGAGGAAAACTATTAATTTTACATTTCTGTCATTTCCTTATTCCCCATGACAATTTTTCCTGTTTCAGCATCTAAAGGATCTACATATACTTTCATTACTTTCTTCCTTTTCAACCTCTTACAATCTGTTTCTATATTTCTGACTAGTTTGCTCTCTTTCTATTTTTTCCCTCTTTATCAATATTTTGATCATCTGTTGCTTGTTTCTAAAACTTCTCCAATCCTTCGGTTTACTGCTCTTCTTGGCAATATTTGAAGCCTCTTCTTTTAACTTGCCCTTAACCTCTGTAGTTAGTCACAGATGGATCATTTTCCCTGTGGAGTTTTTAACTTCACAATGAATGTATATTTGTTGATAATTAAGAGGTAGGTCCTTAAATGTCTGCCGTTGCTCATCTACTGTCATATCTTACAATATAAATTTTCCATTCTACCTGAGCCAGCTTGACCCTCATACCTTTGGGTTTATTTAGGTTTAAGACTCTAGCTTCACACTTGAGTACATTACTCTTGAATTCAATGTGAACTTCTATCATATTGTGATCATTCTTCGCCAAAGGATCCCTTGCGATGAAATTACTATTTAACCTGTCTCATTAAACAAGGCAAGATATAAAGTGGCCTTTTCCCTTGTTGGTTCTACAATGTAATTTTCTTCGATGCTGTCTCAAATACATTACATGAACCCATCCTCCAAACTACTTCTGCCAATTTGATTTGTCTCGTCGATGTGAAGATTAAAGTTCCCCATGATTATTGCATTAGCTTTGATACAAGCTGCTCTTACTTCTTGATGATATGTTGTACAGGTATTGTTGGAGGTCCAAGAAACTATTCCCACCAGTGTTTTTACCCCTTTGTATTTTTCTTATCTCCACCCATACTGATTATACTCCTAATTCGTGGATCATGCCTCATGACTGTCCTTGTATTACCCTTTATTATCACGGCTACCTTCACCCCATTTCCATTTTATCTGTCTTTTTGAAATGTCACGTACCCAGGAATATTTCTTCCCAACCTTTGCTACTACGCAACCACATCTCTGCGATGGCTATTAGACCAATGTCACTTGCACTGATGCCTTGGCCCAATTATCTGGATTAGCTTATTGGAAACAAATTGAAAATGCGTTTTTTTTTTAAAGATTCTTTTATGTCTGCTGTGGAGAGAATTTTAATCCACAAATTAATTTCCAACATAAAAGCTGGAGATCCACTGCCATGGAAATTCTACCCTATTTCTCTGGTGTACTTATGCACATTCATTACACATATTTTATAATCGGTGCAGATCAACTCTTAACATTGTTCAAAGAGAATGTAGGAACACGAGGCTGAGAAACGTAGTATTAATGGACAGATAGCTGACTCTAGTGGAATTGGGGCACACCTCCATTGCGGCATGGACCTTCATCTGAACAGTGGGCATGTGCATTCCTGAGGCTGCCTGATCTTCCAGCATTGTAATCATTTAGAAACCATAAATTAAAATTGCGTTCTATTTATGGCAGAAATGGCCACCATCCCTAGAAGTATCTGGAACCACAAACATGGGATGGTTTAGCAAAATGGGCAATACTGTCGACTGAATCTAATGGACTAGAGGGGATATTCGGTAAAAGATGTCGACCCTGAAGAAATCAGCTAAGGTAAACAAAGAATATTGTTGGACAAAACCAGCACTTGCCAAACAGGGCCATGCAAGTAAATACATCCTCAAATTTTTGAATACCTGTCAAATGAACAATGCAACCTGTAAGAGGTTAACCAGTGCAGTACTAGCACAAAGGAAGCGGGGAAATAAATGTTTGACATGGATGGGGATACAGCTGTATAAAAAAGATATGAAGAACAAGTGCCTCATTCACATGCTAAGCTGTATGGAGTGTCACACTTTGGCGGAGTTACACTAGAAGTGCTTGTGAATTAGAATGCTGCTTGTTTAGTTTATACCAAGCTGCAAAAGATTTTCTCTATTACACATAATTGCCATACTTCAGTCCTAGGTTTTTTTCTTGGTATTCACTCAGTGGATCCATTGGCATGGGTGGGGCACTAATCAATTCAGTACGCAGATCTATTTGAGTGACCGTTCCTGTCATAACTGGGCAGGAAAATATTGAGGCAGTGAGCAGTGCTGAAGTTGGAGGCTGCCCTATTCTCCAATATAGAAACTGGAGATCTGCCGTGGAAATTCTACCCCATTTCTCTAATCTAGTTACACACATTCATAACATATATTTTATAATAGGTGCAGTCAGTAGATAGTTGGTATATAGTTCATACTGAATGACTGTTACTCAGCCACACATTGAACTTAAGTCACGTTATATAACATATCATACAATTAACATAGTGTTTGGGAGAGGTTTATTACAATGACAGTTTGATATTTTGTTCTTTTTTCTTTTCTTAGGAATACAGGGCAGAGTGAAGGCAAAGCCAATGAAAGAACCTGCAGCTCACAGCAACCTGCATCACAATCACCACTGTTTCCAAGCACCAACGCACACACAAATCAGTATATAGACAGTGTGTAAGTGAGTGTAAGGGTAATTGGTGTCAAAGCCGGAAAACTACTGGTTAGATGCCCAGAATGGTTTCTGGTTCATCTGTACCAGTTCCAGCTGCAGACACCACATGACATGCTTTGACGTTTTTTTAAATTTAAAGTACCCAATTCATTTATTTTTCCAATTAAGGGGCAATTTAGCGAGGCCAATCCACCTACCCTACACATCTTTGGGTTGTGAGGGAGAATGTGCAAACTCCACACTGACAATGACCTGGGGCTGGGATCGACCCAGGTCTTCGGCGCTGTGAGGCAGCGGTGCTAACCACTGCGCCACCGTGCCTCCCCCCATGATGTGCTTTGACACAGATTTCTTTCTCAGCAGGATTGTCCATCTGAGTGACTTTCTCTGCAGAACACATACTGCAAATGCTGAAATATCATGGAAGCTCTTACCTATAAATCTTGGATGAAAGATTATCTGCACTGTAGTCTGTCATGAAGTAACTTGGCAAGTTCTTTAGCAGCGGCAACAGATTCCTAAACACTGCAGGTCATAGGCACAGTGGAAGCATCTCTCATGAAGGCTCATACTATGACATAGAGGAGTTGTATTCAAGTCTTAAAGATACTCTTGGCTTACTGTATAATGTCAGCAGCTAGGCTACAGAGATTGAGGCAGAGATTCACAGATCTCATAGCTGCTTACATTTCAGCTCTTAAATCAGAGCAGTGGACATGAAGGAATGACTAACAGTGTGTTGATGATTGTAATAGCCAAAGATCAATGGTTGCCTTTTAAGTCCACATCAGATCCGTTGAATCAAACATTCTTGCATAAATGTCAGTGAAGGTACCAGCAAACAGGTAGAACCAGTAGCCAGAAAGGCATTAGATTGGTTGGCTTCGGTGTAGGGCCACTGCAATTCACACCATAAGGGTGGCACTGTGGCATAGTAGTTAGCACTGCTGCCTCACAGTGCCAGGGATCCGGATTTGATTTGGACATTGGGTGACTGTGTGGAGTTTGCACTTTCTCCTCATGTCTGCGTGGGTTTCCTCCGGGTGCTCCGGTTTCTCCCACAGTCCAAAGATGTGCACGTTAGGTGAGGTAGGCTGGTCATGCTAAATTGCCCCATAGTGTCCAAGGATGTGTAGTTTAGGTGGGGTTAAGGAGATGGGTCAGGGAAATGGGCCTAAGTAGGGTGCTCTTTCAGAGGGACATGCAGACTCAATGGGCCGAATGGCCTCCTTCTGCGCTGTCGGAATTCTATGGTCCTAATTCTATGGTCTAGAGCCAACTGAATTCCAGCAGGCTAGCAGTGAAACCTTACAGCCAGCAAACTTACTCTTTCCACAAAGAATGACTTGGGGCTTAGAAGCTAAACATTACAATCAATCCATCAGCACATAGGGAAAGCACGATTACAAAAGCACGCTAACATCAGTCACAATCTATACAATGAATTCAATAAATGCATTACACCTGATTTGGATATCGTGCTGAGGAAATGCAAGCCATAGGCTTGAATAAAGAGGCAGCACAGCAAAGTTGGGAATAGTTGGTATTTGGCCAATTGTACATTAATATGCATGTGGAGGTGTTTAAGGAAGTAACGGTAAAGTCGCCATAGTCCCAGATGACAACAGGCTGCTTTCCCCTTTGAGGAGGTAATTTAACCTGGGCATTACCACACCTTAGGCGAGGGGGAAGGTTGAGAAGGCAGGGCCTTCGTGAATAACCTCAGCGATACAGGAATTAAACCCACGCTGCTGTCTTCGTCAGTGCCTTAGTGGCTGAACAGTGAATTCCTCATTGCCTTTTCATCCTTCTCTTCAACTATGCTTTGTTGTCTTGTCCTTCGGCTTCCATAGTAAAACATCTCTGCAAGAAGCTATAGATAATGCAGCAGATGTCAGTTGTTTATGAGACATGGAACAGGGAATGAGCTGTCTGAAAGGCACCCCCTGGTAAGTCGCGGCATCTAAAGCAATCAATCAGTATTTTGATAGTTCATTGAACTCATTATTGTATGAGACGATGTATCTACACTTTGTTTCTGTTTGTGACTGCTACAAGCATGTCATGTAAATTGCTGTAGAAATAATCTCATTCTTCAAAAATATCCTTTCACTCAGGGCAGCATGGTAGCACAAGTGGCTAGCACTGTGGCTTCACAGCGCCAGGGTCCCAGGTTCAATTCCCTGCTGGGTCACTGTCTGTGCGGAGTCTGCACCTTCTCCCGTGTCTGCGAGGGTTTCCTCCGGGTGCTCCGGTTTCCTCCCACAGTCCAAAGACGTGCAGGTTAGGTGGATTGGGCGTGCTAAATTGCCCTTCGTGACCAAAAGGTTAGGAGGGGCTATTGGGTTATGGGGATAAGGTGGAAGTGAGAGCTTAAGTGGGTCAGTGCAGACTCGATGGGCCGAATGGCCTCCTTCTGCACTGTATGTTCTGTATGTTCTATGTTCACTCATGCTTCCTCATCAAATAAAGCAGGAACACATGATTTATTTAACAGTAGAAGCATTAGTCCATATTATTGACTTAGTACCAACTGGATATTGAAAGAATGACATCCTTCATGGTTAACATATGACACAGCTCTGTGTATATAGTTTGAATGGCAACTTGGGTGAGATTAAGATGGAGGCGGTTGGTGGGGGGGTGCTGGTGTAGTGTCATTCTCTCACTAAGGCAGCACGGTGGTGCAATGGGTTAGCCCTTATGCCTCACGGCGCCGAGGTCCCAGGTTCGATCCCGGCTCTGGGTCACTGTCCGGGTGGAGTTTGCACATTCTCCCCGTGTTTGCGTGGGTTTCGCCCCCACAACCCAAAGATCTGCAGGGTAGGTGGATTGGCCATGCTAAATTGCCCCTTAATTGGATAAAATTAATTGGTACTCTAAATTTTTTTTTTTTTAATTCTCTCATTCTAGTGTTTTCTTTCCAATTGCACATTATTTTGTTCTTAAGCAGAGGGGCCATGCTAAAATATTGGATATTCGAAGAGCCTATTGATGAAAACAGCCAAAGCCACCCTGTATCCCAGCTAATGTGATCTTCATAGGGGTAGTCATGTGGTAAGTTTGGTTTACAGGGTCACCTTTGCAAATGGTCATGTGAGGACAGTCCCAATTTTAAGTGGGAATGTGCGTCCTTGTGCAGTATGGACATGGAAGTAAGGCTTAGAAAGAGTTCTAATCAGAGGATTTGGTAAGCAGCTTCAATCACAGTGTCATTGTGTGTGAAGGAGCAGTGGTCTGTATCATTTGTTCATAAAATGCATTCCTGAAGCTTTCGGCCTACTCCCTCACCTTCTCCCACATTCTCCAGAACAGCAGTCACACAGTAGACAATATTTACAGCTTGGACACGTCTTATGTGCCTTGTATACCAAAGAGGCCAACATTTCCATGCTGCACTTCTCCCATCAGTACCTCTCAAAGGGTCATGTGAAAAAGGAGTTTCTTTGTTCAGCCGCGATTCCTTTCCTGCTACATAACAAAACAGCCTCTCTTGAAAACCGCAACTGCATCCTTTAAGAATAGTTCTGTCCAATTGCCAGCAGTGAGCTCCCATAGCCAAGCACCATTCAGGCCATTAGTTCGCTTTGATTTTGGTTAATGGTATTGAATGTGGAAGCTCCCACTAGCTCGCTGCTGTGTCACCTCACCATGTTAACACCCATATTGGGAGAACAAACAAACACCCAATGGTGCAGGTTTTGCTCAGATTTATTCGTCTTTGCTCCGTAATGACAAGCAGGAGAAACTTTAATTGCCTCAACTGGAGCAGGGTTCAGACCCCGGTTTCAGATACCGGCTTAAACCTTACTGTTTATTATGTTATATAATTTGTAATTGTTCAACCTTTCCAAGTCTATCAATCAATTGTTCCCTCAATTAACCTGTATTCTTTCTATGTGGCATAGTAATTACAGCACAGGAACCGGCCCCAAGCAAGCCTTTTCCCATCATTTTATTTTCTAATCATTCACATGTTGTGGTTGTCACTGGCATGGCCGGCATTTATTTCCCATTCCGAAATTTCCCTTGAGAAAGTGGTGGCGAGCTCTCTACTCGAATATAACTGAGTCCTAGCTAGGACATTTAAGAAAGCAATGAAGAGCCAACCACATTGCTGTGGGTCTGGTCTCACACGTAGACTAGATTGGTCAAGAGTGGCAGGTGGCCCTCACTAAAGGCGATGAGTGAACTCAATTGGCTTTTAATGACAATCAAATAGTTTTATGGTCACTATTACTACAAATTTAACTATTTAAAATTCCCCAGCTGCTGTGGTTGGATTTGAAACTCATGCATCCAGATCACTCGTCCAGGCTGCTAATCTATTAATATAACCACTATTCTGCCGCACCCCATACTTAATATCTGAAGACGGCACCTCTGACAGTGCAGCACTCCCTTAACACAATACTGGCGCGTCAGGTTAGATCTCTGTGCTCGAGTCTCTGGAGTGGAAATTGAACCCACAACCTTCTGGACTTAAGAGGCAAGAGGACTACTCCTGAGACACAGTTGATATCTACATGATGTTTTAGACTCTTGTCATTTCCAGCTGTTTGCACATTCAGTTGCACTGTTCATTGAGTAGCAGTAGTTTAGAGAAGAGCAAAAATGCAGACTGCTGATAGAGCCACACTTGGACTCTTTTCGTTTGCTTGTAATCAGTCCATCAATGCAGTCTTCACGGAGATAAAACCACGTAGTATTGGTTTTGATCGTGACTTGAGCTTTGTGGAGCTAGAGAGCTCATTTGCACAGTGAATATATAAATGGGAGTGGGTTTCATAAATAATAATTTATGACCTTTTTAAAGTGCAAAGCTATAGAAATACGACGATGAATATTTTAGTATACAATGTGATTTTAGTACGGCTGTTTTAATCCACTGGATTGAAGTTAACACGCTAAGGTTGTGTTACATATTTTACAATTTGTCCACATCAGTCAGCTGACTTTGTTTTGGAAGGTATTAAAGTTCAGTAATTTTTTAAAAATATGAATGTGTTTTGCATGTGCGTCTTACGCACGGTGAGACTTGTGTTGCTACCTGCTAACATGCATGGAATGTTTACTGCTGTATTGACTTACTCTTCATATATGGAGACCATGTATTCAGATGTTTTATTTCCTGTTATAAATATTAAATAATTGATGTATTCCAATAAATTTAATGTTATCATTATGTATCGTAACTGCGTACAGCATGATAAACCCTAATGTAAAACACTGCGTGTAGACATCACTTGAGTGAAGGGCCCCCTGCTTTGTCTTGTTGCCATAAGTGGCTCATGATTAGTTTGTGTGATGGCCTACAAGTCGTGACCTGATTTTTACATCATATTTTATGTAAAACCCATTGATTAAATGCCATGTATTTCAAATGTGTGCTGTATGTTTAAACTTGGCTTCATATTTTATCAGGCCACTTGTAATTTCTCTCATGCTGCTTCTACTCACAGTCTGTCTTCACTATCAGAATGCACCGACACATGTAATATGACAGCTGAGAGTCCCATTTTATTTGCATCAATAATATGTTGAAAGAATTTAATGACCATTTACTGGGACCATTTTTGTTATTTAACTAAAGGCAAGTGACAGTGTTCTATGTCATGTAAGGATCCTACTTGTTCAATGGAATTTTTAAATAAATAACTTTTAAAAATCTTGCTGTTTTAATTGATTACGTTAACGTTCATATATAATGTACAGTAGTCAATTTCCCATCACTATTTCATCGATCAAAGTAAAAATAAGAATTTTATTGTGGTATTGCAAAATCTACCAATGATTGTTCACACTATAGAATTTACAGTGCAGAAGGAGGCTATTCGACCCATCAATTCTGCGCCAGCCCTTGGAAAGAGCACCCTACTTAAGCCCACGCCTCCACCCTACCCCTGTAACCCAGTAGCCCCACCTAAACTTTTGGACACTATGGGGCAATTTAGCACAGCCAATCAACCTAACCTGCACATCATTGGACTGTGGGAGGAAACCCACGCAGACACGGGGAGAACGTGCAAACTCTACACAGACAGTTACCCGAGGCTGGAATTGAACCCGGGTCCCTGGAGCTGTGAGGCAGCAGTGTGGCTATCCACTGTGCCACTGCTCCAGCCACGAAGTTCGTCACACATTATAGTCACACAATGGACAAGGAATTCCTATATTTTTCTATGTTCTCTTTTGCATCAAAATGAAAACCTTGTGTTGCAGTGGAAAATAAACCCAGTGACCATGCCCAGGTGAAAGGTGACACTTACTCAAGCTGATTTCATACCATTTCAACCACAGATACAAAGATGTTTTTTTGTACTATATTGAGTGAGAAATGAGTCTGAGCATGGGGAGGAAGCTACAGCTGCTGAATTGGGAGACTGAGAGGACTCTGGAACAGACGATAAGGTTGTAAGAAGCATAATATTTGAAGATTGAGGCCTGCAGACAAGGATGTGGGATATTGGTTTGAGAGTCCTGGGATTATAGTCAGCCTGGGCAGAGGCATGAGCATTGCAGTGTCTTTTCATGTAATTCTCAAAGCTCATCAGCACATACTAACAGTATGATCTATGAAAAGAATGTAACGGGAGAAGAACTAAGTGTGGTAGCGAATGCAATTTGCCGGGTGCTTCCTGACAGCCGACCTGGCGAGACCGCGGCTGGTATCTAACGTCAATTAGGGGCGGTAATGATCCCCCACAGGCCTTACGGTGGAAATGGCAATCCCACCAGCTGATTTGCATGGCCCATTCCGTCTGGAGGAAACCCCAGACAGCACACAGCCCGGCCACCGCGCAGGCCAGCCCCATGTTCAATGATACCGACCTGGCCAGACTGTTGGACGCAGTGGAATCCAGATGGGCCACCCTGTTCCGCCGAAGGCCCGGAGGGTCAGCCGCAGGTCAATTAGTGCCGCCTGGGAGGCAGTGGCAGTGGCCGTCAGAGCGAGGAATGTCACCAGTTCTGCATGCCACCCCCTTACATTCCGCCACTCCCCACCCCAACGAGTCAGCGGCTGCCACCCGGCACCCTGCAGCACGGTGGCACAAATGGATAGCACTGTGGCTTCACAGCGCCAGGGTCCCAGGTTCGATTCCCGGCTTGGGATTCTCACTGCCTGTGCGGAGTCTGCACGTTCTCCCTGTGTCTGCGTGGGTTTCCTCCGGGTGCTCCGGTTTCCTCCCACTGTCCAAAGACGTGCAGGTTAGGTGGATTGGCCATGATAAATTGCCCTTAGTGTCCAAAAAGGTTAGGAGGGGTTATTGGGTTACGGGGATAGGGTGGAAGTGAGGGCTTAATTGGGTCGGTGCAGACTCGATGGGCCGAATGGCCTCCTTCTGCACTGTATGTTCTATGTCTACCCCTCCCCAGCACAATACCATGCCTGTGCCTCAGCACAACCCACCCATGCCCAACAGTGGTGCCCACACCTGTTGCCCGCAATAGACTCCCCCCCCGTGCCCGATGCATGAAGTGTGTGGCTCACATTGCCCTCTCTTTGTCATCACCTGAGATGTTGGCCCACAAAAAACAGGAACAGGCCCAAAAGGGCAGTGGGGTTCTGGACATCAGAGTCCTCACTGCCGATGAGGAACGGGCCCTGGAGATCACATGTTGGCCAAGGACAGAATGGTCACTGACAGTGAGGTTGGCCTGCACTGCAGATGTGAGGATCTACTACCCCTTCAGCTAAATGACCTGTTGGAAGTGAGTTGTACATGTCAGACGTAATGATCCCAGTCCTCTCAATCATCACATGTCTATTCTACCACAGGATCTCCTCGGATGGTGCCGGCCCATCCAGGGTGCCCCCCGCCCCTCCCGGCCTTCCAACAGAACACTTCAGAGGATAACTCTGAGGATGCCACCATTGATGCGTCACAGCTATCACCTCCACTCTCCGCCAATGCAGAGGCACACACCTCAGTGGGTGACAGTAGTGGACAGGCTTCTGGGGCACAATCGGGTGAGTGTCACACATATGCTGATGCACATCAGGTGGAGGCAGGAACGTCGAGGGGAGAGAGCAGTCAAAGGTCTGCTGGATTCCAAGATCCAGCTGGGTCCCAGCCAGATGTTGAGCCTCTGGACCAGGTTACCCAGACCTGATGCAGATACTAGGGTGTGATTCAGGGGGAGATGTCAGTGACACTCCATGAGTGCATAGCCAATCGGAGGAGTCCCAGAGGCTACACAAGGTGGCAGGGGCAATGCATGGCACTGAGGCCAACACTGCTAGGGTGGCGACCATAGTGAGAGGTGGTGACCAAGGCGTGGCTCAGTCAGTGACGGCCATGGATGTGTACCTCAGCAGCATGTCTGTCACTGGGGTGCGTGTCCCAGGTGCATCTGGACATTGCCGAGGCACTGCGAAGCATGTCCCAGATACAGGTCGACCTTGCCGAGGCACTGCGAAGCGTGTCCCAGATGCAGTTGGACATTTCCAAGGCACTGCGAAGCGTGTCCCAGATGCAGTTGGACATTGCCGAGGCACTGCGAAGCTTGTCCCAGATGCAGTTGGACATTGCCGAGGCACTGCGAAGCGTGTCCCAGATGCAGTTTTACATTGCCGAGGCACTGCGAAGCGTGTCCCAGATACAGGTGGACCTTGCCGAGGCACTGCGAAGCGTGTCCCAGATGCAGTTGGACATTGCCGAGGCACTGCGAAGCGTGTCCCAGATGCAGTTGGACATTGCCGAGGCACTGCGAAGCGTGTCCCAGATACAGGTGGACCTTGCCGAGGCACTGCGAAGCGTGTCCCAGATGCAGTTGGACATTGCCGAGGCACTGCGAAGCGTGTCCCAGATGCAGTTGGACATTGCCGAGGCACTGCGAAGCGTGTCCCAGATACAGTTGGACCTTGCCGAAGCACTGCGAAGCGTGTCCCAGATGCATGTGGACCCTGCCGAGGCACTGCGAAGCGTGTCCCAGATACAGTTTTACATTGCCGAGGCACTGCAAAGCGTGTCCCAGATGCAGTTGGACATTGCCGAGGCACTGCGAAGCGTGTCCCAGGTGCATGTGGACCTTGCCGAGGCACTG
Organism: Scyliorhinus torazame; assembly: GCF_047496885.1. NCBI lineage: Eukaryota > Metazoa > Chordata > Chondrichthyes > Carcharhiniformes > Scyliorhinidae > Scyliorhinus > Scyliorhinus torazame. The sequence goes on from NC_092716.1 coordinate 222,444,272, forward strand.
CGAAGCGTGTCCCAGATGCAGTTGGACATTGCCGAGGCACTGCGAAGCGTGTCCCAGATACAGTTGGACCTTGCCCAGGCACTGCGAAGCGTGTCCCAGATGCATGTGGACCCTGCCGAGGCACTGCGAAGCGTGTCCCAGATACAGTTTTACATTGCCGAGGCACTGCAAAGTGTGTCCCAGATGCATGTGGACCTTGCCGAGGCACTGCGAAGCGTGTCCCAGGTGCATGTGGACCTTGCCGAGGCACTGCGAAGCATGTCCCAGATGCAGTTGGACATTGCCGAGGCACTGCGAAGTGTGTCCCAGACGCAGTTGGACATTGCCGAGGCACTGCGAAGCGTGTCCCAGGTGCATGTGGACCTTGCCGAGGCACTGCGAAGCGTGTCCCAGATGCATGTGGACCCTGCCGAGGCACTGCGAAGCGTGTCCCAGATACAGTTGGACATTGCCGAGGCACTGCAAAGTGTGTCCCAGATGCATGTGGACCCTGCCGAGGCACTGCGAAGCGTGTCCCAGATACAGTTGGACATTGCCGAGGCACTGCGAAGCGTGTCCCAGATACAGTTGGACATTGCCGAGGCACTGCGAAGCGTGTCCCAGATACAGTTGGACATTGCCGAGGCACTGCGAAGCGTGTCCCAGATGCAGTTGGACATTGCCGAGGCACTGCAAAGTGTGTCCCAGATGCATGTGGACCCTGCCGAGGCACTGCGAAGCATGTCCCAGATGCAGTTTGACATTGCCGAGGCACTGCGAAGCGTGTCCCAGATGCATGTGGACCTTGCCGAGGCACTGCGAAGCGTGTCCCAGATGCAGTTGAACATTGCCGAGGCACTGCGAAGCGTGTCCCAGATGCAGTTGGACATTGCTGAGGCACTGCGACGCGTGTCCCAGATGCAGTTGGACATTGCCCAGGCACTGCGAAGCGTGTCCCAGTTAGAGCTGGACATTGCCGAGGCACTGCGAAGCGTGTCCCAGATGCAGTTGGACATTGCCGAGGCACTGCGAAGCGTGTCCCAGATGCAGTTGGACATTGCCAAGGCACTGCGAAGCGTGTCCCAGATACAGGTGGACCTTGCCGAGGCACTGCAAAGGGTGTCCCAGATGCAGTTGGACATTGCCGAGGCACTGCGAAGCGTGTCCCAGATGCAGTTGGACATTGCCGAGGCACTGCGAAGCGTGTCCCAGATGCAGTTGAACATGGCCAAGGCACTGCGAAGCGTGTCCCAGATGCAGTTGGACATTGCTGAGGTGCTCCAGAGCGTGGCCCAGTCACAGAGGAGCATCACTGAGGGCGTCGACGATATGCTGTAGACAATGGGAAGCCGCCAGGGTTGGCAGAGCCAGATGATGCAGGGGCCTCTAGAGCTCACTCCAGCCTCCCTTCTGTCCCAAGGTGTCCCCCCAGAGCCCTACAGCCTGCCTTAACGTGGGGTTCGCCCCTCATTGTTAGGCCTTAGCTTAATAAACAGAGCAGACACACAACCTGGTTAAGACGGCTTTATTAACCCAAGCTTGGTTTCGCGCGGGCCTGGGAGAATCATGCCCATCAATTATACAAGTTGCAAAAATCAATAGCCCCCCCCCCCCCCCCCCCCAGTTGGACTCGATCCAATCCCTGAAGCTGTCATGTTCAAGCTTATCCAATAAAATTGCAATCAACCCATGATTGAGCCTCATCCTGTCACCTGTTGTTTACCAAAGGTTTTATGTCCATTTTAAGTTGTTTTCCCCATCCTAACATCCTGTTAGGATGTTCATTAAGAACAGGATAGCAGAACTGGTACCCTCTTTACTCCATGGATTGGTTCAGAGGGACAGGATATCAGAAGTGGCTTCCTTTTCACTGTTCCAGAGGATATTGGAGACCACTGATAAAACGTATTTACCTCCATCATGTAATCTGCTCACCACGCACCTCCTGTGCCTCATCAACATGGGCAAGTTAGCTAGCCTAAATCCCATCATGCATTGTGGCCACTGCTTGTTGCTAGAGTTTACATGATTATCGCTGCTATGTCCTAAACTACAGGTTTAATGGTTAATAATGATTACTCAGTACACTTTCTATAAATAAATAAACTAACTTTAATAAACTAAAATAAATCCTTAATAAACTAACTTTAATAAACTAAAATAAACTAACTACTCTAGTGGCATCCTCGTTATTCAGTTTTAAGAGGTGTTATCACTGGACACTCCCTTCAAACATGATGCATGTAAAATCTGTCTTCTTGAAGCACTGTAGCTGATAGGGAAATGACAGGATCGAGTGCAGTGCCGCCTTTTAATCCCGTCTGATTTTACTCCCCAGTGAAGAATAATATTGGGCAACGTGTATAACTGGCATTCCCCTTTCTCATGGGATTCCCTGCCAGCTAGTAAGGTTAAAATTACCCATTAGTATCACTCGGGATACAGCATGCTGAATGACAGTAATGCTGCTTGCAAGAGAAGATAAGGAATAAAAAATGTTTAAACACTTTGACTGCATGTTGAATAAGAATAATCTGTGCTTCATTGCCAGTTGCTGGCAGCAGGATACTCCAGGAAGGATCCGTGGAGAAAAATCAACTATATCACTTTGAAAAGGATGTCGGAAGGCCCCCTTTCTGCATGCAAACAACTGTTTCTCAAAAGAAAAGTAAAAATGGCGATTCTAATGTTGCTATTTCTGTTCAGTTATAAGATCTGTTCCTATTATAAGATTTCAATATGACAATAACTGGTTTACAGATCTGTTTAGATAGCTTATTCAGAGATGCCCCTTCCTATTTCCAATTAATCTTCCAACTAAAATACCCTTCATGGTATTATGTGCTGTTGCTGGGAGGTCAAGTCATGAAAAGTTAATCTGGTACCCTACAATAGCTCCCCTAATTGCCCCACAACCCCAGCAGATTTAAGGAGCAAAAAGATTACAGTAAGTTTTTTTTAAAAAACACAGTATACAGCTGCAGACCTTTTTCTGTGGTGTGGTACAGGTAAGTGAGTATAGAACCTTAGTTAGGCCACACTTGGAGTATAGTGTTCAATTCTGGTCGCCACACTACCAGAAGGATGTGGAGGCTTTAGAGAGGGTGCAGAAGAGATTTACCAGAATGTTGCCTGGTATGGAGGGCATAAGCTATGAGGAGCGATTGAATAAACTCGGTTTGTTCTCACTGGAACGAAGGAGGTTGAGGGGCGACCTGATAGAGGTATACAAAATTATGAGGGGCATAGACAGAGTGGATAGTCAGAGGCTTTTCCCCAGGGTAGAGGGGTCAATTACTAGGGGGCATAGGTTTAAGGTGAGAGGGGCAAAGTTTAGAGTAGATGTACGAGGCAAGTTTTTTACGCAGAGGGTAGTGGGTGCCTGGAACTCACTACCGGAGGAGGTAGTGGAGGCAGGGACGATAGGGACATTTAAGGGGCATCTTGACAAATATATGAATAGGATGGGAATAGAAGGATACGGACCCAGGAAGTGTAGAAGATTGTAGTTTAGTCGGGCAGTATGGTCGGCACGGGCTTGGAGGGCCGAAGGGCCTGTTCCTGTGCTGTACATTTCTTTGTTCTTTGTTTCTTTGTTCTTTGTAATTGATAATAATTACAGAAGGGTAGATGAGTAGCTGACACTGGTATACCTTAGCAGACTGCAGTCTCCACCATGTGGCTGGGTCTAGAATTTAATTTTACCGAGGAACATTTATTTCTTGTTGGCTAATGACGGTTTTGGGAAAACTCCCAGGTAATACCGTAAGGATAACGTTCAAACGCTCCCTTTACAAAGCACAACTTTTACTTTCAACATGTCTACTTAGCTATTTTCAAGCCGTTTGTCAATCTATTGCAAACTCCCCAGACAATATGACTGAACATCCAGATTGTGCTGGTTTGGGATTCTTAGAAGTGGTGCCACTGGCAGAGGTGAAGAATATTTGTCTTATCTTGTGTTATTTGAGAGATCCTTCCTGTCAATTATATATTTGGGGTCAAATGCAGGGGTTCACTCAAAGAAAATGGCCCAGCTTGTTTTGACATATTGACTGCAGAATATATTTTCTGAAGGAGAATCCGCGCATGCCCTTCAATTCAAGTATAAGCGCCTGATAGATTGTATTTATCTATGTGTTTAACTGGCATTTGATTCTGAGTTTTGTTTTTTTCTCAGTCATGTTTTGCAAAGTATTGTTAAAATTGAGTATTCCATCTGAAGCTAATCAGAGGGGAAAAGGGCCAGGCCAAAAAGGTTCTTTACACTATCAGACTCATGTTTGAAGCTTAACATGCAAAAATCTTGCATGTATACCAGGTTGTTGTAACCCAACAGGAGGCCACGGGGTCTGCAACCTCAGACTCCCTGTGGCTTCACCTGATTATGATCTCCCTAGATGAGGGGGTGGAGATACACCCTTAAGCAAAGGGTCTCATGGGACATAAAAACCCAGGGAGCTGGATTAGGGGTTTGCCCCGTCCACACTCTGAGCTCTGGCTTCGTAACTCTGATAAAGTGTGGGTTGGGTGTGGGAGATGGAGGAGTTGTATTATAGTAGGTCAAATAAACTTAAGTTCCCCCCCCCCCCCACCCCCCCAAGCCCTTACAGTCATTGCTCTCGAGTGGTCGCTCACCTGGAACTTTGTGCAGGTTATAATGCAGTTTAACATTGCAGATATAACTGTTGCATTCCTATCTTTGACAGAAGTACAGTTAAGCTGATAACTACTGACAATCTACAGAGATATAGGGCGGGATTCTCCGCTCCCGCGCAGAAGTGCACACGCCGTCGTGAACCGGCCCCTATCCCGAACGATTCAGGGCCCGATAATGGGCTAGGAGTGGGGCCACGTCATTTACATGCACCAGGCCTTGTCGCCACGTAAAGGCGGCGCCACATACATGATGTGGCCGGCGCTGCATAACTGGCGTCACCCGCGCATGCGTGGTTGCCGTCCTCTCCGAGTCTGCCCCGCAAGAAGATGTCAGACAGATCTTGCGGGGCTGCGGAAGAAAGGAGGTCCTCCTTCAGAGAGGACGGCCTGACGATCGGTGGGTACCGATCGTAGGCCAGACCCCATTTGAGGCCCCTCCCGGTGCGGGATCCTCCCTCCCCCCACCCCCCCGCAGTCCGCCCCTCCCAGCATTCCCGCGCTGTTCCCGCCGGCAGCGACCAAGTGTGGACGGCACCGGGGGGTACCCGCCGTTTTGGGCTGGCCGCTCGGCCCATCCGGGCCTGAGACTAGCAGGGGTGCTGGAGAATCGCCATTTTGGGTGTCTCAGGCGATTCTCCGGCCTGCGCTGTGTGGAACTCGACGGGTCCGTTCTCGCCGCTTGGGAGAATCGCGGGAGGGCGTCGGACCGGCGTCGCAGGAAAATTTGGCGACCCAGGCTTTTCTCCCAACTGGCGCGGGAGCGGAGAATCGCGCCCATAATTTACTTCTTGATGCTCGATCAATGACTCCAGAAGCGAGATTGGATGACAATTGAAGGCTTTATTGGACTAGATGTTTCCCCCAGCAGCGCAGGTACAGAATGCAGCTGCTAGGGAGACCCAGACTCTTATACTCCGCCTTACTGGGCGGAACCAGCAGGCAGGCTTCACCAATGATCTTCCTGTCTCAGGTACCTCCCACACCAATGATCTTACAGCCTCAACCTAGATACCGTAATACCCCTAATGCCGACTACCACACTTCTGTGAACCTATTAATTTGCTGGTTAGTAAATCCGTTTGGCGGGTCATAATCCATGTCATAATGAAGTACTAAAAGCAAAGAGTTTATTCTGTAACTTTCCAAATTCCAGGTAGATTGCGTGATGATAGTGATATAACCAGTAACTGAATTAAAATATTGATGTTTTTCTGTTTTGACCATTAGGGAGGGGGCAGTGGGAATAAAGACAGTAAATTTTCTTATTTCAATTATTTGCATTTAACTGTACTGGACTTACAGCCAATGAAAACAATTTTATCTAGGTTCTCTCTAAGTTACATCACACAATATCGTTATTTAAACTCCCATTCCTGGGTCTCTTTATTTGAACAATCTCGAGCCCAGGATGAACCTGTTGGATTCCTGTGTCTGTAACTTGTGCATTTTCACCCTGGTTTCCTCCTATTTTGTTTCTACAGTTTTTTTTGTTTTGTTTCTGCCCACGTTTTCTCGAATATCTGAGTTTTAACCATCCTTAAGGTTTTTTTACTTATTGATTTTCAATAGTTCTTTTCTTGTAACCTCATGGAAGCTGCTACCCCTGCCAAGTCCTCCTTGGAAAGTTGAAAAACATATGGGTGAGATTCTCTGGCAGCACAGTGGCACTGCGGCCTCACAGTGCCAGGGACCCCGGTTGCATTCTGGCCTTGGGTAAATGTCTATGTGGAGTCTGCACGTTCTCCCCGTGTCTGCGTGAGTTTTCTCCGGGTGCTCCGGTTTCCTCTCACACTCCAAAGATTTGCCGGTTCGGTGTGGATTGGCTATGCTAAATTGCCCCTTAATACCCCCCCAAAAATGCATAGGTTAGGTTAAGGGGTGATTAGGATAGGGCTGGGGAGTGAGCTTGGGTGGAGTACACTTTCAGAGGGTTGGTGCAGACTCTATGGGCCAAATGGCCTCCTTTTGCACTGTAGACATTCTATGATCCTTGCGGTGTGTTTGTCGGAGGCAGGAGGTGACCCCTGTTGGCTGGCGGAGGGATCGTCTGGTCCCACTGCTGTCAATGGGATTTTCCATTGAATCTACCCCACGCTGTCAGGAAACCCCATGATAGGGCTGCGCCCTTAATTGGACCGGACCATCCCGCCAGTGTAAACAGCTGGAAGATCTCGCCCATAGCACATGGTTAAGATTTGTTCATTGAATTGATCCACAATTTTATTATATGGCTTGTTGTTCGGCATAGTAACATTTTAGGATACCTGTTTCAGGTTATTATTGCAACTTGCGTGTTAATATTAGATGGGGGTGATTTATTTTGAGTGGAATGGGAGTATAAAGAATACCTTTGTATTTTAAAAAAAGCATGTCAGACGATAGCAATCTTTTTTTTTCTTGTACGTGAATCTTTTCAAGTCAAATAGGCTGTCATGTTCACAGTTAAAATGATATAGACTTATTTTAAATGGAGCATTTAATAATAATATAATAATAATAATTATAGCCAGATGTGCGTTTATTGCAGGATTATAATTGAGGAGTCTTGGTGGATTTTATAAATATTTATATTATCCAGCCGTCAGCCATTCAGTTGCTACTAATGATCGAATATGCAACTAAGTCAGAGACAGCTGGGATAGATAAATACTGTCACAGACTTGGAGAATATGTTTGCACTCGCACAGAATACATCCTTCTTTTCAAGTCAGTATTACAGTGATACTAGTTATATCTTTAACTTTATTATAAAATATTGACATTAGATTTCAAAGGAACCTTAAGTGTATTAACTCACTGTGTGGAGCGGATCTTTCAATTCAGGAAAATCTCCCTTTAAATGGGCCCGATGGATAACATTATAACCCGCTTCAGGTTCCCTGGTGTCAGACTAACACACACTGGACACGTAGGTTGTTCATGATAGTATTTACATTTTTGATAAGATCGTGGCTGAAATTTGGAAGTAACACCTCCTGTAAGGGTTTCATGGAATGCTGAAACACAGAAGAGGCCATTCAGTCTATCTGGAATGTCTTTGCCTCTCGTTGGAACAGCCTTCCATTTAGTACCACAACACCAGCCCCTCCCTTGTAACCCTGCAACGTTGCTGTTGAATGAGCTTCTACAACTCTTCCACCACTGTCAGGATGGTTTATGGTCCTCAATCAGTAAGCTCCTCTCAGCGACTCAGTGCTGATGGGATCATGCTATCCACCGAGAAACCCCAGAGCCTGGAGCATTTCAATAACATCCTGAACAGACTCATCCCACATCAATGATGAAGCTATAAATAGGCTTTCCCAGATTAACATCTACCCTGCTCTAGGCACTCCACCCACAGTGCTGGAAACAAAGAAAGCTTTAGAGCAATTATCAAGTGGCAAAGGCCCCGGAGTTGATCAAATTCCAGCGGAGATCTATAAATACCGATGGATCACAACAGCTCAAAAAGCTCATCCAGCTCTTCCCCAAATTTGTCAACCCTGGCGAGGGATGAGATTCTCCGTTTCTTTTTTAAAATAAATTTAGCGTACCCAATTAATTTTTTACAATTAAGGGGCAATTTAGCGTAGCCAATCCACCTACCCTGCACATCTTTGGGTTGTGGGGGCGAAACCCACGCAAACACGGGGAGAATGTTCAAACTCCACATGGACAGTGGCCCAGAGCCGGGATCGAACCTGGGACCTCGGCGCCGTGAGGCAGCACAGCTAACCCACTGCGCCACCATGCTGCCCCTATGTCAGGAGTGGGATATGAACCCAGGATTCTCCATTTCTGAGACTAGGTGTTGACGCCAACACAGAATTTGTGGACTTTCACAACAGAAAAACTGGCGCCACACCTGGACCAATTTTGTGACTATTGAGGGGCTAGCACCGGTGCCACGAGGAACATAAAAAAGGTGCGGGACTCGGCGGGCCCATGATTGACACTCGGGAGGTTGACAAACTGCAGCTGCACGTACACACTCCAATCCCCGCACACACTCATTCACCCCAGACAACAAGATGGCACTGGTTGTGCTGGAGCTTGCCCATACAGCTGATGGGTCGGCTGGGGCCAGAGGCCACCAAGGGGGGGGTGCCAGCCAGCGGCACAACTGTCAGCATGCTATGGCCATGTTGAACACTTTCGGTACCCCCTCTCCCTCAGCAGCTGCCACGCCAGTTTCACGATTTTTAAAAACACAAGTCAACCACGCCGTCGGGATCTCGGCCCATCGGGGACGGAGAATCGTGGTGGCCCCAGAGAATACCGGGTCGGGACCCCGAATGATATGCAAACAGTGTCTACTGTACGTGCGTTCTGGAACACAGTGACGCCACTGTCAAGGTGCTGGAGCATTGCGATTTGGCGTCAAATCAGCACCTGCTGCAATTTCGGCGTCGGAATCAATTCTCCGCCCAATCACCTTTATCGATTTTGCCGTCGGCTAACGGAGAATCCCGCCCAAGATCTCTCAACTTGTTACTCTCTGGCTGCGACAGCTCAATATCGATATGGTGAGGAGGGATGGACTGGTTTCCTTTCTTTATTCAACCCCCTCTGCTGGTCACAACAAGCTAAAAAAAAAATTCCTTCACTGATCTCCTTTCCCGGTCCCAATATTTATGTTTTCAAAGGAGCCAATTTAATCAGACCTTCTTGAATTAAAGATACTTCTTTAGTGACTTTCTTAACTACTAATGACATAAAAATGATAAAACATATGCTTATACATTGATACAGGTTAGAAGTGAGAATTGAGTCCAAAGTAAGTAAGTTAATAAGAATATGAAACAGTCCTTCCCTCCTGAGGAGTAGATGTTTGAACATTGCAGCTGTTGTGATTCGAGATTCCAGTAGACCTGACTTCAGCAATCGGTTTCAACATTCCAGTGTTCTGCTGTTTGATAGGGAAGCTTCCCTGTTTCCGTAGCAGCTGTGTCTTTGCTGACTTGACCAGTCAGAGAGAGAGAGAGAGAGAGAGTTACATCTGCAAAATGCTTTATTGGGGCGCTGCTACTGGCTGGGTTCTTCTTCAGTGTCACACACATTCTGACACCCTAGTGCTGGTCCACACACATACACAAACACACACACACAAACTCGCAGAGGGCAGCTTTTCAGCTGGCTTTTATCCCAGTCTTTGTATTTCATGGAAGACAAAATCCACAAATCTGTCTGGACATTACACACTCTTGATGAGATGAGATTTATCTTCCATTGTCTCCACCAGAGATGGCAATTAGTTTCTGTATGCTTTAGAAGTATCTTTGTCTGGAAACTCGATGGGGTTCCAATGTCTCTCAAAGTATCACCCACCAGCAATTCAGCCAGTGACTGACTTTACACCCTCAGCCACCTTTGGCTTGTATGTCCATTCTTTAAAAACCTCAGGTCTTATTTAAAGTTCAATATTTCCAGATGCAATTCCAATGGTTTTTCTTCATTATTACTACACTATCAAAATAATTTTGAACACTTCTAACAAATCTCCCCAGCTTTCTCTGCTGTAGGCAGAGCAATCCCAGCTTCCTCAGAATCCCCACATAATCCCCTGGTCTGTGGTCTTTCTAATAAGTCTCTTCTGCAACCTTCCTAAAGCCTTGTCATCTATCATAAAGTGTGGTTTGAGAATTGGACACGGTAACCCTGATAAAACCTCATCAGTGTTTATTGAAGGTTTATTAATTTTTGTGCTCTGTGGCCCTACTTATAAAGCCAAAGATTCTGTGTCTTAACAACGGCCTTCTCAATTTTTTCAGCCATCTTCAAAGATTTGGGTAAGTGCATTCCCAGGCTTCACTGTTCCTGCACCCTCTTTAAAATTGGTTGCATTGTCTCTACCAAAATGTATCACTTCTTACTCTACAGTAAATTCCATCTGTACAACATGAATAAGGTTCAGTGCTCACAACTGCTTTCTCAGTTCCCTCTCAGAAACAACATGGTGAAAAACTTACTTGTGGAGTTTGGAAAACACTGAACATCAGGATGGTTGACATGATAATTGCTTCTGATTGGACCTTAAATGAGGGAGACAATCAATATCCAGAGCAGTGAGGGTGTGGAGGGAGGTCCACGTGGACAATAGAGCCAGGAGAAACAGAGGGGCGGAGCCCATAGGGGACTCCACCCACCCGCTAGGGTGTACAGACAGAGGCTCAGCTTTATTGATCTCGTGGAAAAGCAGTGCTTATAAAGGCTCAGATGGTCTCAGACATTTGCAGTCTCCTAGAAGAAGACTACTGTTGGGCCAGGCGGTTACCCATTATCAATGGCTGTGAAAGTCAGCACAACAGTCTTTGCCTGATGCAGGTTCCAATGGTGAGAAGGAGGTGCAAGATGAATTGGATTGGATTGGATTTGTTTATTGTCACGTGTACCGAGGTACAGTGAAAAGTATTTTTCTGCGAGCAGCTCAACAGATCATTAAGTACATGAAATGAAAAGGAAATAAAAGAAAATACGTAATAGGGCAACCCCTAAAAGGCAACCCAAAGTCAAACCTACTGATTGTAATGTTGCCCAGGATGCCAGTGATATCCTAATTAGTTCAATAGGTCAGCTAGTCTCTCACCCTGGATCAAAGTGAACATCGCATCCCCTGCCCCTTACCTCTCAGTGTTTGAGTATCTCCCATGGCCGGCATCTTCTGCAAAGTGGAAATCACTGTCAGATTGCAGCTCCAACCATTTTTCTTTATGCCCAGAAGCAGCTCTGCATTTCTGGCCTTGTCTTCCGAGCCCGGATTCTCCAGAAATGTGGAGCATACAGTCCATTGGAGAACTCCATCACAGCTGTAGCGTTAGGGGATGATGACTGGACACTATGGCGCAAGCTGTTCTAAGGTAAGTTTAAATGTCCAACGTGAATGTTAGTGAATGGGTGATGGGTGAATATTCGTGAATGAGTTAGTGGATCAATGAATGAATGTGTCGTGTAGCTTGGGTAGGTGGGCCAAGTAAGTAGGTAAGGGATTAGGGTGGCAGGTGGGTAGGGTGGTAGGTGGATACCGTGGGTAGGTGGGGTGAATCGGGGTGGTCAGGTCAGGAGGGGCAGTCAGGTTGGAGGGAAATGTCGAGTGGCATGGGGGAGTCCGGTCTAGTCGGGAGGTGGTCAGATTGGGAAGGGTAGCCAGCTGGTCGGAGTTAATGTGGTGGGGCGGGGTGGTTGAGCCATGTCAAGGGATTGATCTGGGGGTAGTTGGGTAAAGCAGTGGAGTCAGGTTGGTTTGGGTCTGAGGGTAATTGGGGTGTATGCGGGCTAGTCAGGGGCCAGGGGGAGTCAGTGTGAGTGATTGGAGAGTCAGTCTGTAGTTACCCAAGATTTAGACTAGGATTTTTCTGTCTCACATTTCTTGGATACCTCTCTAGGTAAGAACATCTTCAACTTTAACTCAGAGTTGGAGACTTTTGGGGAGGGTCCCAGGCAGCAGGTGAATTGCTCATCAAAGCTCAAACTTCCCAGTTAAGTGGTTGGATTCTCCGCAGCCCCGCACCGGAATCGGATTTGGCGCGGGGGCGGAGAATCCAATTTCACACCGAAATCGGGCCCGGTGATTCTCCGGGACTCAAGAATCAGAGTGTTCGCGGAGTACTCCGCGCGGCTGGAGGCCATTTCCAAAGGCCCGCCCAGCGATCCTCTGCTCCCGACCGGCCACTTTCCCGACGGCGTGATTCTAACCACCTATCGCCGGTCTGGATGCTCGCGTGGCCGCAGCCACCCTTGTGGGGATCGGGGGGATCAGACTCCGGGGTGGGGGGCCTTATAGGCGGCCCGGGGGGCAGATCGGCTTGGTCGGATCTTCGAGCGTGTGGCTGATTGCAGGGCGGGGGGGGGGGGTCTACATTTTTCATCTGCCTCTTGGAGGCCGCCGCCGTGCGCATGCGCGGAGGTCCCTGCTAGCCCCCTACAGATCAGTGAATCGGTTCCACGTTTTCACAGGATTCTTCAGAATGAAACGTTGGCGTTTTTACGCCGGCGTGGAGACATACTCCCATTTTGGGAGAATCCAGTCCAAGGTCTTCCTCGAGGTCTGGCCGTGGCTTGCATCTTGGGTTGTACATTCTCCGTTCCGCCGCACCAATTTTCGGGTGCAGCGCCCCGCCGCCGGCAGTGGGATCCTCCGTCCCGGCAGCAGGCCAATGGGGTTTTCCATTGCGGGAACCCCCAGGCTGCCAGGAAAACTGCGGGCGAGAACATGCTGACGGCGAAATGCAGGATTCCACCGACGGAGAATCCAGCCATCTCTTCATCCAAAATAGCCCCGTAAGCCCCCGACACTACCCCGTTCTCCAGGCCCCCTGTTGTCAGCACCTCCTCCAGCAATGTGGAAGCCGGCTCTACTGGGAAGCTCTGTATCTCCTTTCTGGCAAAGTCTCGAACCTGCATGTATCTAAATATTTCCCCCCGCTCCAGCCCATACTTCGCTCCCAGCTCCTTCAATCCTTCAAACCAACCCCGAAGAAACAAACCTTTTAGTGTCCTAATTCCTTTCTCCTCCCATCTCCAAAAATTTCCATCCCACTTCCCTGGCTCAAATCTTTGGTTCCCCTGAATCGGCGTTTCCCTTGACCCTGCCCCCAACCCAAAGTGCTGTCGAAACTGCCTCCAAATTCTCAACGAAGCTGTTACTACCGGACTCCCTGAATAACTCCCCAGGGCCGTCTGGAGCGGTGGTGTTGCTAGCGCCTTCAATCCCGACCCCCTACACAAACTCTCCTCCATTCTGACCCATTGGGAGTCAACCCCTATGACCCAGCTCCGTACCTTCTCCACATTCGCCGCCCAGTAATAATACATCAGGTTCAGAAGACACAAACCCGCTGGCTGCCTTCCTCTCTGTAGTAGCACCTTTCTAATTCTGACCACCTTCCTCCCCCATATGAACGAGGTCATCATAAGAACATAATAAGAACATAAGAACTAGGAACAGGAGTAGGCCATCTGGCCCCACGAGCCTGCTCCGCCATTTAATGAGATCATGGCTGATCTTTGTGGACTCAGCTCCACTCTCCGGCCAGTACATCATATCCCCGAATCCCTTTATTCTTTTTCTTAAAAACGTTTAAAGAAGGAGCCTCAACTGCTTCACTGGGTAAGGAATTCCAGAGATTCACAACCCTTTGGGTGAAGAAGTTCCTCCTACACTTCGTCCTAAATCTACTTCCCCTTATTTTGAGGCTATGCCCCCTAGTTCTGCTTTCTTCGACCAGTGGAAACAACCTGCCCGCATCTATCCTATCTATTCCCTTCATAATTTTATATGTTTCAATAAGATCCCCCCGCATCCTTTAAACTCCAATGAGTACAGTCCCAGTCTACTCAACCTCTCGTCATAATCTAATCCCCTCAACTCATCCCTTCAATCTCTCTAAAAAATACCTTTGGCAGGAAAATCGGCAGGCATTGGAAAATAAACAGGAATCGCGGCAACACATTCATTTTAACTGCCTGTACCCGACCCGCCAGTGACAGAGGGAGACCATCCCACCTTGCCAGATAAGCTTTCACCCTCCCCACCAAACTAGAAATGTTGTACCTACGGAGCACCCCCCTCCCCCCAATCCCGAGCAACCTGCACCCCCAGGTATCTAAAGTGAGTCCCTGCCCGATGGAATGGCCGCCCCTCCACCCCTGGCCGATACAACCTGCAGAATGTTGATGACTCTTTGATGCCACATTTGGTCAGATGCTGCCTTGATATCAAGAGCAATCACTCTCACCTCAGCTGTGAAACTCGGCTCTTTTATCCCTGTTTGGGGTAAGGCTGGAAAGGGATCTGGAGCAGTGGTCACTGCAGAACTCAGTCCATTCACCAATGCTCAGTTTATCAGTGAGTAGGTACGGCTTAACAGCACTTCAGTAACCCCCCCCCCACCATCTCTGCACTGATGATTGAGAACAGGCAGTAATTAGACAGACTGGATTTGGCCTGCTTTTTGCAGTCTGGGCATACCTGGGGAATTTTCCACATTGTCTGGTGGATGCCAGTGTTGTAGCTTTATTGTAACGGCTTGGCTAGAAGAATGGGTATTTCTGAAGCACATGGCTTCATCACTAAAAAGGAGACATTTTTGGGACCCATAGCCTTTGCTGTATTTAGTGAGCTCAGCCATTTCTGAATACCATGTGGGGTGGGATTCTCCGCCGGCGAGTTTTTCCGTTTTGCCGGTGCCCGGGGGTTTCCCGACGACGCGGGGCTGCCGCGTAATGAGAAACCCCATTGACCGGACGGCATAACCGAGAATCCCGCCGGCGGTTCGGGGCAGAAATGTGGCCCGGCGGGACGGAGAATCCAGCCCCGTGTTGTGTGTATCAAATTGGTTGAAGGCTGGTTTCAGTGATGGTTGGGATCTCAGGAGAATGCTGAGATGGAACAACCGCTTGCCACTACTGGTTGAAGATGGTTGCAAATGTTTCAGACTTGTATTTTGCACAATGTGCCCGGCTCCCCCATCGATGGGGATGTTTATGGATCTTCCTTTAATGGTTTACCACTATTCGTGGCAGGTTTGGCAGGACTGCACAGCTTAGATCTGGTTGGTTTGTTGTGGGCTCTCTCAGTTCTGTCTATCGCGTGCTGCTTCTGCTGTTTATTAACGTTGGTCCCATGGCTTGATAGAAGAAAGAGGGATATGCTGAGCTGTGAGGTTTAGATTTGGTGGAATACAAATTTTGAGCTGCTAGATCTGTTCCTGATCTTTCTCATTTAGCACAGTAGTAGCACCAACATGATGGATGGTGTCCTCAGTATGTCATCTCCACAGGGTCTGTGCAGTGGTCATTCCGACCAATACTGTTTTGTGACCTGTAGATAAGAGAGAATGAGGTGATGTGGGCTTTTCTCGGACTGCTAGTGAGGGTCATGAATTGCATGTCATCTGGATTAGGTGGAGGATAGATACATATTTCTGAGCGCAGACAAATGTTTGTCAGATACACCATACGCTTTCATAGTCAACAGAGTCAAAGGCTTCTGTATGGTCGTAATTGGCCATTTTGATGCTGTTACTCGCACTTTCTTTAAATTTCCCAGACAGTGAAGATCAAATTAGAAGTGCCTCTTGGTGGGGAAAACCATACTGCAAGTCTGCAATGAGCTTCTGGGAAACTAGGAGGAACCATTTGAGGAAAATCCTTGCAATAAACTTCCCTTTGGCAGACAGCTCCCCTCACCACTACAGTGAATTGGAGACACCAGTCGACTGTTTCTCCTGTGAATGGCTATTTGACTTGACTTCTTCTTAATCGTCCGTCTTATCCTTGCCATAAACCTGATGCCATGGGGTTTGGAGCCAAGGTTAATGATGCCAAGGCCCACTCCCTCATGGCAGTATACTGCACCACCACCTCTGTTGAATCTACCTGTTGACAGGACATACCCAAGAATGGTAATGAAGGAGTCTGGGGCATTGGCTGAAAGCTTTAATTTTGTGACAATGACTATTTCAGGTTGCTGCTTGATTTGTCTGTGTAGTTTTCCAATTTTGGCACGAGTCTCCAAATATTAGAGAGGAGGACCTTGCAGAGTTGACTGGACTGCGTATGCATTTGTGATGTCCGAATATGGCGCCTAGGCTGATGCTGGATGGCTCATTCATTGCTAGACCGAGGCCCCCTCTTAAACACTCCCAGCTGAATATGTGTTCATCTGCATGAAGGAACTCCCCCGCCCAGATTGGTTTTACAAGGGAGCAAAATTGGAATTTGATAAGAAAGTCAGAGGGGTTGGAAGGCTTGTTAGGAGAAAAGCTGCACTCAATAATTGTAACTTTAGTTACAGTCCCTTTTGACCTGGCACACAACACGGCGATGAGCACAGGCAGCAGAGGGAGGAACTGTATGCAGGGAGAGAAGGAAGAGGGTTTTGGTTAAAAGGCTCTACCTAGCCAGGATCTTCTCGTACATCCGCTTCATCAGAGCCAGGAGCTGATGGAGTTACCTTTCAACCAGAGGATGATCACAGAGCAATGTCACTTCCTGTAACCAAACCTATATTCACACAGCAGGGTAAGGACAGCGCTGTCAGTGGTGTTATATTCCTTGCCTTTTTCTCTGAGATAGCCAGATATGTAGTGTTGACAAAGAATATAAAAATAAGAAGTTTGAATCAAAACAAATTTATTTTACCCTACTAAACTAAATAAAGTTTTCACACTCTACTGAGTTACAGATACTAAACTAATGATACTGAATCTGAAGTACAGCAATCAATATTCTATCTATTAAACTACACTATGACTTGACCTTGTGCTATATCTCTACATTCAATTCTCACTCTGCTCTCATCATGTTCTTTTCAGCTTCTCCCAGAAGTCCTAGAGATGCTGTCTTATTTTCAGTGAATTAGTAACGCCATCTAGTGTTTGATTTACACATAGTTTCAGATGTTAACCATTTACTCCACTGGCAGTATACATATCATTGCAAGTGGCTGTGAAAATTACAATGTCCCGAATTTCTAAAGCAGCAGCTTCTAGGCAGGAGCAGGTAACATTGCCAACATTACACAGTTCACCATGCACTACTGCATCAGGGAGATGACAGAAGCCCTGGAAGCCAAGAAGGGACCTTTATGCCCTTTGTTCTTACCAAAGAGAAACAGGAGGAGCAGACATGGGCTTTGCCAGGCTAGTGGGATTCCTAATGGTGCAGGGTGCCATCAAGTTCACATATATGGCACAGCCAGGGGCGGATCTACTATGAAACTCATGAAGCTTAAACTTCAGAGCCCCTAATCCCGGAGAGGCCCCAGAAGCGACTTTAGTCCACATTGCTTAAAAGTATGAGAAGGGTTTATAAAAAAAAAAAATTAATAATATAGTGTAATTCAATACAAAATAATAGTAAAAATAAAAATTAAACGGTTATTAAAGTATCATGTAGACTAGCCGTAAACAAAAAAACGTGCAAATTAAGGATGTTTCACTCTAAATATATTTAATATAAAATAATTATAAATAATTTAAAACACTATTAACATTTATGACAGAAATACAAACAGTAGATGACGTGTCGTAACAAAAAAGGGAAGCCGTTGAAAATGCAGTCACAATGCTAACGTGAATTTTCAACGTGATAGCACTCGTGATAGCGATCTAGACAAGAATTCTTTTCAATAAAGTGTTCATAAGGATACAATATTTTAATTACCCCTACTCAAAAATAAATGTTATATTTAGAAAAGTAAGGTAAGTAATAAAGGTGAAATAGTGTTAGAGTAGCCTAAGCCTATTGTTTTTATGAAGAGGTGAACGGAAGGTAGGCTCCGGCCGCATAGCCTAGGCTAATACTAAATAACAAGTATTTATGAAAAAGTAATAAAAGGGTGAATTTGTGTTAAATTACAGGTGTTTATTATGAAAAGTGTTCAAATAATGGTAACATTTTTTACATTTTTTTGTTTTTTGCACTGAGTGCTGAATTTGGTGCATTTGAGTGCTATAGTGAGAGTTTGGTGACTGAGGGAGTATAAGGGTTAATTTTTATCTAAAGTCTAGTCTTTCTTTTATTTAGTTAATTAACTTAAAAGTTGCTGTTTGGTGTAGAAGAAGGTGAATTTTCAATCAGCTTTAAACAAAGGTTCTACTTGTAGGTACTTGCAGCTGGAGTTTGTTAATTAGTTAATTGGATTAGGCCAGTTTTCAGAGGTTAGATTCACAATATAAAAGTGATCCACCTACAGTGCAGACTTTGTTTGCACTGAGTGCTGAATTTGGTGCATTTGAGTGCTATAGTGAGAGTTTGGTGACTGAGGGAGTGCTGAATTTGGTGCATTTGAGTGCTATAGTGAGTTTGGTGACTGAGGGAGTGCTGAATTTGGTGCATTTGAGTGCTATAGTGAGAGTTTGGTGACTGAGGGAGTTAGGTGAGGAGGGAGTAAGGTGCTCCTTTCATTTTGTTTCCTACATTTCTGCAAAGAGCAAGAAGGGAGCCAGGAGTTTACAGGGAGTGCAGCTGATTGAGAGCAGAGTCGGAGGGCGGAGGTCCAGTTGGTCCACAGGGCAGCTATATTCTGTAATGCAAGAGGGGATGGAGGCTAGACCAGTTGCATGCTCCTCCTGTAGGATATGGGTGGTGAGGGATACCACCGGTGTCCCCGCTGACTATACCTGCGGGAAGTACACCCAACCCCAGCTCCTCAGAGACCGTGTTAGGGAACTGGAGCTGGAACTGGATGAACTTCGGATCATCCGGGAGGCAGAGGGGTTTATAGAGAAGAGATACAGGGAGGTAACCATACCCAAGGTACAGGACAAGAGTAGCTGGGTTACAGTCAGGGGAAAGAAAACAAACAGGCAGACAGTGCAGGGATCCCTCGTGGCCGTTCCCCTTCAAAACAAGTATACCATTTTGGATGCTGTTGGGGGGGATGACCTACCAGGGGAAGGCCCTAGCGGCCAGGTCTCTGGCACTGAGTCTGGCTCTGGGGCTCAGAAGGGAAGGGGGGAGAATAGAAAAGCAATAGTTGTAGGAGATTCAATGGTTAGGGGAATAGATAGGAGATTCTATGGTCGCGAGCGAGACTCCCGGAAGGTATGTTGCCTCCCGGGTGCCAGGGCCAGGGATGTCTCGGATCGTGTCTTCAGGATCCTTAAGGGGGAGGGGGAGCAGCCAGAAGTCGTGGTGCACATTGGTACCAACGACGTAGGTAGGAAAAGGGGTGTGGAGGTAATAAATGAGTTTAGGGAGTTAGGCTGGAAGTTAAAAGCCAGGACAGACAGAGTTGTCACCTCTGGTTTGTTGCCGGTACCACGTGATAGCGAGGCTAGGAATAGGGAGAGAGTGCAGTTGAACGCGTGGCTGCAGGAATAGGAGGGAGGGCTTCAGGTATTTGGATAATTGGAGCACATTCTGGGGGAGGTGGGACCTGTACAAGCAGGACGGGTTGCATCTGAACCAGAGGGGCACCAATATCCTGGGAGGGAGGTTTTCTAGTACTCTTCGGGAGGGTTTAAACTAATTTGGCAGGGGAATGGGAACCGGATTTGAAGTCCAGCAACTAAGATAGTCGATATTCAGGACGCCAAAGCGAGTACTGAGGCAGTGGGGAAGGGAACACTGACAAAAGAGAGTACTTGCAGGCACTGAGATGGGTTGAAGTGTGTATACTTCAACGCAAGAAGCATCAGGAATAAGGTGGGAGAACTTAAGGCATGGATCGCTACTTGGGACTACGATGAGGTGGCCATCACGGAAACTTGGATAGAAGAGGGGCAGAAATAGCTGTTAGAGGTACCTGGTTATAGATGTTTCAATAAGATTAGGGAGGGTGGTAAAAGAGGTGGGGGGGGGGGCATTGCTAATTAGAGATAGTATAACAGCTGCAGAAAGGCAGTTCGAGGAGTATCGGCCTACTGAGGTAGTATGGGTTGAAGTCAGAAATAGGAAAGGAGCAGTCACCTTGTTGGGAGTTTTCTATAGGCCCCCCAATAGTAGCAGAGATGTGGAGGAACAGATTGGGAAACAGATTTTGGAAAGGTGCAGAAGTCACAGGGTAGTAGTCATGGGTGATTTCAACTTCCCAAACATTGAGTGGAAACTCTTTAGATCAAAGTTTGGATGGGGTGGTGTTTGTGCAGTGTGTCCAGGAAGCTTTTCTAACATAGTATGTAGGTTTTCCGACCAGAGGGGAGGCCATATTGGATTTAGTACTTGGTAATGAACCAGGGCAAGTGATAGATTTGTTAGTGGGGGAGCATTTTGGAGATAGTGACCTCAATTCTGTGACTTTCACTTTAGTAATGGAGAGGGATAGGTGCGTGCAACAGGGCAAGGTTTACAATTGGGGGAAGGATAAATACGATGTTGTCAGAATTGAAGTGCATAAGTTGGGAACATAGGCTGTCAGGGAAGGACACAAGTGAAATGTGGAATTTGTTCAAGGAACAGGTATTACATGTCCTTGATATGTATGTCCCTGTCAGGCAGGGACGAGATGGTCGAGTAAGGGAACCATGGTTGACAAGAGAGGTTGAATGTCTTGTTAAGAGGAAGAAGGAGACTTATGTAAGGCTGAGAAAACAAGGTTCAGACAGGGCGCTGGAGGGGTACAAGATAGCCAGGAGGGAACTGAAGAAAGGGATTAGGAGAGCTAAGAGAGGACATGAACAATCTTTGGCGGGTAGGATCAAGGAAAACCCCAAGGCCTTTTACACATATGTGAGAAATATGAGAATGACTAGAGCGAGGGTAGGTCCGATCAAGGACAGTAGCGGGAGATGGTGTATTGAGTCTGAAGAGATAGGAGAGGTCTTGAACGAGTACTTTTCTTTAGTATTTACAAATATGAGGGGCCATATTGTTGGAGAGGACAGTGTGAAACAGACTGGTAAGCTCAAGGAAATACTTGTTAGGAAGGAAGATGTGTTGGGCATTTTGAAAAACTTGAGGATAGACAAGTCCCCCGGGCCTTACGGGATATATCCAAGGATTCTATGAGAAGCAAGAGATGAAATTGCAGAGCCGTTGGCAATTACCTTTTCGTCCTCACTGTCAACAGGGGTGGTACCAGAGGATTGGAGAGTGGCGAATGTCGTGCCCTGTTCAAAAAAGGGAATAGGGATAACCCTGGGAAATACAGGACAGTTAGTCTTACTTTGGTGGTAGGAAAAGTAATGGAAAGGATACTGAGGGATAGGATTTCTGAGCGTCTGGAAAGACACTGCTTGATTAGGGATAGTCAGCATGGATTTGTGAGGGGTAGGTCTTGCCTTACAAGTCTTATTGAATTCTTTGAGGAGGTGACCAAGCATGTGGATGAAGGTAAAGCAGTGGATGTAGTGTACATGGATTTTAGATAAGGTTCCCCATGGTAGGCTTATGCATAAAGTATGGAGGCATGGGATAGTGGGAAATTTGGCTAGTTGGATAACGAACTGGCGAACCGATAGAAGTCAGAGAGTGGTGGTGGATGGCAAATATTCAGCCTGGATCCCAGTTACCAGTGGCGTACCGCAGGGATCAGTTCTGGGTCCTCTGCTGTTTGTGATTTTCATTAATGACTTGGATGAGGGAGTTGAAGGGTGGGTCAGTAAATTTGCAGACAACACGAAGATTAGTGGAGTTGTAGATAGTGAGGAGGGCTGTTGTCGGCTGCAGAGACATTGGTGGGATGCAGAGCTGGGCTGAGAAGTGGCAGATGGAGTTTAACCCTGAAAAGTGTGAGGTTGTCCATTTTGGAAGGACAAATATAAATGCGGAATACAGGGTTGACGGTAGGGTTCTTGGCAATGTGGAGGAGCAGAGAGATCTTGGGGTCTATGTTCATACATCTTTGAAAGTTGCCACTCAAGTGGATAGAGCTGTGAAGAAGGCCTAAGGTGTGCTAGCGTTCATTAACAGAGGGATTGAATTTAAGAGCCGTGAGGTGATGATGCAACTGTACAAAACCTTGGCAAGGCCACATTTGGAGTACTGTGTACAGTTCTGGTCGCCCCATTTTAGGAAGGATGTGGAAGCTTTGGAAAAGGTGCAAAGGAGATTTACCAGGATGTTGCCTGGAATGGAAAGTAGGTCTTACGAGGAAAGGTTGAAAGTGCTAGGCCTTTTCTCATTAGAACGGAGAAGGATGAGGTGCGATTTGATAGAGGTTTATAAGATGATCAGGGGAATAGATAGAGTAGACAGTCAGAGACTTTTTCCCCGGGTGGAACAAACCATTACAAGGGGACATAAATTTAAGGTGAATGGTGGAAGATAGAGGGGGGATGTCAGAGGTAGGTTCTTTACCCAGAGAGTAGTGGGGGCATGGAATGCACTGCCTGTGGAAGTAGTTGAGTTGGAAACATTAGGGACCTTCAAGCAGCTATTGGATAGGTACATGGATTAAGGCAGAATGATATAGTGTAGATTAATTTGTTCTTAAGGGCAGCACGGTAGCATTGTGGATAGCACAATTGCTTTACAGCTCCAGGGTCCCAGGTTCGATTCCGGCTTGGGTCACTGTCTGTGTGGAGTCTGCACATCCTTCCCCGTGTGTGCGTGGGTTTTCTCCGGGTGCTCCGGTTTCCTCCCACAGTCCAAAGATGTGCAGGTTTGGTGGATTGGCCATGATAAATTGCCCTTAGTGTCCAAAATTGCCATTGGTGTTGGGTGGGGTTACTGGGTTATGGGGATAGGGTGGAGGTGTTGACCTAGAGTAGGGTGCTCTTTCCAAGAGCCGGTGCAGACTCGATAGGCTGAATGGTCTCCTTCTGCACTGTAAATTCTATGATAATCTATGATTAATCTAGGACAAAGGTTCGGCACAACATCGTGGGCTGAAGGGCCTGTTCTGTGCTGTATTTTTCTATGTTCTATGTTCTATTACCTTAGCCTGTGAGTTTTGGTGGCCTCGTCTTGCCTAACTTAGTTGAGCCAAGCGTAGGCTAGCTTGAACATAGCCTAGTTTAGCCTATTTAGCTTATGTATTATAAATCTTAAAAAATGGCGCTTTACTTTCTGAGAAGGAGGGCGGGATTCTCCGCAATTGGCGCGATATCCGCCGACCGGCGGCAAAAACGGCACGAATCAGTCCGGCATTGCGCCGCCCCAAAGGTGTGGAATTCTCCGCATCTTGGGGATCGAGCCCTCACCTTGAGGGGCTAGGCCCGCGCCGGACTGATTTCCGCCCCGCCAGCTGACGGGAAAGGCCTTTGGTGCCCCGCCAGCTGGCGCAGAAATGACTTTGCCGTGCGGCGTATGCACGGGAGCATCAGCGGCCGCTCACGGCATCCCCGCGCATGCGCAGTGGATGGGGTCTCTTACGCTTCCGTCATAGTGGAGACCATGGCGAAGGCGGCAGGAAAAGAGTGCCCCCATGGCACAGGCCCGCCCGCGGATCTGTGGGCCCCGATCGCGGGCCAGGCCACCGTAGGGGCACCCCCCGGGGCCAGATCGCCCCGCGCCCCCCCCAGGACCCGGGAGCCCACCCGCGCCGCCTTGTCCCGCCGTTCGAAAGGTGGTTCAATCCACGCCGGCTGGCGTGGGTTGACAGCGGCGGGACTTCGGCCCATCGCGGACCGGAGAATCGCCAGGAGATTTCCGCCGACCGGCGCGGCGCTATTCCCGCCCCCGCCGAGTCTCCGGTGGCGGAGAATTCGGGGCACGGTGGGGGTGGGATTCACACCGGCCCCCGGCGATTCTCCAACCCAGTGGGGGATCGGAGAATCGTGCCTGGGGTTTTTTGAAAAAAAACTTTCTCAGAAAGTAGACCTTGCAAACCTGCGACAATAGTCGCACAACTCAAATTGATTAATTTTTTGTTGTATATATTTCAACAATCCCAAAGTTTGAGAATCAGTAGCACAGATGTTGTAAAGGTGAAGTGTCATGGTAAGTTGGCTGTTCTGTTGTGGCTAATGTACTATGTACCATGTGCAGACTATGTACCATTGCAGCCCATTCACTTAACCTTGTTGGAGAAAAGGCAGTGTCTACTGTACCTGAAGTTGTTGACTATTTTGGCATTTTGCAGGAGCTGTATGTTTTCTTTTCTGGATCTCCACGAAGATGGGGGATTTTAAACACACAGGGCAATCTACATTTTTCTCTAAAGAGCTTAAGTGTAACTAGATGGTCTGCACACTATGAAGCAGTCCGGGCAATTAAAAATGGACATATGGGTATTTTACAAACTCTCAAACATATTTTTGAAGACTCAGAAGAGAAGCCTGAATGTAAACGAGATGCAAAGAATTTATACCACAAGTTGGTAAAGCTGGAATATGCTATTTTAACAGTCGTTTGGGAAGAGGTGCTGGAGCGTTTCAACAAAACAAGTAAGAAACTCCAAACCCCTGATTTTGATGTATTTGAAGGTTATCTTCTGCTATCATCTTTACTTTCGTTTGTTAAAGAACTCAGAGAAAATTGTTATGAATCAGAAGCAAAAGGTTTGTGTGAAGATATCACCTCAAGTTATTTTGATGCTTCCAAACGCATTGTTACAAGGAAATTTTCAGATGGAACAAGTGGTATTGCTTCTTTGAGAGGAGCTGACAAATTTAGGATAGAAGTTCTATATCAACTCTATGACTGCTTGATAATCCAGTTACGCAAGAGGATTGACCCATATGAGCAGATTGCAAAAAGGTTCAAGTTCCTCTCAGAATTGGTGAACAATTCTGAAATTGATGAGGACAGTATTAAACTTATAATATCGTATTACAAAGATGATATTGACCACAAATTAGTAAACGAGTGTTATCAGTTCAAAGAATATTTGCACCTTAGGAAATCCCAGAACACAGAAGAAAACACGCCATCTAAAATGCAATGCGCAGAAGTTCTTCAGCTTATTTGTGAGCAACACCTAATTGAAGTGTTCCCCAATATTACTAATGCGCTTAAGCTGTACTTGACAATGCCTTTCACGAGTTGTGAAGCAGAAAGGAATTTTTCAAAGCTATCCTTTATAAAGAACAAATTTTGGTCTACCATGACTCAAGAGTGCTTAAATTCTTTATGCATATAGAAAATGACATTGCAAGGAAGCTCTCATATGACAAAACTGTACGTGAATATGTTGCTAGAAAAAACAGAAAAAAGAGTATTTTGTAAAATGTGCTTCATGTAGTATGTATTCTCATAGGTGTCTAAAATAAAAGATTATATTGACTGTGGTCTTTTCTATGTTTTATTTCATCATTCTATGATGCATCATGCATGTATATAACATTTCCCTAATTTTCATCCCCCCATAACTCGAAAACTATAAGGCATAGGAATTTTTTATTCACACCAGTGACTTTGACATGTGAGATAATCCAGTACTGCAATTTTACTCAAAATCTGAGATGTAGTGGTTAAATTTTTAAAAAATTTGTGGTGATCTGTCGTGGAACAACCCCACTGAAGAACATAACAGTGGTTACCCAAACCTCGTTGCTGGTTGCGAAGGGGCCCCCATAACAGTTCAAGTTTCAGGGCCCCAAAAATGTAAGTCCACCACTGGGCACAGCAGGCTCTACTTATGGGGAGATGTACCAGGACTGCAAAGGTTAACCCTGCATGAATACATTGTTGGTGTGCGACCACGCACGCAGTGTCTTGTTGGTGAATGCCCATTATCCTAGCAGCAATCATGATGCTTCCATCCTGTGTCAGTCAGCCATACTTGCCATTTTGAGCCATTATGATGAACCAGACAGTGGCTGGTGACAAGGTCTACTTGGTCTACACCTGCCACCTTATCAGGTATGATCATTGTGCTTATAGGTAGAACCATGCTGCCATCAGGGACATCATGTAGTAAAGCACTGATGTTCTGAAGCAACAGTTCAACCCCTGAACCATTTGGGACAGAGATCTCCAGCACTTGCCAGGGCTTGTCTTCCAATTTGTTGTGGTATTGGTCCATCATTCGCAACCTCACGCTCATGAGGATGTAGCCCTTCCCACCAAGCCTATGGAGAGCACTTCGGAAGACGGAGAAAGGAGGAAGAAGAAGAGAATTGGCATCTAGAAATCCTTTGCACAAACTGGGCCGTCTGTGAGCAGCTGTTCGGTCTCCACCTCGCCTACAATCTCACCACTGCTCCACAATCTCTTACCTTTCACATTGTCCCCATGGACACAATCCAGAAATTAAATAAACCAACAAAAGAGCCATTCCATACCAACTTCATCCAACAGCACGTGTCAGTAATACCTACAAAACTGAACTATTCACCCTTGTGCATTCCCTCAGTGCCCGTCTTGTGGGTGCCTTTGCCTGGCCCAGTACTCCTGTTGAGTATTTACCCACCTCAGTGACTGCAGCAGAACTGATGATATTGCAGATGGCCTTTAAGGATGCTCCAGAGCAGCTCTGGGCCTTGAAAGCCCAACCTAGGTTTGCACAGTTGGGCTGGCTGGCTGATAGGCGACCACAAGAGCACTGGCAGAATGGCAGTGTTGGGAGCATGAATGAGGTCATCCTGAGACAAGACAACAGGTCCATGCACCACAGAGCTGATACCACCCCCCCTGAACTGACACTTTAATAAAACTAGTAATCTGAACTGACACTTTAGTAAAACTAGTAATCTGAACTGACACTTTAGTAAAACTAGTAATCTGTAAACAGCCAGACTGCTGTGAAATCATTTAAGCCCCTTTGAATACTGGCATCATCAACAACCATGGCATCTGAACCTGCATGGCACCAGCTGGGCTTAAATGACAACACACATGACTTAGTGTGATGTCCACTGCAGAACTGAGAAATTGGGTGTTTTCTGCCTGTGTTTAAATGGCAGCTCAGATGTGGGCTATCAGATGCTGCTTCACAGTTGGGTCTGTGAATGCTGTCAGGGAGTTGCCCATTACTTGCGCACTGGAAAGGGTGGGTTCCAAGCTCTGCATGAAGCCAGTGCCAAGTTGGAGTCCGAATCCTTCATGCACCTTGACAGTGATAGCAGGTTTTCTGGGTGGCCTGCCAATGCACCAAGCGTATCTGTGTGCATGCCCATCATCATTCTTCTGTACACCACCCAATTAGAGTTCTCATCGGAGTTCTCTGCAGAAATCCCATTGTGTGACCTTGCCTTTGGGTGAGCTAGAGTTGCAGAGCTTGGGTTTCTGAAAGCAAAAATGCAAGGGATACAGGTTGTGATGAAGGTAAGGGGTCAAGCTGGAAAGCAGGAGGTCTATGATTATGCCATCTGCAACTTGTACTTCATGCCAAGCAGTAGAATGAGAAGAAGTGCAATTGGTGCTTAAGTCAGGAACATACTGTTAACTTGAATATTCTTGGTGACATTGGATGCAATGACCTCAGTCACTGTTGGCCCTATAGTGTGCAGCACAATCTCAAAGAAGGTGCATGTGTCCCTGTAGCCTGTTGGTTCTCTACTGCTCCCAGCAACCTGGTCCTTCAGGACAGAGAGAAGAATATCAGTGATTGTGCTGCAATGTGTTTAGGTAGACGTAGAATTTTACGTAGAATTTACAGTGCAGAAGGAGGCCATTCAGCCCATCGAGTCTGCACCGGCTCTTGGAAAGAGCACCCTACCCAAGGTCAACACCTCCACTCTATTCCCCATAACCCAGTAACCCCACACAACACTAAGGGCAATTTATCATGGCCAATCCACTTAACCCGCACATCTTTGGACTGTGGGAGGAAACCGGAGCACCCGGAGGAAACCCACGCACACACGGGGAGGACGTGCAGACTCCGCACAGACAGTGGCCCAAGCTGGAATCGAACCTGGGACCCTGGAGCTGTGAAGCAAGTGTGCTATCCACAATGCTACCGTGCTGCCCCGTGATGTGGAAGTTGAGAGGTGAGTGTGAAGCTCGCTGTTTGAGGGTGAAGTGGAGCATCTGGATATGAGGCTAGTTTGGTTTGCTGAGAGGTGAGTGAAAGAGTTGTGTTCATGATGTGTTAGGTAAGAAATATCACGAGGAGATGAATTCACTGAGCTTGGCGACTCGTGAGGGAGTATTGAATTTTTTCAGTAATCAGGGCCAAGCTTTAGGAATTGATCTCCTTGGCTGTACGCTTCTATTCCTAATAGAGGATCTGCCTTGAGGATATTCTGGCCCTCTATGGAAACATTTCCCTTTTACTCCGCTTGACCTCTTGTAATTAAGGACGTCCAACACATCAGAAAACCTGGGCTGTGGCTCCACTTGCAATCTTCTTGCTTCTCCCAGAGACCTTCTGCGACAGTTCCACCGGCTGCTGTAGTCTGAGAATACCTCCCCTTTATGGGATTTGAAGGTATGCCTCCGGATCATTGGTCCAACACCCTGCAGTTCATTAACATAACCATTATGCTACTGTACTGGGGATCTTATAGAAACATATAAAATTATGAAGGGAATAGATAGGATAGATGCGGGGAGGTTATTCCCACTGGCGGGTGAAAGCAGAACTAGAGGGCATAGCCTCAAAATAAGGGGAAGTAGATTTAGGACTGAGCTTAGGAGGAACTTTTTCACCCAAAGGGTTGTGAATCTATGGAATTCCTTGCTCAGTGAAGCAGTTGAAGCTCCTTCATTAAATGTTTTCAAGATAAAGATAGATAGTTTGTTGAAGAATAAAGGAATAAAGGGTTATGGTGTTCGGGCGGGAAAGTGGAGCTGAGTCCACAAACGATCAGCCATGATCTCATTGAATGGCGGAGCAGGCTCGAGGGGCCAGATGGCCTACTCCTGCTCCTAGTTCTTATGCACACGCTCTTTAACTGAACCGACTTCTGGGCAGTCGCATGAAAGGTGGCTCTCATCTAAGAACTTCAATTAGGGCCTTTTAACCCCAACAAATGGGCCCCCACAGTACTCATAATCCCCCAGACTAACCCCCCATCGACTGCACTGCCAAGCAGGATAGGAAAAAATCAGCCGCCCAGCTGAAAAGCCAGTAAAGACGAGGGGAGGAAAACCTCCGCCTCGGAGCAGGGAACCTTCGGGCAGCACGGTAGCACAGTGGTTAGCACAATTGCTTCACAGGTTTGATTCCCAGCTTGGGTCCCTGCCTCTGCGGAGTCTGCACATTCTCCCCGTGTGTGCGTGGGTTTCCTCCGGATGCTCCGGTTTCCTCCCACAGTCCAAAGATGTGCAGGTTAGGTGGATCGGCCATGATAAATTGCCCTTCGTGTCCAAAATTGCCCTTAGTGTTGGGTGGGGTTACTGGGTTATGGGGATAGGGTGGAGGTGTGGGCTTGGGTGGGGTGCTCTTTCCAAGTGCTGGTGCAGACTCGATGGGCCGAAGGGCCTCCTTCTGCACTGTAAATTCTATGAACTACATGTGGAGGCACAGAACCAGTGAGGGTCGACCCCGCAGAGCTCCCAGCGCAGACCCAGGCACTGAGGAACAGGTTGACGGGCTTCATCACCTCCGTGCTCCAGAGACATAGGGAGGAGATGAAAAAGACCTTCTGGCAGTCATCGAGGCAGCAGTGGAAACTGCGGCGGCCCCCATGAGGGAGGCAATGGACAATATGGAGCAGAAGCTAGAGGCCCAGGATCATATGACATGGGACCTCAAAAACATCCACGGACCAAGTGGACCGGATCGCGGCACTCAAGGCCGAGGTAGGAAGCCTGGCCAAGGCCCAGAAGGGGTTGACGGATAAAGTCGACGACCAGGAGAACCGATTGTGTCAGCAAAACCTGAGAATCGTGGGGCTCACGGAGGGAACAGAGTGGAGAAACCCCACAGAATACAGAGTAGCAATACTCAGGAAGCTGGTCAGCGAGGAAGCACCCGGAGGTAGACCCCACCTCCAGGTCGCTTCGACAACTGCCCAGGTCTATCGTGAGGCTCCACAGGTACCAGGACAAAGAGCGGATCCTGCTGTGGGTGAAGAGCGCAAGAGGGTGCAAGTGGGAAGGACATATTTTTTAATTCATTTATGGGATCTGGGAGTCACTGGATGGACAGCATTTATTGCCCATCTCTAGTTGCCCTTCAGAAGGTCAGAGTGACTGCCCTTGATCAAGGCAGCATTTGAACAAATATGTCATCAAGGAGGTGGAGTCAATGGGAATCGGGGGGAAACTCTCCATTTAATGTTTGTGGAAGGAGAAGCATTCAAGTGGGCTGCTTTGTCTTGGATGGTGTCGAGCTTCTTGAGTGTTGTTGGAGCTGCACTCATCCAGGCAAGTGGAGAGTATTCCATTACACTCCTGACTTGTGCCTTGTAGATGGTGGACAGGCTTTGGAGGGTCAGGAGGTGAGTTACTCGCCGTAGGATTGGCACTGAAGGTGGTGATCGGCAGCAAAATCAGAGCCCTGAGGGACAAGAAAAAGAGGGCAGCCAAACAGTGGCTGATCGACCCCATACTGGATCGGCGGTAAGGCCTCAACCCTGGAACTGCTGGCAGAGAGGAAAGAGCTGCAGATGGAATTTGATCTGCCTTCCAAAGGAGGGCAGTCCACCAGCTCCTACAGGCGTGGAGGGGCCTTCTCCGAACATGGAGACAAGGCTGGCCGCAAGCTGGCACACCAGCTAAGAAAGCAAGCAGCGCCAGTTAGGGACAGAATCGGTAGGACGGTAGCAGATCCAAAAGAGGTTAATGAGGCAAAGCACTGCTAGAGCCGAGCAAAATCGTGGAATGCATTAACTCTATGCAGTCAGGAAAGCGCCGGGACAGGATGGGTTTTACAAAACATTTGCAGAAGCACTGGCCCCGCACTTGGGTGAGTTGTTCCATGACTCACTGTCAAAAGGGGCCCTGTCGCCCATGCTGGCCCAGGCCTCGATCCCATTGACCCCAAAAAGGACAAAGACCTGACAGAGTGTGGATCATACAGACCCATCTCTCTCTTAGCACTAATACAAAAGTCCTCGTGAAGGTGCTGGCGAGACGCCTGGAGAGCCACCTGGCAGAAATGATCGTGGAAGATCAGGCCAGGTTTGTCAAGGGCAGACAACTAACAATGAACATCATGGCCAGGATTCTCCTCTACCCGGCGGGGCGGGGGGTCCCGGCGGGATGGAGTGGCGTGAACCACTCCGGCGTCGGGCCGCCCTAAAGGTGCGTATTTCTCCGCACCTTTAGGGGTCAAGCACGCACCGTGAGGGGCTAGGCCCGTGCCAAAGAACAAAGAACAACAAAGAACAAAGAAATGTACAGCACAGGAACAGGCCCTTCGGCCCTCCAAGCCCGTGCCGACCATACTGCCCGACTAAACTACAATCTTCTACACTTCCTGGGTCCGTATCCTTCTATTCCCATCCTATTCATATATTTGTCAAGATGCCCCTTAAATGTCCCTATCGTCCCTGCCTCCACTACCTCCTCCGGTAGTGAGTTCCAGGCACCCACTACCCTCTGCGTAAAAAACTTGCCTCGTACATCTACTCTAAACTTTGCCCCTCTCACCTTAAACCTATGCCCCCTAGTAATTGACCCCTCTACCCTGGGGAAAAGCCTCTGACTATCCACTCTGTCTATGCCCCTCATAATTTTGTATACCTCTATCAGGTCGCCCCTCAACCTCCTTCGTTCCAGTGAGAACAAACCGAGTTTATTCAA
This sequence comes from Scyliorhinus torazame, assembly GCF_047496885.1. Taxonomy (NCBI): domain Eukaryota; kingdom Metazoa; phylum Chordata; class Chondrichthyes; order Carcharhiniformes; family Scyliorhinidae; genus Scyliorhinus; species Scyliorhinus torazame. Next base: position 222,475,856 of record NC_092716.1, read on the forward strand.
TCGCTCCTCATAGCTTATGCCCTCCATACCAGGCAACATTCTGGTAAATCTCTTCTGCACCCTCTCTAAAGCCTCCACATCCTTCTGGTAGTGTGGCGACCAGAATTGAACACTATACTCCAAGTGTGGCCTAACTAAGGTTCTATACAGCTGCAACATGACTTGCCAATTCTTATACTCAATGCCCCGGCCAATGAAGGCAAGCATGCCGTATGCCTTCTTGACTACCTTCTCCACCTGTGTAGCCCCTTTCAGTGATCTGTGGACCTGTACTCCTAGATCTCTTTGACTTTCAATACTCTTGAGGGTTCTACCATTCACTGTATATTCCCTACCTGCATTAGCCCTTCCAAAATGCATTACCTCACATTTGTCCAGGTTAAACTCCATCTGCCATCTCTCCGCCCAAGTCTCCAGACAATCTAAATCCTGCTGTATCCTCAGACAGTCCTCATCGCTATCCGCAATTCCACCAACCTTTGTGTCGTCTGCAAACTTACTAATCAGACCAGTTACATTTTCCTCCAAATCATTTATATATACTACAAAGAGCAAAGGTCCCAGCACTGATCCCTGTGGAACACCACTGGTCACAGCCCTCCAATTAGAAAAGCATCCCTCCATTGCTACCCTCTGCCTTCTATGGCCTAGCCAGTTCTGTATCCACCTTGCCAGTTCACCCCTGATCCCGTGTGACTTCACCTTTTGTACTAGTCTACCATGAGGGACCTTGTCAAAGGCCTTACTGAAGTCCATATAGACAACATCTACTGCCCTACCTGCATCAATCATCTTAGTGACCTCCTCGAAAAACTCTATCAAGTTAGTGAGACACGACCTCCCCTTCACAAAACCGTGCTGCCTCTCACTAATACGTCCATTTGCTTCCAAATGGGAGTAGATCCTGTCTCGAAGAATTCTCTCCAGTAATTTCCCTACCACTGAAGTAAGGCTCACCGGCCTGTAGTTCCCGGGATTATCCCTGCCACCCTTCTTAAACAGAGGAACAACATTGGCTATTCTCCAGTCCTCCGGGACATCCCCTGAAGACAGCGAGGATCCAAAGATTTCTGTCAAGGCCTCAGCAATTTCCTCTCCAGCCTCCTTCAGTATTCTGGGGTAGATCCCATCCGGCCCTGGGGACTTATCTACCTTAATATTTTTTAAGACACCCAACACCTCGTCTTTTTGGATCACAATGTGACCCAGGCTATCTACACCCCCTTCTCCAGACTCAACATCTACCAATTCCTTCTCTTTGGTGAATACTGATGCAAAGTATTCATTTAGTACCTCGCCCATTTCCTCTGGCTCCACACATAGATTCCCTTGCCTATCCTTCAGTGGGCCAACCCTTTCCCTGGCTACCCTCTTGCTTTTTATGTAAGTGTAAAAAGCCTTGGGATTTTCCTTAACCCTATTTGCCAATGACTTTTCATGACCCCTTCTAGCCCTCCTGACTCCTTGCTTAAGTTCCTTCCTACTTTCCTTATATGCCACACAGGCTTCGTCTGTTCCCAGCCTTTTAGCCCTGACAAATGCCTCCTTTTTCTTTTTGACGAGGCCTACAATATCACTCGTCATCCAAGGTTCCCGAAAATTGCCGTATTTATCTTTCTTCCTCACAGGAACATGCCTGTCCTGTATTCCTTTCAACTGACACTTGAAAGCCTCCCACATGTCAGATGTTGATTTGCCCTCAAACATCCGCCCCCAATCTATGTTCTTCAGTTCCCGCCTAATATTGTTATAATTAGCCTTCCCCCAATTTAGCACATTCATCCTCGGACCACTCTTATCCTTGTCCACCAGTACTTTAAAACTTACTGAATTGTGGTCACTGTTAACGAAATGCTCCCCTACTGAAACATCTACCACCTGGCCGGGCTCATTCCCCAATACCAGGTCCAGTACCGCCCCTTCCCTAGTTGGACTGTTTACATATTGTTTTAAGAAGCCCTCCTGGATGCTCCTTACAAACTCTGCCCCGTCTAAGCCCCTGGCACTAAGTGAGTCCCAGTCAATATTGGGGAAGTTGAAGTCTCCCATCACCACAACCCTGTTGTTTTTACTCTTTTCCAAAATCTGTCTACCTATCTGCTCCTCTATCTCCCGCTGGCTGTTGGGAGGCCTGTAGTATACCCCCAACATTGTGACTGCACCCTTCTTATTCCTGATCTCTACCCATATATCCTCACTGCCCTCTGAGGTGTCCTCTCGCTGTATAGCTGTGATACTCTCCTGAACAAGTAGCGCAACTCCGCCTCCCCTTTTACATCCCCCTCTATCCCGCCTGAAACATCTAAATCCTGGAACGTTTAGCTGCCAATCCTGCCCTTCCCTCAACCAGGTCTCTGTAATGGCAACAACATCATAGTTCCAGGTAGTAATCCAAGCTCTAAGTTCATCTGCCTTACCCGTAATGCTCCTTGCATTAAAACATATGCACTTCAGGCCACCAGACCCGCTGTGTTCAGCAACTTCTCCCCGTCTGCTCTGCCTCAGAGCCACACTGTCCCTATTCCCTAGTTCTCCCTCAATGCTCTCACCTTCTGACCTATTGCTCCCGTGCCCACCCCCCTGCCATACTAGTGCCGGAGTGGTTTCCGCTCCACCGGCTGGCATGGAAGGCCTTTGGCGCCACGCCAGCCAGGGCCGAAAGGACTTCGTCGGGCGGCAGAAGTCCACGCATGCGCGGCCGCTGACGTCATCCCCGCGCATGCGCGGGGGGGGGTGTCTCTTACACGACGGCCATCGCGGAGGCTGTGGCCGAGGCGGAGGGAAAAGGGTGCCCCCACGGCACAGGCCTGCCCGCGGATCGTTGGGCCCCGATCGCGGGTCAGGCCACAGTGTGGGCACCCGCCGGGGACAGATCGCCCCGCACCCCCCCCCCCCCAAGGACCCCGGAGCCCTCCCGCGCCGCCTCGTCCCGCCGGTAAGAGAGGTGGTTTGATTCTCGCCGGCGGGACACGCATGACAGCAGCCGGACTTCGGCCCATCGCGGGCCGGATAATCGCGGGGGGGGGGGGCCCACCAACCGACGCGGCGCGATTCCCACCCACACCGAATATCCTGTGCCGGAGAATTCGGCAACTGGCGGGGGCGGGATTCACGCCAGCTCCCGGCGATTCTCCGACCTGGATGCCTGCTGAATGTAATAATGATACTATCTGGGGACGGTGAGAAACCATTTAATTTGATTTGAATGGAGGTACTTGAACGATTTGGGTTTGGAGAAGGGTTCAACGTGTGGGGGAAGCTCCTGTACAGCGCTCCCACGGCAAGCATACAGACGAATGCCACCACCTCCAAATACGTTTGGGCTGCACAGGAGAATGTGGCAGGGGTTCCCATTATCCCCACTCTTGTTCTCACTGGCAATTGAACCACTGGCCATTGTCTTAGATTGGCGGAGTGGTGGACGGGCATTCAGAGAGGGGACAGAGAGAATAGAGTCTCACTCTATGTGGATAACCTTCTCCTCTATGTTTCGAACCCCCTAGCCAGCATGGGAAAGAGTTAGTGAGTTTGATGCCTTCTCAGGTTACAAACTCTACCCGGGAAAGAGCAAAATCTTCCTGGTGAACCCCTGAGAGGGAGGAGCAGAGCTGGAAGAATTACCGTGTAAAATAACCCAAACCAAGTTCAGGTACCAGGGGATCCAAAGAGAAGAGAGAGTACCTAGGATACGCAAGACCATCTTACAGCGAGGGTGACACGTGGGAGACCTGTCCCTACCGAAACTCCTATTCTTCCAGTGGGCTGCCAAATGCGGAGAGGGTGAGGGTGTGTCGAAGGGAATTCGAGGCAGACTGGAGCTGACTGGAGGAGGCCTCCTGCACGTCACTCCAAGTGCTGGCCACCGCACCACTCCCGGAGCCCGGTGGTAGTGGCCATGGAACCAGTTCAAGCACTGTTTCAAGCTTGGTGAGCTGTCCATAGAGGCCCCCATCTGCAACAACCATAGGTTCACACCGGCGAGGGTAGACACCACATTTGGGACATGGAGGGAGGACAGAGAGACACTGAGAGAAGAGGACATGTACGTGGACGATAGACTGGAGACCCTGGTGAACTCTCGGACAGGCTCCAACTCCCGAAAGGGAATGAGCTCCGGTACTTGCGACTTCCTCTGCAAGAGATGCGGAAACACATTTCTGGGCACAATGGAAAGGCTGGACTGGTTAGGGGACAACAAATGTGGAGAAATCCACGGGTAACTCATAAAAATGGTCACGACCCCGCTGGACGAGACCAGATGGAAATGGGGGGAGGAGATGGGCACGGAGATAAGGCGGGGGGGGGGGGACTCTGGGTCAAGGCACTGCACAGGATCAACTCCACCTCCTCTTGCGCTGGGCTGAGCATGTTGCAGCTTAAGGTGGTGCATGGAGCGCACCTCACTGAGACACGCATGAGCGGGTTCTTCCTGCTCTGGCAGGGAAGGGGCAGATGCCTTGATCTTTGCCTTACTGCCAGGCGGAGACTTCTGCTAGGAAGTCAGCAGCACCATCCAGGACCTCGGCATGGCGCTTCAAACCTGGTCGAGTTTCGGAAACTGGAAAAAATTTAATTCTCGATAAGGGGGTCTGAGGATAGATTCCACGACATGTGGGAGAAGTTCACAAACCTCTTCACAGACTGTTCACAAACAGCAACTAACTGGGGGGAGCAGACAGGATGGGAGGGGGATGAGGGATAGGAAGGGGAGGTAGGAAGAGGGGGCAGGGAGTACCGCCTGGACGAAAGGGAGCTCACGTACAGCAGAGAGGAAAATGGGAGGAAGGCCATTTGCAGAAGGGGACACAGATCCCTCCCACACGTGTCAAACCGGGAAGGCGAACCATCCTGACCTCCCTTGAGAACTCAAGGGGGAAACATGCTTCACTCGATGTCTATGTCTATGTATTTACAATGTAAAATCATAGAATCGTAGAATCTACGGCACAGAGACAGGCACTTTGGCCCAAACTGGTCCATGCCAACCAAAAAGCCCATCTAAGCTAACACCATTTGGCCCATCTTCCTCGAAACCTTTCCTATCCATGTATCTGTCCAAATGCCTTTTAAAGGTTGTCAATGTCCGTGCCTCAACCACTTTCTCCAGCAGTTCATTCCACATACGTATCACCCTCTGTGTAAAAAACGTTGGTCCTCAGGTTCCCTTTCATCTTTCTTCTCTTAACTTAAACCTATACCCTCTAGTCCTCGATTCCACAACCGCGGGAAAAAGACTGAATGCATTCATCTTAATCCCTTTGGATTCACCTCCTCTCAGCCAAAGATGACACCTCATTCCCCCTTTTTGTCCTCCTAATTTCCTTCTTGAGTATACTCCTGTATCCCCTGTACACCTCCAGGGAATCTTGATACCAGCTGCTTGTATCTGAGCCATGCCTCCTTCTTTTTCCTGGCCAAAACTTCAATATGTTTTGTCATCCAGGATTCCCTACTCCTGCCAACCTTGACTTCACCCTAACAGGAAAATATAGATTTGTATGTCCTATGGTTTCCACGTATGGAACGATCTACCTGGACTGTACGCAGAACAATACTTTTAATTGTACCTCGGTACACGTGACAACAAATTTAAATCTAAATGCTCTATTAGAGGGATACTTAGAATGGCCTATGGCCTATAAATTGACTTATCTCCGTCCTCTGCTTGAACGTGATGTCTGATTAATGAGTTGGGAAATGGCCCATCTTTAACTTTATCAGGATTTCTTGGGAGGCTAAGCCCTCCTTTAAGATGTTTTCAATGAAATTATGTAGCATTGTTAAGTGTACTCGTTAATCCAATTTTAGTTTTAATTAAATCCTAATTTTGAAGAGCTCCATATTAATGAAAGCAGAATAATTATGCTATATAAAAGATAAACTATAGAATATTATCTATCTTCTAAAATACAGTTTCAAGGTATAAACCTGAAGTAAACCAACTCGGAGTAAGAATCAGCCATTTTGATAAGGGATTGGAGTCACATTTAGACCGGATGAGGATGACAGCTTTTCATCCATGAAAGTCTTTTGTGCATAAATTGGCTTTTTACAATTATCTAACAGCTCCATGGTCACTTTAACCATAGCAGAATTTTATTTTCAGATTTTAAAAAAACGGAATTTAAGTGATCAAACTGCCACAGTGGGATTAAAATGAATTAGCTAGGATTACTAGTGTATTGCTGAAAAGAGAGATATCATCTTGCATTCATCATTTTAAACAATTAAAGCAATTCATACTGCAGGAGAAAGGGTGCTGATTGGTTTGCAAGTCAAGTCTGATTGACCAAGGCCATGGAGAAGGCAACGTGAAACTGTAGATTGCCCAGGTTCCTGGGTAATTCAAAAACAGACTTGGGCCAAACCTTTCCAACCATTCCTGCTGGCGGGTCATCTGATCCCATCAAAGGCGATTCCACCCCCGCAGAAGGCGACCCCCCCCGCCACAGGTTCCCTGTCAGCAAAGGGTGCAAACAACACTGCCAATGGCAGGCCACCTCCACTGCCACAGAACATGTTGGGGAGGGGGGGGGGGGGGCATCCCGCCTTCGTATATATTCATTTTATTTGCAGGGGACATAAGCGCTTCTTATAAGCTTGACTGATGATCTTACATTGGTTGTTAGTGCAGCTATTAGCGCACTCAGGATTGTTCAGCAAGTACTGCTCAATCACAGAACTGATTCATTTAAATTAAAAAATTACCAGAAAACTCATCCCGCGTAACTCCTTGTCCTGTGATACCACTTTGTTTAATCTGGACCACTTTTGCTCTGACTCTCCGCTCCCGCTCTTTTTAAATCACCGTTCTGAATCTCAGCTCCTGCTATTTTTAAATTTCTGCTCTGACTCACACCTCCCGCTCTTTTTAAATTTCTGCTCTGACTCACACCTCCCGCTCTTTTTAAATTTCTGCTCTGACTCACACCTCCCGCTCTTTTTAAATTTCTGCTATGACTCTCAGCTCCCGCTCTTTTGTAAATCATCGCTCTGACTCTCACCATGGAGCACATGTGTATTTGTTCTAAAATCTGCTAAAAACCCAAAGTGGCTCTATTGTGACTTATTAGAAATGACACTTTGAAGTGTACAAGGATGTTGGTAAGGTTGTGCTCGTTATTTATCTTGGAGATTGACCACAGCCTATAACAGCCTTTAGAACAAATTACAGTGGCCTTCCTACACTGAAGATTTCACAATGAGATTTTATGTGTGACACGCCCTTTTGAGCAAGGTTACAGTTAATCATATTTATCGCACTTCCAGTAGCTGTTACTAATAAAATGTTTCAACAGCAAAGGCAAGGTGAGGAATCAGCCTACGTTCAGCCATGATAATGACTAGGGCCTAAATTATGCAGCCTTTAAAAAGCAAGCACATTATTTATTTCTGCTGTAACCTATGGAAATAAATAGATATTACATTTATCCAGATAGAAAATTGTGATGTGGAGATCATTGTGGGACCAGGAAGTTATTCATTTCCTTGCTATGTATTTCATACCTTATCAAACTGCTGTAAAGGTAGCATTCCCGTACCAGCCTCCCTGAACAGGCGCCGGAATGTGGCGACTAGGGGCTTTTCACAGTAACTTCATTTGAAGCCTACTTGTGACAATAAGCGAGTTTCGTTTCATTTCCACAGAACCAGTGCATAGGGATAATTTTAAACTTGCTGGGCTGGAAATCTTTGGGATTGGTTGGCGTCAGTTTGCCTAATGTTTCTTTGTTGACTTCAATAGCAAGATTGGGCCCTTATGTAAAACCAGCATTGCACTCGTGATGCTGTCAGTTTTACATGGGTTGGATTAACATTGCCGCCTATTATTTACAGAGTTCCCTTGAAGGTACAGCATTCTTCTCATTTGTTTTCATGAGCTGGACTTGCATAGCATCTTCAAATCAACACAAGTTTATTTCAGGAAAGTGTCTGAAAGGATGGGTCTAGAATTGTGCTGAATGCTTTGCAAACTGGTGCGTTGCTGAAATGTGATTGACAGGAATGATGGTGATGGATCTATGCTAGTAAAATACTGAACAAACCCCATAACATGAGGTATATGCGGAATGTGAGCTAGTTTATTGAAGGTTTGATTAAGAAAGAACACCCTTAACAATAAAGAGCTTTCTTTTGAAAGGAATCCCTAATCGAGGAACTCGATAATTTTTCTAAATGTCAAATTTGTTCATTTATTTCTATTAAGTCTAGACGTGAAAAAGTAGAACAAGGGAATCTGGAATTTACTTGGCGTAAATGTCATGCTTAGACATTTGTAAGCAATCCTGAAGGGCTTTAAATAGTTACGAGTTCTGAAGTATACAAGGGCCACATGTTGCTTCCTCCAAGCCTGTCCACTAGGCTCACCTGAGGAGAATGATGGAGCAGTTAGTTTGAAGGCCTGCAAATTTGATGAAACAGTATTTTCAGCTTAACTGCTGAGGATCAGAATGCATTGTTATTCCTTGTGTTTTGTAGCATAGGTGAAAACACTGTACACTTCCTCTTTCATTAACCAACATTACCAACATTACTACAAACTATTGCCATCAATGAAATAAGGAAAGTTCAGAGCAAAATAAGAGGGTTTAAAAACACACGGGAGAATGCTTCAGTAAAAGGGTTACTCTAGAACGATAACATAGGGTAAAATAGATTTTCCTAACAATTATGGAAGACGAAACACTGGCGAAAAAGAGTGGAAATTAGAAGATACCTGTTCACTATATATTTTAACCCTCTCTGGAAGACCTGATATACCTGCTCAAATACACCGAAGCGATACCATCTTAATGGTGATGCTTCTTACTCTAGCACCATCTTGATGCGCTTCCTCAGTACACCTTTATCTTTGTATGTGTTTTTTTGCTTACTGACAGAAATATTTACATTAGATTCATCTCTGACTTGGTCGTCAACATCACTGAGTTTCTCAAAGCCGATGTCGCATTTCTCCACTATAATAGCTGGGTTATCATCTTCATACTCGCTGTCTTCACACTGGAGTTCTTCCACTTCAATACTGTCAGTCTGGCTGCTCACACCAATCTGCTGATGATCTGGTGCTTGATATTTTTTATTTTGTCTAATTTTATCTTCTATTGTTTCACTTGAGGAACAGCCATCTTCCATTGTGCCTATTCTTTCTGCCAACTCCTCCGCAGAAAGCTCATTAGACTCAGAATAATTGGGGTAGGTGTCACACTGGCAGCTGCATTCGGATTGACAGTAATGCTGGTATGTTTCTTCAGGATAACCTTAAGGGGAAAAAAATCCATTATTATTGGTTTTAAACTGTATCAAGTTAAATTATAATTTTGTTTTGGATAACAAAAGAAAGCGTTTAAAGTACGATCTGGTTTCCCTCATGTTGTGTTATGTAATTTGGAATAACACAAGCTGCCACTTGATGCAGTTTTGAGTAAAAGATGCTCCAGACTTTGAAGTGAGTTCAATGTGTTTGATTGGACTATTAGCACAGTTCTCAATGAGTTCGACTCTCTGCTAATCTGAATGTACTAACTCAGTCTAACTGAACCAGCCTTGCTCTAAGCCACGTGCTGGGGTGTGATGCTGAGGATACACCCTGGCTCACTCTGTAGATGTTGGTCTGTGGAAAGAGGCTGGGTGTGAGTGCCTCATCCCTTTTATAGTGAGATACCACCCGAGTGTCCTGACTGCTCATTGGTCGTGTCCTATTCTATGTGCTCATTAGCTGCATGTTTGCATATCATGACATCTCCCCTTTTTTTAAGTTTTGTTGGCGTATGTGAATGTATTTACGTGTGAATGAGTCTGTCTAACGTGACTGACGGAGGACAACAGAACAGAGCAAACAAAACAAACGTTCACAAGTCCAGTCTCTGAGGCTTGTGTCTGATCCTGGTCGACCGCCGGAGAGGCGGCGGAGGGGACGACGGCGCCTTGACAGGCGGGATGGAAGCCTGACTGGTGGCCTCGTGGTGCGAGATTTCAGGAGGTGGCAATTCAACATATGGAAATGGAGGAGAAAGTGATTGCGGGCAGGCAACTTTGCGCAGTGCCGTTCGATTCCTTCGCACGATGGAGCCATTAGCCATACGTACAACATAAGAGCGGGGCGCGGCCTGTCGACCAACGACAGCCGGGGCAGACCACCCACCATCTGGTATCTTGATCACCACAGTGTCTGCCCGGGATAGCACGGCCAGATCAGTGGCATGGGCATCATAGCCCTGCTTTTGACGGTCTCTGAGTTGCTTCATCTTCTGCAGCACCGGGAGGTGATCCAGGTTGGGCAGGTGTATGGCTGGAAGCATCATCCGCTGGTCCCTGTTCATCAGGAGTTGAGCCAGCGACATGCCAGTGGACAGTGGGGTTGCCCTGTACGCGAGCAGTGCAAGGTGTATGTCGGAAGCAGAGTCCACAGCCTTGCAGATGAGCTATTTCACAATGTGCACCCCTTTCTCGACTTTTCCATTGGACTGCGGATAGTGCGGACTGGAGGTGACATGCTGGAAATTGTATGACCTGGCAAATGTGGACCATTCTCGACTGCTAAAGCACGGGCTATTGTCGCTCATGACGGTGATTGGGATACCATGCCTTGAGAACGTCTCCTTACATGCTTTGATGATGGTCCGAGAGGTGAGGTATGGTCGGCACAGGCTTGGAGGGCCGAAGGGCCTGTTCCTGTGCTGGACATTTCTTTGTTCTTTGTTCTTCAGCACCTCAGGGTAATTTGAGAAATAGTCGATGATCAATACGTAGTCGCGACCATTCGCATGAAAGAGGCCGATGCCAACCTTGGACCATGGAGAGGTCACTATGTCATGCTGTTGGAGCGTCTCCTTGCTCTGCGCTGGCTGGAACCGCTGACAGGTAGCACAGTTCAGGACCATGTTCGTGATGTCCTGGCTGATGTCAGGCCAGTAGGCAGCTTGCCAGGCTCTGCGTCTGCACTTCTCGATACCCAGGTGTCCCTCATGAATCTGGCACAGCACCAAGCTCTGGAGACTGAGCGGAATGACAATCCTGTCCAGCTTGAGGAGGATACCATCAATCACCATCAGGTCATCCTTCACATTGTAAAATTGTGGGCACTGCCCTTTCTGCCAGCCATTGGTGAGGTTGTGGATGACGCGCTGCAAGAGGGGGTTTTGGCTGTCTCATCACGGATGAGAACTACCTTCTCATCTGTCGCTGGGAGAGTGCTAGCACATAGCTGCACCTGCGATTCGATGTGCTGGATCATCTGCTCCATGATGCGATGGAATCTCTCCGATGCCGAGATGATGCCAAATGGGATGCGATTGTAGCAGTATCTGCCAAAAGGCGTGTTGAAGGTGCAGAGCCTTCTGCTGGACTCTTCCAGCTGGATTTGCCAAAATCCCTGTGATGCATCCAATTTGGTGAAGAAGCGCGCATGTGCCATCTCACTCGTGAGTTCCTCCCGCTTCGGAATGGGATAGTGTTCCCGCATGATATTCTTGTTGAGATCCTTGGGGTCAATGCAGATGCACAGGTCCCTCGAAGGCTTCTTTACGCACACCATCGAGCTGACCCAGTCAGTCGGTTCGGTTACCTTGGATATGATGCCTTTTTGCTGAAGATCCTTGAGCTGTGCCTTCAGGCGCTCCCTTAGCGGAGCAGGGACTCGTTGTGGTGCGTGGACCACTGGCTTGGCATCAGGTCGTAGCAGAATCTTGTATCGATACGGCAGCGTGCCCATCCCATTAAACACATCTGGATACTGGGTGAGGATGTCGTCGATGCCGGCCTGAAGATCCACACAGGAGGATGTCGAGGTGTAAACCCTTTGAACGAGGTTCAGCTGCTTGCAGGCGTGCGCACCTAGTAGGGCTGCTCTGTCCGGCTTAACAATTTCAAAGCGTAACCGTTCTTGTGTGTGCCGGTTGGATACGTGCAGATGGCAGGATCCATGTGCCGTGATGGCATTCCTGTTGTAATCCAGGAGCCTGCAGGCAGCTGGAAGGACCGTGGGGGGCTTCTTAATGCGTCTGACGTCTGCCTGAGAGAGGAGATTGGCAGAGGCACCTGTGTCCAGCTTGAACTGGATCGGGCAGTGGTTGACCTTCATCACTGCTCGCCATTCGTCCTCGGAATCCACAGCTATGATTGATTGGACTTGCGATGTGTCTGTGTGGCATATTCACACGTTGTAATAATGCCCACAGGGTAAGCGTTGTCCAGGCATTCATCATCTGGATCCGTTGCACTGCCAGGATCAGAATCCTGTAGGTGTTGTTACACACTCCGGATGCGTCGTCGTCGGAATTGGGAGCGCTGGCTCCTGACTGATGGTGCAGATCTGCACAGGGCTGCATAGTGGCCTGGATTCCTGCAGTTTAAAGAGTGTCTGCCTCTTGCAGGGCAGTGTTTCTTTAAATGGGCGGTGCCACAGTTCAAACACGTCATGACGTCGGCGTCCTGACGCTCCGTGCGTCGTTGCACATGCGCAGTGCTGTTCTCAGGCTTTTGCACCTGCGCAGTGCGGGTTTCGGCCGCTTCGTTATCCCGTTCGCATCGCGCATGCGTCGGGCCCCGGGAAGAGCGCGCGAAATGGACGCTTTTGTCAATGTTGAGGCGCTGCATCCGGGAGATAGCCTGCACATTCTCCGCCTCGTGGGAAGCTAGTCTATCATTTTCTGCCGTTTTGTACTGGGAATTGCGATTTTTAGCGTGCTCATGCACTGTGCATGTTTCAATCGCGACTGGCAGTCATATGCTTGATCTTCAGTAACTGCTCTCTCAGAGGATCAGAGTGAACTCCAAAAACGATTTGGTCTCTGATCATGGAGTCAGTAGATCACCGAAGTTGCAGGATTGCATTAGCAGTCTAAGGTTAGTTAATTATGAGGTGAAGGATTCGTCTTTATCTTGCAATCGCTGCTTGAATATGTAGCGCTCGAAGATTTTGTTGGTGTCCACCTCACAGTGGCTGTCAAACTTGTCCAGGATGGGCTGAAACTTTGTCTTGTCCAGGTCTTCGACAAAGTGAAAGGAGTTGAATATTTCCAAGGCGTGATCACCCGCTGTGGTGAGGAAAATAGCTATCTTCCGTGCATCAGACTCACCATTGAGGTCTGATACTTCGACGTAAAGCTGAAATTTCTGCCAGAATGTCCGCCAGTTGGCACTGAGATCACCGGACGTCCTGAGCTGGTGAGGAGCCGGAATCTTTTCCATTGTGCCGGTATACATTCGCTGGTCGTCACGGATCTTGCTGAGTTGGACTAACTAGATTGAACAGACTCCTGGTATCATGTTGTGTTATGTAATTTGGAATAACACAAGCTGCCACTTGATGCAGTTTTGAGTAAAAGATGCTCCAGACTTTGAAGTGAGTTCAATATGTTTTATTGAACTATTAGCACAGTTCTCAATGAGTTCGACTCTCTGCCAATCTAAATATAGTAACTCAGTCTAACTGAACGAGCCTTGCTCTAAGCCACGTGCTGGGGTGTGATGCTGAGGATACACCCTGTCTCATTCTGTAGATGTTGGTCTGTAGAAAGAGGCGGAATGTGAGTGCCTCATCCCTTTTATAGTGAGATACCACCCCTGAGTGTCCTGACTGCTCATTGGTCGTGTCCTATTCTATGTGTTCATTAGCTGCATGTTTGCGTATCATGACAACTCACACTTTGCTTGAAATAGGAACATGCGTCATGAGTTTATAAACGGAAGTGATCCACTAAAATAAGTTCTGACTCCAGCGAGGTTAAATCAGGCCATGTAGTGACTCTTATTTAGGGCTATCTTGCTTTTTAAGACCCCAAAATAGGGGCCAGGAAACATGTACCCACTGCGACATCTTGGTAAAGTGTACAAGAAGTGTACTTTACCACACCTAAAGCAATATGCAGTTGACGGATCTACCACCTGCTCCTGCTGGTTCAACTTGGGTTTGTCAACCCTAAGCATCAGCTAAATAAGAAAATGTCCTCACTAATTGCTGCTGTTCCTGGTCCACACATCCCCCACATCCACACCCCAACTTCCATCCTTCCCCCAAACCATGACGACCAGACCAAGCAATCTTCCTACCCACCCCTTCCTATGGCAAATTCCACCTCCCTCCCACCCACCCCAACAGCAAACTCAGGGCCCCTCTGCCTCCCTCCCCAGCTCCCCCAACAGCAGAACCCAGGTGTCTGATTCAGTTATCCATGGGTCACTACCTCAACATGTCCCACATTAGGTTACTTGCTATATTATGTGTTTACATAACTTTTTAATTTTGATAGGTGGCTCTTTGAGGGCTGTCAGGGTGTACTGTATGGCACCCTCTTCGTTACATAATGTGGAATTTACAAGGCAAATTTAGAGCGGGAACTCGTATTCCGTGCCAACTGAAGACTGTTAGATTTACCCTAATTGGTGCAAGTAAAATCTCACTGTGCTCCAGGCCTTGTGCTGACACTGTGGGATCAAAAAAGAGGCCCTTACATTAACTAATAATGCAAACGTCCCACTAGACTGTTTGAATACACCTCCTCTGAATTAGTTTACTGAACATGCATTCGTTGCTCTGTGCACTGTAAGTATGAGAGATTTTCCTCTACCTTCCCAATCCTCCGTGTATGGGGATTCCTCTGCCTCTTTCTCGGGGCTGATGCCTTCAATGAATTTCCCCTTTTTAATGACACTTGTGATGTCCTTCAGATGTCTCAGTAACTTTTCTTCCTGTTCAGTAGTGACACTTGTGATCCTTCAACACACACAAAAGGATGGACATCCTGTCAAGATGTGATTCAGCAACCTAATGTTCGAACATTTTCCTCACCATCCCCAAATATTGTTGCACTTAATCAACACAGGCCCAGCATTAAAGGAAAACTTAGATAATTGTAGCGGGCTTGGATTGGAGATGGGGAGGGGTGGAGAGAAGCTGCAAAATGATGGTGGCTCATGGTGAGGATGCGAGTGAGCTGAGAGATGGTTCTGACAGAATGGAGAGGGAGGTGACAACTGTGTGGTGAGTCTCAACTTTTAACACAATGAAATCCACAAACTCCTTCACTTTGGCGATCAACGTAAGGGCTGAGTGACCAAGCAAAGAATATAGGGAATTTTCTTTTTATCACAAAAGGATTATTGTTGCCCTTTAGGAAGATCCTGGAGCCAAGCAGGTTTGAGCATTTAAAATATTTATTAGTGAATATGACATGGGCATCGCTGGCTAGCATTTTCTGCCCATCCCTAATCGCTCTTGAGAAGATGGTGGTGAGGTACCTTGTTGAACTGCTGCAGTCCATGTGCTGTACGAACACCTACAGCACTGTTAGAAAGGGAACTCCATACATTTGACCCAGCAACAATATGGTTCCAAGTCTGCATGGTGCATGGCTTAGAGAACCTGGAGGTGGAGGTATTCCCATACATCTACCGCCCTAGACCATAGGTGGTTGAAGTTTGGAAGGTGCTGTCAAAGGAGCCTTGGTGAGTTCTGCAGTGCATCTTGTAGGAGGTACACACTGCTGCTACTGTGCACCTTTTATGGAGGAGGTGAACACTGAAGGTGGTGGATGGAATGCCAATCAAGTGGACTTACTTCTTTTAGATTGTACCCACTTTGAGCTTTTGCCATCCAAGTAAGTGGAGAATATTCCATCACACTCCTGCCTTGTACCTTGTAGGTGGTGAACAGGCTTTGGGAGTCAGGTGAGTTACTCTCCACAGGATTTTCCAGCTCTGACCTGCTCTTGCAGCTACAGTATTTACATTAAGTAATGGGTTAAGAGACATTTCAGTTAGTTGTCGCATTTATGTTAAGTATCCAATAATTGACACTGATATGTAAAGAGGCTTCAGGTGACCTTTGTGTCAGGTGATGTGAAAATAGAGTTTTGTGCAGAGTTTTTAAAGTGAAATAAAGGTGTTTGTAAAAAGGAGAAGTACCTTTGACTCTTTATACAACAGCAGCCAAAACGTCTAACAAATGGTAGCAGAGGATCGTTGTTGTGCAAATGTGAAGGGTTGAAAGATACAACTTTTCCAGACCAAACCAAGGAGTGTGTGAGAAGAAAAAAAAAGATGATATATGGCAGAACCTAGGATAAAGATGGCCAGATATGACTACCCCCCCCCTTATTTTCTGAAAGGGGATCGTACGACCAATGGAGAAGTGCAGTAGTTATGTGGACTAAGGCAACTGCATTGGGAAAGAGAAAACAAGGTATGGCATTGGCTCTTTCTCTTATGGCAGTAACATCCGGAGCAAAGTGTTTTCTGAGCTGGAATTGGAAGAGTTAAGACTCAGAAGGTGGTCTGGATTCTCTATTACGTTATATGGATAAGATTTATAAAAAGGATGACTTGTTAAGTGCGTATGAAGCATGGTCGGATTTTGATAGGTTCCGGAAAATAGAGGATTTCTCCATGGAAGACTATATAATGGAATTTGGCAGACTATATAAAAGGCTGCAGAAACACAACCTGGAATTTCCACAGTCTGTATTGGCCTTTAAATTACTTGACTGTGCTGGAGTGAGCAACATGGATAGGCTCCTGGTTTTGACAGGAGTTCAGTTTACTGAGAAGGATACCTTATTCGATCATATGACAGAAGCTTTAAAAATGTTTCTGGGGAAACATTTGATTCCAATGGCTCTGATGACCCAAATAAGTCAGTCTGCAATAAAGCAGAATATGGAAGATACACTACTAACAAGATGGTGAAATCGCATGGCTACAAACAGGTTCCAAGGCTATAGAAGGAGATCGGGACCCGGAAATTCTGAAGACAGAAACCCAATTAGAACCTACAATAGGAAGATGAACTCCAGAAATGCCCGGGGTATGATAAATCGATGTGACTCTCAATACCATTATGCTTTCAACTGTCCAACACGTTATAATAGTGTTGGAAGTGACACATGACACGGAAGAGTCAGAAGAGGAAAAAGATAGTGACCAGAAAGAAGGCATTGTCCTATTAACAAGCAGTTTTACGCTGGTAATGAGGGTGTTGGTTGCAGGATCCTTCAATTGTGCTGCATTGGACAGTGGCTGCACATCTACTGTGTGTGGAATTGACTGGTTAAAATGTTACCTGGACTCCTTGAATGCTGAAAATCGTAACAAGGTTAAGGAATTTGAAAGTTCCACAAGTTTCCGGTTTGGGGATGATAAGATTCTGAAGTCGCTGAAAAGACTGATGATCCCTTGCAATATTGCCGGAGTGAATCATTTCATTAGCACGGTTGTTGTATCAAGTGAGGTACCTTTGCTTCTGAGCAGACCATCGATGAAGAAAGCACACATGAAACTGGATATGGAACAGGATTTGGCAACCAGTTTTTGGAAAGACGGTGGACTTACAATTTACACAGTCGGGACACTATTGTATTCCATTACTGACAAATAATATTTCAAGTAGAGTTGTTAAGAATGTGTTAATGGCAGTTGAAAATGGGACTTTAGCTGATAAAAAGCTTGTTGTATTAAAACTGCATAGACAATTTGGCATCCGTCTCCTCGGAGGCTGAAAAATTTATTAAAGGATGCAGGGGTAAGGGATGAAGACTATACTAAACTGATAGAACAGGTTAGTGATCGCTATGAAGTTTGTAGGAAGTACAGAAGGACACCAGCACAATCGATAGTAACCCTACCTTTGGCCAGAGATTTTAACGACATTGTGGCCATGGACCTTAAAGATCCATGGGGGCAGCACGGTATCATTGTGGATAGCACAATTGCTTCACAGCTCCAGGGTCCCAGGTTCGAATCCGGCTTGGGTCACTGTCTGTGCGGAGTCTGCACATCCTCCCCGTGTGTGCGTGGGTTTCCTCCGGGTGCTCCGGTTTCCTCCCACAGTCCAAAGATGTGCAGGTTAGGTGGATTGGCCATGATAAATTGCCCTTAGTGTCCAAAATTGCCCTTAGTGTTGGGTGGGGTTACTGGGTTATGGGGATAGGGTGGAAGTGTTGACCTTGGGTAGGGTGCTCTTTCCAAGAGCCAGTGCAGACTCGATGGGCCAAATGGCCTCCTTCTGCACTGTAAATTCTATGATAATCTATGATCTGGGATAAAGCAAATAATATATTTATTTTGCATTTTGTAGATTTAGCAACCAGATTTAGTCAATCAACGATTGTACGAAGTTAAGAAAAGAGACTATTTCTGGATCAAATCGTGGAAAATGGATAGGGACAGGAATGGGTCCACTGGCAAAATTCCTTGCGGACAATGGGGGAGAATTTGCTAATGATGAGTTTAGGGATATGTGTGAAAACATGAATATCACAGTAAGAAGTCTTACAACACCAGGTTAAAGTCCAACAGATTTGTTTCAAACACTAGCTTTCGGAGCACTGTTCCTTCCTCAGGTGAGTGGAGAAGGAGCAGTGCTCCGAAAGCTAGTGTTTGAAACAAACCGATTGGACTTTAACCTGGTGTTGTAAGACTTCTTACTGTGCTCACCCCAGTCCAACGGCAGCATCTCCACATCATGAATAGGGCTGCAGAAAGCTCATTTAGTAATAGTGTGTGTGAAAGAAACCATGCGGTAATAGATGACTTTACCCCGGAAAATTTTGGCAGATAGGCCAAACTGCAAGCTAAACTCAGCTTTAGCATAGGCGGTACCTGCAAAGAATTCATTGCAGATGGTTGGGGGCTATAGTCCCTATCAATTGGTGTTTGGTAGAAATCTTAAAATTCCGTCCATTTTAGATGACCAGCCTCCAGCTTGGGACGGGACTACACTTTGCTGAGCATTTAAATGCATTACATAGCAGTAGAAAAGCTTTTTTGGAAGCAGAAGTCTCTGAAAGAATTCGCAGAACTTGAAGACATAATGTACGGCCATCAAATACGTTTTTCAGCAAGGAGACATAGTATACTATAAGAGAGACAATTTTAATGAATGGAAAGGCCCAGGGAATATCATAGGCATAGATGGCAAAACAATTATTTTGCAACATGACAATTAAACTGTTAGGGTACATTCATCAAGGATAATGGGTACAGATTACAAATTTTTAAATTTAGACAGAGCAGACAGACATGACAAGGAACCAGAGTCATCTGGTACGCACGTGTTACAGAACTATGAGGACCAGTTAATTGCCATAGATAGAGTTTCTGTAGAGGAACACAACACTTCTGATGAATTAGAACAGGCCATTTTTCCAAAAGGACAACTGCCAAAAGTTGGTACAAAAGTGACATACTTGCCTGAAGGGTCTAGTCAATGGAAGGATGCAACTGTTATTAGTAGAGCAGGGAAGGCCACTGGAAAGTATAAACATTGGTGGAATGTACAGCATTCAGGGGAAGGAGTCAAGCCAATGGATTGGGAACACGAAGTTCAAAAATGGAGGGCACAGAAACGCAGTGCCAGTTCAGATAGTACATTGGATAGTGAACAGGTCCGCAGGAAAAGGTTGAGAACTTTTGAAAGGGTATCCCACAGAAGGGAAAGATCAAGCAGTAGCAGTAGCAGAACGGGATACCAGGCGGGAGAGGGGACGTAGTTTATCAAGATCTCGGAACATGAGTAAAACTACGAATATTAATAGGAGTAGAAGCCCACATGCATGTGAGATTTTGGTGGCTTCCAATAAATTAGATGAAAAAGTTATCAAAAATGCCAAACAGCAAGAACTGCATAGTTGAAGTGAATTTGGGGTGTACACGGAAGTACCGGATAAGGGACAAGAGCTCTGTCCCACAGACGGATTTCTCCGGAAAAGGTTCTTCCGGATGGAACTTATAAGGCAAAGGCCAGGCTTGTGGCAAGGGGATTTGAAGAAAACTTAGAAGATCAGGATTTAAGGGTAGATTCACCTACAGCAGGAAAGGTTATTTTAAAGATCTTCTTGGCTCTATTAGCCACAAAGGCATGGGAATGCAAATCTACATATATAAAAGCTGCCTTTTTGCAGGGGCATCAGCTCCAGAGAGACATTTTTCTCCATCCTCCTAAAGAAGCAGCTAACACAGAAGGGGTACTCTGGAAGTTGAACAAATGTGTATATGGATAAAATGATGCGTCTAGAGTCTGGTATTTTGCGGTAAAGTCTGTTTTGTTAAAGTTAGGCTGTTGCCAGTTCAAAGCAGATCCGGCAATGTTTTACTGGCACTATAAAGGAAATCTTTCTGGCATTTTTATGGTGCATGTCGATGATTTTTTGTGGGGTGGGACTAGTGATTTTGAAGCTATTGTAATCTCTGGTTTGAGGAAAGAATTCAGGGTTGGAAGTCAGGCTACCGGTGCATTTAAATATATTGGAATGGTAATATTCGGAATAAGGTAAATGAGTTGATGGCGCAAATCATCGTGAATGACTATGATTTAGTGGCCATTACTGAAACATGGTTAATGGATGGTCACGACTGGGAGTTAAATATCCAAGGGTATCAAACTTTTCGGAAGGACAGAGTGGATGGTAAGGGAGGTGGTGTAGCTCTGTTATTTAAGGATGACATCCGGGCAACAGTAAGGGATGACATCGGTGCTATGGAGGATAAGGTTGAATCCATTTGGGTGGAAATCAGGAATAGTAAGGCGAAAAAGTCACTGATAGGAGTAATCTATAGGCCACCAAATAGTAACATTATGGTGGAGCAGGCTATAAACAAAGAAATAACAGATGCATGTAGAAATGGTACAGCAGTTATCATGGGGGATTTTAATCTACATGTTGATTGGTTTAACCAGGTCGGTCAAGGCAGCCTTGAGGAGGAGTTTATAGAATGTATCCGCGATAGTTTCCTCGAACAGTATGTAATGGAACCTACGAGGGAACAAGCGGTCCTAGATCTGGTCCTGTGTAATGAGACAGGATTGATTCAGGATCTCATAGTTAGGGATCCTCTCGGAAGGAGCGATCACAATATGGTGGAATTTAAAATACAGATGGAGGGTGAGAAGGTAAAATCAAGCACTAGTGTTTTGTGCTTAAACAAAGGAGATTACAATGGGATGAGAGAAGAACTAGCTAAGGTAGACTGGGAGCAAAGACTTTATGGTGAAACAGTTGAGGAACAGTGGAGAACCTTCCAAGTGATTTTTCACAGTGCCCAGCAAAGGTTTATACCAACAAAAAGGAAGGACGGTAAAAAGAGGGACAATCGACCGTGGATATCTAAGGAAATAAGGGAGAGTATCAAATTGAAGGAAAAAACATACAAAGTAGCAAAGATCAGTGGGAGACTAGAGGACTGGGAAATCTTTAGGGGGCAACAGAAAGCTACTAAAAAAGCTATAAAGAAGAGTAAGATAGATTATGAGAGTAAACTTGCTCAGAATATAAAAACAGATAGTAAAAGTTTCTACAAATACATAAAACAAAAAAGAGTGGCTAAGGTAAATATTGGTCCTTTAGAGGATGAGAAGGGAGATTTAATAATGGGAGGTGAGGAAATGGCTGAGGAACTGAACAGGTTTTTTGGGTTGGTCTTCACAGTGGAAGACACAAATAACATGCCAGTGACTGATGAAAATGAGGCTATGACAGGTGAGGACCTTGAGAGGATTGATATCACCAAGGAGGTAGTGATGGGCAAGCTAATGGGGCTAAAGGTAGACAAGTCTCCTGGCCCTGATGGAATGCATCCCAGAGTGCTAAAAGAGATGGCTAGGGAAATTGCAAATGCACTAGTGATAATTTACCAAAATTCACTAGACTCTGGGGTGGTCCCCGCGGATTGGAAATTAGCAAACATGACACCACTGTTTAAAAACGAGGTAGGCAGAAAGTGGGTAATTATAGGCCAGTGAGCTTAACTTCGGTAGTAGGGAAGATGCTGGAATCTATCATCAAGGAAGGCATAGCGAGGCATCTGGATGGAAATTGTCCCATTGGACAGACGCAGCATGGGTTCATAAAGGGCAGGTCGTGCCTAACTAATTTAGTACAATTTTTTGAGGACATTAACAGTGCGGTAGATAACGGGGAGCCAATGGATGTGGTATATCTGGATTTCCAGAAAGCCTTTGACAAGGTGCCACACAAAAGGTTGTTGCATAAGATAAAGATGCATGGCATTAAGGGGAAAGTAGGAGCATGGATAGAGGATTGGTTAATTAATAGAAAGCAAAGAGTGGGGATTAATGGGTGTTTCTCTGGTTGGCAATCAGTAGCTAGTGGTGTCCCTCAGGGATCAGTGTTGGGCCCACAACTGTTCACAATTTACATAGATGATTTGGAGTTGGGGACCAAGGGCAATGTGTCCAAGTTTGCAGACGACACTAAGATAAGTGGTAAAGCAAAAAGTGCAGAGGATACTGGAAGTCTGCAGAGGGATTTGGACAGGCTAAGTGAATGGGCTAGGGTCTGGCAGATTGAATACAATGTTGACAAATGTGAGGTTATCCATTTTGGTAAGAATAACGGCAAAAGGGATTATTATTTAAATGATAAAATATTAAAACATGCTGCTGTGCAGAGAGACCTGGGTGTGCTCGTGCATGAGTCGCAGAAAGTTGGTTTTCAGGTGCAACAGGTGATTAAGAAGGCAAATGGAATTTTGTCCTTCATTGCTAGAGGGATGGAGTTTAAGACTAGGGAGGTTATGCTGCAATTGTATAAGGTGTTAGTGAGGCCACACCTGGAGTATTGTGTTCAGTTTTGGTCTCCTTACTTGAGAAAGGACGTACTGGCACTGGAGGGTGTGCAGAGGAGATTCACTAGGTTAATCCCAGAGCTGAAGGGGTTGGATTACGAGGAGAGGTTGAGTAGACTGGAACTGTACTCGTTGGAATTTAGAAGGATGAGGGGGGATCTTATAGAAACATATAAAATTATGAAGGGAATCGATAGGATAGATGCGGGCAGGTTGTTTCCACTGGCGGGTGAAAGCAGAACTAGGGGGCATAGCCTCAAAATAAGGGGAAGTAGATTTAGGACTGAGTTTAGGAGGAACTTCTTCACCCAAAGGGTTGTGAATCTATGGAATTCCTTGCCCAGTGAAGCAGTAGAGGCTCCTTCATTAAATGTTTTTAAGATAAAGATAGATAGTTTTTTGAAGAATAAAGGGATTAAGGGTTATGGTGTTCGGGCCGGAACGTGGAGCTGAGTCCACAAAAGATCAGCCATGATCTCATTGAATGGCGGAGCAGGCTCGAGGGGCCAGATGGCCTACTCCTGCTCCTAGTTCTTATGTAATCGGACAGACTAAGTTAGGGGCAACTTCACGTCAGCAATCTTATTTGGAAAGCATCAGCCCAATAGCAATTAGTCGTGGCCGGGTTTCACAAAAAGACGCAATGGTTTCAAAGATGGAAAAAGAGCAACTGTGAAGTTTAATTGGGCAACTGAATTGGTTAGGTATACAGACTAGACCGGGCGTGAGTTTTGATCTTAGAGTTGAGTACAAAAATGAATGATCCCAAAGTGGACGACATAATAAGAGCAAATAAAATATTGGTCAAACTAAAAATGCCAGAATGTGTTTTGAGGTTCCTGGTTTTAGGTGACCGTAGGCACTTGAAACCCATAGTTTATAGTGATGCGTCCTATGCAAATTTATGTGATGGGGTTTCAAGCGCAGGAGGTTATATAATTTTCCTTTTGGGGAACAATGGTACATGTTGCCCTCTTGTGTGGGAAACAAAGAAAGTAAGGAGAGTGGTCAAAAGCACTTTGGCTGCTGAGACGTTAAGCCTTGTAGAGGCGGTGGATATGGCCTTTTATATATCTCAGATATTGACAGAATTTGGGGATTAGGGGATTTGGGTAACATACCTATTGAATGTCACATTGACAATACATCCCTGTGGGAAAATGGGCACTCTACAAAAAGTGTCAATGAAAAAAAGTTAAGGATAGACATCGCAAGTTTGAAGCAGATGTTGGACAGAAGGAAGATAGCAAAACTTAAATGGGTCGACAGTTTTACAAAAAGAGGGGCTAGTTCACAGAAAATTTTGGATATTGTTAATGAAGGGCGCCTGTTTCTGTGACTGTTTTTTTTTCTTCCAAAGAAAAAGAGAAGGGGGGAAATTGCGTGTGTTTTTGAGTTTCTTGTAATTTTGTTTTCACCTAATTTTTTTTTTTCTCCAAGGGGAGACTATTAAGTAATGGGTTAAGAGACATTCCAATTAGTTGTCTCATTTATGTTAAGCATCCAATAATTGACACTGATATGTAAAGAGGCTTCAGGTGGCCTTTGTGTCAGGTGATGTGAAGCTAGGGGTTTGTGCAGAGTTGTTAAAGTGAAATAAAGTTATTTGTCAAAAGGAGCAGTACCTTTGACTCTTTATACAACAGCAGCCAAACTGTCTAACAATTTCTATGGCTGGTTCAGTTCAGTTTCTGGTCAATGGTAGTCACCAGGATGTTGATAGTGTGGAATTCAGCAATGGGAATGCGATTGAATGTCAAGGAAGGATGATTAGATCCTCTCTTGTTGGAGATGGTTACTGTGAAGAATAAAGCATGCAAACCCTTGAATGATCCAACCACATTGAATCCTAGAATTGTAGAACCTTACGAAACAGAAGAAAATGATTCAGCCAGCATGCCTGTGTTAGATTTCTTAGTGGCCATAAAACTAGTCTCAATCCTTTGAGTTTTCCTAATGTTTAAAATTATCTTTTTCCCATCCATTTATCCCCTTGCTTTTTCAAAATTATGGATTCTGCTCGTATTATTGGTTCCTGTAGGGAATTTGATATCCTAACAAGAAAGACTTGCATTTATATAGTGCCTTTCAAGACATGCCAAAGTCCTTTGTAGGCACTGAAATACTTCTGAAGTATAGTCACTGTCTTTATGTTGGAAACAAGACACCCAATCTGCACAGTAAGCTCCCATAAACAGCAATGAAATAATTACCAATCTATTTTGGAGCTGCTGTGAAATGCTTCTTGCATTTGGGAATCATTTTAATTTCATTTCTCCCATCTACCAATTCACTGACCAGTAGTAAGGGTCTCCCCTTATTTACTTTATCAAAGCCCTTCATAATATTCCACCCCTCCTATTTATTGTATTCCATTAAATCTCTTCTTAACCTTCTCTGGCATAATGAAAAAAGTCAATGGAGTAGGATTTCATCTTTATTGCTGATACATCCATCATCAGCTGGGTGAGGCCAGAAAAATAAATCTGCTGAGGAGAGTTGCAAACCAATTATGTGGCGGGATTTTCCTCCCCCTCCACTGTGTGTCCTGCAGCGTTGGAGGGCGCTTCACCAGTGGCCGGGTCGCCTGGTCCCACCATTGTCAACGTTGTTTCCCATTGAACTCACTCAATCGCTGCCGTGGAAACCGCGGTGAGGGTGTGCGGTTGGCAGGACCGTAACATCCCACCAGTGTGAACAGTCAGAAATGTCCGCCTGTAGAATCCAGCCGATTTGACTTCCATTAATATCTGGTGGATTCTGTTCCTGTCATGTCATCCTTCTCACCAGATCTCCCTCTCTGCTGTTCTCCTGGGTGACATTTAAAACCTAGCAAATGCCTTTTTAAATTGATTTATATGGTTTATGCTGGCTAGACCCGCAGTTATTGCGGATCCCTAATTTCCCTTGAGAAAATGGTAGTGAGCTTCCTTCTTAAACCACTGGAAGTCCCTGTGGTGTAGTACACCAATAGTGCTGTTAGGGAGGGAGCACTAGGATTTTGACCCAGCGACAGTGAGGGAATGGTATCCATTTTGGTCAGAAAAATGGAAAGGCAACTTATTGTCTAAATGGAGAGAATCTTCAGAGTGCTTCGGTGCAGAGGGATCTGGGTATCCTCGTGCATGAAATGCAGAAAACTATGTGCAGCTACAGCAGGTAATAAGGAAGGCAAATGGAATTTTGGCCTTTACAGCTAAAGGGATAGAGTATACAAGTAGGAAAGTGATGCTGCAACTGTACAAGGCATTGGTAAGGTCGCACCTGGAGGACTGTGTACAGTTTTGTTCCCCTTATTTGAGGGGGGGAGGATGTAGTTGCATTAGAGGCAGTTCAGAGAAGGTTCATTAAATTGATTCCAGAGATAATGGTCTAATGAAGAGAGACTGAGCACTTTAGCCTGTACTCTCTAGGGTTTAGAAGAATGAGAGGCGATCTAATTGAGTTATATAAGATGATTAAAGGTATGGACAAAGTAGGTGTAGAGTGGATGCTTTCTCTTGTGGGGCAATCTAGAACGAGAGGTCATAATTTTAGGATAAGGTAGCAGATTTAAAACAGAGATGAGGAGAAATTACTTCTCTCAAAGGTTCGTGAATCTGTGGAATTCACTATCCCAGAGTGCGGTGGATGCTGGGACTTTGAGTAAATTTAAGGAGGAGGTAGACAGATGTTTAATTAGTGATGGGTTGAAGGGTTATAGAGAACGGCCAGGAAAGTGGAGTTGAGCTGAGAGGAGCTCAGCCATGATCGTATTGAATGGCGGGGCAGGCTCGAGGGACTGAATTGCTACTCCTGCTCCTTGTTCTTATGGTCTTAACATTGGTGGTTATGTAATAAAATATAGAAAAAGCACCATAAGTAAATTAATCAATTAAGTCACTTTTTAAAACTTATTAAGGATGTCAGGACAGGCAATGTGTCAAGGCTGCAGCATGCGGGAGCTCCTGGGTGCCAGAGTGATCCAGGGCAAACGGGTCTGCAGTGAGTGTTTGCGGCTTGGGGGGGATTTGGCTCAGAGTCAATGAGCTGGAGGCTGTGCTGCAGACTCTGTGACACATCAAGAGGGGGAGAGTTGCCTGGATGCTTTCTTTCAGGAGGTGGTCACATCCCTGAGGAGAGGGTCTTCTGGTTTGCAAAGTGGTCAGGGACAAGGGTGTGTATCTGCAGCTGAGGCAGGTAAGGGGCCCAGAGAGCAGGAGTGCAGTGGGAGAGGGACGATTCCATTGTCTTGGTCCATATAGGTACCAGCAAAATTGGTAGAATGAGGAAAGAGGTTTTTCTTACAATATTTGAGGAGCTAAGCACTAAAATAAACATCAAAACCTCCAAGGTTATCATCTCTGGATTATTAACTGAGCCGCTTACAAATTGTCAAAGGATACATAAAATTAGAGAGATGGATAGGTGTCTCAAAGACTGCTGCAGGAGAAGTGGGTTTTGGTTCATGGAGCACTGGTATCAGTACTGGGGAAAGTGGGGGCTGTAGTGTTGGGCTGGCCTACATCTGAACTGTGCCAGGACCAGTGTCCTTGCAAACCACATGCACGGGGTTCTCCCTTTTGGGGACTAAGTCCCCAAGCCCGCCGGAAAACGGGCGAGAATCACTCCGGACTTTTTCCTCAAAATTCCAGGGTGATTCTCCATTTTCCAGGGGGCTAGAGGGCCCCGGCGTGCGTGCCGCAGCTCTGGCAGCCGGCGGGACCCTGCGGTCCAGATCGCGCAGCCGTGCATGCGCACGCCAGCTGCAAGCGGTTCTGCGCAGGCGCGCGGCGGCCCATCTCGGTCCGGGCGCTGCCGATATGGCGGAGCCACACAGCCGGCCCCCGCGGAGTAAGGTATGTCACCCCCAGATCGCGGTGGCCTGCAAACCGGTGGCCCCCAATCGCGGGCCTGGCCACCGCTGAGGCTCCCCCCGCCGCCCCCCCCCGGAGTCAGATTTCCCCCCGCCACCCACCAGGACAGCCGTGGGTCCGAGCTCCCGCCGGGTCGTACCAGATGTTCGGCCGGTCGACTGCGGAGAATCGCCATAGGGGCCTGTTCCAACGACCTCCGACCGGCGCCGTGTCGACCGTGCGCGCGATTGGCGGGTCCGCGGAAGAGCCGTTGCGCCGGATTTCTGGCGTGAACATCTATTCGTCGCCCCTGCGCGGGTGCGATTCCGGCGCAAAGGGGCGGAGAATCCCGCCCCATAACTGGAGAAGTAGAGAGAGCATAAAACTAAATATAAGGGGAGAGGGGATGGTTCTAGAGTGGGGATTACAAAGCAAAGGACTATGGCAGGATTACAAGGCAGCTATTTAAGGTAATGATTCCCATTGTGTAACAGGAAGGGAAAGAGCTTACAAACATTTAAAAAAACAGCAAAAAGGGTCAAATGGGGGGAAAAAATGGTAAAAAGCCAAAACTAATGGCTCTTTACTTAAATATATGTAGTCCTGTAGCCATCTGGGATGGCCACTTCCCGATTACAAAATGGACACTTTACAAAGATTGCAGGGAAAATGGACAATACTGAAAAAACAAGCAGGTGCAGGGTTTGTCTGTTGATTGGAGCCGCAGCTCCCAGGCAAGACCCAAACTGCAAAGCCATTACCATACCAATGAGCCATCCCCGGGGACAAAAGAGTAACATTTAAGTAAGCAATACCAAGGCAGACACCCCGGCGCCAGAGGAGACCAGAACAAAGCAGGCCAACGGCCACCGACGGACACGCCCAGCCATCAGGGCACCCACCCCTCTATTGGAGGGATTCGATAGGAACGATTGGGAAACGGCTCAATTAATTGGGGCCAAGTTCAAGGCCCGTCCAAAAGCGTGCGAAGCCCCTTTTGGGTATAAGAAGGATCCCCCAAGAGAGAATTGCTCTCTTGGCTCCGGCTCTCACCAAGGAGAGACCTGCCCAACAGCTGCACCAGAACAAGTAAGTCCAAGGTCAACGCACGCTACGGGACAGACGCTCCTAGTTGTTATTCCATACCAGTTCGACCCCAGCAGCCTCAGAACCGAACAATGGCCTTTGTTCCTCTGACTGAGTGGGTGCCCAAAGCTAAGTATAGGCTTTAGCAGTAGTGATAGTTTAGTTTGTAGAGTTTTATGCATGAGTATATTTGACTGTGTGTGTAAATAAATGAGCATTGAGTTTGAACTTACTAACTGGTGTATTGAGTCTTTGATCAGTATTCGGTTTGAACCTTGTGGCGGTATCAAAAGATACCTGGCGACTCTAGAACAAAATGTAATTAGAATTAAGGAAGGCGCTATATTGGCCGCCATCTTCAGAGCCAAATTAAGAGAAACACAATTAGCAACATTTACTGGCGACATCTGACGGGACTCAACCTAGAAGTGGCCTAACCACTCCGAGAGAACGCAAGTTTGAATTGGAATCCAATTAGAAACAGAAAAACCACAAGTGTAAGAACAATACTGATCAAACCTCCGAGATTCGGAAGTGTGTTAATGCATGCGTACTAACAGGGAGAAAAGGTAAACCTGAGAGATTTTGTTGCGTAAAACTGTCGGGAGTTTTGTAGGCCGGAAATTAGCGTAAGCCGTACCCGTGTTTACATCACCACTTTATCACCCCTTGTTCCAAATTCAGTAGAGAACCCAGATAGAGAAAATGGCAATGAAGGCACTGCAACGCCTTATGAACCCCCAGGAATTCGAGGTTGCAGCGACCAGTAGAGTAGGACAGTGTCCCATATGGGAAGAGGAAACCAGAAAGTACCTCAAAGGGAAAGGATGGCCCCTTTGGAGCGAATTCTTCGCGAATGACAAAACAGGTCCCGGGAATATAGGACATACTTGGTGGGAGAACCTGTGAGAGATCCACAAGAAGAGCTTAGGGAAAGCTCGCAAGCCGATGGCAATCATCTCCTGCTTGGCACAATTGCAAGGCACAGAGGAGGTCGTTAGGACACTCCGTAGAGAGATAGAGGAGAGAGACAGAAATAGTGAGGGAGATGTGAGCGAGTTTGAGAAAGAGAATAAAGATTTGAGAGAACAGTTAGCAGCGAGGAACAGAGAGGTGGATGATGCCAAAGGGGCACACCAGTCTTGTCTCGCCCATTTGAGTAGTTTTCAGACCCAATATGATAAGGCCTACCAGGACACGCAACGTGCAGTCTTGGTAAGACAAGAAACCGAGCAACAGGTAGAGCAATTGCAGAAACAGTGCAATAATTTGAAAGCAGCCCTACGAGCCCAGTTAGACCAGGAGAACGCCCCCGATTGGCAGGTGTTAAATGAAACTGCCCACAGATACGTACATGGGACATGTATGCAAGAAAAACCCCAAAAGAGAAAAGCACCCCAACCCCCGACTGAACAGGCAGAACACACCCCCACGAACCCTGTAACTACACACCGCAGGGCCGCAGCAGAAGGAAACGCAGATTTCCTATATACAACCCCGTTAACCGTGACCCAATTACGGGACGCGTGTGGAAAGATTACACCGTTCCTCCCCACATCAGACCCCCGCCAGTTTTTTGCTAGAGTTAAACCATGTACGGCCTGGATGAAAAGGAGCAAGTGAAGCTCACAGTTTTAAGCCTAAACCCTTCAGTCGTGGCAGCCCTTCCTGACCCACAGAATGTAGGAGGAGGCACACTCCAAGAGATGCATACAGCTATCCTAGATGCGATCGGCTATAACGGAGGAGACCCGGTAGAAGGCCTAAACTAAGTGTAGGCAAAAGAAGACAGAGAACCCCACAGCGTTTGCTGGATGCTTGTGGATACATTTTACAGCAGTTTTCGGAGAATTAGCCCTCGCCCAATATGTCCGCAGATAATATAGCCAAATGGACTTGAATCCTAGTCACTCATGCGACAGAAGCAGGACAGAGAGCTTGCGCAAATTACGACCCCTCTGACGAGGCCCACAACGAGAAATGGGTTTTGAAGAGATTGTCCCGCACTTAGGGGCAATCAGTCCAAGGCAAAACCGTATTTATAAAACCCGAGGAAGAGCAGGCAGACATGAATCCAGTTAAAGCGCACCAGAACCCCGCATGGGTAAATGAGCGCCGGAACAGTCCACCAGAGCCAAAACCCCAGGAATGCTACAACTGTGGACAATTAGGACACTTTTCACGAGAGTGCAACGCGCCCCAAAAGCAGCAGAGAAACCAACAGACAGGCACCCTAAATAAGAATAGGGCAAAGCCAATCCATAGCGTTAGCGCCCGTTCAGAGAACATAGACATGAACAGCATCAACTGACTGCGTTCGGGCTCCCCAACCTGGGTCTGCGATACCCTTTGGGACAAGTCCGGTAGACCGGTCGCAGCAGGCAAAGTCTGGGGACACCCTGTAGAATTTCTTTGGGACACAGGATGGTACAGCACCACACTCAATTCCTCCACGATGTTTCAGTGAGACACGTGGCCCACAACAGACACCATCACACTCAGCGGCTTTACAGGTCATTTACAACAAGGACACATCACAGCCCCTGTAGCGATACAAATAGGGAACATTACAACTATACAACCTGTAGTTTTGGTCGATCTACCCCAGACAGCTGAACACATCCTAGGAATCGATTCTATGAGCTCCCACTACGTCTCTTTTGCTCGTTAATAAATGTGTATGGAGAATGGCAAAGGCATGAGCAACGGTTTTTGGTCCATTCCATTGGATAAAGCGTGCCGGTGCAAATTTGCCTTTACATTCCAGGGACAATACACATGGACGTGCCTTCCACAAGGCTTCCACAACTCCCCCTCCATTTTCCACTGACAGCTGGCAAATGGACTAGCAAAATTTTCCCGCCCCGATTGTCTGGTCCAGTATGTAGATGACTTGCTACTACAGGCAGACACAAAGAGAGCTAATTTCGCTTCTCGCCGAACTCCTAGCATTCCTAAAAGAAATTGGATGTAAAGTCAACCCCAAGAAGGCCCAGATTTTGCAGGAAAAAGTGATTTACTTGGGTACAGTAATCACTCATGGTAACCGCAAGATCGAGCAAAAGAGAATTGATTCGATCGTCAAGTTGCCCCTTCCCCATAATGTCTCAGCCCTCCGGTCATTTTTAGGACTGGTTGGCTACTGCAGAAACCATATCGACGGTTTCGCCACAAAAGCAGCGCCCCTATCCGAACTTCTCAAGAAGCAGGCACCTTGGGACTGGCTTCACAGGTCCCAAATCCACTTTCCCCGTACGCAATCAAAGTTGCAAGCACCGACCGAATCCTTTCGGCCGTACTCCTCCAGGAACGCCATGACCAATTACGCCCCGTCGCATACGCCTCATGTGTGTTAGATCCTGTCGAGCAAGGATTTCTGCCTGCGAAAGGCACCTGCTCGCAGTTTTATGGGCAGTACAGTACTTCGCCTACATTACAGGACTCAACCCCATCACCATTCTCACTGAATACACCCCAACACAGCTATTATTAGACGGTCGACTTAAAGATGGCAGTCAGCCAAATCCGCGCAGCCCGTTGGACCTTCTTTTACAGGGACGGGACATTACAGTTAAAAGAACCAAGACCCACACTTTCCTAGCCGATAATTTGCAATATGCAGGTACCCCACATGAGTGTGAGATCATCACCACAAAACACAATTCAGGCCCATTTATACCTAAGTCAGCTCCCGGGAAAGCAGGTAATACACCCCAGAGACCCCAGCCCACAGACCCCTGAAAATTTATGTGGATGGCTCCTCCACAGTTTTGAACAGAAAGAGAATTACCGGTTGTGGCATTTATGTAGAGGACGCGCAGGGATGCGCCCTAGATGAGATTTCACTAAAGATGCCAGGACACCGAGGCTCGCAGGAAGCAGAACTGGCAGCCATAGCTTACATTGTAGACCACCCTGACTCGTTTCCGACCCCAGCAGACATATATTCGGACAGTTTGTATGTCTGTAATAGCTTAACGGAATTCCTACCTCTGTGGGAAACTAGAGGATTTGTTTCCGAAGACGGAAAGCCCCTACCCTCAGCCCCATTACTCCGACATATCCTAGAGACAGCCAAAATTAGGAAATATGGCATAATTAATGTTTGCAGTCATCAAGGTTCTTCCCCCCCGGTAACGTTAAAGCAGACACCCTAGTGAAGGCAGGTTCCAGACATGGTTACTTTTGGAACCCCCCTGAGAGCACCCCAGTACACGCGGTTCAGGTCTCACAGACCAACATTCAGGATCTAGCAAAGGTGCAGAAGGAAGATGAAAAACTCAGGGAAGTTTTAAAAGGTACCTTCCCAGCCCTGTACGACAAGTTTAAAAACGCAATCACTACACACGATGGCGTGATTCTAAAAGAAGGCATTTATGTAGTTCCCAGCCAGGACAGGAACCAGATCATTTGTCAGTTCCATGACAATCATGGATACCAAGGCATTGAACCCACCGTAGCCCACCTCAGACTGCTCTGCTGGTGGCCTGATTTAAAAGCCGATGTTACTCACTACATTGAAAATTGCTTGATCTGTGCCCAGAATAATCCGGACAGATATGCAAGAAAGGCTCAGCTTAGTCACACCTGCCCCGTTAATGGCCCCTGGACGAATTTTCAGATAGACTCCATAGGACCTCTAACCCCCTGCAGAAATGGTTATAAGTATGTGTT
Source organism: Scyliorhinus torazame (assembly GCF_047496885.1). Lineage (NCBI taxonomy): Eukaryota > Metazoa > Chordata > Chondrichthyes > Carcharhiniformes > Scyliorhinidae > Scyliorhinus > Scyliorhinus torazame. The sequence continues at coordinate 222,509,029 of NC_092716.1, forward strand.
GGTGGTCATCGACACCTTCACAAAATGGGTGGAAGCTTTTCCATTGAGAACGAATACGGCCAAGACAACAGCTAAAATACTAACACAGCACACCTTTACAAGATGGGGCCTCCCTCGCAGTTCGATCAAGGCTTCCATTTTACAGGAGGAGTAATTAAAAACGTCCTCACAATTTTCGGAATTAGGCAAAAAATTTCACATAGCCTACCACCCCCAGTCAAACGGCATTGTAGAGAGGATGAATAGGACTTTAAAAGCCACTTTCAGGAAAATGGTACAACAGGACAACAGCACCTGGGACTCAGTTCTCCCATTTGCTTTAATGATCTTACGAAACACGGTATCCACGTCCACAGGATACACCCCCCACACCCTCATGACCGGACGCTCCATGAAAGGGACAGCGTATTTATTAGGACTGGATTTGGCCAGCTCCGCAGTCACCGCCCACACGCATGAAAGTGCTGTACAGCAGTTAATTGAGAACATAGAGGCAGCCCAACTCGCAGAAGCTGTGAGACTTGGGACCAGGAAGAAACAAAGCAAGGCTTGTTTCGACAAAAAGGTACACGCCACCGAGTTTGTAGTAGGGCAGCAAGTGATGCTTTCCCTGTACAACCCCAGTTCATTCCTTTCCCCCAAATTTTCCGGACCGTACTCCATTTCGGACAAAATCAGCCCCTCTGTATACAAAATCACATATCCCAATGGCAAGTCTGCGTGGTTTCACATAAACCAGCTTAAGGCTTATGGCTCACAGAACAACCATTCACACCATATCTTGCTCGTAGCAGCAGACGAGCACGCCCCGCCCACAGATGACGTATTCCTACCCTCCCCGAGCCAGTCCACCCCGTCCTCAGACACAACTTCAACTCCACCCCCAGAGGCACGACTCCGCCTCTCCCTTCCTTCAACCAGCAGCGACAGCGACAGTGATAGTGATCACAATGACGACAGCCACAGCACACCACGTTATGATTACACCCCTGCACCAAGCCCTACTCCCAGCGAATCCGAGCGTGATTCCCAGACCCACCGTCCGACGATTATGGATTAAAACCGAGCAGCTCCAACCTCGACACACGATTCTGGCACCGCGACAATTCATTCAGGATCATCTGGAATGATGAGATGGACCCCAATTCACCCCAAGCAGCTTTAGCCAAACTACTCCAGTCATGAGTATGGCAGCCGGGAGAAGATGATGACATAGAGTCTGACTCCCACCAAACAAATCCCTTTGCGACCCTGTTCGCTACTGAGCAATGAGGCGTCCAGATGATGGAAAAAAGGAACCGATGGAGAGATACAGTGTCCTTTCTGATGGAGCCTGCACCATGTTTGTTGTATGCTTGCTAGTTTAATGGACATGTTTGTTTGTAAATGTGAACGTTTTTCATGGCCCCACGCCACCACCATTTTGACGCCCAATGAATGTTAATGGAACACGTTTGTCCCCAGACAACTGTTCAGAGGAACTAGTTTGCCAACAGACACCACTCATAGCTACTCTCCTGATTCGATCACGAGAGGCAGCCCCCCACGACGACCATATTCTTACGCATTCTTGCCGGTCGCTCTGGCAGTGGAGAAATGGCACTGGTCCCCGCCCTGCCTGAGGACCCCCCTCTGGTCAGCTACGCTCGGGTAGAGCACATATGGCACTGGTCACTGTTCTACCCGGGGATTCCACCCATTTTGTACCCGCCATTTTGGCTCGTTACGTTCAAAATTCTTTTGTTTGTTTTTGGCAACCCTTAGGTTGCTTCCGTATGCTATTTACATCCTCAAACATTAGGATGGTAGATCGCACAGGCTGCAAGACAGCTCGCACTATGTCAGTATTTTTCTCGGATGGCTTGTCCCAAATATTTGGTTTAAAAAAAAATGAGGGTGTCACAGATGGTGACCAATCAGAATGGGTAATTGGCAATAAAGGACAGACAGACATACGAGATCTTAAGCAAGATAATAACAGATATTATGCTTGTGTCCATAGAACTCTCCGGAACCTCAGGAACGCCTGAGGAAGAAAAAGAAGACCCACAAAAGGAAAAATTAAGACAACCTTCATGTTTTTCACCTGGATCTTAGTGGGATCCCTTCAGTTGCACGCGGACGCTACCCCCCTGACCCCTACCACAGAGGCCGTGAATGATTCCCACCCCTGCCATACACTGAACCCCGAGATAGTTAACCCCGAGATAGTTACCCCCGAGACAGTTAACGATACCCCGACCTGGTGTGATAAGTTTATCACCTGGTATTCACTATCCTACATAGTAGAAGCACTCTTAGTACTGGCGATACTTTGCAGTGTCGTGCAGACACTTAGAATCAGAAAATGGCAAAGGAGAGCCTACCACTCTCGCACCCCGGTATACACGTTTAAGTTCCCTATTTTCGGATTTCACCAAACCCCTGAACCCCTTGACATGAATTAAAGTGCATCCGCTTCTCTTTATGTGTGTTTTATTCAGTAAAGAAATGTAAACCTCTGTGCCTCACTGCCAAGCCAGAGAAACTTGTGTTGCTGCTATTTGTACATTACAAATGTTGTAGAATTATTGTTGATTGTTTAAGTGAGGATAGTGATTGAGGATAGTTAGAGGTGCCAGTTTTTTTATTTTGTAATGCATGCCTGAATGTCATAGTGCCCAGTGGAGTTTTATACTGATGTATGTAAGTAAAATGATTTTAGGTAAAAATTGCCTTTCATAGGATAGGGTGTGTAGAGCCTGTGAACTGCTTATGGGTGCCCCGCTTGGTCAGAGAACGAAGATGACGCAGTAATGTGATCCTTCACGCTTCGTGTTGAGGATCACAAGGAGGAAGTGTAGCCATCTAGGATGGCCACTTCCCGATTACAAAATGGACACTTTGCAAAGATTGCAGGGAAAATGGACAATACTGAAAAAGCAAGCAGGTGCAGGGTTTGTCTGTTGATTGGAGCCACAGCTCCCAGACAAGACCGAAACTGCAAAGCCATTACCATACCAATGAGCCATCCCCGGGGACAAAAGAATAACATTTAAGTAAACGATACCAAGACAGACACCCCGGCGCAAGAGGAGACCAGAACAAAGCAGGCCAACGGCTACCAAGGACATGCCCAGCCATCAGGGCACCTCTATTGGAGGGAATCGATAGGAACAATTGGGAAACGATCCAATTAATTGGGCCCAAGTTCAAGGCCCGCCCAAAAGCGCACAAAGCCCCTTTTGGGTATAAGAAGGATCCCCCAAGAGAGAATCGCTCCACCAAGGAGAGACCTGCCCAACAGCAACATCAGAACAAGTAAGTCCAAGGTCAACGCACACTACCAGACAGACGCTCCTAGCTCTTATTCCGTACCAATTCGACCCCAGCAGCCTCAGCACCGAACAACGGCCATTGTTCCTCTGACTGAGTGGGCGCCCGAAGCTAAGTATAGGCTTTAGCAGTAGTGATAGTTTAGTTTGTAGAGTTTTATGTATGAGTGTCTTTGACTGTGTGTGTAAATAAATGAGCATTGAGTTTGAACTTACTAACTAGTGTATCGAGTCTTTGATCAGTTTTCGGTTTTGAACCTTGTGGCGGTATTGAGAGATACCTGGCGACGCTAGAGCAAAACGTAATTACAATTAAGGAAGGCGACCATATTGACTGCCATCTTCAGAGCCAAATAAAGAGAAACACAATTAGCAACAGTATTCAGCACAAAGTAAATGAATTGACGGCACAAATTGATATTAATGTATTTGCTCTTATTGCCATTACAGAGATGTGGGCGCAATTTAATGGAAACATTTTTGGGGCGTGTTTGGTGGGGTGTTCCTCATTGGCCATGTTAGTGAGATCACAGCCTATATTTAACCGCACTTAGTGCCAGAAATAAGCCCCTATGAGACTCTTGCCATTACTGTTCTTCCGATTCCCTCCTCCTGACACAGGCGCATCTCAAGGGCAGCGGGCAGACCAGGGGTGGTACAGCAATGCCAGTGACACCAGTAAGCTGACCGGGGCCCTCCGCCTCTAAATCCTCCAAAGGACATCCGCCCGAGGCATCAAAGGCTACAGAACATGGAAAGCAGCAAGCTGTCTCCACCTCCGATGTGCATCCTGGAGACACACCTAGATGTAGAAGTAAACCACGAAAGAACAAGAAGCTGGTTTAGCACAGGGCTAAATCGCTGGCTTTGAAAGCAGATCAAGGCAGGCCAGCAGCACGGTTCAATTCCTGTACCAGCCTCCCCGAACAGGCGCCGGAATGTGGCGACTAGGGGCTTTTCACAGTAACTTCATTTGAAGCCTGCTTGTGACGACAAGCGATTTTCATTTAATTTCATTTCAAGAGTGAGGATCACTGATTTGGCACGGTGGGTGTGGGGAGGGGGACACTATCTGTCGCTGGGGGAATGGAAATGTCAGTTGTTCACAATAAAAACATGTGAAGTCTCTGTCACGTTAATCTTCACAGCAGGCCTGCCTGCACTCCCTTCCCCTGTTGCATTCTGCTCGCCCCACCAAACCCCCCCCCCCGGCACAGTGGTCGAAGATCAAACACCCCCGATGCAGTTCAGGTGATGGGTGTGAGCGCTCTGTCAGCAAAAAGACAGAAGTCAGACTTTGGCATAAACTGTGGCACACCACAGCTACCTCACAATGAGTTATCATCACTCTCCCTTATATTGACCCGCTGGCAGTGCCGACACAGGCCCATCACCCTGAGGTAATGTTACACAGACCCTTGGAGTGCGGAACAGAGTAATCGGGGAGGTGTGGGGGGGTTGTCGGAGGGTCGGTGAAGGGGGAGGAGGAAGGAGGGAAATGGGTGGGAAGGAGGGGAATGGGGGTCAGATTATGGGAAGAAGATATTGGGGGAGTAGGGGAGGGGGATTGGATGGGATGTAGGGGAATGGTGGGGGGGGGGGGGGGGTCAAAGCCCCGTCCTAAGAGAATCGAGTCAGGATGAGGGCCTGCCTGGTCCTCTGGGCATGCCGGACCCTTGCCAGCCATCGCCTGTACTCCATCCTGCAGGTCCTCTCTGGGTTTGTCCGCCATTCTCTCCTGGTCTGCCTCCTGCTGCTCCTCCTCAGACCAGGCCGCATGTCCCTCCTCCTCCCTCTTCAGCATGTCGCCCTGCTGCTGTGCCAGGTTGTGGAGGACACAGCAGGCCACCACAAACCTGGAGATCATCTGGAGGGTGTACTGTAGTGCACCACCAGATCGGTCCAGGTATCGGAACCGCATTTTGAGCAGTCTGATGCACCACTCAAGGCTAGCACAGGTGGCAGCATGGGCCTCATTTTATCGGGTCTCCGCCTTGGTCTCTGGCCTCCGCACTGGTGTCATCAGTCAGTACCTCAGTGGGTACGCCTTAGCCATGACGAGCCAACCCGTCATCCTGGGGTGGTCCACAAAGACGCCGGGGATCTCCGACTGTCCCAGGATGTAGTTGTAATGCACGCTCCCTGGGTAGCGGGCACACACGTGCATAATCCAGGGGTGCTGGTCACACACGAGTTGAATATTCAGATGAGGAATATTCCTGTTAATGAAGGGCACTCCCCAATGCACCAGTGCGTGCAAGACGACTTTATTGCCTGGCCATGTTGGTGGGCCTGGTCCAGCTCAAAGTTGATAAAGTCTGTTGCCCGGGCATACAGCACATCCGGCACCTCATGGATATACTTGTGGGCTGCAGCTTGGGAAATGCCGCTCAGGTCCCCGCTGGAGTTTGAAATGATCTATTTGCATAGAAATTCAGGGCCGCGGTGACCTTCACGGTCTCACGGTCCTCTTCCTCCACAGGATGCCAGGTCCGTGAGCACATGACACAGGTGCTGCACTGTCTCTTTGTTGAGACGGCAAATGTGGGTGCAAAATACCAGCCAGTCTACAGATACAGACAGGCTAAGTGAATGGGCAAAGATTTGGCAGATGGAATATAACGTAGAAAAATGTGAAGTTATGCACTTTGGTAGGAAGAATAAAGGAGCTCAATATTATTTAAATGGAGAAAGGCTGCAGAAAGCTGCAGCATAGAGGGATTTGGGGGTCCTTGTGCTTAAATCACAAAAATTTAGCATGCAACTTCAGCAGGTAATAGGGAAGGCAAATGGAGTGTTGTCCTTTATTTCAAATGGAATGGGTTATAAAAATAGGGAAGTCCTGCTAAAACTATACAATGCACTAGTTAGACCACTCCTGGAATACTGTGAACAGTTTAAGAAGCAAAGGTATACTGGCATTGGAGGCAGTCCAGAAAAGGATCGCCAGGTTGATTCTGGGTATGGAGGGATTTTCTTATGAGGAGAGAAGTTGAGTCTGTACTCATTGGAGTTCAGAAGAATGAGAGGCAACCTTATTGAAATATATAGATTCTCAGGGGGCTTGACAGAGTAGATGAAGAAAGATAGTTTCCCCTTGTGGAAGAGGCTAGGGCATAATCTCAGAGTGAGGGGTTTCCCATTTAAAACAGAGATGAGGAGGAATTTCCTCTCTCAGAGGAGAGTGAATCTGTGGAATTCGTTAGAGGGCTTTAGAAGCTGGGCCATTAAGTATATGGCAAGGCTGAAATAGACAGATTTTTAATCAGTAAGGGAATCAAGAACTATGGGGATAAGGCGGGAAAGTGAGGTTGAGGATTATCGTGTCACATCAGTCATGATCTCATTGAATAGCAGAGCAGACTCAATGGGCCGAATAGCCTACTTTGCTCCTATGTCTTATAGTCTTATATTTTGCGGGATCAGTAGCCAAAGTTTTAAAACAATTCTCAGCTATGTTGTATTTTGATGCTTTGTGAAACAGGCTCAATGCGAAGATAAGGAATGAAGCAACCTCATCATTCACCAATGTCTTGAGGTTCTGAGGATGCAGCTCTGATCACTGTGTTTATAGTAAGTGATTGAAGAGCATAAATGGACCATGTTGCCATGGTGACACAATCCCCACGTGGATACCAGAAACCAAAATAACCAAAGTTACTGACTGAGCCCCCAAATGAAGAAATTACCAACAAGATTCCACATTTTGCAGCTTCTACTTTAACATTAATCAGAACCAAAGCAAATTAAACATGAATTTACAGATACCTCAAATAAAATGATCAATTTCATTTGAAACCATCAATACAACATGGATGTGTCTTACATAACCACAAGCATTTACATCAGTCCTCACACAAATGTGGCACTAGGTAGCTACACGGTTCCACAGTATGCTGTTCTTTATTGACACAGAGTAGGTCTGGAATCCTATTCAACAACAGCTTTCAGTTTTTAGTTAATTGGCACAATTATCATCAATAAGGCACACTTCTAATGAATTTGCTCTCCCGCTGGTCACAGCAGTCCTGATGTGGAACTTTCCATAATTCCTTTTCAACAAACCCAACTAATAACACCCTGGTTCATGGTTTGGCCACTTCTGGGAAAACACCCAGCTCTTTTGGATTACCAAACTATTCACACAGCTTTCCAGGTTTTAGACCTTTTTTAACCAGCTTGCACAGTGCCTCCAAGAGCTCAATCTCTTTTCCTGTCAAGTAAGATCTCTTCCTGAGTGATTTGCTCCTTCTCCTCACAGGAAATCTGTGTTCCTCTTTCTATCTCTGTCTATTTTCTCTTTGTATCTGCATCTGTGCACTGATCACCTTTTCTGCTTGAGCTCTCCTTTATGTCTGTAGTTTTCCATTGTGTCCTCCAGCCACAATGGTCTCTTTCTGAGCTTCCCTCCTGTTGGTACTGCTTCCAGGTAAAGGGTCGGCAAGTTCTTATTATCCATGAAAATTACAATTGATCCCTTACAGTCAATGCAAATTCTTAAAGGTCCTTTTCATCTGTTCTTAAAAACAATTATAGATTCCACAGACATGTCGCAGAAATGACAAATTTTCCTACTGTATTGCTTCTGGGTCAAAGGTAGTCACAGTGTTAAGAAGAGACCAAGATGAGTGAAGTTCATTCTCCTGGCTCCGTGTTGATACATCCAATGTTGCATTGTGTGTCCTTTGCCACATTTCGATTTTGTGGTAGTATGCATGGATTGTACAGATCACAGGTGGAATTGGAAGATGAGTTTTGAATGTATACTGTATTCAAACTGGTTTGTTGCAAATGCAATGAATGAGGAACTTAATAATACAGAATTGTGTAATAATACAGGGATCATGGGGTAAGATTTTCCTGAGTACCCCATGTTGGATTATGTAACGTGGGCTCAACACAGGGCAGCACGGTAGCATGGAGCAGTGGTTAGTACAGTTGCTTCACAGTTCCAGGGTCCCAGGTTCAATTCCCGGCTTGGGTCACTGTTTGTGTGGAGTCTGCACGTTCTCCCCGTGTATGCGTGGGTTTCCTCCGGGTGCTCCGGTTTCCTCCCACAGTCCAAAGATGTGCAGGTTAGGTGGATTGGCCATGATAAATTGCCCCTTAGTGTTCAAAATGGTTAGGTAAGGTTACAGGGATAGGGTGGAGATGTAGGCTTAAGTGGGGTGCTCTTTCCAAGGGCCAGTGCGGACTCGATGGGCCGAATGGCCTCCTTCTGCACTGTAAATTCTATGATTCTATGATTAAAGACCTGATCCTGCAGTTGTTGCAACTAACAACAACGTAGTGCGGTGCTCAGAGTGACAAAAACTATATCGAACTGAAAAGCAGTCCCAACATTGGACAGCTGGAATGTTTGCATATTGACCTGCAGTAATGACAGGTCTCAGTAGTGGATTCAATGGACCGAAAATGCCAGAAATTCCTGGCTGGTGTGGCAGCATCTGTGGAGAGAGAAAAACAGAGTTCCCATTACAGGTCAACAACATTTCATTGGAACTGAAAGGTCACAACATGAAACGGTAATTCTGTTTCTCTCTGCGCAGATGCTGTCTGCCCTGCTGAGTACAACTCGCATTTTCTCTCTTTATTTCAGATTTCCAGCATCCCCAGTACTTTGCTGATGCGTTCAATGAAATAGCTCTGTGCTTTTCGAAAGTACGGCGGCGATATTAAAATCTAGGATGGGGTCAGGCAGTATCGGAAGCTGCTGGAGGATTAAGATCAGGAGTAACGTGAGGGGCGGGAGCAATGCGGAGACAATGCATGAAGTGGCAGCAAAATTACTCGGAGATCAGGATCCAGCAGCATCTAGAACAGGAGCAGAGGAGAACCGGGAGCAGTAGCAAATTGCTATGCTAGTAGCTTTCCACTTCAGTCAAAACTATCCGCAAGTAATAATTGTTCATACCACCAAAAATGGTGGGTATGATGAATCCGCTCTTGGCTCCTACGTGGGTGCAGATAGGTCTGATCCCCGGTAAGAGGAGGCTGTGATGGGTCGTGGGTGTCATTGGCTCTGCTGGAGTTGAGGAGGATGTACATTGGTGCGCGCCCGATCATGAGGCGGGACGTTTACCCTGATTTCTGGGAGGGTGTGCACCGTTTTGTCATGTTTTCATGACCCTATCCTTTTTCTCCCTCGGTCTCTGGTGAGGCGATATGAGTATCTCGTTCTGTCGAATGATTGTATTGAGCCAGTTGTGATGTTGTTTGTGGTAAACCACTGTTACACCTGTATTAGGTGATGTAAGGTAGGACCTATACTGCAGGTTCGCCGGTAGCCCCTGCCTGCTGGCTCTGCCCAGTAGGAGGAGTATAAATATGCGTGTCTGCTATTCAGCAGCCATTTCACCAGCTGCTATGGGAGGCCACACATCTTACTGCAATAAAGCCACAGTTGTATCCAAACTGAGTCTTTGTACAATTGATCGTGCATCAATTTATTGCAGTAAGATTTTCTAGAAGATGGACCTCCGAATCAAACCAGATCGCCTGCAGCTGGATCCGCAGTCCAGCGACGCCAGAAAGGACTTTAATCACTGGCTAGCCTGCTTCGAGGCCTATATCAGCTCAGCGACCACCCCTCCGACAGAGGCTCAGAAGATTCAGATCCTGTACTCAAGGTTGAGCTCCAGCGTGTTTCCGCTGAGCCAGGACGCCCCGAACTACACGGACGCCATGGCGCTCCTCAAAGAAAACTACGCACAGAAAGCGAGCACACTCTTCGCCAGGCATGTACTCGCCACCCGCTCTCAACTCCCTGGTGAGTCCATAGAAGACTTCTGGCGGGCCCTAATCCCACTCGTCCGGGACTGTGACTGTCAGGCCGTTACGGCCACCGAACATTCTAACCTTCTTATGCGTGATGCTTTTGTTACAGGGATTGGGTTGGACCTCATTTGCCAAAGACTGCTTGAAGGGGCCATGCTTGACCTAGCGGGGACTAAGAAGCTAGCCCTCTCCATGAGGGTCGCCTCACGTAATGCTCAGGCCTACCCCTCCGGCCACGCGGCCCACCTCTCCTATCCTTCGTGGACCCCACAAACGACCGCCCCAGCTGGGGCTTTACCCAGCCAATAGGCTTGCGCCACACGCCAACCCGCGCAGCCCGGGGATCCCTGATGTTACTTCTGCGGCCAGCAGAAACACCCTCGCCAACGCTGCCCGGCCCGCGCTGCCATTTGCAAGGCTTGCAGCAAAAAGGGGCACTTCGCCGCGGTGTGCCAGGCCTGCACAGTCGCCGCTATCGCCCCCTCCCCCCTGACCCACACACAATGGGTGCCACCATCTTCGTCCCGGACCACGCGCAGCCAGTGGGCGCCACCATCGTGATCTCCCGGGGCCACGTGCGGCCAGTGGGCACCGCCATCTTCACCTCCCCGTGTCGCGAGCGGCCAGTGGCCGCCGCCATCTTCCCCCCCCTCAGTCCACGTGCGGCCCATGGGCGCCGCCATCTTGTCCAGCCCCCGCAACGTGCGACCCATGGGCGCCGCCATTTTGTCCCCCGCAGGATCTTCAGGCGCCACCATCTTGTCTTCCCCACGGGACATGGACGCCGACAACATTCCACGACCTGGGACCCCCACGCTCTCCATCTTCGGACACCAGCGACAACCAACCGCTGCTCGCCTCAATGATGCTCGACCAGATCAGGCCAGATCAAGACAACAGGCCTTTGCCCGTATCAGAGCCGATATCACCAAGGCCGGGATGCACGCAGTAGATGAGACACTGCCCTTTCAAGTAGAAAGTGACGCATCAGACATCACCCTTGCCGCCACCCTCAACGAGGCAGGCAGATCCGTGGCATTCTTTTCCTGTACCCTTCATGCTTCAGAAATTCGGCACTCATCCGTCGAAAAAGAGGCCCAAGCTATCGTTGAAGCTGTGCGGCATTGGAGGCATTACCTGGCCAGCAGGAGAGTCACTCTCCTCACTGACCAACGGTCGGTAGCCTTCATGTTCAACAACACACAGCGGGGCAAGATCAAGAATGATAAAATCTTGCGGTGGAGGATCGAGCTCTCCATCCCGGCCTTGGCGATATCGGCTCTGATACGGGCAAAGGCCTGTTGTGCCTCGGCCGGAAGGGGAAAGTGGGTGGACTGAATGAGTGGGCGGGCCTTGTCCATGTAGTTAGGGACCCACTGAGCGTAGTAGGAGAAGAACCCCAGGCAGCGTTTGAGGGCCTTGGGGCAGTGGGGGAGGGGAAGCTCCATGAGGGGTCGCATCCACCTATAACTACGAGATTCTGTATTGCCCCGGCAAACTCAACGAGCCCCCAGATGCCCTATCCCGAGGTACATGTGCCAGCGCACAAGTAGGCCGACTCCGGGCCCTACACGACAGCCTTTGTCACCAGGGGGTCACACTGTTGTACCATCTTGTCAAGGCTCGCAATCTGCCCTACTCTGTCGAGGTAGTACGGACAGTCACCAGGGACTGCCAGGTCTGTGCTGAGTGCAAGCCGCACTTCTACCGGCCGGACAGTGCGCGCCTGGTGAAAGCCTCCCGCCCCTTTGAACGCCTCAACGTGGATTTCAAAAGGCCCCTCACCTCCACCGACCGTAACACGTATATTCTCAGTGTGGTCGATGAGTACTCCAGGTTCCCCTTCGCCATCCCCTGCCCCGATATGACGTCTGCCACCGTCATCAAGGCACTCAACACAATCTTTGCTCTGTTCGGCTACCTGCCTACATCCACAGTGACAGGGGATCCTCAGTCATGAATAATGAGCTGTGTCAGTTCCTGCTCAGCAGGGGTATCGCCTCCAGCAGGACGACCAGCTATAACCCCCGGGGAAACGGGCAGGTAGAGAGGGAGAACGGGACGGTTTGGAGGGCCATCCAACTGGCCCTACGGTCCAGGAACCTCCCAGCCTCTCGCTGGCAGGAGGTCCTCCCTGATGCACTCCATTCCATTCGGTCACTACTGTGCACCGCTGCGAATAACACACCCCATGTTGGGGCGTTCAAAGGAGCGGGAGGCTTTCACCAGGCGCGCACTGTCCGGCCGGTAGAAGTGCGGCTTGCACTCAGCACAGACCTGGCAGTCCCTGGTGACTGTCCGTACTTCCTCGACGGAGTAGGGCAGATTGCGAGCCTTGACAAGATGGTACAACCGTGTGACCCCCCTGGTGACAAAGGCTGTCGTGTAGGGCCCGGAGTCGGTCTACTTGTGCGCTGACACATGTACCTCGGGAGGACGTCTGGGGGCTAGTTGAGTTTGCCGGGGCGATACAGAATCCAAATCCGGGGTGTCGCTCCTGACTTGACTCGCAGCTCCAGGACCGGTCCTGCTCCCGTAGGCATGTCCGACTCCACAAGGCGGACCCGTTGATGGATAGGGTGCACTTGCTCCATGCCAACCCCCAGTATGGCATACCCCGACGGCCGCCAAGGTACTGTCTCCCTCAGGGACCTGGCACCAGCAGGTTCCACTCATACACACTTCTCCGGCCCGACGCCACCCTCCCCTCCCGGCGCTCCCACCATTAACCCCACCAGGACTATCCCTCCTTCCCCTGCCCACGCAAGAGGATGAAGAGGATTCCGGCACGCTCCCGGGCTCACCCAACATCAGGCCAGCACCGACGTCGCCAGCATCGACATCGCCACCACCGCTACGTCGCTCCCAGCGGAACGTCAAGGCACCAGACCGGTTGAATCTCTAACTGGCACCGGACTTTCAAAAGACACTTTTTTTTGTCTCCTAATAAAACACGGTACATAAATTCACTACTGTATATAGTTCTCCACCACCCCCGCCGGACTCATTTTTAACAGGGGGTGAATGTGGTAAACCACTGTTGCACCTATATTAGGTGATGTAAGGTAGGACCTGTACTATAGGTTCGCCGGTAGCCCCTGCCCACTGGCTCCGCCCAGTAGGAGTATAAATATGCGTGTCTTCTATTCAGCAGCCATTTCGCCAGCTGCTGTGGGAGGCCACACATCTTACTGCAATAAAGCCACAGTTGTATCCAAACTGAGTCTTTGTACAATTGATCGTGCATCATTGTTTTCCTGTTCCATTCTGTACTCATGCAGGACAAGCCGTTTTTGTCTCTCTTTGCTTAGGGCAATGTATTATTCTGTAACTTTGCTGCGTTATTCTCAGAAATGTAAAATCTCAATAAATATATTTGACTTCAAAAAAAGAAACCCTAAAATACTCCCCCTACATCCGGCACTGGGAATTCGGAAGCTACAGCTCCTGGCAGGCCTTGGGACGTCTGCGTATCTGCCGGCTGGAGAATGGCTGCACGGGTGCAATTTCACTGATTTCACCGCGTTTAGGCGGGAACCAGCCCTGCGCACATGTGCGGAAGGAATAGAAGAAAAGTGAAGTGACGTGAAACTGCAGGTCAGGTGACCTGAACCAGAGTACTATTCCAGGGAAGATGTCCAAGGGAGCAGGACCCAGGAGGGGGGACAGGGACAAGGTCCCAAATCAAGGGCAGCACGGTAGCATTGTGGATAGCACAATTGCTTCACAGCTCCAGGGTCCCAGGTTCGAATCCGGCTTGGGTCACTGTCTGTGCGGAGTCTGCACATCCTCCCCGTGTGTGCGTGGGTTTCCTCCGGGTGCTCCGGTTTCCTCCCACAGTCCAAAGGTGTGCAGGTTAGGTGGATTGGCCATGCTAAATTGCCCTTAGTGTCCAAAATTGCCCTTGGTGTTGGGTGGGGTTACTGGGTTATGGGGATAGGGTGGAGGTGTTGACCTTGGGTAGGGTGCTCTGTCCAAGAGCCGGTGCAGACTCGATGGGCCAAATGGCCTCCTTCTGCACTGTAAATTCTATGATAATCTGTAAATTCTATGAAGTTGGTCCCAAACCAGCGAGTGGGACGAAAAGGAGTCCCAGAAGAATATCTTGGACACGGGCAATGATAAGAATCATAGACAGACCCGACTGAGTCAAGATAAATGACAGGAGCAGAGAAAAAAGGCTCTAAGTTAAAGAAGGAGCTGTGGGGAAAAGACTGGAAGTGAAGTGGGCTCAGAAGAAGCCTTGAAGATCCGGACAGGCAGCCGAAGGTTGGCGACTCTGTGCTGCAAGCTGTAAGTGCAAAGGTACGCTTTTGGAGCAGTGGTGCTCTGCTTGGCACAACTGAAAATCTAATAGTGTGCTTGGAAGGTGAAGCCTGGGTGTACTTGGAGATCCAAGTGAAAAGAAGGTTAGAAGGCAGGATTGAAATCCTCGAGGTGGATTCTTGTTGTAGCCATCCAAGTGGGAGTGACGTTGAGGGAAAATTCCAAGAGGAGTTCTTCAAAATTGGAAACCCTTGTGCGAAGGACAGAGTTTCAGTGAGGCCAGTTGGTTCACAGTGTGACAAGTGCCTGGGTGGGTCCTTGAGAAATTCACGGAATCCCTTTGGTCCCATCTGCCATGCACTTTGGAGTGTGGAGTATCTGACCACAGTTCGGCAGTTGGTTCATAGAATCCCTACTGTGCAAAAGGAGGCCATTTGGCCCACCGAGTCTGCACCGGCCCTCTAAAAGAGCAACCTACCTACTCCCAATCCCCCACCCTATCCCCGTAACCCCACTGGGGCAATTTAGCACAGACAATCCACCTATCCTGCACATCCTTGGACTGTGGGAGGAAACCAGAGCACCCGGATGAATCTCCCTTAGACACGGGAAGAAAGTGCAAACTCCACACAGACAGTCATCCGAGGCGGGAATTGAACCAGGGTCTCTGGTGCTGTGATGCAGCAGTGCTAACCACTCTGCCCTCCTGCCGCCCCTTCACATGTAATGCATATTTACCCTGAATATTAGAGTATAAGTTGGATAAGGTCAATTGTTTTATCTTTCCAAATTTATATGTGCCTGTAAAGAAATAGCTGGGTTGGAGGAACAGTGATTATTTGAATAATTTTCTTGTGTTTGTATTGAGGTCTTTCCGACATTTTTCTCTTGTGTAATATAGTTCATTTTCCTTGTTTAATAAATGTTTAATTCTTTGTGTTAAAAGTTCATCAGCAGACTCCTGTGAATTGGTTCAGTAACTTACCTTCATATTTTCTGGGAGAAAAAGGCCAGACTTCACTCTGGGATTGACTTGTCCAGGAGTATCAACTGGCAGCGTAACACCGTCGCTCACCACTAGAGGACATTATATGCATAATGCAAATATTCTGAAAACTGCATGAATAGATCAGTAGAGGGCACTCGAAATAGAACTCTTATTTATTAGTTTCATTTTATGGATCTTCCAGCGCTATTTCATTCAAATAAATTGATCTATCCGGAGAGGAGACAGAGAGCACAGAGTTTCACTCTATGCAGATGACCTGCTCCTCTTTATCTCAAAGCCCCAGGAGGGACTGAAGGCAATACTGCAAAGTCTGAAAGAGCTTGGAACCTTCTCGGGCTACAAACTTAACCTGGGCAAAAGCGAGACATTCCCAGTGAACCCAAAAGGGGGAGGGACAGAGCTGAAGGGGCTCCCGTTCAAAACGGCCCAGAACAGATTCCGTTACCTGGGGATCCAGATAGCCAGAGACTGGACACAGATCCACAAGTGGAACCTGACCAGCCTGGTGGAGGAAGGAAAGACCTTAAACGGTGGGGCTCACTCCCACTCTCCCTGGCGGGGAGATGAACGTACTGCCAAGGTTCCTCTTCCTGTTTAGATCGATCCCGATCTTCATCCCCAAGGCCTTTTTTCAAAACATAGGCTAATCATGGCGTTTGTGTGGGGGGCAAGAACCCGAGAATTCCCAAGCCAACACTGCAAAGAAGGAAAGACAGAGGGGGCCTGGTTCTACCGAACCTACAATACTACCACTGGGCAGCAACGGCAGAAAAAGTGAGGGGATGGGTACAAGAACCCGACAGAGATTGGGTACAAAGGAGGAGGCATCCTGTAAAGGAACAATCCTCCGGGCCCTGGCCACAGCAGCATTCCCATCCTCCTCAACAAGGTACACAACGAGCCCTGTGGTAGCGGCCACGCTGAGAACGTGGACCCAGTTGAGACAGCACTTTGGGATAGCCAAAATGTCCCTTATGGCCCCCATCTGCGGCAATCACAGATTCCCCCCAGCCATGCTAGATACCACCTTCAAAAGATGGAGGCGGGACGGGGGCACACTGACGATCGGGGACTTCTACATAGGGAGCAGACTGGTGACACTGGACGAACTGACGAGGAAGTGGAAACTAGCAAGAGGACAGGAATTGAGACACCTCCAAATAAAACACTTCCTCCGCAAAGAGACAGTAGGGTACCCTGGGGCCCCAGAAAGCACACGACTAGAGGACCTGATAGGCACAAGCAGCGAGAAGGGGGGGCTATGTGGGAAAATATACAGACAGCTACTGGGCAGAGCCCGAACACCACTGGACAGGACCAGACAAAAATGGGAGGAGGAACATGGGACAGAGGTAGGATGGGGACTCTGGAGCGAAGCATTGAGCAGGTGAGCTCCACCTCCTCCTGCACAAGGCTAAGCCTAATGCAGTTCAAAGTGGTGCACAGAGCACACCTGACCAGAACCCGAATGAGCAGATTCTTCCCGGAGGTGGAGGACAAATGTGAATGGTGCCAGAGGGGCCCGGCCAACCACACCCACATGTTTTGGGCTTGCCCCAAGCTTGCTGGGTTCTGGACAGCCTTCTCCGAGGCAATCTCCAAAGTTGTGGGGGTGAGGGTGAAGCCATGCCCAATAGTGGCAATCTTCGAGGTATCGGAGCAGCCAGAGCTACACATTGGGAAGGGGACCAACGCCCTCGCTTTCACTTCCCTAATCGCACGCTGGAGAATCCTGCTCGGCTGGCGATCGGCATCACCACCTACAGCTGCAGACTAGCTCACTGACCTCTGGGAATTTCTCCACCTGGAGAAGATTAAGTACGCCACCCGAGGGTCAGAGGAAGGCTTCCTGGATACTTGGAGGCAGTTCGTCGACCTGTTCCAAAACCTGGTCGAGGCCAGCAACGAGGAGTAAGCCAGGGAAAAAAAAAAGATGAAGAACCAAAGGACTGTGCAACTGTGGGGGGGGGGGGGGGAGAAAAATGGGGAAACCACAAGAGAAGAGGAAGCGTGCTAAAACCAACGGGGGGAGGGGGGTGGGGGAGGGAGAAGGGGGGACATCATAGACCCATCCAGAGGGCAGCAAAATGTACTTACAGTTAGTCAAATGAAGGACAAAACAAACCTCTCTGTAAAATAAAGCAAATTAACGCGGGCAAGAAACAACTGTTTATAAATATGAGAAAAGCCAATAAAAAGATTTTTTTTTTAAAAATTGATCTGTCAAATTATGTTTGATAACATTCCTGTGAAGCATCCTGGGACTTTTACGATGTTAAAGAAGTTGTTGTTCTGAATTTTATAGCGCTAATTGCTTGCTTTTCATATTCCGATATTCTAATGAATGAGTTTTCTTTCCACCTGCTATCTTGATTGGTGGGTTTGACAGGAAACACCTTCTCCCTCTTTGTGCAGCCTCAGCAGCAGCAGTCACCTCTATCGGTGTCGCTCCAGATGCCGCAGAGCTGATGGCCTTCTGTTTGGCCTGGCAACTCAGAGAGACAATCCGCCATGCAGTTCTGCAAGTAGCTTGTCAATTGGCTGTTGGCCAGGAAAATTGCCGCCATGGTCCCAATGCCCTCCCACGCGACCTTGTGACCCCCTCATTGGGATCCAACATTGGGATTTACCTGGTTGCAACAAACTGCTCCCCCTCCCAACCCTCGTGGTGGGTTTACGGGCAGCAGAGGCTGCTTGCCATTGGCTGCTGGCGGGATTTTCCGGTCTTGCCGAAGTCAATGGCCATTTGCATTGCTCACCGGCCGCGCCATCAGGGAACCCGCCGTGTGGGGTCTGATGCACGATCAATTAGACTCAAAGACGAGGTTATATCATAACTGAAGGCTTTAATAGACTAGATCTGTTCCCCAGCAGCTTCGGTACAAAATGAGGGCTGCTGGGACGGCATCTGTTCTTATACCCAGCCTGTCAGGGCGGAGCCACATACCAACATCCAATGGCAAGCTGCTAGGCTTACCCAATGGTCTACAGCCTCTCGGGTACCGCAATACCTGATACTACCACAGGGTCGTCTTCAGCAGGGCCACAAGATCCCGCCGCGAAGGAACAGAAAATCCTGGCATAGTCTTTACTGGACCAGCTGACTGTAGCCAAGCAATAGCAGGCAAAATTGGCTTCGGCATTGTTCTGCCTGAATAGGCAGCCAGCACTCTTGCTACAAAAGTGCTGAAGATAAATGTTGAAAAGGGGCAAGATCTGACACTGGTACAAATTAAATGTTGGTAGGCTTTCCAATTTGGGTGCAATCTGCAATCCGGGCACTAATTGTGCTCACCACTGCATTAGTTTCCCACATTTATTTTATGGTTCAAGTTTCCCTTCAAACATAGTTGCATCATCACAAATGTAAAATCTTACATGAACCAGTGAAATTGGGCAGCATTTTAGAATGTCACTTGTTGCTATAAGCATTAAGGTGTATTCCTTGTTAAATTTATAGTCCTAATTTGGTGTAGATTTATTATTACAGCTGAAAATGGTCTTATCACAACTATTTTTAATAAGTGTCCAGTCCACCACATTGGTTGTCATCTTCCAAAATTCTGTAGATTCTGAACTGGAGAATTGGCAAATGCGATCCTGCTATTTAAAAAAGGAGGGATAGACGCTAAAAGATTTGTTTCTTAGGGGTCGGTTTGCAGGATTAAAGGAGCTGGAAGCGAAGTATGGGCTGGATGGAGCAGGGAGAAATGTTTAGATACATGCAGGTTTGAGATTTTGCCAGAAAGGAGATACAGAGCTTCCCGGAGGAACCGGCCTCCACATTGCTGGAGGAGGTGTGGACGACAAGGGGACTGGAGAAGGGGGTAGTGTCAGCGGTGTACGGAGCTATTTTGGAAGAGAATAAGGCACCACTGGAAGGGATCAAAGCAAAGTGGGAGGAAGAGTTGGGGGAGGTCATAGAGGAGGGGGTCTGGTGTGAGGTGCTCCGAATGCCTCCACCTCATGTGCGAGGTTGGGGCTGATACAGCTGAAGGTGGTATACAGAGCATACCTCGCGAGGGCGAGGATGAGCCAAATTTTTGAAGGAGTAGAAGATGTGTGTGAGCGTTGCGGGGGGGGGGGGGGGGCTGCTAATCACGTTCATATGTTTTGGTCCTGTCCAAAGCTAGAGGATTACTGGAAGGAGGTTTTTAGGGTAATTTCCAAGGTGGTGCATGTGAAACTGGACCCGGGTCCCCGGGAGGCCATATTCGGGGTGTCGGACCAGCTAGGGTTGGAAACGGGTGCGGAGGCAGATATCGTAGCCTTCGCCTCATTGATCGCCCGAAGGCGGATCCTGTTGGGATGGAGAGCAGCCTCTCCACCCAGTACCCTGGCGTGGCGGGGGGACATGTTGGAATTCTTGACTCTTGAGAAGATTAAGTTTGAACTGAGGGGAAGAACGGAGGGGTTCTACAAGTCATGGGCATTATTCATTATGCACTTTCAAGAACTGGATAACATCGAACATTAGTTTGGGGAGGTTGGGGGCTGTCTGTATTAAGGGTGACTATGGGTAAACCCTGATTCCTTTTTATCATTTGTTTATGTAAACATGTGGGCTAATGTTTGGGGGTTGGTGGGAGGATGGGATTGTTGTTTTGTTATGGGGATTGACATATTTGTTGCTGATTATTGTTTATTGTTGGTGGGTGTAAATTTGGGAGAAAATGTGAAAAAGGAGAATAAAAATATTTCTTTAAAAAATAAATAAAAAAGGAGGGATGGTGAAAACAAGGAATGGCAGACTAGATAGCCGAACATCAGGAGTAGGGAAAATGCTAGAGTCTATTAGAAAGGATGTGATAGCAGAACACTTGGAAAATATCAACAGCATTAGACAAAGTCAACATGAATTTATGAAACGGAAATCATGTTTGACAAACCTACTGGAGTTTTCTGAAGATGTAACTAGTAGGATAAATAAGGGTGAACCGGTATATTTGGATTTTCAGAAAATTTTTGCGAGAGTTCCACATAAGAAGCTAGTGTGCAAAATTAAGGTACATGGGATTGGATGTAATATATTGGCATGGATTGAGAATTGGTTAGCAGACAGGAAACAGAGAGCAGGAATATTTTTTTTCAAAGTGGCAGGCAGTGACTAGCGAGGTCCGGCAGGGATAAGTGTTTGCATCCCAGCTAATCACAATATACATCAATGATTTGGATGAGGGAACAAATGTAATATTTCAAAGTTTGTTGATGACACAGAACTTGGTGGGAATGGGAGTGGTGAGGAGGATGTCAAGAGACTTCAAGGTGATTTAAACAAATTGAGTGGGTGGGCAAATACGTGGCAGATGCAGTGCAACATGGATAAATCTGAAGTTATCCACTTCAGACAGAGAAACAGAATGGCAGAAGTATTTTTAAATGGTGATAGATTGGTAAATGTTGACTAACTAAGGGACCTAGGTGTCCTTGTACACCAGTCACTGAAACCAAACATGCAGGTACAGCAAACAGTTAGAAAGGCAAATGGTATGTTGACCTTCATTACAAGAGGACTTGAGTACAGGACAAGGATATTTTACTGCAGCTATACAAGGCCTTGGTGAGACAACGCCTGGAGTATTTTGGGCAGTTTTGGTCTCTTTTATGTATTTAAGTAATGCACTCCCTGCTGGTGGAACATCACGTGATCTGTAATTACATCATCAGAGTGTTTTGAGCGGGCTTTAGTTCTCCATCTTAGTATTGTATGAGCAACATCTCCTGAATAAACCTTGCATCGTGTTTGGAAGAAACCCAAGTGTGTGGCACCTCCATACCATTCCTATTTGTGACACATTGAGAATATAACAGTCTCCTTATCTAAGAAAGGATATAAGGATATACTTGCCATAGAGGGAGTGCAGCGAAGGTTCACCAGATTGATTCCTGGGATCGCAGGATTATTTCATGAGGAGAAATTGGGTCGAACAGTCCTGCATTCATTGGAATTCAGAAAAATGAGAGGGGATCTAATTGAAACGCATAAAATCTGATGGGGCTGGTCAGACTGGATGCAGGAATTTTGTTTCTTCTGGTAGGGGGATGTGGAACAAGGGGCCGCAGTCTCGAATACAGGGTCGTCTACTTAGAAGATGAGAAGAAATCTCTTCACTCAGAGGGTGATGAACCAGTGGAACCCTCTAATAATAATAATCTTTATTAGTGTCACATGTAGGCTTACATTAACACTGCGATGAAGTTACTGTGAAAATCCCCTAGATGCCACACTCCAGCGCCTGTTCGGGTACACAGAGGGAGAATTCAGAATGTCCAATTCACCTAACAAGCATGTCTTTCGGGACTTACCAAAGAAGACTATGGAGGCCAAGTTACCGAATATATTTAAGAAAGAACTAGATCGATTTCTGGACTCAAAATGCATCAAGGGGTATGGGTATGGAGTTTGGCATTAAGGATCAGCCATGGTTGCTTTGAATAGCGGAGCAGGCTCAAAGGGCCAAATGGATCTTATTTTCTATGTTTCTGGGCATGAATAACTTGATAATAAATAACTGAAAATAAGGTTAAAATCTAAACAGGACCGGTTACTTCAACTGATGTACAGTCAGCAGTTTCTGAATAAATTAAAATATTTTTAATAGTTAAAGGTTTTAAATTAGTGCCCCGGCATCAATAAAAGGCTCAATTTTAAGATCCCCCTTGCAGACCTGCAAAGGGCACAACTTGTGAACACTTGCCAGAGTGATTAATTCGATCTATGGATATGGCCAGTTTAATGTGTGGGGCTGTAAGGCGGTGTGATTCTCTACAACTAGCACAATGTAAAAGATTATGGAATTCACTTTACGATGGATGCGTCTTGCAATTGAAATGTGGTGACATCCAGTGGTTAAATGGACTTCTTGCTATTGTAATTAGCTTACTGAATTCCAAAGTTTGCAAAGCTGTTCAAATTAAACCTGGTGCACAACTGATTTTGGGCACGAAATTTGGTTTGATCCAATGGTTGTCTCCTTGATAGCCTCTACCAAAGCTGCCCAAACATCTAGGGCGATTTTGTATGGCAAAGGTAACCCCCTATATTCTATATTCTGCTCCCGACTACCACCTTAAACTTCTCTCATCTGCATCCTCCATACTCACATCAACAACTGTGAAGATGTCATTAAATTCTTTACCCATAAGTTCAAAATTGTCTGTTCATGTGTTTCTGCTTCTTTTCCTCTTTAATCAGGACTAATGCAAGAGTGTAAGGTGTCCTAGATTAAGATTGTGCTACCCTGACCCACACAATTAACTTTTTAAAAATAAGCATGGTAAAATGGCATTAGTTTCCCATCAGGCCCACTCTCACACAGCCACTAAAAACTGTCAACCTCATGGGTAATTATATTCTGCGGCCTGTCCTCCAGTCTCAGCCTCCCACTATCTTCTGCAGCATCATGTTCCCTCAGTGACGCTCACTAGATTCAACCACACCTCTCTCGAGACCACAACACCCGCATTACCATGAGATCAATCAGGAGCTTTTTGATTGCTAAAAAGACGGATCTCAGGTGACTCGCATGAGTGGCGGCATTGGGCAGGGGAGGGAGGAAACTGATTGGAGGATTAGTGAGCACAAGTCACTGAGCAAGGAAAGAGAAAGCTATGATTGGATGGTCAGCATGCATGCAGAGGGAACTATAGTTTTTGATTGGTGGATCAGCAAGCATGGAGGGGCGGTTGAGTCGTGACTGGTGGATCAGTGAGTTGAAGGTGGATTGAGCATGTACGGTGGTGGGTGGGGGGGAGGGGGGTGGGTGCTGGTGGCTGTGGGCAGGGAAAGTGCTGCTTCAGAAAATTCCAGAGTTTGGATTCATCTGTGGAAACTTCGAGCACTCCTGGAAAGTTGTTCATATCATTTTAAAGCTCAGTTTTTGGGCCCATTCAAAATTTTGCCACCCCTGGGCAACCAACCTAGTTAGCCTGGTGGTTACAGCGGCCTTGCCTTCAATCTTCTCTTACATAAGAACTAGGAGCCGGAGTAGGCAATGTAGCCCCTCGAGCCCACTTTGCCATTCAATACGTTCATGGCTGATTTCCTCTCGGCCTCAACTCCACTTTCCTGCCCATTTTCCAGAACCCATTAACAATTAAAAATCTGTGTATCTCCTTCTTAAATGTACTCATGTCCTGGCATCCACCGCACTGTGTGGTAGTGAATTCCACAGATTCACAACCCTTCGAGAGAAGTAATTTCTCCTCATCTCTATTTTAAATCTGCTATCCCTTTTCCAAATACTATGACCTTTCATTCTATATTGCCCACTAGAGGAAGCATATGCTCTACGTCTACCTTGTCAATACCTTTTATCATCTTATAGACCTCAATTAGATCTTTTAAACTCAAGAAAGCATAGGCCTAAACTGCTCAATCTCTCTTCATAAGACAAACGCCTCGTCTCTGGAATCAATCTAGTGAACCTTCTCTGAACTGCCTCTAATGCAACTAGATCCCTTGTCAAATAAGGGGACCAAAGGGCAGCACGGTGGCACAGTGGTTAGCACGGCTGTCTCACGGCACCGAGGTCCCAGGTTCGATCCCGGTTCTGGGTCACTGTCCGTGTAGAGTTTGCACATTCTCCCCGTGTTTGCATGGGTTTCGCCCCCACCACCCAAAGATGTGCAGGGTAGGTGGATTGGCCATGCTAAATTGCCCCTTAATTGGAAAAAATGAATTGGGTACTCTAAATTTATTTTTTTTAAAAAGAAAATAAGGGGACCAAAACTGTACAAACAATTCCGGTTGTGCTCTCACCGACGCCTTGTACAGTTGCAGCAACATTTCCCTACTTTTATACACTATCCCTTTAGCTATAATGGCCAAAATTCCATTTGCCTTCCTTACTACCTTTGGTATCTGCATATAGTTTTCTGAGATTCGTGCACAAGGACACCCTGATCCCTCTGCACCGAAGCACTCTGAAGTTTCTCACCATTTGACAATAAGTTCTCCTTCCATTTTTGTGACCAAAATGGATACCCTCACACTTATGGATTACATAGAATTTACAGTGCAGAAGGAGGCCATTCGACCCATCGAGTCTGCACCAGCTCTTGGAAAGAGCACCCCACCCAAGTCCACACCTCCACCCTACCCCCATAACCCAGTAACCCCACCCAGCACTAAGGGCAATTTTGGACACTAAGGGCAATTTAGCATGGCCAATCCACCTAACCTGCACATCTTTGGACTGTGGGAGGAAACCGGAGCACCCGGAGGAAACCCACGCAGACACGGGGAGAACGTGCAGACTCCGCACAGACAGAGACCCAGCGGGGAATCGAACCTGGGACCCTGGAGCTGTGAAGCAATTGTGTTAACCACCATGCTACCGTGCTGCCCTAATATTAAACTTCATCTGCCATATTTTGACCCACTCACCTAACCTATCTATATCCATTAGTAAATTTCTTATTTCCTCATTGCGGCTTACTATCCCACCTATTTTAGTGTCATCTGAAAATTTGGCTCTAGTACCTCCTATCCCAACATCCAAGTCATGAATATATATTTATTATTATTATTATTAATATATATTGTAAATAGTTGGGCCCTGGGGACCGAACCCTGTGGTACCCCACTAGTTACATCTACCCAACCAGAAAAAGATCCGTTTAACCCTACTCTCTGCCTTCAGTTGGTTAGCCAGTCTTCGATCCAAGATAATAAATTATCCCTAAACCCATGTGATCTTACCTTGTGTATTAACCTTTTGTGTGGCATCTTATCAAATACCTTCTGGAAGTCCAGATATGCTGCATCTACAGGATGCGTATTATCCATTTGGCTTGTTATATCGTCAAAGAGCTCTGGCAAATTAGTCAAACACGATTTACCCTTCATAAAACCACGCTGACTGGGACTTCCGGTGGCAGCATGTAGGTGAAGGTCACACGTTTCTGCTACAGCCTTTGTTTTTTGGCCCTTTGTTCCCAGTTTTTGGGGAGAATTTCATATGATCATTCATGGGAAAGCTTAAGGCAACTAAAGGATGTTGAAATCCCCGAATAAGAATACAGGAAAAAAGGGGGCGAGCAAAGGTCCGCCAGCGAGTTTGATGGGGAGTTCAGAGGGAGTAAGCTTGCCGAGATGGGCTGTGCCCATTACGGTGGACAAGCTGGCCAAAGTGATGGCCATTTTTTGTTAAATGGTGTTTGGGAAGGGATGGTTTGGGGTTTATCGGTTGGGATTTGCTGCTTTTGGGTTTGAGAGATTATTGTGTTGGGAATTTGGAAGGTTTGGGTGTGGGGGGCTAGGGTGTTGGTTTGTTTTTACTACATGGGGGAGGGGGCTCTAGTAGGGACCATGCTCCACATTGGATGGATGTGGTCCTGGAGAAGGGACCGGTACAGCGGCCTGCCTGGAGGCTGGACCTGAGGATGTTGACAGACCCAAACCTTTGCACCAAAATGGGAAGGGTGCTTGAGGACTATGTAGGGTTTTATGGGAATGGAGAGGTGTCGCTGTCAGCGTTGAAAGCAGGAGTGAGGGGTGAAGTTATCTAGTTTAAGGCTCAAGTGCACAGGGAGGCAAGAGTGGAGCAGCAATGGTTGGTAGAGGAAATCTTGGAGGTGGATGGAAGGTATGCAGAGGATCCGACTCCAGATCTTTGGGTGAGGAGGAGGGAGCTGCAGGTGAGGTGTGACTTTCTGTCCATGGGCAAGCCGATTCGGCAATTAAGGCGGGCGAAGGATGTTGTGTATGAGTATGGGGAGAATGCCAGCCGTTTGATGGTGGGCCAGCTCCGCCGGCAGCGGAAGAGATTCCTAGAATCATAGAATTTACAGTGCAAAAGGAGGCCATTCGGCCTATTGGGTCTGCACTGGCCCTTGGAAAGAGCACCTTACACCTCCACCCTATCCCCGTAACCCAGTGACCCCGCCTAACCTTTTGGAAACTAAGAGGCAATTTAGCATGGCCAATCCACCCAAGTTGCACATCTTTGGACTGTGGGAGGAAATATGAGTACCCGGAGAAAAGTCACGCAGACATGGGGAGAAAGTGTAAACTCCACACAGACAGTCACCCGAGGTCAGAATTGAACCTGGGGCCCTGGAGCTATGAGGAAGCACTGCTAACCACTGTGCCACTGTTCAGGTCCGGGGCAGGATAGGGGAGTTGGTGGTGGTGCCAGAGCAGATGAATAAGATGTTTGAAGAGTTTTATAAGAATCTGTATAAGTCGGAGCGTCCAGAGGATGAGTCAGACTTGAGGGAGTTTCTGGGGCGGTTGGAGTGTCCTGAGGTGAGAGAGGAGGAAAGAGCAGGATTGAAGGAGCCTTTGGGGGTGGAAGATATGCAGGCGGCAATAGTGAAGATGCAGATGGGTAAGGCACCGGGGCTAGATGGCTGCCCAGTGACATTTTATATGAAGTTTCTGTATTAGTTGGCGCGGCTGCTGGTGGAGATGTTCAAGTATGTGGTAGCAAAGTGGGTGCTGCCGGAGACTATGGGACAGGCATCTATTTCTCTGCTGCTGAAAAAGGATAAGGACCCAGTAGAGTGTGGGTCGTGAAGAACAAAGAACAAAGAAAATTACAGCACAGGAACAGGCCCTTCGGCCCTCCCAGCCTGCGCCAATCCAGATCCTTTATCTAACCTGTCTTCTATTTTCCAAGGATCTACTTCCCTCTGTTCCCCGCCCGTTCATATATCTGTCTAGATGCATCTTAAATGATGCTATCGTGCCCGCCTCTACCACCTCCGCTGGCAAAGCGTTCCAGGCACCCACCACCCTCTGCGTAAAAAAACTTTCCACGCATATCTCCCTTAAACTTTCCCCCTCTCACCTTGAAATTGTGACCCCTTGAAATTGACACCTCCACTCTTGTAAAAAGCTGTTGCTATCCACCCTATCCATACCTTCATAATTTTGTAGACCTCAATCAGGTCCCCCCTCAACCTCCATCTTTCCAACGAAAACAATCCTCATCTACTCAACCTTTCTTCATAGCTAGCACCCTCCATACCAGGGAACATCCTGGTGAACCTCCTCTGCACCCTCTCCAAAGCATCCACATCCTTCTGATAACGTGGCGACCAGAACTGCACGCAGTATTCCAAATGTGGCCTAACCAAATTCCTATATAACTGTAACATGACCTGCCGACTCTTGTACTCAATACCCCGTCCAATGAAGGCAAGCATGCTGTATGTCTTCTTGACCACTCTATCGACCTGCGTTGCCACCTTCAGGGTACAATGGACCTGAACTCCCAGATCTCTCTGTACATCAATTTCCCCAGGACTCTTCCATTGACCGTATAGTCCGCTCTTAAATTGGATTTTCCAAAATGCATCACCTCGCATTTGCCTGGATTGAATTCCATCTGCCATTTCTCTGCCCAACACTCCAATCTATCTAAATTTTGCTGTATTCTCGGACAATCCCCCTCGCTATCTGCAACTCCACCAATCTTAGTATCATCTGCAAACTTGCTAATCAGACCACCTATACCTTCGTCCAGATCATTTATGTATATCACAAACAACAGTGGTCCGAGCACGGATCCCTGTGGAACACCACTAGTCTCCTTTCTCCATTTTGAGCCACTCCCTTCCACCACTACTCTCTGTCTCCTGTTGCCCAGCCAGTTCTTTATCCATCTAGCTAGTACACCCTGAACCCCATGCGACTTCACTTTTTCCATCAACCTGCCATGGGAAACTTTATCAAACGCCTTACTGAAGTCCACGTATATGACATTTACAGCCCTTCCCTCATCAATTAACTTTGTCACTTCCTCAAAGAATTCTATTAGGTTTGTAAGACATGACCTTCCCTGCACATAACCATGCTGCCTATCACTGATAAGTCTATTTTCTTCTAAATCTGAATAGAGCCTATCCCTCAATATCTTCTCCAACAGTTTGCCTACCACTGACGTCAAGCTCACAGGTCTACAATTCCCTGGTGTATCCCTGCTACCCTTCTTAAACAAAGGGACAACATTAGCAATTCTCCAGTCCTCCGGGACCTCACCCGTGCTCAAGGATGCTGCAAAGATATCTGTTAAGGCCCCAGCTATTTCGTCCCTCGCTTCCCTCAGTAGCCTGGGATAGATCCCATCCGGACCGGGGGACTTGTCCACCTTAATGCCTTTTAGAATACCCAAAACTTCCCCCTTCCTTTTGCCGACTTGACCGAGAGTGTTTAAACATCCATCCCTAACGTCAACATCCGTCATGTCCCTCTCCTTGGTGAATACCGATGCAAAGTACTCATTAAGAATCTCACCCATTTCCTCTGACTCCATGCATAAATTCCCTCTTTTGTCTTT
Source organism: Scyliorhinus torazame (assembly GCF_047496885.1). Classification (NCBI taxonomy): domain Eukaryota; kingdom Metazoa; phylum Chordata; class Chondrichthyes; order Carcharhiniformes; family Scyliorhinidae; genus Scyliorhinus; species Scyliorhinus torazame. The sequence continues at coordinate 222,537,681 of NC_092716.1, forward strand.
GAGTGGGCCAATCCTTTTTCTAGTTGCCCTCTTGCTCCTTATCTACGAATAAAAAGCTTTGGGATTTTCCTTAACCCTGTTAGCCAAAGACATTTCATGACTCCTTTTAGCCCTCTTTATTGTGTGTTTGAGATCTGTCCTACTTTCCCGATATTCCTCCAAAGCTTCATCAATTTTAAGTCGCCTCGATCTTATGTATGCTTCCTTTTTCATCTTAGCTAGTCTCACAATTCCACCTGTCATCCATGGTTCCCTAATCTTGCCATTTCTATCCCTCATTTTCACAGGGACATGTCGGTCCTGCACTCTAATCAACCTTTCCTTAAAAGACTCTCACATTTCAAATGTGGATTTACCCTTAAACAGCTGCTCCCAATCCACATTCCTTAGCTCCTGCCGAATTTTGTTATACTTGGCCTTTCCCCAATTTAGCACTCTTCCTTTAGGACCACTCTCGTCATTGCCATGGGTATTCTAAAACTTACGGAATTGTGATTGTTATTCCCAAAGTAATCACCGACTGAAACTTCAACCACCTGGCCGGGATCATTCCCCAATACCAGGTCCAGTATGACCCCTTCCCGAGTTGGACTATTTACATACTGCTCTAAAAAACTCTCCTGGGTGCTCTTTACAAATTCTGTTCCATCTACGCCTCCAACACTACATGAGTCCCATTCAATGTTGGGGAAGTTAAAATCTCCCATCATGACCACCCTATTGCTCCTACATTTTTCTATAATCTGTCTACATATTTGTACCTCTACTTCACGCTCGTTTCTGGGAGGCCTGTAGTAAAGTCCCATCAATGTTACTGGACCCTTCCTATTTCTTAGCTCTACCCATATTGCCTCAGTGCTCGAATCCTCCATAGTGCCCTCCTTAATCACAGCTGTGATATCATCTCTGGCCAGTAATGCAACTCCTCCACCCCTTTTACCTCCCTCGCTATCCCTCCTGAAGCATCTATACCCTGGGATATTTAGTTGCCAATCTTGCCCTTCCCTTAACCAAGTCTCAGTAATACCAATAACATCATATTCCCAGGTACTAATCCAAGCCCTAAGTTCATCTGCCTTACCTGCTACACTTCGCGCATTAAAACAAATGCACCTCAAACCACCTGTCCCTTTGCGTTCATCATCTCTTCCCTGTCTACTCTTCCTCTTAGTCACGGTGAGTTTATTATCTAGTACCTTACTGGCTTTAGTTGCTGCCTCTTTACTGACCTCTAACTTCCTAATCTGGTTCCCATCCCCATGCCACATTAGTTTAAAACCTCCCCAACAGTGTTAGCAAAAGCACCCCCTAGGACATTGGTTCCAGTCCTGCCCAGCTGTAGACCATCCGATTTGTAATGGCCCACCGCCCCCAGAACTGGTTCCAATGTCCCAAAAATCTGAACCCCTCCCTCCTGCACCATCTCTCAAGCAACGTATTCATTCTGACTATTCTTGAATTTCTACTCTTGACTGTCTCGTGGCACTGGTAGCAATCCTGAGATTACTACCTTTGAGGTCCTACTTTTTAAACTTATCTCCTAACTCCCTAAATTCTGATTGTAGGACCTCATCCCGTTTTTTACCTATATCGTTGGTGCCTGTATGCACCACAACAACTGGCTGTTCACCCTCCCCCTTCAGTATATCCTGCAGCCGATCTGAGACATCCCTGATCCGTGCACCCGGGAGGCAACATACCATTCGGGAGTCTCGTTTTCGACCACAGAAACGCCTGTCTACTCCCCTTACGATTGAATCCCCTATGACTAAAGCCCTGCCAGTCTTTTTCCCGCCCTTCTGTGCAGCAGAGCCAGCCACGGTGCCATGAACCTGGATACTACTGCCTTCCCCTGGTGAGTCATCTCCCCCAACAGTATCCAAAACGGTATACCTGTTTTGGAGGGAGATGACCACAGGGGACACCTGCACTGCCTTCCTGCTCTTTCTCTGCCTTTTGGTCACCCATTCCCTGTCTCCCTCACCAATCCTAATCTGCGGTGTGACCAACTCACTGAACGTGCTATCCACGACCTCCTCAGCACCGCGGATGCTCCAAAGTGCGTCCATCCACAGCTCCAGAGCCATCATGCGGTCTAACAGGAGCTGCAGCTGGACACACTTCCCGCACATGAAGGAGTCAGGGGCATCGGCCGCGTCCCTGAACTCCCACATTGAGCACGAGGAGCATAACACGGGTCTGGGATCTCCTGCCATTTTTTACACTTTACCTTAACTGATTACAAATATAATATCAAATAATGAATAAGTGAAAGGAATAAAGATTTTACTTACCAATCACAATACTTACCAACACAGGAAGAGTAAAATTTCTCCCAGCTACTGCTAATTGGAGCACTTTCCTTACCAGCCAATCAGGTCACTGCTTTGCTGTGATGTCACTCTTCAAATTTATCCCCAAAGACCCTGTGGCCGCTGTTTAAGCAGCTAGTTTAAATACTCACCGCTCGACTCTGTAGCTCCACCCAATCCAACAGCTGAATTCCCGCCAAAAAGACCAACATCGTTCTTGAATATGGGTGCCAAGATTCTGGCAAAGGCAGGAGAGACTCCCGAAGGTAATTGGGGAAGAGCAGACAGGGGGTGGGATTCTCCGAAATGGAGGCAGAGTGTTCGCGCCGTCGTGAACACTGTCGAGGTTCACGACGGCGCGAAACGGCCCCTATCCCGACCGATTCAGGGCCCGATAATGTGCTAGGAGCGGGGCCGCGTCATTTACGCGTGCCAGGCCTTGTCGCCGCATAAAGGCGGCGCCGCATACATGACGCGGCCGGCGCCACTTAACTGGTGTCACCCGCGCATGCGTGGTTGCCGTCCTCTCCGAGTCCGCCCCGCAAGAAGATGTCGGGTGGATCTTGCGGGGCTGGGGAAGAAAGGAGGTTCCCGTTTAGAGAGGCCGGCCCGACGATCGGTGGGCACCGATCGCGGGCCAGACCCCATTTCAGGCCCCCCCCCGGTGCAGGATCCCCCCACCACACGCAGACCGCCCCCCCAGCGTTCCCGCGCTGTTCCCGCCGGCAGCGACCAGGTGTGGACGGCACCGGGGGGGAACCCGCCGTTTTGGGCTGGCCGCTCGGCTCATCCAGGCCTGGGAATAGCAGGAGAATCGCCATTTTGGGTGTCTCGGGCGATTCTCCAGCCTGCGCCGCGCGGAACTCGACGGAGCCGTTCTCGCCGCTTGGGAGAATCGCGGGAGGGCGTCGGACCGGAGTCGCGGGAAAATTTGGCGACCCAGGCGATTCTCCCAACCGGCAGAGGGAGCGGAGAATTGCGCCCAGGGTTCATGAATGGCAGACAGTTGTCGCCTAATATGCGGCATCTGTGAATGCGGTGCTTTCTCTGGCAGACAGGAAGTAGTTGGAGGTGGTGGTGACGCTGGATGCAGAGAAGGCGTTTGATCGTGTGGAGTGGAGCTATTTGTTTGCAGTATTGGAGAGGTTTGGGATTGGGCCTAGGTTTGTGGCTTGGGTGAAACTGTTGTGTAAGGACCTGATAGTGAGTGTGCGCACAAACGAGATGAATTCAGGGTACTTTCCCCTGCACAGTGGAACGAGGTAGGGGTGCCCCATGAGCCCCCTTCACTTCCCGCTGGCAATAGGGCCCTTGGTCATGGCACTGAAGTATCCTGTACGCTGACGATCTGCTGTTGTCTATCTCCAATCCAGGCTGGTCAGTGGGAAATATAACGGGACTGCTTAGGACAAGCATTGTCAAACTCGGGGACGCGACCCGCGGATGGGTCGTGGGCGGGTATCGGGAGGGTCGCAGAGCCATCCGTCGCGGCGCTCCAGATCGCACAAATCAGCTCGCAACAGCCGCAGCAGCCGGCTTTTAATAATGGTCAGGAACAGATAAAAAAACATTTGGCCGCACTGCGCATGCGCACCGATGATCGGGCAAGCATGCGCAGTGCGGCCGCATTTTTTTTATGTGGTCGCAGCCTTTTTCTTTCAGGTTCGGAGGGCCAGAGGGACCAAAGGGACCATTGGGGCCAAAGGGACCCAAAACCATTTCCTCCATTTTTGTCAGCAACAAACAAGATAAAAGAAAATGGTGGGTCGCGCAGGTCGGCCGGCGTGGGTCGCGCAGGTCGGCCGGCGTGGGTCGCGAAGGTCGGCCGGCGTGGGTCGCGAATGTCGGCCGGCGTGGGTCGCGAAGGTCGGCCGGCGTGGGTCGCAAAGGTCGGCCGGCGTGGGTCGCAAAGGTCGGCCGGCGTGGGTCGCAAAGATCGGCCGGCGTGGGTCGTAAAGGTAGGCCGGCGTGGGTCGCAAAGGTCGGCCGGCGTGTGTCGTGAAGGTCGGCCGGCGTAGGTCGCAAAGTTCAGTCGGCGTGGGTCGCAAAGGTCGGCCGGCGTGTGTCGCGAAGGTCGGCCGGCGTAGGTCGCAAAGTTCAGTCGGCATGGGTCGCAAAGGTTGGCCGGCGCGGATCGCAAAGGTCGGCCGGCGTGGGTTGCAGAGTTCGGCCGGCGTGGGTCGCAGAGGTCGGCCGGCATGGGTCGCAGAGGTCGGCCGGCGTGGGTCGCGAAGGTAGGCCGGCGTGGGTCGCGAAGGTAGGCCGGCGTGGGTCGCGAAGGTCGGCCGGCGTGGGTCGCGAAGGTCGGCCGGCATGGGTCGCGAATGTCGGCCGGCGTGGGTCGCAGAGATCGGCCGGCGTGGGTCGCAGAGGTCGGCCGGTGTGGGTTGCAGAGGTCGGCCGGCGTGGGTCGCAGAGGTCGGCCGGCGTGGGTCGCAGAGGTCAGCCAGCGTGGGTCGCAGAGGTCGGCCGGCGTGGGTCGCAGAGGTCAGCCGGCGTGGGTCGCAGAGGTCAGCCTGCGTGGGTCGCAGAGGGCGGCCGGCGTGATGGTGCTCCAGAGAGTTGGCCGGCGTGGGTCGCGAAGGTCAGCCAGCATGAGTCGCGAAGGTCGGCCAGCGTGGGTCGCAAAGGTCGGCCGGGTTGGGTCCCGAAGGTCGGCCTGGTTGGGTCGCGAAGGTCGGCCGGCGTGGGTCCCGAAGGTCGGCCGGCGTGGGTCCTGAAGGTCGGCCGGGTTGGTTCCCGAAGGTCGGCCGGGTTGGGTCCTGAAGGTCGGCCGGCGTGGGTCCTGAAGGACGGCCGGCGTGGGTCCCGAAGGTCGGCCGGTTTGGGTCCTGAAGGTCGGCCGGGTTGGGTCCTGAAGGTCGGCCGGCGTGGGTCCTGAAGGTCGGCCGGGTTGGGTCCCGAAGGTCGGCCGGGTTGGGTCCCGAAGGTCAGCCTGGTTGGGTCCCGAAGGTCGGCCGGGTTGGATCCCGAAGGTCGGCCGGGTTGGGTCCCGAAGCTCAGCCTGGTTGGATCCCGAAGGTTAGCCGGTTGATAAAAATGGGTCCCCGGAAAAAAAGTTTGAAAAACACTGGCTTAGGAGATTTGGGGCTTTTTTAGGCTACAAATTAATTTTGGGGAAAAGTGAGCGTGTTGTGGTATCTCCTCTGGGAGCAGGAGTTGAGGTGGGGGGGTTGCCATTTCAGGTGGCAACAACCCACTTTAGGACCTGGGAGTGCCGGTGCTCGGGGCTGGGCTCTGTAAGTTGAACTTCACGAGTTTGGTGGGAAGGTTTAAGGAGGATTTGCTGAGGTGGGATAGCCTTCCCCTAATGTTGGCAGGCCGGGTGCAGGCAGTTCACATGAACATTTTGCTGCGGTTTTTATTCTTGTTTCAGTGCCTGACGACATTTTGCTGAAAAGATTTTTTATGGGTGTGGAGAGGCTGATTTTGTGAGGTGTGGACAGGTAAGCAGGTCGGCCGGCGTGGGTCGCGAAGGTCGGCCGGTGTGGGTCGCGAAGGTCGGCCGGCGTGGGTCGCGAAGGTCGGCCGGCGTGGGTCGCGAAGGTCGGCCGGCGTGGGTCGCGAAGGTCGGCCGGCGTGGGTCGCGATGGTCGGCCGGCGTGGGTCGCGAAGGTCGGCCGGCGTGGGTCGCGAAGGTCGGCCGGCGTGGGTCGCGAAGGTCGGCCGGCGTGGGTCGCGAAGGTCGGCCGGCGTGGGTCGCAAAGGTCGGCCGGCGTGGGTCGCAAAGGTCGGCCGGCGTGGGTCGTAAAGGTAGGCCGGCGTGGGTCGCAAAGGTCGGCCGGCGTGTGTCGCGAAGGTCGGCCGGCGTATGTCGCAAAGTTCAGTCGGCGTGGGTCGCAAAGGTTGGCCGGCACGGATCGCAAAGGTCGGCCGGCGTAGGTCGCAAAGTTCAGCCGGCGTGGGTTGCAGAGTTCGGCCGGCGTGGGTCGCAGAGGTCGGCCGGCATGGGTCGCAGAGGTCGGCCGGCGTGGGTCGCGAAGGTAGGCCGGCGTGGGTCGCGAAGGTCGGCCGGCGTGGGTCGCGAAGGTCGGCCGGCGTGGGTCGCGAAAGTCGGCCGGCGTGGGTCGCAGAGGTCGGCCGGCGTGGGTCGCAGAGATCGGCCGGCGTGGGTCGCAGAGGTCGGCCGGCGTGGGTCGCAGAGGTCGGCCGGCGTGGGTCGCAGAGGTCGGCCGGCGTGGGTCGCAGAGGTCGGCCGGCGTGGGTCGCAGAGGTCAGCCGGCGTGGGTCGCAGAGGTCAGCCGGCGTGGGTCGCAGAGGTCGGCCGGCGAGATGGTGCTCGAGAGAGTTGGCCGGCGTGGGTCGCGAAGGTCAGCCAGCATGAGTCGCGAAGGTCGGCCAGCGTGGGTCGCAAAGGTCGGCCGGGTTGGGTCCCGAAGGTCGGCCTGGTTGGGTCGCGAAGGTCGGCCGGCGTGGGTCCCGAAGGTCGGCCGGGTTGGGTCCCGAAGGTCGGCCGGGTTGGGTCCCGAAGGTCGGCCGGGTTGGGTCCCGCAGCTCAGCCTGGTTGGGTCCCGAAGGTTAGCCGGTTGATAGAAATGGGTCCCCGGAAAAAAAGTTTGAAAAACACTGGTTTAGGAGATTTGGGGCTTTTTTAGGCTACAAGTTAATTTGGGGGGAAAAGTGAGCGTGTTGTGGTATCTCCTCTGGGAGCAGGAGTTGAGGTGGGGGGGTTGCCATTTCAGGTGGCAACAACCCACTTTAGGACCTGGGAGTGCCGGTGCTCGGGGCTGGGCTCTGTAAGTTGAACTTCACGAGTTTGGTGGGAAGGTTTAAGGTGGATTTGCTGAGGTGGGATAGCCTTCCCCTAATGTTGGCAGGCCGGGTGCAGGCAGTTCACATGAACATTTTGCTGCGGTTTTTATTCTTGTTTCAGTGCCTGACGACATTTTGCTGAAAAGATTTTTTATGGGTGTGGAGAGGCTGATTTTGTGAGGTGTGGACAGGTAAGCTAGCAAGGATTAGGAGGATGGTGCTCCAAAGAGGGCAACAGTTGCGGGACTTGGTCCTCCCGAATGTGTTACACTATTACTGGGCGGCGACTGCTAAGAAGGTGCGGGGCGGGATTGGGTGACGATGGAGGTAGTTGTTTTTTTAAAGGGATCGGGATTGCAGGCGTTCTCAATGGCTCTGCTTCCGTTTCCCCTGGGGAGGTATTCGGGGAGTCCTGTGATAGTGGCCACGATGGAAATATGGAGGCAGTTTTGGCAGCACTTCAAGTTGGGGGCGGGGGAACCATGAACATAGAACATAGAACGATACAGCACAGTACAGGCCCTTCGGCCCACGATGTTGCACCGAAACAAAAGCCATCTAACCTACACTATGCCATTATCATCCATATGCTTATCCAATAAACTTTTAAATGCCCTCAATGTTGGCGAGTTCACTACAGTTGCAGGTAGGGCATTCCACGGCCTCACCACTCTTTGCGTAAAGAACCTACCTCTGACTTCTGTCCTATATCTATTACCCCTCATTTTAAAGATATGTCCCCTCGTGCTAGCCATGAGAAGGCTCTCACTGTCCACCCTATCTAACCCCCTGATCATTTTGTATGCCTCTATTAAGTCTCCTCTTAACCTTCTTCTCTCTAACGAAAACAACCTAAAGTCTATCAGCCTTTCCTCATAAGTGGAAGGAAGAGCTGGGGATGGCGCTGGAGGAGGGACTGTGGTGCGATGTGCTGCGGAGGGTGAATGCCTCAACCTCGTGTGCGAGGCTGGGGTTGATACAGCTAAAGGTAGTCCACAGAGTGCATCTGATGATGTTGAGGATGAGCCAGTTGTTTGAAGGGGTGGAGGACATTTGTGAGCAGTGTGGGGGGAGCCCAGCCAATCATGCGCTCACGTTCTGGTCCTGACCAAAGTTGGAGAAGTTTTGGGGGTCGTTCTTCAGCACCATGTTGGCGATACTGCATGTGAACTTAGAGCCCAGTCCCCTGGGGACCATACTCAGGGAGTCGGACTTGCCAGATTTGCAGAAGAGAGCAGTAGTAAAAGTTTTAGTTTCACCTCGTTGAACACCAGCAAGCGGGTCCTGTTGGGGTGGCAGTCAGCTTAACCTCCCTGTGCCTCGTATGGCTGGGAGACCTAATGTAATTATTTTATTTGGAGATGGTGAAATTCGCTCTGAGGGGGGCAAGTGAGGGGTTCCACAAGAGATGGGGTTTGTTTGTATTGCATTTTGGGGAACTGACTGCCACCAACTGCAAGGGAGAGGAGTGGGTGGGTGGGCTGGGGTTTTGCTTTAGCTTGGTTTTATTTTTAGTAAATGTTATGTGTTTTATACGTTTAATTGCTAAAATGTTAAAATTTGAATAGAAGTATTTTTTTTTAAAAACCTCTGATTACATTTTGACTTTCTGAGTGTCCTGTTATTACTTCCTTAATAATGGATTCCAACAATTTCCCAATGACATATGTTAAACTAACTGGTATATAGCTTCTTACTTTCTGCTTCTCTCCCTTTTTGAATAAGGCCGTTATATTAGCATTTTTCTAATCCACTGGAACCTTTCCCACATCTAGGCAAATTTGGAATATCATAATCAATAGATCCACCATCTCCGCTGCCACTTCCTTTAAGACCCCAGGATGTAGGCCATCAGGCTCTGGGGACTTGTCTTCCTCCAATTCCAAAAGTTTGGTTTAGTACTTTTTCCCTATTGATGATGATTGTTCCAAGTTCCTCCTTTTCTATTACCTCTGCATTATCTGTTACAATTGGGATGCTACTACTGTCATCCACTGAGGACAAATATTGATATAGCATCTCAGCCATTTCTGTGTTCCCCACTATTAACTCCCCGGACTCATCCGCCAAGGTACCAACATTCGCTTTAGCTACTCTCTTCCCTTTTATATACTTACAGAAGCTTTTGCTATTTTTAAAAATATTTTGCGTGAGTTTCTTTCATAATTTATCTTTGTTCTTTTTTTTATTACTTTTTTGTAACCCTTTGTTAATCTTTAAAAGTTTCTCAATCTTCCAGCCTGCCACTGGCTTTGCAATATGGTATGCCTTAGTTTTTGTCTTTATGTTATCTTTAACTTCCTTGCTTAGCCATGGATGTTTTTTTGCCCTCTTACAATCTTTCTTCCTCTCTGGAATATATTTTAGTTGGGAGGAATTTAATATCTCCTTAAACAACTGCCACTGCTCATCAACTGTGCTATTTTTTAGTCTTTGTGCCCAGTCCACTAGGGCCAAATCTGTCCTCATGCAGATGTAATTACCTTTATTTAACTCCAGAACACTAGTGTGGGACTCCAGTTTCTCGCCCTCAAACTGAATTTGAAATTCGATCACGCTATGATCACTCCTCCCTAGAGGATCCTTAACTATGGAGTCATTAATTAATTCCTCCTCATTAAACATCACCAACTCCAGAATAGCTGCTCCCTGATTGGTTCCACAACATGTTGCTCCAAGAAACAATCTCTAACACATTCAATAACCTCTCATTCGAGGCTACCCTTGCCAATTTGATTAATCCAGTCTATAGGCACATGAAAATCACCCATGATTATTGTCGTACCTTTCTTACAACCCACAATATTTCCTGGCTTATATTGTGCCCAAATGCAGAACTACTGTTTGGGGACCTATAGATTACTCCTACCAGGGACTTCTATCCTTTGCTATTTCTTATTTCTACCCAGACTGATTCCACATCTTGATCTCCAGTGCCAATATAATTTCTCACTACAGAATTGATCCCTTCCTTTACCAGTAAAGCTAAACCACCTCTTCCTTTTTGTCTATTTTTCTGAAATGCTGAGTACCCTTGGATATTCAATTCCCAGACCCTGTCACCTTGTAGACCTGGCTCAGTAATTGCCACCCAATCATACCCGTTTGTCTCTATTTGTCCTCTCAATATATATACTATTGCTCCCTTATACTCTAACCTTACGCACTCTCTCTTAATCTTGTCTTCAGATAGTAAATAATAACTACTCAATCAACATTTAAACTAAAGTTCAGGGACTGGATTCTCCGCAGCCCCGTGCTGAAATCGCGTTTGGCGCGGGGGGGGGGGGGGCGGAGAATTGATGTTTGCGCCAGAATCGTGCCCGCCACCGCTCCCGCGATTCTCTGGTCCCCGGAGAATCACACGCGCACAGATTACGCGGCTCAGCTGGGGGTCCATTGACAGAGGCTCCCCCAGCGATTCTCCGGGCAAATCTGGCTGAGTTCCCAACGGCGTGGTTCTAACCACGTATCGCCAGTCGGGAACCTCGGGTGGCGGCTGCGGATCCAGTCCGCGGCCACTCTAATGGGGGGGGCGCGGGGGGATCGAGCGTCGGGGGGGGCCTCATGGGCGGCCAGGGCAGCGATCGGGTGGCTCGGATCCGCGGGCGCACGCTATCTCAGGGGGGGGGCCCTACATTTTCAATGACATTCCGCGGTCAGAGTCTGCAATGGCGCACACAGGCCGCCACCGTGCGCATGCGCGGACTCCCGACCAGACGTGCGGAGGCCGTTTCCTCAGCCAGATCGGTGAGCAGCGCCCCGGGGCCATGCTAGCCCCCTGCGGGTAGGTGAATCGCTCTTGATTTTTTTAAGGAAAGGCGGGCGTCATTCTCCGACCCCCCAGCGGGTCGGAGAATGGCCGTTGGCCGCCGTGAATCCTGCCCCTGCCAGTTGCCAAAGTCTCCGGTACCGGATATTCGGCGGGGGCGGGGCCCCCCCCGCTCGATTCTCCGGCCCGGATGGGCCGAAGACCCGCCGAGAAATTGCCTGTCCCGCCGGCGTAAATTAGAGTACCTATTTACCGGCGGGACAAGGCGGCGTGGGCGGGCTCCGGGGTCCTGGGGGGGGCGCGGGGCGATCTGGCCCCGGGGGGTGCCCCCACGGTGGCCTGGCCCGCGATCGGGGCCCACCGATCTGCGGGCAGGCCTGTGCCTTGGGGGCACTCTTTCCCTTCCGCTCCGCAACGGTCTCCACCATGGCGGAGGCGGAAGAGACTCTCCCCACTGCGCATGCGCGAGAAACTGTCAGCGGCCGCTGACGCTCCCGCGCATGCGCCGCCCCGACATGTCATTTCCGCGCCAGCTGGTGGGGCAACAAACGCCGTTTCCGCCAGCTGACGGGGCGGAAATCCGTCTGGCGCCGGCCTAGCCCCTCAATGTTGGGGCTCGGCCCCCAAAGATGCGGAGCATTCCGCACCTTTGGGGCGGCGCGATGCCCGTCTGATTGGCACCGTTTTGGGCGCCAGTCGGCGGACATCGCACCATTTGGGGAGAATTTCGCCCGGCAAGAGTGAAACGCGAGCGTTTTTACGCTGGCGTGGGGACATAGCCCCATTTTTGGAGAATCCAGCCCCAGGTGTATTAAAAATGAAAAGGAGGCACTGATGGAAAATAAATACAGTGGATTTCTTTTAACTAAAGAACTTTTAACCGCATTTCCTTAGATATAAAATATAATTAAAGTCACACTTCATTAACTCTGATGGTAATATTAAACATGGACAAGTATCTGTAACAATAAAATTGTATGAGCTGTTCCATATAACTCCTATGAATGTTTTTGCCTCTATCTCAATGAATAGGGAAGAACTGTGAACATAATTCTTTTGAAGTTTAAAACTGGAATAAAGGAGGTCAAAAGATCTATTCTATAATTGAACAAAGTTTATCTGCATTCTGCCCTGATAAGATCTGCAAGCTGATTTTCTTCAATTGGTTATTTCCAGGACAATTTCAATCAAAATGTATCTCAAAGGATTAATGCCTTTGAAGTAACACTTTGAATGACAGACAGTGATGCCTATCTTCGTCATCCTGCATGGAACCAGTTAGAATGGGGACACATGCAACTGGGAGATTTCTTCCAACGTGAAGTAATCACATCACATGAACAGGTTTTAAGGGCAGGTAGGATAGAATTTTCCCATGCAGATAAAGGTGGGTTTGGGAGTGGATGGGGCAGCAAAACTGTAAATAATGGCAATGGGTCGGGATCTTGATGTGATTCACACCATTCAGCTTTCCCCAGGGGTTCATTGGGAATGCCTGTGGCCAAGGCAGGAAGTCAATTGAAGCAGTTAAGAGGCAATTGGGAACCCAAGTACAAAATCAATCCTCTTTTTCAACAGTGCAGCATCTCCATGCTGTGTCTGCAACCTGGCAGTTTGGAGAAGGTGAGTGCGTAGCTAAAGAGCTCCAGCCACACTAGAGTTCCAGCCATGACCAGGTGAGGTGTTATTGTCCAAAGCACTCCTACTGTCAGAGAGGGCACTATCACTGCTTGACAGGTGATTGCCAACTATTGGGAAGGCATCTACCTCCAGCTGTCCTTCCCTACTGTCAGCTTTCAGAGTGGCACAGGAGGAGATTAGGCACCTGTCCACCTCTGCTTAAGGCAAGGGGCTCTCCACTGCTAACTGCTCCACCAGCAGTAGGAGTAACACCAGCTGCAGCAGCCTCCTCCACAGCAGCGACATGGCTCTCTACAGAGTAGACGGGATGGCCACTGAGATCTAGTTAGGAGTTGGAACCCCCAACACAGTCTACAGGCACAGGATCAGCTCTCTCCACATGTCGTGAGAGGCTCAGTTCCTCACGGCAGTCACTGCTGACACCGGCAGCTTCGAGCAACAAGACCAGGTGGGCACACATTATCAGTAGCTGACAAGGTGCCTGTTACTACAGACCCTCTGTGTCTTTGCCTCTCACCAATTTATGTGCTCCTTTCTCCTTTAAGGAGAGAAAGCAGGTAACTGTGAGCGCTGGTAAAGGCTTGTGTGCAGAGGACGATCGGCACCATTTGTAAAGAGCTATAGACCCAGGATAAATATAAATATTAACTGGTGAGATGGGGATGTGAGGTGTTTGGATAGGGGGAAACGGGTGGAGACGAAAGGTGTGTTGACCTGATGCGTGCAGAGCAGGAGAAAGCTGGGAAAATCAGAGTGTGGGACCTGGGATCTGAAAGTGTTGTGCCACTCACCTTTCCCACCTTCCTGCGATGCTGGGTCCTCCTACAGCATTGTCTCCAGACTGGAGGGACCACACTTCTGCTGTTGACCTCCTCGGCCTCTTCCATCCATTCCTGCTCGGTTGGCGAGATTGCCCTTTTTCATCATGTCCTAAGGTGAGCTCAGCTCACTGCAGCACCTCACATCCCTTAACTGAACCCCTTGGTAAAAGCAAGCACATGCCACTTGTGGGTACAGCAGCCTGGAAAATGCAGAGCTTTTCTAAAATATGCCCTGGTCCCTTTAAACAGAAATCTTTCCTCTGACACAATAGCCTGCCCTTCTCGGATTTATTGAGGAGCCTCTTCATCCTTTTGCTCCGGCAATGAGGAACTAAAAGGCCTAGTAATCCGAAGGCTGGGTTCACAACCCTGGAATGGTTCCATTGTTGCTTCAGAAACTAAAGTGGTAAGGTTCCACCCGGAGACTTTTGGACTACAGTAAATCAATCACATGAACAAATGGGAATAAGAGCATAAAAGAATTGTATTGCATGGGCTTTATTAACTAGATTTCCAAGGCATTTGAGCTGTATATCAGACACTCCTTGATTAAGGATTAGAAGCCTAGTACTTCAAAATGTATTTGAAAATCTTGTTGGCAACCACTGTATTTAAGCAAATACACCTTCAATACTTTAAAATTACAAGCAATGTTTGACTTGTTACTAAAAGACCACTTTAAGCATATTAAATTATTATTTCTTACTTGTCTGATTCACTTCCCATTTTCAATACCAAGTTCTCCATGGCCACTTCAGTCTCCTTCAGTTTTTCTTGAAGCTGAGCCAGCTCATAATCAGCTGCAAAACATATATCATGTGAGTTTGTCATTCCCAGCAGATCTGCTTAAACTATTCACTTGCAGTACCCAAAATAGTACATACTTGCAGTTTTTCTACCAGTAGCTGCAATACAAATGTTGCCATCTCCCTAAATGATTTGGCCCCTAAATAAATCCTGGACACACTGCTATTGGCTGGAGTTCATAGAATTTACAATGCAGAAGGAGGCCATTCGGCCCATCGAGTCTACGCCAGCCCCTGAAAGAGCACCCTATCTAAGCCCACACCTCCATCCTATCCCTGTAACCCAGAAACCCCACCTACCTTTTGGACACGACAGGGCAATTTAGCATGACCAATCCACCTAACCTGCACATCTTTGGACTGTGGGAGGAAACCGGAGCACCCGGAGGAAACCCATGCAGACACGGGGGGAATGTGCAGACTCGGCATAGACAGTGACCCATGCCGGGAATTGAACCCGGGTCCCTGGCGCTGTGAAGCAACAGTGCTAACCACTGTGCTATTGTGCCGCTGAGTCTATGGTAGATTACATTTGGTACCCTGACTTTTGCTTCTTTGACTAATACAGATCTAAAGTTATATTATTATATAATACTCATTATAGCATTTTGAGCAACTCTGCTGTTGGCGATCTAATGATGGCTGGTTACACTGAATTTATAGATTAACTACAAACAAAGATGTACCTTAATGGAGGTAGGGCGGTACGGTGGCTCAGTGGTTAGTACTGCTGCCTCACAGCGCCGAGGATCCGAGTTCGATCCCAGCCCCGGGTCACTGTCCATGTGGAATTTGCACATTTTCCCCGTGTCGACTTTATTAACCAACCTCCTCATAAGAAGACCATTAGTACCTAACTCTCTGGACTCACCCCTACAGCCCAAAAAGATGTGCATGGTAGGCAGATTGGCCATGCTAAATTGCCCCTTAATTGGAAAAAAAAATTGTGTACTCTAAATTCATTTTTAATTTTTAAAAAAACAAACCTTAATGTAGGTAACAAATCACACAGGAAAAAGTGATCAGTAATTGATTCTGTCCAGTTCATGGTAGAAAACTCTGCCTCAATATGATTGATGCTAAGAACGTTAAGCAACATATACATACTAATTTTCCGCTTCATGTTCCCAGGTCTGGTGCCTGTACATTTCTTCCTAACTTTAGGGCTAAAGGTGCTACCTTTGAATGAGATCTGAAAGATACAAAAAAAAAATCAGTTCATGCAATGTTGAACTTTCGAATATTAAATAGCCTTTATCAACAAGAATGCAAATGCCTTTACTAATGCAGATTCACGGCAATGGGACACTGGCACAGGGGTGGATCTATTATGAAACTAATGAAGCTTAAGCTTCAGGGCCCCTAATCCCGGAGGGGCCCCAGACGCGACTTTAGTCCACATTGCTTAAAAATTTTGGGTCTACTGTATGAGAAGGGTTTTTAAAAAAATAATAATATTAATAATAGTGTAATTCAATACAAAATAATAGTTAAAATAAAAATTAAAAGGTTTTTAAGTTTCATGCAGGCTAGCCGTAAACAAAAAAAACGTTCAAATTAAGCATGTTTCATTCTAAATATGTTTAATATAAAATAATTATAAATAATTTAAAACACTATTAACATTTATGACAGAAATACAAACAGTAGATGACGTGTCGTAACAAAAAAGGGAACCGTTGAAAATGCAATCACAATGCTAATGTGAATTTTCACCGTGATAGCACTCATGATAACGATCTAGACAAGAATTGTTTTCAATAAAGTGTTCATAAGGATCCAATATTTTAATTACCCCTACTCAAAAATAAATGTTATATTTAGAAAAGTAAGGTAAGTGATAAAGGTGAAATAGTGTTAGATTAGCCTAAACCTATTGTTTTTATGAAAAGGTGAACAGAGGGTAGGCTACGACCGCATAGCTTAGGCTAATACTATATTGCAAGTATTTATGAAAAAGTAATAAAAGGGTGAATTTGTGTTAAATTACAGGTGTTTATTATGAAAAGTGTTCAAATAATGGTAAAATTGTGTTACATTACCTTAACCTATGAGTTTTGGTGGCCTAGTCTTGCCTAACTTAGTCTAACCTAGTGTAGGCTAGCTTGAACATAGCCTAGTTTAGCCTATTCAGCTTATTTATTATAAATCTTTAAAAATGGCGCTTTACTTTCTGAGAAGGGGATGAATGTACTCAGAACTTTGGAGAATCATGAAGACACCATGGAACATAAGAGGGCGATGTTGTGTTGGATAACAAGAAAGTCAAATAAAAATACTGTGGATCAGCAACTTGAAGAACAAATGAGAAAAACAATACAGTACTATTTTGAAGTACTGAAAATAGTTGTAGCTGTTATAAAGTTTTTAAGTGAAAGAGGTTTGGCATTTAGAGGTCATGAGGAGAAGTGGGGCTCACCAAATAATGGAAACTTCATGGGGGCCATTGAACTTATTGCAGAGTTCAACCCATTTTTACATGAACATCTCGAGAAATGTAAAAATGAAAAGGTAAATGCTACTTACCTATCCAAACCCGTGTATGAGGAATTGATAGAATTCATGGGAAAACATGTGCAAAATGAAATTGTGAATCAAATCAACAACCTAGACACCAAATACTACTCTATTATTGTTGACTCCACGCCTGACCTGACACATGTTGACCAGCTGGTAATTGTGGTTCGATACTGCTATAATGGAAAACCCTGTGAGAGATTTTTAACATTTTTACCGATAGAAAACCATTCATCCATGACCTTGTTCAACAAAATACAACAAATCCTGGGTGAACATAAGCTTTCACTTGAAAATATCCGTGGTCAGTCCTACGATAATGCATCTAACATGAAGGGCTCGGAGAAAGGGCTGCAAGCACTCTTTAAAAACATTAACAGGTACGCAGACTATGTACCATGTGCAGCCCATTCACTTAACCTTGTTGGAGAAAAGGCAGTGTCTACTGTACCTGAAGTTGTTGACTATTTTGGCATTTTGCAGGAGCTGTATGTTTTCTTTTCTGGATCTCCACGAAGATGGGGGATTTTAAACACACAGGGCAATCTACATTTTTCTCTAAAGAGCTTAAGTGTAACCAGATGGTCTGCACACTATGAAGCAGTCCGGGCAATTAAAAATGGATATATGGGTATTTTACAAACTCTCAAACATATTTTTGAAGACTCAGAAGAGAGGCCTGAATGTAAACGAGATGCAAAGAATTTATCCCACAAGTTGGTAAAGCTGGAATATGCTATTTTAACAGTCGTTTGGGAAGAAGTGCTGGAGCGTTTCAAAAAAACAAGTAAGAAACTCCAAACCCCTGGTTTTGATGTATTTGAAGGTTCTCTTCTGCTATCATCTTTACTTTCGTTTGTTAAAAAACTCAGAGAAAATTCAGCCGATAGGATTGCACACTATGAATCAGAAGCAAAAGGTTTGTGTGAAAATATCACCACAAGTTATTTTGATGCTTCCAAACGCATTGTTACAAGGAAATTTTCAGGTGGAACAAGTGGTATTGCTTCTTTGAGAAGAGCTGACAAATTTAGGATAGAAGTTCTATATCAACTCTATGACTGCTTGATAATCCAGTTACGCAAGAGGATTGACCCATATGAGCAGATTGCGAAAAGGTTCAAGTTCCTCTCAGAATTGGTGAACAATTCTGAAATTAATGAGGACAGTATTAAACTTATAATATCGTATTACAAAGATGATATTGACCACAAATTAGTAAACGAGTGTTATCAATTCAAAGAATATTTGCACCTGAGGAAACCCCAGAACACAGAAGAAAACACTCCATCTAAAATGCAATGCGCAGAAGTTCTTCAGCTTATTTGTGAGCAACACCTAATTGAAGTGTTCCCCAATATTACTAATGCGCTTAAACTGTACTTGACGATGCCTTTCACGAGTTGTGAAGCAGAAAGGAATTTTTCAAAGCTATCCTTTATAAAGAACAAATTTTGGTCTACCATGACTAAAGAGCGCTTAAATTCTTTATCCATATTGTCTCTAGAAAATGACATTGCAAGGAAGCTCTCATATGACAAAACTGTACGTGAATATGTTGCTAGAACAAACAGAAAAAAAGAGTATTTTGTAAAATGTGCTTCATGTAGTATATATTCTCAGAGGTGTCTAAAATAAAATATTATATTGACTGTGGTCTTTTCTATGTTTTATTTCATCATTCTATGATGCATCATGCATGTATAACATTTCCCTAATTTTCATCCCCCCATAACTCGAAAACTATAAGGCATAGGAAATTTTTATTCACACCAGTGACTTTGACATATGAGATAATCGAGTACATCAATTTTAATCAAAATCTGAGATGTAGTGGTTACATTTTTTAAAAATTTGTGATTTGTCGTGGAACAACCCCATTGAAGAAGATAACAGTGGTTACCCAGGCCTCGTTGCTGGTTGCGAAGGGGCCGCCATTACAGTTCAAGCTTCAGGGCCCCAAAAATGTAGTTCGCCACTGCTCTGGCACGCAGCTCGTTTTGCTCCTTTCCTCACATTAAGTTTCAACTGGTCAGCTACTGCTTTGAGCTGTTCAATGGCTAAGGCTGCTAACTTATGCCAAGTTAAATCATTCTGTTCCATGAAAGATTTCACATTAGTCAGCCATTCTACTTTTTCATCTTAATATTCATGAAGCCTACTGCTGTAGTCCTCTTAAAGAAACAATTTCAGCTATTGAACTTTTTCCTTCTTGCTTCCAGTTCATTCCATCAATGTCAGATTCAGCCCATTTACTCCAATTTTTTCAGATCCTGGATGCAGCTCCCAATTCTATAACGGACAAGGGTGAGAGAGACTGAAACCTAAATTCTCTTCCTTTAGTGTTCACAATCAGTATGTTTTTAGAAGGGCAAATGTGTGTGTTTCTTAATCCTGGAGGATGTGGCCAATTTGAATAACCAGCAGCAAGATTTTGTATATTTAAATACAGGCAACTACTTATTCACACACTCACCCTGAAAATCTAACGCTACCTTACTCACTTGGCACTCACACGCAGATTCAAGAAAATTACAGTTCAAGAGAATAGTGAGCTTTTAGAAGTCATAAACAAAAGAATAGTTTGTTATTCACTTGTTAGGATCGACTTGGCAAAAAGCATTGGAGGTCATTGTGAAGAAGGCCTTTTCACTCCTGATGGGTATTCTAGGCAAATTCAATAGTTGAAGTGATTTATCAGGATTATCGCAGAATTCCCTCGAAGGTACGAATTTCCAGCAGCTCACAAAGTTAGGTACTAATGGTCTTCTTACGAAGAGGTTGGTTTTCTGTACTGGTGGACTTGAAAAGAAATATGCTTTGAGACCTTACGATATTGTAGTCTCCTGTCTCAAGACATAGATGTTGAGGCCTTTACCGCTGTTGCTGTTCCTTGTTGTGTTTCGCAGACCGTCTGGTTTCGGCCTGATTCTTGAGGTAATAAGATTTGTTATTTGAAGACAATACAGTCTGGTGACCACATGATCAATACTTCTATTGTCCAGCCAAAATTAGAAGTCATTGCTATAGAATGGAGAATGGATGGTGACCGTACACACCTACTTATGATTTAATTGGTTTCTCTACAGCTGTCATTAAGTTTTGACCTCGGAGACAGTAAACCTATGGCAGCAACCTAGAGGCTGCACTAGCCGTGGATGCAAATCCCGTAATGGCCACTAACTCTCATGAGATTTCCTACATGGAGTTTGCGTGACGAGATCTCGGAACATAGAAACATAGAAAATAGGAGCAGGAGTAGGCCATTGGACTTCTTGAGCCTGGTCCGGCATTTATTAATTTCATGGTTGATCATCTAACTCAGTAACGTGTTCCCGCTTCCCCCCACCCCCCTCTCCCCATGCCTTTTGATCCCTTTTAACCCCAAGTGCTATATCTAACTCCTTCTTAAAAGCATACGTTTTCACCTCAACTACTTTCTGTGGTAGTGAATTCCACAGGCTCAACACTCTCTGGGTGAAGAATTTTCTCCTCATCTCAGTCCTAAATAGTTTACCCCGTTTCCTCAGACTGTGACCCGGTTCTGGTTTCCCTTGCCATCATGAACACCCTTCCTGCATCCACCCTGGTCTAGTCAGTTAGAATTTTATAGCTTTCTATGAGATCCACCCTCATTCTTCTAAGCTCCCACAAATATAATCCTAACTAACTCAATCTCTCCTCAAATGTCAGTCCCCCATCCCAGGAACCAGTCCAGTAAACCTTTGCTGCACTCCCTCTATAGCAAGATCCTTCCTCAGATAAGGAGGGCAAAACTGCACACAATATTTGAGGTGTGGACACACCAAGGCCCTGTATAACTGCAGCAAGATATCCCAGCTCCTGTACTCGAATCCTCTCACTATGAAGGCACAACATACCATTCGCCTTCATCATAGCCTACTGTAACTGCTTGCTTACTTTCAGTGAATGGTGTACAAGGACATCCAGGTCTTGTAACTTATCAAGGTTCCTTAAACAGCACCTTCCAAACCCACGACTACTACCATCTAGAAGACAAAGGCACCAGATACTTGGGAACCTTAGCACCTGCAGGTTGCCCTCCAGGTCACTCACCATCCTGACTTGGAAATATATCGCTGTTCTTTCACTGTCGCTGAGGCAACATCCTGGAACTTCTTCCCTAACAGCATATGGGCATACCTACATCTCAAGGACTGCAGCGGTTCAAGAAGGCAACTCACTACTAACTTCTGAAGAGTAACTAGCGATGGGCAATAAATTCTGGCCTAACCAGCCACGCCTACATCCAGTAAAAAAAAAAAATTTTAATTCCTCTTTCCCAATCTATAGCTATTCAAATAAAGATCTGCCTTCTTGTTTTTGCTACCAAAGTGGATAACTTCACTTTTATCCACATTATACTGCATCGGCCATTGTAGATGCCTACTTGCTCAACTTGTCCAAATTGCACTGAAGCATCTCTGCTTCTTCCTCACAGTCTACCCTCCCACCCAGCCTTGTTTCATCTGCAAATTTGAAGATAATACGTTTAGTTCCTTCATTTAAATCATTAACATACATATTGTGAATAGCTGGGGTCCGAGCACTGATCCCTGCGGTACCCCACTAGTCACTACCCACCACTTGGAAAAGATTTCCAGTAGATTTGTCAAGTGTGATTTTCCTTTTGAAAATCGTTGCTGACTCTGTCCGATCCCGTCACTGTTTTCCATGTGCTCTGTTATTAAATCTTTTCTGATGTACTCTAGCCCCACTACCAATGTCAGGCTGACTGGCCCATAATTCCCTGTTTTCTCTCTACCTCCCTTTTTAAATAGTGGGGTTATATTAGCTACCCTCCAATTTGTATGAAGTGTTGCACAGACTACAGAATATTGGGTGATGACCACCACTACATCCACTATATCTAGGGCCACTTTGTTAAGTACTCTGGAATACAGATTATCAGGCCCTGGGGATTTATCCCGTCAATTTCCCAACAGCATTTCCCTACTAATACTGATTTCTTTCAGTTCCTCCTTTTCACTAAACCAAATGTTCCTCAACATTTCTGGTATGTTATTTGTGTCCTCCTTTGTGAAGACTGAAAACCAAAGTATGTATTTAGTTGGTCAGCCATTTCTTTGTTTCGTGTTATAAATTCCCCTGTTTCAGACTGTAAGGGACCTACATTTATCTTCACCAATGTTTTTCTCTTCACATACCTACAAAAGTTTTTACAGTTAGTTTTTATGTTCCCCACAAGCTTACTCTTGTACTCTATTTTCCCATTCTTAATCAATCCCTTTTTCCTCCTTTGCTGAATTCTAAACATCTCCCAATCCTCAGGTTTGTTGTTTTTTTTCTGGCCAATTTGTATGCCTCTTCCTTGGATCGAATACGGTCTCCAATTTCCCTTGAAAGTCATGGTATGGCCACCTTTCCCATTTAATTTTGCACCAGACAGAAATGAACAATTATTGCAGTTCACCCATTCATTCATTGAATGTTTGTCATTGCCTATCCACTGTCATCCCTTTAAGCAATGTTCCCCAATCCCTCATAGCTAACTCGCACCTCATACCATAGTAGTTTAGTATATTTAGATTTGGGATCCGAAATCTAATCTAGTTGATTCAACTACGTCACTCTCCATCTCGATGAAGAATTCTATCATTTGATGGTCGCTCATCCCCACAGGGCATCCCTATATCGTTTGTACCAATGCATACCACGACCACTGACTGTTCACCCTCCACCCTCCAGAATGTCCTGTAGCCACTCTGAGACATCCTTGACCCGAGCACCAGAAGGCAACATACCATCCAGGAGTCTTGTTTGTGTCCACAGAAATGCCTATCTATTCCTCTACAAGTGAATCCCCTACAACTGTTGCATTCTGACATTGCTCCTCCAATCCCATGCAGCAGAGTCAACCTTGGTGCAATGCATTTATCTGTTGCTACTTTCCCCTGAGAAGCTATTCCCCCAACGGTATCCAAAGCGGTATATCTGTTTTGCAGGGGAATGGTCACAGGAGATTCCTATACTGCCTGACTGGTTCTCTTGCTCTGCCTGGTGGTCACTCATTCCCTTCCTGCCTATGGAGTCTTAGCCTGCTGTGTGACCACCTCTCTAGACGTGCCATCCATGATACTCTCCGCCTCACGGATGCTCCACAGTGTCCCCAGCCGCCGCTCCAGCTCCGAAACCTAGGCTTCCAGGAGCTGCAGCTGGAGACACCTCCTGCATACATGTGGATTACACAAACCAAGGGTTTAGAAAAACACACCACTGCATACTTTTTTAAAAATTCAGAACACCTTCTCCTCACAGAGAGTGAGAGGAAATCAGTGCAATTTGCCTGTCTCTCCTGTCTGTAACATAATTGTAGAAGATGGAATTTAATACTATCTACCGTAAAATATTACTGAGGGGGCTGGGGTTAGAACCATAGAAACGTTACGGTGAAGGAAGAGGCTATTCAGCCCATTGTGTCTGTGCCAACCCAACAAAGAGAAAAAGAAACGAGCCGCTCATTTTAATCCCACTTTCCAGCTGCGGGTCCATAGCTTTGCAGGTCACAGCACTTCAGATGCAGATCCAGGTAACGTCTAGCTCAGTTGGCCAGATGGCTAGCGTGTGGTTCAGAATAAATGTCGACAGTGCACATTCAATTTCCATTCTGACTGAGGTGGACTTGGAATTTGCCACTTGGCACCTTCGCCCCCTCAGGACGGAAGGCTGTGTGGCAAACCATCACTGATAAAAACTGCCCAGAAACTGGCTCAGGTGAAGCATCAGCAGACAATGAAGCAAGGACCTGCCTTCGGGCAGAGTACACGCCAACAAGTTAAACTGTTATTGAAGTTATTAGGTTCCTTAAAAGGGATTAAAAAGCTCTTTTGAAGAGAGGAATATTGAAGAGTATGCAGGCACATATGGAGTAAAGACACTGGTGTAAACTTGACGTGCAGAAGTCCCGTTTCTCTGCTGTAATCCTCTACAATTCAATGAACAGACATTCTTCACTGCTACCATACAAACTAAAATCTGATTGACAGTCAAACATCATCTCAGGTAAACAGAACCATCCAGGCTCTGAACTGTGTCCAAATATTGTGTTATTTCTTCAATATTGCACCATTTCCTTCAATGGTAACAAAGTAATACTGAATCAAAGCTGAGCGTTGTCCTGTTCACTTTCTCAAAGTATTAAATCAAAGGATCACCAAATAGATTGGAAATGTTGTTACATGCAGCACTCTTCATTTTCACCAATCACATTTGCTGGTCTCAGCTCTAACCTACTTCTACTGTCCCAAAAAGGTGAGCATCTCTCTGGGGTATTAAATTCAGTCAGTGACATTGTTTCTTCAAGACACAAGGTGCTGAAGAGTTGGCTTCAGTCTGCCTAATTTCTTTTTGGAGAACAATAGATGAGCTATATCAGTCAATGGCAATTGCACTACACTATTTAATCACTGTTCATCTTTTCCGTTCATTTACATTTCACTCGAGTGACAAGATTTCCCTTTTCTCTCTCTCTCCACACAACTTATACACTTGGATTTCATTAATATTTAATAGGGCTATTTTTTTTAACTCGAGGAGGAAATCGGGGGTGCAAGAGTCACAGCGGGTAGTCAAAAGTCTCACTCGACCACGTGCAAGGGCCAGAAGGTGTTTACTGTTTGGTGCCATGTGCACACTCCAATTTTGAATCTGGTCCAAAATTGATGGGATTACATCATTGCGGAAGGGTAGGAGACATAGTTGGAGAGGGTCATGGCAACATTCCCAGGAAGTTACGTTTGTATTGGCAGGTGGTCAACAAGGCCGCAATTGATGGGAGGGGTGGGGAGGGAGGGGCGCTGGGGAATCCAAGTTTTCCTTCTCAAGTCAGAATGCATACTTCCCTTGCTCCCAGCCCACCAAGGAACCTTTGGAAGATGCTTTTAGGATCACTAGCCTGGCCTGGATCCTTGCTGCCACCAGCTTTTGTTCAAGGTTAAATTGGCATTCATGTCCTAGTTATGTTACTGGGATGCAACATCCCAAATCAAATTAGGCCTCTGCTCATCTGGGCTAGAGAACCTTCCTCTGCCTGAATTTAAGCACAGTAAGAAGTCTTACAACACCAGGTTAAAGTCCAACAGGTTTGTTTCGATGTCACTAGCTTTCGGAGCGCTGCTCCTTCCTCAGGTGAATGAAGAGGTATGCTCCAGAAACATATATATAGACAGATTCAAAGATGCCAGACAATGTGTGGTAGTATGTATTAGGGGTCATGTGGGACTGTGAAGCCGTGATGCTATTGGCTGACAGATCCCGGGTCCTGGTTGGCTGTTGACTCCTGGCTCCGCCCTGAAGGCGGAGTATAAGAACCCGAGCTTCTCCCCGCCGCTCCATTCTGTTGCTGAACTGCTGGGGACAAGTCTCGCTTAATAAAGCCTCATCGACTTCATCACTACTCGTCTCTCTCGTAAGTCATTGTGCGCTACAATTTATTAAGCGAGCTTAAAGGACTATGGAGCTCCGGATCGCCCCGGAATGCCTGCGGATCAGCCCCCACGCAGCGAACTCGGCAGCAGTTTTTAAACACTGGCAAGCTTGTTTTGAAGGCTACCTCCGAACAGCCCCCGGCCGGATCACAGAAGACCAGAAAATGCAGGTCCTGCATTCGAGGGTAAGCCCGGAAATTTACCCTCTCATAGAAGACGCAGAGGATTTCCCGACGGCGCTCGCAGCACTGAAGAGCATTTACGTTCGCCCCGTGAACCAGGTCTACGCACGCTACCAACTCGCAACGAGACGGCAAAGTCCCGGAGAATCGTTAGAGGAATTCTACGCCGCGCTGCTAATTTTGGGACGGGGCTGCAGCTGCCCGCCGGTGAACGCGATTGAACACACGGACATGCTAATTCGCAATGCGTTTGTGGCAGGTATGAACTCTCCCCAAATCCGCCAAAGACTTTTAGAAAGAGAGTCGCTAGGACTCTCAGAGGCACGGGCCATTGCAGCTTCCCTAGATGTGGCCTCGCAAAACGCCCGCGCCTACGGCCCCGACCGCGCGGCAGCCCCTTGGGCTCCGTGGACCCCCGTCGCGACAAACCCCCCCCCCTCCCTCACAGGCTTGAACGGTTAAAGCGCCAGATCATCCCGGGGGGGCCCGCTGCTATTTCTGCGGGCAAGCGAAACACCCCCGGCAGCGCTGCCCGGCCCGCGCAGCTATTCGCAAAAGCTGCGGCAAGAAGGGCCATTACGCGGCTGTGTGCCGGTCCCGGGGGGTCGCCGCAATCCCCGGAGAAGAACGAGCCCAGCGCATCCCAAACGCTCCCCAACCCCCCCCAGCGCCCCATGTGCGACCCGCGGGCGCCACCATTTTGGGTCCCGGGCACCACGAGGGGAGGATGGGCGCCGCCATCTTGTGACTCCCCAGCCACGTGCGATTCATGGGGGCGGCCATTTTGTCCACCCCCGACCACGTGCGATCCATGGGGGCGGCCATTTTGTCCACCCCCGGCCGCGTGCGATTCATGGACACCGCCATCTTGGATGACAACAAAGGACCCCAGCATCGACGGCTCCACGGGGTCCGAAGAAGACGCCGAGACACTACGACAACGACTGGCTTCGGTGACGCTGGATCAATCACGGCCCTGGACGCTCCAGACGACGACAACAACGGTGCTGATCAACGGACACGAGACACATGCCTGATCGACTCCGGGAGCACCGAAAGTTTCATTCACCCTGACACGGTAAGACGCTGTTTTCTGACCATCCATCCAAGTACGCAAAAGATTTCCCTAGCTGCAGGATCCCACTCCGTAGAGATCAAAGGGTTCTGCATCGCGAACCTAACGGTGCAAGGGAGGGAGTTTAAAAACTACAGGCTCTACGTCCTTCCCCAACTCTGTGCGCCCACATTACTGGGATTAGATTTCCAGTGTAACCTGCAGAGCCTAACATTTCAATTCGGCGGCCCAATACCCCCACTCACTATCTGCGGCCTCGCCACTCTCAAGGTTGAACCGCCGTCCTTGTTTGCAAACCTCACCCCGGATTGCAAACCCGTCGCCACTAGGAGCAGACGGTACAGCACCCAGGACCGGATATTTATTCGGTCTGAAGTCCAGCGGTTGCTGAAGGAAGGCATAATCCAGGCCAGCAATAGTCCCTGGAGAGCCCAGGTGGTAGTAGTAAAGACCGGGGAAAAGCAAAGGATGGTCATAGACTATAGCCAGACCATCAACAGGTACACACAGCTAGATGCGTACCCTCTCCCCCGCATATACGACATGGTAAATCGGATTGCCCAGTATAAGGTTTTCTCCACCGTGGACCTCAGGTCCGCCTACCACCAGCTCCCCATCCGCCCAGGTGACCGCAAGTACACAGCCTTCGAGGCAGATGGGCGTCTATACCACTTCCTAAGAGTCCCATTTGGTGTCACGAACGGGGTCTCGGTCTTCCAACGGGAGATGGACCGAATGGTTGACCAGCACGGGTTGCAGGCCACGTTCCCGTATCTCGACAACGTAACCATCTACGGCCACGATCAGTAGGACCACGACGCCAACCTCCAAAAATTCCTCCAGACCGCTAACGCCTTGAACCTCACATACAACGAGGAAAAGTGCGTTTTTAGCACAAACTGGTTGGCCATCCTGGGATACATAGTGCGCAATGGGATAATAGGCCCCGACCCCGAACACATGCGCCCCCTCATGGAATTTCCCTCCCTCACTGCTCCAAAGCCCTGAAACGTTGCCTGGGGTTCTTTTCATATTACGCCCAGTGGGTCCCCCAGTATGCAGACAAGGCCCGCCCGCTAATACAGACCACTACCTTCCCCCTGTCGACAGAGGCTCGCCAGGCCTTCAGCCGCATCAAAGCGGATATCGCAAAGGCCACGATGCGCGCCGTCGACGAGTCCCTCCCCTTCCAGGTCGAGAGCGACGCCTCCGACGTAGCTCTGGCGGCCACCCTTATCCAAGCGGGCAGACCCGTGGCTTTTTTCTCCCGAACCCTCCACGCCTCAGAAATCCGCCACTCCTCAGTGGAAAAGGAAGCCCAAGCCATAGTGGAAGCTGTGCGACATTGGAGGCATTACCTGGCCGGCAGGAGATTCACTCTCCTCACCGACCAACAGTCGGTAGCCTTCATGTTCGATAATGCACAGCGGGGCAAAATTAAAAATGACAAGATCTTAAGGTGGAGGATCGAGCTCTCCATCTTCAACTACGAGATCTTGTACCGTCCCGGAAAGCTGAACGAGCCGTCCGATGCCCTATCCCGCGGCACATGTGCCAACGCACAAATAGACCGTCTCCAAGCCCTTCACGAGGACCTCTGCCACCCGGGGGTCACTCGGTTCTACCATTTTATAAAGTCCCGCAACCTCCCCTACTCTGTGGAGGAGGTCCGTACAGTCACCAGGAACTGCCACATCTGCGCGGAGTGCAAACCGCACTTTTTCAGGCCGGATAGAGCGCACCTGATCAAGGCTTCCCGCCCCTTTGAACGCCTCAGTCTGGATTTCAAAGGGCCCCTCCCCTCCACCGACCGCAACACATACTTCCTGAACGTGGTGGTCGAGTACTCCCGTTTCCCCTTCGCCATCCCCTGCCCCGACATGACAGCGGCCACAGTCATTAAAGCCCTTGGCACCATATTCACACTGTTCGATTGCCCCGCATATATCCATAGCGACAGGGGGTCCTCCTTCATGAGTAATGGGCTGCGCCAGTTCCTGCTCAGCAAGGGCAAAGCCTCGAGCAGGACGACCAGCTACAACCCCCGGGGGAACGGGCAAGTAGAGAGGGAGAACGGCACGGTCTGGAAGACCGATCTACTGGCCCTACGGTCCAGGGATCTCCCAGTTTCCCGGTGGCAGGAGCTCCTCCCGGACACTCTCCACTCCATCCGGTCGCTGCTGTGTACCACCACTAACCAAACGCCCCATGAGCGCCTCCTTGTCTTCCCCAGGAAGTCCTCCTCCGGAACGTCGCTGCCGACCTGGCTGGCGGCCCCAGGACCCATCTTGCTCCGGAAACATGTGCGGGCGCACAAGTCGGACCCGTTGGTCGAGAGGGTTCACCTCCTCCACGCGAACCCGCAGTACGCCTACGTAGCGTACCCAGACGGCCGACAGGACACGGTCTCCCTGCGAGACCTGACGCCCGCCGGCAACACACACACCCCCCGACACCGATCATCCCCTCCCTGCCACCGGCGCACCCCGCGACCGCCCCCTTCCCGGGAGGATCAGTCCTCCTCCCGTGTCCGCTCAGGAGTGAAACAGGAACAAACACCGAAACGCTCCCGGAGCCGACAACGCCGGAACAAGCACCTGCACCACCACCGGGGCTGAGGCGATCGACGAGGAAGACCAGACCGCCCGCTCGACTCATGGCATTGGCGTGACACCAAGAATGTTGTTGGACTGTAACAAAAAAAAATGTATCTTACTAATATTGTAAATAGTTTCACAAACCTTGTACATAGCCCAGTGTAGGGCTAAAACTGTAATGACATGCCCAAAATTTTCCTCCCAGGACCAGCCTTGTAAATCCCTACCACCATGCGAACCACCACCCCGCCGGGTTCATTTTTAACAAGGGGTGAATGTGGTAGTATGTATTAGGGGTCATGTGGGACTGTGAAGCCGTGATGCTATTGGCTGACAGATCCCGAGTCCTGGTTGGCTGTTGACTCCTGGCTCCGCCCTGAAGGCGGAGTGTAAGAACCCGAGCTTCTCCCCGCCGCTCCATTCTGTTGCTGAACTGCTGGGGACAAGTCTCGCTTAACAAAGCCTCATCGACTTCATCACTACTCGTCTCTCTCGTAAGTCATTGTGCGCTACACAATGCTTGGAATGCGAGCATTAGCAGGTGATTAAATCTTTACAGATCCAGAGATGGGGTAACCCCAGGTTAAAGAGGTGTGAATTGTGTCAAGCCAGGACAGTTGGTAGGATTTCGCAGGCCAGATGGTGGGGGATGAATGTAATGCGACATGAATCCCAGGTCCCGGTTGAGGCCGCACTCATGTGTGCGGAACTTGGCTATAAGCTTCTGCTCGGCGATTCTGCGTTGTTGCGCGAATTTAAGCAAGTAAAGATGAGGGGCCTGAATTTATTGGGAGTGTGACCTTACCACTCCCCCCAGTGCAGTTTCTCCTGAGCAAGAGGTGAGGAGGTTAAAATTCGCCCATTTTCTATGCTCTTGTGTTCCAGTATTTACAAAGTTTTCATTTTTCTTTCCCGTGACTAAAGTGTCTACTATCCAGTCCCGGCTGGGGATATCCAACGTTTTAGAGCAGGAGGCCAGATGTGTGTGATAAAAGCCAGAGGTGGGATTCTCCGTTTCTGAGACTAGGTGTTGACGCCAACACAGAATTTGTGGACTTTCACGGCAGAAAAACTGACGCCACACCTGGACCGATTCCGCTACTATTGAGGGGCTAGCACCAGTGCCGCGAGGAACACACTCGATTCCAATGAAAAACGGTGCGGGATTCGTCGGGTGCATGATTGACACTCAGGAGGCGGACAAGCTGCAGTCGCACATAGACATTGCACTCGCCACACTCACTTATCTCAGCTAACAAGATGGCACTAGTTGTGTTGGAGTGTGCCCATACAGCTGATGGGTCGGCTGGGGCCAGAGGGAACCCAGGGGGGTGCCCTGAGGGTCATCTATATGACCCATGGCACTAAGTTCAAAGTGGGCTGTTAGCGGTGTGCGCAGCTGCATGCCTACCTTGTCAGCTGCGGCAATGGTGAGCCCTGCCCCTCCACCCCGACCCCACAGCCCACCTCCTGACCACCCCCCGCCAATCCCCCCCAGCCCTGGCAGGAGCCCCCCGTCCAGCGGCACAACTGTCACCAAATTATGGCGATGTTGGACACTTTCTGAACCCCCTCTCTCTCCCTCAGCAGCTGCCACGCCGGTTTCACAATTTTTAAAAGCACAGGTGAACCGCGCCATCGGGAACTTGGTCCATTGGAGG
The DNA here is from genome assembly GCF_047496885.1 of Scyliorhinus torazame. Taxonomy (NCBI): domain Eukaryota; kingdom Metazoa; phylum Chordata; class Chondrichthyes; order Carcharhiniformes; family Scyliorhinidae; genus Scyliorhinus; species Scyliorhinus torazame. The sequence continues at coordinate 222,568,285 of NC_092716.1, forward strand.
CGGAGAATCGCGGAGACCCCATAGAATACCGGGTCGAGCCAGCTAATGATATGCAAACGGTGTCTACTGTACGTGTGTTCCAGAATGCATGGACACCACTGCCGAGGTGCTGGAGTGATGCGATTTCACGTCAGATTGGCGCCTGCCGCAATTTTGGTGTCGGAACCGATTCTCTGCCCAATCGCCTTTCCCGATTTTGGCATTGGCTAACAGAGTACAATTACGCAACAACGCAAACCCCACACTCCAAAAGGAGACCATCATAAGCTGCCCCACTTCCCTTCCCTCCCACCCAGTTTCCCTTAATTATGTTGCATCTCCTGTGCTTCACTTTTGTGCCATTTTATACTATTTAAAACAGCCGCACAATGTCAGAAATAAGAAAAATGGAGGCCCGAAGAAATGGTTTGCTTTGATCACATCAGGTCATCGTGTAAATCATGCCCACTGTACCTTGAAGAGGATGTACAGAACGTACATAAATAATGCAAATCCATACACAGGTATGACCTGGGACATGAAGCTTTTGTTGCCGCCTCCATTATTCCCAGCCTTTGCCTTGGCGACTGATTCTGCCTGATGGGATCCCGGGAAATGAGGATGCGCTGACCATTGCTGCTTATGCTGTGAGAACATTGGCCGCTGCCTCATGGGAGAAAATCGATCTGCAAAGTAAAGCCAAAAACAGTTCATATTTTCACTGTTGATTTTCAATGGCAGATTTCAATTTGTGCAAAGTTTGAATTCTGATGCTTTTGAATCTTTTATAAGAGCAATAACTCCCCAAACCTAGCTTGAACAGCTGAATCTCTGGTTGCAATGTTATTAGTCACATACGAGTAGCAGTTACACAATTTAAAACTACATCACACTGGCTACCTGAAACCTAGGTTGGTGGATAGAGGTAGAAATCGATTGCTAGAATATGTGGTTCATTGGTAAAGTGCAGCAATATCAGTGAGCTGGGTGGTGATTGTTCTGCAGAACGCATGTACTGTTTTGTAGGGATGCAATGGGTCAGAATCAAGACATACAGCAAAGGTGTGAGAATTGAGAACAACCTTTTGGCAGTTGATAGTGATTATGAAAGCTCTGTGATGAATATGGATGCCTACAATCAGATAACACAGATGATGCAGCTATAAAAAGCCCCAGTTAAAACACAGCAGTTATGGGCACCACAAGTTGCGAAGGATATATTCGCCTTGGAGGAAGTGCAGCATAGATTTACCAGAATGACACTGGACTCGAAGAGTTAAAATTACGATGAGAGGTTATGCAAATGTTATCTTTCTTCCTTGGCATTTAGAAAGTTATGGGGTGATTTGATTGGCATTTCAAGATATTAAGGGGAACAAATAAGGTAAATAAAGAGAACTATGTCCACTGGTTGGAGAGTCCAAGATTAAGAGGCATATCCATAAAAATAGAGCCTGACCTTTCAGGTATGAAATTAGGGAACAATCTGACAAGCAGAGGACGGCTGACGTTTGGAACTCACTTCCAGGATCAGCAATTGATACTAGATCAATTGTTAATTTTCAACCTGACATTGACAGATTTTTGTTAGCTAAAGGTACTAATTTTATATGTGATAGTAGCGGGCGCACTCCAGACCCAGTAGACCGTAAAATATCGCAGGAAAACGTCAGGCACCCGTCCAAACGTCATCATGCTTGCGTGCTACATTACGGTCGGCGGGCACTCACAGGAGTCGAGACCACGCCTACTGACAATTAACCAGCCAGCTAAGGCAATTAAAAGGGCAATTGACAAAAGGCAGGGGGTGGGGTGGGAAGGGGGTTCCTGCAATACCGTCCAGAGTGGCGGTTATCAGCATTGTCTGCTGCACTCTACCTGGCACTGGCAAAGGGTGCACACACTCAAGGATGAGGTAACCCAGGCAGCTCCACACCCTTCAGCGGAAGACTCTACAGATGGTTCTGGTGAGGAGCACGGGCAGGTACAGGGGGAGGTGAGGCAGATGTAATGAACCCTAAGGGGCAAGATGGAGGCCTTGATTCAACACTCCTTTAGGTGCCTGCCAAGGTTTGCCTTCAATCTCAGTGCAAAGGTGCCATTCCACCTCCTTCACACACATTTCTGAGAATGCAATGAAGTGACCCCAGTATCGCCTGAAAACCTTTGCAGTCCCTGCTATCTATCATAAGACACTGACGAGGCCTGCACCTACGGAAAACATGAAGGACAATCAGGGCATTGAAATAAAGTTTTGATTCATATTTTTACCAGAGATGCAAGCAAGGAGCTAAAAATAAAGTTCTTGCCACAGTTACACAAAAACAATAAATAGCACTAATGAAATCAATGAACGTTACCCATGAAAACCTGTGTTTTCGGTGCTTTAAACGTACGCTTGCAAGTGGCACATCCTGGTGCGCCCCTACCCCCACTCGTTGGCAGTGACATTGGGGGCAGATTGCTGACTCTGCTGTCATGCCGGCCTGATGACCTTGACAGTTGTCCTCTGGATGGCAGTGCCTGAATAGGGAGGGTGCGCCCAGCGTCTTGACTGGGCATTCCTCAGTCATGTGGCCTCAGAAGATGTCTTGATCACTGGCAGAGAGGCAGAGGAGCTGCCGCCCTCATCTGCAGCACCGTAGCAGGAGAACAGAGACGACCGGCAGCTTGTCTGCCAGCTTGAAGCACATCTGCGTCTCCCTGCCCAACATGGATGGATGGGCACCAAGCAGAGAGACTAGGTGTATCATCCATCTCTCACACTGGCAGTGCACCCTGAGATCAATGGGGGCTCTTCTTCAGAAGTCCTCATGTGAGATAAGATAACCCTACATTATTTTCAGTCTCTGCCTGTCCCGCTTCTGTCCACAGGATTCTTGCCTTCCTCCAAGATAGCTGTCTCTCCATGACCTGAGGACCTTCCTCAATGTTCACACTCAAGCTCAAAGGTGTCCATCTCAAATGCACTCAGGGTGAGCAGGTTGGCCGCCTCACAACCCATTGCTGTACGCTCAATGGCATTATGGCTTCTGTTTTCCGAAACATATAAAGGCCCACTGATTACTCCATTCTCTACCTGTAACACCATACCATGCTCATGTACCTCCCCCCACCCGCCCCCATGAACGATGTTGAAGTCCCCATCACCTTTGCCCACCTGACCCTTAGCTGGAACCAGGGCTTCCGATCCCATCTCCCAGCCTTAACAGGCATAGGTATATGTGCTTCGTGTTACTCTGATTCTGACACCTCTGAGCACTGCCAAGGACGGCCTCCCTTCCAGACTGCACACTGCATCATGCTAACTCGGTACTCACCCTTTTCAAGCACAGAAGACGATTGAACTTTTATTGGCACTGTATCCAGGTGTGGCGCACCACGCCGTGCTCGCTGACCTGGGCTGCCACTTCTGCCCAGGCCTTCTTAATTTGGTGGGATGGCCTCCTCTTGCCACCCTGCGGCAACAGCTCAAGCTCAAGGAAGGATCACAAACAAGAGGAAGATAAAGGAAGCTCTTCAAAGTCACCTTGTAGGCTTACCTCAAAAAGTGGAACATGGATGTCAAAGTCTGGGAGACCTTTGCTCAGAAGAGACCTACTTGGAGGAACCTCCTGATTGAAGGGTCACAATTCTTCGAGAACACCTGACGGTAAGAGAAGGCCCGGAAAAGGAGCCTGAGAAAGGGATATCTGTGACTTACCGTCCAAGGACTAATGCCACCTTTTGCAAACTCCTGCCAAGTGAGCGATTGAAGATGCGGCTCTAGGATCAGGCTCATCATAAGAACATAAGAACTAGGAGCAGGAGTAGGTCATCTGGCCCTTCGAGCCTTCTCCGCCATTCAATGAGATCATGGCTGAGCTTTTGTGGACTCAGCTCCACTTTCCCGCCCGAACACCATAAACCTTTATTCCTTTATTCTTCAAAAAACCATCTTTATCTTGAAAACATTCAATGAAGGAGCCTCAACTGCTTCACTGGGAAGGGAATTCCATAGATTCACAACCCTTTGGGTGAAGAAGTTCCTCCTAAGCTCAGTCCTAAATCTACTTCCCCTTATTTTGAGGCTATGCCCCCTCAGCCGCACAAAGACCCACAGAAGCCGTGACCAGTAACACTGAGTATCTTAGATGGACAATAATACCCGTTAGCGGATGATCACCACAATCCATCCATTGTAGTCCTTTTAATGGAATTAACAGCCTCATGACACACCTAAGTTTAAAATAATATATCTCTTCTTTTCATTTTATTTGCATTTTAAATATATTTATAAACGCTAAACACTAATAATATAAAACATTAACCACTCTTTGTGTGAAGAAGTGTCTCCTTATCGCTGTCCGAAATGGTTCACCCAGAATCCTCAGGCTGGCTAGCTGAATTGCTCTTGCAGAGAAACGGCACAGTGATCTGAATGGTTACACCATTCTATCATTCCATTCCATTAAACACCCATTCGGACTACTGATGAAAGTGGTGTTTTATCTGGGGAGTGAAGCCAGAGCCAAGTCCACGGCAGCACGGCTGGCTCAGCTGTACAGCGGGGCACAGAAAAGATTGGAAGAGCAATAGCGATGGGATATTCGATATTTAGGGGGACAGACAGGAGTTTCCGCAGCTGCAGACGTGAATTCAGGATAATGTGATGCCTCCCTAGAGCCAAGGTCAAGAGCGTCCCTCAACGGCTGCAGAGCACTCTGCGGGGGGGGGGGGGGGGGGGGGGGGGGGGGGGTGAACAGCCAGCGGTTGTGGTCCATACCAGTACCAATGACATAGGGAGAAAGAGGGATATGGTCCTACATTCAAAGTTTAGGGAGCGAGGTAGGAATTTACAAGCAGCATCCTTGATCATTTTCTTCACTGTTTGCATTGCATTTTCAGTTCTGACTTGCAGCTGTCTTACTCTGAGCCAAACAACAAAATGTGATAGAGAAGATGTTAAGTTACCAAGGTACTTACTCCACACTGTTAAGAAATAGATGTTGTTATGGACCAGGGTTTAGAGAACCCCAAAGTGTAACATGGAGCTCACCTTACCCACAACTTTTAATAGATTGTGGTATGGGAAGCACACGGCTCACTTTACAGGTAAGGTCTCGCAGAAAATGGACCAGTGTTTTTAAAACAAAACAATGTTTATTCTATGAACTCAAGTTAACCTTTCTAAAACAAACAGTGAACATCTTAGCAACCAGTAAATCAAATACACCCCCAAAGAATACAATATTTTCTGTAATCTGTATGCTGTTCTTTTAACATCCAAAAGACTTAACAAACCTCGAAACAGGAGCACATCAGGGTTTATATTCAAGACTGAAAACATTTATACTTCTTCTCAATTCACCAAATGATCCATAGATAGTTTTTTGGATGGCAGAGATCAACAGCAGTGCAGCTCACAGACACACCCAAGCTCTTCTCAAACTGAAACTAAAAAAGCAGAAGTAGAGCTCAGCTCCACCCACACTCTGACATCACTCCAGTAACATGAGCAGCTCCATTTCTTAAAGGTACATTTCTTAAACACCCATTTCTTAAAGGGTACTCTCACGTGACCCCACCCCAAGAAAAAAAATCCCATCAACTTCAAGATGGTTTCATTTTTCACCTTTTCACCATCCTTTAAGAAATGCACACAGTAAATATACTTTTCGTTTAAAAAAAACAACACACGCAAGCGGGTACAATAATATAGTCCATTTTTATTCCTCTTCCTCCAACTGAAATTCGTCTCGATTGACAATCTCTTTGAACAAGAAGGTCTCTGCACGATCCATCCATTTCTCTACGCCTCGGCATTTCTCTTTGAAGTCAGATAATTTAGTTCAATCTGATCATAGAGTCCCTTGCAATTCTCCAACACATGCGCATTGTTTATCACAGCTTTCAGGCAGTCAAATGTCTGTCGAAAGTCTGCTGTCCATTGAAATTTTCGACGTTTCTTAAGCAAGTCCATCAGTGGAGCAATCATGCGACAAAATGTTTTCACAAATGTTCGAACAAATCCACTCGTGCCAAGAAATCGCATTATTTCCCTTTGTCTCGAGGGTATCAAAAACTCCTCAAGGAAAGTGATTCGGGCTTTTCCAAATTCACTTTTGGCTCGGTTTATCACCAAACCCGCCTCCAGAAGTCGATCGAATAACTCCAGATGTTTCAAATGTTCTGTCCTGGGGCAGGATTCTCCCCTACCCGGCAGGGCAGGGGGTTCCGGCGTAATGGAATGGCAGGAACCACTCCGGCGTCGGGCCGCCCCAAAGGTGCGGATGTCTCCGCACCTTTAGGGGCCAAGCCCTCACCTTGAGGTGCTAGGTCCGCGCCGGAGTGGTTTGCGCTTCACCGGCTGGCGGGAAAGGCCTTTGGCGCCACGCCAGCCGGGGACGAAAGGTCATAGCCGAGTGACGCGGGTCGGCGTATGCCATAGTGAAGACCATAGCGAAGGCGTAAGAAAAAGAGTGCCCCCATGGCACAGGCCCGGCCGCGGATCGGTGGGCCCCGATTGCGGGCCAGGCCACCGTGGGGGCACTCCCCGGGGCCAGATCGCCCCGCGCCCCCCCCCCCCCCCAGGACCCCGGAGCCTGCCCGCGCCGCCTTGTCCCGCCATTCAAAAGGTGGCTTAATCCACGCTGGCGGGACAGGCATTCCAGCAGGGGGACTTTGGCCCATTGCGGGCCGGAGAATCGGCGGGGGTGGGCCCGCCGACCGGCACGGTGCGATTCCCACCCCCGCCGACCGGCGCGGCGTGATTCCCGTCCCCACCGAATCTCTGGTGGCAGAGACTTTGGGACACAGCGGGGGTGGGATTTACACCAGCCCCCGGCGATTCTCCGACCCGGCATGGGGTCGGAGAATCCCGCCCCATGTCTGGCTGAAAATTACCAGATCGTCGATGTATACCGCACAATTGGGTAATCCTGAAACGACTTTGTTGGTTAACCGTTGAAATGTGGCTGGGGCGTTTTTCATGCCAAATGGCATAACCTTGAATTGGTATATACCATTTGGAATCATAAAAGCTGAAATCTCCTTCGCCTTTTGGATAAAGGTACCTGCCAGTAATATTTAAGTAAATCCAATTTGGAAATAAAAACTGATTGTCCCACTTTCTCAATGCAATCTCCAAACGTGGGATAGGATAAGAGTCCGTTCTTGTAACTGCATTAACCTTTCTATAGTCCACACACAACCGTTGGGTACCGTCTGGTTTAGGTACCATCACTATGGGTGAGCTCCATTGGTTGCAACCCACTTCAATTACGCCATTTTTAAGCATACTCTCAATCTCTTTGTTAACCTGTGCCAATTTTAAAGGGTTAATTCTATATGGATGTTGTTTGATTGGAACAGCATTTCCCACATCTACATCATGTATAGCCATTTTAGTACTTCCCAATTTATCTCCACAAACTTGCCCATGTGATATCAATATCTCTTTCAGGTCAGTTCGTTTTTCCTCTGGAAGATAACTCAACAATTTATCCCAATTTTTAAGAACATCCTCATTTTCCAATATCATTTGAGGTATGTCAAATACACAGTCATCTGGTTCGTCACTTTGAGTTAGAATCATTAAAACCTCCTCCTTTTTCTCTCCTTCCCTTTAAAGTACCTTTTAAGCATATTCACATGACACACTCGGTGAGTCTTCCTTCTATCTGGTGTTTTTACCACATAATTCACCTCACTTTGTTTCATTTCAATCTGATAAGGTCCACAAAACCTAGCTGTTAAAGGTTCACCTACCACTGGTAACAACACTAAAACTGTATCTCCACTGGCAAAACTACGAACTTTGGATTTCTTGTCCGCTACCCGTTTCATCACATTTTGTGCAACTTTTAAATGTTGTCTAGCCAATTCACCTGCTCTATTTAATCGTTCCCTAAAATTTTACACGTAATCCAATAATGTAATTTCCGATTTCTCACCCACCAATTTTTTCTTCATCAATTTAAGTGGTCCTCTTACCTCATGACCAAAAATTAGTTCAAAAGGACTAAATTTGGTTGACTCATTAGGTGCACCCCGAATTGCAAACAGAACGAATGGTATTCCTTTATCCCAATCCTCTGGATAATCTTGATAATAAGCCCTCAACATTGTCTTTAATGTCTGATGCCACCTTTCTAACGCTCCCTGCGATTCTGGATGGTACGCAGTTGATTTCAATTGTTTTATTCCTAAGCTACCCATAACTTCTTTGAATAACCTTGAGGTAAAATTTGATCCTTGACGCGATTGTATTTCTGTGGGTAGTCCATATCTACTAAAGAATTTAAGTAACTCCTCCACAATCTTTTTAGCTGTAATATTACGTACCGGAATGGCCTCTGGAAACCTAGTAGACACATCCATTATAGTCAAAAGATATTGATTCCCACTTTTTGTTTTCAGAAACGGTCCTACGCAATCAATTAGGACCCTTGTAAAAGGTTCCTCAAATGCTGGAATGGGTATTAAGGGTGCTGGTTTTGTCACTGCTTGAGGTTTCCCTATCACTTGGCATGTGTGACATGATTGACAAAATTTAACTACATCTTTATATAGTCCAGGCCAATAAAAATGTTTCTGGATTTTAGCTTGAATTTTCCTTATTCCCAAATGACCTCCCACTGGTATCTCATGTGCAACTCGCAACACCTCCTTTCTATACCCTACCAGCAAGACTACTTGATGAACTTCTGCCCACTTTTCATCCGCCTGCATATGTAAAGGTCTCCATTTTCTCATCAAGACATTACTTTTACGGTAATAACACTCTGGTATATACTCAGATTTCTCTTCCGTGTACGCTTTCTGATACATCCGTTTTATTTCTATATCTTTTTGTTGTAACTCCGCCAATTTTCCTGAACTAAAAATATCCACCTCATCCTCCACCTGTTCTTGTTCTTTTTCAACCATCTGATCAAAAATCATTTCTGATAATTGCACTTCAACTTCATCTTCACTCTTTGATTTCTCCTCTTGTCTTAACCTGTGACTTTGCAACCTTGATACTACACAATCCATAAAAATCCCAGGATATTTGTCCTTCAACACTTCAGTTGTCTGATTTTCCACTGGCTTATCAACCACAGTAGGCATCACTCCCACTTGCGATCCAGCTATATCATTACCCAAGATAAACTGTATTCCTGGACAAGATAATTTCTCTATTACTCCTACTACCACTTCACCACTCTTCACTGGACTTTCCAATCTTACCTTATATAATGGAACGCAGACTTGGGGAGAAGCCAGAAGTCCAAGGTGATCCAAAGATTGGCGACACTTTAATACGGCCTGTGAAGGTTACCTAGTGACATTTCTGCGTATTTGACAGAGTGTGTGGAAGCCTCACTTGCATGCACATAGTGATCCAGGGAAGAGAAAAATCAGAAGGAGAGGTTGAAACCCTGGGGTGGATCCTTGGTGAAGACATCCATGAGAAAGTGTTGCTTGGGTGAAGATTCTAAGTAAGCTTCTTTGAGAGCTGGTGTTCAAGACAGAGTTCCAGTGAGATGAGACCAGATGGCTCACGATGCGACAAACCTCTGGAGGGAATTAAAGGTGGCATCTGTCACTTGGTTTCAGAGTGTGGTGTGTGAACCCAGTTGGCCTATTGGTTTTCATGAACTGTTTATTTACAGAGTATTGACAGTCAGAGAGATCTAGGTATACAGGTCCACAGGTCACTGAAAGTGGCAAGACAGGTGGAGAAGGTAGTCAAGAAGGCATACGGCATGCTTGCCTTCATTGGCCAGGGCATTGAGTATAAAAATTGGCAAGTCATGTTGCAGCTGTATAGAAGCTTAGTTAGGCCACACTTGAAGTATAGTGTTCAATTCTGGTCGCCACACTACCAGAAGGATGTGGATGCTTTGGAGAGGGTGCAGAAGAGATTTACCAGGATGTTGCCAGGATGGAGGGCATTAGCTACGATGGGAGGTTGAATAAACTCGGTTTGTTCTCACTGGAACATCGGAAGTTGAGGGGCAACTTGGTAGAGGTTTACAAAATTATGAGGGGCATAGACAGAGTGGATAGTCAGACTTTTCCCCAGGGTAGAGGGGTCAATTACTAGGGAGCATAGGTTTAAGGTGCGAGAGGCAAGGTTTAGAGGAGATGTACGAGGCAAGTTTTTTTTACACAGAGGGTAGTGGGTGCCTGGAACCCGCTGCCGGAGTGGGTGGTGGAAGCAGGGACGATAGTGACGTTTAAAGGGCGTCTTGACAAATACATGAATAGGACGGGAATAGAGGGATACAGACCCCGGAAGTGTAGAAGATTTTAGTTTAAACGGGCAGCATGGTCGGCGCAGGCTTGGAGGGCCAAAGGGCCAGTTCCTGTGCTGTAATTTTCTTTGTTCTTAGTTCTACTAAGAACATTGGAGTACAAGATAGATTTTTGTAACTTGTGTTATCCTTACAAATCTGCATATGTGTGTAAAAGTATAGCTGGGATGAAGGTGCAGGATATCAAGTTAATCTTTTCATGTATAATAAATGCTTCATTATTTTGTTCAAAGTTCATCGGCAGTCCTGTGACTCTGTTCAGTAGCAGCCTATCACATACCTAAGGGATCTATCAAGCCGAGTTCCACCTTGGGATCTGACTTGCCCAGTAGTGACATCAGCTGGGATTGTGATAACACAGGTTGAGTACATTGGCACAAGGCTTATGTATATAATATATAGTGCCCGTTTTGAATTGAGTAATAATTCCCCTGAGAAGAAGAATTACAGGGTAGTGTATTATTGGAATGACAGTGTTGAGTTGAAAAAATACATTGCAAATTCCAAGTCTTTTGACTTCTTGATTCGATCTTTCCTCAGCCTGATTATTTTAAGACCGCCAATATTGTAAAACAAAATTGTGCCAGTCCTTAATTAAGGATTAATTAAATCAATTAAAGGCCAAAATTCCTTCTGTGCTCTGAAAATGTCTGCAGAAGCTGTTTATTAATACACATAATTTCCTGGCCAGCTTGAGGATGTCAAGCAGGATTTTTTTAAACAAATTTAAAAACATAACTTGGAAAAAATAGATACCAAATGAAAAAATGCAAAGGGGTGAAATAAAGTGGGAAGCAAAAGGTCACAGAAATATTTCAAAGTGGGTATGATTGAATAAGGTATAATGATCTAGACTATTCAAATGCCTACAGAATTGTGGGAATTTGCCTTGTTTGACATGTCAACATTTAGCTATTCAGTCACATTGATGACATAAATTATGATATAAAACATAATAAATTAAATAGAAGATAGAGAATGTTTTAATTTGTGTATTTATGATATGGGAAAGGATAATAAGCAAGTTTTAAAAATTCATTCATGTGGTATAGGCTTCACTGGCAAAGTGAGTATTTATTACCTATGCCTAATTGTTCCTGGAGTCTCAATGTGCCTGTGTTTCGGGGTTATGTTAAATACTGTAGCATGTAACTATAAAGCAGAATAGGTTAATTGTTAACGATAGCAATAAAGATTGCAATTTCAGCAATGCTGAATCCAGTGCCATATCCAAGATTTTTTGATTGTCTTTTTGAATCCTTTGTGATTGATTTGATAAAGTGACCCATTTCGTCATAATGCCACCAATGTGCTTTTTTTTTTAAAGAAGAGTTCCGCTTGACGAACCGTCTTCTCCACTTCAATAAAAATAGCTTCAATCAATTTTATTTCAACATCTTCCATTACTGCAATAAACTGTTTTGTCAAGGGTGCATAAGAGAATAAATGACTTGTGCTATAAGTAAATGTCGAGGTCTGCAATCTGGACATCTCATCAATACCAGAGTCATTTAATTATCTCTTAGTTAAGAGGCTGACTACTTGAATGTTCTCTAAGCTGTTAACTGAAAGCAGCAGAGTGGGAATTAGGATACTTTGATGATATTACAATGCTGGCTTTGAAAATATGGCTCTCTGACATAACCCAATTGAAGTCTGCAAAATTATGGAGGTGATTAGCAAAATAGTTCCAGGAAAGGATCACGAGTAGCAATTCACCCTTGGCATTGCTCACAATAAGTTAGACCTGCAATGTTTTCTAAGGACAAGAGTGATTTATTATGTAATGCACAATGCATTATTTAGCTGCTAAGTAGGATCTATGTTAACCTACCCTGAAGCTTTAAGACCAATACAATCTAATTGCTGTAATAGGCACACCGTGAGGTCTAGTTAATTGTTTACTTTCTTTTGCAATCTATCTTTTTTGATATGCTATTTGTTTATTGGTAGGTTCAGCGTGTGTTTGTTTGTAACTTGCAGCTATTTTATCAGTTGCAAGGGCAACAAAAACTTAATTTTTGATGCTCCATCACAAACATCATCACAAATACCACCTCTGCGACCTCATCCAACTCCATCTCATACTGATGAGACTATGCCAAAGGTAAACTTTCCCTCCTCATCCTTCTGTAGGACAGTTTTATATCTGGTTCCATTCTTAACAATCTAATTGTCGCCCGAGAATTTATTTGCAACATTTCCCTTCCTGCTCCCACACCGTTACCTCTAGTGTCCCCAAGGATTCGTCCTTGGCCCCCGCCTATTTCTTGGACCACTCCTATTTCTCGGGGCCCTCCTAATTCTCATCTACATGCTGTTCCACGGCAACGCTATCTGAAGGTGCAGCATGTGTTTTCATATCTCTGCTGCCGACGCCCAACTTTACCTCACCACCGCCTCCCTTGACTCCTTCACTGTTGCTAAATTATCAGGCTGTTCATCCAACATGCAGGATTGGATAAGCAGATATTTCCTCCAATTAAACACTGGGAAGACTGAAGAAATTGACTTGAATCTTCCATGGAGTGACAATCAGAGTTGGATTGCTACTCAACTCAGTTACTTACCTGGAAATGGAGCCACTTCTTTCTCATCCCACCTCAAGCCGTGCAATGGGTTCCCGAAGCCCCCCGTGGAGGGCAGCTAAGTCAAAGGTACAGAAGGCAGGCTCCTTTTGTATGGTACTAGCCACCATAAAACAGTTAAGTTCAGAGATTCAGCCATTTTGAAAAGCTGGGAAAAGATAAATGTAAATCGTAAACGGGTAGGATTGAGGTGTGGGGGCAGGCATGGGTTGGGTGATCAGTTGGGGTGTCAGGTGGCCAGTGGGGGTAGCTGGTAGTCAGGGGGTAGGTCAATGGAGGGGTGGTCAATGAAGGAGGTCAGGTGGTCGGGGGAGATCAGAATGACGTGGGGGATAGTCAGGACTAAACAGGCAGGGGTTTGGGGTATAGTGTGTAGTTGGGAGGTAAGCTACGGGGAAGTGGTGTATGTAGTCTGTGGGTTTCTTTTTAAAAAAATATATATTTATTAAGAATTTTAACACAGTTTTTCACCCTTACAAACAACCCCCCCGCCCCGTAACAAAAAGAAAGAAAGCGCACATAGCAAGACATGAACATAGTAAATCGATATGATACAGAGCTTTGTACATTGGATTCCTCCCGTACATGTCAGTTTTCCAGATCCTTCATGTATTTTCTTGCTCAAATACCCCACAAACAAGCCCCCCTTCCCCCTCCCCCCCCCCCCCCCCCCCCGGGTTGCTGCTGCTGCTGACCGACCTTCATCTAACGCTCCGCGAGATAGTCTAGGAACGGTTGCCACCGCCTGTAGAACCCCTGCGCAGACCCTCTCAAGGCAAACTTTATCCGCTCCAATTTGATAAACCCTGCCATATCATTTATCTAGGCCTCCACGCTGGGGGTCTTCGCTTCTTTCCACATTAACAAGATCCTTCGCCGGGCTACTAGGGACGCAAAGGCCAGAATGCCGGCCTCCTTCGCCTCCTGCACTCCCGGCTCGTCCACTACTCCAAATAGTGCTAGCCCCCAGCTTGGCTTGACCCGGACTTTCACCACCTTAGATACTGTTCCCGCCACTCCCCTCCAGAACCCCTCCAGTGCCGGGCATGACCAAAACATATGGACATGGTTTGCCGGACTTCCTGAGCACCTCCCACATCTGTCCTCCACCCCAAAGAACCTACTCAGCCTCGCCCCCGTCATGTGCGCTCTATGAACCACCTTAAATTGTATCAGGCTAAGCCTTGCACACGAAGAAGAGAAATTAACCCTACTTAGGGCATCAGGCCATAGTCCCTCCTCAATCTCCTCCCCCAACTCCTCCTCCCATTTACCCTTCAGCTCCTCTACCAACGCCTCCCCCTCTTCTTTCATCTCCTGGTATATTGCCGACACCTTGCCCTCTCCGACCCATACACCCGAGATCACCCTGTCTTGAATCTCCTGTGCCGTGAGCAACGGGAATTCCCTCACCTGTCGCCTCACAAACGCCCTCACCTGCATGTATCTGAAAGCATTTCCCGGGGGTAGCCCAAACTTCTCCTCCAGTGCCCCTAGGCTCGCAAACGTCCCGTCAATGAACAGGTCCCCCATTCTTCTAATCCCTGTTCGATGCCAGCTCTGAAACCCCCCGTCCATCGTCCCTGGAACAAACCGATGGTTACCCCTGATCGGGGACCACACCGAGGCTCCCATTGCGCCCCTATGCCGTCTCCACTGGCCCCAGATCTTTAGCGTTGCCGCCACCACCGGGCTCGTGGTGTAGTCTGCGGGTTTCAAGGGTGTTGGGGAGTGAGTGAGTCCAATGGGGGGGGGGGGGGGGGGGGGGGGGGTCAATATAGTTATGCAGAAATTAGATGTGGTTTTAATTCTAACATTTGTCTGGGTAATTATTATTGTAAGACAATTGGAGCCACCCGAGGTTTTGCGATATATGTTGTAGTTTTGGATGGTTCCCATTGCAGGAAAATTGCCCAACAGAAGTTTGAACTTTCCAGGCAATTGCTGTGCAATACTTACATGAGGACTTTTAGTGGTGGCGGGAGGGTGAGGGCAGCACATCTTTGGGGTTACCGCCAGGTACGGTGTCCCAGAGCTTGGAGGTTATGGGCCATTGTTTTCGTTGCCCACTTGAAACTCCATTCCTTAGCTACTGACTTCATCCATCTCCCTGGTGACAGTCGGAGGCCAAACCCATCTGTTTGCAACCTTGGTGTCATATTTGACTGCAGGTGGAGGTTCGGATTGCTTATTCACACTATCATCAGGACTGCCTATTTGTACCTCCATATCATCTTGCCCCATCTTAGTTCATCTGTTGCTGAAATCCTCATTCATGCCTTCATTATCTCTAGACTTGACTATTCCAACGCCCTACCACACTCTATGTTCCGTAAACCTGAGGTAGCTCAAAATTCTGTTGTCCATGTGTTAACATGCAACAAGTTCTCTTCCCCAGTCATTCCCTGCTCTTGCTGATCTATATTGGCTCCTGGTCAAGTACCATCTTGATTGTAACATTTTCATTCCCGCTTTCAAATCCTTCTTGGCCTCACCCCTCCCTAACTCTAATCTCCCCCACCCACAAAAATCTGAGATATCTACACTCATCTAACTCTTGAGCATCTCCAATTTGTTGTGTGCCTTCAGTTGTTTGCGAGGACATGCAGAACAGGACAAGGTGCCAGAAGAGGGAGGTGAAAGAAAGGGAAGAAGCACTCCCAACATTGAACCTCAATAAGGAACATTGTGTGAGATGTCTATACTTCACTGAAATCTGCACAAAGGCAACATCAGGCTCAGATAAAGACCACATTACCAGTGGTTGTGAAGTTGACCGAGGTCATGGATATTTATACATCTGATTCCTACTGATATTTGCAACATCCCATATTTTTCTCTCACTACTGTATAAGGAAGGTCACTCAGGCTCTATATTCAAAGAGAGCTAACTATATTTTATTCTCCCTTGCCAGAGACCAACAGGAGGAGTAAGCTCATAGCTTTTCTTGGAATGCAGCCTCTCCATAGTGCCATTGACAGTTATTTGCGTGCACACGTTTGGAGCAGCACAAGGTGAGTTGGTGTTGCAGGGAGCTAGCTCAGACCTGACAGGTCAATGGTTACAACACAGGAGGCCATTCTATGACTCTATGCTAACTCTGCCATATACCAGAACCGAAAGAGATCCTTTCCCTCAACATGCAGCTGGTGTGTGACCATAGACAGTAAATCATGCAGGTCAATGGCGGGTATTTTGGTTATGATGCCTTTAATCTGCAGCAGTCTGTTGTTCCAGTTGTAGTTGTGCCACAACAGAAAATCAAAGGATGTTACTGGGTGTCAAGGGTTATAGGAATATGTATTGATAACATGGTTTATAACAATGTGTGTCCTATTCTTATGATCCCAGTTGATGTTATAACTGGATGGGAAGATCCCAGAATAGAACTCTGGGTCAAAAGGCCAGGTCGTAGAATCGCCGGGGGGGGGCGGCATGAATCCCGCCCCACCACTCTGACGCCTGGCTGCCGAATTCCCCGGTGCCGGTTTTCGGGCAGGGTTCGCGCCGGTGGGGGGCCGTTGGCAGCGCCCCCCCCCGGAAATTCTCCGGGCCCCGATGGGCCGAGCGGCCACCCGTTTTCGCCCAGTCCCGCCGGCGTGAAATGGACAGCGGGCCCTGGCTTGTAGGCCAGCTAGGTGAGTGCTCGGGGGGTGGGGGGGGAGGGGGGGGGGCGCGGGGGGATCCGGCCCCTGGGGGATGGCCCCCATGGTGGCTTGGCCCGTGATCGGGGCCCACCGATCTGCGGGCGGGCCTGTGTCACGGGGGCACTCTTTCCTTCCGTGCCGGCCTTTGTAGGGCTCCACCATGGCCGGCGCGGAGAAGAACCCCCATGCGCAGGAACACGCCGGCCGGTCTGCGCATACGCAGAATCACGCTGGTGGTTCTGCGCATGCGCCAACTCGCACCGGCCCTTCGGCGCAAGCCTAGCCCCCGGAAGTGCGGAGGATTCCGCACCTTCCGGTTGGCCCAACACCGGAGTGGTTCGCGCCCCTCTTGGCGCCGGCGTCGGGCCATCTGGCCAGTTGCAGGAGAATCCCGCTGCAACACCTTTTTCAATAAAAAATGTGGAGGAACAGATTCACGGGACCACTAATTAGGGTTAACAACAAGGAAAACACGTTAATTAAACATTGAAAAAATGGATTTCAATAGAATGCTGCTTTATTCCCCTCCCAGTTTAACAATTGCACACAGGTTTTAGGATTAACAGAGATTACAAAGTACATCTTAATCTACAATGGTCTCGTTAACACAAAGTCCCTTTTAAGCACACAAGATGACTGTGGTCAAATACACTCTCCACTCTGAACCCCAACTGATTGTTTGTGGATGTCGCGTCAGAATCCCGCCAGATGAATGTCAATGTGAGGGTTTCCACACTCCACTCCCAAAACCACACTTTTAAAATCTTTCATAATTATGCCTTTCCTGAGTGGTTTGCATTCTAAACTCCGGACCAGGGGCGCAATTCTCCGCCAGCAGGATTCTCCATTTTGCCGGCGCCTATGAGTTTCCCAACGGCATGGGGCTGCCCCACAATGGGATACCCCTTGACAGGCCGGCGTAACAGAGAATCCCGCCGCCGGATCGGGGCAAAAACGTGGCATGGCGCGGCAGAGAATCCAGCCCCAGGTTTTCCAAATTATACTTTTAAACAAAGCTTCTGCTCTACTTTTAACAGTGAACCTAATCCAGGATTTTACACCAACCCCTTTCGAATTTCTTTGTCTTGATTGCTGTGCAAGCTATTCACAATTGCTTTAACTCTCAATTCCCAGACTGTATTAAAAATATCAATTGTTTCATCTACCTCTGAAGTCTTTAAATCCCACTTTAAATCTAGTTACTTTAACTGTCTCTTTAACTCAGAACACTTTATTTAATTTACGTTGAATTCTTCTGATCAATACTTTTGTCTCTGTTCTCTTAACTTCAGGGGCGAAATTCTCCGGTATCGGTGCGATGTCCGCTGACGGATGCCCAAAACGGCGCACATCAGTCGGGCATCGCGCCGTCCCAAAGGTGCGGAATGCTCCGCATCTTGGGGGGCCGAGCCCCAACCTTAAGGGGCTAGGCCCGCGCCGGACGAATTTCCGCCCCGCCAGCTGGCGGAAAAGGCCTTTGGTTCCCCGCCAGCTGGCGCGGAAATGACATCTCCAGGCGGCGCATGCGCGGGAGCGTTAGCGGCCGCTGATGGCATTCCCGCGCATGCGCAGTGGAGGGAGTCTCTTTCGCCTCCGCCATGGTGGAGGCCGTGGCGAATGCGGAAGGGAAAGAGTGCCCCCACGGCACAGGCCCGCCCGCGGATCGGTGGGCCCCGATTGCGGGCCAGGCCACGGTGGGGGCACCCCCCGGGGCCAGATCGCCCCGCGCCCCCCCAGGACCCCGGAGCCCGCCCGCGTCGCCTTGTCCCGTCGGTAAGGTAGGTGGTTTAATCTACGCCGGTGGGACAGGCATTTTAGCGGCGGGACTTCGGTCCATCCGGGCCGGAGAATCGCAGGGGGGGGGGCCCGCCAACCGGCGCAGCACGATTCCCGCCCCCGCCGAATATCCGGTGCCGTAGAATTCGGCAACCGGCGGGGGCGGGATTCACTCCAGCCCCCGGCGATTCTCCGACCCGGCGGGGGGTCGGAGAATCTCGCCCCAGGTGTCTCAAAGGTTCTCTTTGTCCCAATTCTCTGGTTATCTGGATTATATCTTGTTCCTTCGGAATCTTGTATTTTTGCAACTCCTTTGTACTGTCCAGCTTCTCCTGGCAGGATTGACAGCTGTTCACTCCCCCAATATCTTGTCTCCAACTGCAATCAAATTCAGCTAAACTAAAACTTAAAAGCTTCTCCACCTTACAAGGCCCCAGTTGCTAGGCAATATCCACATGCTTATACCTTTTATTTCTTCTTCACGCCGTAGCCCTCTCAAAGCACAATAGAAACACAGAACTTAACCAACCCCCTCACATACACACACATTTGTCCAGAATGAATCTAACTATAAGTTTTATCCTTCCAGGCACAGAAACATTAAATTAAACCCACTTAAAATTCTATGTTATTTCTAATATCGGGAAAACTACCTTTATTTTCTTAAAACCATGCATATAATGAAAACCATGCTGGTACATAAAATGTACTAGAGCAAATCAGCGGCATACTGAAACACTTCTTCTGGTGCATGGACTGCTCTGGAAGAGAGCTGAAGTAAGTGCAATCCCAATTCCCCATTTACCAAGAGTCCCATACTTTTACACCCAGGGTATGGAGTAAGATTCATACAGATACCAGGTTACACCAGGTCTTGTGGCATGGGACTCTGATAAGGACTTTGAAGGGGCAGCTTACAGAACAACACTGATGCACGTGCACAATGAAACTATTGCTGCATTGAGAAACCTGCCTGTAAGTTTACAGTCAACGTCGAGGAGAATGGGGAAACCTAGCAGCAACTAGGCACATGACGTTTACGCAGAGCTTGAAACTAATTTTTCCACCATGGAAGTGGTGTCAACTCCACTCGTAAACTTTGGACCAAACATTTTTCAGCACCTTATGGCTAGCATTACAGCTTCCATTGAAGTACAACCAGCATCCACCCCCCAACACACATATCTGAGTGCTTCAGTGGAAGCTCAGATTGCTGTCATCGTGGTTATGAATATAATCTGCAAAGAGACTTGCAAATTGTTACAGCTTACAAGAAATCTATCTTTGAACAGATTGCTAGGATTGCTGAGGCACAGCCCTAGGAGAGTGGCACTAATTCCATATAACACAAAGGAAGACAACAATTGTCCTCCTACCTTTGCTATTGTCTGTCAGCTAGGCAACCCAGACTACTGCCGCCCATGCTGAGGTGCTGCAGACTACAGTCAGGCTTCCTCGACCCAGAACTGTTGTGATCATTCGCGAAGGCCATCTGCACACTTCTCCACTAAAAATCATTAGACTTCCTCCAGCCATGCTGTTGCCCCTGGGTAGTACTGCATAGAAACATGATGTCAGGCAAAAACCAATGAAAATATCAACTATTAAAGGAGTGAGCAAAGGTAATTAGCTGGTGTTTGATTTCATATCTACATTTGGTTTGCAGTATTGATTTCACAGTGGTTTTTATTTTTGCCTTACGGCCAAGCAGATGTGGTGATGGTCAAGAGAAAGTATTTTGGTCTTGAAGATATATTACTAGATTTACCAGAATACTACTTAATTACAACGAGAGATTACAGGGGGGGTTTCCCCTGGTATTTAGACGGGGTTATCCGATTGAACTTTGAAATAATAAAGAGTAGAGAGAGTAAATGGAGAGAAACTATTTTCGCTGGTTGGGTAGTCTGGCACTAAGGGGAATAAACATTAGAGCCAAATCTTTCAGGTGTGAAATCAGGAAAAACTAGAAGTTGGAACGCACTTCTGTAAACAGCAATTGATGTTAGAGCAGTTGTCAACTTTAAGTTCGAGATCAATACGTATTTCTTAACCGAGAGATATGTGGCAAAGGCTGGTATATGGAGTTAGTCACGTATCAGATAGTGTCCCATTAAACAAGCTCAAATGGTGAAATGATCTACTCCTGTTCCTGTGTTCCTATGAACAGGCACAGGTTAATTACACATGGCGATCCCTGTTTTCAGGAGCTATCCATTTTAGACCCCAGTATTTCCAGGGGCTATAACAAGGGAACATAGACATTGGGTTCAATGTGAGAAATTTAGGGAAGAGAACAGGACGTTTTTCTATTTGTAAGGCACCAGAATGCACTACTTCATACTTGACTCTCTACAATCAATTTTCTGTCCCTGTCAAAGCATTAAATGACCCAAACCAAAGTCAAACATTATACCTTCTGTGACAGCAATTGTGGTACATTCACCCTTAATTATTCTACTGGACCTCACTGCACCTATTAGTCAAGCCGGGCAGCGCAGTAGCACAGTGGTTAGCACTATGGCTTCACAGCGCCAGGGTCCCAGTTCGATTCCCGGCTTGGGCCACACTCTGTGCGGAGTCTGCACATTCTCCCCGTGTGTGTGTGTGGGTTACCTCCGGTTGCCTTCCACAAGTCCTGAAAGACGTGCTGTTAGGTGAATTGGACATTCTGAATTCTCCCTGTGTGTACCCGAACAGGCGAGGGAATGTGGCGACTAGGGGCTTTTCACAGTAACTTCATTGCAATGTTAATGTAAGCCTACTTGTGACAATAAAGATTATTATTGTCAATCACACCATCCTCCTTTAGTACCTGTCCTCCCTTGTGCAGCTCAATGTGATTGTCATTGACTTCCGGGTGCGGTGATGCACTGCTAAGCCGCACGTTTCGGCAGCTCCCGTTCTAACGGACTTTTGGGCTCTTATCGGGAGCCCCAACAGAATTTTTTTTCGACCTAACCCAATGTGGGGTGACGAAGGAAGGAGTCCCCCCCGGGTGTGTATGAAAAGGAGCGGCGGTAGTGGCCAGATTGCGAAGGATCCTTTGGAGCAGCGGCAGAGAAGAGAAGGGAGAAGCAAGATGGCGGCGGATGGAGCCCAGATGGTATGGGGCCCGGACCAGCAGGAGTTTCTCCGACGATGTGTGGAGGAGCTCAAGAAAGAGGTGCTGGCGCCGATGCTACTGGCAATCGAGGGACTGAAGGAAACACAAAAGGTCCAGGCGATGGAGCTCCGTGGAGTGAAGGCAAAGGCAGCCGAGAATGAAGATGAGATACAGGGCCTGGTGGTAAAAACGGAGACACACGAGGCACTACACAAGAGGTGCATAAAAAGGCTGGAAGCCCTGGAGAACAGCTCGAGGAGGAAAAACCTATGGATTCTAGGTCTCCCCGAAGGAGCAGAGGGAGCTGATGTTGGGGCTTATGTGAGCACGATGCTCCACAGACTAATGGGAGCTGAGGCCCCAACGGGCCCCCTGGAAGTGGAGGGAGCGTACCGGGTGCTCGTGAGAAGACCAAAGGCAGGTGAAACACCAAGAGCAATAGTGGTGAAGTTCCGTCGCTACAGGGACAGAGAGATGGTCCTGAGCTGGGCCAAGAAGGCACGGATTAGCAAATGGGAGAATGCGGTGGTACGTGTGTATCAGGACTGGAGTGCGGAGGTGGCGAGGAGGGCGAGCTTTAACCGGGCCAAGGCGGTGCTCCATAGGAAGAAAATAAAATTTGGGATGCTGCAGCCGGAGCGATTGTGGGTCACGCATCAGGGCAAACACCACTACTTCGAGACGGCGGATGAGGCATGGACATTCATCCAAGAAGGGAAACTGGACTAGATTTGAGAGTTTGATGTTTGGAGAGAAGCAGCGAGGTGGTGGTACAGAAATGTAAAGTGGGGAAAGGGGAGGGCTATTGTACAGCAATGTTGGACGGGGAATTTTTCTCCCCCTGATGGGGGGGACACAAAGAAATGTGGGCGCCGGTGGGAAAAGGGACAGGGAAGGGGAATGAGGGAACTGCAAGATAGGGGGCGGGGCGAGAGGAAAGCGCGGGTATTTTCCCGCGCTATGGAAATTATAGCGGGAAAATGGGCGCAGGAAGGAAGGAAGCCCCACACGCAGGGAGGTCAAAGAGTGAACGGGGGAAGCCGAGGTCAGCCAGAGTTAGCTGACTTCCGGAAGCAATATGGGGGGAGTAACCAAGCTAGAGGGGGATCTAGCCGGGGAGGGGGGGGGGGGGGGGGATTAACTGGGTTGCTGCTGCTGAGTGCAAGGGGGAGCTGGTAAGAGGTGAGGTGATCGGGGCGGGAAGGCGCTGCCTGGGGGACAGACGGGTGCGCGGGACCTGGATGAGGGGATGGCCTAAAAAAGGGGATGGCTAGTCGATGAGGGGGGGGGGGGGGTGAATGGCCCCCCAATCCGGCTGATCACGTGGAATGTGAGAGGCTTAAATGGGCCGATTAAGAGGGCACGGGTGTTTGCGCACTTAAAGAAACTGAAGGTGGACGTAGTCATGCTCCAGGAGACGCACCTGAAGGTGGCAGATCAGGTTAGACTAAGAAAAGGATGGGTGGGACAGGTATTCCACTCAGGGTTGGATGCAAAAAACAGAGGGGTGGCAATATTGGTGGGGAAACGTGTATCATTCGAGGCTAAGAATATAGTGGTGGACAGTGGGGGCAGATATGTGATGGCGAGTGGCAGACTGCAGGGAGAGGCGGTTGTGCTGGTGAATGTATATGCCCCGAACTGGGATGACGCGGGATTCATGAAGCGAATGCTGGGACGTATCCCGGACCTGGAGGTGGGAAATTTGGTAATGGGGGGGGATTTTAACACAGTGCTGGATCCAGGGCTAGACCGGTCCAGATCCAGGACCGGGAGAAGGCCGGCAGTAGCCAAGGTGCTTAAGGGATTTATGGAACAAATGGGGGGAGTGGATCCGTGGATATTCGCCAGGCCGATGGCTAAAGAGTTCTCTTTCTTCTCCCACGTCCATAAGGTATACTCCCGGATAGACTTTTTCATTTTGGGAAGGGCACTGATCCCGAAAGTGGCAGGAACGGAGTACTCGGCCATAGCCGTTTCAGATCACGCCCCGCATTGGGTGGATTTGGAACTAGGAGAGGAAAGGGAGCAGTGCCCACTCTGGCGACTAGATATGGGACTACTGGCGGACGAGGGGGTCTGCGGAAGGGTGAGGGAGTGTATTGAGCGATAGCTTGAGGTCAACGACGATGGGGAGGTTCAGGTGGGGGTAGTATGGGAAGCGCTGAAGGCGGTGGTTAGAGGAGAGCTGATCTCCAACAGAGCCCACAAGGGGAAACAAGAGGGCAAAGAAAGAGAGAGATTAGTGGGGGAAATTTTGAGGGTGGATAAAAAATATGTGGAGGCCCCAGACGAAGGGCTATACAGAGAAAGACGAAGACTACAGACGGAGTTTGACCTGCTGACCACGGGAAAGGCAGAGGCACAGTGGAGGAAGGCATAGGGGATGCAATATGAGTATGGGGAAAAGCCGAGCCGGCAGTTTGCCCACCAACTTCGGAAGAGGATGGCGGCGAGAGAGATCGGGGGAGTTAGGGACGAAACGGGAAATATGGAGCACAGAGCAGGGAAAGTGAACGAGGTGTTCAAGACCTTTTATGAGAGGCTATATAAGTCCCAGCCCCGGGGGAGAAGAAGGAATGCTACACTTTCTGGACCAGCTAAGGTTCCCGAAGGTGAAGGGGCAGGAGGTGGCAGGTCTGGGGGCGCCAATCGAGGTGGATGAGGTGATTAAAGGACTGGGGAACATGCAGGCAGGGAAGGCCCCGGGACCAGACGGGTTTCTGGTGGAATTCTACAGGAAGTATATGGATCTGTTGGCCCTGCATTTGGCGAGAACCTTTAATGAGGCTAAGGAAAGGGGGATGCTACCACCGACAATGTCGGAGGCGACGATATCGCTAATCCTGAAACGAGATAAAGACCCGCTGCAATGCAGGTCATACAGACCTATCTCACTCCTAAATGTAGATGCCAAACTGCTGGCAAAAGCGATGTCGACAAGGATAGAGGATTGTGTCCCAGGGGTGGTGCATGACGATCAGACAGGGTTTGTAAAGGGGAGACAACTGAATGTTAATGTACGAAGGTTGCTGGGGGTGATGATGACGCCCCCACCGGAGGGGGAGGCAGAGATAGTGGCGGCGATGGATGCAGAGAAGGCATTCGATAGGGTGGGTGGAGTGGGACTATCTGTGGGAGGTGCTGAAGAGGTTTGGGTTCGGTGAGGGGTTTATTAGATGGGTCAGACTCTTATATGGGGCCCCGATGGCACGCGTAGTCACAAACTGGCAAAGATCGGGGTATTTTCAGCTACATAGGGTACAAGACAAGGGTGTCCCCTGTCCCCGTTACTGTTCGCGTTGGCAATTGAACCACTGGCCACAGCGCTGAGGGAACTAAGAAGTGGAGGGGGGTGCTTAGAGGGGGAGAGGAGCACCGAGTGTCGCTCTACGCAGATGATCTACTGCTATACGTTGCGGACCCGTTAGAGGGGATGCCAGAAGTAATGCAGATACTTAGGGAGTTTAGAGAGTTCTCGGGATACAAACTAAATATGGGGAAGAGCGAGCTTTTTGTAATGCACCCTGGGGAACAGGGTAGGCGGATAGATGCTCTGCCGCTGAGGAGAGTGGTAAGGAACTTCCGATACCTGGGGATCCAGGTGGCCAGGAACTGGGGAACCCTGCATAGACGTAACCTGACGCGACTGGTGGAGCAGATGGAGGAGGACTTTAAGAGGTGGGATATGGTGCCGCTGTCGCTGGCGGGCAGAGTGCAGGCAGTCAAAATAGTGGTCCTCCCGAGGTTTCTTTTCGTGTTTCAGTGCCTCCCCATTCTGATCACAAAGGCCTTTTTTAAAAATAGATAGGAGCATTACGAGCTTTGTGTGGGCAGAAAAGACCCCGAGTTTGAGCGACTACTATTGGGCCGCCAATGTGTCGATGGTCTGTAAGTGGATGAGGAAGAGGGAGCAGCGTGGAAGAAGCTGGAGATGGCGTCCTGTAAAGGAACGAGCCTAAAAGCGCTGATGACGGCGCCGCTGCCGTTCTCCCCGAAAAGGTACACCACGAACCCAGTGGTGGTGGCAACCTTGAGGATCTGGGGGCAGTGGAGGTGACACAGGGGGGTGAAGGGTGCCTCGGTGTGGTCCTCGATAAGGAATAACCACAGGTTTGTCCCAGGGAGGATGGGTGGGGGGTTCCAGTGTTGGCAAGGAGCAGGAATTAGGAAGCTGAGGGACCTGTTTATAGACGGGACGTTTGCAGGTCTGGGAGCGCTAGAAGAAAAATATAAGTTGCCCCCAGGGAACGCCTTCCGATATATGCAAGTGAGGGCATTTACGAGGCAACAGGTGAGGGAATTTCCGCAGCTCCCGACGCAGGGGATCCAAGATAGAGTGATTTCGGGGGCATGGGTTGGAGAGGGCAAAGTGTCCGAAATATACCGGGAGATGTCCCCACATCATTACTTCTGGAGTCTGCCACGCATCTTGACCTTGGCTCACTCCTTTTCTTCATCTAAATTCCATCTGGTGACATTAGCAATATACTTGGGCTTAGCATCCACATCAATGCTGAAGGTACTTCATTCTACCTCCCTCATCACTGCCACTCCTGCAATGTAATCAAATTGTATGTCTGACATTGTAATTAAGCATTTGATTGGATTGGATTTATTGTCACGTGTACCGAGGTACAGTGAAAAGTATTGTTCTGCGTGCAGTCCAGACAGATCATTTCATACATGAAAAAAACATGGGGCATACATAAATACACAATGTACATAGACACAAGCATCGGGTGAAGCATACAGGAGTGTAGTACTACTCAGTAGAGAAGATGTTTGAAGAGATCAAGTCAGTCCATACAAGGGTCATTCGGGAATCTGGTAACAGCGGGGACGAAGCTGTTTTTGAATCTATTAGGGCATGTTCTCAGACTTTTGTATCTCCTGCCCGATGGAAGAAGTTGGAAGAGTGAATACCCAGGAGGGATGGGTCTTTGATTATGCCACCTGCTTTCCCAAGGCAGAATCAATGGATGGGAGGTGGGTTCGTGTGATGGACTGGGCTGTGTTCACGACTCTCTGTAGTTTCTTACGGTCTTGGGCCGAGCAGTTGCTATATCAGCCGGAGATAGCAGCCGGATAGGATGCTTTATATGGTGCATCTATAACAATTGGTAAGAGTCAATGTGGGCATGCCGAATTTCCTTAATTTCCTGAGAAAGTATAAGCATTGTTGTGCTTTCTTGGTTGTAGCGTCAACGTCGGTGGACCAGGGCAGATTGTTGGTGATGTGCACAACTAGGAATTTGAAGTTGTCAACCATCTCCAACTCGGCACTTTTGATGCAGACAAGGATGTGTATGATACTTTGCTTCCTGAAGTAAATGACCAGCTCTTTAGTTTTGCTGACATTGAGGGAGAGATTGTTGTCATTACACCACTCCACTAGGTTCTCTATCTCCCTCCTGTACTCTTGACTCATCGTTGTTCAAGATCCGAC
Source organism: Scyliorhinus torazame (assembly GCF_047496885.1). Lineage (NCBI taxonomy): Eukaryota > Metazoa > Chordata > Chondrichthyes > Carcharhiniformes > Scyliorhinidae > Scyliorhinus > Scyliorhinus torazame. Next base: position 222,595,114 of record NC_092716.1, read on the forward strand.
CCACTACGGTCGTGTCATCAGCAAACCTGTAGATGGAGTTGGAGCCAAATTCTGCCATGCAATCATGTGAGTATAGGGAGTATAGTAGGAGGCTAAGTATGCAGTCTTGCGGGGCCTGGTATTGAGGACTATCGTGGAGGACGTGTTGTTGTTTATCCTCACTGATTGTGATCTATGGGTCAGGAAGTCAAGGATCCAGTTGCAAGTTCATGGTTTTGGAGCTTGGCTGGGATTATGGTGTTGAAGGTGAAGCTGTAGTCAATGAACAGGAGTCTGACATAGGAGTCTGTGTAGTCGACATGCTCCAGGGATGTAGGGCCAGAGAGATGGCATCTGCTGTGGACCGGTAGCGGCGGTATGCAAATTGCAGTGGATCAAGGCATTCTAGGAGTATGGAATTGATGTGTCTCATGACCAACCTCTTTTTATTTTTTTAAATAATTTTTATGAAAGGTTTTCATAAAATATCAATAACAAAATGAGAAAGAAAAAACAAACCAACAGGGTTAAGTACAAAACACAATCTAAAAAAGCAAACCCCCCCAAACCCCTCCCCCCTGTACCTAAATAATAAATTAACATTAACATTGGTCCAAAATGGCTATTGCCGAATACTCGGTATCCTCTACTCTCGCTATCAGCGCCCTACTCAAAATGAAAAAGTCGATTCGAGAATAAGCCTTATGGACATGTGAGAAGAATGAAAATTCCCTAGCCCCTGGCCTTGCAAATCTCCAAGGGTCCACCCTTCCCATTTGGTCCATAAATCCCCTCAACACTCTAGCCACCGCCGGCTTCCTACGCGTCCTAGACCTGGAGCGATCCAGTGCAGGATCCAACACCGTGTTAAAGTATCCCCCCATTATCAGGCCCCCACTTCCAAGTCTGGGATCCGACCCAATATACGCCGCATAAAACCCGCATCGTCCCAGTTTGGAGCATACACATTGACCGGTACCACCCTCTCTCCCTGCAACTTACCACTTACCATTATGTACCGACCGCCATTATCTGCCACAATGCTCGACGCCTCGAATAACACCTTCTTTCCCACCAAGATCGCCACCCCTCGATTTTTGGCATCTAGCCCCGAGTGAAACACCTGACCTACCCACCCTTTCCTCAGTCTTACCTGGTCTGCCACCTTCAGGTGTGTCTCCTGGAGCATAACCACATCCGCCTTAAGCCCCTTCAGGTGCGCGAACACGCGGGCCCGCTTAACCGGCCCATTCAGTCCCCTTACATTCCAGGTTATCAGCCGGATCAGGGGGCTACCCGCCCCCTCCCCCGCCGACTAGCCATGACCCCTCCTCGGCCAGTCACGCGCCCGCACCCCACACCCGGCCCGTTCCCCACAGCGGCATACCCCCGTCTCGACCCACCCCACACGCTCCAGCTCCTCCTTGATCTTAGCAGCAGCAACTCCATTCCCCCCCCCCCCCCACCCCCCCACCCCACCCCCACCCCCCCACCCCCACCCCCACCACCCCCCCCCGACCCCCCCCCCACCCCCCCCCCACCCCCCCCCCACCCCCCACCCCCCCCCCCGACCCCCCCCCCACCCCCCCCCCCCCCACCCCACCCCCTCACGAGATCACTTTTTGGCAAATCTGTATATTAGAGCGAGACAGTTAATCTCACTCTAACAGGCAGTTTTCCGAGGCACCTGAGGTATTGGGATCTATCCCCTTTGCCTTGGAGACCTCAGGCGAGTGCCGTTCTGTGCTGGACTCCACAAATGGGGACCAGGCGGAACGGCACTCGTGGGAGTCTCGCAGGGGATCGGAGGCCCTCAGGTGCTTTAAGCAGGGTGGTCCTGGCATTGCTGGTGCCACCTGGGCACCCTGGCAGTGCCAGCCTGGCAACCTGGCGGTGCCACCTGGGTGTCAGCCTGGCACTGCCAAGGTGCCCATGTGATACTATCAGCTTTCAGAACATTTGTTTCGCGGCAGCGATCGGCCTGGGGTGCCCTGCGCAAGTGTCGGGGGGGGGGGGGGGGGGGGGGCGCTCGGGGGTCGTGTCGGGAGCTCCAGAGATCGGGATATCATTTTTAAATGACATCCCGATTTCTCACTACACCGAGGAGTTCCTGCAAGCAGAACTCCTCAGTGCAGAAAACGGGGCTATGTGCGGCTTCTGATGTGCATTCCCTGCTGAGGCCCCCTATCTAACCAGAGTGACATTTCATAGTGTTATCCAGAGGTCTGGAATTAAGTGTCTAATGATGACAATGAAAAACATTGTTGTAAAAGACCATCTGGTGTCCTTCCTTGGTCTGGCCGACATGTGATTACAGCAACTCTTAAATAGCCTGGCAAGCCACTCAGTTCAATTGGGGATGGGGTTTTGATGCCCACTTCCCATGAATGAGTTTTTAAAAATAATAAATTCTGATAAGAACTTTTCTTGAAGCGATAGTTCCACGTCCATTTGTTTCCTTTATCCAAATAACTATTTTCAAGCCTCAGTCTGGACATTTGGCAGACTTTTTGACCCTGGAGATAATCCCCCTCCCCCCCCCCCCACCACCACCACCACCACCCCCCACCCATACTTTGTGGGTCAATAGTGAAATTCCAGTCACCCCAGGTAACCCAGGTACACACAGGAACCTGGACTTCCTGGGCTCAGCAATGCACTGGTTCATTCTAATCAGCCATCAGGGGTTTTAATAAAGAATGATAAACAGAAATAAGACTAGCCACTGAAGGCTATATAATTGCCTGGGAGATTAAAAATTCCTCTGGTATTGCAGATTTACTCTCACATATGCCGTCACACCCCTGGAGACAGTGAAAAGATTTGAAGAACAGCAAAACGTTGAAGGGGTCTAAACAATGGCAAGTTTATAGAATGAATGTAAAGTATTCTTCAAGTAATAAATAGTGAAAAATAAATCCCAAGTGGAATATCCTCGCTTTGGTTTGCTATCTGCGGTTTAATGATAACAATAATGAAGATAAACAGAAACTCACTTATTCACCTGTTAACTATTCTCAGGGTGATGATGCTGGTGGCCACATGGGGATCTCTGACGCAGGCTGACACTGCTTCCTTACACTACAATGATTAATTGGTGCTGAGAATCAACCCAATAAATACTCTTAAACATGCAGACTCAAATTACATTTTGATACTGGAGGAGTTTGAAAAATAACCTTTTTATCTTATTTGATCCTCATCCGTCTTATGGTTCATTTTTCTGTACCAAATATAAATGTTTAAACAAACCCATAGAGATAAATTGTGTCTCTCTCATGTAGGAAATTAAAACTTTTTGACTTGGTCTTATTTCCTAATTTGTGGTCCCCATGGTGATCTGAGAAGTACTTATCTCAACCCCCGCTATTCTGTCTTCGGTTGCTGGGTTACCATTTGTATAAATAACTATTGCAAATGTTAATCTACTGTGTCTACTCTTCTATTACCAGATGTGAAGGTATCATAAAATGTCACTCAGTATTCATGGTATTAATCTACATAAGCACCCAAGGGAGCAGCATTTTAAATAACATAAATTGCATCTGATAAGTTTTCTGTCTTTTTGCTCATCAGCTCTGAATAGGTTAATCATTCTGTACAATTGGCTACATGGCTGCCAACTCTTCCCATCACTGGGGTATTACCCCTCTTATGGCTGTTAAAATAGGCAATAATTTCCACAGTGAAATTTATTCCATTATTGTGCAAACAGGTAATTGGAAGTTATTGGTTAGCTGTAAGCCAAGTGAGGACTTGACAGTGTTTTTAAAATTGAAAGTCAACAAAAAATAATAACTATTTAAAAAAGATTCAATGCATTTCAAAGGGCAATATCCCTGTTTGAATGGTTCCATTTACAATTTGCAGTCAATTTCATACATTTAAACTGAACCAGAGACCTCTATGCAGTTGGGTTAATTGTTTCAACAGACTTACCTATAAACAAATTACTTTTGACTTGAAAGTTGCTTAACCCTTTGAGGTTTACAGTACTGGCATTTCTGCACAACCGTAAAAAAATGCATTCAAGACATCTACTTTTACCTCAGGCCTTTACATGATGTTCATTCTCTTCTAAACATTGCTCTCACAGTGCTCTATAATTCTATAGATTTGATATTCTGCAGAACAGATGTGAGTGAATGCATTGTGCAAACTGACATTGAAAGATTGTTTTTAAATCGCTCATTAAAATTGACAGCTTCAGAAGGCTTGTCCAAATTTTATATTCCTCCACTAGTGTATCTTATCTATAATATAAAAAGTTTGGCTCAACCTGTCTAGGGGAAAGGCTTTTTGATTAATATGAAACCCAGGCCTCTGTCGCGCTTGATCCAGTATTTTGAAACAAGGACTTTCATGCTCAGTTTTCGTGAATCTGAGGCGGCCCGTGTCACAATGGTTAGCACTGCTGCCTACAGCGCTGAGGACCCGGGTTCGAATCCTGGTCCTGGGTCACTGTCCGTGCGGAGTTTGCACATTCTCCCTGTGTCTGCGTGGGTTTCACCCCCACAACCCAAAGATGTGTAGGGTAGGTGGATTGGCCACGCCAAATTGCTCCTTAATTGGAAAAAGATAATTGGGTACTCTAAATTTATTTATTTTTTAATTTCAGGAATCTGCTAGAATTATTTTTACAGCATAGAGACGACCATTTCACCCATTGTATCTGGACTGGCTCTAGGATTCAAAGTATGCAGGGGCGGCAGGCAGATTTGCCCTTGAAAGCCCCAAAAGGCCCTGGAATATTCAATCACAGGGAAGACCAGTGAATGTAAAGTCACCCCGCTGCGTGGGAGAGACAGAAACAGTGAGGAGAAGCACCTCCAGTCACAAGCTGTTTCTCTCTCTCGCTGTTAATAGGCTCATTAGCCTGTGATTGGAGGAGCAGTGAGCAGTGGGAAAGTGAGTGGTGGGGCATCAGCATGAGCATCAGAGTGGCAGCGGTGAGAGGCACTGCCAGGGGCCGGGAGAGAGGCATTGCAGGGGTAAGCGTGAGGAATTGAATGGGCATTGTCGTCTGCAAACGGGCTTCAGTATCCACAGAGGCGTTGAGGAATCATGTAGGAATATACATAGATTATATAGATTACATAGAACATACACTGCAGAAGGAGGCCATTCGGCCCATCAAGTCTGCACCGACCCACTTAAGCCCTCACTTCCATCCTATCCCCGTAACCCAATAACCCCTCCCAACCTTTTTGGTCAGTAAGGACAATTTAGCATGGCCAATCCACCTAAGCTGCACATCTTTGGACTGTGGGAGGAAACCGGAGCACTCGGAAGAAACCCACGCAGGTACGGGGAGAACGTGCAGACTCCGGAGACAGTGACCCAGACAGTGACCCAGACTCCGGAGACAGTGAACCAGACAGCAGACACACAGACAGTGACCCAACGGGGAATCGAACCTGGGACCCTGGCGCTGTGAAGCCACAGTGCTATCCACTTGTGCTACTGTGCTGCCCTGGACGTAGTTCACAGCCTTTGAACAGCACAAACACCTGTGCAGGCAACTGGTCTCTGACCTTCAAAGATGCCACATAAATGCTGTGTGGGCTTCAGAGGAGTCTGGAGACTGGTCCTCAGGAGGCAAGGGAAGAACCAAACAAGATGTGGAGGAATGAAACATCAACAGGGGAGATGTTGCAGCAAGAAAGAGGCTGTGGAGGTGAGAGAGACTGCAGGAGGGAGCGAGGCAGTGAGGGGGGAGCCTGAGAGGGGGAGACAAGTTGTTTTGAGGGGGGTGGGGTTGGTGGTAGGGAGAGAACAGTTTTAAACCTGCCAAATAAAGAATACTCAGCAAACTGGGAGCCAGGGAATGTTGAAGTAACTGAAGTGATGAATTCCTTGCAAATGGATTTGGAGTCTCCATCTTTCGGTTCATAAGTTCAGGAGCTACTGCATAGGGAAAAAAAGTAGTGGATGCCATTGTAATGAACACTGTAGTAATTGGATAACTTAATACTGGAAGTTTTATTTTATTTTTTACTCATTTATGGGATTTTGGGCATTTCTGGTTTGGCCGACGTTTTTAGCCCATCCCTAGTTGCCCTTCAGAATGTGGTGGTGACCTACCTTCTTGAACCCCTGAAGTCCCTGAGGTGTAGGTTACCCACAGTGCTTTTAGGGAGGAAATTCCAGGATTTTTACACAGCAACAGTGAAGGAACGCAAGTCAAGATGATGAATGACTTGGAGGGGAACCTCATGGTTAGTGTCCCTGCTGATTTTACCTGCAGGAAGTACTGCCATCTCCAGCTCCTCCAAGACCGAGTTAGGGAACTGGAGCTGGAGTTGGAAGAACTTCGGATCATTCGGGAGGCAGAAGGGGTCATAGATAGCAGCTTCAGGGAATTAGTTACACCAAAGATTGGAGATAGGTGGGTAACTGTAAGAGGGACTGGGAAAAAGCAGTCAGTGCAGGGATCCCCTGCGGTCGTTCCCCTGAGAAACAAGTATACCGCTTTGGATACTTGTGGGGGGGGGACTTACCAGGGGTAAGCCATGGGGTACGGGCCTCTGGCACGGAGTCTGTCCCTGTTGCTCAGAAGGGAAGGGGAGAGAGGAGCAGAGCATTAGTAATTGGGGACTCTATAGTCAGGGGCACAGATAGGAGATTTTGTGGGAGCGTAAGAGACTCACGTTTGGTATGTTGCCTCCCAGGTGCAAGGGTACGTGATGTCTTGGATCGTGTTTTCCGGGTCCTTAGGGGGGAGGGGGAGCAGCCCCAAGTCGTGGTCCACATTGGCACTAACGACATAGGTAGGAAAGGGGACAAGGATGTCAGGCAGGCTTTCAGGGAGCTAGGATGGAAGCTCAGAACTAGAACAAACAGAGTTGTTATCTCTGGGTTGTTGCCCGTGCCACGTGATAGTGAGATGAGGAATAGGGAGAGAGCATTTAAACACGTGGCTACAGGGATGGTGCAGGCGGGAGGGATTCAGATTTCTGGATAACTGGGGCTCTTTCTGGGGAAGGTGGGACCTCTACAGACAGGATGGTCTACATCTGAACCTGAGGGGCACAAATATCCTGGGGGGGAGATTTGATAGTGCTCTTTGGGGGGGTTTAAACTAATGCAGCAGGGGCATGGGAACCTGGATTGTAGTTTTAGGGTAAGGGAGAATGAGAGTATAGAGGTCAGGAGCACAGATTTGACGTCGCAGGAGGGGGCCAGTGTTCAGGTAGGTGGTTTGAAGTGTGTCTACTTCAATGCCAGGAGTATACGAAACAAGGTAGGGGAACTGGCAGCATGGGTTGGTACCTGGAACTTCGATGTTGTGGCCATTTCGGAGACATGGATAGAGCAGGGACAGGAATGGATGTTGCAGATTCCGGGGTTTAGGTGTTTTAGTAAGCTCAGAGAAGGAGGCAAAAGAGGGGGAGGTGTGGCGCTGCTAGTCAAGAGCAGTATTACGGTGGCGGAGAGGATGCTAGATGGGGACTCTTCTTCCGAGGTAGTATGGGCTGAAGTTAGAAACAGGAAAGGAGAGGTCACCCTGTTGGGAGTTTTTTATAGGCCTCCTAATAGTTCTAGGGGTGTAGAGGAAAGGATGGTGAAGATGATTCTGGATAAGAGCGAAAGTAACAGGGTAGTTATTATGGGAGACTTTAACTTTCCAAATATTGACTGGAAAAGATATAGTTCGAGTACAATAGATGGGTCGTTTTTTGCACAGTGTGTGCAGGAGGGTTTCCTGAAACAATATGTTGACAGGCCAACAAGAGGCGAGGCCACGTTGGATTTGGTTTTGGGTAATGAACCAGGCCAGGTGTTGGATTTGGAGGTAGGAGAGCACTTTGGGGACAGTGACCACAATTCGGTGACGTTTACGTTAATGATGGAAAGGGATAAGTATACACCGCAGGGCAAGAGTTATAGCTGGGGGAAGGGCAATTATGATGCCATTAGACGTGACTTGGGGGGGATAAGGTGGAGAAGTAGGCTGCAAGTGTTGGGCACACTGGATAAGTGGGGCTTGTTCAAGGATCAGCTACTGCGTGTTCTTGATAAGTATGTACCGGTCAGGCAGGGAGGAAGGCGTCGAGCGAGGGAACCGTGGTTTACCAAGGAAGTGGAATCTCTTGTTAAGAGGAAGAAGGAGGCCTATGTGAAGATGAGGTGTGAAGTTTCAGTTGGGGCGATGGATAGTTACAAGGTAGCGAGGAAGGATCTAAAGAGAGAGCTAAGACGAGCAAGGAGGGGACATGAGAAGTATTTGGCAGGAAGGATCAAGGAAAACCCAAAAGCTTTCTATAGGTATGTCAGGAATAAGCGAATGACTAGGGAAAGAGTAGGACCAGTCAAGGACAGGGATGGGAAATTGTGTGTGGAGTCTGAAGAGATAGGCGAGATACTAAATGAATATTTTGCGTCAGTATTCACTCAGGAAAAAGATAATGTTGTGGAGGAGAATGCTGAGCCCCAGGCTAATAGAATAGATGGCATTGAGGTACGTAGGGAAGAGGTGTTGGCAATTCTGGACAGGCTGAAAATAGATAAGTCCCCGGGACCTGATGGGATTTATCCTAGGATTCTCTGGGAGGCCAGGGAAGAGATTGCTGGACCTTTGGCTTTGATTTTTATGTCATCATTGGCTACAGGAATAGTGCCAGAGGACTGGAGGACAGCAAATGTGGTCCCTTTGTTCAAAAAGGGGAGCAGAGACAACCCCGGCAACTATAGACCGGTGAGCCTCACGTCTGTAGTGGGTAAAGTCTTGGAGGGGATTATAAGAGACAAGATTTATAATCATCTAGATAGGAATAATATGATCAGGGATAGTCAGCATGGCTTTGTGAAGGGTAGGTCATGCCTCACAAACCTTATTGAGTTCTTTGAGAAGGTGACTGAACAGGTAGAGGGTAGAGCAGTTGATGTGGTGTATATGGATTTCAGCAAATCCACGGTAGGCTATTGCAGAAAATACGGAGGCTGGGGATTGAGGGTGATTTAGAGATGTGGATCAGAAATTGGCTAGCTGAAAGAAGAGGGTGGTGGTTGATGGGAAATGTTCAGAATGGAGTACAGTCACAAGTGGAGTACCACAAGGATCTGTTCTGGGGCCGTTGCTGTTTGTCATTTTTATCAATGACCTAGAGGAAGGCGCAGAAGGGTGGGTGAGTAAATTTGCAGACGATACTAAAGTCGGTGGTGTTGTCGATAGTGTGGAAGGATGTAGCAGGTTACAGAGGGATATAGATAAGCTGCAGAGCTGGGCTGAGAGGTGGCAAATGGAGTTTAATGTAGAGAAGTGTGAGGTGATTCACTTTGGAAGGAATAACAGGAATGCGGAATATTTGGCTAATGGTAAAGTTCTTGAAAGTGTGGATGAGCAGTGGGATCTAGGTGTCCATGTACATAGATCCCTGAAAGTTGCCACCCAGGTTGATAGGGTTGTGAAGAAGGCCTATGGAGTGTTGGCCTTTATTGGTAGAGGGATTGAGTTCCGGAGTCGGGAGGTCATGTTGCAGCTGTACAGAACTCTGGTACGGCCGCATTTGGAGTATTGCGTACAGTTCTGGTCACCGCATTATAGGAAGGACGTGGAGGCTTTGGAGCGGGTGCAGAGGAGATTTACCAGGACGTTGCCTGGTATGGAGGGAAAATCTTATGAGGAAAGGCTGATGGACTTGAGGTTGTTTTCGTTGGAGAGAAGAAGGTTAAGAGGAGACTTAATAGAGGCATACAAAATGATCAGGGGGTTGGATAGGGTGGACAGTGAGAGCCTTCTCCCGCGGATGGAAATGGCTGGCACGAGGGGACATAACTTTAAACTGAGGGGTAATAGATATAGGACAGAGGTCAGAGGTAGGTTCTTTACGCAAAGAGTAGTGAGGCCGTGGAATGCCCTACCTGCTACAGTAGTGAACTCGCCAACATTGAGGGCATTTAAAAGTTTATTGGATAAACATATGGATGATAATGGCATAGTGTAGGTTAGATGGCTTTTGTTTTGGTGCAACATCGTGGGCTGAAGGGCCTGTACTGCGCTGTATTGTTCTATGTTCTATGTTCTATGGTGGTGGTGTTCCCAGGTATCTGCTGCTCGTCTGTATAGATGGTAGTGGTCGTGGGTTGGAAGGTGCTGCCTAATGAACCTTGTTGAGTTCCTGCAGTGCATTTTGTAGACAGTACACATGGATGCCACTGTTCACTGGTGATGGAGGGATTGAATGTCTGTGGAAAGGTTGCCAATCAAGTGGGCTGCTTGGTGTCGGGCCCCTTGAGTATTGTTGGAGCTATATTCATCCAGAAGTGTGGAGAGTATTCCATTACAGTAAGACCATAAGACATAGGAGCAGAATTAGGCCACTCGGCCCATCGAGTCTGCTCCGCCATTCAATCATGGTGATATTTTCTCATCCCCAGTCTCCTGCCTTCAACCCATAACTCCTGATCCCCTTATTAATCAAGATGTTACTTGTCAACCCAAGCCTGCATATTGTTCAACTCTTGCTGCATTTGGATATGAACCGTTTCATTATCTAAAGTCACAAGTGGTGCTGAACATTGTGCAGTCATCAGGAAACAACCCCACTTCTGACCTCATGTTGGAAGGAAGGTCATTGATGAAGCAGTTGAAGATGGTTGGGCCCAGGACACCTATCCTGAAGAACTCCTGCAGTGATGTTCTGGAGCTGAGATGATTGACGGCCATCTACTGCAACTTATCTTCCTTTGTGCCAGGCATGATTCCAACCAGCGGAGAGTTTTCCCCCGATTTCCATTTACTCCAGTTTTGCTCGGTCTCCTTGATGCCATGCTCAGTCAAATGCTGCATTGGTGTCAAGGGCAGTCACTCTCACCTCACGTCTGGCATTCAGCTCTTTTGTCAATGTTTGAACTAGGGCTGGAATGAGGTCAGGAGCTGAGTGACCCTGGCAGAATCCATAGGTAACATTTGTATTTATGCCTTATCACATCCCAAAATATTTCATATACTGTGAATTACTGGAGGTGCAGTGACTATGTTCGGGGAAACATGCAACCATGTGTAATACTAAGATCACAAACAGTAATAACAACTTTTTATCGTGTTTTTAATAGCGTTAGGACATCCCAAGGTGCTTTGCAATCAACAAAATGCTATGTAAATGTGGTCACTGTTGTAATGAAAGAAATGTAATGAGGTAAATAATCGATTAATTTAGGGGAGGCTAGGACTAGGGAGCATCATCTAAACATTAGAACCAGGGGCGTCATTCTCCGCCGGCGGGAGTCTCCGTTTTGCCGGCGCCCGGGGGTTTCCCGACGGCGTGGGGGTGCCCCACAATGGGAAACCCCATTGACCGGCCGGTGTAACGGAGACTCCCGCCAGCCGGTCGGGGCAGAAATGTGGCGGGGCGGGTAGGAGAATTTCACTCCAGATCTTTCAGGGCTGGTTTAGCTCAGTGGGCTAGACAGTTGGTTTGTGATGCAGAACAAGGCCAGTAGCGCGGGTTCAATTCCCATACCAGCTTACCCGAACAGGCGCCGGAATGTGGCGACTAGGGGCTTTTTCACAGTAACTTCATACTTGTGACAATAAACGGTTATTATTATTTCAGGAGTCAAATTAGGAAACATTACCACACACTAATGATGGTAGAACACGCTTCCACAAACAGCAATTGATGCTTGATCAATATCAATACTAGATCAATTGTTAAATTTAAATCTTGAGTTTGAGATCGGAGATGCAGCAAAAGGAGTAGTAACTGACTGGTTAAAATCTTGCAGCTTTGAGTGTACAAAATGAAAATTCATTATCTGTGATCTCACCAGTCTGTGAAAGGCATGTTAGTGTGATGGTTCTTTTGTGCGTGGAAGTATTGTCAGTTATTTTGAAAAATATATTTTGTTGCTAACTTGCCGATTGTTTTCTTGTGCCACTTTCAATATTTGATGTCGAGGAAATTAATACTTTCCTTCTGTTTTGTGGCTTTAAGTTTGATGGAGAGATGATGCTTATTGAGTATATTGATGAATTATTCTCATTCTGCCTCTGAGTCCAAATACCCTGTATGTCAACACAAATACATGTTACAATGTGACTGCATCATCTAACAAACAGGTTACTGAGAATGAAAAAGGAGCGCCTAAAAATCAAAAAGTAACCCATGGAAATAGAGAAAATCTCAAGAAAAGCCCGAAAAATATTATTTTGACTCCTGACTGGCTCTATTTACTCAATCCATCTTCCTTTGCTGCAACTATATGGCTTTTTTCCCCTTCAAAAATTCAGGGGCATCTGCCTCAACTATTCGCTGTAGCAGAACATTCTTTCTCCAACAACTTTCCCTATTGTAGGGAAAATGCCCGGTTAATAACCTAAACTGTTCTCAAATTGCAGTTTCAGATTGAAGGGGCCAAACAAAATAGAGTCAATAGTTACACTAAATGCTAAGAATTGAAACCAAGACTATTACTGAAACAGAACAACCCTTACTAATTATAAGCACATATGAACACAAATAGTGCATTAGGTTGACATAATTATGTTGTGTCCTAGCTGGTCCGATGTTCGAACATTTGTAAAAGCAAAAACAGAGTCAAGAAGAATAAAAAGTCTGGCCTTAATCTATTGAGCTCAGTGTGTGATGTGGGTTTAGCTGTAACAGATCATTTGGTGTAACAGATACCCTGCCATATAGGAGCTCATCAACTGGACATTGCAGAGCTAAAGCCTTCATCCCATCCATAGCCAAAGACGTGTAGTCACTTCTCTCAAATAGGCAGAGCCAATACACAGTATGATCCTACAGCAAAAGTGGAAATAAGCAAATAATTGCCATTGTTTCAAGGTTAAATGTTGACAAGGAACAACTTTGTCAGCTGCAAACTTCCCTCAACAAATACCAGTAAAAGGCCTCAGTACAGGTAGTTTGGGTCAGTGGTTCACTTGAATAAATATTCACAATTATTGTTTGAGTATTGCTTGAAAAAAAAGACCTGTTGAAGCTTTTTGTCTTGCACTGATCAGGACATTTCACAAGAACACTAGTACAAGGGAAAACAATTTATACTATATGAGATGAGAGTGCTGATTGGTTAGCAAATGAACTCTCATTGGTAGAGGTGGTGTCATGGAGAATGCACAATGACTGACAGTTAACAGAAATTTAAACCAGGCAGCTTGACCCTGTTTGGTCAAAGCATTGCCAGGATGAGGGAGTCAGCGGTTGGCTGTTACTTCTTTTGTCTGGCTGAAACAGACGCAATGTGTGGACATGTTCTTTCAGTCCGCAAAGAACAGGGCCCTGTGTATTAATATATGTAGCTCCCAGTACACACAAATCCACCACACTGCAAGCCTAACTGACCAGCTTAAATTTGTTGCACCTGTTACAACTGAACAAATTACATGAAAGCAACAACAGACCAATTTTGTGAGGCCCAAACATGCCCGAATACATTTGACACCATATTGGGCCTGACAATTTTTCAGGGTTCCTTAACAATCACCAAAATAGGCATTTGGCCCTTTGCTTATGTTAAACAGGGGTGCAGTGTCTGTTTTGGGGGCCCTTCCTGAAGTTGGGCTGTTCAAAGTGCAAGAGGCGCAGGGTTTACTGTGCATGGGTTTATAAACATGGATAAAACCTCACCTTCATGTGGAATCGAGAGGAGCAGGAATGTGCTGACGAGGGCTATGGCTATCTGGGATTAGTCCTCATTCCACTTCACACCTTGCATTCTCTTCCCTCCTCTGCCATCACCCTGGGAATTACCCAAGGGCGGCTTGAAGGCAAGGCAAATGGTCCAAATGCTAACATACTAATTCCTGTGAATTCATCAAGAGATGTGATTTCTCAGCAAAAATTACACTTCTCTTGGGATCTATGAGGAAAGAGAGAGCAAGCATAAAGATGGAAACTCAACGTGGCAAAAGACATTCCCTGATTCTCTGAGGCATCCTTGGAGGTCGGGTTGCCAGCAAATGAGAAGAAGAGGCCAGCCTCACGAGCCAAGCAGGCTGAAACGTCTGCATAATAATGGTATTCCCTTGTCATCTCTAATTCATGCTTTTCATCTACCACAGGTACTTTAAGTATCGCTCTGCAGTTAGTGGGGAGGAAGCGGAAGAGTTTGTGCACTCTTGGAGAAGCACTGCCACATGTCCCATGCACATCCTCCACCAGTTTAGATTCACACACTTTGGAGCGGCCTCCAATGTGAGTAGCTATGTTGGTGAGCCACATGTCACAAGTGAATGGGACCAGAAGTTGGAGGCAAGGTCAGCAGTATAGGGTACACCAGACATTTCAAGCTCTGCTCAGATGAATGCAGGTGCTGAGCCTCAGAGATTGTCAGTGAAGAGCAGAATTTTGTGAGGTTCTGTTCGCATTTCCAAAGTATGTGCACACCATTGGAAAGAGATTGAAGGAGTCCAACTCCAGAATTGCCATGATGTCTCAGGCATTTGTGCTGATGTCCACCTCCAGGGGAAGAGTGGCCACCCAAATGGAGAATCAGACAAGTCAGGAAAGTGTGCATGCTGGCGTTCACCAATGGCCTGCACACTAAGTTTGCCAGTCTAAATAGGATGGAGAAAAACCTTGATGGCCTTTCGGTGTCTCAGCGAAGTTTCAACAAATCGCTCTCAGCTGGCAGAGAAATACAGGTGTGCCATGAGAGGGACGATGGAGAAAAGGCACATGGAAATAAGGACTCTGCTCAAGACACTCCCATTTTTCATCCCTTGCCCTTGTAGCCTGCTTCTAGCTCAGGGGTAGCACCATGTCCTGGTAATAGGACAGAGAACCATTTATCAGTTTCTCAAGGGGAATCGATTGGGTTGTCAATTTTATTGTAAATGTTAATGAACAATAAACTTTATGTCAACTCTCCATTGTTGCCTCACACATGATGAATGACCATCAGCATTGAGGAAAATAGTATAACCAGAGTAGAAGAAGAGAAATGAGTGTCAAAGAGATGATAGAGTTATTAACAATGGAAATGCTTTCGGTTTGATGGTGGGGTCAGCATTTATGAGCCATATGGTTTCACAGCCTCAAGTTAGTTGGATCTGCTGAGTCTGTTTGGAGATGTGAAGAGCTCTGGGAGGCAGAACAAAGGTATCACAGTAGCTTCCATTTATCTTGCAAGCATTAAGGAAAATTTATCGGTGGCCACATAACAGTTGAACATTGATGAATGGAATCCCTTTCAATTGATGAATACTCTTGTTGGCTGATCTGGGGCATCTATATGTGCAGTCTATGAATTCCTAGACCTGTAGGAATTCAATCATTGCAAGGAACCCGTGGGCCCTCTCACTCTGAGTAGCCTCATCAGTAGCAAAGTGGACATGCAGCCCTGGAAAATATGGCAGTTGTCACCTGGAAGATTCACTTGTGTGCCACAGTTTGTGAAATCGTGCTGATGTCTCCAACAGATCCCTGGGAGGAGCTGGAGGCAAAGAAATTCAGGGCTGTGGTGATCTGGATGGCAATGCACAACTGCCTGGTACACTTGGGAAGAAAGTCTTGTTCCTGGAGGCTGCAGCTGCTGGCAAAGAATGACACTTAGAAAATCCAAGTCTCCTGAGACACTGTCGCTCAGTCATGTCGAGGAAGCAGATCCCAGCCGGGGCGGGGGTCTCCGTCCCGCCAACTCAGTTTTCCGGCGCAGCATGCCCCAGCTGGCAGCGGGATTCTCTGTTCCCACAGCCGGCCAATGAGGTTTCCCATTGTGGCCGCCCCCACACTGCCGGGAGGTACTGGGGGGTATCATCTCCTTTTAACAACAGCTTTGTGTCCATCTCCTCTGTCCTGTGAAGTGGCATGTGGCTGAGGAGGAAGCAATTACTGCCACTGGTGTTGCTCTTATCTGCTGTGGTGTTGCAGTTCCTCTTGGTCCTCATCAGATGTCTAAGGTGGAGCTGGATAGGTTGCTTAATGTTACCAGGAAGGCTGACAGCAGGGAAGTGCAGATCATAGTCAAATGAGCTCCACAATGTTAGCAATCATCTCCAGAGCATTGAAAAACCACTATCCGATCAATTTCTATGCACAAAAGTCTTGCACCTTGTTAAGAAGCAGTTGTCCTGGTTCAATATTTAAAGGTTTTTCAACCTGTTTTATTTTGAAGCCTCATCAATTACTAATTTGCTCTTGCCTTGTTGACCATGTTGAGTTTCAGACTGCTCAGGCACTCTGTCTTTGGCAACTGTGAACCTGGAGTCTAAACTAAATTTGGACAAAAGTTCTGTACAACAATATGGCAATTGGATACCAAATTGCACCACATGTGGAAAGCATAGACATGTTGTGGACTGTTTCATTAAACTTAACAGCATAGAAATAGACCATTTTCCCCAACTGGTCCGTGCCAATATTTATGCGCCACAAGAGCCTCCTCCACTTTACTTCAGCTAACCCTATTGACATATCTTTCTAATAATATCTCCATATTGAACTATGACCATTATCCGGAATACACTTCTTGAAAGAGTGATGGAAGTTGATGAAGCAGGAACATTCAAACAAGAACTGGATGAATACTTGAAGGGAGTTTTTTTTTTAAAAACAGGACCGGGCAAAAGAGCAACAGAGTGAAACTAATTGGAGAACTCTACCAAAAGTCCAAATGGCCTCCTTCTGTGCTGTAGCATTCTACCGGGGTAAAGCATCCTTTAACACATACTATTCGGAGTCTGTTTTAAGCTTTTTATCTACAGCATTTCAGATGTGGTTTGAAAATAATAGCAACTCGTGATTTTTAAACCAGATCTCTTGATTTTTATATGGGTTTGCCTCTTGATTTTTGAGACAATGAGGTTGGTGTGGCTGCAAGTGGAATAGTGAAAATGAGGTGAGCTGCCTCTTCAAGGGAGGCACAGTGCTGAAAATGAGGCCCAGTTTCAGTTGAGCCTCGAGCTTCCAGGTTCAGGTGCTTGCTAATTGTTTGCTATTAGTCATGCGCCTGAAAACAGGCCACAACTAAATTTCCCACCTGTGGATCACCGAGTATCACCATGGGAGATCTGAGAGTTGTAACTCAAGTGTTTTATATTTTGTTTCTGCTAGGGATTGCTCGAGTTAGCTACTGTTACTTGTCCAGTAATTAAATTACAAAATATATTTCCATTTGGTAAAATGTACTGTCACAGCACTACTGCTATACTTAATGGATTGAGTTATGAAGTTCAAATGTTAATCTATTTTCTGACTGAGTAATTTTATAGCTTGTAATGAAATAACAGCTGTATCCTCTCCTATAAATTCGGTTTTATAATCTGAATTGGAAAATCATTTGTGCATATTAGTTGATGGAAAATGTGTACGTATTTTTAAAGCTTTGACCCCCCCCCCTACAGTATGTAAAAATGTTCAGTCACATAATTATAACAATTCACAGATGAGATAATGCATTTCAAATCTTCCAACTTTCAATACAGGTCTATAAAAAAGGCTCACAAAAGTGACACAGAATACTTTTCGTATTCTTTATAGCTAAGTGATATGCAACTCCCTCTGGAGTACACTTTTCAATTTAATGAGTGCAGCTGTACTCCATACTGCCAAATTTGCTGCATTTATAGCCAGGTCTGGAATGCTTCCGGTCATTCAAGAGGCAGGGAGTTAAAAAAGAATCCACTTATCTGCAAAATAGTGAGCTTGGGACCCTTCCAGGAGGAACTAGTGGAAGGCATTTGCGTCAGCTTTTGCTGGCACTTTTCTTCAGAAGATGTTGTGGAATAATGAGATGCGGTGGGTGGGGGAGTCAGGAATGCAGGTTCTAGTTGCACTTAAAAGCTCAATTTGTCTGCCCTACGCCTGGGATATACGAGTGCACTACTTTCCATCAGCACTTTAACTGTGCAATGTTCTCATGTTCGTCATGCTTCTGATTAATTTATGTCTACATCGTTTCTGTTCCATTATGCCCAATATGAAGCAGGGCAACAAATCAGGTGAGGCCAAGAAGAGGGACACATTTTCTGGGTTAGAATTCCTTCAAATCTTCAAGCACAAAGTGACTTTACCATTTGTGCACCATCTAGCTGCAGCGACCACTACAATGGTATTTGGACAAGTAAAAATACATCAGAGTAAGTAAAGTCGCCATAGTCCCAGGTGACCATAGGCTGTTTTCCCTGAGGGGGAAGAGCTGACTGGTGGTGCTTTAACCAGAGGATCACCACACCTCAGGCGAAGGGCAAGGTTGAGAAGACGGTGCCTTCCATGAATAACATACATCAAAGTATCTATAATGTGAATGTCTTTTGAGCCTGAGTCTTTGACCAGTTAAGTACTCACCCTTCTTTAAATGTGATCATTAGACAATGAAAGACTTTACCTTAAAATAACAATGTGGCAATGATACTTTTTCCATTTCTGGGATCATGGTTGAAATCAAACCGATGAAAAAAATAATCTCTCTTATTTTCCGATTTGTTTTATTTCATTCATGGGATGAGAGCCCATCCCAAATTGAGAAATTGGTGGCTGACCGCCATTTTGAACCGCTGCAGAGTATGTGATGTAGATACGTTGACAGGTTTTGTTTTTGTGAGGGAGGGCGGGGGCACGGTTCCAGGATTTTGACCCAAGCATCATTGATGGAACAACGATATACTTTCAATTCAGAATGATGTCCAACTTTGAGGGGAACTTGCTTTATTACCGTGATTCATATTATTTTCAGGTGAGCAGAGTATAAGCAACTTTTCAAACCTCCCAAGTGTTAAGGCATGAGTTTTGCTATCGCTATGTTAATTGTTCTTATCATAACTAACATTTAATGCTTTTGTATTCAAAGAATTTCCAATTGGTATTCGCCCCTCTATAAAAACAGTGCACACAAGAGTGATAATAGGAGCACATTAAATGTTAGTACTCAATTGATTGGATGTTCTATAATTATTTAATTATCTTAATGACGGTTAATGGTTTGCACTGTTGCTTCACAGCAGGGTCCCAGCTTCGATTCCCACTTGGGTCACTGTGTGCGGAGTCTGCACATTCTCCGTGTCTGCATGGGTTTCCTCCGGGTGCTCCGGTTTCCTCCCACAAGTCCTGAAAGACATGCTGTTAGGTAATTTGTTCATTCTGAATTCTCCCTCTGTGTCCGAACAGGCGCCGGAATGTGGCGTCTAGGGGCTTTTCACAGTAACTTCATTGCAGTGTTAATGTAAGCCTACTTCTGACAATAAAGATTATCATCTACTGATTCTAATCTACAATATTGGTTGGTGCACAGATTTGTGGCTGAACATGCGTTCCTGCTTCAATCCTTCACGTTTCCATGGGTTACTTAAAGCCCGCTTCTGACCAAGACATTAATTGTTTCCAAGTTTCTGTAGGAACTTAAAATAGTTTCTAGACCTGGAGCACGGCAATCATTTTTTTTTTGGCTAGCGCACAGGTATTTTGTAGCGCGTACGTCCCATGGTCTTGCAGCTTATTGTCTTTCTTTTGAAAAATTGCCCCAAGTGGCTTTATCTAGCAATGACTAAGGAGTCATCATTCCTTTTCATGATAGAATACGGCAGGGAGGGACTTCACTGTAATTAAATGTCCTGCTTTCACTTTGTGCTTCAAGTAGCCCTCCCAGTGAAGGTCCAATATCAATCAGTATACCCTTAAAAATGTGTGGAGCCATCACAGCATTTCTCTAGTTGTACGAGACTTCGAATAAACTGAGAAACTGTAATTGTGTTGCATTTCTTGTCTTTTCTGCAAAACTACTACTTCAGAACGCAAAGGTTAAAGGGAGAGTAAGCTGCAGTCAGAGGACATCTGACATTTTTGATGGTTTTTAAATTACTTTATTCAGGCTCACAAATGAAATACTCCACTGGAGATATTACCCATTTATCAAAATCGGACTGCAAGCAGATCATCCCTCTATGATTTAATTTAGATACATAGTATATTTAACCAGAGTGAGACTCGACCACACAATGTTTTGATAAATCAAATTTGTTGATGGTTGTTAAAGACAGCACTTTTAACATTGATACTGGATATTTTTACACTTCTGGCTCCCAATCCTTCACAATGCTTTATTAGTATTTTAAATTGGATAGTCCTTGAATGACATATAGGATCCAATTTTCTCCCAATAACTTTGGACATTTCATGATCTCACATGGTTCTTTGAAGGTATTTTTTTTTTTTCCGATTTGCGAAACGTTACTGAATCATGATTTAATAACCTAAAACCAACCACATGTATGTTTTTCTTCAATAGATGAGAAATTTTAAAAATCTGATATGCTAATGGCATTAAAATGGAAGGCTTCCTCTTAGACAGTTCCTCAGAATCAAGAACTACTTTCTTCCTTTCTGGTTCAGTGGATTCGGAGATGGCTGATAACCTAATGCACAATCTGCACTCTGCCATGTGGGGCGCGGTGGTGCTCGAAGAGTTGGGTGGATGGGTTGTTTGGAGGTTTGTGCACAAACTCTGATGTCTCAACTTCACTTGTGCATGTTCGCAACAAAGTCTCTTGTTGAGTTTGATGTCTTCTCCATTTTGATCAGTCACAAGCCAGGTTCTCCCACGAGTCACTGTTATGCTTGACCTCTTCAGGGATGTGTTGAGGACACCCCTAAAATGTCTCCGCTTGAATATAGAAGATGATGCACTACACATTAAATGGTACCTGTTACTTTAAAGTTTTTTTTAAAAAATAGATTCCGGAGTACCCAATTTCATTTTCCAATTAAGGGGCAATTTAGGGTGGCCAATCCACCTACCCTGCACATCTTTGGGTTATGGGGGTGAGACCCATGCAGACACAGGGACAATGTGCAAACTCCACACAGACAGTGACCCGGGTCCTGGATTGAACCTGGGTCCTCAGCGTCATAGGGAAGCAGTGCTAACCATTGCGCCACCATGCCACCCAAGATTCACAGATTCATAGAATTTACAGTGTAGGAAGCCATTCGGCCCATCAAGTCTGCACCAGTTCTTGGTAAGAGCACCCCACCCAAGCCAACACCTCCACCCCAGCCCCATAACCCAGCAACCCCACCCAACACTAAGGGCAATTTTGGACACTAAGGACAATTTGGCATGGCCAAGCCACCTAACCTGCACATCTTTGGACTGTGGGAGGAAACTGGAGCACCCGGAGGAAACCCACGCGCACACGGGAAGAACGTGCAGACAGCCACACAGACAATGACCCCAAGCCGGGAATCGAATCTGGGACCCTGGAGCTGTGAAGCAATTGTGCTAACCACTACGCTACTGTGCTGTCCGTACATTTATGGCCATCTAATATGGCCGCCTGTAAAGATCGATGGGAAAATTGGCCAACGACAGAACACAGACAGACTGCAGCTTGCAAATATACAAAAGCTGCAGCCCAGACTTTTGCAGAAACTGAGAGAGGAAAAAGGCCGTTAAAAGGCTATCCTGTGACAATAGGCTCCAGGTAAAAATTAACAATAAGTGGCAGACTTGATGCCGTCTGTTTTCCTTATTTGGGAAGGCCTACATGCCTCGGACACTAACGGCAATGGCTGACTGGGACTCGCCCAGCCATCAAGGTGGCCACCCTCAATTGGTTGAAAAATGAAAATCGCTTATTGTCACAAGTAGGCTTCAATGAAGTTACTGTGAAAAACCCCTAGTCGCCTGTTCAGGGGGGCTGGTATGGGTGATCAAGCCCTGATCAATCAATTGGACATCTACCTGGGACCGTCCAAAAGCACGCAAAACTTAAGGGATGAAAGGTGCTGTGTAGCCCACCACTGGCTCTCTCGACTGCAGCCAACAACGGTGACTCCTTCACCAGCCAAGAAGACCATCCACAACATCCACAGAGGGACCAGAGCCGAGGACACAGACGACCAGCAACAGACATCCAGCACTGCCAGACAACAGGATTCCAGATAAGGCCTTATCTGCTTTGTACTTGCCAGTGACCTGGAAGTTAAGTTAAGGTGTTTCTAGTGGGTTAGCTTAGAGTTCAATTCTCACTAATTTTTAATATGTGTGTGAGATTGATTAACATTAACTTTGTGTGAAATAAAGTATTATTGTATTAAGCAACTTGGTGATTTGTCCATCGTATACGGGTTAAAGACACACTGTGGTTTAGAAGGTACAAGTTATAGAATGTAGAATATACAAACTAGCCACTGGATTGGCATAAATTACTACGTGCTTTCTTCAAAACACTTTTCTCTAATTTTTAATATCCAACATAAGGTTGAACAAAATAAAATTTTAAAAATACATATTTTGCAATAACATACATTTATTCATAGAATTATCTATTGAAAATCTCAATGCCAGTATTAAAATTTTTATTTGACGATCTCAGATGCTCCCAAATGCGTGGGTTTGAAGTTGATAATTTTGCCCAGAGCTGTAACTACATTGAATTTAGATTACACAATTTGAGCACAAGAATGCACCTGGTTGCCTAGGATGCATCACTGCAGTTTAGTCTGTTGTACAAATGGAATATTGTGGAGCATTCTCCTTGTGGAAAACATAACCTCATTGTGCCTTTTGCCAGTAGCCATGTGTTATATATATTTAGAAGAATGGGGAGACAATTTTGGAAAGTGTCAGTGAGGTTAAATGGATATTTTGCTTTTTTTCAAAAACAAAGGAGGATTGAGTGTACTAGAACTACCGCCCTGATTATGCCTTTGTTGCATTTTTGCTTTGGGTCCTGTAATCATTACCAAGAATTATACAAAAAGAGAAGAGCTTGCATTTACACTGTGCCTTTCATAACCTCAAGACATCGCAAAGAACTTTAAATCCATTGATGCACTTTGGAGGTTTGTCATAATTGGAGACGTGCAAAAGTCTGAAGAGCAGAGGAATTCTACAGGCATCCTTGTCAACACTTACCTCAATTAGCAACTCCCCACCCTTCTCGATTACCTCTCCCTTCCATTCCCGACCTCTTTCCTTTCAGCTTCTGTCCCACTTCTTCCTTCTCTCCCTCCTCCCATTCAACCTTCCCTCCCAGTCTCTTTTTACATTTCTTCCTCTTCTCCCTCCTCCTCTCTTCGCCTTTTTTCCTATCTTTTTCTTTTCCTGCTCAGCTACTCCGGTCATCACTTCTACTCTTCCTCCTCTTCCCCCCCCCCCCGTGCCAAAATCCAATTACCTCCCCGCCCTATAAACCTGCTTGATTGGAAACACTTGCCCTGAACTCCCTGGGGGGCCCTCACCAAAGCCTCCATAGCTGGCTAGTCTATCATTTGCCTCACCAAATCCACTGCTAGAGGTGGTGTCTCTTACTGCTAAATCCCACCTCAGCCACTCCCCATCTTCTACCTTCAACTACCTCATCCTCTTCCATCCCTCCTATCTTTCACACAAATCAAACCCACTGCACTAGCTGTACATTGACTTCATCACTCAGGTTTCCAGCCTCACCCTTTACACTGGGCAACTGCATATTCTGAATGATTTCAACTTGCATCTTAAACTCCATTTAGCACCACCCTCCCCCTCCATTCAATTTCACTGACCTTCTGTCCTTCCTCAGTCTAGCTCATTTCCAGATTTACTCCTGGACATAATTTCATGGAACGTGTGACATTTTAATCATTACTAAGGATCTCTATACCTTGTACATCTCACTTTTCACTCATGTTTCCCCTCCCTTCTCATCTTCTGCTCCATAAATCGGGGGGAAAAACCTCTTCCGCCATCCAAATGAGGTGGCATGGCAGCACAGTGGTTTGCAGTCTTTGTTCGATAAGTCAGAGTGTCACAAAGTCAAGCACACTTGGTACGATTGGCCTAGTCACTGGTCATCTGATCTTCTTTCCTCCGTAATGAGTTGCTTCCACAAATTCAATTTTCTCCCCTTTAACCCTTACTGACAACAATGAGAACAAAGAGCTGATGGATTTCTGCATTTCCAAGATTCAAATCCTCTACTACCACCCTTTTCTATACCAAGCTCCTCAACGTCTCCAGTCCCCACTTACTTTACCCCTGATACCATCATTCTGTATTTTTTCTTTAATCTCCCCGCATGCTGTCTGGAGGCCCTGCGATTTAGATTACTCATTCTCAATCCCCTGCCCGGCCCATTAATGACCACACTTACATTTTCTGGTCCCTACATAGTTGGCACCACCAATAACCGCCCCTTTCTCAGGCTCAATTGTTCTCTTCAAATCATAATCACACCGTCCATCCACCCTCTTTAAACCCCATACCGTTTCCAATCTTTCTTTCTTCTCTAAAAACCAGACATATGTCATTGCATTAGATTGAAACATTTTCACACTAGGCTTTTTGGTTCCTTGTCACAGGGAATGCCAAAGCCTCTTTGTTATCAAGGGCATCATCACTAGCTTTGATATCTTGGTCAGCTATTGTTGATGTGCGTTATCGCTATCAGTATAATTTACCCAGTAATTATTTTCACTAATTGAATTATTTTACTTCTCAATAGGAACTACGTGTTCAGTAAAGACAGAATATCACATTAAACCACATTTCAGGTTTACACAAGAGAATGTATTTAGCAGAAACGCACGAGTAACTATATTAAAATTATTTACAGTAGATTGCTTCAGTCTAGCTTGCGAAACCGAACACAATACAAGATACCAAAACTGCTAAACTATAAAATTCATAAATAGTGTTGCTTTTTATATATTACTAATCAGTGCTCCAGCTAATATCGTGAACCACACCTCTTGAGCATTCTCTTTTTAAAAAAAAAATTTAGACTACCCAATTCATTTGTTTCAATTAAGGGGCAATTTAGCGTGGCCAATCCACCTAACCTGTACATCTTTGGGTTGTGGGGGCGAAACCCACGCAAATAGGGGGAGAATGTGCAAACTCCACACGGACAGTGACCCAGGGCCGGGATCGAACCTGGGACCTCAGCGCCGTGAAGCAGCAGGGCTAACCCACTGTGCCGCCCTCTCTGGAGCATTCTCAACTACCTTTGCGATGGAAACTGCCACAGCTCCTTTAAATAGCTCCAGAAACTATTAGTGATTCCAAGGTCTTAAAAACTGTTAAGGCTATAAGACATGGGAGCAGAAATAGGCCATTCGGCCCATCGGTAGACTCCACAATTCAATGCGAACGTGACTGATCTGATATGACTACATTTGAAAATGATTGTCTATTGTACAGATAACTATTTTTTTTTAAATTTAGAGTACCCAATTACTTTTTCCCAATTAAGGGACAATTTAGCGTGACCAATCCACCTAACCTGCACATCTTGGGAGTTGTGGGGGTGAAGCCCACACAGACACGGGGAGAATGTACAATACACATAACGGAATATAGAAGTCTTCACTATACTCTCCCCGCACCACCCCACAATTAGATGGCCACAAATTTTGAAATTGTACTCTTAAATCCAGAATCCAAATAATTCATGTATATTGTGGAGTGGTCCCAGCGCTGATTCTGTGGCACACTGCTTCCCACTCTTTACCAGTCTGTTAGAATTCCTTCAGTCCAGCTTCCATCCTATTGACCGTACTGAAACCTCGAGATCATTAACGATCTAAAATTTCAGTTCAGAAGGAGGCCATTTTGCCCACCAAGTCTGCACCTACCCTCTGAAAGAGCCCCCACATCTCCATACACCAGTAACCCACCTAACCTTTTGGACACTAGGGGAAATTTATCATGGCCAATCCATCTAACCTGCACATCTTTGGACTGTGGGAGGAAACCGGAGCACCCGGAGGAAACCCACGCAGACACAGGGAGAAGAAGTGCAAACTCCGCAGTCACCCGAGGCTGGAATTGATCCTGGATCCCTGGCGCTGAGGCAGCAGTGCTAACCAGTGTCCAAAATTGCCCTTAGTGTTGGGTGGGGTTACTGGGTTATGGGGATAGGGTGGAGGTGTTGACCTTGGATAGGGTGCTCTTCCCAAGGGCCGGTGCAGACTCGATGGGCCGAATGGCCTCCTTCAGCAGTGTAAATTCTATGATAATCCATGATTATTCAGGACAAAGGTTCGGCACAACATCGTGGGCTAAAGGGCCTGTTCGGTGCTGTATTTTTCTATGTTCGGGTACGCAAGAGGGAGAATTGAGAATGTCCAAACTACCTAATAGCAGTCTTTCGGGACTTGGAGGAAACTGGAGCAACCAGAGGAAACCCACGCAGACATGGGGAGCACGTGCAGACTCCGCACAGACAGTGACCCAAACCAAGAATCGAACTTGGGACCCTGGTGCTGTGAAGCCATAGTGCTAACCACTGTGCTACCGTGCTGCCCGAGGGGATTTAAACCGATTCTGTATCACATTACATCTTTTTACAAACATTCCACATTGATCTTCTTTTGTTTTACCCATTAAAGTACTTACTCACTTTACTATGAACAGTCTATTTCTATTGGTCACTCTGACCTAAATCTAGAATCAGTCGCTGGTTCACATTTCTCCTCATCAAATATTACAAACATATTATGTTCATTATTAGATAAATGCTCATGTTTCATGAGGCTATTAACTAAGTCTGGCTCATTGCTCATGAACAAATCTAATATGCCATACTCCCAGCGGCTCTAGTACATAGCATTGCAGTAAACTATCCCTAATATGCAAGAAATGCACTACCTTTCTGACATGTACTAGTTCACTCGTTCCCTTGTTTTACCCACTCTGCCTTTACTGCATGCTTGTCTAATCTCTTCATTTAAGCAGCCTGGGAACCTAAACAACTTCTGCAACCGCAAATCTTTTCCAGTTTCTTAATTCAACCCATAAATTCTCCACTACCTGCTCAACTCTTTAAATATACGCTTGCCAATGAAGTGATTTTCATCTTGACATCATTTGCAAGAGGTCAGTTTCCACATATATGCGGACAATGGACAAATCAAAATTTCCATCACTTCCCTTGATCTCTTTGCTACCAACAGGCTGTCTGACATTCAGTGGTGGGAGGAGGTAAAATTTGTTCCAAGTAAAAATCAGCAATACTAAAGCCATCTTTTCAGTTTTTGCTACAGATGCTGGTTCTACTGGACTGATTCCATTCGAATGACTAATCATTCACTCGGTGTGCAAAATCGTGGCACCCTATTCTACAGAGCTGAACTGTAAACTCCACAACCTAACATTGACCAAAACGACAGCCATATCTCAACCCTTCTTTGCTCACATGTCACTCCCATTGCTGCCAACGCCTTTGGGCCAGATTCTCCGATTCTGAGGCTAAGTGCGGAGGGTCTGTGGCCTTCTGCGTGGAAAAAATTAGCACAGCCCCCTCACCAATGCTGCGGCCGGTGTGGAGCTAGCAGCCAGACCACGTAAAACTCCTGGCCTCCATAAAATAAACGGCCAGAGAATGGCCGGGTCCGTGGCTGCACATGCGTACGACAACCTGCAGCAGTCGGGCCGTAAAACATGGCGCCGGCCGTGCGTGGACCCGACCTGCCTGATTAGGCAAAGCCCCCCTGCACCCCGGGAAGCCCCTGGCCAGCAGCACGGTGCCCGCCCGACTGTGGCAGTGCTGGACACAGTCCACAGCGACCACACCGGGTTCCCACATGGCTGAGACCAGAAGTGAACCACCAGTGCCCTCAGGTGACGCGCCAAGGTTGTCCCAACAGCATGTGGTGAGTGCCGCGATTATGCCGTTTCAGAGGGGATGGAGCAAACGAAACCTGCGTCAAACAGGTGCCCCCCCCCCCCAATTTCGGCGTAAAAATGTTCGCTGCATAATCGACGATTACAAAGTCGGTGTCAGGGAACGGAGAATCTTGCCCAGAATCCATGCTTTTGTCAACTCTAAGCTAGACTTCTCCAACAGTTGTGTGTAGTCTCACAGGGTTGCCTTCCATCAAGACTATGATTTGTGCCATGATGGTTAAATTGGTATTAAACATTGCCTTATATGGTTCAGGAGCTCCACTCTGGCCTGGCGTTTCCTGCAGAAGAACGTAGGGCTGAGAAGGTTCACAATTCAGTCATCAGTATCAATGCCTGCCATCTTCATATCTTACTTGCAGGAATCTTTGTAGCAGAACTCAGGAGGTTGTGACCATACAGGCAGTCATTGGGTACATAGCTGCCCATCTAATGAACATCGCTGAGTCAGCACAGACGCCATTGGCTTAGCAATCAGTGTACACCGATGGAATTTGCATGCTCCAAGCCTTCTGAATTGGTGACCTTGTCTTGTCAAAAGATGCAAGGTTATGGTTGTGACAGCGAAGTGGGAAACTATTCAGCCATTTCTCCTGCCCAGCAGATGTTGTCCAGGTCTCAGCACTGTAAGACGAGTGCACTGAGGTTGCAGCCTTGGAAGACTCGCTGTTTGGTGTTCTCAGTTAGGTTGCTGTGTTAACGCTCTCTCTTACTCAGATTGAACGTAACAGTTGCAGCTTTTGCAATGCACGAGTTGATTTCAGCATCATGTCATGGAATGCGAGTGTTGTGGAGCCTAGATATGTGAAGCTAGAAACAAACTCGTGTCACATTGTCCATGCTGATAGGTGGCAGTATGGCAACATCCTGGAGCATGACAATTGTTTTCCTGATGCCAATCATCAAACCAAACTATTTACAGGCATGAGAGCATCTGTTCATTTTCCGCTGGAGGCACTCCTTGATATGGAATGCTAATGCGGCATTGTCAGTGTAGACTAAATCTCTGATGAAGACTAGGTACATCTTTTCTTGGATCGCAGGTGTGCACAGCCAAAATGCTTTCTGTCAGTTCTGATAGGGAAATATACACCCTCTGGAGATGACCTGAAGGCATATGACAGCAAAAAGAGTGCAACAAGTATCAGTGTCAGAACACCAACCTGTTTGACCCCACTGCAGATCTCGGAGGACTCCAAACTTGCTCAATCACAGCTGACCCTACCTACCATGGTGTCATGAAAAGAGATCACATTGAGCAGCTTCAGCAGGCAGCCCACTTTCTTGCTTCCTCCAGCAGAGGCACAGAGTTTGTATAGATGATGCTGGAGGAATGCTGGTTTTCTGTGCTTGATATGTTCAGGCTTTATGACGTCATCACCTGGTGTTTGTTAAACTCCTCCACTGAGCTTGCCACAATAAGCAAGCTTTCTAAGGTGTCTCAAGCTTCCATAATGGCTGTGTTCTCCCTAGAATGCAATTCAAGATACTGTTCCACCCATCTCTCCAACTATTTATTGCAGTTAATGGCAACTTCCTCTGGCTTAGTTTTTAATTAAGTTGTTTTCTTTGCTGATAGACCAGTTGCCTTTTCAATCCTTCATTCGTGGCCCTATAATGTGTCAAAGGACATCTGGGCATTCTGGTAAAGCTCTAACAAGCAGTCAATGGCGCACCACCTAGCATGAACACTAGCTCATCCAAAATACAACTGTATCCTGACCTGCACCACTGCACTCACCAGCGGGCGGGTAAGTGGAGCTGAGTCCACAAAAAGATCAGCTATCATCTTATTGAATGGCGGAGCAGGCTCGAGGGGCCAGATGGCATACACCTAGTTCTTGTTTGCTCTAACATTCTTATCATTCGGCACCAAATTTCTGGATTTAAACTCATCGTCCATGTCTCCCAAAGCATCATCCTATTCTACTTCCTCATCCAGCAGTGTGCTTCCCTTCATCCATTTGGCAATACACCCTGCAGATACTCCCTAAACTCCTTCCCACTGTGTGTTTTATGTACCTTCCCTAACTCATTCACTTTGAATTCTTCTCTCTCAAGACCTTTAGGACGTAGTTCTATGTTAAAGTCACTATTTGAATGCAAGTTATGGTTTCACTAAAGGCCGCTCATCTGCAGCTACCACCAGAGGATGACAATACTGCCATTTTTACAGCCTATTACCATAATACACGAGACTCTCAATGTGGACATTCAACCAGCATCTGAACAGCTTCCTGACAAAATACAGAAAAATTGTGCACATTTTAAGATGGTATATACCTTTTGTTTCTGTGTTTTGAATTGTCCAGTTCAATAACAAGAGCTGCCCGCGTGAGTACTATACAGTCGCTCAAAGGCTGTGGTCATTTGCTTAAATATGTAAACAACCATGGGAGCGGAATTGTTTTTCAAAAACTGATTCTGATTTTACTGAAGCAGTTTAAAAAATCTAAGTGATCAAGTTACTTTTTAACCCAGTACAGCAAATATAAGTTGAAGGGGCAGACAAAAAATTATTGAAGCATAAGTTCCAGGGGGTATGAAGAAAGCAAGGAAGGAGGATAAGAAACCAGGATGAAATCACAAACAAAACATGAAGGTTGCAGAAATAAATTTTATTGGAGAATCACAACTCTGGAGATGATGATAACAAATGGATGGTGTTTGTGAAGAGTGGGCTAGAATACACAGGAGGGAATTGGATGGTGGGATGGGGGGCCGGGAGGATGAGGGGATGGGGGGGGGGGGGGGGGGGAGGATGAGGGGATGGGGGGGGGGGGGGGGGAGGATGAGGGGGGGGGGGAGGATGAGGGGGGGGGGAGGATGAGGGGGGGGGGAGGATGAGGGGGGGGGGAGGATGAGGGGGGGGGGAGGATGAGGGGGGGGGGAGGATGAGGGGGGGGGGAGGATGAGGGGGGGGGGAGGATGAGGGGGGGGAGGATGAGGGGGGGGGGGAGGATGAGGGGGGGGGGGGAGGATGAGGGGGGGGGGGAGGATGAGGGGGGGGGGGAGGATGAGGGGGGGGGGAGGATGGGGGGGGGGGAGGATGAGGGGGGGGGGGAGGATGAGGGGGGGGGAGGATGAGGGGGGGGGGAGGATGAGGGGGGGGGGGAGGATGAGGGGGGGGGGAGGATGAGGGGGGGGGGAGGATGAGGGGGGGGGGAGGATGAGGGGGGGGGAGGATGAGGGGGGGGGGAGGATGAGGGGGGGGGAGGATGAGGGGGGGGGGGAGGATGAGGGGGGGGGAGGATGAGGGGGGGGGAGGATGAGGGGGGGGGGAGGATGAGGGGGGGGGGAGGATGAGGGGGGGGGAGGATGAGGGGGGGGGAGGATGAGGGGGGGGGGAGGATGAGGGGGGGGGAGGATGAGGGGGGGGGGGAGGATGAGGGGGGGGGGAGGATGAGGGGGGGGGGAGGATGAGGGGGGGGGGAGGATGAGGGGGGGGGGAGGATGAGGGGGGGGGGAGGATGAGGGGGGGGGGAGGATGAGGGGGGGGGGAGGATGAGGGGGGGGGGAGGATGAGGGGGGGGGGAGGATGAGGGGGGGGGGAGGATGAGGGGGGGGGGAGGATGAGGGGGGGGGGAGGATGAGGGGGGGGGGAGGATGAGGGGGGGGGGGAGGATGAGGGGGGGGGAGGATGAGGGGGGGGGAGGATGAGGGGGGGAGGATGAGGGGGGGAGGATGAGGGGGGGAGGATGAGGGGGGGAGGATGAGGGGGGGAGGATGAGGGGGGGAGGATGAGGGGGGGAGGATGAGGGGGGGAGGATGAGGGGGGGAGGATGAGGGGGGGAGGATGAGGGGGGGAGGATGAGGGGGGGAGGATGAGGGGGGGAGGATGAGGGGGGGAGGATGAGGGGGGGAGGATGAGGGGGGGAGGATGAGGGGGGGAGGATGAGGGGGGGAGGATGAGGGGGGGAGGATGAGGGGGGGAGGATGAGGGGGGGAGGATGAGGGGGGGAGGATGAGGGGGGGAGGATGAGGGGGGGAGGATGAGGGGGGGAGGATGAGGGGGGGAGGATGAGGGGGGGAGGATGAGGGGGGGAGGATGAGGGGGGGAGGATGAGGGGGGGAGGATGAGGGGGGGAGGATGAGGGGGGGAGGATGAGGGGGGGAGGATGAGGGGGGGAGGATGAGGGGGGGAGGATGAGGGGGGGAGGATGAGGGGGGGAGGATGAGGGGGGGAGGATGAGGGGGGGAGGATGAGGGGGGGAGGATGAGGGGGGGAGGATGAGGGGGGGAGGATGAGGGGGGGAGGATGAGGGGGGGAGGATGAGGGGGGGAGGATGAGGGGGGGAGGATGAGGGGGGGAGGATGAGGGGGGGAGGATGAGGGGGGGAGGATGAGGGGGGGAGGATGAGGGGGGGAGGATGAGGGGGGGAGGATGAGGGGGGAGGATGAGGGGGGAGGGGGTGGTAGGAATAGGGGGGAGGGGGTGGTAGGAATAGGGGGGAGGGGGTGGTAGGAATAGGGGGGAGGGGGGTGGTAGGAATAGGGGGGAGGGGGTGGTAGGAATAGGGGAGGGGGTGGTAGGAATAGGGGAGGGGGTGGTAGGAATAGGGGAGGGGGTGGTAGGAATAGGGGAGGGGGTGGTAGGAATAGGGGAGGGGGTGGTAGGAATAGGGGAGGGGGTGGTAGGAATAGGGGAGGGGGTGGTAGGAATAGGGGAGGGGGTGGTAGGAATAGGGGAGGGGGTGGTAGGAATAGGGGAGGGGGTGGTAGGAATAGGGGAGGGGGTGGTAGGAATAGGGGAGGGGGTGGTAGGAATAGGGGAGGGGGTGGTAGGAATAGGGGAGGGGGTGGTAGGAATAGGGGAGGGGGTGGTAGGAATAGGGGAGGGGGTGGTAGGAATAGGGGAGGGGGTGGTAGGAATAGGGGAGGGGGTGGTAGGAATAGGGGAGGGGGTGGTAGGAATAGGGGAGGGGGTGGTAGGAATAGGGGAGGGGGTGGTAGGAATAGGGGAGGGGGTGGTAGGAATAGGGGAGGGGGTGGTAGGAATAGGGGAGGGGGTGGTAGGAATAGGGGAGGGGGTGGTAGGAATAGGGGAGGGGGTGGTAGGAATAGGGGAGGGGGTGGTAGGAATAGGGGAGGGGGTGGTAGGAATAGGGGAGGGGGTGGTAGGAATAGGGGAGGGGGTGGTAGGAATAGGGGAGGGGGTGGTAGGAATAGGGGAGGGGGTGGTAGGAATAGGGGAGGGGGTGGTAGGAATAGGGGAGGGGGTGGTAGGAATAGGGGAGGGGGTGGTAGGAATAGGGGAGGGGGTGGTAGGAATAGGGGAGGGGGTGGTAGGAATAGGGGAGGGGGTGGTAGGAATAGGGGAGGGGGTGGTAGGAATAGGGGAGGGGGTGGTAGGAATAGGGGAGGGGGTGGTAGGAATAGGGGAGGGGGTGGTAGGAATAGGGGAGGGGGTGGTAGGAATAGGGGAGGGGGTGGTAGGAATAGGGGAGGGGGTGGTAGGAATAGGGGAGGGGGTGGTAGGAATAGGGGAGGGGGTGGTAGGAATAGGGGAGGGGGTGGTAGGAATAGGGGAGGGGGTGGTAGGAATAGGGGAGGGGGTGGTAGGAATAGGGGAGGGGGTGGTAGGAATAGGGGAGGGGGTGGTAGGAATAGGGGAGGGGGTGGTAGGAATAGGGGAGGGGGTGGTAG
The DNA here is from genome assembly GCF_047496885.1 of Scyliorhinus torazame. Lineage (NCBI taxonomy): Eukaryota > Metazoa > Chordata > Chondrichthyes > Carcharhiniformes > Scyliorhinidae > Scyliorhinus > Scyliorhinus torazame. The sequence goes on from NC_092716.1 coordinate 222,628,312, forward strand.
GAATAGGGGAGGGGGTGGTAGGAATAGGGGAGGGGGTGGTAGGAATAGGGGAGGGGGTGGTAGGAATAGGGGAGGGGGTGGTAGGAATAGGGGAGGGGGTGGTAGGAATAGGGGAGGGGGTGGTAGGAATAGGGGAGGGGGTGGTAGGAATAGGGGAGGGGGTGGTAGGAATAGGGGAGGGGGTGGTAGGAATAGGGGAGGGGGTGGTAGGAATAGGGGAGGGGGTGGTAGGAATAGGGGAGGGGGTGGTAGGAATAGGGGAGGGGGTGGTAGGAATAGGGGAGGGGGTGGTAGGAATAGGGGAGGGGGTGGTAGGAATAGGGGAGGGGGTGGTAGGAATAGGGGAGGGGGTGGTAGGAATAGGGGAGGGGGTGGTAGGAATAGGGGAGGGGGTGGTAAGAATAGGGGAGGGGGTGGTAGGAATAGGGGAGGGGGTGGTAGGAATAGGGGAGGGGGTGGTAGGAATAGGGGAGGGGGTGGTAGGAATAGGGGAGGGGGTGGTAGGAATAGGGGGTGGGGGTGGTAGGAATAGGGGAGGGGGTGGGGTGGTAGGAATAGGGGTGGGAATGAGATGTGTGGGGGGACGGTCGGTGTCTCTCTCATACCCCAATCATTCTTACCCTCAGGCGACTGAGGCTTGTCCTTTGTCGCTCGGGAAACGAAGACTTTGGCGAAGAGGACGGAGCAGCAGAGCACGATGCAGGAGACCAAGGCCACCGTGTGAGAGCTGGAAGCCATGGCTGCGGAGCCTCAGATGAAGCCGAATCCCCGCCCTCTTGGGGCTTGCTGGCTGACAGGAACCGGAAGGGGCAGGTCACGTGCCGAATACTTCCGGCCGTCTCGGATGTAATGATTGCCCCGGAAGCAGACATCGGCCTTTTGGTCTCGTTCGCTCCGTGTGCGAGGTGCTGGAAGGAGCGGCTCAGGTAATGGCGGTTAACTCAAACCTTCCAGCGGCAGCACCGGCTCCCACCTAACCCCCATTTAATCCCGCCTGGTGCCCCTCGCCTCCCGTGCAGACTCGATGAGGTGAATGGCCTCCCATCGGCACTGTGAGGATTCCCGCCTCCCCCACCCGGGTGTAGACCTGGGGATTTTGGCGTCGCCGTTTCCTTAAGTCTTCACTTTGTTCTTTTTAGATCATTGCAGAGCCCCGGTGGACGTGTTGCCGAGATGGCGCCGCCGAGGGAGCCGAGTCTGCGCCACGTGGCTGAGGCGGGAGGCTGACTGGCTGCACGGTCAGGTGTCACAGCCCCGCGCAGGCGGTCAGTCTCCAGAGTCCCCCCTTCATTACTCGGTTCTTAATTGTTTTCCGATAATTTGAACACGAAGGGACCAAATCTGGCCGTTTTCTGCCACAAACGTTGAGTTGCCACGAGGGGGATTGGAAATCACTCGAAATTCTTGTTTTCTTAACCAAATACAATTCGAGTTCTCGCTTGTTTTCGAAACCGACATTTCATTTTAAAAGGGAAGTTGAGCACTGGTCACTGAGCAGTAAATGATGTTTTATCTCACGATGGTCTACATAGTATTTGCTGATGAGACCTGCCTGAAGGCATTTGCTGATAGCTGCTCAGGATTTAATCAGACTAGCTGCTACTCTTTTTTTCCCGAAATCGATTATCTAGTCGTGGCTATTAAAAGGTTTGAAAATGCAATTTTGTTCATTATATTTCACAACATCTTTTTGAATGTTACTGTTGCCTCTTGATTTGTAAGACGGCTAGTAATTCTTCGTGCCCTAGTCGCATTGATGCTGTTGAGTTTGACTGCAAAGTTATAACCTGCAGTAAAATACAAAAAAAAAAATTTTTAATGGTTTGTATCTGAATAGTTTTTTTCTGAAAAATCTACCCACTGAATTAAGGCAACGACTTGTCGAACAACAGCAAAACGAAATGGGTGGAGTGATTGAGTCATGAAGGTTGTAAAGTGATAAATCGAGAGAGGAACTTCCATCCACATTATTTTGCATCAGCCGTGCATATGCTTATTCACAGCCTGTCCAAACCATGTTTAAGCATCTCTGCATCCTCCTCACTCTCCCACCCAACTTTGTATCTCAAATTTGGAGGTACTACATTTACTTCCCTCGTCCAAATCCTTAATATATAATGTGACCAGTTGTGGTCCTAACTCAGATCCCTGCCTGCCAATCTGAAAAAGGCCTATTTATTCCAACTCTTTATTTCCTGTCTGTCAACCAACTTTTTATCCATCTCAAGATGCCATCTGCAATGCCATGTGCTTTGACTCTTGAGACCTTGGCGAATGCCTTCTGAAAGTCTAAATAACCCACATTCACTGGTTCTTCCTGGTCAACTGTACTAGTTATATCTTCAAAGAATTCCAGTAGATTTGTTAAACATGATTTTCCTTTCGTAAATCCATGCTGACTGTCCGATTTATACCACTGCTTTCATGAGTCGAAAGAATTTTGGAAAATGACCACCAATGGATTTACTATTTCTGAGGCCTTGAGTACTCTTTGGATGAAGATTATCAGGCCCTGGAGATTTATCCTTCAATCCCACAAATTGCCCCAGAACTATTTCTCTGTTAATACTGATTTCCTTCAGCTCCTCACTAAAGCTTGTTTCTCAGAACTTTGGTACATTATTCATGTCTTCCTTTGTGAAGACAGAAGCAAAGTACGAATTTAGTTCATCAACCATTTCATTGTTTTCTGTTATGAATTCACCCGTTTAATCAATCTTTTCTCTTCTACCGATAGAAACTTTCAGTCATTTTATGTTCCCCACTAGCTTACTTTCATATTGTATTTTTCCCTTAATCGATCTCTTGATCCACCTTTGCTGAAGTTTAAAGTATTCCCAATCCTCAGGCCTATTGCGAATTTGTATGCAGTTTCTTTGAATCTAATACTGTCTTTGGCCACAGTTCCTTTCCACTCTGGTGCCACACTTGGGTTTTTATTGTGGGACTTTTACTGTTCTTTTTGTTTTTTAATTCCTCTGTTTTAACATCAGTGCCAGTTACATTTAAACAGACCAAAGAGGCTGTTTAGCACAGGGCTAAATCGCTGGCTTTGAAAGCAGGCCAGCAGCGCGGTTCAATTCCCGTAACAGCCTCCCCGAACAGGCGCCGGAATGTGGCGACTAGGGGCTTTTCACAGTAACTTCATTTGAAGCCTACTTGTGACAATAAGCGATTTTCATTCCAGATAGTAATTAAATCAGAATCTACAGTGCCATCATAGAAATTAGGGGTAGACGTAGGCAACTCAGCCTTTCGAGCCTGCTCCACCATTCAAACTGATCATGGCTGATCTCTTCCTGTGACATAAATGTTGCCCCGGAAGGCGATCCCGGCCTTTTGCTCTTGCTCCTTCCAGCGTGCAAGGTGCTGGAAGCAGCTGCCAAGTAATGGCATTTCATTCAAACCTTCCAGCGGCTGCACCGGTTCCCAGCATTCCACCATTTAATCCTGCCTGGCAACCCAGCCCACTCCCCCACCCTGGTGTAGACCTGCCGATTTCGACGCCGCTTAATTCTTCACTTTGCTTGTTTTAAATTATTGCAGAGTCCCAGTGTTGTCGAGATGGCGCCGCTGAGGCGGGAAGCTGAGTGACTGCACGGTAAGATGTTACAGCCTGGGGGGCGGGGTCAGTCAGTCTCCAGAGTCCCCATTCATTACTCTGTTCTTAAATTTTTTTCCTATAATTTATGAGCTTGAAGGGGACCAAGTCTGAACGTTTCCTGTCACAAATGTTGTGAGTTGCCACCAGGGGGATTGGAAATCACGCGAAATTAGACTACTTACTTGATTCCGAAACAGTTTTCACTTTATAAGGGAAGTTGAGCATTGGTAATCACTGAGCCGTAAATGATGTTTTATCTCACGATGGTCTACATAGCATTTGGTGATGAGACCTGCCTCAAGGTATTTACTGATTGCTGCTCAGGATTTAATCAGACTAGCTGCTACTCTATTTTTTCCAAAATCGATTATCTGATCGTGGCTATTAAAAGGTTTGAAAATGCAATTTTGTTCATTACATTTCACAACCTCCTTTTGAATTTTATCGTTGTCTCTTGATTTGTAAGACGACTGGTAATTCTTCATGCCCCAGTCGCAGTGGTGCTGTTGAGTCTGACTGCAAAGTTATAACCTACAGTAAAATACCAAAATAATTTTCCAAATGGTTTAAATCTGACTTTTTTCTGAAAAACTACTCATTCTCTCCAGGTGGCAGCTTTCATTTTTCATCTAATCATTGATCTTGGGAAGATCATGGAATCAGGAACCTGGTAAGACAAAATTAGATGGTTATTTGACAAATAAATGAAATGAGGATTTGTAACTTGGGGGGAGGGACTGAATTAAGGCAACAACTTGTCCAACAACAGCAAAACAAAATGGGTGGAGCTATTGAGTCAGGAAGATTGTAAAGTGACCAATTGAGAGAGGAACATTCATCCACATACTGCATCTGTGCATATGCTGATTCACAGCCTGTCCAAATCATGTTGAAGCATCAGCATCCTCCTCACAGCTCACTCCCACCCAACTTTGTATCATCTGAATATTTGGAGGTACTACATTTACTTCCCTCGTCCAAATCCTTAGTATATAATGTGCCCAGTTGTGGTCCTAAAATGTCCCTGCCTGCCAATCGGGGGGGGGAAGGCCTATTTATTCCAACTCTTTACTTCCTGTCTGCTTACCAACTTTCTGTCCCATCTCAAGACACCATCTACAATGCCATGTGCTTCAACTCTGAAACCTCGTTGAAAGTCTAAATAAACCACACTCACTGGTTCTTCCTGGTGAACTCTACTAGTTATATCTTCAAAGAATTCCAGTAGATTTGTCAAACATGATTTTCCTTTCGTAAATCCATGCTGACTTTGTCCAATTTATACCACTGCTTTCCAAATACCACTGCTTTCCAAATACTGTGCTATGAAATCCCTGGTACTGGACTCCAGCAACTTCCCTATCAACTTTAGGCTCGCTGGTCTATAGTTCCCGGTTTCTCCCTGCCTCCCTTTCATATTGTATTTTTCTCTTGATCCACCTTTGCTGAAGTTTAAAGTATTCCCAATCCTCAGGCCTATTGCTAATTTGTATGCAGCTTCCTTGAATCTAATACTGTCTCTGGCCACAGTTCCTTTCTACTCTGGTGCCACACTTGAGTTTTTATTGTGGGACTTTTACAGTTCTTTTTGGTTTTTAATTCCTCTGTTTTAACATCAGTGCCAGTTACATTTACACAGACCAAATGGCAATTTGAGGCTTAAGTCTGAGAAGAATGAGTGTCCAGATAGGAATTACGAGCAGAAGTAGGCAATTCAGCCTTTCGAGCCTGCTCCACAAATCAAACTGATCATGGCTGATCTCTTCCTGTGACATAAATATTGCCCTGGAAGTAGATCCTGGCCATTTGCTCTCACACCCTCAGGTGTGCAAGGTGCTGGAAGAAGCTGCCCAAGTAATGGCGGTTCATTCAAACCTTCCAGCGGCTGCTGCTCCCAGCTTCCACCTTTTAATCCCGCCTGGCATCCCAGCCGCCTCTCCGGTGCGGACACGATGAGATGAATGACCTCCCTTCGGCACGGGGGATTCCCTCTCTCCCCCACCCCGGTGTAGACCTGATGATTTTGGCGCCGCCGTTTCCTTAGATCTTCACTTTGTTTCTTTTAAATCATTGCAGAGTCCCAGTGGGCGTGTTGGCGCAGCTGAGGGAGCCGAGTCTCCGCCACGTGGCTGAGGCGGGAGGCTGTCTCGCTGCACGGTAAGATGTTACAGCCCCGCGTAGGCGGTTAGTCTCCAGAGTCCCCCTTCATTACTCCGTTCTTAATTTTTTTCCTATAATTTATGAGCTTGAAGGGGGACAAAATCTGACCGTTTTCGGTCACAAATGTTGAGTTGCTCGAGGGGGATTGCAAATCACTCAAATTCTTGTTTCGTTCTGAACGGAATACAATTCTAGTACTCGCTTGTTTTCGAATCCGAGTTTTCATTTTAAAAGGAAAGTTGAGCACTGGTGATCACTGAGCAGTAAATGATGTTTTATCTCACGATGGTCTACATAGCATTTGGTGATGAGACCTGCCTCAAGGCATTTGCTGATTGCTGCTCAGGATTTAATCAGACTAGCTGCTACTCTATTTTTCCAAAATCGATTATCTGATTGTGGCTATTGAAAGGTTTGAAAATGCAATTTTGTTATTACATTTCACAACCTCTGTTTGAATTTTACCGTTGCCTCTTGATTTGTAAGACGACTGGTAATTCTTTGTGTCCCAGTCGCAGTTATAACCTACTGTAAGATACCAAAATAATTTTACAAATGTTTTAAATCTGAATGTTTTTTCTGAAAAGTCTACTCATTCTCTCCAGGTGGCAGCTTTCAATTTTCATCTAATCATTGATCTTGGGAAGATCATGGAATCAGAATCGGGTAAGACAAAATTAGATGGTAATTCGACAAGTAAATGAAATGAGGATTTGTAACTTGGGGAAAGGGACTGAATTAAGGCAATAACTTGTCCAACAACAGCAAAACAAAATGGGTGGAGCTATTGAGGCAGGAAGATTGTAAAGTGACAAATTGAGAGAGGAACATTCATCCACATACTGCATCTGCTGTGCATCATTCACAGCCTGTCCAAATCATGTTGAAGCATCTTCACTCTCCCACCCAACTTTGTATCTCAAATTTGGAGGTACTATATTTACTCCCCTCGTCCAAATCCTTAATATATAATGTGACCAGTTGTGGTCCTAACTCAGATCACTGCCTGCCAATCAGAAAAATATCCTATTTATTCCAACTTTTTACTTCCCGTCTGTTAACCAACTTTCTGTCCATCTCAAGACACCATCCGCAATGCCATGTGCTTTAACTCCGAAACCTCATCGGAAGCCTTTTGAAAGTCTAAATAAACCACATTCGCTGGTTCTCCCTGGTCAACTACTAGTTATATCTTCAAAAGAATTCCAGTAGATTTGTCAAACATGATTTTCCTTTTGTAAATCCGTGCTGACGTCTGATTTATACCATTGTTTTCCAAATACTGTGCTCTGAAATCCTTGATACTGGACTCCAGCAACTTCCCTATCAACGTTAGGCTTGCTGCTCTATAGTTCCCTATTTCTCTCTGCCTCCCTTTTTGAATAGCGGGGTTATGTTGGTTACATTCCAATCTGTAAGAACTATTCCAGAGTCGAAAGAATTTTGGAAAATGACCACCCATGGATTTACTATTTCTGAGGCCTTAAGTACTCTTTGGATGAAGATTATCAGGCCCTAGAGATTTATCCTTCAATCTCACAAATTGCCTCAGAACTATTTCTCTGTTAATACTGATTTCCTTCAGCTCCTCACTAAAGCTTGTTTCTCATGTCTTCCTTTGTGAAGACAGAAGTAAAGTATGAATTTAGTTCATCGACCTTTTCATTGCTTTCTGTTATGAATTCACCCGTTTCTGACTTAGATTTTCAATCAATCTTTTTCTCTTATACCGATAGAAACTTTTACAGTCATTTTATGTTCCCCACTAGCTTACTTTCGTATTGTATTTTTCCCTGAATCAATCTTGATCCACCTTTGCTGAAGTTTAAAGTATTCCCAATCCTCAGGCCTATTGCTAATTTATATGCAGCTTTTTTTTAATACAGTGAATGGTAGAACCCTCAAGAGTATTGAAAGTCCAAGAGATCTAGGAGTACAGGTCCACAGGTCACTGAAAGGGGCAGCACAGGTGGAGAAGGTAGTCAAGAAGGCATACGGCATGCTTGCCTTCATTGGCCGGGGCATTGAGTATAAGAATTGGCAAGTCATGTTGCAGCTGTATAGAACCTTAGTTAGGCCACACTTGGAGTATAGTGTTCAATTCTGGTCGCCGCACTACCAGAAGGATGCGGAGGCTTTAGAGAGGGTGCAGAAGAGATTTACCAGAATGTTGCCTGGTATGGAGGGCATTACTATGAGGAGTGGTTGAATAAACTCTTGTTTGTTCTCACTGGAACAAAGGAGGTTGAGGGGCGACCTGATAGAGGTCTACAAAATTATGAGGGCATAGACAGAGTGGATAGTCCGAGGCTTTTCCCCGGGGTAGGGGGGTCAATTACTAGGGGGCATAGGTTTAAGGTGAGAGGGGCAAGGTTTAGAGTAGATGTACGAGGCAAGTTTTTTACGCAGAGGGTAGTGGGTGCCTGGGACTCGCTACCGGAGGAGGTGGTGGAAGCAGGGACGATAGTGACATTTAAGGGGCATCTTGACAAATACATGAATCGAGGGTACGGACCCAGGAAGTGTAGAAGATTGTAGTTTAGTCGGGCAGCATGGTTGGCACGGGCTTGGTGGGCCAGAGGGCCTGTTCCTGTGCTGTACATTTCTTTGTTCTTTGAATCAAATACTGTCTTGTAAGCCATGGTCTGGCCATAGTTCCTTTTTACTCTTGTGCCACACTTGGGTTTTTATTGTGTGACTTTTACAGTTCTTTTTGTTTTTTAAATCCTCTTGTTTTAAGATCAGTGCCAGTTACATTTAAACAGACCAAATGGCAATTTGAGGCTCATGTCTGAGAAGGATGACTGTCCAGATAGTAATTAAATAAGAATCTACAGTGCTAATCATAGGAATTATGAGCAGAAGTAGGCAATTCAGCCTTTCGCACCTGTTCCACGATTCAAGCTGATCATGGCTGATCTCTCCCTGTGACATAAATGTTGCCATGGAAGGCGATGCCTGCTTTTTGCTCTCGCTCTCTGCGTGCAAGGTGCTATATGGAGCAGCCCAGGTAATGGCGGTTCACCCAAACCTTCCAGCGGCTGCACCATTTAATCTTGCCTGGCGGCCCGACCCCCTTTCTGGTGCAGACACAATTGAAGTGAATGGCCTCTCTTCTGCATTGTGAGGATTCCCTCTCACTCCCCCATACCTGGTGATTTTGACACCGCGTTTCCTTAAAGTCTTCACTTTGCTTGTTTAACATCATTGTAGAGTCCCAGTGGATGTGTTGTCGAGGTGATGCCGCTGTGCGAGCTGAGTCTCCGCCACGTGGCTGAGGCGGGAGACTGACTGCATGGTAAGATGTTACAGTCCCTTGGAGGGGAGGGGGAGGGGGGAGCTCAGTCTCCAGAGCCACCCTTCATTCCTCTGTTAATTTTTTTCCTATAATCTGTTAAAGGGGACCATATCTGAGTGTTTTCTGTCACCAATGTTGAGTTGCCACAAGGGGGATTGGAAATCACGCAAAGTTCTTGTTTCGATCTGAGCCGAATACAGAGTACTCGCTTGTTTTCAAAACCGGGTTTTCATTTTAAAAGGAAGGTATGAGCACTGGTAATCACTGATCAGTAAATGATGTTTTATCTCACGATGGTTGACATAGCATTTGGTGATGAGACCTGCCCCAGGGCATTTGCTGGTAGCTGCTCGGGATTTAATCAGACTAGCTGCTACGCTATTTTTCCGAAATCGATTATCTGATTGTGGCTATTAAAAAGTTTGAAAATGCAATTTTGTTCATTACGTTTCACAGCCTCCTTTTGAATTTTACTGTTGCCTCTTGATTTGTAAGACGAGTGGTAATTCTTCGTGCCCCAGTCGCATTGATGCTGTTGTCTGACTGCAAAGTTTTAACCTACAGTAAAAATACCAAAATAATTTGGTTTAAATCTTGACTGCTTTTTTTCTGAAAAATCTGCTCACTCTCCAGATGGTGGCTTTCAATTTTCACCTAATCATTGATCTTGGGAAGATCTTGGAACCATGTAAGACTAAATTAGATGGCAATAGGATAAGTAAAGGAAATAAGGATATGCAACTTGGGGGGAAGGGACTGAATTAAGGCAACAATTTGTCCAGCAACAGCAAAACAAAATGGGTGGAGCGATTGAGTCAAGAAGATTGTAAAGTGACAGATCGAGAGAGGAACATTCATCCACATACTGCATCTGCCGTGCATATGCTCATTCACAGGGGCAATTTAGTGTGGCCAATCCACCAGCCCTGCACATCTTTTGGGTTGTGGGGCTGAGACCCAGGCAGACACCGAGAGCAAACTCCACACGGACAGTGATGCTGTGAGGCATGCAATTCAACGTTTTGAGCTTTTTGCATTTCTGTAAAGCTGATACTTGATAACTTGAAAGTACCTATTGTGATGCTCAAATTACAGTCGTTGAACCCTAATGTCTGCTTGCATTGAATCTGTAGTGATAGTTAACTCAATGTAATCGCATCTGTGCTTGAGTTGTTTCTGCAGAATTAGATCATATTCAAAGGTACTTGTGCTCATTGATGGATGCTGCTGCATTCTTTAAAAAAAATTTAGATAAACCCCTGGCTTGTGAAGCTTGTTACTGCAGAACCGTTCCAGCTGCAGATTGGCCTTGCTTAGCTATGTACCCACTGAACCTTATAAAATATCCCAGATGACGAATGTGGTCATCTTTACCAAAAAAAGCAACAACACATAATCGGGGAGGGGCGTGGGAAGTTATATTAATGCTTTGAAATCTTTTTAAAATCCAAGAATAGTAAATTTGCAGGTGGGTGCTCTCTCACCTCCAGCTGTGATTTGGGGTGGGGAAAGGTGGGTCTTTTGGAAGAATGGGTTAAGACCATGTATATTTATCTTTAAATTTACAAAGCTGATTTCACGTAAAACATTTTAAAATAAATTATGGCATGTTTATCTTCATTTCAGTTAGACATCTTCGATGGTCTGCACGTTTCTTTTCTGCCAATGAATCTCTGACTGCAGTGTTCATTCATCAGTTAGGTGTGAGTACAGATGTCTACAATTTATAGTTACATTTAAATTTAGTACTGTTAAGTAGGCAATGACTCCAGACATTGGTAGCAGGTTGATCATTGGGATCTACTGGTGTCATCAAATGTAAATTTTGCTTGGCTCTAATGTCTGGTGAATGATCGCTTGACTGAAGGATCATTTGGTGCTGCTTTTGTTTGTGGAATTCCAGGTTGTTAATGTAGCAGGAGCACCGGGAAGCAAGAATTGGAATTGTACAAAAATCAAGTGTTTCAGTTTTGTTCTTCATATAATAAAAGTTTGTTTGAGGCTTTCAAAAACGTCTGTGTTTCCCACTGAAGTGGCTTCTAGCCACCAGAACCACAGAATTTGTATGATGCAGAAGGAGGCCATTCAGTCTGCACCGACCCTCTGAAAAGGCACCCTACCTAGCCCCATTCCCCTGCCCTAACCTGTACATCCATTGTTGCTAAGGAGCACGTTTAACATGGGCAATCCATGCGCACCTTTGGACTGGGAGGAAACCCGTATAGAAAGTGTAAGCTTGTGATGCAGTAGTGCTAACCACTGGTGACTGCCAAAAATTAAGTTTCCTCCTATTCAGTTTATGCCTAGGCTGCAGAACCTACTTCCGCGGTAGGTGTAGAGGGAGCTGTTTGTATCTATACTGGTTGCAGTTGACTTTGTGTAAGTGTACGTTAATTATATACTCCCATCACATTCAGCTCATCTGGTCCAGAGTTAAAATGATGTTTATACTCATGACGGTCTTCATAATGACTTGGTGATGAAATTGCTTTTTAGCATTGACTGATTACTCTGGGGGGGGAAAAGATGAAGCAAGTGATTTGTTACAGGGCAAGTGAGAAACTGTCTTTTTTAACCAATTTTAATTCTTTCTTTAGTCACAATGGCCATCTTAGCATTTGTGATAGAGCTCCTTAACAGAATGAGTAGAAGACTCAACTTGTGTAGTATTATGTCTGAACAGTCAATATGTAAGATTTTGTTGCAACATGCCCAGAGTTCTTTCCTACCTGTTTGGGCAGTCAGAGCAAGATCAGCTTAATGACCTATCCTATTTGGCTGCATTCCATTTCCTGCAGTTCTCCTCCCAAGACTTAATTATCATAGGTTGCTGCTTACAAGACACTATTGCTTATGCAGAAAAGTAATACTTGTGTGCTTTTTCATGTGGTGGCAGAATATGTCATTTGAGCCAATGTCGTAAATTGACATTTGTTTTTCCAGGCGCACCTATATGGAGTGAATAGAACTTTGAAGAGATGTTTTAGACAAAAGGACCTCTGTGCAAAGATCTGAATGAATTTCCAACACATTCCAAAGACTGGGATCCCGCTTATGGCTTGTGAATCCTTTTAAATGATGTAGAATGTATTCAAATAAAATTCTCAAATGTTTTCTCCATTCGTTCGGTGTGTTTCTTTGTGACTTAATCGATTTTGACTGATGATTGGATGCATATTTATTGGGTTTAGTCAATAGATCAGTTGCCTGCTTTTGCTCCATATCTACCTTTTTGTTGCACTGTGCTGAGCCATCTGCTTCATCAATGATCTTCCTTCCATTGTACAGTTAGTGATGGTGTTTGCTATTGCAGTGTTCAGTTGCATGCTCAGCTAATGAAGCAACATTTGTCCACAGACAGCAAGTCCTGGACGAGCAGGTTGTGCTGATTAGTGACGAGCAATATTTGTGCTACAATGTCTGGTAATCACTTGGCAAGACTTTAGCCACCTTCCTGTAGTATTCAAACCATTAAAATGACTGAATCCCCCATCAAAATCCTGGGAGTTACCAGAACATAAATACTGTGGTTGAGAGCATTCAAAGGCTGGATATTGTGATTCCCAAAACATTTCTGCTATCTACAAGGCACAAACTGGGGTTATGGGGATAGGGTGCTGTTTCCAAGAGCTGCTGCAGACTCAAATGGCCTCCTGCACTGTAAATTCTATGATCTGAATACGACGAGGCCTATCAAGATAGCGTGCAGTCTTGGTAAGAGAGACTGAACGGCAGGTCACCCAGTTAACAAAAAAAGTGCTGATTTACAGGCAACTTTAGAGTGCTCCACCAGTCTACTGAACAAAGGCAGAGCACTTGACCACGCTAACTGCCAGCAAAAGTCATTACTTTCCGTTCAGAATGGTTTTAAGTGTACCTTTGGGACAGACGAAGAGATGGCAGAGTGGGAAGAGTTAAATGAAAGTGCAGATATATGTAAAGAGAACAGTCAAAAACAACCGCCACGCATCCCAAAAAGAAAGGCACCGGCTGCACAGGTCACAGCTGCCCCGACACCCATGAATCCGGTCACCACAGAAAGAAGAATAAGGGACCAAGCAGGTCCCGATATCACCCCACTTTAGGTAACCCAGTTAAGGGATGTTTGCAGTAAAATTACTCCCATTTCAGCCCACTGCAGACGCGTATAGCTTCTTTGAGGAGGTGCGCCAAGGTTATGTACGGATTAGTTGAGAGGGAGAAGGTAAAATTGATTGTAATGAGCCTCAGCCAGTCGGTACGGTCAGCTTTGCCAGGCTCCCAAAACGTAGGAGGAGGAAATGAAGACCGCAATATTAGACACTATCGGATACAACAAAGGGGATCCGGTAGAGGGTTTAAACGCAGACAGAAGAAAGGGGAACGCCCGACCGCCTTTGCTGGTCACCTGGATACATTTCAAGGCAGTATATGGAAACTTAAACCGCACTCACTTAGATGACGAAGAAACCACTAAATGGTCCCGTACTTTAGTTTCACATGCCACTGAAGCAGGTAAAAGGCTTGCGCAAATTATGATCTGCCAGATACAATGAGATTTGGGTACTCTGATGCCTATCTAGGGCATTGGAACAGTCCCTGCAGGATCAGGATGGAGTAGAAGCTACAATGTACCCAGTTAGAACTAGCCAGGGACCCGCATGGACAAATGATGGCAGAAGAGGAACACGTCCCCCTAGAACAGCACCTCCGAGCACAAGGCCCAATTCACACACCACGAGGTTCATGTTACACTTCTGGACAAGTAGAACATTTCGCCCACGATTGCAGACCGAACCCCCACCACACACAGCCAACAGCCCAACCCCCCACCCAGAAACAATAGGCCAGACCACAATCGCCAGCCACGACAGCTAGAAGGCAACGTTTGCCCCATGCACACAAACACCCGCTCAGACAACCTCGCTTACAACTCCTTAGATTGACGGTGTCCGGAGTCTCCAAAATGGGTCTGTGACACGCGCTGGGATAATGTCTGAAGACCGGTAGTCACAAGCAGTCCGGGGACATGCAGTTGATTTTCTATGGGACACAGGAGGGTCCCGCACCACACTAAACTCAAACCTGTTCCAAAAAACACCCTGGCCAACCACCAACACCATTACACTCGGTGGATTTACAGGCCACATGCAAGAGTGATACATCACAGCCCCCAAACCGGTGCAGATAGGAAATGTAACCACTAAACACCTTATTGTTTTAGTCCACCTACCCCCAACCGCAGAACACATCCTAGGCATAGACTTCATGAACTCGTAGAACCTCTCCTTCAACCCTGTAAACAAGTGTGCCTGGCAGATGTCCAAAACAGCAGAGCCCCCGCCACGCTCTCAGGAGATTACTAAAACCGGATTTGTTCAGGACTATTGATTTAACACTTCGGCAATTAGCACAGACACCACCATTAAACAGGTATAAGCCACACACAAATGTGCTTTTGCCCAACACAAGCATGACTATGGGCAGATTCCTGGCACGATTATGATTTCAGGTCCCAACCCCAAACCGCAAAAACAGTACGGATTCCCACAGCAGGCTGAGGGAGAAATTTTAAAGGTAATTAACAGTCTGTTAAAACAAGGAGTGATTCGACCCATAGTTTCCACTAATAATGCCCCGATTTGGCCTGTAAAGAAACCAGACAGTTCATGGTGACTCACAATTGACTACTGCGAACTAAACAAAGTTACCCCTTTAACAGCCCCCACCGTTGCCACGAGTCCGCGACCATGCTTAAGCAGGGAGTGCAAGCAAAGTCACTGTGTTGGATATTAGCAATGGATTTTGGTCCATTCCCCTAGATCGAGCTTGCCAATATAAATTTGTGTTCATCTTTCATAGCTAACAGTACACATGGACGTGTCTTCCCCCAAGGATTCCATAACTCCCCCTCCATTTTCCACAGACAGCTAGCTACTGGTCTCTCTAAATTCTCCCGCCCCAAATGCCTAGTTCAGTATGCTCCTGCAAACCGATATCCGGGAAGAGCATGTGGCTCTGTTAGCCGAATTGCTAACCCTGCTCCAGTCCATCGGATGTAAGGTAAACCCCAAAAAGGCACAGGTATTGAGGGAAAAGGTACTCGATTAAGGCACCGTTATCACCCACGGCAAACGCGAGATCGAACAGAAGCGAATTGACTCTTGTGAAATTGCCCCTGCCCCGTAATGTAAGTGCACTCCGTTCATTCCTAGGTTTAGTGGGATACTGTAGGAATTACATGGTTTAGCCACCAAGGCCACCCCACCCTCAGAGCTGAAAAAGAACACCCCATGTAATTGGCTTCCACAGCACACAGATGCCATAGGCGATTTAAAACGCACCCTAGGCACAGCTCCTGCTTTACAAGTTCACGACCCTGACTTACCCTATGCCATAGAAGTAGCAACTACTGACCGAACCCTATCAGCAGTGCTCCTATAGGAATGCCATGACCGATTAGGACTGGTAGCCTATGCTTCCAGAGTTTTAGACCCCGTAGAACAAGGATTTTCCACCTGTGAACGCCATTTGCTCGCAGTCTTTTGGGCAGTTCAGTGTTTTGCTTATATTACAGGCCTCAACCCAGTCACGATCTTGACCGAGCACACCCCCACTCAACTTTTGTTAGCCGGTTCAGTTATTCAGATCAGAGCAGCTCGCTGGACACTCGTACTACAAGGCCGGATGTTTCGGTGAAACGCACCAAAACCCACACATTTTTGGCAGACAAGTTGCAATACGCAGGGACCCCACATGAATGCCAGATAATTGCAGCCAACCCCCATACAGGACCCTTTGTTCCCAAGTCACTGCAACCACGTGTAAACTATAAGACACAAAGTTCCCGATACACGGGGGACACAGTAAAAATCTATGTAGATGGCTCCTTCACTGTTGAGGACGGTGTAAGAATCACTGGATGCGGGATTTATATGGAGAATTCAAAGGGACGCCCACTGGAAGAGGTATCTTTAAAATTGTCCGACCACTTAGGTTTGCAAGAAAACATTTAATGAAGGAGCCTCAACTGCTTCACTGGGCAGGGAATTCCATAGATTCACAACCCTTTGGGTGAAGAAGTGCCTCCTAAACTCAGTCCTAAACCTACTTCCCCTTATTTTGAGGCTATGCCCCTTAGTTCTGCTTTCACCCGCCAGTGGAAATAACCTACCCGCATCCATCCTATCTATTCCCTTCAGAATTTTATATGTTTCTATAAGATCCCCACGCATCCTTCTAAATTCCAATGAATGAAAAAAAAATGAAATGAAAATCGCTTATTGTCACAAGTAGGCTTCAAATAAAGTTACTGTGAAAAGCCCCTAGTCACCACATTTCGGCGCCTGTTCAGGGAGGCTGGTACGGGAGTACATGCATCAGACGTCGCTCTGGCCGCCACCCTCAACCAGGCAGGCAGGCCCGTGGCATTCTTTACCCGCACCCTCCATGCCTCCAAAATTCGGCACTCCTCCGTCGAAAAGGAGGCCCAAGCGATCGTTGAAGCTATGCGACATTGGAGGCATTACCTGGCCGGCAGGAGATTCACTCTCCTTACTGACCAATGGTTGGTTGCCTTCATGTTTAACAACACACAGCGGGGTAAGATCAAAAATGATAAAATCTTGAGGTGGAGGATCGAGCTCTCCACCAACAATTACAAGATTTTGTATCGCCCCGGTAAGCTCAACGAGCCCCCCAATGCCCTGTCCCGAGGCATATGTGCCAGCGCACAAGTGGACCAACTCTGGACCCTGCACGACGATCTCTGTCACCCAGGAGTCACCCGCTTGTACCACTTCATTAAGGCCCACAATCTGCCCTACTCCATCGAGGAAGTCAGGGCTATCACCAGAGACTGCCAGGTGTGCGCAGAGTGTAAACCGCACTTCTACCGGCCAGACCGTGCACGCCTGGTGAAGGCCTCCCGCCCCTTTGAACGCCTCAGCGTGGACTTCAAAGGGCCCCTCCCCTCCACCGACCGCAACACGTACTTTCTTAATGTGGTCGACGAGTATTCCTGATTCCACTTCGCCGTCCCATGCCCCGATATGATGTCTGCCACCGTCATCAAAGCCCTCAACACCCTCTTCGCTGTGTTCGGTTTCCCTGCCTACGCCCACAACGACTGGGGATCCTCATTTATAGGCGATGAGCTGCGCCAGTACCTGCTCAACAGGGGCATTGCCTCGAGCAGGACGACCAGCTACAACCCCAGGGGAAACGGGCAGGTGGAGCGGGAGAATGGGACGGTCTGGAGGGCCGTCCAGCTGGCCCTACGGTCCAGAAATCTCTCAGCCTCCCACTGGCAGGAGGTCCTCCCCGACGCACTTCACTCCATTCGGTCATTTCTGTGCACCGCGACTAATGAAACCCCCCATGAACGTCTCTTTGCCTTCCCCAGGATGCCCACCTCCGGGGTTTCGCTCCCAACGTGGCTGGCAGCTCCAGGACCAGTTCTTCTCCGCAAGCACGTGCGGCTCCACAAGGCGGATCCATTGGTTGAGAGGGTACAGCTACTCCACGCAAACCTGCAGTACGCCTACGTAGCGTACCCCGACGGCCACCAAGACACAGTCTCCCTCAAGGACCTGGCACCAGCTGGGTCCCCACACACTTTCCCGGCGCCACCCTCCCTCCCCCAGTGCACCCCACTGCAGCCCCCGCTTCAGGACAATTCGCCCTCCGATTGCTCCCACCTGGGGATGAAGAGGATTTCGACACGCTCCCGGAGTTACCGAAGACCAAGCCAACGCCTGAGTCACCACCAACACTGCGGCGCTCTCAACGACATATCAAGGCGCCCGTTTGTCTAAATTTGTAACCTTCTCTGTAATTTTAAAACCAATCTGTATGTATATAGTTTTCCACCACCCCCGCAGGACTCATTTTTAACAGGGGGTGAATGTGGTAGTCACCACTGTTGTATTATATTGTATATGGGTATTACGGTAAGGCCCCTGTACTACAGGTATGGGGGTAGATCCCTGCCTGCTGGCTCCGTCCAGTAGGCAGAGTATAAATGTGTGTGCTCTCCGAACTGCAGCCATTTCGGCAGCAGCTGTAGGAGGCCACACATCTCTGTGTAATAAAGCCTCGATTACATTCTACTCTCGTCTCGTAATTGATAGTGCATCACAGTCTACTCAACCTCTCCTCGTAATCCAACCCCCTGAACTCTGGGATTAACCTCGTGAATCTCCTCTGCACACCCTCCAGCGCCAGTACGTCCTTTCTCAGGTAAGGAGACCAAAACTGAACACAATACTCAAGGTGTGGCCTCACTAACATCTTACACAGTTGCAGCATAACCTCCCTCGTCTTAAGTTCCATTACTCTAGCAATGAAGGACAAAACTCCATTCGCCTTAATCACCTGGAAACCAACTTTGTTTTTTCTAAAATGTTTTTATTCAAGGTTTTTCAATAATTTTTACAAAACACTCCACAAAGGAAAATAATACAAAGAAAACCCGGTCAAAGGCCTTCTCCACGTCCATTGTCGCTACCACTTCTGCCTCCTCCCCCCCCCCCCCCCCCCGCCCCTCCCCTCCGAGGGCATCATAATCACATTCAGGAACCTCTGCACGTTCCTGTTCAGCTGCCTGCCCTTCACAAACACCGTCTGGTCCTCATGTATCACTCCCGGGACACAATCCTCAATCCTGGTGGCCAAAATTTTTGCCAACAGCTTGGCATCCACATTGAGGAGTGAAATTGGCCTATAAGAGCCACACTGCAGCGGGTCCTTATCCCGCTTGAGAATAAGCGAGATCGAAGCCTGCGATATCGTCGGGGGAAGGATTCCCTTTTCCTTCGCCTCATTAAAGGTTCTCAGCAACAACGGGCCTAACAGCTCTGGCTGGCGATTGTGGTCTGGCCTATTGTTTCTGGGTGGGGGGTTGGGCTGTTAGCTGGACTCCGCATCGTGTTCCCCCCTCTATCTCTGACTCCCCCAATCTCCCCAGCCGCCTCCCACCTCCGCAGCTGATACGCCAACATCCGACTCGCCTTCTCCCCATACTCATACACTGCTCCATGTACCCTCCTCCACTGGGCCTCAGCTTTCCCTGTGGTCAGCAAGTCAAACTCTGTTTGGAGGCTCCGGCGCTCCCTCAGCTGCCCCTCTTCGGGAGATTCCACGTATCTCCTATCCACCCTCAGTATCTCCCACACCAATCTCTCCCTCGCCATCCTCTCCCTCTTCTCCCTGTGAGCCCTGATTGAAATTAGCCCCCCCCTGACCACTGCCTTCAGCGCCTCCCAGACCACACTCACCGACACCTCCCCATTATCATTGGCCTCCACATATCTTTGGATGCACCCCCGAACCCTCCCACAAACCTCCTTGTCCGCCAGCAGTCTCACATCCATTCGCCACAATGGACACTGGCCCCTCTCCTCCCCCAACTCCAGCTCCACCCAGTGCGGGGCATGATCCGAAATCGCAATGGCCGAGTACTCCGTCCCCTCCACTCTCGCGATCAGTGCCCTGCTTACCACAAAAGAGTCTATTCGCGAGTAGACCTTGTGCACATGAGAGAAGAAGGAAAACTCCCTCGCCCTTGGCCTGGCAAACCTCCATGGATCCACTCCCCCCATCTGATCCATAAACCCCCTCAGGACCTTGGCCGCTGCCGGCCTCTTACCCGACCTCGACCTAGACCGATCTAGTGCCGGGTCCAGTACCGTGTTGAAGTCCCCCCCCGCATTATCAGATTACCTGCCTCCAGATCCGGGATCTGACTCAACATCCGCTTCATGAACCCTGCATCGTCCCAGTTTGGAGCATACACATTCACCAGCACTCACCATCACATATCGACCCCCTTTATCCGTCTCGATACCCACTGCCTCAAATGCCACCCGCTTACTCACCAGGATTGCGACCCCCCTGTTTTTCGCGTCCAGCCCAGAGTGAAAAACCTGCCCCACCCATCCCTTCCTCAGCCTGGTCTGATCCGCGATCATGGGTGAGTCTCCTGTAACATGGCTACGTGTGCCTTTAGCCCTTTAAGTGCGCAAACACCTGGGCCCTCTTGACCGGCCATTTAAGCCTCTCACACTCCACGTGATCAGCCGGATCAGGGGACTACCCGCCCCCCTGCCCTGCCGACTAGCCATCTCCATTTTTAGGGCGGCCACGTGCCCGCACCTCCCGCACTCTCCAGCCCCCCAGGCGGAGGCTCCCCGCCCCGACTCTCCCTCTTACCTTCAGCTCCCCCTCAGTCAGCACGGCAGCAACCCAGTTCCCCCTCCCCCGGCCAAGCAACTGCTTGTAGCGCACAAAGACTCCGTGAGATGAATAGAGTGAAGTCGATGAGGCTTTATTAAGCGTGTCTGTTCCCCAGCAGCCCGATAGTAAACTGGCCTGCGGGGGAAGACACCAGCTTCTTATACTTCGCCTTCAGGGCGGAGCTTGAGGTCAACGGCCAACCAGGACCCGGGATCTGTCAGCCAATGACGTTAGGGCTTCCAGTCCCACATGACCCCCAATACATACTACCACATTCACCCCTTGTCAAAAATGAACCCGGCGGGGTGATGCTTCGTATGGTGGTAAAGGTTTACAGGGCTGGTCCTGGGAGGATAGAACAGTTACATGGTAGTACAGTATTGGACAGTTTCGTCCTGTTACAACTATTTACAGAGGGTATAGGAAAAAACAAAATGTTCTTTGAACAGTCCATCTTTGTTTTACATCGACGCCACGAGTCGGTCGGGCGGTCTGGTCGTCCGTGTCGATCGCCTCGGCCCCGGCGGTGGTGGTGGTGCTTGTACCAGTGTTGTCGCCTCCAGGAGCCGTACGGTTTCAGCTGTCGGAGCAAAGGGAGGGGGACTGATCCTCCTGGGAAGGGGGCGGTCGCGGGGTGCGGCAGTGGCAGGAAGGGGGGCGGTTGGGTTGATGGTGTCGGGGGGGTGTGCGTGGTGCCGGCGGGCGCCAGATCCCGCAGGGAGACCGTGTCCTGTCGGCCGTCGGGGTACTCCACGTAGGCGTACTGGGGGTTTGCGTGGAGGAGGTGAACCCTTTCGACCAACGGGTCCGCCTTATGTGCCCGCACGTGCTTTCGTAGCAGGATGGGTCCTGGGGCCGCCAGCCAGGTCGGCAGCGACGTTCCAGAGGAGGACCTCCTAGGGAAGACAAGGAGACGCTCGTGAGGCGTTTGATTAGTGCATGTACATAATAACGACCGGATGGAATGGAGAGCGTCCGGGAGGACCTCCTGCCACCGTGAAACTGGGAGATCCTTGGACCGTAGGGCCAGTAGGACGGCCTTCCCGACCGTGCCGTTCTCCCTTTCTACTTGCCCGTTCCCCCGGGGGTTGTAGCTGGTTGTCCTGCTTGAGGCTATGCCCTTGCTGAGCAGGAACTGGCGCAGCTCGTCACTCATGAAAGAGGACCCCCTGTCGCTGTGGACGTATGCGGGGTAACCGAACAGTGTGAAGATGCTATTCAGGGCTTTAATGACTGTGGCCGCGGTCATGTCGGAGCAGGGAATGGCAAAAGGGAAGCGGGAGTATTCGTCCACTACATTAAGGAAATATGCGTTGCGGTCGGTGGAGGGGAGGGGCCCTTTGAAATCGAGACTGAGGCGTTCAAAGGGGCGGGAAGCCTTAATCAGGTGCGCTCCATCTGGCCTGAAAAAATGCGGCTTGCATTCCGCGCAGATGTGGCAGTCCCTTGTGACTGTACGGACCTCTTCTAAAGAGTATGGGAGATTGCGGGACTTGATGAAGTGGTAAAACCGAGTGACCCCCGGGTGGCAGAGGTCCTCGTGGAGGGTTTGGAGGCGGTCAATTTGTGCGTTGGCACATGTGCCGCGGGATAGGGCATCGGACGGCTCGTTCAGCTTTCCGGGCCGGTACAAGATCTCATAGTTGAAGGTGGAGAGCTTGATCCTCCACCTTAAGATCTTGTCATTTTTAATTTTGCCCCGCTGTGCATTATCGAACATGAAGGCTACCGACCGTTGGTCAGTGAGGAGAGTGAATCTCCTGCCGGCCAGGTAATGCCTCCAATGTCGCACAGCTTCCACTATGGCTTGGGCTTCCTTTTCCACTGAGGAGTGGCGGATTTCTGAGGCGTGGAGGGTTCGGGAGAAGAAGGCCACGGGTCTGCCCGCTTGGTTAAGGGTGGCCGCTAGAGCTACGTCGGAGGCGTCGCTCTCGACCTGGAAGGGGAGGGACTCGTCGATGGCGCGCATCGTGGCCTTTGCGATGTCCGCTTTGATGCGGCTGAAGGCCTGGCAAGCCTCTGTCGACAGAGGGAAGGTCGTGGTCTGTATTAGGGGGCGGGCCTTGTCTGCGTACTGGGGGACCCACTGGGCGTAGTACGAAAAGAACCCCAGGCAGCGTTTCAGGGCTTTTGGGCAGTGCGGGAGGGGAAATTCCATGAGTGCGCGCATACGTTCGGGGTCGGGGCCTATTATCCCATTGCGCACTATGTAGCCCAGAATGGCTAGCCGATCGGTGCTAAAAACGCACTTGTCCTCGTTGTACGTGAGGTTCAAGGCTTTGGCGGTCTGGAGGAATTTTTGGAGGTTGGCGTCGTGGTCCTGCTGATCGTGGCCGCAGATGGTTACATTGTCGAGGTACGGGAACGTGGCCCGTAACCCATGTTGATCAACCATCCGGTCCATCTCCCGTTGGAAGACCGAGACCCCGTTTGTGACGCCAAAAGGGACCCGTAGGAAATGGTATAATCGCCCGTCTGCCTCGAAGGCTGTGTACTTGCGGTCACTTGGGCGGATGGGGAGCTGATGGTAGGCGGACTTGAGGTCCACGGTGGAGAAGACTTTATACTGGGCAATCCGATTGACCATGTCGGATATGCGGGGGAGAGGGTACGCGTCTAGTTGTGTGTACCTGTTGATGGTCTGGCTATAGTCAATGACCATCCTTTGTTTCTCCCCTGTCTTCACTACTACCACCTGCGCTCTCCAGGGACTATTGCTGGCCTGGATTATGCCCTCCTTTAGTAGCCGCTGGACTTCGGACCGAATGAAGGTCCGGTCCTGGGCGCTGTAGCGTCTGCTCCTAGTGGCGACGGGTTTGCAATCCGGGGTGAGGTTCGCAAACAAGGACGGGGGTTGCACCTTGAAGGTAGCGAGGCCGCAGATAGTGAGTGGGGGTATGGGGCCGCCGAATTTAAACGTAAGGCTCTGTAGATTACATTGGAAATCTAATCCCAGCAAGGTGGGGGCACAGAGTTGGGGAAGGACGTTAAGTTTGTAGTTTTTGAACTCCCTCCCCTGCACCGTTAGGGTAACTATGCAGAATCCCTGGATCTGTACGGAGTGGGATCCTGCAGCTAGCCAAATCTTTTGTGCGCTGGGATAGGTGGTTAAGGAACAGTGCCTTACCGTGTCGGGGTGTATAAAACTTTCCGTGCTCCCGGAGTCGACTAGGCATGGCGTCTTGTGGCCGTTAATTAGGACCGTTGTCGTCGTCGTCTGGAGAGTCCGGGGCCGAGCCTGATCGAGCGTAACCGAAGCGAGCCGTGGTTGTAGTAGTGGGGTGGGGTCCGTTGTTGCCGTCCAAGATGGCGTCGGGGATGGACAAAATGGCCGCCCCCATACATCGCACGTGGCTGGGGGGTCACAAGATGGCGGCGGGGGTGGACAAAATGGCCGCCCCCATGCGTCGTACAGGTCGGGGGTGGTCCAAGATGGCGGCGCCCCTCCTCCCCTCGTGGTGGTCGGGACCCAAAATGGCGGCGTCTGCGGGTCGCACAACGGCGCCCCTCCTCCCCTCATGGTGGTCGGGACCCAAAATGGCGGCGTCGGCGGGTCGCACATGGTGTGCTGGGGGGTCTGGGAGCGCTAGGACCGCGCGGAGCTCCCTCACCGCGAGCGCCAGGGCCGCGAGCGCTAGGACCGCGCGGAGCTCCCTCGCCGGGGACAGCGGTGGTCGGGGCCCAAGTCGGCGGCGCCGGCGGGTCAGGCGTGGGGCCGCGAGCGCGAGGAGCTCCCTCACCGGGGACAGCGGTGGTCGGGGTCCAAGTAGGTGGCGCCGGCGGGTCAGGTGTGGGGCGCGGGACGGGGGTGAGGGTGGCGTTCGGGACGCGAAAAACCCCTTCCTCTTCGTGGAGAGCGTTGGCCGGGACCCAAAGCGGGAGCGCCGGCGGCGGGCCGTACATGGGCTGCGGGGAGGGGGGTTGGGGAGCGTAGGCGGCGCGCAGGGCTCCCAGTTCTCCCGGGACCGCGGTGGTCGGGACCCAGAGCGGCTGCGCCTGCGGGTCGTACAAGGCGTGCTGGGGGGGTTGGGAGGCATAGACTGCTTGTAGGGCTCCCTGTGGCCCCGGGACGGCGGCGACCTCGCGGGATCGGCACACAACCGCATAGTGGCCCTTTCTCCCGCAGCTTTTGCAGATGGCTGCGCGGGCCGGACAGCGTTGTCGGGGGTGCTTCGCCTGGCCGCAGAAATAACAGCGGGCGCCCCCGGTGCGACTCGACGTTTGGACTGCGCAAGCCTGTGGGGTGTCCGGGGGGGGGGGGGTAGGGGGTTTGCCGCGACGGGTACGTACGGGGCCCAATGGCCTGCCGCGCGGTCGGGGCCGTAGGCGCGGGTATTACGCGCGGCCACGTCTAGGGAGGCTGCTAGGCCCCGTGCCTCTGAGAGTCCTAGCGACTCTTTTTCTAGAAGTCTTTGGCGGATTTGGGAGGATTGCATACCTGCCACAAAAGCGTCGCGCATTAACATGTCCGTGTGTTCGTTTGCATTCACCGACGGGCAGCTGCAGGCTCGTCCCAAAATCAGCAGCGCGGCGTAGAACTCGTCCATCGATTCTCCGGGAGCTTGCCGTCTTGTCGCGAGCTGGTAGCGAGCGTAGATTTGGTTAACTGGGCGAACGTAGAGACTTCTCAGTGCTGTGAACGCCATCTGGAAATCGTCGGTGTCTTCAATGAGGGTGAAAATCTCCGTGCTCACCCTCGAGTGCAGGACCTGCAGTTTTTGTTCGTCTGAGACTCGGCCTGTGGTCGATCTGATGTAGGCCTCGAAGCAAGTCTGCCAGTGTTTGAAGGCTGCTGCCGCATTCACTGCGTGGGGGCTGATCCTCAGGCATTCTGGACCGTGAGATGAATAGAGTGAAGTCGATGAGGCTTTATTAAGCGTGTCTGTTCCCCAGCAGCCCGATAGTAAACTGGCCTGCGGGGGAAGACACCGGCTTCTTATACTTCGCCTTCAGGGCGGAGCTTGAGGTCAACGGCCAACCAGGACCCGGGATCTGTCAGCCAATGACATTAGGGCTTCCAGTCCCACATGACCCCCAATACATACTACCACACTGCTTAACCCCCCTGCTCCCCCCATTGCACTCCCATACGTCAGCTGACTCCTGCTGACCCCGGCCGCTCCCGCCTCTGTCTCCGATCCCCCTATTGGATTCCCTCTCGAAGTCTCCAGCCCTTCCCCTACTAAAGTGGGGTGGCCAAAGTCCCCCGCTCTACCCCACTACACACTAATGTGGACACCAAGCCAGTACCGCCCCCCCGCCTCGGGCCCCGGCCCCCCCTTTTCGTAGGAAAAAGCCCGCGCTCCCTGCCTGGGCCAACCCCGCCCAGCAGCTCCTTCCACCTGCAGCCTCACCCCAATCCCTGAAGGCCCAGGACCACAGGCCCACACAACCCCAAGAAAACGCGGAGGGCAACTCCCCCACCCCAAACAAGCCCACATAAAGAAAAAGCATCGCCCCCTCCCATTCCCCAGCATCCCCCATAACATGCTACAAACCATTAATTTGAATCCAACTTCTCATTTTTGATAAAGGTCCACGCCTCATCCGGCGTATCAAAATAGTGGTGACGGTCGTGATACATGACCCACAGCCGCGCCAGCTGTAACAGCCCGAACGTCACCCCCTTTCCGTGGAAAACAGCCTTGGTCCAGTTGAACCCTGCCCGCTTCTTGGCCAGCTCTGCACTCCAGTCCTGATAGATGCGGATTTTGGCATTCTCTCACCTACTGCTCTGCTCCTTCTTCGCCCATCGCAGGACACACGCCCTGTCGGTGAAGCGGTGGAACCGCACCACCACGGCCCTCGGTGGCTCATTCGCCCTCGGTCTCCTCGCCAGGACCCTGTGCGCCCCATCCAGCTCCAGGGGCCTCTGGAAGGCACCCGCGCCCATCAGCGTACTCAGCATCGTGGCCACATACGCCCCAGCATCCGACCCCTCCATGCCCTCAGGGAGACCCAGAATCCGCAGGTTCTTTCTCCTCGACCTGTTCTCCAGGTCCTCAAACTTCTCCTGCCATTTATTATGCAGCACCTCGTGCGCTTCCACTTTGACAGCCAGGCCCAGGATCTCATCCTCATTATCAGAGGCCTTCTGCTGCACCTCCTTTATTGCCGTCCCCTGCATCTTCTGGGTCTCCACCAGCCTTTCAATCGACACCTTCATAGGGGCCAACATCCTCGCCTTCAATTCCGCAAAGCAGCTTCTCAAAAACTCCTGCTGATCCTGAGACCACTGAGCTCACGCTGCCTGGTCCCCGCCCGCCGCCATCTTGCTTTTTCGCACCTGTTCTCCTCTCTTCTCTAGTGCCACTTTTTTGACCGCTCCGCTCCTGGTCCACTCCATACAGTGCTGGGGGAACCTCACTGCTTCCTTCCCACACCGGGAATCGTCGTCCAAGTGCCGCTGGAGCTCCTTAAAAGGGCCCAATAGTCCGCTCTCGGCAGGAGCTGCCGACCGTGCAACCTACCCAGGCATAGCCGCAACCGGAAGTCGGAAACCAACTTTTTTGAGGCATGCACTAGGACACCCAGGTCCCTCTGCACAGCAGCATGTTTTAATATATAATCCCTTTTGCTGTTATTCTTACCAAAATGCATAACCTCACATTTGTCAACATTGTATCCCATCTGCCAGACCCTAGCCCATTCACTTAAACTATCCAAATCCCTCTGCAGACTTCCAGTATCCTCTGCACCTTTTGCTTTACCACTCATCTTAGTGTCGTCTGCTGCACCTACACATAAGATGAAAGTTGAAATTCTACTCTGCAGGTCGTTTGTCAGCTAACTGTATTGTACAGCCTTCATTACAAACAACAAAGAACAAAGAAAAGTACAGCTCAGGAACAGGCCCTTCGGCCCTCCAAGCCTGTGCCGACAATGCTGCCCGTCTAAACTAAAATCTTCTACACTTCCTGGGTCCGTATCCCTCTATTCCCATCCTATTCATGTATTTGTCAAGATGCCTCTTAAATGTCACTATCATCCCTGCTTCCACCACCTCCTCCAGCAGCAAGTTCCAGGCACCCACTACCCTCTGTGTAAAAAACTTGCCTCGTACATCTCCTCTAAACCTATGGCCCCTAGTAATTGACCCCTCTACCCTGGGAAAAAGTCTCTGACTATCCACTCTGTCTATGCCCCTCATAATTTTGTAGACCTCTATCAGGTCACCCCTCAACCTCCGACGTTCCAGTGAGAACAGACCGAGTTTATTCAACCGCGTTTTACTGGGACTAATTTGGGTGATTTTTGTCTTTTGCAAACCAAGAACCAAAGGTGAGGTGACAAAAGGCACAGTAGCACTGTTGCTTCATAGCGCCAGGGTCCCAAGTTCGATTCCTGGCTTGGGTCACTGTACGTTTCCTAGTGTCTGCGTGGGTTTCCTCCCAAACGACATGCTGTTAGGTGAATTGGACATTCTGAATTCTCCCTCTTGTACCAAACAGGTATGGGAATGTGGCGACTAGGCTTTTCACGGTACCTTCATTGCAGTGTTAATGTAAGCCTACTTGTGACAATAAAGATTATTTAAAAATACAAAGCCTGCCAGCCATGAATCCATTCAGGTAGGTTATAGGGAAAGGCCAAGCAGGGGTGGGGCGAGCATAAACCTTCTGACTCCTCACCCTCTGAGGAAGGTAAAAGAAAAACTGGCATTGAGTCCTCTACCTGGTATCTCACCTGGCTGCCAAATCTGTACTTGTGCTGTTCAGCCAACCTTTGGAAATTTATTTCTCCTCCCATTTGCTTCCACCCTTTCCCTGGGGGAAACACCTGACGTTTGCTTGTTTTTATTTGGGGGGGGGGGGGGGGAATGACAGCCGAGATTGATTTCCATGGTAACGTCCAAAAGTGAAGCAATGAGGCAACCTCTCAGTGAAATTATATTAGCAAATTACTAATATGCTGAAGATTTAATAGGGCAAACCACACATTGCAAACCCCAGAAAGACGACTTGATCAGTGAGTCTTGAGTGCTTTATCGTTTCATGAGTGCATTCTCAGTTGAGCTGCACTGGGGTAGTAAGTGTAGGAAAGGGTTTAGTGGGGCCAGTAACAAGCAGTTAATCACTGCCCAGCAGTTTCTTTGGATTTTTATTCATCTCAACTGTTAGTAACATGAAAGAAGTATCAAAGTGGCATCTGATGCAGGCATTGTGGATGCATTGCCTTAACCTCACAGACCTTCTTTGTCCATAAATACTTCTGAGTGGCTTTTGATCCAATTCACTGAGCAGATGTAAGGAAGCTGAAAGAAAAAGGACAATAATGTAATATTATAAATGTTGTGATGAATAAAATTATAAATAGGAGATTTCAATAGCAAGTCTGTATTAATATGAGCATGCTCCTTCAACAGGCTATGTGTAGTTCAGTGCTGCACTATCCTGAATAGTTCAATTAAAAATGACATTCTCCAACGGGTAGGACACAGCTGGTTTCTGGGTTATTTCCCTGTATAATAATGGCAACCATGCATCTGACATTTCAAAAATTACCTTTTTGGTTTAAGATGTGTACGTCCCCATGGATAAACACAGTGATGTTTCTTTTTTTTCTGACACATTGTCTGAAATGAAGTGAAGGCACCTTCAAATCCCATGCACAGTTTTCCAGTTCTCTAGCCTTTTCGTTTTGTTATGCATCGCCAGAATTTAACGAGGAGGCTGAAGAATCCGATCCCTGCATGTTTGTGATAAGCTCTAAATACAGGACTTTCATTGATTGCTGAAATGAAGCATTTTGTATGCAAATGAAGTATGGATTGGCAGAGCTAATGCTGCCAGGATGGAAAATAACAAACATTTACCCCCTTGAATACACTGTTTGCATAAGCTTCAAGTAACTTTGAACAGGAAAGCGTTTTGCCTAATTGTAATGCACAATGCAAGTTTGAGGTTTTATTTTGTAATTATAAATGTTGGCAGAAGGATGAAGTATAGTGCATTGTTGACGTACCAACTTTCCCCTCCCAAATAAAATAACAACAGAACTGGACGTTTAAATAAGTGCTGCGTAAATGCACAATAGGTATGTTGAAATATACACTGCACTGTGATGCATTTATTCCTTTAACTCCCCGGTGTTTGATATTTGTATGTATTTCATAAGTTATTCTTCCTCCATCTTTTCCCTCTCCTCACCTAAACATTCTCTCTGGGCAAAAATGGCAATTTTTCAGCCTGTCATAGTGATCACCTCTGAGTTAGCAGATTGTGGGTTCAAGACTCACTCTAGGCAATTGACCCCATGCTATGGACTAACACTTTAGTACAGTATAGGGAAATGAGGTAAGTGCACTGTCAGATCCCGTCTTTCAGTGAGATGCTAAACCAAACCTCCTGCTACATATTCAGGCGATACTACTCAAACTAGAGCAAAGAAATTCTCCTGATGCGTTTGCCAATATCTATTCCTCAAGCAATACCATAACACAGATTAACTCATCATTTTTGTTTGAGGAAACTAATGCAAAAAACTGCCATTTTCCTACAGCACAGTGACTTTGTCAAAATATATTAACTGTGAAGCCCTTTGAAATGTAAATGGGTGCAAAAGGCACAGTATAAGAGCTAATCTATCACTATGTATGTTTAGACAGTGAATACTCGCAGACTATTGGACAGTAGGATGCTTCATATCTGAGTCCACTTTTAACCCCACCTGATGTGAATATATGTAAACTTTCTGCCAGGGTCCATTTGATACTGATCAGGACGAGGCAACCATTGGTTGCTTTTCCCCCCGCCCACCCTCTCTCGCCCCAGATGCTGCTGCCCTTACCATTGCGCATCTTCAGATCAACAGAATTTACAACTGATTATTTTATATTTACATCGTAATTTAGCAGCAAAAAACATGGGTATATATTTCTTTGATCAAACTTCCTCTTGTCAAACTTCACACGATAATGACAAATCTTGCAAATGGCATCTGATGCTCCAAATAATTTAGGTTGACTCAGGCTGTGGGTCACCATTGGTGGATGATTTGTTTGACGATTTCTGGTGCATGAGCAGAATATAATACTTTATATTTGTCCAGGTGCTTGGTATTCAGTGATGCACTGACTGGTTAAACAAAACAATCGCATGTGTGTGTTATCATAACCATTGTAATGAGATACATCTGTCATCTCATTTTGAAATTATAGCAGGGAAAGGTTCAGCACTTCAGAGACTCTGATTGGCTGCCCACTAGGGAATGCTAAATACTTCCCTCCCCCTCTCTCCTAAAGGCTATAGCTGACGTTCAGCTTCATGGGCACAAGGTATCCTCTGGGCCCTTACCTAGTAAGCATTTAGCTATTCCTTCAAATTAAGGAAATAATTTGATCATTTTTGTTATCTGTGTATTTTCACAAAACATTCTCTCCAGTCTTTACAAATTTCCATGGTTCGTCAATGCAGCATTTTAAAAGTCCTTCAAGCAGTCTGAGTTCGCCTCCACTTGGTTGTGTTGGATGCACATATCACAATTTCAAGACTCATTTACGATTGGGCAGCACGGTAGCATTGTGGATAGCACAATTGCTTCACCGCTCCAGTGTCGCAGGATCGATTCCGGCTTGGGTCACTGTCTGTGCGGAGTCTTCACATTCTCCCCGTGTGTGCATGGGTTTCCTCCGGGTGCTCCGGTTTCCTCCCACAGTCCAAAGATGTGCAGGTTAGGTGGATTGGCCATGCTAAATTGCCCTTAGTGTCCAAAATTGCCCTTAGTGTTGGGTGTGGTTACTGGGTTATGGGGATAGGGTGGAGGTGTTGACCTTGGGTAGGGTGCTCTTTCCAAGAGCTGGTGCAAACTCGATGGACCGAATGGCCTCCTTCTGCACTGTAAATTCTATGAAATAGTCTCCTCAATCACAGATTATCTTATAGTTGCTGTATGTTTGCGCTTAAATTGATGATTAACTCCTGATGTGTGTTGACATTCAGGTCAAATTGGTGTTCAGCCTCATAAATTGAAAATGCAAAAACCTAGAAGGAATAGCATGTAGACCAAATACACCAAAAGACATTAAATAATAGCACTGTGACCGGATAATAGAACTTGCAAGTTAAAGGCTGGATGTGTGGTGGGGTCAGTGTAAAGAGTTGTAGTGCAATTCAAGGGAGCTCAGGTTTAGTGGGGTATAAGAAAATAACAAAATGATGTCCTTTTCACTTTAATTAATTAATGCGTATTTGGCTAAGCAGATGGAGAAAGGCCTGTAATGGGTGAGTGGTAATGCAATACCTGTTGAATGATACTGACTGCAGATGTGGTCTTGGAAGGTCTGTTTACCAAGAACTATAATGCATCATTGCTGGAGCTTTGTGAAGGTCTTTCCTGCTGATTCCCTTATTTCCCCTTTATTTTTGCCATTCACTTTTGATCCATGGATGCTTAGTGGACATGTACCTTTAAGTCGGGCAGCACAGAGAAAGGGGGATTTGAGACGTTGCAACATAGTATATTGTGTTGCTAGCTTTGGATAGCAAAATCCAGACTTTTCAGCAGCCGAGAGATAGGGGCTGGTTTAGCACACTGGGCTAAATAGCTGGATTTTAAAGCAGATGAAGGCAGGCCAGCAGCACGGTTTGATTCCCGTACTAGCCTCCCCGAACAGGCGCCGGAATGTGGTGACTAGGGGCTTTTCACAGTAACTTCATTGAAGCCTACTCGTGACAATAAGCGATTTCCATTTTCATTTCATTTCATGTAGTGGGACTCGTTTTGAGTGATTGGCTGGTGGCCAATGAATTGACCAAAAGGTCGTATTCTGCCCAGTAACAGGTGGTGATTGGGTCCTACCCGAGTGCAATAATTTTCAGAGACCCAACGAGCTCAGTTTGAATCCTGGACACGCAGGGAAAAGGACTTTCTCTTCTCTCTCTCCAGAAAGGCTGTGAGTGCTGTATTTCTGAAACTGCAGAGACCTGAATGAGGTTACAGTGAAAACAATTACAGGTTGTAAACAGAGACCAGGACCTGAAAGCTTACTTTGAAGGAAGGTGTGCTTAAAGACAACCATCTAAAATAAAGACTCTTTTTCATTTTACTTGTGATTTTCTCCCTCTGTGGTTGTCTGTCTTGTGTGTGTATAGAGGGTGAGGTGCAAGTTAAAGTGGGGGATTAGGAATTATATATTAGTTAACCAGTTGTATTTGCTGCATATTTCATTATAGTTCTTGTTATAAATAAAAAGTAATTGTGTTTAAATTTGCAAACCTGGTGACAGTAATTACTGGGCGGCCAAGGGTGAAAGACTTTGGATATGTTTCCAAGAATTATTAGTTATGTTGTGACTCCGGGTTAAGAGGGGCTGGAATTGCCTAGAGTGTTGTAACAACCTGAAGTGGTGACATTCAAGGTAACTCTGTATTCCTATTTTTAATCAAACAAGCTCAGCCAAGCACGGTGGCGCAGTGGCTAGCACTGCTGTCTCACGGCACAGAGGACCCCGGTTCGATCCCGGCCTTGAGTCGCTGTCCATGTGAAATTTGCACATTCTCCCCGTGTCTGCATGGGTTGCACCCCCAATCCAAAGATGTTCATGGTAGGTGGATTGGCCACACTAAATTCCACTTTAAAAAAAACTGGCTCAACCTGAATTGAGACAGGGTCAGAAAAAGCACCTTTTTCATCTATTCCTGATAAGCTAAACACAACTGACATATCATCTGTGAATACACAGTGCATAAAATGCAGAGGTATCTACATCAAATATGATTGCTTGTGCATTGAACTTGAGACCACTAATGGATAGGACAAAGGGACAGAGAAGTAATATTGACCGGTGGAAGGGGAATTTAATAGTATAAATAGTGGAAATAGATATTGCTGATTTGCATGTGAATATTTTTTGTGTTAGATGTATTCAGTACTCAAGAATTCTTTCTATAGAATGACACTGTAATTATATTTGTGGGTTTGGGCCAGATTCATCTGAAAATCCTAAGTTCAAAGGGAAAGCCTCTCCTGGACAAGCTTGTTTTTTTTGGCTAGTACAGACATAATAGTCAGGCCTTCCTCTAAACTGAGAGATTTTGATTGTTACTTCAAAACGGCACGGTAGCACAGTGGTTAGCAATGTTGCTTCACAGTGCCAGGGACCCGGGTTCGATTCCTGGCTTGGGTTACTGTCTGTGCGGAGTCTGTACGTTCTCACTCAGTCTGCGTGGGTTTCCTCCCAAATGTCCCGAAAGACGTGTTTGTTAGGCGAATTGGGCATTCTGAATTCTCTCTGTGTACCTGAACACGTGCTGGAGTGTGGCGACTAGGGGACTTTCACAGTAACTTCGTTGTAGTGATAATGTAAACCTACCTGTGACAATAAAGATAAAGATTATTATTATCCCCACCTCCAATCCCTGGGTCATTTGGGCAACTGCAGTCTCTGTGCAGCCATGCTCAATCATTATTAGCCCCCAGTACTGGCATCCTAAACAAACAGGATTAAGAGCATGCAGATGAAGGTGCAAGTGAGACATGAGAATGCCAAACGAAGGATTCCCCTGGAGAATAGTGAACATAAAACTGAAGGAAGGAAAACGCCTGAAAAATCACCTTTAAAAAATCCCATGATATGACATAACTGGACCTTTGAAAAAACATAGCCGAGGACAAAGTGAAAAGGCAATTTGAAGAAAGCGCAATTATCAGCATTAGGATGAGGTAAAAGCTCCTCAAAAACAGACCTACGCCAAGAAAATTTAGATTCAAGTTACTGCCATGATGTCTTTGAGAGAACTGGCAGCTATTACCAAGGCTTCTAGTCCACCGAGACTTAAGGCCAAGTATCATTATTGGCCCCATGAGACTAGTACTATTAAGAAGCTACAAAACAAAAATAAAGCTTAATAAATACAAATAAAAATTGGGCAATGACCTGCTTAGGTTGTCAGCATTGGGGACTAATAGTGACTGTACTAACGTTGCATATTAATTTATTACAGTAATAACATTACATATGATGGAGTGGGTTTTAGATAGCAAAATCCAGGGTGACAAATCGATCTTGGATGCAATTTTTGACTTGTACAGGAGACTGTTAAGGGCACACTGGACATACTGCTTTCGCAGCATTCGCACCTAATACTGGGAATCAAACCAGCTCACAACATACAGTTCTGATGGTGAGTACAAAATTAAGTGTTCCAAACAACAATGAGAGACACACCCGGCTCTCAGCCCGATATTTAACACAGTATTGCACCGAGGAGTGATTAGTAAACCATGGAAGAAAGACCATTGGCAAATCAATCACCAGCCTACTCTGCCATTCTAAATACCATCAGGGCAAGAAGAGGAAGAAAAAAATAACTGGTGTTAAAAATTGAACATGAACCACATATCAGTGGCACTAAATGTTCTGATATCTACTCTGTACACTCACAGAAAACCACAGCTTGGAGATGCAGACTGTGCCAGGATTATAATCGAGAACATTGTTCTCAGACATCTGGCTCGTAGATAAGGAACGTCTGTATCCAAATGATAATGAAAGTAGGCATCTGTAGTAGTGTCGTCGAAATCTTTCATGAGTTTCTGAAAAGGTTTTTATTTAGCCCACTGACCTTAATTGAATATTAATTAACTAATTACAGAAATATTGTTCCTCACAAATCCTGAATAGGTGACTTTTCTTTTTAAAAAGCCATATTTTTATTAATGTTTGCACAGCATATAATTGAATCTTTGTGGCTGCCAGCAACTGTCAGATACATCTCTCAGCTTCTGCAATAAACCAAACGTTTAAAAAAAATCCCTGCGAGTATGATTCGTATCACTACAGCAAGCTTGTTGTTGCTTTTGTATTTTATATATTTTGGGGGGGAAAACTGATTTTTCTGCTGGTTCACAAATATCAGCAAAATGGTCAACTATCTTTCACGGCATCTCAATGTTGTGAGTGCTGTATAACGTCAGTTAAAGGTGGTCAGACCTGGTCAGCTCCACACACACTCTGTTGTCTTTGGGATGTGGCTGGTGTTGTTACAGGAAATAGTGTTATGATCATTTTGAGAGGTGAAAATAAAGTAGAAAATGGGCAGGCCCCATTAACCTTTTTGCATTCAGCAAGGGGTCTGTCTCAGGGCGAGATAGTGATCTGCCACTTGCTTGTACTGTGCCGTTATTTCCAGTACCTTTCTCAGTCCCTACAACAGGAAGCACATAAATCCAGCAGCCAAGTGGGTTATAAAGAAAGAAAACAAAATACAAAAGAAAAGATGATAAAGAGAAGAAATAGCTCTTATCTGCCTTCTGCAACCCATAGGCGATACAGCATGCCTTTTAGCCATGTTTATGGTGTTACTGGACAACTCAGATAAATGACCTTAGAATTTGTCAACATTGAAAGCTCTGGATAACAGATGGCTGAACCTGCGTCACTGAGATGGTGATGAATAACTCACTGAATTTGCACGACAGAGATCCAGTAGCGAAAGGAGTTTCAAATAACTTAATAGCCTATAAGAAGGAAAGTTAAGTTGTTGAGATTTCCCATCCCTTGATTAAATTAATGCCTTTACTTCACCAAAGTTCCCATTATCGTTTGTAAAATTTACAACAAGGAAGGGAATTATAATCCATTTATAAAAGAACATTTACAATTTCACTGCACCTGACTTTTGTATCGGCATTACTACATTTCTGTTGCTATTACATTGCTACTCTATTCCAAAGCAAGACAGGAAGGAATAGCTTCATCATACTCTAGGTCCTGATGAAATAGCTCTGTTATTCTTTGTCTCTTCAGGAACCATGTCCTAAGAGGGCACTGCCAACCATGGCCTTGCACGTGTTGGTCCATGTTTATGTTTGGCAAGATATTTTAGTGGTTTGCCATTGCCTCCACAGGTCCTGGTTGACCAGGAGACTTTCCCACTTTTAATGCTGCCATTGGTGTACTGGGAGGAGTTATGGGTGATCAATTGTTTGGACAAGTTACGAACACATCTTCTGTAACCATCAAGTCCCAGAGTAGGACTAAAACCCAGAGCTTTCAGCTCAGAGGTAGGGGGTGCTATAACAGCACCATAAGTCACCCTTACTGGTGTTAATGGATCTTAAAGAATAGCTCTGTTTTTACACAAGTTCCGGGATGCTCTTCTGGCTCAATTGGTAGCGCTATTGTCAGTCACAGAATTGCCGGCTCAACCCCCCACTCTGGACTTTGAACCCTTTTTGTTTAATTTGTGGTCATTGCTCGGTAGGCCAGCGTTTACTGCCATCCCTATCATTGTCCTTGAGAAGCTGGTGGTGAACTGCCTTCTTGAACTGTTGCAATCCCCGTGGTGCAGATACACCCACAGTGTTATTATGGGGGAAGTTCCAGGATTTTGACCCAGCATTAATGAAGGAATTATTCCCGAGTCAGGATGGTGTGTGGCTTGGAGGGGAAATTTCAGGTGATGGTGTTCCCAATGTGGTAATATGCCTGTAAACAATATTGTAGATAGTTGGTGCTGCAACCTCCAACCAGCAGGTGGCGGTCCAGATCCACCATGCGGTCTCGAGATGGTGGTCATGTGACAAGGCACTCAGATATAAGTACGGACAGGTCCAGTAATCCTGAGAAGGTTATAAAACGTACATGAGGACAGTCGTGCATAGAGGTTGTTCCAGTGGAGAATAAAGAAACTCCATGATAACTTGCTCTGTATCAGATCATTACCTTACCATGTGTGCTTTAATAAAGATTCTGGTTTGGACAAGTCACAAGCAGTTCTGTGGATTTCTTGTTAGATACTGAACACCGAACACAACACCCATGTGTTTGCTGCCCTTCTCTTTCTAGGTGGTAGAGGCTGCAGATTTGGGTGGTGCTATTGAAAAAAACCTTGGCATGTTGTTGTGGTGCATCTTATATATTCTACACACTGCACTGGATTTACACAGTGAGCTGGTGGTGAAGGGAATTAATATTTAAAGTGATGAGTGGGTCAGTTGCTTCTTTCAGGGTGGTATCAAGTTTCTTGATTATTATTGGACCGCCACTCATCCCGGAAAGTAGAAAGCATTCCTCACACTTCTGCAATTTGGATTGTAAATGGTGACAAGACTTTGGAGGTTGAGGAGGTGAACGACCCGTTGCAGAATTCCCAGCATTTGACCTGCTTGTGTGTTTACTGTACTTATGTTCAATTAAGCTTTTAGGAAACAAAGACTCTCAACTGGGAGATTCAGCGCTGATATACCATTTGAATGTTGAAGGGAGGTGGTTTGAATCTCCCTTGTTAAAGATGGTCACTGCATTTAGCTTGATATAAGTTACCACCTCAGTGCAGTAGTGAGGGAGTGCTGCAAAGTTGAAGGTTCCAGC
The DNA here is from genome assembly GCF_047496885.1 of Scyliorhinus torazame. NCBI lineage: Eukaryota > Metazoa > Chordata > Chondrichthyes > Carcharhiniformes > Scyliorhinidae > Scyliorhinus > Scyliorhinus torazame. The sequence goes on from NC_092716.1 coordinate 222,665,902, forward strand.
ATTTGGACGGGACATTAAATGGAACTCCTGTCTGCCAGGACAGATTCCAGTAAAGCTTTGATACCTTGGGCGACATTCTCCGACCCCCCGCCGGGTCGGAGAATCGCCGGGGGCTGGCGTGAATCCCGCCCTCGCCGGTTGCCGAAGTCTCCGGCACCGGATATTCGGCGGGGGCGGGAATCGGGCCGCGCCGGTTGGCGGGCCCCCCCCGCTCGATTCTCCGGCCAGGATGGGCCGAAGTCCCGCCGATAAATTGCCTGTCCCACCAGCGTAAATTAAATCACCTACCTTACCGGCGGGACAAGGCGGCGTGGGCGGGCTCCAGGGTCCTGGGGGGGGCACGGGGCGATCTGACCCCGGGGGGGGTGCCCCCACGGTGGCCTGGCCCGCGATCGGGGCCCACCGATCCGCGGGCGGGCCTGTGCCGTGGGGGCACTCTTTCCCTTCCGCCTCTGCCATGGTCTCCACCATGGCGGAGGTGGAAGAGACTCCCTCCACTGCGCATGCGTGGGAAACTGTCAGCGGCCGCTGACGCTCCCGCGCATGCGCCGCCCGGAGATATCATGTCCACGCCAGCTGGCGGAGCAACAAAGGCCGTTTCCGCCAGCTGGCGAGGCGGAAATCCCGCCGGCGTCGGCCTAGCCCCACAATGTTGGGGCTCGGCCCCCAAAGATGCGGAGCATTCCGCACCTTTGGGGCGGCGCGATGCGCGTCTGATTGGCGCCGTTTTGGGCGCCAGTCGGCGGACATCGCGCCGTTTCCAGAGAATTTCGCCCCTTATTTGATGCAAAGTAGTGAGTCTTCCCTGTGTCCCAGTTGACATTGATCCTTCAGCCAATACCTCATTAGTAGGTTAACTGATGATTATCTCATTGTTGTCTGTGAGAATTGCTTTAGTAATATTTGTAAGATGTGATAGTTGTTATATAAATGCAAGCTCTTCTTTCTGGAAGATAATTCAATTACCATATGAAAGGAAGACAAGTGAAAATTGTGTTTGGTCTTCTAAACCTTGCAAAGGAATCCTCCAAACACCTTGACTTGTCCAAACCGGGATCTTTATTGAGTCTTGTGTGGTAAGATAGCAATCTGTTACAGAGCACGATATCATGGAGCTTCCTTTCTACTCCTCTGGAACTACACCGAGCACCGACCATTCACCCGTATGTCTTACTATCATCTCCTGATAGCCGGATGAGTCTCCACTTATAGGGGAGTCCCTGGTCACATGACCATGGTCTTGATGCCGCATGGTGTGTCTGCACCACCACCTGCTGGTTGGAGGTTGCACACAATCCAACTGTGATATTGCTTACAGGCATGTCACCACAAAAATGCAAATCTATGGTACATATCCCGCTTTTTATGATCCTTTTCTCCTGGTCCATGTCTTTTTATTGCTTGGGCAGGTGATCTGCCTGTCAAACGCTGGTCAATGTTGTTCCATGTCAAGTCACTAGCATGCCTGTGAGATTGATCTCGAGTTCACACCCTCTTTCATTCTGATTTGCACTCCCTCACCCCACACCACAGGAACATATTTGCCTCCATCCATCACTTCACTTATCAGTTTACTACTTTGTAAGACATCTCCGTGCACCTGGTGTACATAGTTTCTCAGCTGGAGTGACAATTGGCCAGAATGCACCTGGGGTAGAAAGGGGGAAATCATTCAGACCCCCTGCCCCATTCAGACCATAAGACATAGGAGCAGAAGTAGGCTATTCGGCCCATCAAGTCTGCTCCACCATTCAATGAGATAATGACAGATCTGATGTGATAATTCTCCTGGTTGTTTAAAGTTGTGTTGTGTTGTAAAGTGTACGTGGGACCTCATACAGGCCTCAGTATGATTGGGCTCAGTTGTGCTATATGATAGAATACAGGTAGCCTCTCAGTACTCCAAGCATGAATATAGTCATGCATGAAAATAGTCACATGGAAGATAGCTGGAGATTTCTGACATGCATGGAACCATACCTCAGAAAGAGTTAATTACTTTCAGAAGAGATGGAGAAAAAATTAGCCGGAATAAATGTTCTAGCACATGTTTGAGTGTTTTGAGGCAGGTTAGCAGAATTAGCAGTCAGGAAAGAGAGTGACCTCTGTGTGTTAAAAGATGCAGGTTTGAAACATGCTTTGGTGATGCAACAAGAATGTCATGTGACATCTATTCCTGCCTAACCACATAAGAATTGCAGAGGATTAGAGAGTTGATTATGCCAATTTATTTGACTGAAAGGATAATGTTCTTGGGAATCGTTAAGTATTATCTGGGAGGGTAGAATTCACAGGCAGTAGCTGTGTTGAGAAGACAACCAGAGCACAGAGGATGGATTCGATTTAAGGGATATCGTGGACAGGTTGGGATAAGCTCACTTTTTATTTCTACTTTTTTCCAAGAGTGTGAATGATAATTTCACTGCCCAGTGATGTGATCTTATGGTGCAGTAAATTATAACTTAACAGTCAAATTCCAGAATGTGTTAAAAATGAAACCATGAATCACCTTGAGAACAGTTAGATGCAGCAATGTTAATGGTGCATTACTGACATTCTCTCAGTCCTGCCAGAGAGTATTAGAATTTATTTGCACCTGTGACTGATGAATTATTGGCCTACTCTCATTTCTGAGAACGTCACCATTAAAATATCTCCCCTTTGTTACGAATTTTCTGTTGGCCTCTATTAAAAGTACCATTGCAGTCTAATACTAATTTACAATTTATTTGTATTTCCCCCCCTTCCTTCCTCTGTTTCAAACAACATTTCTTAACCAGAGCAGCAGAGATGGGATCTGCTCCCAAGCCTCTGAAAATGCTGCTCTTGATCTAGAAGTAAGCAGCTGCTCAGAGTACTGTAGGCTGGCATAAATGTCCCAAGGAGGCATCTGCTTTCTGCCATTTTTCTCATTTATTCCCATCTTTCTGCCCACCAACCAGCACCGTAAGCCATAATCTGAGGAATCATTACTGCTCCACGACACAGTTCATTGGAGCTAGGCTACATTACCTATCTCATCCATAACATATTATCCCCTATCATGTTAAGCTCTCCTTCCTGTTAGGCAAATTAAAGTAGCTGAAGTTCATCTGAAGTAAACATTGAATGTTAATTGATAATTATATCACCTTCGGGGCGAACAAAATCATTTTTTTTCCATTTTCTTATGTTTGTCACTCATATGGGTCACAATACACAGTGATGAATGGGTGCACAACTAGCATTGATGAAATTGATCATCCTACCCCTCCTACACCTTTGGCTTTGGACAGTGGAACTGCTGGAGGAATGAATATCGCCCAAATTAAAGACTGCTTCAATCTGATCAAACAGTCACAACATTTAAATTTTGCATCACGTGAAACTTGGAAGCATTGTGAACCATGAGGAAGATAATGTAGAATTTCAAAAGGACGTTAACAAGTTGGTACAATGGGCGGAAAGTGGTAGGTTAAGTTTAATGTGGAGAAATGTAAAGTATTTCACTTTGGTAGGATAGACATGGAGAGACAGTATAAAATGAAGGATACAAATCTGACGTGGGTGCAGGAGCAGAGGGACCTTCATATATTTGTGCAAAGTCATTGAAGGTGGCAGGAAGGCTGAGAGAGCGGTTATATAGCGGGGTGGCACAGCTCCAGGGTCTCGGGTTCAATTCTGGCCTCGGATGACTGTGTGGAATTTGCACTTTCTCCCCGTGTCTGCGTGGGTTTCCTCCGGGTGCTCCGGTTTCCCACCATGGTCCAACGATGTGCAGGTTAGGTGGATTGGCCATGATAAAATTGCTCCTTGGTGTCCAAAAGGTTAGGTGGAGTTACCGTGTTACAGGGATAGGATGGAGGTGTGGGCTTAGGTGGGGTGCTTTTTCCAAGGGCTGGTGCAGACTCGATGGGCCGAATGGCCTCCTTCTGCACTGTAAATTGTATGATTCTATGATATAGAGCATCCTAGGCTTTATCAATAGGAGCATAGTGTACAAGAACAAGGAGGTTATTGCTGAACTCACCTAGAAGGGGCATGACGCAAAGCCTGATTTGGGCCTTTCACGCCGGGTGTGGAGCCTGATTTGGATCTCCCACAATTCACCCATCACGCCCGGTGTGGACCCTGATTTGGGTCTCCCGCAATTCACCCGTCACGCCCAGTGTGGAGCCTGATTTGGATCTCCCGCAATTCACCCGTCACGCCCGGTGTGGACCCTGATTTGGGTCTCCTGCAACTCACCCGTCACGCCCGGTATGGAGCCTGATTTGGGTCTCCTGCAATTCACCCGTCACACCCGGTGTGAAGCATGATTTGGATCTCCCGCAATTCATCCGTCACGCCCGGTGTGAAGCGTGATTTTGATCTCCCGCAATTCATCCGTCATGCCCGGTGTGAAGCGTGATTTGGGTCTCCCGCAATTCACCTGTCACGCCCGTTATGGAGCGTGATTTGGATCACCCGCAATTCACCTGTCACGCCTGGTGTGGAGCGTGATTTGGATCTCTCCCCCAATTCACCCGTCATGCCGGGCGTGGAGCATGATTTGGATCTCCCGCAATTCATCCGTCACACCCAGTGTGGAACATGATTTGGATCTCGCTCAATTCGCCTGTCACACCAGGCGTGTTAGACCTCTATCTTTATTAATAACCACAAGACGCGAGTACGTTCCATGTATTGGACAAATGACCACACAACCAGTATATTAGTTCAATTATTGCTTATTATTAGACATAGGATTGGTTCTATACTTAATAACCTATATGCTACTACACATTAAACTATGCCTAACAGCTTAAATGACCTTTACTTAACTTTCAAGTGACCGGCTCTGTGCAGTTAGATAAGGCCTTTATCTTGTTCCCCACGTGTGGCGGCTGGAAGTTGTCAGGTGCGTCTGGGCTGAGGCTCGTCCTTCTGGTACTGATCGCGGATCCTTGAACTTGGCTGGTTGACATGCTGCAGTTGGTGGGGCAGACGCCGGACCCAAAAGAGAGCGAGCATTGGTTGCGCAGTTCCTCTTATCCTCCGATCCGTCGCACACCTTTCGGCGGTCCCAACTTGGGATCCAATGGATCGATAGAGTTTCGATCATCCTAATCGATTCTGGCCAATTATGGACGGGTACCTTAATAGCTGTCCGGGGACTGGTTGTTATTGTCCAAGGCACGGTATGCACTTCCAAATAAGGTGAATAGGCGTCCCCTGGTCTGTTACTATTATTATGTTTAAATCTGAGTCCCATTGTCCTGGGGAGATTGGTGATTGACCTTTAGAAGGTGCAAGTTTCTGTATAGGTCTGGTTTCCTTTGCACAATACACACGAGCTGTGTATCGTCTGTGTCCCAATCTGACCCCAATTCCCATTATCCTTTGCGGGCGGCCATTTAGATGGCCAGAAGCCTGATTTGGATCTCCCACAATTCACCTGTCAAGCCCGGTGTGGAGTATGATTTACAAAGAACAAAGGACAATACAGCACAGGAACAGGCCCTTCAGCCCTCCAAGCCTGTACCGGTCATGATACCACCCTTGGCCAAAAGCCTGAGCACTTCCTTGTGCCGTATACCTCTATACCATCCTATCCATGTATTTCAAGATGCCTTTTGAACGCCATTAATGTATCTGCTTCGAAAACCTCCCCTGGCAACGCGTTCCAGGCACTTACCACCCTCTGTGTAAAAGACAAGCCTCGCACATCTCCTCTATACTTTGCCCCACAGACATTAAACCTATGTCCCCTGGTGACTGACCCCTCCACCCTGAGAAAGAGTGCCTGCCCATCCACTCGAACCATGCCCCTCATAATCTTGTAGCCCTCTATCAGGTCACCCCTCAACCTCCATCTTTCTAATGGAAACAGTCCGGGTCTATTCAGCCTTTCCCGCAATTCGCCCGTCACGCCCGGCATGGAGCCTGACTTGGACCTCTTCTGCGATTCACCCGTCAAGCCCGGCATGGTGCGTGATTTGGATGTCTCCTGCAATTCACCCTTGTGGAGCTGGGCGCGACGCGGTGGTAGAACCGCCCCTACATTCCTGTAAATTGAAATGACAGCGATTGCAACACAGTTCCTGTTGTTTCAGTCAGGGGATCATAGTGATCATCAACTGTACAAAATGGCAGTTAGACAAGTAAAATGAATGTAATGTGACAATCTGCCTATTTGCAGCTACCGTATTTTATGGGGGCGATTCTCCGATATGGAGCCCAAGTGTTCACCGGCTGTCGCGTTTCACAACGGCGCGAACCGGGCCCTGGCACGACCGATTTTGGCCCCCACATGGGTCCAGCACGGCGCTGGAGCGGTTCACGCCGCTCCAGCCTCCTTTCGCGTTGCCAAATGGGCGCTACACCAACTCACGCATGCGCAGTTGGGCCGCGCCAACTTGCGCATGCGTGGGGGACTTCTTTAGCGCGCCGGCCCCGACTCAACATGGCGTCGGTGTTCAGGGGCCAGCGCGACAGAAAGTAGGCCCGGGCGGGGAAAGGCCGGCCCGCCGATCGGTGGGCACCAATCGCGGGCAGACCCCATTGGAGGCCCCCCCCCCGGTGAAGGAGCCCCCGTCTCCCCCCCACAGGCCGCCCCCCGACCGTTCCTGCAGAGTTCCCACCGGCAGCGACCAGGGGTGAATAGCGCCGGCGGGACTCTGTCCTTTCGGTGCGGCCGCCCGGCCCATCCGGGCCAGAGAATTGGCGGCCCCTCCGATTCCAGCGGCCCACGGCCGGCGCTGCGCCAGATGCGCCGGCGCAAATGGCGACGATTCTCCGGACCTCGGAGAAATGCGTGCCGGCGTCGGGGCGCGGTTGCAGCGATTCTCCGGCCCGGCGCGGGGCTCGGAGAATCGCCCACTATATCTAAGAAAATATTTGGCTCCAGAGAAGTAAACACGAGATTGTAGTCTCATCATTTTACTCAGATATTTGTTACTCTGTAAACTGCCTAAGTTTATAATATCGTCTGACATTTAGTGGAGACTGCATCCCTGATTTCCTTGAGTACTCTATTGTGCTCTGCTGTTTGCTACATAACTTTTAAAAATTGAAACATTTTCAAACAAAGTTAAGCTTCTAGTAATATTACAGTTCCATCATTCCAAAACCTGCTGGGAATGGACAGACTGCATTGAAGATTCCCACCTGCCTAACTATAGTCTGTACTTGCTTCTTAATCACCTGAGGGACGGTGACAAGTTATAGATTGTATGATCAGGGTAAAGCCGGAGTCAGGTTTAAGGGTGAACAAGTATAACTACCAAGACAATTAAATATTTTAAGTATTGTTGAAAAAATGAAATGTCAAAGTTTTTCATTTTGCACTCATCAGGAAACCTTGCAAGAATACCAGTTGATTTGTTATGTTGTAGGTGTAACATAAGTGGCTTCCTTGTGGTGCACTTGACAAAGGAAGGTTCAGATGTGGAAATAACTTCAACACGTTTATTAAACTATTTACTCTTCTATTATTCGGGTTTGACACTACTGCTAATCCTACTATAGCCACCCAGACTGACTAACCAGCTGCTGCAATCCACGTGGTGGGTGTAATATTGAATCAACCCTGTCTCTGTACTCACTGACTGTCTCTACTGGAAAGAGGCAGATCATGTGTGTGGTGTCCTTTATATATGGGTTGGTGTAATGCCCCCCTGTGGTCGTGTCACCTCCGTGTGCAACGTGAATGTCCATTGGTCGCATCCTATCTAACTGATCTATTGGTTGAGTGTGTGTGTGTGATGTTTCTGGTGCTCCCTCTAGTGTCTAGCTAACCTACATGCATTTACATTGATGCACATCACCACATCCCCCTTTTTTTATATGTTACATATTTTCTGCACACTTTGAGAAAATTGAACAAAGAACAGGTAGATAAGGTAAGGTATATACAAGTCATGGGAACAGTGATTAAACAATAAGTCCAAATCATTTGTGTGAGTCCAAAAACCATCAATCATCATGGTCAAATGTCTCTCTTGGTTATGAACGGCATCAACGTCCCTGTGCCACAGGAACTAAGAAGTGGTCAAATCACTTCGCTGTCTGATTTGGAGTCCCTTTCTTTTTTTGATGTTTGTGATGGTTGTGCTGGATGGCATCTTGTAGCTGATAAGGTGTTGATGTTGAAGAGGTACCATCAACAGTATCATTCGAGGTCATGGATGTGCCATATGTTGAAGTTGCATAAGACTGTACATACTGGTTCTGGCCACGTGCTGTGCAGGAAGGGTGATCCTGCTGAGAACCGTTGAAGCTTGTCGAATTGGAAACAGAATTGCTGCTCGCATAAATACCTGGTGATGTTGTGAAACTAGAACCTTGCATCTGATAGGAATATGCCGTCTGGCCAGACTGGGATGCAGCAAATCCTGGGCTGTAACTAAGGCATCCAGTCTGTAGTGCAGATCGTGCTTGCGGTAGTCCTCCTTCGGTCTTGATTCCATTAGTGGGCAATCCGTAGTGCTGGCCTGTTTGAGAATATGCTGCATAGACTGCTGGCTGCTGCATGCCTGAATACTGGATTTGTCCAGCATGAGCTGTTATTGGCTGCACTGTTGGTGCGGAAAAAAATGTGTGGATATAGCTGTGGTGAATATTGGTGTATTCCTCTTGGACTGTAGCCGCTGCTTGTTATTACTGATCCAGTGTAATTGTTAAGTGATCCATCTCCTGTCGTTGTGGCATCTGCTGACACCCTGAGCGTGCCATCACTGAGGTTGCGGCACTCCCTGTCTGGAGTAAAGTCTGGCTTACGTGAATCAGAGTCGGCGTTTGGTTGCTCCTCATCTGGAGTCTGGTCTGTTTTAACTGAGTCAGTGTTGGTTTGTTGATGCTCCCTGTCCGGAGTCTTAGCAGGTTCACTGGAGTCAGCTGAGATTTCGTGAAGCTGCACGTCTGGAGTCGGGACATGCAGGAATGCATTGACTTGTGAAGAGGTTCGAGCGCATGAGGATGGAAGTATCATGGTGTCACCGGAGACACCAGTGGTCTCACAGTGATTGTCGAGTGCCTCTGTACACACTAGCTGAGGTCTGTCACTTTGCACATCTTGCATGGGAAGTGGGATGCTGTCTTCACTCGTCTCACATACCGTGGGTCAAGCCTCAGTAGCTGCCTGTTGTTCACTTGGGTTGGGTAAATTGTCAGAGTCGTCATCTGGTGACGCAACCAATGTGGGTGGACTGGCATTGTCTTGCTGTTGTCCTTCATTTGGGCTTGGACTGTCATCGTCGCTTTGTTCTTCACTGTAGCATGATAGACCGTCATGGTCGTCCTGCTGTGCACTGGAGCATGGTAGACTGTCATAGTCTTCTTGCTGTTTACTTGAGCATGGCAGACTTGCATCGTCTGCCGCTAGTTGGTCAGAGGAGATTGCTAGACCCTCATGGTCTTGTTCCTGCAAGGACTGGGCGTCGGAGTCTTGCGTTGCTTCTATCGTGGAGGCTGTCCACAAGCTCGCTGTGGAGGCTTGTGACTCTGGAGTCACTTCTTGTTCATGCAAGGACTGCGGTGTGGAGTCTTGCGTGTCTTCTTTCGTAGAGTCGGGAACACTGAGCGGTGCGTGGACCATGCTCTGTGTGGCAGCAGGCCGCTCTCTGTGGGCTTGTACCACTCTCTGTCTCTTGGTGTCAGGCTGCAGCATCATCCTGCACTCACAAATTGCGATGTCATATCTGCTGGGCTGAAGATCCTCAAATCCGAAGAATGAATCCGCGACTGTGTCGGATTCAATACGGGGGTAGCCAATGTGCAACACGTCTAGTTACGGTTCGATTTTGGTACTGGGGTAGCCTCCCAAGGTGAAAGGTTCGTCCGAGTCATAGTCTTCTAGGACCATATCATCACTGTTTGCGTCGGAGCTGGCATTGGGCTTGCGAGATCCAGAGAAAATATAAAGGTCGGTATCGAAGTATTCAAGGTCGGAATCATCAGTTTGGGCGTAGGTAACTGCTTGTTGCAGGGTTCTTTGGAGGTTAATTTCATTTCCTGGTTCCATTTGAGGCATTGTGCTGTCATTCCAGGTGAAGGAAGGTTGTTTTACGGCTTTAAAAGAATTTTTCTTTGATTTGAGGCGTTTCCCCTTTAAATTGGCGTGGTCCAGGACCTCTGATGTGATGACGCATGTGACGTAGCGCGTAGGAAGCGATTGCACATGCGCAGATCGCTGTTCCTTTATTGATGGCCGTTTTCGTGATTGCGCATGCGCGGCGTCTCGCGCATGCGCAAACGGACCTTCCCATTCTATGTGCTTCACGCGCAACTGTGCAAGTGCAGACCCTTTAGAAAGATGGCCGCCGATCAAAACTGTTCTCTGCTCCGGGATCTCGGCATCGTGGTGAATACTGGTGCTTCTCTTACCTTTTCTTGCTGGTTGGAGTGTGTTTTCCTCACAGTATTTGCCGAATTTGTCCAGGACTGCCTTGAAGTCGCTCCTGTTATGCCCTTTGGAGAACTTGAATTTTTTAAAGATTTCTTCTGCTCTGGCACCAGCTATGGTGAGGAGAAGCTCTGTTTTTTCAGCACCGGCCAGGTCTTCTAGTTCAGCTGCCACCAGGAAGATTTCAAATTTTTGCCGGAATGCCCGCCAGTTTTCGCGGAGATCGCCGTGGCACTGGAGCTGCTGCGGAACCCGGATCTCGAACATCTTGCCTGGGTATCGTTGCTGGTTGTCACTGTACGCTGAGGTATGGCTATATGGATTGAAACAGTTCAGTCCTGGTACCATGATTTGTTATGTTCTAGGTGTAACATAAGCAGCTTCCGTGTGGTGCACTTGACAAAGGAAGGTTCAGACGTGGAGATAACTTCAACACGTTTATTAAACTATTTACACTTCTATTACTCGGGTTCGACACTACTGCTAATCCTACTATAGCTACCAAGACTGACTAACCAGCTGCTGCAATCCACGTGGTGGGTGTAATATTGAATCAACCCTGTCTCTGTACTCACTGGCTGTCTCTACTGGAAAGAGGCAGATCATGTGTGTGGTGTCCTTTATATATGGGTTGGTGTAATGCCCCCCTGTGGTCATGTCACCTCCGTGTGCATCGTGAATGTCCATTGGTCGCGTCCTATCTAACTGATCTATTGGTTGAATGTGTGTGTGTGATGTTTCTGGTGCTCCCTCTAGTGTCTAGCTAGCCTACATGCATTTACATTGATGCACATCACCACACCAGTATAAGGAGAAAACAACAATTTATAATTGTATGAGAAGAGAATGCTGATTGGTTGGCAAGTGGACTCTGATTAGTTGAGGCATTGCCATGGAGAATGTACCAGTTGATGGTGACTGACAGATAACTGTCTTGGCATTACATTTTAATCTTTTAATTGAAAAACCCTGATATGGGCATCTAGGGTCACTACATTTTCATGAAAAGAATGATTCATTTCCTTATGATTTGCATTGAGTGTTTTTTTTATATCTAATTTAGATAACATGGAAATTAGAACATACAATCAGCCATTCAGTCCAAATAAAATGTGCTGGTTTTCATCCACCATGAAGTAGTAATCCTAACCCCATGAGTTCCTCTATCTCTTTATTCCCTTATCCTTCAACCATCTAATTTAACCGATTCTTAAATGTCAGTGTGATCTATGCTTCAATCACTATCTCTGGTAGTGCGATCTGCTTCTATCTACTCTTCATAATTTTTAATGTTTCTATCAAGATACCACATAATCACTATTTTTGCAATGAATTCAGCCCGAGTCTAACAAGTCTTCTTTCATATTTGTATTTCTTCACACCAGCCATCCATTTGAATCTGTGCTAGACACTGTCAACATCCATTCTTGGAACCCAGAACTGCAGAGAGTGTACCAACCAAAGCCTTATTCAGGATTATCTCAATCTTTGAATATTTGTAAGGCAGAGATGGATAGACTCTTGACTAACAAGGGGGTGAAAGGTTATTGGGGTAGGCAGGAATGTGGGGCTGAGGTTACAATCAGATCAGCCATCACCTGATTGTGGCGGAGCCGACTCGACAGGCTGAGGGGCCTAATCCTGCCCCTGATTTATAGGTTCGTATGATGATCTATATTTCATGATATAAAATCCAGTATTACATTCACTTCTCTAACAGCCCGATAAACTTAAATTGAAACTTTTTATGCCTTATGAAGCAAACCCCAAATTCCTTTGCTCCCTCATATCAGTCATTTTTCCTCATTCACTGCTCACTTTGAGCAGCTTGTTTGCACGTAACTGGCCACCTCTAGTGTTGTTAACATCTACGGCAGCAGTGACTGAGTTTACAGGCACCTATTTTAACAATCTGGCTGTGTGTAAAGTAGATAATGGCATTTTATGTAAAAGTGGCAATTGGAAATATGTTATGTGTATATGTTGCTTGCTAAATACTCCTGCTGTTGGAAAACAGACTTTTAGCTTGCTGTAAAGAGCGTTGTGGGAGATCTATTAGTTCATGTATCCTGAGAGGTTTTATTGGCTCTTCATTTTTCTGGTGTCCTCCTGAAGGCACCGGATCAGATTTCTACAGCCGGCAGCCTCCCTCCAGTCCACCAGCCAAATTTCCATTCTTGTTGTAGCCAGGGGGCTGGATTCTCCCATTGCTGACGCCGGAATTGCGTTCGGCGATCAGCCGGAGAATCAAAGTGCCCGACCAGATCGGGGGCAGCGCTGCTTTCGCGATGCTCTGTCCCTCCAAAACAGTGTTCTATGCCGCGCAACGTATCGACGGCCTCAGGACATTGTCTGAGGCCCGCCCCCGTTTCTCCGCCCTTGACTGGCAGGATTCCCGACGGCGTCGGTCACGTGTGGTCTCATCCGTCGGGAACTCGGTGTGGCGGCTGCGGACTCGGTCCAGCACCGCCATAGTCAGGAGCAGGCCGATCTGCGGGCAGGGGGGTACTTCTCCGGGCCTATCAGCAGCCAAATCTGGGTGCTCTAGGCTGCCGTCCTGCTAGCTCCCAGCCAAACGGAGGATCGGTGACTGTTTTGCGTCATTTTTTCTGGAGTAAAACACCACCGTGCCCCATGCTGGCATGGGGACATAACCTCAGAATCGGAGAATCCGGCCCAGCGTCTCTGGGATATTAGAGCAGCGTCCAATCCTAGCATTAATCAGCACCCACCTTGGTTGGTGTTTAGACACAGGAATCCTGGCTCACCTTGGGCTGTTGAGGTTAAATGTAGCACCCACACTGTCACTCCTATTGCCACTGGCCAATTCATCACCAATTGGTGCCGTTCCATGTTCAGAAAAACTGTCCTGAGACCTGCATATGCTTTACCCCATTACAATTATCCTTCAATGCTATTTTTTTGAAAAAATTAATTCACAGCGTTTTCTCCACAAAGATTACTCAGCCATTTTTTCAATAAGTATAGCAATGTTTCACAGAATATAATGAGCAAGTGTGTCTGTCACAGCAGCTGATATGGGAACTCTTTTGCATTAATAATTAAAGTGCTGAACAGTTACATCTAAACATTTTAATTAATCCACCTTGTGTAAATAATTAAAACATTGCAGTTACGCACAACACTCAAAACTTTAATTTATGTGCCATGCTCTTCCAGGAGTGACACCAAATTGCGCAAAGAGATGCATATCAACCATGATACACTAAAATTTCTCTTATCCAGCACTCTAGCAACCGACAGTCTAGTAACTCCAGTAACCGGGTCTTCTGTCGGGTGTGTTCTTTTTGACTGACAATGTCACTCATCCTTCAGAAGCTGGTGCAAAGACCTGTTCCCCATCAGTCACCATCAATCCCGCACAACTGGTAAGAATTGTCAGACTCCACTGTCCGAGTGGAGTTTGCACATTCTCCCCATGTTTGCGTGGGTTTCACCCCCACAGCCCAAAGATGTGCAGGTTAGGTGGATTGGCCACGCTAAATTGCCCCTTAATTGGAAAAAATAATAATTGGGTACTCTAAATTTAAAAAAATAAATTGTCAGACTCATGGGTAGTTGTAACGTGAGGCCTACTCTCGTTCTGGCTTCAGCCTCCCAGGGTTCTGCAGTACCACGTTCCGTCAGGACTGCTCACTCGATTCACGTGCTCCCGCGCCTCCCGTGGGATCTCAACACCCACATCACCAGGAGGTCACCCAAGAGCTTTCCGGATGGTTGAAAATGTGGAGCTGTCAGGTAACTGCCATTTTTGATGAACTGGCACCACGCGCGACGGGTTTTAAAACATTTTCAGTGTATGATTTATATCCCTTGGCTTGTATCATGAAGTTACAGCTCTTCATTTAAAAAAAAAAGTTTTTTTTCAAAATCTTTAACTGAAATTCTGGAATTTCAAATGAGACAGAACAAACTGCCTTAAAATGTTTCTTCCAAGGTGAAGGTGAGAAACACTAACAAGAACCTCCAAAAGGGAGTGCGAAGAAAATCATTTCACATTTCAGCAGACATCCGAAACCCATCTCCAGCTGATTGATATCTCAGAATGTGGAAATGGTCTTAGTTCAAAGAAAATTGACTCTGGGATGAGAGACGTGGGGCGGGATTCTCCATTGGCTGACGCCGAAATCGTGAAGCGCGCGATTGGGCGGAGAATAGGTTTCGACGCTAAAATTACGGCGCGAGCCGATTTGATGCCAAATCGCAATTTTCCATCACCTCGACAGCGGCGTCAATGCGGGTCCAAAATGCATGTACAGTAAAAACCCTGTGCACATCATTAGCGGGCCTGACCCGGTATTCACTGGGGCCTCCGCGATGCTTCGCCTCCAATGGGCCGAGTTCCCGACGGCGCACTTCACTTGTGCTTTTTAAAATCGTGAAACCGGCTACTGAAGGACGGAGAGGAGGTATGAAAAGTGTCCAACAGTGCCATAGTTTGCTGACAGTTGTGCCGCTGGCCGAGGGGGAGGGGGGGGGGTGGTCTTCTGCCATGGCTGGGGGAAGGAGTGGGGGATGGCCAGGAGGTGGGCTGTGGGGTCGGGGTGGACGGACATGGAACACCATTGCTGCAGCCGGAAAGGCAGCCATGCAGCTGCGCACGCCGCTAACAGCTCACTGTGAACTTAAGGCCTCTGGCCCCACCTGACCCATCAGCTGTATGGGCGCACTCCAGCACAACCAGTGCCATCTTGTTGGCTGGGATGAGTGTGTGTGGGGATTGTAATATGTATATGTGGCTCAGCTTGTCAGTCTCCCGAGTGTCAATCACGGACCCGGCGAATTCCGCACTGTTATTCAATCGATTGTGTTCCATGTCGTATCGGTGCTAGCCCCTCCGCAGTTGCTGAATCGTTCCAGGTTCAGAGCCAGTTTTGCTGTCATGAAACACTTAGTCTCAGAAATGGAGAATCCCACCCGTGTTGCTTGTTCCCTTTCAGGAAAACACAGGGAATTGGGATAAAAAGCTGGAGGAAAGCAAATCAAAAGCTACAATCTGAAGGAACTTGGACAGCTTTTCAGTCCTCCTGCAGAATCCAGTGTCCCCAAACTAACTAGCCTTACAACACCAGGTTAAAGTCCATCAGGTTTGTTTCGAATCAATAGGTTTGGGAGTCCTTCCTCAGCGCTCCGAAAGCTAGTGATTCGAAACAAACCTGTTGGACTTTAACCTGGTGTTATAAGACTTCTTACTGTGCCCATCCCTGTCCAACGCCGGCATCTCCACATCATGGCTACCATCCAAGTTAACAGCTAAACTTCCAAAGTCAACTCCACTGGAATCACCCAATTTAACGGCTGCAACTTACTGTCATTTACACTCACGGCAATTCAAAGACTGATTCATGTAGTTTTAAAACTTTCATCTGGACTTTTAACTACTCATCTGATCAATGTGTGTTGTGTTCTTTATTATTTTCTCATGTTTTTAGTAACTAATAAACTTACTCCTCCTTCGACTCAAGAAAGCCTTGTTAAATTGGTTCCTTCTAAAACGTAATTACACATGGTCTGGGAAAAGGTATCCATGGGGGAAGGAATTCCTTTCAAATGAACCTTGTTGCAACTGACCGAGGAGCTGGCGGGGGGGGGGGGGGGGGGGAATGAATAATGAAGGGGAACCAACTAATTCCTCCTCATCTGGGAGCATAAGAAAATTGGGGTCCCATTTGGAAAGTTAACCCAAGGGGACCTCGCCCAGGAAGCAATTGTAACAATGGCTGACGCGATGAGTTACAGAACAGCATGGTTTTATTTTCAGTCAGGAAGAGTCAACAATAACCTACTCTAAAAGTTAGAGACAAGACTTTCCCGTAGTTGCCAAGAATAGCATGTCCTAAAGACATGACAACCTTATTATTGAGAAATCTAGTCCAGAGGCCATCGTATTGGGTCATCAATGTTCAGATACACATGTCAAGGTTAACGTGCACGTTCAGTCGGCAGTTAGGAAGGCAAATGCAATGTTAGCATTCATGGCAAGAGGGCTAGAATACAAGACCAGGGAGTCTTCTGAGGCTGTATAAGACTCTGGTCAGACCCTATTTGGTGTATTGTGAGCAGTTTTGGGCCCCATATTTGAGGAAGGATGTGCTGGCCTTGGAAAGGATCCAGAGGAGGTTCGCAAAAATGATTCCTGAAATGAAGAGCTTGTCGTATGAGGAACAGTTGAGTACTCTGGGTCTGTACTTGTTGGAGTTTAGAAGGATGAGGGGGGATCTAATTGAAACTTACAGGATACTGCGGGGCCTGGATAGAGTGGACGTGGAGAGGATGTTTCCACTTGTAGGAAAACCAAGAACCAGAGGACACAATCTCAGAGTAACGGGACGAACCTTTAAAACAGAGGTGAGGGGGAATTTCTTCAGCCAGAGGGTGGTGAATCTGTGGAACTCATTGCTGCAGAAGGTTGGGGAAGCCAAATCACTGAGTGCCTTTAAGACAAAGATAGATAGGTTCTTAATTAATAAGGGGATTATGGGGTTATGGGGAGAAGGCAGGAGAATGGGGATGAGAAAAATATCAGCCATGATTGAATGGCGGAGCAGACTCGATGGGCCGTGTGGCCTAATTTTGCTCCTATGTCTTATGGTCTTGTGGTCAGACTTAGTGACTGGCCTGCATATAATTATACAAAACTGTGAACCGCCATACAGAAAAGGCCAAGGCCTCTCAGAGATGCAACTTGCGTTACCCAACACGTTCATCTTTATGGAACACTACCACCCACAACAATTATAGAGTGGACGGACTCTTCATTGCCTGATTGGATGATTCTTGACTCTTAGGCAAAGTCTTTCTCCCCATCTCCAATATTTCTATAACGAATAAGCAAAAATGATTTTTTTTTAAATGAAAAAGAATATTGATTTGAACACTCTGATGATTTTTCTCCCTGGTTGCTCACAGCAGTGTCCTGGAGATTAATTTCCAGTTCCTGGAGACTTCAGCTCAATCTTGAATACTCGGTAATGCCAGTTGATTTCCATGTGTGCGAGTAGCCTTCCAGTTACTTGCTCAAGTGAGCTTGCATTTATTTTTACATGTGTGAACTTATGCAGTGAGAATCTGATCTATTGTCATTAGACAAATGTGCACCTGGCAGCAGGAGTTACTGAGCCAAGAAATGAAAAATCCTGACTGGTTTCTTCCTTCCCGCACACAGGAATGTTAAGGTCAATTCTAGCTCCTTTATGACTGCCTTTGCTAAAGGTCAGCTAATTTAGTACAAACCACAGACTGAACTTGGGAAGTTTCTGCACATTGCTCATTGTCCCGTCACATTGTGCATTTAGCAATCAAGAGGCTTTGTAATTTTTTTTTTGAAAATATATTTATTCAAATTTTTCAACAAATTTTCAACAAAACCCCCCCCAACAAGAAAAAGAAACAAAACACAGCAAGCAGAAATTATACATTGGATTTCCCTCAAATGCAATAACCCCCCATATAACAGTAGAAAACATAAATAGGGAAAAAAAACCACCTTAACCCAAACGCCACCCCAAAAGAACCCCCCTCCCCGACCCTAGGCTGCTGCTGCTGACCTCCTCCTAACGCTCCGCGAGATAGTCTAGGAACGGTTGCCACCGCCTGGAGAACCCTTGCACAGACCCTCGCAAGGCAAACTTTATCCTCTCCAGCTTGATGAACCCTGCCATGTCATTGATCCAAGCTTTCAGACTAGGGGGCTTTGCATCTTTCCACAGTAACAAAGTCCTCCGCCGGGCTACCAGGGACGCAAAGTCCAGAATACCGGCCTCTTTCGCCTCCTGCACTCCCGGCTCGTCCGATACCCCAAATAATGCTAATCCCCAGCTCGGCTTGACCCGGGCGTTCACCACCTTGGACATAGTCCTCGCAAAACCCCTCCAAAACCCATCCAGCGCCGGGCACGACCAGAACATATGGACGTGATTTGCTGGGCTCCCCGAGCACCTCCCACATCTGTCCTCCACCCCAAAGAACCTCGCCCCTGTCATATGCGCTCTGTGAGTAACTTTAAACTGTATTAGGCTGAGCCTGGCGCAAGAGGGGGAAGAGTTAACCCTACTCAGGGCATCAGCCCACAGACCCTCATCTATCTCCTCCCCAACCTACTCCTCCCACTTGCCCTTTAACTCCTCCACCGAGGCCTCCTCCTCTTCCTGCAGCTCCTGGTAAATCGCCGAAACCTTGCCTTCTCCAACCCATACATCCGAAATCACCCTGTCCTGAATCCCACGTGCCGGAAGCAGCGGGAATTCCCTCACCTGCCGCCTCACAAACGCCCTCACTTGCATGAACCTGAAAGTGTTTCCCAGGGGTAGCCCAAACTTCTTCTCCAGCGCCCCTAGGCTGGCAAACGTCCCATCGATGAACAGGTCCCTCATTCTTCTGATCCCTGCCAGTTGCCAGCTACAAAACCCCCCATCCATCCTTCCCAGGACGAACCGATGATTCTCCCGAATCGGGGACCAAACCGAGGCTCCCACCTCGTCCCTATGTCGCCACCACTGCCCCCAGATCTTCAGTATCGCCGCCACCACCGGACTTGTGGTGTACCTTGCCGGCGAGAGCGGCAGCAGTGCCGTCACCAGCGCCCTCAGGCTCGTGCCCACACTGGACGCCATCTCTAGCCTCTTCCACGCCGCCCCCTCTCCCTCCATTACCCACTTACGGATCATCGCCACATTGGCTGCCCAATAATAGCCACATAGATTTGGCAATGCCAGCCCCCCTCTGTCCCTGCTATGCTCCAGAAACACCCTCTTCACCCTCGGGGTCTTATTTGCCCACACTAACCCCATGATGCTCCTGCTTACCCATTTGAAAAAGGCCATAGGGATCAAAATGTAAAGGCACTCGAACACAAAGAGAAACCTCGGAAGGACCGTCATTTTTATCAACTGCACCCTACCCGCTAGTGAGAGTGGCAGCATATCCCATCTTTTAAAATCCTCCTCCATCTGCTCCACCAACTGCGCAAAATTGAGCTTATGCAGGGCCCCCCAACTCCTAGCTACCTGGATCCCCAGGTACCAAAAGCTCCTTTCCACCCTCTTCAGCGGTAACTCATCTATCCCCCTTCCCTGGTCTCCTGAATGCACCACAAAGAGCTCACTCTTTCCTACGTTGAGTTTATAGCCTGAAAAGTCCTCAAACTCCCTAAGGATCCGCATGACCTCCGCCATCCCCTCCACTGGATCCGCAACATACAACAACAGGTCATCGGCATACAACGACACCCAGTGTTCCTCTCCCCCCCCGAACCAATCCCCTCCATTTCCTGGACTCCCTCAGTGCCATGGCCAGAGGCTCAATTGCCAGTGCAAACAACAAGGGGGATAAGGGACACCCCTGCCTCATCCCCCGGTACAGCCGAAAGTACTCCGACCTCCGCCGGTTCATAGCCACACTCGCCACAGGGGCTCTATATAGCAGCCTGACCCAAGTGATGAACCCCTCCCCGAACCCAACCCTCCACAACACTTCCCAAAGATACTCCCACTCCACCCGATCAAAGGCCTTCTCCGCGTCCATAGCTGCCACTACCTCCGCTTCCCCCTCCACCGAGGGCATCATAAACACATTGAGGAGCCTCCGCACATTAGTATTTAGCTGCCTACCCTTCACAAATCCCATCTGGTCCTCATGAATCACCCCCGGGACACAGTCCTCAATTCTCGTAGCCACCACCTTCGCCAGCAACGTAGCTTCAACATTGAGGAGCGAGATCGGTCTATACGACACACATTGCAATGGATCCTTGTCCCGCTTCAAAATCAAAGAAATCAGTGCCCTGGACATTGTCAGGGGCAAGGTTCCCTCCTCCCTCACCTTATTAAAAGTCCTGACTAGCAACGGGCCCAGCAGGTCCACATATTTCCAATAAAATTCAACCGGGAATCCATCCGGCCCCGGGGCCTTCCCCGCCTGCATATTCCCCAATCCTTTAACCAGCTCCTCCAGCTCAATCGGCCCCCCCAAACCAGCCACCTGCTCCTCCTCCACCCTCGGGAACCACAGCTGATCTAGGAATCGTTGCATCCCCTCCTCCCCCGCTGGGGGCTCAGACCTGTACAGATCCCCATAGAAGGCCCCACTAACCTCTCCCTCTCCCTCCTCTCTCTCTTCTCCCTGTGGGCCCTAATGGAGATTAGCTCTCCCCGACCACCGCCTTCAACGCCTCCCAGACTACCCCCACCTGCACCTCCCCCGTTGTCGTTGGCCTGCAAGTACCTTTCAATACACCCCTGCACACACCCTCATCCGTCAACAGTCCCACATCGAGGCGCCACAGCGGGCGCTGGTCCCTCTCCTCCCCCAACTCCAGCTCCACCCAATGTGGGGCGTGGTCCGAGATGGCTATGGCCAAATATTCCGTTCCCTCCACTTTCTGGATTAGCGCCCTACTCAAGATGAAAAAAATCTATCCGGGAGTAGGCTCTATGGACGTGGGAAAAAAAGGAAAATTCCCTGACCAGCGGCCTGGCAAACCTCCATGGATCCACTCCCCCCATCTGGTCCATAAACCCCCTGAGCACCTTGGCCGCAGCCGGCCTCTTACCCATCCTGGACCTAGAACGGTCCAGTGCTGGGTCCAGCACCGTGTTGAAGTCGCCCCCCCATTATCAAGCTTCCTACCTCCAGATCCGGGATCCGACCCAGCATGTGTTTCATAAATCTGGCATCATCCCAATTCGGGGCATATACGTTCACCAGTACCACCCGCACCCTCTGCAACCTACCACTCACCATCACATATCGACCTCCATTATCCACTACAATATTCAGTGCCTCAAACGACACCCGCTTCCCCACCAGTATTGCAACCCCTCTGTTCTTTGCATCCAGCCCTGAATGAAAGACCTGCCCTACCCATCCCTTTCTCAGCCTAACCTGATCTGCCACCTTCAAATGCGTCTCCTGGAGCATAACCATGTCTGCCTTCAGTCCCTTTAAGTGCGCGAACACCTGGGCCCTCTTGACCGGCCCGTTCAGACCCCTCACATTCCAAGTTATCAGCCGGATCAGGGGGCTACTTGTCCCCCCCCCCCCCCTTGCCGACTAGCCATCTCCTTTTCTAGGCCAGCCACGTGCCCGCGCCTCCCGCACCCTCCAGTCCCCCAGGTGGCGGACCTCCGCCCCGACTACCTCTCCTACCTCCAGCTCCCCTTTGGCCAATGCAGCAGCAACCCAGTTCCCCACCCCCCACTCCCTCCCCCCCCCCCCCCGCCTCCCCCCCACTAAATCCTCATCTAGCCATTTTGCTCCCCCCGTGACACTCCCGTAAGTCAGCTGACTCCCGCTGACCCCGGCTTCTCCCGCCATTCCCTCCACCCCCCAGTGTGAGAATCCCTCCACCCCTTGGCAGTTAGTGTGCGTTCCTCTCCAGCACCGCCCTTCCCCCCCCGGCCCCGCCCCCATCCTTCCCAAACGTGGGAAAAAGCCCGCGCTTTCCGTCTGAGCCGGCCTCGCCCCCTCTGGCGCAGCTCCTTTTTTGTGGCCTTACCCCAACTCCCCATCCCCGGGCCTTCCACCCCCCCTTCCTCCGCGGGGCCCTGCCCTTCCAACACCGACGCCCACACTCTCCCACAGCCCCCACATCAAATCCATTCACCTATCCCCACCCAGCACCAAAACAAAAAGAACATTCCCCAAACGCAGTAAAACACCCCCACGACAAACCCTCAAGTTTGAGTCCAACTTTTCAGTCTGGATAAAGTTCCATGCCTCATCAGGCGTCTCAGAATAGTGGAGCCGATCTTGGAACATGACCCACAATCGCGCTGGCTGCAGCATCCCGAACTACACCCCCTTCCGATGGAGCGCCGCCTTAGCCCGGTTAAAACCAGCTCTCTTCTTAGCCACCTCTGCACGCCAGTCCTGGTAAATTCAGATCTCCGTGTTCTCCCACCTGCTGCTCTGTTCTTTTTTGGCCCATCTCAGGTTGCACTCTCTGCCCATAAAGCGGTGGAACCTCACCACTACAGCCCTTGGCGGCTCGTTGGCTTTGGGTCTCCTTGCCAGGACCCGATGAGCCCCATCCAGCTCCAGGGGCCTCGGGAAAGCTCCCGCCCCCATCAGTGAGTTGAGCATCGTGCTCATATATGCCCCGGCATCGAGCCCCTCCACTCCTTCAGGGAGACCCAGAATTCGAAGATTCTTCCTCCTCTTCCTATTCTCCAGGTCCTCAAATTTTTCCTGCCACCTCTTGTGCAGCGCCTCGTGCGCCTCCACCTTCACCGCCAGGCCCAAGATCTCAGCCTCGTTCTCCGTGGATTTTTTTTAAAAAATATATTTTATTCACGTTTTTTGGTCAAACATAACAATACGTAGTGTTTCTTTTACACAACAATAAAGCAATATAAATAACCGTGGCCAGTTTTAAACAAATAAATAAATAATATACAAACAAAAACAAAAACAAAACTAAATGGCCACTGCCTTGTCCAAAATAAATACTCTCCAAAAATACAATCCAACAATCCAATATACAATGACACATACCAAATACCTATACAATAACCTCCCTGAGAGTCCGTCCGATTCCTCCCCCCTGGGTTGCTGCTGTTGTCTATTTCTTTTCCATTCCCTCTATCTTTCTGTGAGGTAGTCGACGAACGGTTGCCACCTGAGCCGAACCCCTTAACACGAACTTAATCCGTTCCAACCTTATGAACCCTGCCATATCGTTTATCCAGGTCTCCACCCCCGGGGGTTTGGCTTCCTTCCACATTAACAATATCCTGCGCCGGGCTATGAGGGACGCAAAGGCCAACACGTCAGCCTCTCTCGCCTCCTGCACTCCCGGCTCTTCTGCAACCCCAAATATAGCCAACCACCAGCTTGGTTGGACCCGGACCCCCACCACCTTCGAAAGCACCTTTGTCACCCCCACCCAGAACCCCTGTAGTGCCGGGCATGACCAGAACATGTGGGTGTGATTCGCTGGGCCTCTCGAGCATCTCGCACACCTATCCTCTACCCCCAAAAATTTACTAAGCCGTGCTCCAGTCATATGCGCCCTGTGTAGCACCTTAAATTGTAACAGGCTTAGCCTGGCACACGAGGACGATGAGTTTACCCTACGTAGGGCATCAGCCCACAGCCCCTCCTCAATCTCCTCCCCCAGTTCTTCTTCCCATTTCCCTTTCAGCTCATCTACCATGATCTCCCCCTCGCCCCTCATCTCCCTGTATATGTCCGCCACCTTACCGTCCCCCACCCATGTCTCTGAGATCACTCTATCCTGCACTTCCTGCGTCGGGAGCTGCGGGAATTCCCTCACCTGTTGCCTCGCAAAAGCCCTCAATTGCATATACCGAAATGCATTCCCTTGGGGCAGCCCATATTTCTCCGTCAGCGCTCCCAGACTCGCAAACGTCCCATCTACAAATAGATCTCTTAATTGTACTACCCCAGCTCTTTGCCATGTTCCAAATCCCCCATCCATTCTCCCCGGAACAAACCTATGATTGTTTCTTATCGGGGACCGCACCGAAGCTCCCATCCCTCCCCTATGCCGTCTCCACTGCCCCCAAATTTTCAATGTAGCCACCACCACCGGGCTTGTGGCGTATTTCTTTGGTGAGAACGGCAACGGCGCCGTCACCATTGCTTGTAGGCTAGTCCCCCTGCAGGACGCCCTCTCCAATCTCTTCCACGCCGCTCCCTCCCCTTCTCCCATCCACTTACACACCATTGAAACATTGGCGGCCCAGTAGTACTCGCTGAGGCTCGGTAGTGCCAGCCCCCCCCTGTCCCTACTACGCTGCAAGAATCCCCGCCTCACTCTCGGGGTCTTCCCAGCCCACACAAAGCCTTCGTGATCACCACCGGGAGGCACTGGAACACAAAAAGGAATCTCGGGAGAACCACCATTTTAACCGCCTGCACCCTACCTGCCAATGCCAGGGACACCATGTCCCATCTCTTGAAATCCTCCTCCATCTGTTCCACCAACCGTGTTAGATTAAGCCTATGTAATGTACCCCAATTCTTGGCTATCTGGATCCCCAGGTACCGGAAGTCCCTTGTTACCTTCCTCAACGGTAAATCCTCTATCTCTCTGCTGTGCTCCCCCGGATGCACCACAAATAGCTCACTTTTCCCCATGTTCAGTTTATACCCTGAAAAATCCCCAAACTCCCCAAGTATCCGCATTATCTCTGGCATCCCCTCCGCCGGGTCCGCCACATATAACAACAAATCATCCGCATACAGAGATACCCGGTGTTCTTCTCCCCCCCTAAGTACTCCCCTCCACTTCCTGGAACCCCTCAGTGCCATGGCCAGGGGCTCAATCGCCAGTGCAAACAATAACGGGGATGGAGGACATCCCTGCCTCGTCCCTCTATGGAGCCGAAAATAGTCAGACCCCCGTCCATTCGTGACCACACTCGCCATCGGGGCCCTATACAGCAACTGTACCCACCTGATATACCCGTCCCCGAAGCCAAATCTCCCCAACACCTCCCACAAATAATCCCACTCCACTCTATCAAATGCTTTCTCGGCATCCATCGCCACCACTATCTCCGTTTCCCCCTCTGGTGGGGGCATCATCATTACCCCTAGCAGCCTCCGTATATTTGTGTTCAGCTGTCTCCCCTTCACAAACCCAGTTTGGTCCTCATGAACCACCCCCGGGACACAATCCTCTATCCTCGTTGCCATTACCTTGGCCAGAATCTTAGCGCCCACATTCAGGAGGGAAATAGGCCTATATGACCCGCATTGCAGCGGGTCTTTTTCCTTCTTTAGGAGGAGCGATATCGTTGCCTCTGACATAGTCGGGGGCAGCTGCCCCCTTTCCCTCACCTCATTAAAGGTTCTCATCAGTAGCGGGGCCAACAAGTCCATATATTTCCTATAGAATTCAACTGGGAATCCGTCTGGTCCCGGGGCCTTCCCCGCCTGCATGCTCCCAATCCCTTTCACTACTTCCTCCGTCTCAATCTGTGCTCCCAGTCCCGCCCTCTCCTACTCCTCCACCTTAGGAAATTCCAACTGATCCAGAAAGCACATCATTCTCTCCTTCCCATCCGGGGGCTGAGCTTCATATAATCTTTCATAAAATGCCTTGAACACTCCATTCACTCTCTCCGCTCCCCGCTCCATCTCTTCCTCCTCATCTCTCACCCCCCCCTATCTCCCTCGCTGCTCCCCTCTTCCTCATTTGGTGGGCCAGCAACCTGCTCGCCTTCTCCCCATATTCGTACTGTACATCCTGTGCCTTCCTCCATTGTGCCTCTGCGTTACCCGTAGTCAACAAGTCAAATTCTACATGTAGCCTTTGCCTTTCCCTGTACAGTCCCTCCTCCGGTGCCTCCACATATTGTCTGTCCACCCTCAGAAGTTCTTTCAACAACCGCTCCCTTTCCTTACTCTCCTGCTTTCCTTTATGTGCCCTAATAGATATCAGCTCCCCTCTAACCACTGCCTTCAGCGCCTCCCAGACCACTCCCACCTGAACCTTCCCATTATCATTGAGTTCCAAGTACCTTTCAATACACCCCCTCACCCTTAAACACACCCCCTCATCTGCCAATAATCCCATGTCCATTCTCCAGGGTGGACGCTGTTCTTTTTCCTCCCCTATCTCCAGGTCCACCCAATGTGGAGCGTGATCTGAAATAGCTATAGTCGTGTACTCCATCCCTGTCACCTTCGGGATCAGTGCCCTTCCCAAAACAAAAAAGTCTATCTGTGAATAAACTTTGTGGACATAGGAGAAAAACGAAAACTCCTTACTCCTAGGTCTACTAAATCGCCAGGGGTCTACTCCTCCCATCTGCTCCATAAAGTCCTTAAGCACCCTAGCTGCAGCCGGCCTCCTTCCGGTCCTGGACCTCGATCTGTCCAGCCCTGGGTCCAGCACCGTATTAAAATCTCCACCCATTACCAACTTCCCCACCTCTAGGTCCGGGATATGTCCTAACATACGCCTCATAAAGTTGGCATCATCCCAGTTCGGGGCATATACGTTCACTAAGACCACCGCCTCCCCTTGCAATTTGCCACTCACCATCACGTATCTGCCCCCACTATCCGCCACTATGGTCTTTGCCTCAAACATTACCCGCTTCCCCAGTAGTATGGCCACCCCCCTGTTTTTTGCGTCTAGCCCCGAATGAAACACCTGCCCCACCCATCCTTTGCGTAGTCTGACCTGGTCTATCAGTTTCAGGTGCGTCTCCTGCAGCATAACCACAACTGCCTTAAGTTTCTTTAGGTGTGCGAGTTCCCGTGCCCTCTTTATCGGCCTGTTCAGCCCTCTCACATTCCACGTGATCAGCCGGGTTGGGGGGCTCTTTACCCCCCCGCCCCCCTTGTCGACTAGCCATCTCCTTTTTCAATCCAGCTCCTCACCCGGTTCCCACGTAGCCGTATCTCCCCCCAACGGTGCCCTACCGCCCCGACCACCCCACCCCATACCAGCTCCCCCTTCTCCCCAGCAGCAGCAAACCAGTTAACCCCCCACACCCCCACCCCCCCTGCTAGATCCCTCACTAGCGTAATTGCACCCCCCATGTTGCTCCCAGAAGACAGCAAACTCTGGTCGACCTCGGCTTCCCCCCGTGACCTCGGCTCCCACTGTGCGAGGCCCCCTCCTTCCTGCTTCCCTGTTCCCGCCATGATTACCATAGCGCGGGAACAAAGCCCGCGCTTCCCATTTGGCCCCGCCCCCAATGGCCGGCGCCCCCAGCTCCTCATCCTCCCTCCCCCCCTCCCCCACGACATGGAGAAGAGAGAAAAGTTACAGGGTCGCAGGATTGACAACTTGGGAAATCATCTCTTCCCCCTTTTCCCCCTCTTCACCCCACATATTCGCCCCACCACTTTGCCCCAAACGTTCTTTTTCTAGCCCGCTTATTCCAGTTTCTCCTCGACAATAAATGTCCACGCCTCTTCTGCCGTTTCAAAGTAGTGGTGTTTCCCTTGATGTGTGACCCACAGTCTTGCCGGTTGCAGCATTCCAAATTTAACCTTCCTTTTGTGCAGCACCGCCTTGGCCCGGTTAAAGCTTGCCCTCCTTCTCGCCACCTCCGCACTCCAATCTTGATATACGTGGATCACCGCATTCTCCCACCTACTGCTCCGAGTTTTCTTTGCCCATCTGAGGACCATCTCTCTGTCCTTATATCGGTGAAATCTCACCACTATGGCTCGAGGGATTTCTCCAGCCCTCGGTCTTCGCGCCATAACTCGAGAGGCTCCCTCCACCTCCAACGGGCCCGTCGGGGCCTCCGATCCCATTAACGAGTGCAGCATCGTGCTCACATATGCCCCGACATCCGCCCCTTCTGCACCTTCGGGAAGACCAAGAATCCTTAAATTCTTCCTCCTCGCATTATTCTCCAGCACCTCCAGCCTTTCCACACACCTTTTGTGTTGTGCCTCGTGCATCTCTGTCTTCACCACCAGGCCCTGTATGTCGTCCTCATTCTCAGCAGCCTTTGCCTTCACGACCCGAAGCTCCTGCTGCTGGGTCTTTTGCTCCTCCTTTAGCCCTTCAATCGCCTGTAATATCGGGGCTAACAGCTCCTTCTTCATCTCCTTTTTAAGTTCTTCCACGCAACGCTGCAGGAACTCTTGTTGGTCAGGGCCCCATATTAAACTGCCTCCTTCCGACGCCATCTTGCTTTGTGCCTGCCTTCCTGGCCGCTGCTCTAAAGGATCCACCGCAATCCGGCCACTTTCCTCCCCTTTTTCCATCCGTGTCCAGAGGGGATTCCCTTCTGGTTTATCGCACAGTGTTTTTAGCCATTAAAATTGCTGTTGGGGCTCCTATTAAGAGCCCAAAAGTCCTTTCCACCGGGAGCTGCCGAAACGTGCGACTTAGCTGGTCATCGCCGCACCCGGAAGTCCTCTCCGTGGATTTTTGCCGCACCTCCCGGATCACCACCCCTTGGCTTTCTGGGTCTCCACAAGCTCCTCAATCAATGCCTTCATTGGCGCCAGCATTTCTGTCTTCAGCTCCGCAAAGCAGCGTTTGAGGAACTCCTGCTGCTCCTGCGCCCACTGCGCCCACGCTGCTTGGTCTCCACCCGCCGCCATCTTGCTTCTCCTCCCTCGCACTTTCCGCTGCACCAGAATCGCTTTCTTAACCGAGCCACTCCTGGTCCAATCCACACAGTGCCGGGGGAACCTTGCTGTCACATTCCCACACTGGGAGCCGTCAAACAATTGCCATTGGGGCCCCACTAAAGAGCCCAAAAGTCCGTTCCTGGCGGGAGCTGCCGAATGTGCGACCTACCTCGCCATAGCCTCAACCGGAAGTGGCTTTGTAATTTTTTAACTGCTGGGTGACTAACTGCTGATTTCACTATATACAAGAGAGTTATAGATTTAATATACATGTTCCTTAACAACACCTGACCCCTGTGGACCTATGCAGACCTTCTGTCCATTGATCTTCCTTTCAGCTGTAGCCCTTACTTCCCGTATCCCATGCACTTATTCCTGAGACAGCGCCTTGCTTGTTTTTATAGTTATGTTAAAAATGCTTTGGAAGGCAGACTTCATTTATCCTGCTTATTCAGAACTCTTATGTTCATGCTTTGAGAGTTTGCCAAGGTCATCCCATTATGTTGCAGGAGCACAGAAGGGTGAAAGGCTGAACTGGTGCCTCTAATGTTTACATTTAAGTGCACTTACTGGCCTTATCTTGATTAACATTCTATCTCTTCCTCTTCTTCCACTTTCCATTTGATTGCTATGCTGGCTTTAAATGATCGACAGGAGTTTATAACTTAACCCTTGTTGCATCCCCGGGCGAGATTTTCCAATGCATTTGATATTACAAAGGGAATTTAAGTTTCCTGCTAAATTGCTCATGCGGGATGTTCATGAGTGAGTGGGAATGAGAATTGGAGATGGCTGATGTGCTCCGTTTTTGGTGTGCTGGACAAGAACAGATTGGTGTCTTCAGGCACTAAGTTGTGGGATTAGAGGCAGCTTGCGTCAAATCCCGTGTCCATGTTCAAAAAGGATTTTCTTTTATTTCGCCCTAGCTTCCAATCCTGAGGTTTTGAAAGGCGTTATATAAATGCAAGTCTTTTCTTCCTGCACCTGTGGATTCTGGCTGAGCCACAGTTGCTGGTTGGCGCCTGGTACCTCTGAGCTATTCTTCATGAGTGAATCTGGACAGTGGGAATAAGCAAAATCTTCAACTGTTGGCCAGTACAGCTGAGCCTGATCTTTGCCTCCCGATGCCCATCTGCACGTACTTGTGACAATGATCACTGCGCAGCAATTGGGAGTGGAAGCACTCACCAATTCACCCCTCACTTGCCCAGGAATGCTGAGGCTGAGGGACCACCTCTCTGGATCAGATCAGTTACCGCAATATAGAATGGGAATTAAATCTATGTAGCTTCACTCACTGAATTCCAAAGAAAAGTCAGAGCATTAATGAGGAAGCCGAGAGAGAAGCTTCTTTAATTAAGTAAAAGCTGTCTCACGATAAGTGCTTGTCAAATGCTTGTCGAGAGAAAAGAAAACAGGAAAAAAAATAACTAAAGAGCTATTACCCATTACTTAACCTTTCAGACGGCATTCTTTGACTGAAGTTTATATGCATTCTTCAAAAAGATAGCTTCCTATTATTAAAATTATCTTTTAAAGTGCACTCTTTGTGCATAACTTTTAGGCTTGTTGTTACTCATGTTGTTATGATACACCACAACGCAAATCTTACTGAATCACGTTCCACCACACATGCATGTTGTTATCTTGATTCATTCTCTTCTCCCTTCTCAAACATAGTAAAGGTTTGCCATAAATATTGTGAAGACCACACCTGTTTGAAAACCTTTCATCCAGCTTCTAATTCAGAAGCATTTCCAGTCTTTCCTTCAAATATAAAGTATTTGTACAAAGTTCCTCGCATTGCAGTTAATTTGAAAATACTTTTTATAGAACAGCAGCAATTGTTACAAAACCGTACTTCATCAAAAAATGATTTCATGAATTACCGGCTGGAAATCACTATGTTGTAAAAAGACTAAAACAGATGGCCGCGGGGCAGCACGGTGATGCAGTGGGTAAGCCCTGCTGCCTCACGGCGCCGAGGTCCCAGGTTCGATCCCGGCTCTGGGTCACTGTCCGTGTGGAGTTTGCACATTCTCCCTGTGTCTGCCTGGGTTTTGCCCCCACAACCAAAGATGTGCAGGGTAGGTGGATTGGCCACGCTAAATTGCCCCTTAATTGGAAAAAATGAATTGGGTACTCTAAATTTGAAAAAAAAGAAAAAAAAGAAAGTAATGTGACTTATGTAGTTTCTGCAGACTCAGAATTATCTCATGTCACTGGAAAGTGCTTTATTAAATAACCCTGGGTGGTGTTCTCTCCCTTGCGTGAACAGGCGGAGACAAAACCATCTATGAAATCCACACTTCCCATGGTCTATGGATTTATCAAAACCCATGTACTCCCAGATTTATTGTCTCTGAATCAAAATGTAACGAGAGCTGGAGAGAAACCAGTTCATGATAAGTAGGTGTGAATAGGCACCATCTATTTCCCCCATTGTGTCGCAATGGCCTCTAACTTCAACTAGTTTATTTTGGCTGTGGAAATATTGATCATGTGGTCAGTTCCCTGATTGAAACTGACTTCAGATAACCAATCTTAATTATCCCAAGCAGCAAAGATAAACAAGCCCTTCTGGAAACAAACAGCACAGAATATCCCTGTGTGGGTCTCTCTCCTTCTCCACTTATGCTTGAAACCTGCCTGCTATTTTTGACTACCCATGTGCCTAGACAGATATATTTTTTTAAGAACACAATAGCATTTGTTGAATGTAAAAGAACAAACAAATCATCAGTCTAAAACTTGAACCACCTTGATGTCAAAACTAGAAGGAGCACCGAGCTCAACTTGGATTCATCCAAGTCATCAACCTATGAGAACCATGTCATTTTAATCTTTCATGTATTTTAAAATGATCCCTTAATCTATCCTCTCCCTTTTGTAATCATTTTTTTTGTATGTGCAAACCTGAGTTTGCATGAAAGTGGGAACATTTTTATTATTTTCTTAGTCCAGGTTACAAAACAATTTTATTTTTAAAAGAAGCACAAGAAAACCTGTCTATTTGTGTCTTTAACAGTCACAGCAAAGAAACGGTTAAACATTCACTGAATTAACAATATTGATCGAAACAGTAGGACAGTGGTTAGCACTGTTGCTTCACAGAACCAGGGTCCCAGGTTCGATTCTCGGCTTGGATCACTGTCTGTGTGGAGTCTGTACGTACTCCCCGTGTCTGTGTGGGTTTCCTCCGGGTGCTCCGGTTTCCTCCCACAAGTCCCGAAAGATGTGCTTGTTAGGTGAATTGGACATTCTGAATTTCCCCTCAGTGTACCCAAACAGGTGAGTGTGGCGACTAGGGGATTTTCACAGTAACTTCATTGTAGTGTTAATGTAAGGCTACTTGTGACATTAATAAGGACTATTATTACTATTTTATTTTGAACTGTTGAGGTCAGATGAGGAGTGGGAAAAGAGGGGAGCCATTATATCTCTTCTCACCTTATCATAACACAATTATTGGCTTTTTCAGGTACAGTAGAAAATTTTAACAGCAGTTAGAAATATTTGACGTACTTGTCTAGAATGATTTTGTCTGGTATTTTAAACAAATTGATGCGTTTCTTTAAAATAATAGATAATTAATTTCAAATGGCTGTTTTAAGCATCCATATGTTTAATATTGTACAAATCACTTCCAGGTCAGAAGTTGTCAAAATGGCCTATTGGTTTTGAACTTTTTATTTTTTACCTCCTGATTCTACGAGATATTACTCTGGCGGTCAAAACTGAATAAAAAGCTCTTAAATTGTAATGAGAGTTACAGAGTCATCCGACCAACCATGAGATGTCATTTCGCTGTCTTCCTGTTTCCAATGTTTGTCAGCAAGCCTGTGTGTAAGGATGTATTAAAATAATCTTTATTCATTTAGAAATCTGTTTGGTAAAATGATACCGCGAACAAGAGAACTATTAATTTAGTATGCATCCCCAAGACCCGTTTTACAAGTTTGCACATTAAATGGTGTTTATATTGCCCCCATATAATGTATAAAGGTTAAATATTCTGAGTTTATGCCTTGCATTTTACCGTTTTCCCCACCACCCCTTACTTAGATGAACGTTTTGCTCCACTTGGCTGCTGACCTATGAATTCATCAATTGAACTGATTGTTGACAGGAGCGCAGTTGAGATTAATGGTGATAGATGGAATGGGGGGGAGGGGCAGTTCAACACTAAAATGCCTGCCAGGGGCCATTATAATGGGAATGTCCTGCAGGACGTTAGCCTGACCTATTTTGTTAAGGTTATAAATATTGACGTTTCATGAACTTTGCCTATTGGGTGGCTCTGATGTGAGGCCTGAATCAGCAGCAATCACTGCGCATGCTCCTTGCAGTTATCCATTAGTTTCTCATACTCTAGCTCAGGAGGGGAATTGGGGGCACATCAATATGACAAATGGCATTTATAGTTTTCATGTTGCCATGTAGAGTTTGCGGGCTCTGTCTTTAGATCATTGAATGCAAAACCATTGTGCTTGGTAAGTGAGCTGTAACTCCACTTGGTTACAGAATAGCGAATTAAAGTTTCTGGTTCAGTATATGTCAACATACTGATGGAGATATTTTAAGGTTTTGGATAGCAAATTGAGTAATTTTGTGGATACCATTTTAACAAATAATCAACGTTTTAAAAATAAATGAACATTTATTGTAGCTCACTGGTCATGGTCAGAATTATACACTCCCCCAGTGGCAGGTTTTTAGGTGGCGGGAGAGGTTTCTGCCCACCCTGACCACATAGCGGTTTTATGCTGGGGTGGTCAAGGCCTCAGATGGGAAGCCACCTTTGGCCCAGTTGAGGCCCTTAAGTAGCCATGGGCCTTTTCCCGTAAACCCTCAATTTTTTGGTTTATGAGAGGATTGATCTTCCATGGGGAAAGCCCCGAAATGGAACTGAATTAGATTTCTGGCAGGAAGGATGGCGAGGCACATCTATCAGAACCCCCTTCTGAAGTCGGGACTCCCTCCCCTACTTAAGGTTCAGTAGCAGCACAGTGCCCCCCCCGCACCCCCCCCCCCCCATCCACCCCCCCCCTCCCCCCCCTCCCGCCAACCTCTGGGACGGGAAGGGTGGAAAGGCGCCTCCATCAGATGCCCCATTTTGAAATCAGATGCCTCTCCCAACACCCCCACTCCTAACTCCATGTCCCGTAGCCTCTGAACTCCTCTCAGCTGCACCCCCCCCCCACTTCTCCTATAGAATCCATAGAATACTTACGATGCAGAAGGAGGCCATCCGGCCCGTCAAGTCTGCACCGATCTCTGAAAGAGCACCCTACCTAGGGCCCACTCCGCCATATGCCCGTAACCCTGTAACCTAACCTGGCCACTAAGGGGAGATTTATCATGGCCAATCCACCTAACCGCACATCTTCGGACTGTGGGAGGAAACCAGAGCACCCGGAGGCAATCCATGCAGACACAGGGAGAATGTGCAACAGTCACCCAAAGCTGCAATTGCACCCGGATCCCTGCCGCTCTGAGGCAGCAGTGCTAACCACTGTGCCACCGTGCCACCCCTGCACCCCTGAAACTCCGATCACCTTCCCCTACCCCCCAGACATTCCTGCCCATGTGATCCCTTGAACTGGGCATCCAGTGCCTAGACCTAGTCTCCGATGTCCTCCTGAAATTCCATTTCTGTCCATTGTGACACTGTTGTTGCAGGAACTGGAGAGCTGCCATTCAATCAGATTTTCCAGCAGCTCGCTACAGTGGGACTTCCTCCCTAGTGAGGACCGGAAGTCACACCTGCAGCCACTTAATGCTTATTCCACACCCCACCATCTGAAAAATCTAGGCCCATGCTTTAATGACTGTATTGATATTTTTGTAATCAAAACACATTCAAAATAACAGCATTCATTTTTTGCATTTTAGGAAGAAGATTTGCAAAGCAGGATTGCCCAATCATGCTGAGAACATCCAACATTTTCAAAATTGTTCTGGACACATCATGCACTCATGGCCATAACCCACCGGTGATTGCACCCTGGTTAAAACTCATTCAAGACTGGGTGCTGGACAAGCAAAGTGACAACATGGAACAGATTGTGGAATTGTGAAAAATTGTCAAGATGGAGGACAACGTGTCTTCGGCATTTCTGTGGAGGTTAACCCCATATGTGTGGATGATACCACTAAGGAGCAGCATATACATGAAGCAGAGAAAGAGTCAAAGGGCAGCTTCTTCAGGGCAGCACGGTGGCGCAGAGGGTTAGCCCTGCTGCCTCACGGCGCCGAGGTCCCAGGTCCGATCACAGCACTGGGTCACTATCTGTATGGAGTTTGCACATTCTCCCCGAATTTGCATGGGTTTCGCCCCCACATCCCAAAGATGTGCAGGTTAGGTGGATTGGCCACGCTGAAATTGCCTCTTAATTGGAAAACTGAACTGGGCACTCTAAATCTATTTAAAAAGGGGCACATCTATCAAGACACTGGAGCTGATAGTGTGGTGACTGAGAAGAGAAACAATTGTTGGAGATGCTCTGGCTTTATCCAGGGAGTCAAAGCATTCATTGGCAATCCCATTGATCTGGACAACAGAAGGGAGATGTTGGAGAAGCACACAGAAAGAATGCATGTCAAGAGAATATGTCTCAGCATGTTTAATAATAATAATCTTTATTACTGTCACAAGTAGGCTTACGTTAGCACTGCAATGAAGTTACATACCTTTCTGTCAGATCCACAGCTAAATGAAACAGTTTAGATGCGTGAAATTGGTGGTTAATTTTCTTATCATGATGCATTTAAGAAGCCTCTGATATCACAAAGGTTTAGCAGTTATCAGCAGTGAGTTTGTCCAGCTGCTGCCATGTTTCCCACTGGTCTGCACTGATTTAGGTCTGGCAGCAAAGATTGACTTCTGCATCCGGGAATTGGGGAGCGGATAATACTACATTGGTGCAGATATGGACCTTAACTTAGGACAGTGTTGTCTGTGGTGCCCCTGCACAGACAAACAACCTTTCAGGGGATAGCTTTAGTGCCATTTGCTCAGTTAACTGATTTAGATTTAGATTTATTGTCACGTGTACTGAGGTACAGTGAAAAGTATTGTTCTGTGTACAGTCCAGGCAAATCGTTCCATACATGAAAAAGTCATAGGACACATGATAAATTCACAATGTAAATGCATAGACATAGACATCGGATGGAGCATACTGTATATAGTGCTACAACAGTAGAGAAGATGTGTAAAGTGATCAGTTCAGTCCATAAGAGTCTGGTAACAGCGGGGAAGAAGCTGTTTTTGAATCTGTTAGTGCATGTTCTCAGTCTTTTGTATCTTCTGCCCGATGGAAGAGTTTGGAAGAAAGAATAACCCGGGTGGGAGGGGTCTTTGATTATGCTGCCCGCTTTCCCAAGGCAGCGGGAGGTGAAGACAGAGTCAATGGATGGGAGGCGGGTTCGTGTCATGGACTGGGTTGTGTTCACGATTCTCTATAGTTTCTTACGGTCTTGGGCCGAGTAGTTGCCATACCAGGCTGTGATGCAGCCAGATAGGATGCCTTCTATGGTGCATCTGTAAAAATTGGTAAGAGTCAATGTGGACGTGTCAAGTTTCAATTGCGCCGACTATTTTACACCCTGACTGACCATATTTTCCATTGGTTTTATTACTGCTATCTCAACTTAATGAGTCTCTTCTTTGCTCTCAGCTGAGGCAGATGTCAAACACATATGCAGAAGAATCCAGCCAGAGTGCTTAATTTGCCTTCTTGAGTGTGAAGTTGTATTTGAGCTGTGAAGATACACACGTGTGGTCTGGATTCATATAATTGGAGATGTTATTTTTTAATGATTGGATGTGGGCATCATTGGGTTGTATCCCTACAGGTTATACAACCACAAAATCTGGAGTCACATGTAAGCCAGACCTTATAAGGATGGCATTAGTGAACCAGATGTATTTTTTAAACCCAATGATTTCATGATCATCATTAGACTTTTAATTCAAATTTCATCAGCATCTGCCTTGGTGGGATTCGAACCCAGATGCTCAAAGCAGTCTCTGGACTGTGACAATACCACCACACCACTGCCTCCCAGATATGTTTCAGTTTCCTGCTGCGTTGGCTCATGGTAAAACCTAGCCATTATTGGAAGGCAAGAGCTGTCCGCTTGGATGGAAATGTGCTGAATTCTTAGTGAAGTGTTTAGTGAAAGTGAAGATATGAGAGAAAGCTGGTGACTGGCACCTGCTAAGTGTCATTCTGAAAGAAGCTATGTGATTTTATTGAGGAAGATTTGTGATCTATTAAGGTGGAAACTCACATTTGTTTTGGAGAGATGGAGTTTAATGTGCCTTGATTTTGTGTGTTGGATCTGAGGACAGCACCTGTTTCCACTATCTTTATATCCTCTTCATTCCACTGGAATTTTCTCCGTCTATCCCTTTACTAGGATGCATATGCAAATTAAATAGTTGGTACGAGGCAATGGAATACCCATCATTACTGTCCCCATTAGACATCATTACGTCAACATTAGTACCTTATGAGCAGATAATAGAGCAGGCATGTCTGTTGAAAGTAAACCATTTAAAGTTGTTTACTCTCGCAACAACCTTTGTCCACATTTCAGGCTTGCCTGAGAATTATTTTTAAAATTGCTTTTGGGAGGTATGGAACTACACTTTAAACTTCCAGATGTGGAAGACACACTGGTAATCGGCACATGAGTTTCCCTATGGCTATTGCAATCTTTGTAAAAGAGGAGGTGATCAAGAGAGAAAGACGCCATTAAAAACATATACAGCTAATTTATTATTACCTCCACAATGAGTCTATAGACCCTGGAGATCTGATGAGGAGCTGAGCTTGCATTGCTTTTGATTCTCTAAGCATGCCATGGGCGCACAATGCCACATTCCACATGATGATTGTGGTGATATGCATCACTGTAAATACACAAGGGGTTAATGTAAATACACTTAGACTAGATAGACACTAGAGGGAGCACCAGAGACATGACACACAGACAGTCAACCAATAGGTCAGTAAGATAGGACAAGACCAATGGGCATTCAAGATACAACAGAGGTGACACTACCACAGGAGGGCATTACACCAACCCATATAAAAGGACACATCACACATGCTCAGTCTCTTTCCAGTGGTGCCACTCAGTGAGTACAGACACAGGGTTGATTGAACATCACACCCACCACGTGGATTGTAGCAGACTGGTTCGTCAGTCTGAGTAGCTATAGCAGGATTAACAGTAGAGTCGAATCCAAGTAGGAGAATTGTTAATAGTTTAATAAACGTGTTAAAGCTATCTCCAAGTCTGAACCTTCCTTTGTCAGAGTGCACATCAAGGAAGCAGCTTATGCCACGTCAAGAGCATAACAAAACAATGATTAGCAGCCGGAATTAAGAAACCAAACAATTTGAGTTGTCAGAGTCAGTACGACTCTGAATGTTTTTAAAAAATCAGTTTTCTTCCACACCACATCAACTAGGATGTGCCTGGGTCCTGTACAAGGCAGGTCCTGACAACATTTTCAGGAAAATTAGATAAATTATCTACTTTTGGATGACTCTAGGCAGCAACATTTTTTTCATTTATGCAATGTAGGTGTCACTGTCAGGCCAGCATTTATTGTCCGTTCCTAATTGCCCTTGAGAAAGGGGTGGTGAGCTGCCCTCTTGAACTGTTGCAGTCTATGTGGTGTAGGTACACCCACAGTGCTGTTAGGGAGGGAGTTACAGGATTTTGACCCAGCAACAATGAAGGAATGGTGATATAGTTCCAAGTCAGGGTGGTGCGTGGCTTGGATGGAAATTGCTGATGGTGGTGTTACCATGCATCTGCTGTCCTTGTTCATCTAAGTGGCAAAGGTTGAGGGTTGTAAGCTGCTGTTGAAGGAACCTTGGCAAGTTGGTGTAGTGCTTCTTGTAGATGGCATACGCTGCTGCAACTGTGCATCCGGTGGTGGAGGGGGTGAATGTTAAAGGAGGTGGATGGGGTGCCAATCAAGCTGGCTGCCTTCCCCTGGATGGTGAACTTCTTGAATGTTGTTGAAGCTAGACTCATCCAGGCAAGTGAAGAGTACTCCTGACTTGTGCATTGGACTGGCGCTGGAGAGTCAAGAGGTGAGTTATTCCCTGCAGCAATCCCAGTCTCTGACTTGTTTTTGTGGCCACTGTGTTTATATGGCTGGTCCATTTCATGATTCCAACCAGTGGAGAGTTTCCCCCCTGATTTCCATTGACTTCAGTTCTGTTCGGACTCCTTGGTTCCACACTTGGTCAAATGCTGCCTTGATGTCAAAGGTTGTTGCTGCTTTCCGCTAAGTTCAGAGGCCAATAAACAACAGTTGTGCTACACTGCAGCTCCTAATGTAGACTTTTTGAATTTTCTGACCTGGAAAGGATTCCCTCAATGTTGAAATTCCTGTCATCAACTACAACAAATCTAAATTTGCTGTGTATTTGCAGCATGGACAGCACGGTAGCATAATGGTTAGCACAGTTGCTTCACAGCTCCAGGGTTCCAGGTTCGATTCCCGGCTTGGGCCAATGCACGTTCTCCCTGTGCCTGTGTGGGTTTCCTCCACGTGCTCCGATTTCCTCCCACAGTCCAAAGATGGGCAGTTTAGGTGGATTGGCCATTCTAAATTGCCCTTAGTGTCCAAAAAGTTTAGGTGGGGTTACTGGGTTACGGGGATAAAGGATAAAGATGGGGCTAAAGTGGGGTGCTTTTTCCAAGGGCCTGTGCAGACTCGATGGGCTGAATGACTTCCTTCTGCGCTGTAAATTCTATGATTTCCAGTCTTTGCTTCAGATTCTCAGCATCCATAGTATTGACTATGCTATTACTGAGAAAAGGCAGCTTAGGTTCAATTTCTTGATGAGTTGAATGGTGGCTGAAGTGCCTGGGAATCAATGGAGAAGGATTATGTTGGTAAATTCAAGAGATAACTGGATGAATCTTTGGTGAAAGATGTAATGGAGAGTTATGAGACAAGAGCGTGTGTGATATTTTATGGACTTTGATGAAAAAGAAAAGATGGACGCATTGTGCAACCACTGATGCCGCCTACATTTTCCATTCATAGCTATTGGTCCTTTTCTCTATTTCTATTTTTCGATTCTTATCTTATTTTTATTGCTTTGGTTTTGTTTTTGTGGATAACTTAAATTATTTCTTCACTGGGTTTTTTTTCTGTCTGGATCTCACTTTCTATTTTAGGGTTGGGAGTGACTGCCTTTCCAGCTCAGATGTGAATACGGGACTTAATTATCATGGTTGTCATCAAGTTAAATCTCTGGCATATTAAACTGCCAAAGTAGGATAGGTTACTGTCAAAATGCCTCATTCCAATAAAATTGTCTTTTAACTTTCAAAGTCCAAGGATCAGACCTCCGACCATTAATGCAAGCATTTCAACAATTGTGTACAGGTAATTTCAATTGTGCCTAATCAGCGCTTTCACGTTGATAATTTGTATAGCTGAAAAGAATCAGTAGATATAAAAGAACACTTAGATATCTTTGTGATTGCTTTTTACAAGGCACACAACACTGTGAATATCACTTTAAGGGTTTGCTGTATTAGAGACAGATATGTTGCAGCAAGACAATAAGAGGGGCTTGGCTTTGATTATGAATCTAATCCCTGTATTGCTGATGGCACATTAATCTGTTAGTATCCTGAGGGGGTTGGTGTTAATGTAATCTGAGCAAAATATACAGAGCAGTGTTATTACCATAAATTGAGTTTTTATCATAATCTCAATATTATGGGGTTATTACATTAAGATACAATATTGAAGCAATAATGCACAAAAAGTTTTAAACTTATTGCGTGTTTTAGCAAAGCAAAAAAACTGGCAGATTTCATTTCCACAATTTCAATAAACTGAATTCTTTTCATAGCTTCCAGCATGTGAGTATGTTTCATCACCTAATATTTTTAATAATAGTTTATAAAATCTAAACGCTGACTGCAATATAGAAGAATAGGATTAAAGGGGAGAAAAAAACAAATAAAACATTTCTGAGTTTGAGCGTATGTAATATTTTTTGGAGGAAAATGACAAACCAAAATTTCAGACCTTTTCTACCTTGTTGCAGGAACGTTGACCCGACTTTCTTTGTGTTTGTTCGAACATCGAGTGAGAGCGGGTAGTGACACATGGGATTTATGCATGTTGTTACCCAGCTGCTGAGTTTTCATCACTCCAGGCACTTCCTCAGGCACATGGAGAAAAAAATTGGAGGGATTATCACTTCAGGACATTTATGAGCTTTCCAGGTGGGCTGCTTTATGGAGACGGTGCTGTGGAGTGGGACAGAGGCAGCTCTCCTTGCAACATCGCTTCAGGCTTCAGCCGTTAAACAGGATGTTAATGTGCTCTCTTTCACTTCCCATGGGCCTTGATGTTCTTATAACTATGGTGACTGGTTAGCACTGTTGCCTCAC
This sequence comes from Scyliorhinus torazame, assembly GCF_047496885.1. Taxonomy (NCBI): domain Eukaryota; kingdom Metazoa; phylum Chordata; class Chondrichthyes; order Carcharhiniformes; family Scyliorhinidae; genus Scyliorhinus; species Scyliorhinus torazame. Next base: position 222,706,814 of record NC_092716.1, read on the forward strand.
AGCTCCAGGGACCCGGGTTCAATTCCAGCCTTGGGTGACTGCCTGTGCGAAGGCTGCACATTCCCCACATGTCTGCTTGGGTTTCCTCCAGGTGCCCCTGTTTTCTCCCACAGTCCAAAGGTGTGCACGTTAGGTGGGGTTATGGGAATAGGGTGGGTGGAGTGGGCCTAGGCAGGGTGCTCTTTTGGAGAGTCAGTGCCGACTCAGTTGGCCAAATGGCCTCCTTCTCCCCTGTAAGGATTCTATGGATTCTATAGACTACGTGCAGAACTCTCCGTTAGCTGACGCCAAAATCGGGAAAGCCGATTGGGCGAAAAATCGGTGTTCTGACGCCGAAATCATGCAGGTGCTGATTTGATGCCAAATCAAATTCGAGAACGCACGTACAGTAGACACTATTTGCATATCATTAGCAGGCCTGACCCGTATACTCCGGGGCCTCTGCAATTCTCCGTCTCCAATGGGGCGAGTTCCCGACGGTGTGGTTCACTTGTGCTTTTAAAAATTGTGAAACCGGCGTGGCGGCTGCTGAGGGAGAGAGAGGGGATATGGAAGGTGTCCAACATCGCCATGTTTGCTGACAGTTGTGCCGCTGGCCACGGAGCTTCTGCCAGGGCCGGGAGGAGTAGTGGAGGGTGGCCAGGAGGTGGGTTGTGGGGTCGGGGTGGACGGACATGGAACACCATTGCTGCAGCCAGCAAGGTAGCCATGCAGCTGCGCACACTGCTAACAGCCCACTTTGAACCTAGTGCCCCGGGTCGTATAGGTGTCCCCCCCAGGGCACCCCACTCGATGCCCTCTGGCCCCAGCCAACTCATCAGCTGTATGGGTACGCTCCAGCACAATCAGTGGCATTTTTAATGCTGGGATAATTGTGCGTAGGGAGTGTAATGTGTATGTGCGACTGCAGCTTGTCAGTCCCCCGAATATCGATCATGGACCGGGCGAATCCCGCACCATTTTCCATTGGAATCGATTGTGCGCCAGGTGCTGCACCGGTTTTTCTTTATGTTCTTTATGGTCTGTACTTTACCCATCAAGGAAAGCGGGAGAGCATCCCACCTTTTCAGGTCCCCTCTCAACCCTTCTACCAAGCAGGCCAAATTCAAATTGTGCATCATGGCCCACTCACGTGTCACCTGAATACCAAGATACCTGAATTTCGTTTTGATCAGCTTGATTGGCAAGATTCCCAGGTCTATGCCCCTTCCCAGGGAATTAACTGAGAAGACATCACTGTTGGCCCCATTAAATTTGCCCCCTGAGAAGGATCCAAACTTCTTTAACAACCATATTATCCTCCCTATACCTGAGAGCGGTTCCGAAAGATACAGTAACAAATCATCCACATAGAGGGACACCCTGCACCCTCCCTCCTCCTTTCATGCCACTCCATTCCTTTGACAACCTAAGTCAGGGGTCCAATGGGCAACGCAAATAGCAATGGGGCTAATGAGCATCCCTATCTCGTGCCCCTATGCAGCCGGAAGTATCCCGAGCTCAGTGCATTCATCCTTACATTCGCCGTAAGGGCGGTATATAACAACCTTACCCAGGAGATAAACGTTGGCCCAAACCCAAACCATCCCAAGGATCTCAAAAACCTCCTCTCCACCTGACTGAAAGCCTTCACTGCATCCATAGAAATAATTACTTCAGGCACCTTCCAAACCAGATGTGGTCATGACCACATTCAAAAGCTGCTTAATGTTACTTGACAGCTGTCGCCCCTTCACAAAGCCAGACCGATCCTCGGAGACCACCTCAAGAACCCACCCCTCCAGACACCTGTTCAACAAAGAGGTGGGCCTATAAATCCCTCATTCTACCAGATCCTAAACCTTCTTTGGATCAGGGTAATGGATTCCTGCGCCAACGTGTCCAGCAATTCCACCCATACCATTATACAGATGTAGTGCCAGTGAAGCTGCAAATTGCTTTAAACATTTCACCGGAAAGCTGTCGGGCACTGGTGCCTTCCCCGATTGCATAGACCCAATACAATCTCCTGCAGTCCTAATGGTGCCTCCAATCCCTGCCCCCTCCCCCTCTCCGTCACCGAGAAGCCTTAAAATAGCTCCATCTCCGAGATCTGTGGCAGGCCCAGAGTACCGGACAATCACGAGGGCCCGGAGAATATGGTTCCCAGCCAATTATTCCATTGGGTGTTCGCAGCGCAGACCTCGATCATGACGTTAATGGAGGAACAGAACATCGGAATGGGATTGGCATTGTGTTCTTCCCAATGTGACAGAGAATCGAGACCATTATTTTCAGCAAAGCTAGTAACGAGAAACTAGAACATGTGCCATGTTTTCCTCTCTGCAGTCAGCTGTTGTTAGCCACTCAATCAAGGCATTCATATTAATATTTCAACATATATTCCTGTTAACTACATATTCTGAAACAAAGTACTGTGACTTTTAACTGCAACCAGTTTTTGGTCCAATCACTGCGGAGTTGCTACCACATAAACACATACTAGGAGATAAAATGTTGCTCCTGTGGATAAATTTCCACTGCTTGTGATCCATCTTACTAGATTCTTTTATTTATGAGTGGGCAGTTCAAATGTTCAGTCAATTCTGTATTTCTCCCATGATTACTGCTACATATATGTTTGGCTGAAGTGGAAATTGCTTCAGGAATTGGCCAGGCTTCTTTTGTGCCTTTATCAAGTTTGAACATTTACTAATTTCACTTGATTCTACAATCCATCTTTTACTGAATAGGTCATTGCTATTGAAACATTTTATTTGTGAAAGACAAGTAATTCCTTTTACTGGTAGTACACCTGCTAATAAATCCTAGTTAATAAAGCAGTATTATGATATTTCGACTCAAAACCTTACTTGTACAGTTAGGCTAAATGCTGATCACTTTCCCGTTGTAATTTCTTCAGTTCGCTTGAACACAGATAACAATCTAATTGGAAATAGGAAAAAAAAGCATTTATATTGCTTGCAGGGTGTCATGACTTAGCCCTGACAGGATTGTAATGGTGTAATGAAGAGGCTCCGCTGGTCCACAGGGAGGCTTGTCCCATTTAATTTCATGGACAATTAGGGATAGGCAATAAATGTTGGTCTTGCCAGCAATGCCCACATCCGAGGAATGAATGGAAAAGAAAATTAGGCTTCTCACCTATCTGTCATCGAAGCGTACAATCTTTGAGTGGTCTGTAGAAAAAAATGTCCTATACCTAAAAACTAGAGGGGCCAATTTTCCAAGATTGTGTTACAGGTGGCTGCCTCATCTGCTAGCCACGCACACATGTACCATTTATCACAGATGCGGCTTGCAATGCTAGGACAAAGTCAAGTTTTTAAAATACTGGGTGGGAGTCTCCGTTGCCTGACTCCGAAATCGGGAACAGTGATCGGGCGGAGAATGGCTCCCGATGCTGAAATAGCGGCAGACGCCGGTTTGACGCCGGGTCACGATGCTCCGCCCCCCTCCAAATCGGTGTCATCAAGACGTGCGCCGCGCGCAGTCGCAACCCCGTTTGCATATAACCCACAATGCTCCACCTCCGATGGGCTGGGTTCCCGATAGCGCGGGCTATGTGTGGTCTTAATGGTCGTGAGCCTGGCGTGGCGGCTGCGGAGAGAGAGGACGTGCGGACAGTGTCCAGTACCGTCATACTCCGCCGAGAGCCATGCCACTGGCCGTGGGGCTACTGCCAGGGCTGGGGGGAGTGGTGGGGGGTGGCCAGGAGGTGGGCTGTGGGGTCCAGCACAACTGGCATCATCTTTTCCTACATGGTCGGTGTGTGTGTGTGGGAGGTGTAGGCGTACGCGCGGCTGCAGCTTGTCAGCCCTGCGCATGTCCAGCATGGACCCATCGATTCTTCCACTGTTTTCCGCGTGTTCCGCGGGTGTTTCACGCGGTGCCGCTGCTAGCCCCTCACCGGTACGGGAATCAGTGCGGGTGCAGCGCAGATTTTCCCGTCGTGAATTACCTCAGATCCTCTGTTGGCATCAGCACTTAGATGCAGGAACTGAGAATGCAGCCGACTGTGTTTTTCATAATATAAATAATAAAATAACTTAGCAAAGCATAATATAAAAGCTTCCTTCTGACAACTATCAATGCAAAGGAACTTAGCTTTTAATCATAAGGCTAGCTCATTTTATGGATTGTTATCCCTTAAAGTGAATTGAGACATTAACGTAAGTAGAGTGGCACACTTTGTTAATTTTTCATGATATATAGAATGCTATAAAATAGGTTGAATTTCTCTGAAAATAATATTCTGCTTTGTATGCAAAGTAAACCAATTTCTGTGGTCACAATTAGCCTTGTCCCAACAAATGCACATTGGAAGGAATCCACGTACATGATGTTATCCTGTGAGGTCTCATTATTATGGCCATCAGGTTTTATTATTTTAATGCTTAATACTAGTCCATAAAGGTAAACTATTGATCATAGGAGACCATGAAGTCTGTTTAGGTGAGTGTTTCTCAGTCCTGAAATCTGCTCCAAACCAAGATTTTATACTAATTCTGGACTCTATTAGGTCATGCAAAGTACTGCATAATCAGCAGGGAGGACCATATCTTAAAACCCACTTAGAAAAATGTTCACCAAAGAAATAGTCATGAAAATGTGTAATGTTGAAGAGAAGCCTGCTGCATCTGTGAGGGTGGCACTTAAATCCTGTCCATTATATCATGCTTAAGTGCTGTTCTCCATATTAAAGTGAATCTATTTTAGGTATCACAACTATGTTTAGCACACTATCTGAAACTTGCTACTGAAAATATTAAAGTAATTGAAGCCTGCTTTCAGCAGTAAATATTCTGCTCCCACTTTCCCATTCAAAGTAGGATAACGTTTCTGCAATTTTTGCAAGTAGACATTAGTAATCAGTACCTTTTGCTCTCGACCTGCTTAATCCAGCATTGGATTGTCCCTACTTACTTTTTTTGAGGATATTGTCCTCACCCTCCCCATCGCCCTCTCTCACCCAAGCAGAATGATTTGGCATTATTAATGGACACAGCTAGTCTAATAATCAGATTTATTTTTGGCTTGACTTAGTTTTGAAGTCACTTAAATTGGCGACCATAGGTCGCAGCATATAAGTCGACCTAATGCATAAGGCAACCCTATTTTTCCAGGCCCCAACTCACCGTTTTGCATATGCTCGGTGTGATGAATATAGAAATTATCATATATTGCGACAGTAATCTTATTAAAAACCTTATTAAACCTTATAAAAATCTTATTAAAAAATACACACAGGCAGTATGTCTGCTATAGCTATAATTAGAGTGTCATAAAAGTGTGGGAATCATTTGTTCCAACCACTTACTTGGTTACAGATAAAGAACTAATGGAACATTGTTTTGATTGCTGGAGGTTCCCTGGAGTGTAGATAATGTATGAGGGATTGTATTTAGTCCTAGCTAAGTAGGTGGAATTTAGTGAGATACAGATGATGTAATTAATAGAAGGATCCAGATTTGTCTGTAGTCTTGCAGTCTGCTAGAATATTTTAAGTTGAACAGCAGTTTTGTCAAATGCTGTTAGGTTGTGCAGAAATGTACTGGATTTTATCTTGAAAGTGTCTCTCTCTAAAGTACCTACACAGATAAGCAAGTAGCTTGTTTTGTTACCTTTACTTATAAGTGGCATTTGGACTGCATTGGGTTGCTTAATTGGAATTAGGAGCAGGTGTAAAAAGTAAGTTCAAGTTTTTCCTTTTATTTAAGAACTGTTTAACTGATAATTGTAAAGCTATTTATTTGATGTTAATGTGGTTAATTCTGTGTTTAAATTAAAGTTTGTTCTATCATAAAAGATACCTATTGATCAGAGTCATCACTCCTGGGGAGAAGTATCCTTTCCTCACAGTTTTATAAGTAGAAAAATTATTTGGGGTTCTCATCTAGTATCCTAACAAAATTTGGGGTCTGGTATCCTAACATTGGTGTATAAGTCGACTGCCCTACCCATTTCAACTATGACATGCTATTACCCGCATTGGTAGTCAGCCTCAATGTTTCATCCCAGAAATGCAATCTTTACTCATTTGTATTGTATAACTGGGCACAAGTGATCAAGCAGGAAATGCAGAATGTGTTGCGAAGATGCATTGGGAGATTATGGCATGCCCACAAAGAGAAGATCGCGTGTGAAAAACTGCAAAGGAAAGTTAATGTTCCAGAAACCTGAATAAAGTATGAAGCTGTTTTTAAGCCAGAAGTCATAACCTCTGCTAATTTCTCAAATAACTGCCAGAGCGAGGGAATTCAGTGTTATTGAAAAACTGGTGCGAGAATGGTAGAAGAAAAAATCCACCCTGAAGAAAATGCCCAAGACCAATTATGTCCTGAGAACAGGGACCAGCCACTGGCCTGATCTTGAGAAGCATGTATCGTAACGGGGTCGTCAGAATGATTACAAGATCACCAGAAATGCAATGCACATATACACTCTTACCTGGGTCAAATCAAACCCTGAGTCCAGCAAAGAGTTCAGAGCAAAAATTGGTTGGCATAGCTGCTTTATGGAACTAAAATATGTAGTGCTGTGGCAGAAATTCGAGATCACACAGAAAGAGGCCAGAAAATCATCAGCTTCTGATGATTTATCATCAATGAGCAGAAAGAACACGAGTACCCATTATGTCACATCAACAACACGGATGAACTATCTGTGAATTTCAATATGCCTAATATCCAAACTGTGGAGGACGTTGGACATTGTTGTGAAACCACGCTTTATGAAAAATTATTTTATGACTTTACTGGCTGAAAACACCTAATTGAATTTTTGAAAAGACTAAAGCCACATTCCAAGGATTTGAGATCAAAGTCAAAGATAGCTACACATTTGCATCACTGTACCTTCTACAATCCAAGTTCTTTATCTAGAGCCAACTTGTTCCTCACCAGGTACGATTGCTTTGAAGGAGTATGAATGGGGGTCATCTCCTAATCCATTAGCAAAGCATCCAGACAATCAACTGGGGACTCAACTGGGTGGGGACAAACCATTAGGCATAATTACTTCAATAATGGGACCCTGACTAAGAGAGGAATTCCCAGTCATGATCTGTTTAAGTTATAACTGGAATACACTAGCCATGACCATATACGGGTCACTGACCATTTGAAGGGTGGTGTAACAAGCCAATCCTTTATGTGATTATGCACTTGTTTTCTCTGCAGACCAGGAAAAACAACTGAGATGCCAAAGGAGCAAGACCGAAGTGGGTTCCATCTCTGTCCATCCAACTTGCAAATTTAAAAACCTGTCTGAAGATTTTAATTATCCATGAGATTTTATAAAGGGCTCAACCCACAGCTGCTATGCCTTCAGATGAGATAAATCACCCATCTACATCTTTGAACTGCCTTGACTCCAACCCAGAATGACCATCGAGTTCAACCTTAAACTAACCGTGTCGCCAGCCTTCAAGACTTGTACATCCTTTAATACTCCTGAATTTTTAAATCTATCCTCCCATTATGTAATTTATTTTTATGTATGTGAATTTCAAATATGTGTATGTTTGTGAGTGTGAAAGTTGGAGCATTTTTATTATGGTCCTTTAAAGACGAATATTTGTGAAAAATCCAAATGAGCAATCAATCTATTATTAGACCAGGAAATATAATTTGTGTCTATTGACAATATAATTTGTGTCTACTGCCGATTTACATGCAATATCGGAAATGTTTATTCCAGCCTTCCTTTATTACAAGGACTAACTAGCCAATAAACCAACATTCATTCAGATGTCCCTTTTCTGTCCTGTCAATCTTACCTGTGTTCAATGCATGCTGTAGCTGTTCCATACCTCAGGATTGCTATGATTACTGTTTCATGTAGGCATCATATGTTGGAATCCACTGTTATGTGAGATTATAAAAATATCACACAATTATAGTGGAGGGATCAACTCCTGCTGGGAATGCCAAGGATTTTAATTCCAAACCCACACACAGCTGTCTTGGTCAAGAGAGATGTATTTAATCAATTATTATTGGTTTCAATTTACATTATTTCTCAATTACTCAATTATTGACTAAATACCATGGAATGCCTATAATTTTCGCTTCTGGAAATGTGAAACATAGTTCACCAGTGGCATTTTGTTTTATTGATTCTGGGATTAATGGAAGTTGCTAGCAAGGCCACCATTTATTACTCATCCTTAGTTCTCCTCCAGAAAGTGGGGATCTTGAACTATTCCACGTGGTGAGGTTACTCCTCATTGCTGTTATGGAGGGAGCTCCAGGATTTTAACTTAACACCCATGAAATAAAGCTATATATTTCTAAGTAGGGATGGTGTGCAACTTAATGGAGTTGATGGTGTCTCCACATGCCTGATACCTTTGTCAGACTTGGGAGGTGCCATCAAAACTTTAATGAGTTGCTGAAATGCGTCCTGTGGGTAGTACATGCTGCAGCTGATGGTGGAGGGAGTGGATGTTTAAGTGGTGAATAAAACTTTGATCAAGTTTTATGGTCCATTTGTGAAGCCAGCTTCCTGCAGTAAGTCTAGTTCAGTTCACACAATACAATAGTATAGTATGTATCCCGCAGAAAACAATTTGCATTTCATATATTCCACCAGAAGGGAGGCAAATATTATATTCAAATGCCGGCGAGTTATGTCATCGCTACGTGCAAGATCTGGAACTGTGTAAATTACGTGGGTTTGAATCTAGCCCGCACAGTTGGCCATTAAATATTTCTCTCTCTCTCTTGCTTATAAGGGACCAAAATTAAACGTGTTGGCCTAGCTTCATCCTTATTGCTAGCCAGTTGAAAATCAATAGCTCAAAACGTACACTAATGTATGGAAATGTTATATTGGTGCAGTAGGTGGTGCTGTTCTGAAGTGGAGGTTAAGTTGCATTGTTAGAGCAGAATTGAGGAAATTTTACATTTATTCTGGACTGCATCCAGATGTGCACGATTGTCACAGGTGGGAAAGGTGGGAAAATGTTCCATTTCTCACATCGCTCAACACATAATTCTCAATACAGTAATAATCCAGCAGCTGGGCTGGGAGGGAGTGAAGCAAGGGAAGGAGGTTAATACAACACACATCTCTCCACATTTTGTTATGTAACATGTTGCAATAAGTAGAATCTTATAAAATATAAGAGCTGGTTTTATTACTATAATTATGTGAAAGCAAAAAATAAACTCTCCCTCCCATCTCACCTCAATAAGGACATTAATGCATCCAATCACTACAGTTGTTTACAATTGGGGCATTTACCATTACTAATAGCACTCTTCTGGTAGCAAGTGATTCATGTTCTGTTGAACACACACGTTTTGGTTTCAAACTGTAAGGACAGTAGGTATATTGTGAATGTGTGGCAATGGCCGGTCATTTATTTCCGAGAGTTATGAGAGATAGAGGGCTGGATTATACAATGGGCGCCTCCCTGCCACCCAGCATAAAATTCAGGAGCAGGCAGGCACGCCCCAGAGAGCCTTTGACAGGCACAGGAGGTACCCCTCCCCCACTCCCAAACACTCAACCAGCCATGAGTTTACATAGATTTACATAGAACATACAGTGCAGAAGGAGGCCATTCGGCCCATCGAGTCTGCACCGACCCACATTAATCCCTCACTTCCACCTTATCCCCGCAACCCAATAACCCCTCCCAACCCTTATGGACACTACGGGTAATTTAGCATGGCCATTTAGTTGAGCAATGAAATCTGCCAGGCTGAACAGTTGGCATCAGTCACACCCATCACAGTTTAAATCCCAACGGTAGTGAGGGAAGTGACCAATTGACCACCTAAAGGCTTCAATTATCCACAGGCAGACAGGCCACTTGATGCCTCCCCTACCCCTGGTTAAATTGTGGCGGGTGAAGGGCAGGGGTGGGTAGGCAGTGGGAACAGCACCCATGACATGGCACCCAATTTTATGGCCTCTCCACCAGGCCTGCCAATCTGGCCCTGGCTGGAGGGCCAGAAAATCCATCCCATAGTGTCGGAGATACTGCTGCCTTAACAGCTGTGACAACTAAGATACAATGTACAGAAGTATCATGATTAAAGGCATTAAATGTAGTTCTCTTTCTAAAACAAGTAAAAGGCATTGCTATGTGACTGGGCTCTTTTGACTAGCAAAACAGTGTCAGCAGGTGGGTGAAATTGACCCTTGTTCCATCTGCTTTTCAGGTGCAAAAATGTGGGAAATAAGAACAAACTTATTGGAACAATATTCCGCCTAATCTGCATCTGGGACACGAGCATTGCCTTATTAGTGAAGGCAGCTTCCCAGGAATTCAGGATGCCTGCCTAAAAAGAGCATGTTGGGTCTTTCCATGTGTAAATGAGGCAGCTAATACTTATTTCAAGAGCCTTTCAGAAAATCTGGCACTGTGCTGGCTCTATGCTATCTGGTTTAGATGCAATCTAACCAGTGGCCCTTAATGGAAGAGACTGCTGGAGGACTCAACAAATTTTATTTTGTTTTATGCTTGCTGGGGGTGGTAGGCCTGGCTCCTTCAGTTGTGTGGCACCACTGTGAGCCTCTGCTTGCTCATATATAATCCTCTTCCCTCCCCAGGGTTGGTATGAAGTATGCTGCAGGTGAGCCAGCCGACCCAAATTGGATCTCGGCAAATGGTTGAACTGCTCACTTGAAGAACAACAGGCACCAGAAGCTTGCCAGTATTGCTGCAATGATGTCCAAAGCCCAGTTTCTGTTGTAAACCTGGTCTCCTGGTTTGAGCACATATTGGAAGTGCATAGCTAGTCATTCACACTAAAATGTACCATGATTAATCTTTAGCCACCTGAGTCTTTGCAGTTCAGATGGAAGACATTGGGCATAATTTAAAGACTGTGTTGTGCCCGGGGAGGATCGCGGAAGAGGCCCATGTTTGGAAATGTGTCAGGTGCCGAGAGGTTTGTGATCTGACCCTACCCGCTCCCGTTGGTGGGATCCAGATCCCTCCTAGACACAGCGCAAAGCTAATTGAGGCCAATTTTACGGGCAACCTCCATCTCGTTAGCAAGATGGTAGCCCGATTTAACAAACTCCCGTGATCTAACCAGCTCTCCAGTGAGAGGTCACACAGGCACCGATTAGTACTGGCCCACCTGGTATCACAGCACCTGGGGAGGGGGGTTCTCCTAGCCATTGGAGACACCTGGGGGGGGGGGGGGAGGGTCAGGGACAGGGCAGGTTGGCACTCTGCCACTCCATCTGGCACCCAGGCACCCTGGTACTGCCAGATGGGCCTGAGGGGGCCATACCCATGAAAAGAGGTTTGAGGGGGGTATGAAGAGCCGGTATGAAAGGGCCTCTGGAAGGTTGGGGGGGGGGGGGGGGTTGGAGGGTGGGGGCGCTGGAAGGAGGCGTGGTGCAAAAGGTGCATGGGGAGGCCTGAAAACGGGGGCCCTCAGCGACCCCATAGCGGGGTGTCCTCACTTGGAGATTGTGGGATAATGGCCATGTGTGTGGGGGGGGGGTGACATTACCCATTGATGGGGGATGTGGGGGACCCTCAAGCTCACTTACAGAATCATAGAATTTACAGTGCAGAAGGAGGCCATTCCCAAGCAGGGAGTCAAACCTGGGACCCTGGAATTGTGAAGCAACTGTGCTAACCACTGTGCGACCTTGCCGCCCTGATAGATTAGGGCCACTTTCAAATTGGTGGCATGATCTCTGAGGAGCCGGTTGGCCAGCAGGTTCAGCTCCCCAGTGATGAAAATAATTCCAAGTGTGGGCTAACCCGGAGAGAAATTCATCAGGGCCCCAAAAGGTGACTAAGTGTGGTTAGATAGCGGTAGGGAACTCACGGACAGAGCCGAAGAGAAAACCCCCAGCCAAACCCGCTTGAAATGACACTTAGAGGAACTTTTCCGTTCACTCACGCCCATTATTACAGCACTTTATTGGTTGAGAAAGGAGACACAGAGGCCTAATAGCATCACTCCTTCCCCTGAAGGTCCTGTGGATTATAAGGTAGGGTTCCATGCGCGATTCTCCGAGCCCCGCGCTGGGCCGGAGAATCGCCGCAACCGCGCCACGACACCCCGACGCTGGTGCGCAATTCTCTGAGGTGTGGGGAATCGGCGCCATTTGTGCCGGCATGTTTGCAGTGGCCCCGGCCGCGGGCCGCTGAAATGGGCGCTTCCGCCGATACTCCGGCCCAGATGGGCCGAGCGGCCGCTCCGACACGTCAGAGTCCCGCCGACGCCGTTCACCCCTGGTCACTGCCGGCGGGAACTCTGCGGGAACGCTCGGGGGGCAGCCTGTGAGAGGGGGAGTGGGGGCTCCTTCACCGGGGGGGGGGGCCTCCGATGGGGTCTGGCCCGCGAACGGGGCCCACCGATCGGCAGGCCGGCCTCTCCCCCCCCCCCATGTTGGGTCGGGGCCGGCGTGCGTAAGAAGTACCCCCGCGCATGCGCAGGATGGCGCGGCCCAACTGCGCATGCGCAGGATTGAGCTGCCCCAACTGCGCATGCGCGGGTTGGCACGGCGGCCATTTGGCGCCGTGTAAGGAGGCTGGAGCGGCGTGAACCACTCCAGTGCCGTGCTGGCCCCCTGTTGGGGCCAGAATAGGTCGTGCCCGGGCCCTGTTCGCGCCGTCATGAAATGCAACGGCGTTCACAACGGCACAAACACTTGGCCTCAATATCGGAGAATCGCGCCCCCAGCCTCAGGACTCATGGGAGGAATGTTCATGATGTAATTCAGCAGGCTGATAATCAGCCTATTAACACTGTCCCAATATTCCCCAAGGGGGAAACAAGTGGGTGTAGATACAAAACAAACAATCTGAAATAAAAATGTGATCATTGCCACGTGAATTATACATTTTTTTCCCATTAATAATATTTTCCATACAAGACACACGTAAGCCAGTTTGATTGGTCAGATGGTCAATCAGCAAGGCTGCCAGATTATAGAGATGTTCATATTCATTTCTCTGTAAATGCAGTTTGAATGGAGGTTCCATAGTCCAGATGGTGACGGAGGAATGACTGAAGGAGGTGTAACTCTGTCTTTTAAAAACAAGCTACATTTGATATAACTTTTCAGGCCTGCGGTCGGATCATATAGTTTGTTATATATTTAAAATAAATTTAGCGTGGCTAATCCACCTAGCCTGCACATCTTTGGTTTGTGGGGGCGAAACCCACGCAAACACGGGGAGAATGTGCAAACTCCACACGGACAGTGACCCAGAGCCGGGATTGAACCTGGGACCTCGGCGCCGTGAGGCAGCAATGCTAACCACTGCGCCACCGTGCTGCCATAGTTTGTCATATTTAGGACTTTTAAGTACCTGATCTTCAAAGAACGTTGCCATATATTCTTTGAAAAGAAAAGCCAAAGTTTCAATGCAGTAGAACTGTCAAGGCCACCCCCTGTCCTGTTTCCTTCTCTTTCTTGCATCCTCAGAATCATCAGTACGCTCCAACTTGCTTGGCACCATTTTCTATTTAACTTACATCAGAAATTCTCTGGAATCTTTCCAAGGAGAAGAAAACAACGTTTCTTTAAAAAAAAAGGCATGGTGTGCATACATTTTGGAATGCAGGGCCAATGTCCCAGAGCATGGGAAAGCAGGGAGGTTTGGCATGGTAACAGTTGTGGAAGGGAGGCAGTGCCATTCCTTTGTCCCAGGCCTTCATGGACCTTTTAACTAACGCTGGGTTATTATTCCCTGTTGAAATCAATGGAATGTTCAGGCCTCGTTACATGCGCAGAAAATTTGTACGCTCATATTTCAGTCCACTGTTTGAGGGCAACATTTTGTAAGGGGCTTGATGTAAGCACCAGCAACAATAGGAATTGTGAGAGCAATAAAGCTAGGCTCCAGCACTACTGGAAAGATGGCCTGGCTCGTAGTCAAATGGCAATTAAGAAGGCATGTTCATCGAGTAGTTGAAAACTGCCCCCTAACAATAGCCATAAACTTTACTCTAACCCTAATGTCACGACAATGAAATGAAAGTAAACAATTTTAATTTGTTGCCTTGTCAATACTGTAGTCATTGAAGCACACAGAAGGCCAGTCCTGTCAATACTCATTGGGATTTTAGTGCTACTTGAAAGAACTTCCTCTCTCAAAACCACTATCCATTTGTCTATGTATATGTGTGTAATTGAGACTGATAACAGCCAAAGTAAATCTAACCTAAATAGATGACATTTGGAGAAGCAGTAGATCAATAAAAACAGATTCAAGTTCAAATTTCAACACTTTCTACTTATGCACAGCAACACATAAATGTCAATAATGTGATATTATTATTGATTTGCACTATTTCCATTTACTGCAGGTATAACAAGCAACAAATTCAACATGCAGGTGTTTGTAATGTCAATTGTTTTGCAGGAAGGATTACTTGCTTTTAACAAATATTTTAGGAGGAATAGAAGAAATCAGTCCCAGAAGAAAAGATTCGTCTCCACTGGTCAAGACAAAGGTTAGTTATGTAGATATGAAAAATCAAAGGGACTCCTTTCCCTTTGAAATCTTTTCAGCCAAACAAAGCATCTTAGTCTGAAGTTATACAAAGTGGCATAGAGTGCGATCTACCCGAATGGGGACAGAGTCCCGTAGCGTGATTAGTCGGGTGTTTTCCAGCACTCGGAGTGCCAAGAAACACCCCGCTATCTAACACCCATCCGGGTGGATTGTGGGCCTCAGCACAGAACACGCGTCCCATGCCGCAATTAGCTCCATTTCCTGCACTGAGCACCGCTCGCTGGAATACCTCAGTGCAGGGAGAGATCGGGACGCAATTTAAAAATGGCCCTTAAGCCCCAATGCACATATAAGGGGGTCGTCGGGGCTCCCCCAACACTCCCCCTACATCCATGCAGGGCATCCCCAGCCTGATCCTCGTTGCACAGAAAATGCCAGGTTGGCACCTTGGTAGTGC